>NC_064640.1:156095676-157345676 GCF_023864345.2 Schistocerca serialis cubense
CAGTCACGAAATTTAGATGTTTTAGATTGACTTTAATGGTACTCGTGTTCTTTCCGTTTGGGTGTTCATATCTTTATGGAAAGAAGGAAACATGATATATATATATATATATATATATATATATATATATATATATATATATATATATATAGTGAGTGACTAACTAGTGCCACCTAGAATAACTCCGAAAGTATGATTATAGCTGAAACGTGGTTTTTTTTGTTTTTTTTTGCTATGTGGGGTCGCGTCAAGATATGAAGGTCAACTTTTTTTTTTAATGGGGTGCTAAGGTTTAGTACTTATTCTCTGATAGCGGCTATCGAGACGAATCCAATGATGTGTAATACTAAGACCTTTGAAGGTCATCTAAGGTCAAAAAAGTGGTATGAACGTCCATTTACAGAAGGTTGTCGAAGTGATGACCTTTGGTATCAATGCAGTGCAGCAATCTTCTTATAATGGATTGAATAGTATTCCTCATCACATCGGGACTTATAGAAGCACATGCTCAGTCATTTCTCTCTAGTATATCGTGAAAATAGTAAATATGCACCAAATACGGCGTATCCATCTAACGTGCCATTGACTTGTTCAAAAATTGTTCAAATGGCTCTGAGTACTATGGGACTTAACATCTGAGGTCATCAGTCCCGTAGAACTTAGAACTACTTAAACCTAACTAACCTAAAGACGACACACACATCCATGCCCGAGGCAGGATTCGAACCTGCGACCGTAGCGGTCACGCGGTTCCAGACTGAAGCGCCTAGAACCGCTCGGCCACTCCGGCCGGCCATTGACATGTAATTACTATTCGATGGTTTCGCAATACAACACAAATAGGAACGGTATGACTAGTATCGTCGAATCAAGCGAATGTGAATGATGCATTCCTTGGAAGAGCAAGTCGATATGCTTCTCATTTACGGAGAATGCGAACGAAACTCAGTGAGAAGTACAGACGTATACGCTGAAAGATATACTCAACGTACTCACTCTACACGTCATACATTTAAATACGTGTACGTTAAATTGAGAATAACTGGACATTTAACGCATCGGAAACATACCTGGCAAAGGAAAGTTGCTAACGAGGAAACGGAAAGTGGTACTCGTGCCACTGTGGTTCGAGATCCTTGTGTTAGTTCGCGTCAAATCGCAAGGGAGTCTGGCATGAGCCAGAGTACTGTTGTTCGTGTTCTGCATCGCCATGAATATAATCCTTACAATATCAGTCTCCAACAAGAATTAACTGGTACGGAATGCGTCGCACTGAATTCTGCCGATTGGCTCAACTTCAGATTCAGAGGGATGACACATTTATTAATTGGATCTTATTTACTGACGAGTTTACATTCACGAACGATGGAAATGTTAATTTGCATAATGTGCATTATTGGGCAACTGAATATCCATGTTGGCTGCGGCAAGTTGCACACCAAAAACTGTGGTCGGTGAATGTATGGTGTGGGATTCTGGAGGACGGAATTATAGGCCCCTATTTCATCGAAGGAAATCTTAATCGTAGAAAATAGACCACATCCTGCAAGATACATTAGGTTTGTTATTGGAAGAAATACCTTTAGGAACAAGAAACAAAATGTGGTATCAACATCATGGATGTCCAGCATATTTTTCGCTGATGGCTAGAAATGAGTTGCAGAGACAATTTCCAAATCGTTGACAGGGCGCGGAGGAGATGTGTCGTGGCCGGCTCGTTCGCCAGACTTGACGCCTCTGGGTTTTTTCTTGTGCGGATTCGCAAAAGACATTGTTTATAAAGACGTTCCAACTACACCTGAAGATATGCCAGAAATAATAGTCAGAGAATGTGCTTTGGTAAGTCGTGATGTGATAAGGAATACCACTCAATCCAAGATAAGAAGATTGCAGCACTGCATTGGTTCCAATGGTCATAACTTCGAACACCTCCTGTAAATGGACGTTCATGCCGCCTTTGTGACCTTCTTTGACCTTCAAAGATCTTACTGTTAAACATCATTGAATTTGTCTGGATAGCCGCTATCAGAAAATAAGTACCTAAGTATATCATCCCATTTAGAAAAACAAAGCTGACCTTCATATCTGAAGTTCTTGTATCCTCAATGGACGTTCGTTTATTCCTTTCAAAATGATAAAAATTCTGTGTATTGGGCATAGACACATACACACACACACACACACACACACGCACACACACACACACACACACACACACACACACACAGGAAATAGGTAGACATTCATATCTGTAATAAATCAGCGGACCACTTGGGTTTATCGCATAATAACACTTACATTAGTTTCAATAGGAAACGAAGTGCTGGGATACAAAGCTGGAGAGAATATGAAAGGAATAAATAGAATTTCTCATGATTATTAAAAATATCTATTTCGAGGTCATAAACTGAAGATGATGGACACAAATGGGTTCGAGGATTGTAGGATGACTCAGTGTGAGGGAATGAATCCACAGTTCGACTCTGAAGTTGTTCCCACAAGGCGGGATCACTTTCCGAGCGACGCTACCGTTGTGTTATGAAAAGTAACGATGAGAAATTGTAGAAAGCTATCTACATGCTTCCAGAGTTTTGTCAGTTAATGCGTACAAGCTAAAGATGTTATGGAAGTGTTCACAACAGGAACACCAAATCCTAAGTAGGAAACGATGCAAAGCGAAAGCCAAAATTGTCATGAATAAGGTTTCGCAGTTTCAGCAGTATATTTAATAAGTTCCAAACATTGTGTTTATTCACATTACTACGTTCTTCTGATCGGAAGTGAACCTCTTCTCTCCTTCGTCTGCCTGTATTAATGGTGTTGTTTTATTTGCTTGTTTGTAAGTATACGAGACCTAGGCTCACGAATATGAAATCTGTACAGTTGCCTCACGCTGCTATTGACGCTATTGTCACCTAATCCCAATAGATCGGCGACCCTTGGAGACATACCAGATCAACAGATTTCGCTTTAGGGACTGTTGGCAACGCTACGTACTACAGCCTCTGCAGTTAGGCTGCGCGAAGTGTTTAGTTCGTGTACGTAATTACTTGCTGTCACCTTTTATATTCCTTAATACACCTCATAGCCTCTAACTCATAATGAAAAATGTGTAGGGCCTGCGGTAGTTGTATGCGACTTTCGGGCGGCTGGCGCTGTCTGCAAACAGCCAGAAGATGTCCGATTACAGTCTTTATAGTTGAGTTGGGTTGAGTTGTTTTGGGGAAGGAGACCAGACAGCGAGGTCATCGGTCTCAACGGATTAGCGAAGGATGGGGAAGGAAGTCGGCCTTGCCCTTTCAAAGGAACCATCCCGCCATTTGCCTGGAGCGATTTAGGGAAATCACGGAAAACCTAAATCAGGATGGCCGGACGCGGGATTGAACCGTCGTCCTCCCGAATGCGAGTCCAGTGTTACAGTCTTTAGACTCCAGGCTGATACACTGAGATACAGCGGCCATCGGGTCTCTATTGCACTTCCGATGAGTCTACCGTCACTTGCAGTACTTGGTGCCGTTGTGAGTTTCGAAGGGCTTAGCTTTGCCGGTTCTTCTCCGGAAAGAGATTGACGGACAGTAGTGAGGTCGTTGAATCCCAAGTGAAAGACGAATGTGAATGCAGTCCCTCAGGCTGTACCTCTAAGCCACAATAACAGGTTTCAGTTGATAATTTTTGCCGGTGAACCATCTACACAATTATGAGTGGCTTCATTTCTTGGGATTGGAGCTTATATTTGTATAACATTCGGATTTACACTGAGGCAGAGACCTCTTGTAATGCGAAGGGTAATGGAGAGCCTCAGAGAAATGGCATCATGCTATTAGGAAAGCCAATTTTGTATGTAGTCTGTTTGCCAGGAAGTCTTGATAGACGTGCGTAGAGAATGAACTCATTGCATACAGATAGTTGCAGATTATGGTTCATGTCGTCAACAACTACGTCTGTTGCCTTGGTTACAATCCTTTTGGCGGCTCGCTGACCTCGACTGTGAGGTAGGAGCCCAACCCAATATCTGTAGAGTCTCTCCCAGGACCTGCTCTGGTCTTTTAGAGCGGCTGTTTAAGTCAGAACTTCCGTCAATATTATGATGATCTCGGGCGTAGATTTCTTGACGTGCGCTATTGGGTGGAGTGTTGTAGGGTCCTTTTGAATAGGTCAGGTGTTGAGAACGCTCAAAAAAACAGAATCGTGTAGGAACGTTTGTGTTGCGTGAACATGTAGATTTTATAGGTTACGAAACTCATTCTGTAATGCCGATAGACAATCCTATGCATAACTGTTGAGAGCCAAGAGCGGATTAACTCTTGTGATTTTGTGGAAAAGTAAATTTATTCATAAGCCAACGAAAGGATATTGTAACACATTGATTTCTGAAACAGAATGTAAACTCACTCAAAATAAGGGCTGAGTACTGATAGTGGCTGGGTAAAAGACTCATTACGTCTGAGAAAGTGAAAAAAGGGTGCCATAAAATATGGGCGACGGTAGACGTCAAAGATTGGTCAAAAATAGCAACACATGCTTCTATCATCCACCATAGTCGGCCGCTGTGGCCGAGTGGTTCTAGGCGCTTCAGTCCGGAACCGCACTGCTGCTACGGTCGCAGGTTCGAATCCTGCCTCGGGCATGGATGTGTGTGATGTCCTTAGGTTGGTTAGGTTTAAATAGTTCTAAGTCTAGGGAACTGATGACCTCAGTCCCGTAGGGCTTAGAGCCATTTGAACCATTTTTATCATTCACCATAGCAAATATGGAAGCAGCGGTACGTTTCAGAGGGAACTCCGTATGTTTCTAGCATGGCCTCCATGAGAGTGCTGCTGTGCTAGGGGACGACTTTCATTTCCTATTCGCAAACTACCAGACTATCACGTTTAGAACGGGAGGCAGGTACAAAGATTTACGTGAGATTTTATCTTTCCTAGCGCTTTTCTAGGCCTATGGGAGTAATTTCTTTTCATGATATGGCGAGTCTACCTTACCTTAACTTGGCCGCCGGCTGCTCTTCCTGTAGCCATAGTCGTCAGCTTACCTAAGAGGGGGAAGCTGTGTCTGACATTTATCTGAGAATAGTGTAAATTTTGTTCTGCGTGTTACTGTACTTTAACTGTTGAGGCAGAGATAGGGGATCAGTCCAGTGTTTGCCTAAATGGTAGTGGATAGCCGCCTAAAAGCCACACGATGTTCAAAACCAACGGTGGCTAATCTGCCTCGCCGATTCGATCCTGTACTAGTTATCTCCCTGACTTGAATGCGCTGCGCACTGCACTCTAAACTATACGCTTAGGTAATTTCTTGTGAGATTCGACTAACGGTATTTTTCCAGTTGATTAGACATCATAATTGCGGAGATAAAGTACTAGCTTTGCCGACAAACAGCACACACGTACTTTTCTGTTCGGTTATTAAAGTGATAAGAATCAGCAGAAACAAAGTTACTACACCACCACTGACCAGTGGTGGTGAGAGAATGGTTAAGTAGGCCAAAAAGAGATTTTTTATTGGTAGAGACAACAAAAAATTGTTATAAATTACTCAAGCAGTCAACAGCAAACATTCATCACTGAAGCGAAGAATGTCGATAATATACGACAAAAATCCTTAAGTAATGAAGGTCACTAGCTGGAAACGCTTATGCAGTAGACGTGGGTGTGAAAGATACGCCACCATCTGTAATAAATACTGTTATTTTCAAACATTCTCCCTCTATTGCTGTACCACCATTTCGTTTTAGGACTTACTTTTTTAAGATTTATTTGTACTCAGCTGTTGTTTACTCTGAATTTTCCGTCCTCTGCTGGCCTCATCTGTTACTCCCTTTTGTCCCTTTAACTGCAACAGATTCACCTGTTCCATCAGTGTGTCCTGATCACTTCAAATGACGAACGTCCTCCGTTGGATACGTTTGTCGGAATACATTTTACTGTTAACGTGTCGGACACATATTCAACTTAAAACGAGTTTTTATGCATCATTATTCAAAATAATGCTTTGTACAGTTGTTGTTAGCACATTATCGTAAGACAGTTGTTGTTCGTCTTGTACAGTCAATTGAGAACACTTAACGATAGATTCGTTATTAAAAAGTATACTTATCAGTTGACTGTCAGCCTAGATATTACTTCTGTGATCTCATAGTTTAACACTGTTTTACATTTTCTTCGCCGAAGCGGGCACAACATCTTCACTATTCGAAGTAATTTCTCGTAACCTCCAATAGCTAGGCGGATGCCCTCCAGGACGCGTATTACAGTACCTGTGTCCGACGTAAGTTTTATTGACCTGCGGGAGAGGGTGCTTACAAAATCCTCTTTGACGAATTCTTGAGTATTTTTCGTCTTCCTGGCACAGGTAACAAATACCGTTAGAAAGATGGAAGAGGTAGATAACATTCAGTTGAGAGCAGCGTGCACCTTCACTTTCTTTTACAGTTATCATATGCGAGTGACAGAAATTCTCAACAAACTTCAATGGAAAACACCATCAAAAATACGTAGTACATCGCAAATTACCTCAAAAAAGACTAGCATAGAGAAAGAAGAAGGTAAATGTATTTTGCAGAACATGTACTCTATGCCACTCACCGTAAGAGGCTTGCAGAGTGTATATACTGAAGTAGACGTGAGGTACTGTCACCTGAAGTTTGTAGTCTCCACGCTGCTCTTGCCAGCGGCTTCAGCCCCCGCTGTCTTTCGCTTCACCTCAAACCCTTACCTAGAATTCAAGCCCCGACAGCGAAATATGAGCAAGATGCATTAGTAACGCTTAAGGCAAACCTCTTCAAAAGTTTGTATGAGATATATATTTATAAACTTGACGTGTGGCTGTATTCATTCGGTTTCTGGGGTAGAGCTCCTTTACAAAGAAACTCATACATCTTGTTGCTTTAGGTGCGCGCCGTCCGCGCCTCTTTCTCTTCCCTCAGTCCGTTAGCGCTATTGACTTCGGCGCGTGGAACAGTTCGCCGAGAGCTTCTAAAAAGATTAAAGCGGCCCTGATAAAGTTGTCTCGTGGGCACAGGAAATAAAAGGAGGGACACACGTATCGGCACTCCAGTAACGTTCCTCATACCGAAAGAAAATTGTCTTGTTCATTGCTACGTCTAGACTAGCGCAGATATGACGAGCGTGTAAAATTAGTAGACTTCTAAATCAAATACGAAACCTCTTTACATAGTAAAACATGGTCAATTACATCCTAGGAGTTTTCTTACAAGGGAACAGAGTGAACGGACTAAGCTGTTCACATCATAAAAAATACAGGAAACTTTGAATATTTTTTCGGAAGAGGGCGTTCCAACAAAGCCCAAAGCGTAGCTGGCGGAAGTGAGTAGCTACTCCTCTTGTTCTCTCTCTTCTTAATATATAAACTTGCTGTGGTATCCCATAATTATCTTTCATCGTCTTTTCACAGCTTCAGACCAACCGAGGGTGATGGGGCAGTTATAAGACATTACACTCGCATTCGGGGCAGTCTCACCTCCGAGGAAGTGTCAATATGCAGAATTGCAGAATATGGACAACGGAAAATAAGCAAGCACATACTCCACCTGTACCATTTCGTTCTGCAAAGGTGACTGTGTGGTGCGAGTTGACGGCATCGTTATCCCAAGGCCATATTTTTTGAGGAGATGAGTGCTGCGGGTCCTGGTACCTGTACCGTCACTGGTAAACGATATGAGTGTTCTTTGCACACCAAAGTCATTCCAATCCTTCAACGGCTTGGTTATGTGAGTACGATCATTTTACTGCAAGATGACGGTCCTCTGCACGATGCACAAGCAGTGAAGCGACTGCTGCAGAGGCATTTCGTAAATGCTAGAATTATGAGCCGTCATTTCCCACAGTCTGGCCGTCCAGTTCACTTGTTCTTACTTCTGGCTGTTGGGTTATCTGAAAGATATTGCGTTCCGTGTCCTAATTATTAACGTAGCTGAATTGAAGGCACGCATTGCGCAACGCATTCTCATCGTGACCCCCGAGTCAGTCCGATCTGTTGTAGAACATG
The DNA here is from genome assembly GCF_023864345.2 of Schistocerca serialis cubense. Classification (NCBI taxonomy): domain Eukaryota; kingdom Metazoa; phylum Arthropoda; class Insecta; order Orthoptera; family Acrididae; genus Schistocerca; species Schistocerca serialis. The sequence continues at coordinate 156,103,681 of NC_064640.1, forward strand.
CAGTTTCTCGATATCAGTTTGTGACATTAAACAGTGGGAAGCATACTGAACATGTCTTGTACCAGTCTCGCGACAATTATAAACCGATGTCATTTTCCATTTTACCCGGGTTTTGGCCTCGGGACAATAGAAAATCGACTTTTTCTTGCATCCGATGTGGTACGACCTCGCGGCAGTGAATGGGTTTACCTGACTAACAGTGCCACAGCTGTTGACTCCAGATCTTGTGCAGTCATGCACATTAAACATAACGGATGGTGTAATGTGCAGCTCAAACTATAGCCGTCGCATTGCGAGTCATCTTTCATTTGTAGCAAACCCCGTTTACCTTAAGACACTTATAGCTCCATCTACTAGTAAAATTTTCGTTAGATTTTTCTCCTTCTGAAGTAATATTAGTAAAGGCGACCTTTATCTGTGATACAACCGGGCATTCCGTAGCCACCCCTCCTTCGAGTGCGTGGTCAACTCTGTATTTCCAAAGGGAACCCCCCCCCCCCCCCATTTTTGTTGCATATTCGAAGTCGAAGTCAAGAAATAAATACGCTTTACTAAAACCATTGTTTTCCGTTCGTAACAGATGGCACTGTAATCGACACATATCAAGTATGCATGTTTTTGTAGTAAAGAACCTACGCGTTTGATTCTACATTTCGTTTACGATGTAAATGTAAATCTTTGTGAGCTAACGGTTGGTACTGATGTTCGTATGGTAATTGCGAGAGCTTGTGTAGTAACAATAATATGGCTACACCTTGACATTACTGGCACATAAGCTACTTCGGTGATAACTTAGTTTTCTGTTCCCTACGGGGTTGTTTGTGGTGAGGGCCCAAACCATCGGAATCCTTGACTTCGGAGGCCGTCCTCGAACTCCACCATGGGGTGAGTGATGTTGGTGTGTGTTTCCATCCAACCGCCGTAATTCTAGGGTTTGTCGCTACGAGGTTATCGGCGGAAAACAAACCACAATCGTTGTATTAAGGTAAAATGTCCATTAAGTGATAGTAGCAGATGTACCTACGATGAATACCCACCGAAATCAAAAACAACAATCGTGAGAGGTAAGGGAAATCACACGACATCAAGCATCACGTCGTTGTTCCTGGATCACGCTAAACGTAGTTCGCAACTGGATACTGAAACCGCTAACCGTGTTGTGCTCTTCAGTCAAATTTGCAACAATGTTGTAAATTTCGAACATTTACATCATAAATGGAAAGTAGAATCAAATAAGTCGGCTCGTAATTGCACAACCAAACACTCTTGATATTTGTCGATTACAGTGCTATCTAACGGGAAAAAATGTGTTGAATAAACTGAACGTATTTGTTGGCGTAGAATCCAAATATACGATAAAAATGAGGGGCTCCTGTTTCAAAATACGAAGCTGACTCCACTCAAACAGGTGGGGTAGTTAGGAGGCGGCCACTTGCAGCACAGACATGTGTCTCCTTTACTGATATTAACTTGTCACCTTCAATATATTTTTGTACGCTGCGTCGTTTTCGGGATATTTAGTTGTCTCAAGTAAAAATTAACACCCTGAATATACAAGGCGCAACGCGTGTAAGTGAAGTTATTTTTGTATGTGGTACCTTAGTATGTGGAAAAGTCAGTGTGTTGATTCTTTTTTCAATGTGTCGAACAGTCTTCTCACAGACAACGACCATATATTTTGTACATAGTCGTAACTACACCACTAAGCGAACTATATCTGTCAGTAAAGACTAATTATTGGAATTTATGTGTCCACAGGACAACACCTGAGCTGCTGCCCATGAGAAAATAAGCATTAATGGCTTACTCTTGCCATATCTACTGGGAAGTACTACACAGCCTAAAAATATGACTTGTAATAGTCTGCAAAAAAATGGTTCAAATGGCCCTGAGCACTATGGGACTTAACATCTTGGGTCATCAGTCCCTAGAACTTAGAACTACTTAAACCTAACTAACCTAAGGACATCACACACATCCATGCCCGAGGCAGGATTCGAACCTGCGACCGTAGCAGTCCCGCGGTTCCGGACTGCAGCGCCTAGAACCGCACGGCCACCGCGGCCGGCAATAGTCTGCAGATGACGTAAATACTAGTGTAATGTTTTTCATCACACGGTTCTCAGTCACCAATAGAAATACCTGCACTTATACCCGTTACATCCTCTCTCTATATATAGAAATCAATTACTAACTCTTCAGGCTTTCCCGGCGAGATCTTGACATGTGAAACAGTAATTGATTTTACATGTGAAATAATCGGGTCTACTGCCGGATGTTTAATCGCTCTAGCACAATATTTCGGCCACGTAAGTCGTTGCCTTCTTTAGGTGCTACCTGGGACTGCAGACTGCAGTCTCAGGTAGCACCTGAAGAAGGCAACGAGTTACGTGGCCGAAATATTGTGCCAGAACGACACAAACATCCGGCAGTAGACTCGACTATTCCACATGTAAAATCAATTACTGTTCGATTATGTCTTTGGTGACAAACCACTAGTAAGAATTTAAAATGTGTAGTAGCAGGTATCCTGAGCGACCTACAGTGAAATGACCATATAGAATTGGTTGTAGGAGAAGCAGATGCCTAGCTGTACCTGGCTGAGATTCATTTCAGGAATCTTAAGAAAACGTAATTCGTCCACGAAGGAAATGGTTTGGAAAACAATCGATCGACAGTGTCTTGAATATCGCTCGATTGTGCGAGACACTAACCAGATAACCAGACTTGTTTAATAGGAAACAGAAAAGACGCTACGAAGAACGGTGTGTCTCTTCACATATTCGTTCGGTAAATGCGCTAACGTCATACGCATTACAGAGAGGTGTATTTTTAAAATTCTGGGATCCTACGTTCCAAGAAGAGTCGGGCGACATATTAATTCCTTCTACATACTTCTCGTAGAATTCTGAGTAGTTCAACCCCCGAACCATTAGCGAATGGAAGTTTGAAGAAGAAGAGATATAAGTACAGATGTAGTAGGAAGTCTGTTAATTCGTTTAAGAGGATAAGTTTTTATCGACCATACAACAAAACAGGGTAGCACTCTCATATCCTCAGGATGAAGAGCTTATATAAATTACGAAACAAAATGAAGGAACAACTGCTATTCTGAGGCTTTATAGTCGGAATTACTTCACGAAATTAAACGCCAAATGATTCCTACACAAACATCTATTAAATGAGTGTTTAATCCGAGACAGGACATCACGTACCTGCAAGGATGCAGACATTATTATTATTTTTAAAAAAAGCCTCCGAGGGCCATACTACAGTCTCTAAATTCCACAGACCAATTTGCCTGATGAACCAGAGGGTAAAAATACCGGCACAACTTCTAGGGAATCAGTTAATGGCACACACTCATCTAATATATCTTAGTCAAACACAGTGTGGCTTTACGAAGGGAAAGTCGTTCGACGACTCAAGAATACTGCCGACTGCAATCGCTGATGCGAGTTTGAGCTAGTTGAAGTTATCCATCTGTTTGTATACCTCCTCTCGAGACTATTGTCGTGTAGGTGTAGTGACAGGAACGTCTCAATATACGATAATCAAAAGAAAAATAACAAAATGATGCCCTCATGGATCATTATATGAAATCATGTTCGTAGATGTAGTAATCGAACCACTACTGGAAATGACAGAAAAGCGTGCAATAATAGCCGGTGTCGTAGCATAAGAGGGCGATATCGTCATAGTAGTTTGTGAAAGCCCTAAAATTCACAAAGAGCAAAAGTCTCACACAAATCATCGCATGAATCAACTATATGAATGCAATAAATTGATTATTGCTCCGCCGTGCGGTTAAAGGCGCTTCAGTCTGGAACCGTGTGACCGCTACGGTCGCAGGTTCGAATCCTGCCTCGGGCATGGATGTGTGTGATGTCCTTAGGTTGGTTGGGTTTAATTAGTTCTAAGTTCTAGGCGACTGATGACCTCAGAAGTTGAGTCGCATAGTGCTCAGAGCCATTTGATTATTGCTCCAAACAAGACTGTTTACATGTTTCTGAAGCAAAGTTGTCCAAAACTAGGATTCTTTATGACCGAATCCATAGTGTTCCGATTAGCAGAAAAGAGGCAACTGAAATCTGGCAATCTGTATGAGGGAAGGATGTACAACACCTACATGTATGAACATGTATGAAATCTGTGAAAAATCCTCTAAGCTTATGCACAAAATAGTCACTATTGGAAAAATCATTTTTTTTACCACTAAATCTCGTTAAACTTTATCATTATTAGAAACTTACTTTATTTTTATATATATATATATATATATATATATATATATATATATATATATATATATATATATATATTACAGCAACAGTCGAATTGGTCCAAAAAATCGATCAAACGATCAAAGTTCATGCAGAGATTGGCTGATGATGAGGTCGCAGATTTCTATGACATACGTAACAAACTATCATCTGGTGCTCTAAACAGACTATCAGACAAAAAATCGTATAGAAATCTATAAAAATATCGGTATTTTCAGAAAGAAATCGTACCTCAACCACCTCAATGACTAAAAGTAATTTCTAACCGAGGTCCTAGCATCAGAGGAAAGAAAGTAAAAAGGCGAAGGCTGATGTCTGGCACGGAGCACTAGAAGCATGTACCACAAGCCTCAGCTCCTCAGTTTCTGGAGAAATCCTTCGGATCCAGTTTTGTGCGTTTTTCACGACCAGAACTTTGTAATATTTGCCACCAGAACAGGAACAGGAGTTTCAAAAACCCAATTCAGATTATTTTACTGTAATGAGATTCCTTTTATGTCTGAAGATATGTAAAGCACTAGCGTTCTGTGGAACTTCGTCTGATCTGTATTTTCGAAATAGAAAAACCTAAAACAACAAAAGAAGGAGGTTAATAACTATACAAACCTTGAATGGATTCTTGCATTACTTTATAATATCCTGCAGCTTTTTTTCCAAGGAACTGTTCGAGTATAGTCACTAGCAAAAGTCGGTGAACAGTCCTAAAATGTGACGGTGCTTTGAAAGAAATTTTCTTCCTTCGCTGCAGATCTATCAGACATCTTTTATCACAAAGAAAAAAAACCCGAAGTGCTATTTAGCCACCGATTTTGCCCTTCTAGCTCTCACTAAATGCTCTTGTTCTGTCACACATAACACATTAAACGTCAACATCGAAGTGTGTCACACGGACGCCTCAAGCACACCGTATAGATACTGACATCGAGTAAAATGTGTGGGAATGTTAACCCTAACTGATTTCCTACTTCCATTTACAAGAATATTTATCACGTACCTTAGATGCAACCTCTCATCGGTTTTTATAATAAAATTCTTTAATTTCATACAAATAGTTGAGAAATTCCAGCTGTATCTTGTTTCCTTAAAGTAAGGATGCGTGCTGGAAAGTTAATAATTAAGATTTTTTTTATTTCCTTCTCCATGACGGTTGAGGTATTACATGTCATGCATATTACTCGGTTGACTTTCCCGCTACACTGACGCAAGTTGCAATTCTCTGCCGCTAGAGGGCTACGAATCGTAGCGCTTGACATTTGAACTGTGTCGATGCGTGAGAAACAGTTTATAACCGCAGAAAACGTTCGTTCCACACTTGGAGCACCCTCCCTTCCAGCATGACAACACCCGACCATACACGAGCGCTGCAACATCTGCAACAATCCGACGCTTTGGAGTCACTTTCAGTGATCATCCTCCATACAGTCCCCATTTGACCCATTCCCATTTTCATCTGTTTCAAAACTTAGCCGACATTTTCGACGAATTATTTTTGATAGTGATAAAGCGGTGTAAGCAGAGGTTGGTCGGTTGATTCGGAAGAGGGGACCAAACAGCGTAGTCAGCAGTCCCATATGCAGAGGTAAGGTTGTGGCATTGTCAACAAAGTCAAACGCTCTACAGTGACAGTATCAACGAACTGGTCTCTTGTTAGGGGAAAGGTGTTCATCGCCAGGGTGACTATGTCTAGAAATGAATATGTAGCCATGAAGAATGATGATCTTCAGTATTAACAAAGTCTGTGTATTTAAAGAGCTTTAAGCGTTTTAAACACAAAAGATTCGGAAGCCTTTCTTTCCAGCACACGTTCATACTAGAATATCCTGAATATAGTAATACTTTGAATGTTGAAGTACTGGTCATTGTGTCACTTTTAATTACATCAGTTTTCTTTAATGGCAACGCCTCGACATGTATTCGGGCCGTTCATTGAGTTGTCACTGCTACGCTCAACTGTAAATGTTATATCTTTCACCAGTTGTCCTTATACCTAAAAAATTTGCCACCAAAAGGAACATATACGTTTAAGTGAATATGATATAGAGAATAAATTTATGTTACAATAGAGCAATAATCATTCAAGATCTGATAGGTTATCCTACTCTGGGTGGTCAATCGCTCCCATAAATCACTACGAAGGGCTGATATGTTTTCTTCAAGAACAAAGCGGGTAATTCCTTGAACATTTCCCGTCAAAGCTCAGATAACGTCCAATCTGTAATAAGCTCACTGTCGAAAACCCGGTAAATTCCATAAATAAGTTTTGATTTAGAATTAGTAATGACTTTTAAGGAGCGCCTTAATTGTAGTACAGCGTTCTGTTAATAATGGAACGACTACTGAAAGGTTGGTTCCTACATTTTATATTTGCTTGTCACTGGGCTTAGTGGTATTTGCACACCAAATACTTCTGTCTAACGTTTATATCCACTATGAATTTATCTTACGGTATCCAATTTTAATTACTGTAACATCATATCTGTGCGTTATTAGGCGTACTCTAGGATACCTAGATTTCCGCTAAAACTATGAAACATGGAACTCTCCTGCCTATTTTTACAAAAAAGAGACATCACCACTAGTTATCATGGAGCAGTGTACGAAAAGGTAGACAAAGGGGTAGACAAAAGGGTAGACAATCTCGCACCACATATGCAAACGTCTAAACGGAAATTTAACATAATTAATAAGTTATAACACAGGAATACAATACACAAAGTTTCAAGTTCGTTATCATTTCACTTTTTCCGCTTATTTATGTAAAAGTACATCGTCTCTTATGGTAGAGGGAATTTTAAAGAGGGTTGTGTGGCAATGAAAATTCCCTTGCTTCTTGTCTAAATGCAAGTTACTATACATGCAGTTTCACAATTTTACGAATCGATATGAAACATACTGTCAATACTAGAAGGCATAAAATTTACTCCACTTTATCTTTGTGCAGCTAAAAGTCACCGTATATCGTGAAATTTAAGTTAACTGTGAAGTTCCATGAGATACTAATGTGCGACGTATCATGAGTTTTTCACTGTGTTTTTCTTTGCAAATACCAATTAATTCTGGTTTCAATGAAATATAGAAACTATACCTACTGAGGGTCGGTGTGGGGAGGAGGGTACTTCGTGTACCACTGTCACTTATTCCATTTCTGTTCCAATCGGCAATGGCTCGCGGGAATGTCGTTTGTTCGTAAGCCCCTGTGTGGGATCTAATCTCTTCCAATTTTATCTTCATGATCTTTTCGCCAGATATACGTAGGAGGAGGCAACATATTGATTAACTCATCTAGGACGTCGCTCTCGGAATATTAACAGCAGAATATATCGTGACGCATAATGCCTATTTTGCAGCATTTGCCACTAGCGTTGACTTAGCATTTCCCTGAAACATTCGCGCTTGCTGAATCAACCTGTAACGAAACATGTTGCTCTTCTTCAGATCTTCTCTATTTCCTCTATCAGTCTCAGCTGATACGGATCCCAGACTAACGAGCAATACTCAAGTATTGGTCGAACGACTGTTTTGTAAGCTACTACCTTAAAGGGTCTTCCATATATGTATTCACAATACGTTACGTTAGTTTATGTTAGGATCAACTGCCGTCGATCCTCTGTAGGTCCCCCTGCATGTCGCTTGAATATTATAGCGTTGGGATTTCTCTGCATACAGCAGCAACATCAGCGAAAAACCTCAACGAACTTCCGGCGTTATCTTCTACTAGGCCATTTATACGGAAATGATGGGAAAATTAGTCGTTCTGTAATACTCCTTTGGGCCACAGACGACATTATTTTACTTCTTACGACTTCTCTCCTTTCATAATGGCATACTGTGTTCTGTTTCCTAGCATTACAGCAATAGGCGGTAGTGCAGAACTACAAACATCAAAAAAAGTTTTGCATCACCTCGGTTCCGAGACTTCCGGAACCTGTACAGAAAAATGGAATTGAGGTCGACATAAACATAATTTCCGCCCTTTTTATTGCTCATGAAAACCATACATTGCATGTTGTACCTCCATGCAGCGAGACCTTCAGAGGTGGTGGTCCAGCTTGCTGTACACACCAGTACCTCTAGTACCCAGTAGCATTGATGCACGCTTGTATTCGTCGTGGCATACTAGCCACAAGTTCATCAAGGCACTGTTGGTCAAGAGCGTCCCACTCCTCAACAGCGATTCGGCGTAGATCCCTCAGAGTGGTTCGTGTTTCACGCCATTCATAAACAGCCCTTTTCAATTTATCCCAATCATGTTCGATAGGTTCATGTCTGGAAAACATGCTGGCCCCTCTAGTCGAGCGATGTCGTTATCCTGCAGGAAGTCATTCACAAGATTTGCACGATGGGGGCGCGAATTGCCGCCCATGAAGACGAATGCCTCGCCAATATGCTGCCGATATGGTTGCACTATAGGTCGAAGGATGGTATTCACGTGTCGTACAGCCGTCACGGCGCCTTCCATGACCGCTAGCGGCGTACGTCGGCCCCACATGATGCCACCCGAAAACATCAGGAAACTTTCAACTTGCTGCAATCATTGGGCAGTGTGTCTAAGGCGTTCAGCCTGACTGTGTTGCTCCAAACACGTCTCCGACGAATGTCTGGTTGAAGGCATATGCGACACTCATCGGTGAGGAGAACGTGATGCCAATCCTGAGCGGTCCATTCGGCATGTTGTTGGACCCATCTGTACCGCGCTGCATGGTGTCGTGGTTGCAAAGATGGTCCTCGCCATGGACGTTGGGAGCGAAGTTGCGCATCATGCAGCCTATTGCACACAGTTTGAGTCGTAACACGACGTCCTGTGGCTGCACGAAAAGCAGTATTCAATATGGTGGCGTTGCTGTCAGGTTTCCTCCGAGCCATAATCCGTAGGTATCGGTCATCCACTGCAGTAGTATCCCTTGGGCGGCGGCCTGGTTGAGGCATGTCATCGACAGTTTCTGTCTCTTTCAATCTCCTGTATGTCCGAACAACATCGCTTTGGTTCATTCCGAGGCGCCTGGACACTTCCCTTGGTGAGAGCCCTTCCTGGCACAAAATAACAATGCAGACGCGATCGACCCGAGGTATTGGCCGTCTAGGCATGGTTGAACTACAGACAGCATGAGCCGTGTACCTCTTTTCTGGAATGACTGGAACTGATAGGCTGTCGGACCCCCTCCGTTTAATAGACGCTGCTCATGCATGATTGTTTACGTCTTTAGGGCCGGTTTAGTGACATCTCTGAACAGTCAAACGGACTGTGTCTGTGATACAATATCCACAGTCAACATCTGTCTTCAAGAGTTCTGGGAACCGAGGTAATGCAAAATTGTGTTTTGATGTGTGTATACTGAACTTTTTCCGGAAGTCATGGAAGACGGAATCTACCTGGGCACCTGTATTTAAATCCTTTTTTTTTTCGGAACCCATGTCGGTTCCTACAGAGGATATTTCCGGTCTTCAGATACACTATGTATTCAGAAGTATCCGGACCCCCCCCCCCCCCCCCCCAAAAAAAAAATACATTTTTCATATTAGGTGCATTTTGGTGCCACCTACTGCCAGGTACTCCATATCAGGAACGTCAGTAGCCACTAGACATCGTGAGAGATCAGAATGGGGCTCTCCGCGTAGCTCAAGGATTTCGAACGTGGTCAGGTGATTGGGTGTCACTTGAGTCATACGTCTGTACGCGAGATTTCCACTCTCCTAAGCATCCCTACGTCCACTGTTTCCGATATGACAGTGAAGTGGAAACGTGAAGGGAAACGTGCAGCACAAAAGCGTAGAGGCCGACCTCGCCTGCTGACTGACAGATACCGCCGACTGTTGAAGAGGGTCGTTTTGTGTAATAGGCAGACATCTATCCAGACCATCACTCAGGAATTCCATACCGCATCCGGATCCACTGCAAATACTATGACAATTAGGCGGGAGATGAGGAAACGTTGATTTCATGGTCGAACGGCTGCTCACAAGCCACACATTAAGTCAGTAAATGTCAAATGACGCCTCGCTTGCTGTAAGGAACGTAAACATTGGACGATTGAACTGTGGAAAAACATTGTGTGGAGTGACGAATCACATTACACAATGTGGCGATCCCATGGCAGGCTGTGGGTATGGCCAATGCCCGGTGAACGTTACTACACTACAGTTTCTGTAGTGCCAACAGTAAAATACGGAAGAGGCGGTGTTATGGTTTTCCGTGGAGGGGGCTTGCGCCCCTTGTTGTTTTGCATGGTACTATCACAGCACAGGCCTACATTCATGTTTTAAGCACCTACTTGCTTCCCACTGTTGAGGACCAATTCGGGATTGGCGATTCCATTTTTCAACACGATCGAGCACATGTTCACAATGCACGGCGTGTGGTGGAGTGGTTACGCGACAATAACATCCCTGTAATGGACTGACCTGCAGAGAGTATTGGCCTGAATCCTATAGAACACCTTTGGGATGATTTGGAACGCCGACTTCGTGCCATGCCACACCGAACGGCGTCGATATCTCTTCTCAGTGCTGCACTCCGTGAAGAATGGGCTGCCATTCCTCAAGAAACCTTCCAGCACCTGATTTAACTTGCCTGCCTGCGAGAGTGGAGCTGTCATCAAGGCTAAGGGTGGGCCAACACCATATTGAATTCCTGTATTAGCGATGGAGGGCTCCACGAACTTGTACGTCATTTTCAGCCAGGTGTTCGGATACTTTTGATCATGTATTGTGTATCAGAATTCGCTAGCACAGAACGTGTTCCAAAATTCTGCAACAAACCTTGTAAGGAGTGTGTCAGAACTCTCCCTTAAATGAAACAATATATCCAACTTAAATGCTATTCTTTGCATTGTGTAAGCACTCAGATATCGATAGTAACAATCTGAGGGCGAAACATGGGAGCGCGATTCAAAGCATTGTTGTGAGATGAGGTCTATCTGCGAGAGTGGAAGTAGTAGTGTCGGTAGAGAGCTTGGAGACAGAAGGCATGTCACACTGCCCTCACTTTGATGATAACAGATCTTACCACACTCAAGGCCTGATTTCATTTTTATTGCCAGGAGAGACTTAGCCCCTTGAAGATGGAATTCAAGGTAAAATTCGCAAGCATAACGCAAAAGCAATTGCAGGGTTAGGCTTGCGATTGTTGGTCCGAGTTTGCAGTAATTCCATGTTTTGCTTGTCAGTTAAAGAAGCTTCCTTATCCTCCAAATAATAATTATTATTTTCCACATCTAATTAATAAATAAATTCTGTGGTTATTAAATGTTAATGTAACTTTGAAACTGAAATAATTTGTTAATCTGGTACTCAGCCGTTATTGATACCTATGTCATTGTAACTGCCATTGTCTATTACTGGTTAAGGGTTATGTTGTTTCTGAAGTTTTAAATAGACTTAATTTATGTTATCCCTTCTCACAAGTTATTTAGTAGTTAATAGAACCCAAACAAACGCCTTTTTTATTAAATTCATTCTTAGTAACAAGCTTTAGCCGCTGCTACTGTATGCTGCTGCGCATTGCTGTAAACCATATGGAAAAAGGCAGTCACATAAAGAGGTGAGTGCAAAACGTAAGGCCAAAACAGACACACTGATACACAACATGTTATGTACTCTAATCCAGTAAATTCCATTGCACAAGCCAGATTCTGTATCACTTTTAAATTCTTATTCAAATACGCAGTCAGATAGCCTCTCCCAATGTTAGTTTTCAGTTTTTGATGTAACGATCTGTTAAGGGCTTAAATGACAGTGAAACTGACCCTCATACAACACGCACACAGTGTTAGATTCCGTTTAATGAAAGCTCAGGTTGCTAATCGAGTCCATTTTCACTGACGAACACAGGCAATATTGGCTGTAGGTACGTTAAATATTGGTTGCATATACGTAACAACCTAGGTCAAAGATATAGTTTTGTTCTTGTATTCACCGATCCTTCTTGAAAACAGGAAAGTCATGTGGCTTTTTCCAATCATAGCGAACGCTTCGCTCCTCTAGAGATCTACGTTACACTACTGCTAGAAGAGGAGCAAGTTCTTTCGCTTACTGTATGTAGAACCGAACTTGTATCCCGTCAGATCCAGTGGCCTTCCTTCTGCTGAGCGATAGCAGTTGCTTTCCTGTCACACGGTTACTTATTTCTGTATGTCATTTTGTTGTTCGTGCGGTGATTTAAAGCAGGAAGTACAGTGTGATCTTTCTTTGTACAACAGCTTTGGAAAATGACATTTAGTATTTTGGCCTTCCCTCTGTCATCTTCCGTTTTGCTGCCGTTATGGGCACTGAGTGTCTTCACGGATGGTTTCGATTCGTTTACTGGGTCCAGATAAGAAAAAAACTTCGTAGAATTTTTTGCCAAGTCAGTGGATAGACTTTTACTTTCAAATTAGCGGAACGCTTCAAGCACTGGTCTCTTTACGCTAATTTTGGCTTCGTTTAGTTTTGTTTGTCTCTGAGGCTTTGGTTGCATTTAAATTTGCAGTGAACCTCTCTTGGATTTCTTAGAAGCTTCCTACCACTGTTTTCGACCCAGAGTGAGTTTTTTTCATCGCTCACAATTTTGCTGGGCACATATGTCTACCTGCCTAAAGCACATTGTACGACGCTCTTCAGCTTTGTCCCTTGATTCCCAACGTTGTCAGTGTTGGAGATAAAATTTTGGTGTTGACCTGTTAGGTAAGCTGAAATCCGTCTCTGTCGCTCTTGCTTTAGAAAGAGCTTCCTGCCTTTCTTCGTTTTTCTATTTGCAGCCGTATTCAGTGATACTGTAACTGCCTAATGATCAGTAATTCCCTTTTTTACGCCAACTGAGTCGAAAAGTTCCGGTCTGTTTGCCACCAGCAGCACTAAGACATCACCTCCAAGAGTCAGTTCTCTGATTATCTGCACTTGGTAATTTCCGGAACAATTTCACTTGATTCTCTGTCCCTACCGTCCGTCCTAATCAATTGAGTCTCCCAGTCGGTAAGTTAAATCTCAACCTAAAATAATAACATGACCAGGAAGTTTATGCATAATATTCACTACATTTCCACTCAGTTGTTCCGCCATTACTGATGTTCAGGCAAGTGATCTATAAGAGCATCCGATGACCGTATTTGGTCCACGTTTAAAACTTATCTTAACCCAAATTATTTCACATTTTTAATCTGTACAGTTCTCACTAAATATTATCGTATTTTTATTTATATAAACACAACATCACCACCTGCATTCAGCCTATCTTTCCGATACACATTCCAGTCAGACTTCATAGGTTCATTGCTGTTTACATCTTGTTTCGGCCAGCTTTCTGTCCCTATACTATTTGGGCATTGTTGACGTTTATAAGACATGCTTATTCCGGGACCTTTCCAGAGACGCTCCTGCATTTAACTAATACTATACTGACGTTGTCTTTCACCGATCTCCTATGACGTATGGTACCCTGTCTTCCTGCAACTGTAGAAAGATTTATCTATCCTAGAAAATCCACAAGTGCATGCCATACGTACTCCACTATCCTGGCAGCCGCTTCCCACGTGTAGTGCATTCCTGACCTATGAATGGAGGTCCTCCATTTCACAGCCCGAACTGGAGGTCAAGAAATCAGTCTCAAAGATATATTATGAAAATATTTACGCATGCATCTAGGCGTTGGTGTGGCGTCACTGATTCGAAAAGCCGTTGTCGCTGATTACAGCTAGTAACGGGCATGGATGTGGATACTACATGTGTTGTTGCTGTGTGTACTCTATATGAATTATAATCTAATTTAACTACTAGATTATAATTTTGAAAAGTGTCCTGGAACCGTCATTTCACGTTCAGTTATTTGAAACACCTTTAACACATCTGTTCGTTAAAAAGGTCTGTATCTTGACCACCGTTATCCCTTCTCACCTTGATAAGCCTCCAGCAGTTTAAGTCGTCTTCCGTTAGTTCATTGACGGCCATTAGCTAGAATGCCTGCAGATCTAGGTCTATTTTCATGTGAAGTTGTGTTGCGTTCCTTTTGATTCCAAGTTTCGGTCGACCTGGAGGGTGAACGCATCAGTGACGCAGTAACTTCAATATAAGTTTCCCTTTGGTTTGGTAGACGACAAGAGTATCAGGTTACAAATTGTAGAGTACCCGAGTAGTCAGCATTCAGTGATGAGGACGAAGATGTGGAGCACAAATGGAAAAAATTCAAAAACATCTTACAATAATCCTTAGACAAGTATGTTCTCACCAAGGCCTTAAGGAGTTGGAAAGACCCACAGCGGTTTAATATATGTGTTAGAAAACTAATACGTAAGCAAAGAGAGCTTCATATCAGCTTCAAGAGAGGTCAAAACCTAGCTGACAAACGAAAGCCGAACGAAGCGAATATGGGCGCAAGGACAGCAAGGACCGAAGTGCTCAGTAATTTTGAAAGTAAAATTTTATTCATCGATCTGAGTAAAAACGTTAAGAGCTTTTCATCTTACATAAAATCAGTAAGCTCTTCGAAATCATGTACTCATTCACACAGAGATCATACTGGCACCAAAACGGAAGATAACAGGGAGAAGGCCTAAATACCGAATTCCGTTTTCCGACGTGGTTTCACCACGGAAAATCGTAGCACAGTCCCTGATTTCAATCATCACGCAAACGTTGAAATGGTAGATTATGAGATAACCGATGGCAGAATAGAAAAGCAACTAAAATCGCATAGTGTTGGAAATGAATCAAGACGAGACGAGATACCTAAAATATTATACAAAGACTAAGTGAAGGAACTAGCTCCCCTTCTAGTAGCAGTTTATCGTAGGTCCCTGGAGAGACGTAGGGTACCTAGCGACAACGAAAATGTCCTCTATAAAAATCACCCTCCGCCACACACCGTAAGGTGGCTCGCGGAGTATAGATGTAGATGTAGATCCCGCAAACAGAGATCCAGCGAAAGTCATCGCTCTGTTCCTACACGAGATCCATAGCGCTGTAGACAAAGGCGCTCTGGTTGGTGCCGTGTTCCTTGACTTCAGGAAGTTATTTGACTCCTTGCCGCACTGCCATTAAGTGAAAAAATAGGAGATTATCGAGTATCGAACCAGATTTGGGACTGGATTCAAGATTCCCGTATTGATAGGACTCAACACGTCGCTCTTCACGGAACAAAATCGACAGATATAATTTCCGGTGTCCCCCAAGAAAGTGTGATATGACCATAATTGTTTACAATGTATGTAAGTGATTTAGTAGAAAGCATCGGTTGCTCATTAAGATAGTTCGCAGATGATGCGGTTGTCTATAACAAACTAGCGACGCCAGAAAACAGTATCGATTTGCTGAATAACCTGCAGAGAATCGATGTTTGGTGCAGTCTACGGCAGCTGACGATGAACGTTAATATATGTACCATATTGCGGATATACAAAAAGAAAGCCACTACTGTACAACAACAATATTGATGAGAAACTGATGGAAACATTATCTACCGTAAAATATCTGGAAGTAGCTATCCAGGTGCGACCTAAAGTGGAATGATCACATGAAGGGTTTATTTCAAGAGTGGTAAAAGTCGATTTTTGTTCACTTTGAGATACAGAGTCCTAAACTTAAATGAGAGCTGAAAAATCTGGAGTTGAGATACCAGAAATATTCATGCATATGGCTTCTTGCTAGAGATGAGCATTTCTTTCTGTTTGTTTGGATCATTAATTTCATAAGCATTACAGGCAGAAAACAGGAGGTAATTGCCTTGTACCACTATTGAAATAAGACCTTCACATAAAACACGTAGTAGAAAATGCAGATGCCAAACTGAGAGTCATAAGAAGAATATTTAGGAAATGTAGCTCGTCCACGGAGGAAGTGGCTTACATGTCTCTTGCTCCACCGATTCTCCAGTGCTGTTCGTCAATATAGGATTCTAACCAGGTGCGACTGATAGTGGAGTTAGAGTAAGATCGACCGAGGAGCGGCACGTTTCATCACGGGATCGTTTGGTCGGCACAAGAGCGTTACCGAACTGTTCCACTGACGCTCGTTACAAGAGATACGTTGTGAGTCACCGACAGATTTGCTATTGAAATTTCGACACAGCACTTACAGGAAAGAGCAAGGCAACACATTACTTCCTCCCGCATACATCTCCCATAGTGATCACAAAGAGAAAATGTGAGAAATTAGAGCTAATATACCGGGTGATCAAAAAGTCAGTATAAATTTGAAAACTTAATAAACCACGGAATAATGTAGATAGAGAGGTAAAAATTGACACACGTGCTTGGATTGACATGGGGTTTAATTAGAACCAAAAAAACACCCCATATTGCTAGATGCGTGAAAGATCTCTTCCGCGCGTCGTTTGGTGATGATCGTGTGCTCAGCCGCCACTTTCGTCATGCTTGGCCTCCCAGGTCCCCAGACCTCAGTCCGTGCTATTATTGACTTTGGGGTTACCTGAAGTCGCAAGTGTATCGTGATCGACCGACATCTCTAGGGATGCTGAAAGACAACATCCGACGCCAATGCCTCACCATAACTCCGGACGTGCTTTACAGTGCTGTTCACAACATTATTCCTCGACTACAGCTGTTGTTGAGGAATGATGGTGGATATATTGAGCATCTCCTGTAAAGAACATCATCTTTGCTTTGTCATACTTTGTTATGCTAATTATTGCTCTTCTGATCAGATGAAGCACCATCTGTCGGACATTTTGTGGACTTTTGTATTTTTTTGGTTCTAATAAAACCTCATGTCATTCCAAGATTGTGTGTCAATTTTTACCTCTCTATCTACATTATTCCGTGATTTATTCAGTTTTCAAATTTATACTGAATTTTTTATCACCCGGTAGATGTTTACCAACAATCATTCTTCCCACGCGCCATTTGCGAGTGCAAAAGGGTACGGAGGACCAATTACTTGTACCAGAAGTATCCTCCACCACACACCATGAGGTGACTTGAGTATGATATAAATGGAGATTCAAATGGTTCAGATGGGTCTGAGCACTATGGGACTTAACTTCTGAGGTCATCAGTCCCCTAGAACTCAGAACTACTTAAACCTAACTAACCGAAGGACATCACACACACCCATGCCCGAGGCAGGGTTCGAACCAGCGACCGTAGCGGTCGCGCGGTTCCGGACTGAAGCGCCTAGAACCGCTTGGCCACTTCCGCCGGCTAAATGTAGATGTACCATATCTGTCTTCAGGACGGGAGGTTCTAGTCTTATTATCTTAGCATACTAAACGCATTTAGTTGAGGCGAGTAGGGACGATCCGGCCACTCTGTAGCTGTAGTCAGTTGGCCGAATTGCTAAAATAAAGGTACTAGTAGACCTGGTTCGGAAACCAAGCGCAAATAGAAACGACACGTTCATTGTAATGTTTGCTAAGCTTTCGCAGGTCCCGTCAGAAAGCGACGGCGTATGTTTTCTGGCGAAAGGCACGTAAGCGTTATTTCCGCTGAGCGCGTCTGACAAATCGTTATTATGTGGGGACGTGCTGCGGGGAGGACGAGCGCTGTTTTTGGTGTTTTTGTAATAGGGCGTCTGGAATAACGCAGAGCCAGAGGTAGGTAAACAAGGAGCGCGTAACGCAGGTGGCGGCGCTGGCGCCGCAGCCGGAGAGCAGTACAAACAGCACAGTCCGGCCGTGTCCAGCCACTCGGCCGTTCTGTTTACACGCCGCCGACCGATGGCACCGTCCCATCAAATATATCACCATTTCTACCCCGACACCCGTAAGTATTCCTCAACACTGCGTTGGCCGAATACGTAGTGACGTCATCTGCCGCCAGATCTTTAGCTACGATATGTTACAAACGTGAGGAAACAGTGAATACGATTTTACAGCCACGTATATCTTGCAAAGACAGTCGTCCCAGAGGTGGTTTTATGTCCTGAACTTCTTTTCCAGGCTCAGATTGGGATTGTCAGGATCAGTAAATAATGCCCTTGAATATCTGAAACTAGCCTTTACAAATAGCTTCAGGTACATGAATATGTCACCCACTTCACCAAAAGAAATAACTTCCATAATAAAATCTTTAAAAACAAAGAATGCTAGTGGTTATGATGAAATATCAACAAAGTTAATTAAGGCATGTTCCTGTGAGTTTAGTATAATTCTAAGTTACTTATGTAACCAGTCAATTATAACTGGGACATTTCCTGACTGGCTAAAATATGCAGATGTTAAGCCTCTGTTCAAGAAAGGCGATAAAGAGATACCATAAAACTACAGACCGATTTCACTTTTGCCAGCGTTCTCAAAAATTTTAGAAAAAGAATGTACAGGCAGCTTCTCAACCATATGACCACAAATAACATATTATTAAGAACACAGTTTGGATTTCTGAAGGGTTCTGATATCAAGAAGCCTATTTATACCTAAAGTGAAAATGTACTTAATTCATTAAATAACAAGTTACAAGCAGCAGGTATTTTCTGTGATTTGTCAAAGGCATTCGATTGTGTGAACCACGACATCCTTTTAAATAAATTAGAATTCTATGGTGTCACGGGCAGCGCTGCAAAATGGTTCAAGTCATACCTTGCTAACAGGAAACAAAGGGTGTCAGTGCAAGGGACTAGTGAATTAAGTCATCAGTCATCATCAGAATGGGAAGAAATTACATGTGGTGTCCCACAGGGATCCATCATAGGGCCATTGCTTTTTCTTGTGTACATTAATGATCTCTCATCAGTTACGCTGCCAGAAGCTGAGTTCGTTTTGTTGGCAGATGACACATGTATTGCAATAAACAGTATGTCGAGTGTAGTTCTAGAAAGATCTGCTAATGATATTTTCATAGATATTAATAAATGGTTTAAAGCCAACTCTATGACAGTAAACTTCGAAAAGACTCACTATATGCAATTCAGAACTTGTAAGAGGTTTCCACCCAGCATATGCGTAAAGCATGAAGAAGAGCAGATATAAGAGGTTGACAGTCTTAAATTCCTGGGATTACAACTTGATAATAAATTCAGTTGGGAGGAGCACACCACAGAACTGCAGAAACGCCTTACAAATCTGTATTTGCAATTCGAGTGTTAGCAGACATAGGCGACATAATAATGAAAATGCTTGCATACTTTCCCTACTTTCATTCCATAATCTCATATGGTATAATATTTTGGGGTAACTCTTCAAGTCAAATAAAAGTTTTCAGAGTCCAAAAGCGTGTAATACGTATTATTTGTGGAGTAAATTCTCGGACGTCCTGTAGAAACCTCTTCAAAGAACTGGGTATACTAACTACTGCCTCTCAGTATATTTACTCCTTAATGAAATTTGTCCTAATTAATATATCTCTTTTTCCAACAAACAGCTCAGTTTATACGTACAATACCAGGAACAAAAATGTTCTGCACAAGGACTTAAAAGCACTTACTTTAGTTCTAAAAGGGGTCCACTACTCAGTAACACTCATCTTCAATAATTTGCTAGCAAACATAAAAGATTTAGCTACAAATAAAGATCAGTTTAAAAGGAGCCCGAAAGATTTACTAGTGGCCAACTCCTTCTACTCCACTGACGAATTTTTTAATAGAAACAAATGATGTATTGTGTATGTTCATACTATTAGTATTGTTATTTCAGCTTAAAAAAATAGACATGTTCCACATCCACGAGGATCTCCTCAGCACGGATCTATGGAACGAAAAAATAATCTAATCTAATCTAATTTTAGGTACCACTGAGGAACATCACGCTGGGAACCTGAATTCTTTTGTGTTTGTTCTTACCTTTACTGGAATTTGCAGTCCGTTCAAAATGTACATATCGCTTGTTCCAAACATGAGTGCGTGAGTTACAACAAAAGCTTGCAACTAACCAAATTCAGGTGGAGGCCCTTGGTTTAGCTTTGCAGTAACAGCATGGTCAGCCAATTAAATATTATATTTCCAATTCAGTTCCGGTGGCGTCAATTCGACGTGACGCCACGTCGCAGAACGCGGCCTCGCGTCCCTAGATATCGGGCTAAGTTGTTAGACGTTTTGTATACGGGCGTTCGGACGCCCTATTCAGAATGTCAGCCGTCGAAGGAAGCGGAAAATTTCCATTCTGGAAACATCCCCCAGCCTGTGGCTAAGCCATGTCTCCGCAATATCCTGTCTTCCAGGAGTGGTAGTTCTGCAAGGTTCGCAGAACAGCTGCTGTGAAGTTTGGGAAGTAGGAGACGAGGTACTGGCAGAATTGAAGCTGTGAGAATGAGTCGTAGGTCGTACTTGGGCAGCTCAGATGGTAGAGCACTTACTCGCAAAAGGCGAAGGTCCCGAGTTTGAGTCTCCGTCCGGCACACAGTTTTAATCTGCCAGGAAGTTTCACTGGAATCTTGTCAGTTACTTTATATTTTAAAACTCTGGAAAAATATGTATTATAAAGAACTATTCTACCAGGTTCTATAAATCTTTAAATTTTTTTAGTTAAGCCTGACCTAAAAATATAAATGTTCGTAGTAGAAGTCACTGTCCACGACGAAGGTCTTATTCAGTATTTTCAAGTTTAGGACCTTAATTACCGTACACACCAATGGCTCTTTAAAACGTATATTCTGATAAAGTGAGAGAAGGTCAACAACAATTAACGAATTTTGCATTTTAATTTTTTTTTCTCAGTTGGGCATAAAATACCGCCCCCTCTCCATTGATAATGCGCGTTATGGAAAGTGGGGCTAAGTTTTAGGGTTAAGTTTGCGGAACGTGGGTAGCAGTAGTCGCAGCAAGCAGTTGCTGTTTGTATGGGAATTAGATCGGTTTAGAAGTAGGATTCTACGTACTGATGGAGCTCCGAGCTCCATCGTTAGGAGCAGTAGTGAATTATCGCAAGCGACGATTTCAGAACCGTGTTTACGTAAATACAAATGGAACCGAATTCGGCGTTTGACCAGTTACGAAGCTTTTTATGGAACGTATGCCCAATTGATTTCCATTTTTCTTTCCGCTGTGAGTCACGAGCTTCATTTGATTGTTGAGTAAGCAGTGGAAAATTCAGAATTTTGCTTTCGATTCTTTGAGTGTGAGTAGCAGTGGGTAGCAGTAGTCGCAGCAAGCAGTTGCTGTTTGTATGGGAATTAGATCGGTTTAGAAGTAGGATTCTACGTACTGATGGAGCTCCGAGCTCCATCGTTAGGAGCAGTAGTGAATTATCGCAAGCGACGATTTCAGAACCGTGTTTACGTAAATACAAATGGAACCGAATTCGGCGTTTGACCAGTTACGAAGCTTTTTATGGAACGTATGCCCAATTGATTTCCATTTTTCTTTCCGCTGTGAGTCACGAGCTTCATTTGATTGTTGAGTTAGCAGTGGAAAATTCAGAATTTTGCTTTCGATTCTTTGAGTGTGAGTAGCAGTGGGTAGCAGTAGTCGCAGCAAGCAGTTGCTGTTTGTATGGGAATTAGATCGGTTTAGAAGTAGGATTCTACGTACTGAGGGAGCTCCATCGTTAGGAGCAGTACTGAATTATCGCAAGCGACGATTTCAGAACCGTGATTACGTAAATACAAATGGAACCGAATTCGGCGTTTGACCAGTTACGAAGCTTTCTATGGAACGTATGCTCAATTGATTTCCATTTTTCTTTCCGCTGTGAGTCACGAGCTTCCTTTGATTGTTGAGTTAGCAGTGGAAAATGGAGAATTTTGCTTTCGATTCTTTGAATGTGAGTGTGAGTTCATGTTGCACTCCCTTAATACATTCGTCCTTTTGCTGACAAATGATCGCCACGTTAGTGTTGTTTGCTAGCATAGAACCATAGGTTTCGTGTTTTTGTGTGTGTTCCATGAAAATATAGTTCACATGGCTCTGAGCACTATGGGACTTAACATTTGAGGTCATCAGTCCCCTAGAATTTAGAACTACTGAAACCTAACTAACCTAAGGACATCACACACATCCATGCCCGAGGCGGATTTCGAAACTGCGACCGTAGCAGTCCCGCGGTTCCGGACTGAAGCGTCTAGAACCACTCGGTCACACCGGCCGGCTGTAAATATAGTCTCAGGAGTAGGTTTCGTATGTGAAATAAATGTCAATAATGAACCTACTTAGTTTGTTAAACTCTTCCACCTAAGTGCACATCTGCACATGTACACATGTCTAGTAATGTTCGGCGTCCTGTACCACTTGAGAGAAAATTACTTAATATGTTAGCAAAGTGTGATCCCTAATCAGTCGTTCTGGAATTCAGTAATTAAATTTTAATTGTGTGGTTTTCTCTTCAGGTTAGAGAGCAGGGCTTATAATCAGTTAAAATTTCATGAGACTTCAGGCGACTTGGCACTAAGGACTGAATAAATAATGTCAATCAAGTTGCTTGTGCACAGTTGGGGCTAAGCTACCCAAGCGATCTGATGTGAAGTATGAACAAGTTTTATATTTCCTCTTCTTACTTTTATGAGGGGTTCCTCGTTTGCATAGTACAGTTTTACCTGTGTTGAAGATTTCAATTTTTGGCAGATTAATTTTTGTTCACACACACACACACACATTATATGTTTTTAATTTATAATCACAAATTTCACCTACCTATCGTCATTTGTTCACAGAATTGGACAGGAATTATGATTACGAATCAATATGAGCGTTGACCTCTTGTGATCTATAGATGTGACCTTCTGCGACAATGACATCTGTTGTATTCACCAAATACATTTGGCATCAAAAACATAAATATGACACGATGAGAACCCGTAACCACCGACCAGTAGCTGTTATTTGGTGACTCGATTGCACAGAGCAGTCGTACAGGGTCCACATAACGTTAGGCAACAGCTATGGCGTAGATAGATGGCAGCACAAAATAGCAACTATTTATAATGATTAATCGATGGAAAATAGAAAATACTTAACTCGAGTTTGAACATTGTGTGTGGCGAAATAGTTGAATATCGACTTGCACTGATCCGCCTTTATACACTGGTATAATCTTAGATCAAATGAACGATGCCTAACATCACTTGAATTATGTCCTGTTTGATTTTCTTCGTGGCGACTGTAGATGAATCCTGAGATAAAGTCATGAGGTATTATCGAACTAATTACTGAGGGGAGCGTGTCTACACTACTGACCATTAAGAAGAAATGCAGATGATAAACGGGTATTCATTGGACAAATATATTACACTAGAACAGACATGTGATTACATTTTCACGCAATTTAGGGGCATAGATCCTGAGAAATTAGTACGCACAACAACCAGCTCTGGCCGTCATAAACGGCCTTGATACGCCTGGGCATTGAGTCGAACAGAGCTTGGAGGGCGTGTACAGGTACAGCTGCCGATGCAGCTTCAACACGATACCACAGCTCATCAAGAGTAGTGACTGACGTATTGTGACGAGCCAGTTGCTCGGCCACCATTGACCAGACGTTTTCAGTTGGCGAGAGATCTGGAGAATGTGCTGGCCAGGGCAGCAGTCGAACATTTTCTGTATCTAGAAAGGCCCGTACAGAACCTGCAACATGCGGTCGTGCATTATCCGGCTGAAATGTAGGGTTTCGCATGGATCGAATGAAGGGTACAGCCACGGGTCGTAACACATTTGAAATGTAACGTCCACTGTTCAAAGCGCCGTCAATGCGAACAAGAGCTGACCGAGACGTGTAACCAATGGCACCCCATACCATCACACTGGGTGATACGCTAGTATGGCGATGACGAATACACGCTTCCAATGTGCGTTCACCTCGATGTCATCAAACACAGATTCGACCATGTTGATGCTGTATATAGAACCTGGATTCATCCGAAAAAATGACGTTTTGCCATTCGTGGACCCAGGTTCGTCGTTGAGTACACCATCACAGGCTCTCCTGTCTGTGATGGAGCGTCAAGGGTAACCGCAGGCATGGTCTCCGAGCTGATAGTCCATGCTGCTGCAAACGACGTCGAACTATTCGTGCAGATGGCTGTTCTCTTGCAAACGTGCCCATCTGTTGGCTCAGGGATCGAGACGTGGCTGCACGATCCGTTACAGCCATGCGGATAAGATGCCTGTCATCTCGACTGCTAGTGACACGAGGCCGTTGGGATCCAGCACGGCCTCCTGAACCCACCGACTGCTAACAGTCATTAGATCTCGACCAAGGCGAGCAGCAATGTCACGATACGATAAACCGCATTCGCGATAGGCTACAGTCCGACCTTTATCAAAGTCGGAAACGTGTTGGTACGCATTTCTCCTCCTTACGCGAGGCATCACAATAACGTTTCACCAGGCAACGCTGGTCAACTGCTGTTTGTGTATGAGAAATCGGTGGAAACTTTCCTCATGTCAGCACGTTGTAGGTGTCGCCACCGGCGCCAACCTTCTGTGAATGCTCTGAGAAGCTAATCACTTGCATATCACAGCATCTTCTTCCTGTCGGTTAAATTTCGCGTCTGTAGCACGTCATCGTCGTGGTGTAGCAATTTTAATGGCCAATAGTGTACAGGGTGATTCAAAAAGAATACCACAACTTTAAAAATGTGTATTTAATGAAAGAAACATAATTTAACCTTCTGTTATACATCATTACAAAGAGTATTTAAAAAGGTTTTTTTTCACTCAAAAACAAGTTCTGAGATGTTCAATATGGCCCCCTCCAGACACTCGAGCAATATCAACCCGATACTCCAACTCGTTCCACACTCTCTGTAGCATATCAGGCGTAACAGTTTGGATAGCTGCTGTTATTTCTCGTTTCAAATCATCAATGGTGGCTAGGAGAGGTGGCCGAAACACCATATCGTTAACATACCCCCATAAGAAAAAATCGCAGGGGGTAAGATCAAGGCTTCTTGGAGGCCAGTGATGAAGTGCTCTGTCACGGGCTGCCTGGCGGCCGATCCATCGCCTCGGGTAGTTGACGTTCAGGTAGTTACGGACAGATAAGTGCCAATGTGGTGGCGCTCCATCCTGCTGAAATATGAATTGTTGTGCTTCTTGCTCGAGCTGAGGGAACGGCCAATTCTCTAACATCTCCAGATACTGTAGCCCAGTTACGGTAGCACCTTCGAAGAAAAAGGGACCAAAAACTTTATTGGCTGAAATGGCACAGAAAACGTTCACCTTAGGCGAGTCACGTTCATACTGAGTTGTTTCCCGCGGATTCTCAGTGCCCCATATACAGACATTGTGACGGTTGACTTTCCCATTAGTGTGGAACGTTGCTTCATCACTAAACACAATCTTTGAAACGAAAGATTCATCTGTTTCCATTTGAGCAAGGATAAAATCACAGAAATCGATTCTTTTAATCTTATCAGCTGCAGACAGTGCTTCAACCAATTTCAGACGATAAGGTTTCATAACTAACCTTTATCGTAGGACTCTCCATACAGTTGATTGTGGAATTTGCAGCTCTCTGCTAGCTCTGCGAGTCGATTTTCTTGGGCTGCGAACAAATGCTTGCTGGATGCGTGCTACATTTTCATCACTCGTTCTCGGCCGTCCAGAACTTTTCCCTTGGCACAAACACCCATTGTCTGTAAACTGTTTATACCAACGTTTAATACACCACCTATCAGGAGGTTTAACACCATACTTCGTTCGAAATGCACGCTGAACAACTGTCGTCGATTCACTTCTGCTGTACCCAATAACACAAAAAGCTTTCTGTTGAGCGGTCGCCATCTTAGCATCAACTGACGCTGACGCCTAGTCAACAGCGCCTCAAGCGAACAAATGTACAACTAAATGAAACTTTATAGCTCCATTAATTCGCCGACAGATAGTGCTTAGCTCTGCCTTTTGTCGTTGCAGAGTTTTAAATTCCTAAAGTTGTGGTATTCTTTTTGAACCACCCTGTACTTTGTTCGGACCAGCCACATTAATGTGGCCACCACCTATGTTCGATGTCAACGTGAAATAACTACTCAGAGGTGCAGGTCAAAGCACTAGCAGTGGAGTATGTATAAGCATGTTGGGGGGACGACGAAACAGTATAGTCGTTGTTGTAAGGCGGAAAAGGAGCGGTTTGTCTGATGCTGACGTTAGAAAGGGCATAATCATTGGCTTATGGCACAAGGGTGGAAGCATTTTTGGAACGACTAAATTCTAAGCTCCACGTGTCGCCGTGGTGAAAGTATACGCTGATTGCCGAAATGGCGCCATCCAAAACTGGCGCTGAGGCAACTGTTGTTCATCACGGGCCGTAGAAGACAGGATTGAACGACGGCTGCAGAGATGTGTAAGGGTGAATAGACGCGCGAATGTTGAGCAGCTACCGTGCGGTTCTAAGCGCGTCAGTTGGGAACCGCGTGACCGCTACGGTCGCAGGTTCGAATCCTGCCTCGGGCATGGATGTGTGTGATGTCCTTAGGTTAGTTAGGTTTAAGTAGCTCTAAGTTCTAGGGGACTGATGACCTCAGTAGTTGTCCCATAGTGCTCAGAGCCATTTGAACCATTTGTTGAGCAGCTGATGACCCAGGTGAACCAAGGGAATACCAACAGTGTCTCCTCAACGACAGTTCAGCAAAAGTTACTGTGTATGGGCCTCCAAAGCAGGGGTCTGGTTCATGCACCAATTGTGACTTCTGTTCATCGACGGCGAAGGCTGGAATTCGCATGCCATTACCTTAACTGGATATCCATAGAGTGGCGACAGGTGACGTTTTCAGATTAAGAACATTTTATGCTGCATTGAACAGATGGACGTTGGCGTATTCGACGTGAAGCGTCTGATCATACACCTTGCAACACTCGTCGAAATGGTCCAGGCCGGAGGGTGTAGCGGTATGGCCTGGGGAATATCTTCATCGCATTCCATGGTTGACCTCGTAAATCTGAAAGGCACAGTGGGTCAACATAAGTATGCATATACCCTTAGGGACTATGTCCACCCCTTTATGCATTTTGTTTCCCTCCGCACGAGGCGTCTACCAGCAGGATAATGCAAGGCGTCACACAGCTCGCAGTGTACGTGCATCGTTTGAACAGCACGAGGATAGGTTTTACTTGAAAACCAAACTTCCCGGATGTAAACCCAATCGATCAGACTGTGCGCGCTGTAGATCGTTAACCGAAAAATCTAGCGCAGCTGGTCGCGGTACAGGAATCGGAATGGCTCCACATCCTTTTCAGTACCTTCAAAAACCTCACGAACTCCCTTCTGCGATCCTCGCATCGGCCTGCACTGCAAAACGTGGTTACTAAGGCTTTTAACACGTAGTCACATTAATGTAGCTGGATGCTGCACAAATGTTGGGCGGATGGATGTCCAGTTGGCGAATATTTGAGGGACGTAAAGGCGAAGCGTAAAGTAGTCCGTACTGTGTGCACCAGTTCTGGAGAGTCCTATGTTGCGCATGACCTGTTGGTAGCTTGACGCCCTTCTATGTAGAATGTGCCCTGTATTATCTGGAAGACACGGAAACAGCAGAGCCCCATCCCTATACCGTTCGGCTACACGCCTGTCTCATTCCTAGGCTGCCCTTTATCTCTCACGTCACACATGTTCCACACATCCAACCCTTTGCCCCGCTCCTCCTTCTCCCGTCGTTGAGAGAGTGTTTTTCAAAATTTGTCAGTTGCTTCAAGATACAATGGTTGCCTGGTAACACTGTAGTTATACTGACAACACACACACACACACACACACACACACACACACACACACACATACATACATACACTCAATCGTAACACCCTCCACTATCCCCCAGCCCCTCTCTCTCCCTCAACCCCCCTTCCCCCCATACACACAAATATTGTCTGTGCAAAACAAACACGTTGTACTGGGCTATTAACATGTTTCACTTTGCTGTCCTTACTTTGCAGGTATGAATATAGTCCGGTACAGAACGGCAAAGTACTGTATTTCAAGCTGATTAGACGAATACTCGTGATTTATTCACCAACGCATTCACAGTACAATAACTGACATACACTGCTCTGAAAAACTTAACAACGATGTAGATATAGCAACGTAATGTAACTACTCGCTGCAGATGAATGGAAGTACGGAAGTATGTTGCCAGAGATCTCCCAATCATGCAGAGAAAATTATACGTCACATGGCACTACGTCAGCGAGACTATTGAGCCGAATGGGGCTGGCCCTTCAGCACGGGCCGGTTGCAAGGAAGGGCAGAGACAGATTGTGTCAGTCAGCGATCAGTTATGATGATATTTGGTGGTGTTCTTCATTACAACATTGCCCAGAGACAACATTTGGACGATTTCACACGGGGAAGAATCATCGGGGAACTGGAAGAAGGAAAAGTGTGACGACTTTAGTCATGGAATCTGGTCCGGCCCACAGTATTGTTTTACCTGCAGGAGGAGCATTTCAAACCCTTGACTGCGCTGCCAGGAGGAGAGCAGGTGGACAACCACGGTCAACACTGTGGAACAGGCTACAAAGGACCCATGTCCGTGGGTGCAATTGCAACCACCCTTAACAGGACTGAAAGCCACGCAGTGTCAGTCTCCTGCGTGCATGGCAACTGCATGGAGGTGGTCTGTTTGCCCTAACAGTACGTTGTGCTCCGTTGACATCCACACATCGCCGACACCGTTTGCTATGGCGCCGAGAGCTCAGGGACTGCACCGAAATGGAGTGAGGTTGCTTGCTCTTCTCGGACGATTTGGTAAGTTCCTTTGGGACCGAACCGCTGAGGTCATCCATCCTTCTCGGATGAGGACAGATTCAGTCTGAGTAGTGATTCTGGACATACCCTCATATGGAGAGAGAGGAGGGATCAGGTACTGCTCCCAGGAACACTGTCATACTTGATCGTTTTGGTGGTTCAGGTGTTGTGCAAGGGGACAAAATACTTTTTGGGCGTACTGTTCTCCAAATCATTGAACACGTTATACTTACCGGTCAACGTTATTGTAATACTCCACTCATTCCCCATGTGCGTCTTTTATGGGTTGACCGCATCTTACAGTGCAGGTGGAGGAGCTCTTGGAACGCCCCCTACTCAAATCCCATCGCGCGCTTGTGTGATGCGTTCGGGAGACTTGTTGTAACACGTCCACATGAACCAATGATCATCCAACGCTGGTCGATGGTTGGAACGCTCTAACGCAAGAGCTGCTTACCAACTTTGTGGTCAGCATGGGAGCGTGTTGCAGAGCATATACTGCCGTTCATGGTGATTACACAACTTATTAGAATCTTTATGACTTAAGACTAATTATTCTCTTTGAATAAATGTTCGTCTCAATGTGTATTGCTTTACGTTACCTGTAGCAGTTCTTCCTATATGTGGCCCAAGTATCACCGAGCTCTGTTACTTGGTAGTGACACACCATGAGAAAGTTAGTTTCGTCCTTAAGTATTGCAAATCAGTGTAGTTCGTACCCTTTCCCTGCCAGGTCAGATCATACGGTACCACAATACAGAACAACATAGCTTAATTGAAAAGTACACGAATCCATTGTCAGGTCGTCACACGCAAAAAACAATGTCTCCCAAAGTTGCAATCGAGTAAGAATCTAACTCCAGTGGTCACTGCAAGTTTCACGATGACTCAGCATTTATGAAATTATTCCCGTACTCGACACTTTTACATCTAAATCAGTTTCGAACATTAAATTATGCTTCCATAATCGTAGAGGTTGAGAGGGAATTCTGACAGAGTTACTTTAAACTTAGAAAATGTCATTTCTTTCAGTTTTTCTGAGGAAAATAGCTGAAAATAACTCAAAAAGTGGTACCAAAAATGTTCGAAGTAAGTAGGAATTTAATGTAAAACTAAACATTACTCACATTCAGTATTTTTTCACAGATATATCATACTATTTTTCATATAAAATGAACGTATAACAGTGTAACTTCAACTCATCTAAATAAAGTGTTTTTAACAGTTCTTCTCTGAAAATACATGCGCACTCAGCGCTTGCTAGTGAGAGTACATTTTACAACGCACATGAATCCGGTTACAAAGCCGCCACAGCTCTGTTAGGGACTTCTAGTGCTAGAGCTAACAGCCAGAAATCCATTTAAATGTGCTCTCAGTTGTATACAGGGCACTGACTCGATTCAAGATAATTTCTGATGAATATTACTTAGAAAACTAGGCTAACTTCTCTCTCATTTGGTTTCATTGTCTAGACCTGTGGTGAATATATTGTAACATTAAGTTTTGATAACTATGTGGATTAAGCATTATGAAGAAATATCTTCAGAAAATTCTACTCAATGTAAGTTTGGTATGGCAATGTGAGTGTAATGTTGTAATGTTAAATAGTAACTGAGAAAGTTGTGTCTTAGACAGGGTGTTTTCTCTGTAATTTACAAAACAAAAAGTGGAAAGGAATTTTTATTCTCATTGGTAAACTTAAGAAGCACTGCTATTTCTATACGGTCTTCAACATTGTTTATTTAGCTGACTTCCAGAGAGATACTGCAATGTGTTATAGTTTTTTGGACAGAACATTATTATTTTCTAGTGGTATCATGTAACTCACATATTTAACCAACTGTGTTTTGTTTTATATAGGCGTTGCCGAGCGCAATGCCGGGTTCACCCTGTTTACATACCTCTGTATTTGAATACTCATGCCTGACCCAGTGTCTTTGGCGCGTCAGTGTATTAGAGAAGTAGGGGGTCGAATATGTTGATGGCTGCTTTCTTTACTTGTTTCTGTTTCAGTGTAAGAGAACGGTGAAATTATGGATGATGGTGACCACCCTCGTGCATAATTCTACATTGACACGTGGTATCATTATTATTATTATTGTTATTATTAAACTCTTATCTTTAATTGCCAAACATTGTAGGTTTAAGAGCCCTAAACTCTTATTTGGCTTTAGTATTCCAATTTTAGAAACAAAGATATGTAAGGTGAATCTATCACTGGAAATCTGTTTTAGCCTAGTGTGCAATTTCCTATTACCTGTGACATGTGAAGTCATAGAAACGTACACAAATAGAACATACCAGGGGCTTAAGTTATAGACACATGGTATTTATCCAGTGTTACAGCTAGACATTGAAAGAAAAGGCTTTTCAACAAACGGAATATCTCCACTTGATGGCAAGCATCGTATCACTTTATTTAAACAGTATTTTTCGTTCCTTTGAAGATCTAATAGAGATTTGATAAGTTGTGCATTTTTCTACAAGCAGTATTAGCTGCTATTGTTTCTTGGTGTAGTAACCAAAGGAACGAGTGTGGCCAGTAGCCAGAGTATGTCTCCATTCCAAGGAAATTCCTGTGAGTATGGCACCATGCCACTACTATTCTCCAAACCACAGAATCCCATTTTTTATTGCAACTACTTACACGAAAGTATTTTTAAGGCCATTATCAGTCTTACATGCACACAGCGCTAATGTTTTAAGTCCAGTGATATTTCTTCTAGAAGATATAAATCATTTAAAAAGTAATCGCATTTCGAACAACAGTGGCCGTCATTCAGTGGAGAGCTGATGATACATATGAATTTGTCGACAGTATTCCGAATATTTTCTCAAATTGTCTGCTCCGGTACTGGCACAGTTATCACAATGGTGAAATATTCTCAGAATTATCACAAATCTGTATCAGGGTATAAATTCTCTGAACATCGTCATGTTCAAAGTACGTATCTGGAGGAAGAACAACAGTTTTCAGCTATTTCCCCGAATCACGAGAAGGCAGATAACTATAAACGTTCTCAAACCTGTATCTTACTACATTATCAGTCGCGACTTCACGTATACTGGAATATTTACCGTGAATTGTAAATGAAAATGAAGTCTCTCACACGCAACAAGTTTTATGAAGTGCTCTACCGAAAGTATCATCAAAATGACAGCATGTTTGAGTCATTCACTAATTTGCTCTCTATCCCAGATATGAACTCTCAGAGGCGTACAACAATGGACGACAATAATTTTCATTTCAGTCCAGTACTGTGGTAAAGAGAAGCAATGAGAATAATATGGTGGTTTAAATGCTGATAGTAGGAGCAATGTGCATTCAATAAAAGGAACATTAAATATCTATAATGACTGCACGCACACAATCCAGCCAAATTGCCAGCAATTTGTAAATATACTGAGAGATTTGAACAGAAATTTGACTGTGCATATTAGTGAATGCTCAGCTTACAGGCACATGATCGATAGGTCATGGTAGTACGCTGGGTGTGGTTAGTTGGTGTTAGTAAACATGTCTATAGCACTAAGGGTGCGGCACAATGGCGCACTTCAGTATGGTGACGTTATACCAGTATGACATCAGAGTCATTATTGCAGATTATTGATCCACAAGTCAGCGGCTACAGACATTAAACATGCTTGAATTTACAATCTTTCTGTGGTTTGTGTACTGTAAGGCCTTCGGTACACACACCATCAGATTATTTGACTTGTCGCTCTAACGAAGTAGGCGAGTGTCAGCAATATGTCTCGTGGTCTTATCGTGGCATGTTTATCTTCTGCCGTTAGGTCAGACGATAGAAATGTCACTTGCACGCCTAGAGTAGCAGATTGACGGTGACCCACTTTAAACAGAACTTGATTAATTTTCACACACATTTATTAAAATATTAAAAAGCGTAGATATAAGTAACTTGATTCTGGATGCTGTTTACAATTGACAATCTGAAGTTCCTTTGGTCTTGGTACGTGAATCTTATTCTCACATATCTCTGATACTTGACAAAGTGCCTATTCATCTATGTCCATGGCTATTTACAGGAATATGATAATCTTATTAGGCGCAGATGGAAACTTGACTATAGACTGGTACAGACTAATGCAGACTAATTCAGACGGACTAATCGGAGGTCTGTACATTCGTTATAATACCTCGAACGTTCAGGTATCACTGCGCGAGTGTGCTCCGCGAGGAGAAAAGGTTTTAGGTTAGCAGCGATCTCATTGGCTGCGTTACATATTAATACGCGGATCGGCGGAAGCCGAATTTGGTCCGTCTCTAAGATAGCGCCATCTCATAGTGCGCAGACGGACGAGCGCTGCGCCTGCGCTGTTGAGCTTAGCGGGGCGCGCTCTAGTGGGAAAGTTGTGTACGCGCTGACTACGCGGAACTACGTACACAGCACTTTCTTAAAGTATTGTTCAGCCATCTTAGGTTTAAGATCATACATATCGAATTCTTTAATGTGTTACAACTGCTACCACCTAGATACACCACTGCAACAGGTAATGTGCAGTAAAGGTGCTAATCTCCACGAACTTGCGTTAATTGTGGCGGAAGTTTTTTTCTGGAAGGAGTCGGAAATTTCCTGTGAGCCTGCAGATAAGGAATAATTAAGAGGGAATGATCATCAAGCATCTTCCATTCAGCATACCAAAAAAATCTGTATAAACCATAACAGCCACATGTCTTTGTGACACCACGAGGGAGCAGCTAAAAAAAGTCCAAGTGGGCACCTATGACTGTAAATATCATAGCTGACTCTCCACAAACTCCTATAAGCACATTCACTGATGAGCCAAAAAATTGTACTACTGTCCTCCGTGAGAGTGAATGCCGGCTGACCGACTGTTCGCATGCCGCTGTCGTGAGCATCTATAGAAATTGATTGATGGACGGGGAAACCACGAAAGTATGACAAAGCCTTAGCCGTACATCCCTCATCACAGAACGCGGAGCTCGGACTATTGGGAGCCCTGTAAAGCAGAATAGACAGCGATCTGTGATAGGTCCGATGATAGTGTACAGTCCTTGTGCCGACATAATTCTTTCCGAACACGTCGTCCAGTGCACATTGTTGGAAATCGTTCAGTGCATACTGTTGAAGAACATGGGGCTATGTAGCAAACGACCTCTATGAGTTCACGTGTTCACACAACGACGCTCTGAATTATAATTGAAGTGGCATGTGATCATCGAGATTGGTCAGTGGATCAAGAGAAATGTGTCACATGATAGGATGAGTAACGTCTCGTGTTATTCCAGGGATACGCTATCATCCAGACGATAGGCGACTCGAAACGAACACCGCAGGCTAGTGGAATAATATTGTACTGTGGGAACATTCGCATGAGGTTGAATGAGCTAGTTTTCGTAAAGGCACAAATAACCTCGCCGTTGAGCGCCCATGAATCTTACATAAACTGAGACGCACCCACACACACCTTACACACACACACACACACACACACACAGGAGATTTCATGGGATTTGTGCTAGTAATCGAAGGCGTCACAACAAATGTGGACTACGTGAACATTATTGCGAATTACCTGTAACTCCTTGTGTTTGGTGTTCTTCCCTATGGCGATAGCATATTGGGCTTCATTACAATGCCATAGTCGTTTGACAGTGGTTTGCTGAGCGTGATAGTGAACTCACATGTCCTGGTAACCAAATTCACCTAATCTGTACCAGATGGAACGCACCTGGGTGCAATCCGGAGCGAGCACCACGCCTACAAACCATTGGTCCACATTTTACGGGAACAGTGTGACGTGTGCTTAGACTTCTGGTGCAATATACATCATGAAACCAATAGATGACTTTTGAATAATCTATGCTATGCGGAATCGCTGCTGCCTGACGTTCCAAAAGTGGACCGACACGCTATTAAACAGGTGACCATAACGTTCCGTCTCCTCTGTGTGTGCGTGTGTGTGTGTGTGTGTGTGTGTGTGTGTGTGTAATCTCTAATCTGTAGGCTACTCACAATTTACTGAAAGAATATGGAGTTAAAAATTAAGTACATACCCAACTGATCGTTTAAGCTACTTGTGTCGGGTGGACTTGATGCTGACGCACTGTCCGAAGGTATAGACATTGGCCCCAAGAATCGATCAGTATTATAAACTGTCTTATGCTGGGTACGTGAGGAAGGTGAAAGAATTTTCGCTACTGCCCCAGTAGTGCAGGATTTCCGTTTCGAACCTCGCACATTTCAAAGGCCCAGGAAAAAGAACAGCAGTAGATATGATAAGCAAATTGCACCATATGCTAGACCATCTCAAAGAATTTATACTCCCGCCTCAGGCGTACCAACTATTGTCGCGTTAAGTGCAGTATGATCGCATGAAGTGAAAATGGGGAGTCTACAGTAACACGTGAAAGAAGTAGTGCGGTCTGCAGAAACAAAATTGCCGCTTACTGTGCAAAGAAACTATTGTACATTGTATGGATGTGATTAATGAATAGTATCGTAAGTTTATGGCAACTGCAAGTGTTCTGAAACATTCTGACGACGCACGTCGTACTCAGTAGACAGTAGGCAGTGGAGGACACTAGACAAGCGCTTTTCTGAAGCGGCAGGTATGTAGGTAACTTAATGTACCACGAACAACAACGCATCGTGTAATACGCCAGTATCTTCTTTTGCATTCTTATATTTCACCATTGTGATAACTGTGACATACCGGAGCAGACAATTTGAGAAAATATTCGGAATACTGTCGACAAATTCATATGTATCATCAGCTCTTCACTGAATGACGGCCACTGTTGTTCGAAATGCGATTACTTTTTAAATGATTTATATCTTCTAGAAGAAATATCACTGGAGTTAAAACATTAGTGCTGTGTGCATGTAAGACTGATAATGACCTTAAAAATACTTTCGTGTAAGTAGTTGCAATAAAAAATGGGATTCTGTGGTTTGGAGAATAGAAGCGGCATGGTGCCATACTCACAGGAATTTCCTTGGAATGGAAACATACTCGTTGTCGACAAATATGGTTACTGGCCAGACTCGTTCCTTTGGTTACTACACCAAGAAACAATAGCAGCTAATACTGCTTGTAGAAAAATGCACAACTTACCAAATCTCTATTAGGTCTTCAAAGGAACGAAAAATACTGTTTAAGTAAAGTGATACGATGCTTGCCTTTTCTTTCAGTGTCTAGCTGTAACACTGGATAAATACCATGTGTCTGTAACTTAAGCCACTGGTATGTTCTATTTGTGTACGTTTCTATGACTTCACATGTCACAGGTAATAGGAAATTGCACACTAGGCTAAAACAGATTTCCAGTGATATTCACCTTACATATCTTTGTTTCTAAAATTGGAATACTAAAACCAAATAAGAGTTTAGGGCTCTTAAACCTACAATGTTTGGCAATTAAAGATAAGAGTTTAATAATAACAATAATAATAATGATACCACGTGTCAGTGTAGACTTATGCACGAGGGTGGTCACCATCATCCATAATTTTACCGTTCTCTTACACTGAAACAGAAACAAGTAAAGAAAGCAGCCATCAACATATTCGACCCCCTACTTCGCTAATACACTGACGCGCCAAAGACACTGGGTCAGGCATGAGTATTCAAATACAGAGGT
The DNA here is from genome assembly GCF_023864345.2 of Schistocerca serialis cubense. Lineage (NCBI taxonomy): Eukaryota > Metazoa > Arthropoda > Insecta > Orthoptera > Acrididae > Schistocerca > Schistocerca serialis. Next base: position 156,140,117 of record NC_064640.1, read on the forward strand.
ATGTAAACAGGGTGAACCCGGCATTGCGCTCGGCAACGCCTTTATAAAACGAAACACAGCTGGTTAAATATGTGAGTTACATGATACCACTAGAAAATAATAATGTTCTGTCCAAAAAACTATAACACATTGCAGTATCTCTCTGGAAGTCAGCTAAATAAACAATGTTGAAGACCGTATAGAAATAGCAGTGCTTCTTAAGTTTACCAATGTGAATAAAAATTCCTTTCCACTATTTGTTTTGTAAATTACAGAGAAAACACCATGTCTAAGACACAACTTTCTCAGTTACTATTTAACATTACAACATTACACTCACATTGCCATACCAAACTTACATTGAGTAGTAAGTTAAACGAATAAACACAACCCATACTTTCTCACACGCGAGTGCAGTGAACTCTGACGCATATATATGTTTACTATAAGACTGAAGCTAACAGCTAGAGCAGCACAAATTATTGGCAAAAACATAACAGATACCGAAACACACTATTACTTTCAGGGCTTGCGTGCTTATTAACTACAAGTTCTGCAACATTTGATGCCACACGACAAACCATGCCGTAACACTTTGCTATGGATACGATGTAGCATATTAAAGTGGATGCCACCGAGCTAGGTGGCGCAGTGGTTAACACAGTGGACTCGCATTCGGGAGGACGACGCATCCGGTCATCCTTATTTAGGTTTCCCATGATTTCCCGAAATTGTTTCAGGCAGATGCTGGGATGGTTCCTTTGAAACGAAGTCTTTCCCTAATCCGATGGGACCGATGACCTCGCTGTTTTGTCCCATACCCCAAATCAACCAACCAACCATGAACGCCAGCTTCCTGGAAAGCTGTTTATTTTCAGATGAGGAACTGCTTCGTGTATCAGGGGGGTTTAGTCGGCGTAAGGTTCGGATTTGGGGCTCGTAACGTCTGCACGCTACCACTGAGCATATTCGTGATAGCCCTAAACTGAACGTCTGTTGTGGCCTAATGCAGGTCAGGATTATTAAACAGTTCTTCTTTGCAGAAAACACAGTGTATTGGTCTGTGTATCTGGACATGCGGAGCAGTTCGTATACCCTCAGACACAAGACTTGCAACATATCACAAGATGGAGCTCCTTCATATTGGTTAACGATTGTTCCCAAGTTGCTGGATACGAAATTTCCCGACCACTAGATCGGTCACTGAGGACCGATTCCCTGTCCACCACGATTCCCTGATATTAATCCGCTGGTATCTTTTTGTGGGAATTCATGAAGGCTGTGTGTATGCGACCAAAGTGGTCGATATATTACAACTTCAGCTGGCATGTGTATCAAATTGATACACAAGGTGACTCCCCTGGCAGGCCATGTGCATCAAATTGGTACACACACGTGTATAAATTGTATAAATTGCTACAATGATTTCAAATGGATATATAGTTGCCCTCGCCAACTGTAGGGTCGGTGCGGTTATGAGTCTGATTTTCGTTGACTGATAGTGTGACAGTCGACTCTTGTAGTTTGCCTGGAGTCAACTATTTCCTTGGCTTGAGGATCTCTGGCTACACGCGCCCTAATTCACACTGCAATGTGGCTAGAGATTATTTCTGTTTGAAGTCGTGTTTCATTGAAGATTTGAGCTTGTTTTTTGTGAGTTTGTTATAATGTCCGACACAGAGTCAGTTGTGGGTCAGTTGAATGAGAAAACCATTTCAGTGAGAGTGAGGCCAGTTTTTTGGTGACATATCTGACGGCAATTATCCTGAGTATTCTCCTGAGAAATCCAATCATGATTCCGACGATTCCGATGAAGGCAGACCGATAAAAAGAGGTAGAACAACTGTTGGGGAATCAGCATCTTAGACGTCTCCAAAGGTAACTGGCATGATGTAACTGGAAATATGAATGATTTTACCTCAACCCGTAATGAGGGAATTTCTGACCACGTGAAGACGAAAACGGCTGGAAGATGCGATAAAATGGGTTATACCGATTTTTTTTTTTTTTTTTTTTTTTTTTGATGACCAAGTTGTGGAAATGGTTTTCAACGAGACGCTTCATCATGCCGAACAACGAATTACTGACAGCACTGTCAATGAAAAATGTACAGACCACAGCAGGCTACTGTAATGGGTAGACGCAAAAAACGAAGAAATCCTGCATTTTTCAATATGTTCTGTAAATTGGTTAGGATCGTAAACCTACAGCCCAGAGATATTAGTTAAAGAATATACTCTACAAAAATGAAGTAAGTAAAACTTTACCACGCAACAGGTTTGAGGTCCTTTTGAGTATGCTAAGGTTTTTGGATAGTTCTGGTACGAACTACCACAAGCTGAACAAAATTCCGCCATTAGTTGATCTACTAAACGGTAAATTAGAACGTGTGTACGTGGAGGCTATACCAGAAAGTGAATGTGATTGCTAGCAAGGAGATGGCCCCCGCAGATTATGACATGAGCTTCACTGTAGTGATTGAGTTAATGCATCCATTGCTGAAAGCCGGACACACTCTGTAAGTCGACAATTGCTTTACAAGAGTCGTCTTAGCCCATAAGTTGAACAAATCAAATGGTTCAAATGGCTCTGAGCACTATGGGACTTAACTTCTGAGGTCATCAGTCCCCTAGAACTTAGAACTACTTAAACCTAACTAACCTAAGGACGTCACACACATCCATGCCCGAGGCAGGATTCGAACAAAAATTCAACCTGTAACACCATAGCTCTAATACTCTATTGATTTAATTTTGCCTTGTGTTTTACTTAATGTTACATCGTTGAGCTTCTGTAAATGTGTTTGGTTGAATAGATAACATAAAATTGTATACTCCTTTCTTTGTAAAAACTTTGGTGTCATGGTTTGATACTATGCAAAGTAGTGTATTTGTCATTTAAACTTTTTGTCGCATTTGGAGACAAAACTTACTATATATAGTTGTAATTTCTGTGTGAATAATTTTTTGTAGAAATGTCAATATGTGCAGATGTTCTGTTTTGTTTAAAATGTCTGTTTGCTGTTATGTAAACTGCTGACCTTCACTTAGGGTTCTTAGTTATTCTGTATATAAAAGATGTTGTGATGCCCCTCGGGAACGGAACTGTGTAGTGCGTGTAAATTGTGGTTGGCCTAAGTATAAAAGGTGGAACATGAGTCAGTCGGGGACGAGCTCCCAAACTGTGCACTGTCATGTAAAAATTGCATATTGCGCTGGTTCCGAGAGAGGCTTTTTCTGCTACTTTCCAATGCCTCGGATGGATGGATAGATAAATAGCTGGAACGATTCTGGAATTGATATTCATCATCGCCACGAAGAAGGGCCAGAGTCCAGCAATTGCGCCTGCGAATCCACCTACCAACATGCAGTAGCCACCACATTGCGCAATCACTGTAACGGAATACTGTAATGATGTACAGTGAAGGATCAGCTTACTGGATGTTTTAGTGTGCAAACAAATATAAGGTAACTTATAACTGAATTTATGTACCTACCATGATTTTTTCCCTATCACAACACCTCTCAGGTTCCTCTCCATCTCAACTATGATTACCGAGTGTCCTATTTTGTGGGAAAAATGAACGCCTCGAAGTTAGACGGTTAATTACATAATGTTGTCTCATCTTTGATGAGAAGGAAATACTCAGGATTACTGTGAATTTAGTGAAATTGTGGGAAGCAGTAAATGTGGTTTTGTGAAGTTTCAGTCACCTTTTTAATCATTCACTTGAAAGTAGAAGACTGTGATAATAAAAACAATTTGCTGTTCCTTTTATAAATTAAAGTTCTTACAATTAAGGCACATAAAGTTTTCCTTATTTAATGATCATAGTGCTACCTGTAGTAAATTTTAAAAGGTGAGTCAGTTTCCTGCAAATTTGTCAACTTTGCGTTTCGCTGTAGTAAAAGTGGAAAATTGCAATAGTAAAAAATTATATGTTCATGGTTGCTACGTGTTTGCCTCTCTTGCGCATTGGAAGTGCATATTAATAGTATAACAGGATCCACAGTTTGTCTATTGTGCTAATGCGAGGTAACAAGTAATGGGAAGACCACTATTTATGAAAACCATAATTTCCTTATTCAAAAGATAGTGAGAAGCAACCTGTTAGTGGATTCCAATTAACTTTCATTTTAAATAGTAAAGTATTTAACTGAGAGAGACTGAACCTATGTCCAATTTATGATCCTGCAGTGAATGTTAATAGTAATGTTATAAAGACTATTCAGTTTGAACAAGCCCTGAAAGTAATAGTGTGTTTCGGTATCTGTTATATTTTTGCCAATAGTTTGTGCTGCTCTAGCTGTTAGCTTCAATCTTACCATAAACATATGTATGTGTCAGAGTTCACTGCACTCGCGTGTGAGAAAGTATAGGTTGTGTTTATTCGTTAAAGTTACTAATAACTATTTTCTTGAACAAGAATGTTAATAATTCTCTTGCCTAATTAGGCTGGCGACCGTTTTCTTTATCCGTTAAATAGTGCAGATAGGCAAAAATTTTGTTTATTACTGTTCAAATATTAACGTAATTCTGACTTCCATTTCCGATAAGCCACCCCCGCTAGTTACAACTCGGTCAACACAACAAAATTCCTCTCAAAGGGTAACACTACTCTGTTGCTTTATACCACAATTGTTTTAACTAGATAGTTTTATTTCACGACCTGCCTCCTACTTTAAGGTAATGGTATAGTAGTAGCAGACGGTAGTGTTATACGTGGCGCCGCGTGACAGGACGTTGTTCAAATTGCACCTACAGGCGGAAAAAAAAGTATAAGTAGTTGGCATTTTACAAACATAATTTGAACATAAAACGTCCAGCGGCACGAACCTGTAACTTATTTGACAGAACTGGTAGTGAAAGTTCAACTTAAATTGAAAATTAAAGATATAAATACTTAATAGCAACTAAAATGGACAGGAAACTAGTAATGAATCTAGATACGCGAGAACAGAATGCAACCGAGACTAGTTCAGGCAGCACACCAACAGATGGCACTATGCTGGAGTTAAATTACGTACGATATCACGCCGATGTCAATAAACAGATAGAAGCTATGTATCTCGCGCTTACTCAGCAAGACAATATGGGCGAAGTTGTCGAAGACAGTGGCTATGCAAATGAATCGAGGGATATGTTTGAATCACCAAAAACGGAAAGGGGTGTGGGATGTGAACACTAAAATGCAGTAGAATCTAAAAACGAAAAGACACTAGACCTGACTGACTTGCTTAGAATACTGTCTGCACAAAATGACAATATTAAGGCACAAATCGTAGCACAGGGTAGTGATATCAACCGACAAATGCAAGCACAAAGCAAGAATCATAGTGAACAAATCGAGAAAGTTGATAAAAAGTAGACATGGTGAGTAATGAAATTAAAAATCTTAAAAGTGAAATTACTGTCATCAATGGCAATATTGCCAACATACAAGGACAGATTGATGACATTAACGAAAGATTTGACACGGAAGTGATTAAAATTCAAGGTCAAATAGAACCCTTAGTTTGTACCAAAGTGGATGAAGAGGTATTCGGTATTAAATCCGAAATACAAACAGAATGTAACGTGAAATTTGCACAGATTAAACAATCTGTAACAGAAACAAGTAGAGAACTAACCAAACAGATTGTTACTTGCGAAAAGAAGTGTGAACATAACACTTCACAAACCCAAGGCAAAATATATGACTTGGAAAGAAAAATACAAACAGGACCTACGCATTTTACTGAAAGAATGCCTTTCAGTAAACATTAGAGGACGAAGAAAAATTCGACCCTGCAAAGAGGCATAACGGATGGCACCCCCTACACTATGTAAAGAATTGCGAAAGAAATTTTCCTGAATATTTGCCTGACCAGGAAAAAATCAATGTTGTGATCAGAGCATTAACGGGAGAAGCAAAAATGTGGGGGTTGAATCTGGAAACAAACCATATGTCTTTTGAAAGCTTTAAACAAAAATTTATTGACGAATACTGGTCATAACAGAAACAAGACCAGTTGTGGCGTGCGTTTCTAATGGCCAGACTGTATGATATCAGAGGTAGGCAAACCATGAAAGAATTTTGCGAATAATTGTACAGAAAGTTGATACATCTGAAAGCAAGAATGACTGAAGCCGAGATCGTTTGGGTACTTTGGCAGAAACTGCCTGAGGATTCTAAACGATATGTTGGGAGTACCCACAGAAGTTTTTCTGCGTTCTTGGAAAGGGTAGAGGATGAAGATCACTCGCGAAGAAATCGTGAGCCTCGCCCCCACAATAACAACAATTATTCGCGAGAAAGTAATGACCAAAACGAACGACCTGAAAACGATAGATTTCGTGTAAACACGATTGAAAGAGGTCGTGCGAGAGGTAGGGGAAATACATAGTGGCGTTCCTAGTGCGAAATCACGTAACCGTTTGTGCTCGGGACAGTGCTTGCTGGAGCACTGTACATAGCACTTGGCGGCACACAGAAATGGCCGAGGCCAGAACAAGATGGCTGCCGTAGAGAGAATCAGAATAGGCGGGATCGGACACTTCCGTTGGCCGGTTTCACTAATAGACGAATGTAAAACTGAAAATGAAGTTAATATGTCATATGATAAAGACAACTCAATATCGGAATCGTGCGAAAAGGCATCATTTAAGAATAAAAGGGAGCCAGAAAAGGCGAGTGAAAAGGGGAATATTTGTACTGTTAATGATGTGTATGAGGTGAAAGTCGTAGATGTGGGGGAGGTTATGATGAATAAAGAGGAAAGGAAGGTAGAATACGCCACGCAAAAAACGTGTGCACAATTAATAATAGGTGCAAATGATGTAGAGGAGGAGGTCAGTAAACATTGCATTATAAGCAGTGCAGATAAAATTATTGTTGATGGAAAGGTATTTTTTGTTCAAATACAGAAGAGTCTAGTAGGAATTTCGCACGGTTACCTGAGAATGATAACAAACGGGAAAATGAAATGAAGGTTATCGAAGTATATGACGATTATACTAAGTGTGAAGTTAAGGCTGAAATCGTTCAAACTGATACAATAGATGTACCTGAGCGTCCAAACGATGTGCATTGTGTAGAAAATAATTCAAAAAACGAAGTGGCTGAAACACCTAGTGATAATCTGCTCCATTTTTTAAAAGTTGCTTTCCTGCTCGAATCTGATGACGAAAATGAAATCAGTGATAGTTCAGATGATGAAGGGTATATAGATACAGATAAGAATGAATATACTAACTTTCCCTATCGTTCAAAAGTCGCGTATGTAAGTTAATCTGATGGTGAGGAAAAGAGTAGCGATGACTCCAGTGAAGATGAATGCTCAGGTGTAAACGAAAGTGAATATACTATTACTGAAAGAGGGTATGAGTAAATTACTGACATTTTTCCGAAGCAAGATACAGAAAGTAGAAATGGGCCAAAACCGAATGAATTATTCAGTAATGTAACACAGGGGCATAATTTGCAGGAACCTCCAGATGACACTATACTGGGGCAAGCCTTAACAAATGTTTTGAAGGAGTGTGAATTACAGGAGCAGAAAGAACCACCTGATAAAATAATGGCAGAACAGGAAATGTTGTACCTTGCTAAAGACTTTGAAATTACAAAGCCTAAAAAGCCACCTGATGAAATAAAACGTTGGCAAGATCTAAATAGCTTATTGAAAGATGTAGAAGATAGGAGGCATAAAAAGCCACCAGACTTTGGTGACTGTTTTATGAACCTTGTTAATAAAGAGACTGGGGGCAGGCTGCTGTATGTATATATATTATGTATACAATGCATATCTTTATTATTATTATATCTGTTACCTGAAAGTGAATTATTGTTTGTTGATACTGAGACCTGGATGAGGTTGTTTATTTATTGTAGTGTACTGTTTAACTCTGCTTAGAAACTGTTTATTTTCAATTGAATACTTATTGTTGCCAGTCTAATTGTGAAGATAGGGGCATGTAGTGTGAGATATCTGAAAACTTTATGAATAATGATGCTTATGGTAGCTTTATGCAAGTGCAAAGAACTCCACAAGATAAGAATTAATTTCTAATATACTTAAAAATTACAAAGGGCTTATGTTTGCAGTATGTGGTTCACTTAAAGATACATGTCCTCAGATGAGGGTTATTGAAGCCTCAGGGGACATGCACTCTTTGCACTGTCAGGTGCCTGACGAGCACCAGGGACCCGAGTCGTTGCCAGCACTGCTTCCGTTTCTTTTCGTGCTGGCAACCTTCCTCTTCATCATTCAGAACTTTTACTATCTTCTGTCCTTCTTCTCTATCAGAGTAAACTGAAAAGTGTAGAAATAATGTAAGATACTGCGTATTGTTTGTGGACAAGTAAATGAATAATTAAATAGGGTACACTAGAAAATGACCTAGATAATGAAAGTATAGTGGGTATTGTGAAGAGAAAATGTAAAGGAAAGGTAAATAAAAAAACATGTACGAATGAGGAAAGATAAGAATACTTTAAAAAAAGGTAAATGAATGCCATAATATGACTAAATGTAAATGTTTTTGAAAAAAAAGGGGCAAATATGGTGCTGAAAAACTGTATGTGTGTTTAAAACTGAATGAGATAAATCTGATTAACGTATGTGAAACAGATGTGAGAGGTATGTGTCTAGTGCCACCAAATGTGGACAGAAATTACTTGCAGTAGGATGTAAAAATATTGTCCTGATCTTGACATATGTGTAAAAATAATTTGACTAATACTGACTTTAAAAGAAATATTACTGAGTAATAAAATGGAGAGAAAAACCACATATCTGGGTCTCTCAAATAACTCCTGAACATTGTCATTATACCAAAAATGTCATTTAAAATTTACTCGATTAATGATGTGTATATTGCAAGATTTTGTCATGGTGTAAAGAAAAGTTTAATATTACCAGTGTCTAATTGCTGTTTCAAAGTTGCAGGTTTTATGTTTTATACCATTAATGAAAATTGTACAAAAAATATGACGTAATGATGGAAAAAACTTGCAGATGATGACAATAAACTGCTCAAAAACATGTTGTTGGGCAGCAAAACAAGACAAAAGAATAATAATGCTGTGGTCCTGAAGTTGAGGACAACCAAATATGCTACCTGAGCAGTAGCCCAAGGACTTGCCCTTGTGGGGCAAGAAGTTGAAAAGTGGTCACGAACTGCCATACCTAGATGATGGGGCAGTGTGTCAACTTAAAAAGGTATTCTTTAATGTTCTTAATCTAAATTGTGTTTTATACATAAATGTTTAAATACAAAGACTGCCAAACCATAAATGGGCAGAATGTATAACATGGACTGCTAATGCTGAGGCAGGCAGTGAAGTAAGTTACGTTTTTTGATCAGTGTGTTATAGACTGACTATTCTTATTAAAGTCAATGAAAAAGTATTATAAAATTATTTAGAATCTTGTTCAAATAGTTGTAGATGTTTTCGAGACGAGGTTTTCTGGAATAACTTAAAGTTTTTGGACTGTCTGTTTTAAAAACACAGCAGTGATAATTAAAAATAGGTTCTGAGCATGTTAGTGTAAGAAACATTTTGGACTGCTATTAATGAAGAGCAGCTTTAGAGTTAATTATTTTGAAAAAACCCTTGAAAAGTTACTTTTGTATTTAAAGAGTAAGTTGGTAAAGGTTCCCATGGCTGTTTGTGTAAATATTTGTGCATATGTGGATGCAAACTGAAATTTTCAATATTTCATTAATTGCTGAACCTTGTGACACGTACTATGATCATTAACATGCTTATGTATCTGTGAATATTTACTTTCTTTGAAAATACTGAAAGTCAAATTTGTGTTTTGTTAAGTTAGAATGTTACTGTGCTGTTGTGTATGTATTTTTTTTTCTAGAATACTATACCTGTTGTACTAGTGTGCAGATTATTTTGTATACTGCTTGTCTGTCAGTGATGTAGTATCTATGTGGAAGAGACAGAAAATTTAATGAATGCGCTGTGTAATGATGAAAATTAGCTTCCTTAAACCAATGTGAAAATGAAAATTACTGTAAATGTCTTCATTTTGAAAACGATTTGGAAGAAATGTATGAAATTTCTTAGTGTAATACTGTATGTTCGTGATATATGTTTTTTTTTCTCCCAACTGAAGTTAGATGGACCTTTTTTTTTTTTTTTTTTTTTTTTTTTTTTTCGGTCAACACCACTTAGGTGTTATAATGTTTCCTTGAAGTATCCCTTACGAGAAACTTCAACGAAACATGGGGCATGTGTAACACCATAGCTCTAATACTCTATTGATTTAATTTTGCCTTGTGTTTTATTTAATGTTACATCGTTGAGCTTCTGTAAATGTGTTTGGTTGAATAGATAACACAAAATTGTATACTCCTTTCTTTGTAAAAACTTTGGGTTCATGGTTTGATTCTATGCAAAGTAGTGTATCTGTCATTTAAATTCTTTGTCCCATTTGGAGGGGACAAAACTTACTATATATAGCTGTAATTTCTGTGGGAATAATTTTTTGTAGAAATGTCATTATGTGCAAATGATCTGTTTTGTTTAAAATGTCTGTTTGCTGTTATATAAACTGCTGATCTTCCCTTAGGGTTCTTAGTTATTCTGTATATAAAAGGTGTTGCGTTACCCCTCGGGAACGGAACTGTGTAGTGCGCGCAAATTGTGGTTGGCCTAAGTAGAAAAGGTGGAACATGAGTCAGTCGGGGACGAGCTCCCAAACTGTGCACTGCCATGTAAAAATTGCATATTGCGCTGGTTCCGAGAGAGGCTTTCTCTGCTACTTTCCAATGCCTCGGATGGATGGATAAATAGCTGGAACGATTCTGGAATTGATATTCATCATCGCCACCAAGAAGGGCCAGAGTCCAGCAATTGCCCCTGCGAATCCACCTACCAACATGCAGTAGCCACCACACTGCGCAGTCACTGTAACGGAAGGGATACTATAATGATGTACAGTGAAGGATCAGCCTACTGGATGTTTTAGTGTGCACAAATATAAGGTGACTTATAACTGAATTTATGTACCTACCCTGATTTTTTCCCTATCACAACACCTCTCAGGTTCCTCTGCATCTCAACTATGATTACCGAGTGTCCTATTTTGTGGAAAAAATGAAAGCCATAAAGTTAGACGGTTAATTACATAATGTTATTTGATCTTTGATGAGTAAGAAATACTCAGATTTACTGTGGATTTAGTGAAATTGTTGGAAGCAGTAAATGTGGTTTTGTGAAGTTTCAAAGTCACCTATTTAATCATTTACTTGAAAGCAGAAGACTGTGGTAATAAAAATAATTTGCTGTTCCTTTTATAAATTAAAGTTCTTAAAATTAAGGCTTATAAAGTCTTGCTTATTTAATGGTCATAGTGCTACCTGTAGTAAATTTTAAAAGGTGAGTCAGTTTCCCGCAAATTTGTCAACATTGTGTTTCACTGTAGTAAAAGTGGAAAATTGCAATAGTAAAAAGTTATATGTTCATAGTTGCTAAGTGTTTGTCTCTCTTGCGTATTGGAAGTGGATGTTAATAATATAGCAGGATCCACAGTTTGTCTATTGTGCTAATGCGAGGTTCCAGACTGCAGCGCCTTTAACCACACGGCCACTTCGGCCGGCTCACTCTTTATGAAAACCATAATTTCCTTATTCAAAAGATAGTGAGAAGCAACCTGTTGGTGGATTCCAGTTAACTTTCATTTTAAATAGTAAAGTATTTAACTGAGAGAGACTGAACCTATGTCCAATTTATGATCCTGCAGTGAATGTTAATAGTAATGTTATAAAGACCATTCAGTTTGAACAAGCCCTGAAAGTAATAGTGTGTTTCGGTATCTGTTATACTTTTGCCAATAGTTAGTGCTGCTCTAGCTGCAAAAGTTTTGTTTATTACTGTTCAAATATTTACGTAACTCGGACTTTCATTTCCGATAAGCCACCCTCGTTAGGTACAACTCAGTCAACACAACAAAATTCCTCTCAAAGGGTAACACTGCTCTGTTGCTTTATACCATAATTGTTTTAACTAGATAGTTTTATTTCGCGACCTGCCTCCTATTTTAAGGTTATGGTATAGCAGTAGCAGACGGTAGTGTTATAAACCCACCCCTTTGGTACATTGAGAAGTAACAGAAAATACATTGCAATGACCATGGTGAAAAGAATGGCCAAGGAAGATAAAAGGTTATGCATAAAGAGTATACAAATGTTGACATTGGAAAATGGAACGACAGGAGAGATGCCTTGTCTCTGACCACTAACGAAATTCCAGAATTGGTAGCAACCATCTCAAGAAAAGTAGCAACTACAAATCTATCCACAATCTTGAGATATAATTATGCTAAATTCTTCATAGACGTGTCATATCAAATAGCATCTTATGCCTTCACTTTAGGAAGAGGAGTGAAGTTGTACCCCGAGATTGCATTCGATCTCCTCACAAATAGACAACTGTCAATGCTCATGCTATCTACAAGCAAATAATTGGCAATAATGTCCACGTAACTAAATTTTGAGAAAAGTCTGCACTTCCTTTGATAAACATTGGAAAACTGAAAGATGTACCAAGATCCCCAGGAACAGCAGGAACATCAAATTCACGAAACCATGTATTGCAAGAAACAGGTGGCAAGGGAAACATGTGAACATTTTGTAACCGACGATACATTCACACGTTTGGATGCGCAGAAGCTATGAAGAAATCAAACCAAGTCACCACTAACTGTAAAGGTTGCCCGATTGAAAAGATCATGTTCTTGGACTGTTTCTTTCATTATTCACACATGTAAAGTAAGAATACAACCTATTAAGTAATTAAAATATATTTTACATCTGCTGTCAATTTATAAACCAACCTGTTCAGTTAACAAATATTCTTCATTTATGTTAGTTTTGTTCTGTTCCTCCAAGACATAAATCTCATTAGTCTGAAATGCTGAAAGACTCTTGATTTGTTATTAAATGTTCTGCATAATTCCCATACAAGTTGCCTAGAAGGTATGACATTGAAGAAATTAGTTTCACAGGCCATGTACGTAACAGTTATACACAGCTGGAAAGACCTTGGCCTAGTATATAACCTTCTACATCTACATTCTACATTTATACTCCGCAAGCCACCAAACGGTGTGTGGCGGAGGGCACTTTACGTGCCACTGTCATTACCTCCCTTTCCTGTTACAGTCGCGTATGGTTCGCGGGAAGAACGACAGTCTATAAGCCTCCGTGCGCGCTCTAATCTCTCTAATTTTACATTCGTGATCTCCTCGGGAGGTATAAGTAGGGGGAAGCAATATATTCGATACCTCATCCAGAAACGCACTCTCTCGAAACCTGGCGAGCAATCTACACCGCGATGCAGAGCGCCTCTCTTGCAGAGTCTGCCACTTGAGTTTATTAAACATCTCCGTAACGCTATCATGGTTACCAAATAACCCTGTGACGAAACGCGCCGCTCTTCTTTGGATCTTCTCTATCTCCTCCGTCAAACCGATCTGGTACGGATGCCACACTGATGAGCAATACTCAAGTATAGGTCGAACGAGTGTTTTGTAAGCCACCTCCTTTGTTGATGGACTACATTTTCTAAGCATTCTCCCAATGAATCTCAACCTGGTACCCGCCTTACCAACAATTATTTTTATATGATCATTCCACTTCAAATCGTTCCGCACGCATACTCCCAGATATTTTACAGAAGTAACTGCTACCAGTGTTTGTTCCGCTATCATAAAATCGTACAATAAAGGATCCTTCTTTCTATGTATTCGCAATACATTACATTTGTCTATGTTAAGGGACAGTTGCCACTCCCTGCACCAAGTGCCTATCCGCTGCAGATCTTCCTGCATTTCGCTACAATTTTCTAATGCTGCAACTTCTCTGTATACTACAGCATCATCCGCGAAAAGCCGCATGGAACTTCCGACACTATCTACTAGGTCATTTATATATATTGTGAAAAGCAATGGTCCCATAACACTCCCCTGTGGCACGCCAGAGGTTACTTTAACGTCTGTAGACGTCTCTCCATTGATAACAACATGCTGTTTTCTGTTTGCTAAAAACTCTTCAATGCAGCCACACAGCTGGTATGATATTCCGTAGGCTCTTACTTTGTTTATCAGGCGACAGTGCGGAACTGTATCGAACGCCTTCCGGAAGTCAAGAAAAATAGCATCTACCTGGGAGCCTGTATCTAATATTTTCTGGGTCTCATGAACAAATAAAGCGAGTTGGGTCTCACACGATCGCTGTTTCCGGAATCCATGTTGATTCCTACGTAGTAGATTCTGGGTTTCCAAAAACGACATGATACTCGAGCAAAAAACATGTTCTAAAATTCTACAACAGATCTACGTCAGAGATATAGGTCTATAGTTTTGCGCATCTGCTCGACGACCCTTCTTGAAGACTGGGACTACCTGTGCTCTTTTCCAATCATTTGGAACCCTCCGTTCCTCTAGAGACTTGCGGTACACGGCTGTTAGAAGGGGGGCAAGTTCTTTCGCGTACTCTGTGTAGAATCGAATTGGTATCCCGTCAGGTCCAGTGGACTTTCCTCTATTGAGTGATTCCAGTTGCTTTTCTATTCCTTGGACACTTATTTCGATGTCAGCCATTTTTTCGTTTGTGCGAGGATTTAGAGAAGGAACTGCAGTGCGGTCTTCCTCTGTGAAACAGCTTTGGAAAAAGGTGTTTAGTATTTCAGCTTTACGCGTGTCATCCGCTGTTTCAATGCCATCATCATCCCGGAGTGTCTGGATATGCTGTTTCGAGCCACTTACTGATTTAACGTCAGACCAGAACTTCCTAGGATTTTCTGTCAACCTTGGTTGACTCAGGTCCGGCAGCCAAAGTGTTAATGCTAAGACGTCATATCACTGATGTAATTACAACAGTAACAAAGGACATGTTACGATGATCATCGAAAGAAACTGAATACAGACACGATATTCTTCCTGTTAAAAATGCCCCATATGTAGAGGTGTCCTGATGACCATTAAATAAATACTGTGAGTTGCTCTAGCGTATACGATACGATACGATATGCCGACACGGTGCAAGCGACGTTCATGTAAACTGTTCCCCTGTAAGGGAATACATACAATGAATGTACGAGTACAGGTTGTAGAAAAGTAGTTGACGACATATGGAAGATTGGGGCAGGCCGTGTATCCTGCTCGGATAGCCATATGGGGAGTCGGCTCTCAGCCGTGTTGCTAAGAGGACATGCGCGCTGCTCTGTGCGGTACTCCCCGAGCGAGCCGTTGTTTACTAGCGCTGGTAGTGGTATTCCAGAGTAAACACATCACCTCGAGCCACGATGGTGCTTCGCTTTATTAAGGGCATGATAAAATTAACATACCACGTCCAGTACGCACGACCGAAGGCATACGAAGTAGAGCGTTTCCCTCGTAAAGTAATGCACGTCGACCCACAGGAGCTCCTCTGTATACAACTTACTATCGTCTCCAGCACAGTTTAAGTGAAGTTTGTGGGTGAAGCAGCGTGCGAACAGCTTATTAGTCGTTCCACCGATGGATATTGTTTCCCCCGCTCGGACGGCAGTGTGGGTGCGCTGTCTGTCGACCATACAGTCCTCGGAGTTCGGAACATACGCGCTGTCGTCTGTAGTTCCAGCCACGCTTGCTGTGGACGTGCTGCGGCCCTATGGGGAAGCCCTAAGTCACGTGGATGAAAGTGGAACACGTTCGAGACGTATCCTGTTCTGAACGGAGTGCGTCAAGTGCGAATCGAACTGTTCGAACATATCCTACCTTACCTGAACGTTGGCGGCTGTCGAGCGATTATTATTTATGACAGTCAACCGCGGACTCGTTCGGGGTGCGGACAGGAAGGGCATGTTCGCTCCGAACGCCTGCAGAGACGCCTCGTCCAGACACAGCACTCAGACACGACACCTACATCGCAACCGACGACGCTGCCTATTACATATGCCGAGGCAGCGTGGAAAATGACGGACGTGGACGCTGTTCCGTACCCGTTAGCGACCCCCGCGGGCACATCTTCCGCACCCACGACGCCACGGTCTCCATCGGCGTGCCCCACAGCAGGGAGCACGTCTGTACTCCATTCGTGTGAGGAATGTGAGCACTCGGATCGATTCAAACTCGGATGCGGGAGGTGCCTGCTGTTCGTCGTGATCCACAGGACGACCGAAAACTTCCGCTTCCGACAACGTTTGTGCACAATACATCTTGCCGAGGACCCTCTATGCCCCAGATGCGCTGCTATCGACACCGACAAGCACCGTTTCGTTTGTGATACGGCTGCCGACTGCTGACTCCTCAGAAGTAGCCCGTTGGCTTTGTTGCTGCAACGGATGCCGCAGTCTGTAGGGCCCACCAAAGTGGCCCATCCCGACGCCACTTACTACCCTGCTGCTTGTCATAATACCACGATGTGTGTTAAAGGCATGGCCTTGTCATACATTTTTAGTGAGAGTGTTACAGAGATGTTACATTTTTAGCATTATTTAATGAAGAACTACACAGTTTTACTGCGCAAGGCGTCGTATAATTTGGTCTTTGCAAATTGCTTGGGGTCGCTGTTTACTCGTACACATCCTCCAGACCACTGGGGCATACCGGATGTGCGAAGAGGTTCAAGACACAGCACAGAATGGACTGATGAGAACCATCCATTGCATTCTAAATGAAATTAAAGCTTCATGTGCTATCATCAGCGTAGTTTCTCTGCCGGTAAACTCTTCTCCTTTCCTTCCGTCCAACGGTGGCACAGTGTATCTGTCATATTATCAACACTATACATACTTTCCACGTCCTTATATACTTCTGGTTTCATCCTTCCATGTCATTTTAAACTTTTCCCTAAGATTTTTCTTTCGTCCACTTTTCATTCAACTTCTCCATATTTGATTTCTTTTGTACTGCTGCCATACATTTATGTTAGGTGTCATTACCCACATTCCATAAGAATGTAACGGGGAAAATGTCCAATGTAGTGTTAATAAGATCTACATATCTGAAACACCATTTATTCATTATTGTTCTGTTACTACAGTAATTATTATTATGCTAATATGCGATGAAAATTGTAACGATAATTGTATCTGTAATCATTAATATTCTTCATGTTGTTATATATCGTACCATTTACCATGTATATCGTAATGTTAACTCAGTAAAAATACCTGTGAAGACGTAATAGATGGCCTGACGGTCCTGTCATTACTAGGTGATACAAATGTAGACGTAAATAAAACCAAAGACTTCAGTTTTCACAGAAACAACACAGTCTAAGTGATTCAGAACTTCTACTAAAATATAGCTTTGTAGTTATGAAATGATTTCTGTCTCCCCTCCATGACGGTCTTCAATTATTTCAGCTCTATTTTTCTAGTTAAGAGCAAGCAGCAAAATATATTTAACATGTAGGCCTCTTTCTGAATCCACACTGCAGCTACAGAATAACTGGCTTGCACTTCACACAATGGAATTTTCGCTGATTCAGGTACACATAGAATTAGTAGAAACTTTGTATTTAAGGCTGTCGCTTGACTGAACCAACTGTAATCTTATTTACAAAATAATCAATAGCGAAGTTCTCGTAACGTAATAAGAAATACTTTGATACTGATAATGCAAGGGTTAACCCCTAAACTGCATTTCATCTAGAATGCTATGGAGATCTGAAGAATAGGTAAGGATACTGGATAGTTTGTTCCAGCATCGTATCGCTAAAATGAAGCAGCAGATGGAGAAACATTTATTGTACGCACAGTTACAGCCAGATGCTAGTTGCATCCGGTCTTGTACACTGATGAGCCGAAACATTACGAGAACTGCCCACCTCCAGTTTGAATGCCTCCTGGTGGGGTTGCGGGCACTTGATACAGCGAAGAAAGAATATAGGTGGAAGAGAGACGAATGGACAGTCATTATTGCGAATATACAGAGAAGCAAATTCGGAAATCCACTGATACAAACGGTTTTGACATCGGGCACATTGTTGTGGCGCTGCGGTTTGAAAAGAAGATCTCTGGTCGGCTGTTTGCGTACTACCGTCGTGAACACCTACGGAAAGTGGTTGACGACTGTTGAAATAATGAGTAGGTCGTATGGTATTGGACGGCCACGTCTCGTTACAAAATGCAGAGGTTGAAGGATCCTCCACAGTGTACCCAAGACAGGCAGCGATCTTGGCAGATCTGACGACAGAGTACAGTGCCGGTGCAGGCTCAAGTGTTTCGCAGCACACCGTTCAAAGACCATTGTTGAACATGGAGTGCCACGTGATCCGACCCCTACGTGTTCCTGTGTTGACCCAATCACATCGTAAAATCCGACTGCAGTAGGCGAAGCATCACTGAGTTTTTATCGTGGATCAATAGAAACGTTTCGCTTTTCGAATAAATCGCGTTTCTTGTTGCACCAGATCGATGGTTGGGTACTTACATTCCGTCATCCAGGCGAATGGCTGCTTGACACGTGCACACGGCCACAAATGCAGGCCGATGACATCAAAATTATGCTACGGGGTACATTGAACTGGGTTTCTATGGAACCTGTGGTAGTGCTCGGAGACACCATACCAGCAGTGAACTACGTTGACATTATTGCTGACCACCTGCATCCGTTCATGGTTGAAGTCTTCTCTGATGGCGATAACATCCTCCAGCAGGATATCTCTCCGTGACACAAGGTCAGGATCGTGCTGCAGTGGTTTGAGGAGCATGGTAGTGAACTCACATTGATGTCTTAGCCAGAAAATGCTCCTCATCTGTATCCATTTGAACACATATCGGGCGCCAGCTGCGTACCCACAAACCATCGATCCGTAATTTGTGCGAATTTCGTGACCTGTAAGTAGTATCTGGTGCTACATACTTCTGCAAAGATTTGTAAACTCCATGCCAAGCTGAATCGCTTCAGTAATGAGTTTGAAAAGTTGACCACTGCGCTATTAAACAGGTGATCATAATGTTTTGGCTCATTGGTGTATAACCGTTACGGAAAGATGATAGGTATTTGATGAGCTCGCCCGAAGATGGGGGTGAATTGTGCTAAGGACACCAGTTACAAAGAAACACAGCGTGTGAAAAATCACGTGGTCTATCGGGTTGCATACAACCTAACTGAGCATTCTCGAAATACAATCAAACTGCTGAATGGAAATTACAAGCAGCGTCAGAGTTGTGGTCGTTCAATCTTATCAAGCGTGTCAAACTAATTCATTAATCTAGTTCCGCAGCGAGCTGATCCGCATCCGCCCGTTAACAATTCCTTCGCAAGTAACACTGCAATTACTTCGCGAGCGGGGTTGTATGAATTTCCAAAGCCCTATGTTAGAGCGTTGTTGGAGCGAGCTTTTGCCTCATCGCGACGTTAATAAGAGGAGCAGTGAAGCTTTAATATTGGATTACGGCTAATTATTCACATTTCCGGTCCGTGGAGAGCCATCTGATGTTAGCAGCTGTTGAACTTTAATATGGTACCTCGCACTGTTTCAAAAATATTACCGTTTGCTCCATTCTCAAATGAAGACTAGGCCGTATTTATCATCAAATTTCTACCTGTTCCCATGCGACCGTAACTAATACTATTATAAGTTATTTCTTATTGCTCCATGTAAAAATATTCTCGAATATAAGATCCTTCGTCAACATACGCTGCCCTAGTTCGCGTTTCTCTTCTATTGCTGCACTTAGTTATTTCTCTCTTTTTTTTTTTAAAAAAAAAGAAAGGTACTGACAAAGTAGTTAAATAGTTAAATGTAAGAACCATCCCTTTAAGGGAAAAATTCTGTACAGGCGCTGCTACTAACTGGAAGTACACAAGCAAAAGTGTAGTACCCAACTCAACGAGCGGAGTTTGTTCCTTTCCCTCCACGTCAAAAATACATTCAACGAAGACTGTAATCCTAACATCGCACCATCCATCTGACGTAGACTCATTACGTTAACTGGATGGGATAAACGCGTAAATGGAGTAGTATGTGTAACTCCTATTTCAGAAAAGATAACATTATCCCTACTCTAAATTCAACATTAGTTAAGGAAAACTATGTAAAAATAACCACACTATTATTATTATTATTATTATTATTATTATTAGTAGTAGTAGTAGTAGTTTTAATCATTCGTAGATCACTTTTACAATGATATTGGACATACCAGCTTACGTCAAGACGACAGGGACACTGTTAGGTTTTTATTTAACGTACAACAGCCTCCCATTTGCTAGCTTGAAAAATTGCGTTAGTACACCTGTGAGTGAGATTTTGCGCTCAAAAAGAGGACAAGGTGTTAGTATTATGTATTGCATAGCTTTGTGAGTAAGGTCTTCCAGAAAAAAAGGAAAAAGGAGAGAGAAAACTTATTGTGAAAATGTAAGTTAACTACGGGTTCCATAAATCACTTGAGTGATTCTTTTATGGAAATCAAGTGAATCGCGTCAGTTTAGAAGTATATCGTTAACTTTAATGTACGAATTACCTTTTAGCTCTACTCAGCGATCACACTTAAAACGAAGTTAAAAAAAAAAAAAAGGAAATAAGACTACCAGGTTTCAAAGTGAAATTCGTCCGTGGAATAGAAGTATTAATAATGGGTGATATCATGTTATCGTCTAGTTCTGTAGGTATGGACATCACAGTTCTTCTCAAACTGAGATGGATCCTTTATAAGGAATTTCATTAGCGAATATTGGTATTGTGACTGTGCAATTAAAACCCATAACTTCATGAAGAGTTATGTATACGACCACTGTGGGTGAACACCACAGATTATTTTTACTGCTCGCTTTCAGAAATCCATACATTCCTCCTAAGTGCTGATTTACCCCAAGAAATAATTCCATAAGACATTGCAAGAGGAAACACGCAAAAACATGTCAGAAGATTGTTTCGCTTGTTTCCAAGACTACCAATTATACGAAGAGTAAAAGTGCCTGAACCTAATTGTTTGAGCAGCTCAATGAAATGTCTCTTCCAGTTGAAGATATCGACAATGTGTACATCCAAAATCTGGAGCATTCTTCCCTGTTTACTGTCTCCTGCTTATGTGCTAAGTCAATTGTTGCTATGACTTTGGTTGTACTGAACTGAACAGGGTGTGCGTTCTAAAAAATTTATATAGAACAAATTTTTGGAGATAAACTTAATAATTATTTGAAAAATGATATTAACAAATTCTTATTTTGCTTTCTCCCTAATGGGATTTTTATAACAACAGCGTTGTCCGCAGAAAGTACCAATTTTGTTTGTTGTATGTATGTTAAGTGGGAGGTCATTTTCATGTATAAGGAATAGAAGTGTAATCAAAATTGAACCCTGTGGGACTCACATTGCGATTTCTCCCCATTCACTAAAATCTTCTACCCTTCCAGCGTTGTTTGAATTATCCAGCACAAATTTTTGCGTTCTGTTTGTTGAGTACAATTCAGACCAGTCGTATGTAAAGCCATCAATTACATAAAACTCTAGTTTTTCTGTGAATGTAGCATGATCTACACAATTAAACCCCTGAGAGGGATTACAAAAGGACTAACTGTCACTATTTTATTATTTATAGCTTGTAATATTTGGTAAGCGAATGTGTAAACAGAATTCTCATTGCACCACTCTTCTGGAACCTAACTGTGACAGGCAGAGTTAATTGTTTCTCTGAAAATGTGGGACTACTCGTCAGTACATTACTTCTTCGAAATTTTTTAAAAAAGATGTCAGTAAGGTAACTGGACGATAATTGTTTAAGTCTTTCTTGTCACTTTCCTTATAAAGTGGTTTAAGAGTTACACATTTTAAACTGCCTCAATAAATTCCTTGTCCGAGTTACTCATTACCTAATCACTAAGGGTATAAATTATAAGTTAGAACAACTTTTCACAATTCTGTTTGGAATTATATCAACACCACACGAACTTTTGTTTTTCAGAGCTTTAACAATTCTATTAATTTCAGTGAAGGATGTTGGTGCTACTAGTAGTTGCTTACAGTTTTCTGAAACGTCATTTTCATATATTCACTTGTTTGTTGATATGAAACATTTACTGCTATTTCTGCCGCTACAGCTAGAATTCTATTGTTATAAGTACTGACAGCTTGTGAATTATCAGTCACAACATTGTCATTTAGTTTAAGTGTTATGGTATCTTGTAAAGTGACTGGCTGTCCTATCCCGCCTGACAATATCCCACATAATTTTAATCCTGTTACCTGCATTAATTTTTAAGACTGTACATACTCTTGGTCATTTTAATAACTCTCCTTGAAATCCCACAGCATACTGGTAACATGCAAGTAATGTCGGATACTGAATTACGGTGGCCTTTATATAAATGTCCCTGATCCACTTACATGAAATTTTAATTCCACAGCTTGCTTGTCTTTCTCATGGACACTCTGGATAACTTTTTGTAAATAAACGTCCAAGTATTGACACATATTTACTATGCAATAAACCGAATCGGACATTAGCATGTCTTCCTATATATACCTCACCCCAAACCACCTAGTTTAAGTTATTCTTTAAACATTGTGTCCTTTTCTCATTAGTAAGTCTCAACTAGGTACACAATAATTTTTTCAACCTAGGCATCGCCCATAAAAATGTTATCAATCAGTATCATACTATCTCATTGCACACTAGTTATAAAATTATCCACTGTAATTAGACTGAAACACCCAAACAATGACACTGTCTCATTTTTCCTGTCTATATTTTACGGAATTTACATTGACTTCCTCACAAATAACTGCTTCTTCGTGTCTGACAGGTAGCTCAAAAATGTATCTAGATAACGCCTCAATATCCGAAAGTTTCCTAGACGGTGTCTCGAGACTGTTACTGTTACCAGAGAAACTTTTATGCAATAGCATCTCAAGTGCACATGCTTCTATGTTTTGATCTACACAAAAATTATTTGTTTCAAAACATTTGACTTTATATCTAACTTTGACATTCGTTGTTACTCCTCTTTTTGCGATGTTAATTCTATACTAGACGGATGCTACATACTTCCTACAAACTGTCACTGTCGGTGGAACAGCGACCTATGCAACACTGAAAAAGTATATGTTTGTGTCTACAGCCGCAGTTTATTTGTTTTACCTTCTGCCTACCTGTTCCGGTACACAGTACGATCTTAAGCCATCTCCTGGTACGCGGTCGTTACGCTTATCCCCCCATGGTGGTCTGAGGATGGTACTGTGTACCGAAACCTGTAACCACTAGGCAAATTAAATAAATTGCGACCTTAAACACAATTATATGCTTTTCCAGAATAATGCTAGTCTGTAGTGTCCTATATAACTTCTCTGTTTCTGCGGTAGCTCAGTGTTCTGAGAGTCCTATAATATCTATCGTGTCAGAATTTTTCGCAACTTGTAAGCATACAACAAGCTCGTCTGTGTTTTTATTCAACCTGTTAAAGTTATTAAAGATCTTATTTTAGTTTTCAGGTAACTGTTACATATAGTATATTCCTGTCCTGTTCTAACGTTTCTTCAGACTGTCTGTCTATAACTGACTCTAACCTAATGAATGCGTCCCTCTGATTCCAGTAGTCATAGGGACTTTATTTTGTGTACTTGTGGCGCCCATTATACTTTCTGCCAGATGTTAATTTAACCTGTCCTTCCACATCCTATTCATCTACAGGCTAGGATTTGTGTACCCCGTTACGCAACTCTTGCTGTCGGCACAGGACAGATGTGAGACTTGGGTTCAGTCAATACCAACCCACTTACCTCTTTGTGTACAAGACTGACAGCCATTTTAACCCAGTGCTGCTGATGGCATTGTAAAGCCCCCACAAACCACCACTGAGTGTATGTGAAATGATATGCATTTTATTACCAATATTAGTAATTTTTTATTTGTGTTACAGTTTCACCAAGCCCCCACTGTGTCATCTAACATGGGAAACTCCCGAATGCCCCCCTCCCCCTCAGATTTAGTGGTAAATTGGCCCATTGGATAGCCCGTCAAAAACTGGACACAGATCAAGCATGAAAACAGGAAGAAGGTGTACTGAATTGTGGGAAAAACAAGACAAGCAGAAACAGTGAACGGTCCAGATTTAATCTATGCAATGTTTAGCGGCATCAGTCAAGGACGTGTCGTGATGGTGTGGTCATTATGTTGGACTGCGAAAGGGTATACCAGTGTTAAAATCTCACATGATCCAATTTTTTATTTTATTGATTTCAACAAAATTATGAACTTTCCGTCTGGTCACTGACGTGCCTGTTCGCTGTACTCAAACTTTTGTATGTGTAGTGGCGTAACGTCAATTTGCAAGAACGTAGTGTAACGAAGGGATCTCCAGACGTACGTACCTTCTATTTGTTGACGCGCGAGGTAGCCGTGCGGTCTTAGCTTGCCAACTTGCCAACGTTCGCGCGGCTCCACCCGTCGGAGGTTCGAGTCCTCCCTTGGGGATGGGTATATGTATTGTCCTTAGCGTAAGTTAGTTTAAGTTAGGTTAAGTAATGTGTAAGCATAGGGACCGATGATCTCAGCAGTTTGGTCCCATAAAACGTGCTACAAATTTCTAGTTTCATTCTATTTGTTCAACACAAATACCACATGTTATGCCTCTTGCGTTCCGTTTTGGAAGTTTTCACTCTTCAATTCCTTCGTTGTAACATAGTTCACACTCCTTTATTTGTTTCCATTTCTGTGAGAGCTTCAAATGGTTCAAATGGCTCTCAGCACTACTGGACTTAAAATCTGAGTTCATCAGTCCCCTAGAACTTAGAAGCGCCTAGAACCGCTCGGCCTCTGTGAGAGGTCTACGTGGCATCTCGCCTGCTGTTATTATTCATCACATTTACCTGCGATGGGAATATATTCTTAACAGGTGACTGATATTCTGACGTTGACTGATGCCGTTCAGTATTGCATAAGTTAAATTTGACCATCCACTGTTTTTGTTTTTCTTCTTTTTTCCACAGTTCAGCAGTCCCCGGATCTACATTGTTTACGAACAGCCCTCTTCCCCCCCCCCCCCCCCCCCACACTTTCACCACAATCTCTCGTGCGTTTGAAATAGGACGCTTAAAATTTTAAAAAATCGATTTTTCAAAACTATGTTCAATTTGTAGCACACATCTTTCTGAAGAGTCTGATATATGAAACATACATGTTCGGGGAATATGAGAGATGTGATTTTGTCTTAAGTGTGCCAAAGTACAGTGTCACGCCTGTTAACCCAACATTATTCTGTCACACGTCACTGTATTTCGCTCTGTGGAATTCAAGCGTGTATATTTTGCAATGGAAACCAGCAAACCAGTATTCAGGACAGTGCAAATGAAAATGTCCTGTGGTGCCTCTCCTGCTCCCAGTCGACCGGGTTGACATCCTACCCCTTATAAAATAAAAACTCACCATTAGTACTGAGTGGGACTATTTGTGGCCGGGAGAATGGCAACTCTTCAGAAAATTTGCACTCTTTATTGTGTATTAGCTAATACCTTCCTCTCTTTCTTTGACACAAAATTAAATGTAGGAACCATAAAACCAGTAAAGACAAGAAACATGCAATATCACACAGTTCTTCAATCCCTGCGTCGCAGCATTTTCTTCTCTCTAATCTTGCTGCAGGCTTACACTGCATGTTTTCCTTTTTGCTAAAGAATCTACTACGTCATCAAACTTCGTCCAACGATTTTCTACATCAAAAATCAAAATGTCATTGTTTAATACTGAAAAAGCTGTTAATTTAAATAGTACCCAAGACTGGTGTGGTTTCTCGACCTGATTACGTGTATTTTGTCGCTGTCTGCTAGATAAAACGAATCGGTCCTTTCTAAGCAGTTGTAACACACGCCAAATAAGCGAGACTGTTTTGGGTCAGTTGATCATTTTTATCTACTTCATTTACATAAATAATACGACAAAATATAATTCACGAAGTACCAATATCAAATACCTATTAGGTCTGCTACAAGCAAAAAATTTTATGTCAGAATATAGTGTCACATTTCATTCATTCGCTCCAGTTTCTCAAGCATGAGAGCGAAAAGTAGTAGTACTACGCAATTTTAAAATTAATTTGGAATCATGTCATTCTTTCCTACAATTTGTGTGATTTTCCTGGTTCTTCTCCTTCCTCGTTCAAACAAACAGTCTTGTCATAACTAATTCTGTAACTGTTCGTGCCATTGCCAAAACTTATTCTCCGGTTAACTTTGCTAACCTGCCAGAATCGCCGGTTCAATTATTCCGAGTTTATTCCCCGGTTAGGCGTTATTATGTGTTCGTACAACGCGTTTTCCGTGCTAGTCAGAGAACAGAACTGAAGCGGCTGCTAACTGGGGACTGCACAACTGGCCCTTAGTGGTGTAGCGATCTGGCATCAATATCCTGTCAAAATTTCATTTTCTTCGACACACCGAGAAGGTAAATGTAATCTTTCGTACTTGTTATTCGCGTTAGTCGTTTATTTTCACTCTGGTAGTTGGAATCTATGGATTTCGCTAATAATTATAACAACGCTTACCATTCGCACACGGAATCCACCACAAAAACAAACGGCTTAATAGCTTTTGGCATTTACCCATACGAGTTTATTCTGTTCAGCTCGTATAGCCACATCCCCATTTGTCTGTGGGAAAGTTCTTTTATTTTCAGATGCGACGAGGATTCCCCTGACAGAGAAATCACGTACACTATGCATGCATTCAAAAATCAACTTATTATTCGTTTAGAAATGAACTTGGAATGTGTTAAAAAATGTCCAAAAACCAAGAGGGATGCGTTTGGAAATTATATGAATAATCGAGAGACCAACGTGCGCTGGATGCTAAGCGCTTTGGGAAACAAGATTTTTTACTTCAAGAATATGATTTTGCCGCCCTCTGAAATTGCCGCCCGGGCTAGATACCGCCGATTGTCTCCCCCCCCCCCCCCCCTTCCATCGCTCCTAATAGGGCATGCGGTTCACTGCACCTTCTTCCTGTTTTCATGCTTGATCTGTGTTCAGTTTTTGACGGGCTATGCAATGGGCCAACTTACCACTGAATGTGAGGGGCGGGTGTGTGTGTGTGTGTGTGTGGGGGGGGGGGGGGGGGGCGGCTGCCACGGGGAATTTCCCTTGTAAGTAAATTTGTCTGTAGAGAATGTATTTCTTAACACTTTTTAAATGTCTTTTATTGCAGGGTGTTCAGAAAAAAGTGTCGAATACTTTGAGAAGCGGTAGTACTCATCAAAACAAGAAAAATATGTCCAATAAACATGGGTCCGGAAACGCAAACATTCCGAGATAAACACGTGTATATGAGAAGGGCTTTAGGGCTTTGCGACGCTTGGTTGCAGATATTAGCACGGTCGTGGCGTTCCGTCAGTTGTGTCGGCAGGGTGTTGTGATGTCTTACTCACAGTACTCTGCCTAGTATTAAGTGGTTTAAGTGGTCTGCAGTCAGTTGTGTGGTTCGAGTCGCGTTGTAGGCGACGTTATTTTTCGTGCCTTATTGTACGTACTATTTATTGACTTATTTATTTATTGTTCCGTGGGACAAAATTAAGGAGAAGTCTCCATGGTCATGAAACAAGTCAATACACGAAATTATAACACGATAGTAGAAACAGATAAAATGAAGTACAAGAAACGTATTCAGGCGACAATGCGTAAGTTTAAATAAAGAAAATCGACAACGTAACACTGGAATTTGCTTAATTTTTCAGCTCTTCCAGGAGCTCCTCCACAGAATAGAAGGAGTGAGCAATGAGGAAACTCTTCAGTTTAGACTTAAAAGCGTTTGGGCTACTACTAACATTTTTCAGTTCTTGTGGTAGCTTATTGAAAATGTGTGCAGCAGAATAGTGCACTCCTTTCTGCACAAGAGTGAAGGAAGTGCATTCCACATACAGGTTTGATTTCTGCCTAGTATTAACTTAGTGAAAGCTGCTAACTCTTGGGAATAAGCTAATATTGCTAACAACAAACGACATTAAGGAAAATATATACTGTGAGGGCAATGTCAGAATTCCCAGACTACTGAAGAGGGGTCGTCAAGAGGCTCTCGAACTTACATCACATATAGCTGGAACAGCCCTTCTCATATACACGTGTTTATCTCGGAATGTTTGAGCCGTTTTTGAATCAGGAGAATTACCCCAAAAAATAATACCATATGTCAGAAGCGTATGAAAAAATGCGAAGTAGACTACTTTTCGTGTTTAAGTGTCACTTATTTCAGATACTGTTCTAATGGTAAATAAAGCAGCATTTAGTTTCTGAACAAGATCCTGAACATGGGCTTTTCACAATAGCTTACTATCTATCCGAACGCCTAGAAACTTGAACTGTTCCGTCTCGCTTATAATATGCCCATTCTGTCTGATCAAAATATCAGTTCTTGTTGAATTGTGAGTTAGAAATTGTAAAAACTGACTCTTACTGTGATTTAGCATCAAATTATTTTCCACAAGCCACGAATTTATTTCATGAACTACATTATTTGATAATGTTTCAATATTACACACAAGATCCTTCACTACCAAGCTGGTGTCATCAGCAAACAGAAATATTTTTGAATCACCTGTAATACTAGAAGGCATATCATTTATATAAATAATAAACAGCAGTGGCCCCAGCACCGACCCTTTGGGAACGCCCCAAGTAACAGTGCCCCATTGAGACTGAACATCACTACCATTCTCAATATTGCGCAGAAATACCTTCTGCTTTCTGTTCTTAAAGTAAGAGGCGAACCAATTGTAAGCTACTTCCCTTACTCCATACTGGAGTACTGTCAACCCTCGGTACGTATCATTGTGTTTTATCTTCCTCCAAACGCGGATTCACTAATGTGTCCACTGTTATTGCGCTATTTGTACGTGTAGGTAGTGTAGTATATTAACATTTGTTCTCTTCCACCACTTGTTAACAATGGAAGCCTACTACTTGATAAATGAAATGGTGGATATGGTATTCTGGTCATTAAGCAACTGAACGTAGCCTGTGAGCCCGTGCCCTCTACGCTGAAACATATCCGCAGTGGAGAGGTCCCTCTGATAACCTATTTTACAGCTTTTTTCAGCATTTTAGGGACACAGGTACCCTCGCACCTCAGAAGACTGACTGTGGAAGGTTCCGTACAATCTGCACGCCTGGCATGCAGGAGCATGTGCTACGTTCAGTGCAAGAAGTCCTCGAGACCAGTGTGCGACGATTTGCAACAGCAGAAGGCGTGTCTCACTCTCTTATCTGGGGGTACCTCATGGACAGTTTCTGTACCCATATCATCTACAGCGCATTGAGGCCCTAACACCAAAGGATCCTCATGGCAGATGGCTGTTGTGTCAATGGCTGTCGCAGAAGTGTGCCGCAGATCCACTGTTCACATTCAAGATTTTATTTACCGCTGACGCAGGGTTCATAAGACATGGCGTTTGGAATTTCCATAACCAGCATGTATGGGCAGACGTAAATCCCCAAGCGATTCAGGAAAGAAAGCATCAACACCGATTCTCAATCAGCGTAAGGGCAGTTATACTTGGGGATGGATAAATAGGGCCCTGCACTCTACCACAAATGTTCACAGAGGCGAATTATCTGGACTTTCTCAGTCATGTATTGACTATCTTGCTGGAGGCTGCACCATTGCACCAACGAATACAAATGCGGTTCATGCATAATGGCACTCCAACACAATCTGCCCAAACATCTGACGCAGACACTTCAGGACCGGGTGGACTGGTCGGGTGCGGGAGAGAGGCCGCCCAACATCTTTGTCTGCTCGTTCTCCAGACCTCAATCCCCTACACTTTTTGTTATGGTGACCCTTGAAGGAATTGGTCTACGCCATCCCAATTAACGGTGTGCGGACACTACAGGATCGCGTCTTCAGTGCGTGCCAGCAGGTACAACAACAAGGCTGCGTCGTTCCTTACGCTGGAGGTCAGAGAGGTGCATTATCATGAGTGGATGCCACTTTGAACACCTCCTGTAAAGAGGTATTTATCGCAGAAAGAATACATTTCGGGAACCATGTCTACGCCGGCCGCGGTGGCCGTGCGTTTCTGGCGCTGCAGTCCGGAACCGCGAGGCTGCTACGGTCGCAGGTTCGAATCCTGCCTCGGGCATGGGTGTGTGTGATGTCCTTAGGTTAGTTAGGTTTAAGTAGTTCTAAGTTCTAGGGGACTTATGACCTAAGATGTTGAGTCCCATAGTGCTCAGAGCCATTTGAACCATTTGAACTTATCTCAGAACGTATGCATTATTGGTCCAGGTTTATTGGATTTATTTTCCTTGTTTCGCTGAGTTTGACTACCTCTCAAAGTATTTGACACTTCTTATGAACTCTCTCAATAAGTTCGTTTTAGTAATCCTTAATCTTCTTGGATAATCTATTGTATAGTTTTGTTCTTTGGTATAAATCAATCTTTTGAAGTTTATATCTATTCTTTCTTGTTAAACGTAAGTCTAGTCTAGATCTTGTGCAATGGACATGGATAGAGCTTTTTGTGCAGTAATTATTAATGTTATTTTTCATGTGTACAACTAATAGGTAAACATATTCGTATAGTGCAGTTAGCGTCCCCAGCGTTTTGAACAGATCTTCACAATGAGCTCGATTTTGTATTTTTGGTTGTTATTCTCATGGCCCTCTTCTACAGTTTGTAGACTGTGTTCATATTCTATATATTTGTTCCTCGGAAAAAAACCTTTGGCTAAGAACTGAGAATTTCATATGAATAGTGTGTAACTACACGATACGGGCTGTTACATGCTGATGACGGACCCACAAGGGGAATAACATGCTGAATATATTCTGTTTGCAGGTATCTTTGTATATGCACATCACTTCATCTGAGAATATATATCCATTACTTAAAATTTTGTGTTCCGTATGCAGTCTATAGTTGTGATATCTACATGTACATTAAAGGTGGTATTTTTCCCTCCTGAAACTGAAATTCAAGGCATTTGTTTCCTTTATGTTCAACGCCACTTTATTGCATGTTAAGCAGCTGTAAACTTTCTTGAGGGTTTCATTTGCGTTCTCTGCAAGGAGTTCTTTTGTTTTCTTAGTGACTATAACGTTGCTGTCATCAGCAGAGAGAACTTTTTCCCCATGACTAAAACTACTGGGGAGGTCAGAATGAATATCAGGCCAGTAACGTTAGAAATATGTTTGCCTGGTTCTGGTAAGTGTTCCACTAAAAGTTTAGCCTTATTTGAGGTATGTGCTTACTCTTAATATCCTATCTCATGGGTATGATCGGAACCTGTCAATAGCTACGCCTCTTATTTCTACTAATTCTAGCTTATTTAGGGGATTTCTACGGTCAGAAGTATCAAAACCTTCATAAAATATCTGAATATATGCCTGTAACCCTCATTATTGCTAATAATTGCTAAGAGCATCAAGTACGACCTTTCCGAATTACAGTATGGCTAATTCCATACTCTCATCACTTCCGACACGAAACCGTGATTCACTTGGAAGACTGTACTTATTCAAGTAATTCACTAATCCGTCTTAGGAAGAACCATGGCTTTTCTGTGAAACAGCAGGGAATATTTCTCAACACTTATCTGAATATCAGTCAAGAATGCTTATGTCATTATTTTCTTTTATCTGTTTTGGTATGAGACATATATTTTTATTGTATGATTTGAGTGTAACTAACATAACCTTACTAGTGATTTAGTTTCATTTTTTTCTTGTTTCCAGTCAATACCTTGACAGGAATAATGTCTCTCTTCTGTAAAAATAGGGCTATAAAAGTTTCCGGGCAATTCATATGACACAGAGGTTATGGTGAGTTCCTTGAGTAGATTTAACGAAGTAAAGAAGCTACAAAATTCAGAAGACCTAGTATAAGTTTCTGTTAGGAATTCTAAAACTTCTGTGATTGGTCGCGACGGCCACATACTGTGTGAATCTAATGGTGTTAGTAGTCCATTTGTTGCTTCTCCCCAGTGAAAATAGTTCCGTCTTTCTGAGGGGAGACTACACTAGGTCTGACATTCAATCAGGCAAGTGCTCCAGAGACTCTATTTTAATTTTAGGTCTTCATTAGGTTACATATCACGTCTCTGCTGGGTGCTTGAAGTTACACGTGACCAGAAGTTTTATAATGAAGTTGCGAAGATAAAGTACGTAATCTGTTTGACTTTAATTTCCTTAGGTGATGAAGCTGTTATTCTTATTTATAGCGTCCCTGAGTGCGTCTTAAAAACAGCAACATATTTATGGCTCGAGGCGAATCCATCACTTTACAGACCTACTGGCGGTGCATGCAAAACTATGACTTCGAACGATAATCGCCTTCTCATGTTATTCTGTTGGATAACGTTTTGCCATACGAAACCCGCAACAAGTCGCTTTTTTTTTCTTCTCTGAAATATTTTAACTGTCAGTTGGTGAGAAAACCCTGTCGCTCTTTGTGACATATACGGGGTGAACCAGAACTCCGCTGAAAATGTTTTGGAGATCGTCGAGGGAAATTTTATGATTGTTTTAGTATAACCTCCTGCGCCCTTTGGTATCATATATGATATCGCAGGTTTTTATTTCTTATTTTGTCGTGCGTTAACGCTGGCGAGTTGAGCTGCTGGTATCATAAACTATATGTTACGAGCTTGCCGTCTGTCACTTCTTTCACATTCTTAATGATCCCAGTAGGTGGCAGTGGCAACCGCGTTCAGTAGTAGCGGAATTTATACTGCAATGACATGTGAAACAACAAAAATAAACAGCTTCATAAGTTGTTATTACTTAGGATATTTCTATGTCTTATTTTTAAAAGTCTTCGAACTCACATGACTCAAAATCCAGTACTTGAAAGTGATACTACTATCACTAACACAGTTTTCTGCGTTGTATTACCCATGATACCCCAGAAATCTGTTACTGCAATTGCGTTTGTTAGCAATATCAGTTTATAGGTGCACACTGAACTACTTACACCTAAATATCATTCCTTTGACATTAAAGTTTTAAAAGCATATGTGTTCAAATGTTGACAAAGTGCCTGTAGGTTTGTCTGAAAACGGAATTCTGGAGCTGTTGGAGGTGACAGATCCAAATATATCGGATAAATAATGTTCCTAAGATACAGACGATGCTGATTTAACTGTCCAGGATGCAACTCCTCCAGCGGATGACATAAAATGGACAGTGAGAATAATACATCATTTTGTCGATTTTGACATAGCTGCTGCATGGTTAGAATACAGATAGAACGTGTCCAAAATAAATGGGTAAGAAAGGGTACAATGCAATATTACCCATTTAAACTTGATATTGGTCAAAATATAATCTACTACAAGAGGCTTGCGGAACTAAATGAGAGCAGCTCAGAAAAGGATGATGGACAGCAAGAGTCCAAGTGTCCGAGAGTACTTCAGGTGATACCACCATTTCAGTCTAGGTCATGAAACGCTTTGCGCTTGTCAGAGATGAGAAATTCTCACCAGAAGTGCAGATAGAAATGTGGGTTGACAAGATGTAAGGGTCTCACGTGCATTCGTTGTACAAAATGCAAGGTATTCTTATGCATCACAAGTGAACGCAACTGTTTCTTAAAGTTTCACAGTATGTAACCTAAAAACTTAAAGCAGCAAACTGAAAATATTATTTGTTTCTTTTTGTTCCTTTCATGATATTATGTGACATTTGATTCTGCAGGTATCAAATATGATACCATATATCAAATTTTATTAAAAGTAAAAATTAAAAAAGCAAAAGTATTTTTTGCAAATTTGTGCATGTAATACCCGAGAAACAGATTTTCATTAATATAGGACGTTATATGTACTATCAGGACGCAAAAGGGAAAGGACCCGTGGCCACCTGTGGCTCGTTACAGTGTAATGATGTATTTAAGATTTATTTAGTTTATCACTCCAGTTACCTTTATTTATGGGTAAATATACGCACTACAGTGAAAAAGTCTGTAATACGAAAGTGAAAAACACAAAGCGATGCAGCAACTCTCAAACAGATGCAGAAGTCGTGTAATGGGAAGCTACACACAAGGTGCATTTCGGCAACCTAT
Organism: Schistocerca serialis cubense; assembly: GCF_023864345.2. Classification (NCBI taxonomy): domain Eukaryota; kingdom Metazoa; phylum Arthropoda; class Insecta; order Orthoptera; family Acrididae; genus Schistocerca; species Schistocerca serialis. Next base: position 156,174,081 of record NC_064640.1, read on the forward strand.
CCATCGGTAAACCATCCGTACTTGTTGTTGGTTGGTTGATTTGGGGAGACGGCACCAAGCTGCGACGTCATCGGTCCTATAGAATTAGGGAAGGATGGGGAAGGAACTCGGCCATGCTCATTCAAAAGAACCCTTCCGGAATTTGCCTGAAGCGATTTAGGGAAATCACGAAAAACCTAAATGAGGATGGCCTTTTGAACCGTCGTCCTCCTGAATGCGAAAGTGTGCTAACCAATGCGCCACATCGCTCGACGTACTTGCTGTCTATCATCGTTAGCAAATAACTAATTAGGCCATGAGTGGATCGAGCAAGTGTTTCCAAATAGGGCATACAGTGCCTACCGTCAAAAGTTTCAGTGTTATTCACGTTTTTGCAGTGAAATACAGATAAAATGAGGGCAATAAAGTGTATGAAATTCCACTGAAGCCACCGAAGACCATGGTCCTTATACTAAAATACTCAGAAAATTCCCATGAACAACATCCGAAATTTTGTCGGTGGAGATGTGGTTCACCCAGTATTTCACGATTTACAGGGTTTTTAAGGTCGTAATGGGCGGTTTATGCATACTTCATTTAACCCATTCGGTGCTGGAAGTTTTAAATGTAACTGTGGTTGCTACATACCTCTCTGCGTTCACTGCAAATATTAAGAGAGTATTAGATCTTCTCGTGGACTGTGCTGATTTCAGACGATCTCTTTCTTCGTGCTGTACACGGATAAAATTTTCACATCTTCTACATCAGTAAATATAGTCACGTTGCTTCATTACATTTATAAGCGGTGGTGAAAGTCGACTGGTCTTAGAAGCACCAGCAACAGGGGCACTGAGATGAAAGGGCTTACAAGAACCGTGTAACAATTCTGATGAGCAATACTTCAAAGATTTATTTAAAAGACAATTGTTACATCAACACTAGACGCTGGTAAATTATATGGTATCATAGCTATACACGAGCAGAATACCTCCAACAGTGTCTTCGAGACATATGCAATAGCGCAGCATCTACATCTACATCTACATCTATACTCCGCGAGCCACCTTACGGTGTGTGGCGGAGGGTACTTATTGTACCACTATCTGATCCCCCCTTCCCTGTTCCATTCACGAATTGTGCGTGGGAAGAACGACTGCTTGTAAGTCTCCGTATTTGCTCTAATTTCTCGGATCTTTTCGTTGTGATCATTACGCGAGATATATGTGGGCGGTAGTAATATGTTGCCCATCTCTTCCCGGAATGTGCTCTCTCGTAATTTCGATAATAAACCTCTCCGTATTGCGTAACGCCTTTCTTGAAGTGTCCGCCACTGGAGCTTGTTCAGCATCTCCGTAACGCTCTCGCGCTGACTAAATGTCCCCATGACGAATCGCGCTGCTTTTCGCTGGATCATGTCTATCTCTTCTATTAATCCAACCTGGTAAGGGTCCCATACTGATGAGCAATACTCAAGAATCGGACGAACAAGCGTTTTGTAAGCTACTTCTTTCGTCGATGAGTCACATTTTCTTAGAATTCTTCCTATGAATCTCAACCTGGCGCCTGCTTTTCCCACTATTTGTTTTATGTGATCATTCCACTTCAGATCGCTCCGGATAGTAACTCCTAAGTATTTTACGGTCGTTACCGCTTCCAATGATTTACCACCTATGGCATAATCGTACTGGAATGGATTTCTGCCCCTATGTATGCGCATTATATTACATTTATCTACGTTTAGGGAAAGCTGCCAGCTGTCGCACCATGCATTAATCCTCTGCAGGTCCTCCTGGAGTACGTACGAGTCTTCTGATGTTGCTACTTTCTTGTAGACAACCGTGTCATCTGCAAATAGCCTCACGGAGCTACCGATGTTGTCAACTAAGTCATTTATGTATATTGTAAACAATAAAGGTCCTATCACGCTTCCCTGCGGTACTCCCGAAATTACCTCTACATCTGCAGATTTTGAACCGTTAAGAATGACATGTTGTGTTCTTTCTTCTAGGAAATCCTGAATCCAATCACAAACCTGGCCCGATATTCCGTAATCTCGTATTTTTTTCACTAAACGTAAGTGCGGAACCGTATCAAATGCCTTCCTGAAGTCCAGGAATACGGCATCAATCTGCTCGCCAGTGTCTACGGCACTGTGAATTTCTTGGGCAAATAGGGCGAGCTGAGTTTCACATGATCTCTGTTTGCGGAATCCATGTTGGTTATGATGAAGGAGATTTGTATTATCTAAGAACGTCATAATACGAGAACACAAAACATGTTCCATTATTCTACAACAGATTGACGTAAGCGAAACAGGCCTATAATTATTCGCATCTGATTTATGACCCTTCTTGAAAATGGGAACGACCTGCGCTTTCTTCCAGTCGCTAGGTACTTTACGTTCTTCCAGCGATCTACGATAAATTGCTGATAGAAAGGGGGCAAGTTCTTTAGCATAATCACTGTAGAATCTTAAGGGTATCTCGTCTGGTCCGGATGCTTTTCCGCTACTAAGTGATAGCAGTTGTTTTTCAATTCCGATATCGTTTATTTCAATATTTTCCATTTTGGCGTCCGTGCGACGGCTGAAGTCAGGGACCGTGTTACGATTTTCCGCAGTGAAACAGTTTCGGAACACTGAATTCAGTATTTCTGCCTTTCTTCGGTCGTCCTCTGTTTCGGTGCCATCGTGGTCAACGAGTGACTGAATAGGGGATTTAGATCCGCTTACCGATTTTACATATGACCAAAACTTTTTAGGGTTCTTGTTTAGATTGTTTGCCAATGTTTTATGTTCGAATTCGTTGAATGCTTCTCTCATTGCTCTCTTTTCGCTTCGTTCAGCTTTTCCTTATCAGCTATGATTCGACTACTCTTAAACCTATGATGAAGCTTTCTTTGTTTCCGTAGTACCTTTCGTACATGATTGTTATACCACGGTGGATCTTTCCCCTCGCTTTGGACCTTAGTCGGTACGAACTTATCTAAGGCGTACTGGACGATGTTTCTGAATTTTTTCCATTTTTGTTCCACATCCTCTTCCTCAGAAATGAACGTTTGATGGTGGTCACTCAGATATTCTGCGATTTGTGCCCTATCACTCTTGTTAAGCAAATATATTTTCCTTCCTTTCTTGGCATTTCTTATTACACTTGTAGTCATTGATGCAACCACTGACTTATGATCACTGATACCCTCTTCTACATTCACGGAGTCGAAAAGTTCCGGTCTATTTGTTGCTATGAGGTCTAAAACGTTAGCTTCACGAGTTGGTTCTCTAACTATCTGCTCGAAGTAATTCTCGGACAAGGCAGTCAGGATAATGTCACAAGAGTCTCTGTCCCTGGCTCCAGTTCTGATTGTGTGACTATCCCATTCTATACCTGGTAGATTGAAGTCTCCCCCTATTACAATAGTATGATCACGAAACTTCTTCACGACGTTCTGCAGGTTCTCTCTGAGGCGCTCAACTACTACGGTTGCTGATGCAGGTGGTCTATAGAAGCATCCGATTATCATATCTGACCCACCTTTGATACTTAACTTAACCCAGATTATTTCACATTCGCATTCGCTAATAACTTCACTGGATATTATTGAATTCTTTACTGCTATAAATATTCCTCCACCATTGGCGTTTATCCTATCCTTGCGGTATATATTCCATTCTGTGTCTAGGATTTCGTTACTGTTCACTTCCGGTTTTAACCAACTTTCCGTTCCTAATACTATATGCGCTCTATTTCCTTCAATAAGAGATACTAATTCAGGAACCTTGCCCTGGATACTCCTGCAGTTTACCAATATTACGTTAACTTTTCCTGTTTTTGGTCTCTGAGGACGGACGTTCTTTATCAACGATGATAATGTCCTCTCTGGTAAGCCGTCAGGTATTTTATCGTTTCGCCCAAGGGGGGGTCCCTCTAACCCAAAAAACCCCCGTGTGCACGCCACACGTACTCTGCTACCCTAGTAGCTGCTTCCGGTGTGTAGTGCACGCCTGACCTGTCTAGGGGGGCCCTACAGTTCTCCACCCAATAACGGAGGTCGATGAATTTGCAACCATTATTGTCGCAGAGTCGTCTGAGCCTCTGGTTTAGACCCTCCACACGGCTCCAAACCAGAGGACCGCAATCGACTCTGGGCACTATGCTCCATCCGTCTGATGGAAAGGCGGTAGCAGACAAGTCTGCGTTACGTCAAATGTTACTCAACGGCTTGTGAGTGTATAGTTTTTATTTGCAACGTCTGTGCGCCTGAGCACGGTTTCCTGACGCTTTGAATAGGGTATTTGACTGTTTTCTGGAAATCGTCTTAAATGATTAATTACGTCATTTTATGCTAATAACGTGCTTTTTTCTTCCTTGAATTTCAGTACTCTTTTACATAAACGAAAATGAAATTCAAATACTTTCAAAGCCCGCTAAAACGCTCCACTCAAGTCATGTCATGCCTGTGACGTCATCGGCTAGCTCGCTGCTCCTTCTGTAATAAAGCCAATTCACAGTGACGTCTTATTTTTTCGAAAAATGAATTACAAATAGTGTGTAGTGCCACACTGTACCAATAAAACCCACAAAACCTCTTGAAAAATTGTTTTTGTGTGTTTCAGAGAATGAGAAGCTGCGTAAAAATTAGTTGTACTGTACTGGCAAAATGCCACCAGGTCGACGCCCAAGTCATTAAGGAGGTCTTAGCATTAATTTACCTGCGAGATACGCTTTCCCGCTATTACAAGGATGGATAGCGTCAGCCGACGAAATTAAACTCTCAATAAAAATTATCGTTACACCATTGGTAGCTCGCTTGGTAGAGCGGTGGATTGTCGAATATTGTAAGACGAAATTCATAGGTGGCTGTTTCGAATCAAATCTACAACAGTATTTCAACTTGTTTATGAAACCAATCGACAGTTCTTTCTTATAAAAAGCAAATAACAATTACAAACCTTCACCACACCTATTAGAAACATAGTGTTACTGTGTTTTCCTTGGCATTTACATGCCCTTACATTTGCAATAGCTGTTCACACATGTCACGTTCAAGGAGCTATTTTCTAGTTAATGTGACCACACACTTTTTACTTTATTGGAAACAATGGTTTTCTCATCTTCATACCATCCACCTAGGGTTCTTATTTTTTAAGCTTTTTAAGTTTCATCACCTTACATAAGATGTAGTTAATTCTGCTTCAGATACTGACGTTAGTTTACACTCAAAACAGCACATCCCTTATGTTTGCATTAGCTGCATGCTGTACCTGCTTTATAACTCTCCGGATACAAAACCACATCGTCCTACATCTCATTGTACTGTGGGAGTATGGTGATATCTTCACTACTAGCAGTGCTCTCTGATACAGGTAATTGTTTCAAATCAGATGCCTTTATTTTCAGTTGTCCATTTCTGAGACTAAAATTAATGTGAAGCTATATACAATATATCCCAATGTCGAAGCAACTGCTACAACGAGTTCTTGCTAACGGTATTTTCACATTTTGTGTAAAACTTTAAAAAGTTGTAGATTCTTCCAGGACTCGAATCTGTGTTCTTTTCATCAGCAGTCACGTGCACTATACGTTGCGCCACAGAGAGTATGCTTGTGGTAGTAAGTCTACTGAGCATCTTGTGCAACGGAAATCAACACTAAGATTTTCCGAGAATAATTTTATTGTGCTTTGGGTCGTGCTTCATGACTGATGGTCGACAATCTAGCTATGAGATACGGACTCATTTGCAAAACTTCCACAATTCTTCGTTTTGAGCGAGTTTAAATGATGTTACAAGCAGCAAGGAAAAGAACGTTCGTCCTTACACATATCGCAGCTCTAAATGAATGGAGCATAAACTCATCGATTTTCGTAAGTTTTCCACTAGCAGTGTTCACAAAATTCTTTTCTCTCGTTACTTAAAAGTTGTAAATGTGTTTTCCATCACCAAATAGTTAAACTATTTGCAGAAAAGTACGTAAAAACCTAGTAACTTCGGCTTACATTCCTGTAACCCACGTGTAGCTTCGTCTTAACTCCTAGTCTGTGACGTCACCCAAGCCTCGGCCACTAACATAGCGTTACCGACCACGTGACCAAATCTTGATATTTAATGATTTTTCAGCTTTAATTACATGAAAATAAGACATATTTTCTGAGAATATTGACAGTAAATGTGATTTGAATGTTACAGTCACTCCATGTAACAACAGTCCGAACCATATTTTTAACACAGGAAAATATCCTACAGCCTACAAGTTTCGTCCACTGTTCGACTAGCATTATTGCTAACTAGTTCTGCCTCAGTTCTTTAAGAACGCACTGAGGATACGTAAATAATTACCACATCTATATTTTCAAAATGACACGTATAAGTTTTTAATGGTATACCACCGAGATTTTCTTATGATAAAATGTGCTACTCACAAAACGATTGCATGTTACATATTGTATATGAGGCTTATTGAAACTGCGAGAGGAGCAAAGAAACATTCATCTTTAGAGTCCCACCGACATCGTTGTCTCCTTGGGCGGAACGTAAGTGGTTGTTGGTCAACATTGGACAAGGAATTGGTCGTAATAATCGAATCCCACTTTTCCGGATACGAGTCCACCAACGCATCCTCTAGACTACTTTGTACAGTATGTATAAACCTTATTTCATGCTAAATTACTACTGTTTTACATTACCTGGGAAGCCGGCCGCGGTGGTCTCGCGGTTCTAGGCGCTCAGTCCGGAACCGCGCGACCGCTACGGTCGCAGGTTCGAATCCTGCCTCTGGCATGGATGTGTGTGATGTCCTTAGGTTAGTTAGGTTTAAGTAGTTCTAAGTTCTAGGGGACTGATGACCACAGATGTTAAGTCCCATAGTGCTCAGAGCCATTTGAACCATTTTTTTACCTGGGAAAGAAAGTGAAGCATCAAGAAGGGGAGGAGAAAAGGAAATGAAATATGACTGGTTGGGAGAGTATGTGGCGTTATTTCAGTGATTACAAATTCGATACAAGTTGACAAACAACTTGCAGTATGAGCCCACATACTAGTAAGCTGATGCACCCCATATGGCATAGATGCAGGCACTGATTCGAATGAGAAGAGAGTTGTAAAGGCACTGTATCGTCTCCCGTGGCAAGTTGGCCAACAACTGTTGTCTGGATCTTAACCTCCTGGATTCTGACATGGGAAATAGTTGACGTCCCGGCTGGTCTTACTTAAGTTCTATCGGAGACAGATATGGGGATTTCGCTGGCTACGGGAGTACCTCAACATAATGCAGACAGTTCACAAAGACACGTGCCATGTGTGGACCAACAAAGATCTGTTGAAAAATGGCACCACGCTACTGTCTCATATGAGGTAACACTTGACGACGCCGGATGTCGGCGACGAAGCGCTGTGCTGATACAGTTCCTTCAGTGACTGCCAGCCATCACATGAAATCATACCAGACAGCTTCCTTCACCGTGATGCAAGAAGTAAACCTGCGTGCCTCTCCAAAACATGGGTATTTGTTGAACAATACAGCATCCTCCCTGATGTTCAGATGCGGTCGCCCAAAACGGTGACGATGAATATTTCTTCCCTCACGTTCTGATGTAGTCCAACATCCCACCGCTATCATAACTTTACTCCCTATAAATCTGAATAATGCACGATTTGACCAGCAGATCAGTTGCAGACGTGCAATGAGGTCGCTGTTAAGCTGTGTCAGGTGTTAATAACGCTGTCTCACACGACTACGCAGCATCTCTTTGATCTTCACAGTGCTCACTGAACATATGAGTTTTTCATACCCCTTATATACCCTACCACGCCTCTTAACAGCACTAATCATGAATAATAATGGTTTAGTTTTGTGGTTATTCTACCTACTGCAGAGATTGCATCTTTTATCATTTACATACACTCCGTTGATCTTGAAAGGTGTCAGTAAGGTCCGTTTCATAAATGTTAAATCCAACTAACGCCTCAACGTGTTGACAACGGCTAGTTTTCGTGTTTCTGTTTTCACTGCCTCGTCAACACTCATCCTCAGCTGCAGAGTGTGCGTCTGTGTTTAATTATTTATTTTCCCTTCATGCAGTCAATTTTCCTACCTATCTTTTCCCTTTGTGTGTGTGTGTGTGTGCGTGTGTGTGTGTGTGTGTGTGTGTGTGTGAGAGAGAGAGAGAGAGAGAGAGAGAGAGAGAGAGAGAGAGTATGAGTGTGTGCATATGATTGTGTATGAGAGGATACGAGTAATTTGAAATCCGTTCCAGTGTGTTCAGAGCTCTTCGTAGAGCAGTAGCTTCGTAGTACAAACCTAAACTTCAGACAGCTTGTGCTAAAACCAAAGGCGCTGGTCAGTAAAAGTGAGCGCTTGTCCCGTTTCTCGAGGTACAAGTGCCTAGTTGGCAGCGGTTGTTTTCCCCAACCATTGGTGGAGGGTGAATGTGTCCGCATCAGGGAACTCAGGCACTTTTCAGCAAGACTTGGTAAGTCCAATTTATTTGTTTCGTGCGGTACGCAGCTTCGTACTTTGTCTTGAAAGTATGACCGTAAAACTTGGAATCTTGTGGTGCTTATGGTAATTTGAAATGTGCAATATTACTTGCATTTTGTTTCTGTGGTCTTGCCATTCATGTATTGCCTTCTATCTCTTGAACTGTTCCTATTTCTAATGCGGTTTGCTTTGTGAATGTTCGACTGAATGCTGGCCATCAGCAAACCGTGTGCTTATCAGTTCAAGATTATCAGCCTTTGTCTATGTTTAATCGATAGATCTTATTCTTCTGAGTTCATCGAGTATCCAAACATGCGTGTAATTCTGATTTATTTTGCAGTTTCTGAATTTATGGGAAATAGTCTTAATACTGGCCGTCAGCCAAACATATGCTTTTCCATACAGGAATATGTACCCATGGCTATAGTTAATCGACAGATTCATTCTCCTATGTTTAACGAGTACCCATATATACAAGCAATTGTAATTTATTCACGATTTTGAATTTATTGAAGATAGACTAAATACTGGCCATCAACCAATTACGTGCTCAGTATACGAAGGCTACTGTAACGTAACCCTTTCGATAGTATGTACGATGGTTACATTCATTGTGGGATATTACTGCTTGGTAATGATTTTTATATTTTTAGGCCCATTTATGTGTTGGTGGGTGACCCTGCTAGTCCACCTAGATCTCGTTACACTCCCTAGAGCACTCTGCGTCTGGCGAACATTTACATTGGAATGGTTGATAGCCTGCATACATTACGGTATGAATCACTTAGACACGCACATCCTCTGGTTCCTATTTTCATTCTTTGATTCCCACAGAGTTGGTTGTGTTCAATTAGTTCACCTTTTGTATTTCTTTACTTCGCATAAGTAAGTGTTGATTAATGGAATTTCTATAGTAAAATACATTATACTGCTTATACAAATTTTCGCTTGGGAATGTGTCGTGTAAAAGGTTTCCACTTGTAGAAGTTAATGAATAAATTAATTTTGTTATCAGAAGATTTTGTGATGAGTAATGATAACCGGCATTTCTTAACCACTTCCCCATCCAGTCATTCTGGAAAGGAACATCAAATGAACAACAGTTTTGAGTATTCACTGTATTAAAAAGGAGCTGGAGCTTGCGTGAGTTAAACAGATAAAATCACAGATTCCATTGCACAAACCACGATGTTATTTTCGTCTGTCTCTTATGTGCGTGTTATGTAATTCATCCAGTCAGTATGCAGGGTGGCGAACATGGCGTGCGTGAACGAGACATGACTATCAGAGACGGGCGTAGAGGGTCAAAATACATTCAAAGAGCACAGGATCAGCGTTCATGTGGTCGACCCTGCTCAGAATTATCCATACTTTTCGAGATTCCGTAAAACTGTTAGATGGTAGGATGTTATCTAATGGTCTATTTTTATAATTCCAAGGATCACGTATTTCTTCATGTGTTCTTCCTCTGTGTTGCTAGACTGCACTACTGTGCTGCTTCACAAAATGTATTGTCTGATATTTTGTATTTTTATGTTTATCTGTCTTTATTGCAGTGTGTAATATCCACCTGTGCACCTTGTAATGTGTGGTGTGAGTACTGTAAGACCTTCGGTACACACACCATCAGATTATTTGACTTGTCGCTCTAACGAAGTAGGCGAGTGTCAGCAATACGTCTCGTGGTCTTATCGTGGCGTGTTTATCTTCTAGCCGGCTGAAGTGGCCGTTCGGTTAAAGGCGCTGCAGTCTGGAACCGCAAGACCGCTACGGTTGCAGGTTCGAATCCTGCCTCGGGCATGGATGTGTGTGATGTCCTTAGGTTAGTTAGGTTTAACTAATTCTAAGTTCTAGGGGACTAATGACCTCAGCAGTTGAGTCCCATAGTGCTCAGAGCCATTTGAACCATTTTGAACTTTTGTTTATCTTCTGCCGTTAGCTCAGACGATAGAAATGCCACTTGCACGCTTAGAGTAGCAGATTGACGGTGACCAACTTTAAACAGAACTTGATTAATTTTCACACACATTTATTAAAATAATAACAAGCATAAAAATAACTTAACTTGGTTCTGGATGCTATTTACAATTGACAATCTGAAGTTCCTTTGGTCTTGGTACGTTAATCTTATTCTCAAATATCTCTGATACTTGACAATGTGTCTATACATTTCTCTTCATGGCTATGTACAGGAATATGATAATCTTATTAGGCGCAGACTGAAACTTGACTACAGACTGATGCAGACTGACTAATCGGAGGTCTGTACTCTCGTTATAATACTTCGCGCGTTCACCTCACTGCGCGAGTGTGATCCACGAGGAGAAAAGGTTCTACGTTAGCAGCAATCTCATTGGCTGCGTGACATATTAATACGCGGATCGGTGGAAGCAGAATTTGGTCCGTCTCGTAGAGCGGAGACGGACGGGCGCTGCGCCTGCGCTGTTGTGCTTAGCGGGGCGCGCTCTAGTGGGAAAGTTGTGTACGCGCTGACTACGCGGAACTATGTACACAATTACCCTCCTGAACCCACCGATTCCATATTCTGCTAACAGTCATTGGATCTCGACCGACGCGAGCAGCAATGTTGCGATACGATAAGCCACAATCGCGATAGGCTACATTCCGACCTTTATCAAAGTCGGAAACGTGATGGTACGCATTTCTCCTCCTTTCACGAGGTATCACAACAACGTTTCACCAGGTAACGCCAGTCAACTGCTGTTTGTGTATGAGAAATCGGTTGGAAACTTTCCTCGTGCCAGCACGTTGTAGGTGTTGCCACCGGCGCCAACCTTGTGTGAATGCTCTAAAAAGCTAATCAATTGTATATCACAGCATCTTCTTCCTGTTGGTTAAATTTCGCGTCTGTGGCACGTCATCTTCGTGGTGTAGCAATTTTAATGGCCAGTAGTGTACATTCGACGCCACATTGGGCCACTTGCGCGCTGGAGGGGGATGAAATGACGATGAAGACCGGACAACACTCAGTAACTGAGCGGAGAAAATCCCCGACCCACCAGGGAATCGAACCCAGGCCCTTAGAACGGCATTCCGTCACGCTGACCACTTTATTTTGCATTTTGTTCGTTGCTGATCGTTGTGTTTGGTCGTTTCGGACATCACATGACATCCGTTCAAGTTCGTTGTTGATCCTTTCACTCAGTTTTTTATTACAGAGGTCAACCAGCTCTCTGACCGAACACGCTGAGCCACTGTGCCGGCTACCACTCAACGATCAGGGCGGACTTATGTGTAGTGGTTAAGACTCTTTGGTATTTTGTAAACGTGATGCAAATCTTGGGAGTGATTTTGTGGTGTTCAAGAGATCTGTTTACCTAACTGCAGCGTAGTAGTCAGTGAGTTAATAGGAATGAGTGTGATAACTCGGTCAAAGCCGAGAATAAGGCTAATGATGAGAGTTCGTTACTGACGAACAAGACAGCTAATTTCAACCTGCTGGGTTATAGGGTCACCATGTTCGACGTGTGTGATGGCAGTTTGCCCCAAAGGATTGCTAACGATCATGCAGACAATGTAAGGAATGAGGAAATTAGTCAAGAGTCGCAAGAGGCGATCTTATCTCTAGATCACATACATGACGATGTGGCACTAGAACCTTCCTTTGTAACAAGTTTTTTAACTTCTATTGCAGGCCTTTTCGCATAACACATCCAAACACCATGGAATTAGAAACACCACATTCCAAGTGTTCGAGGGGAGTGCAGTTTGAAGATATTTATAGGATAACTGAGTAATGGGCATGGAAAGCTGAATTTTCTTTTTCTTATAATTTTATATCTAGTATGTGTATGCTTAAATGTATGGTTCCCTGTAGGTTACTATGTTATTCGTGATTATCTTCCGTTCCTGAATATTACGTGAGTGTCACCGTTGACTTAAGTATTCCTAATTGTGTTATAAGTGGGCACGATTCGTATGATGTTTAGGTAAGGTTGCATTATGTGGGGAATTGATCCAGCCGAAAGGGAGAGCAGACAGTTGAATTTGAGTGTTAAGCTCTGAAAACTACTGGGCGAGATGAATACCTTTTATGCAGCATCATGTCTTTCCTAATGTTTCAGATTCTTTCGTTAGTGCAACGTTGATGAATTTAAGTTCAAGTTCAGAGACCGCTTGCTGTTATGTGAAAAAATTCCAGCTGCCAGGTAGAAGCGTGCCCATATGGATGAAGCAAGAGTTGGCATTAAGGATTTATTTTTATTTTGCCGGTCGCTGAAAAAGTGCTCTAAGGGAGAGGTTATGAAAATATGAATATGTCGTGTAGGACAGAGAGAATACTCCGAATTCGACATCTGTCTTGTATTGTCACTTAAATACACACCAAGATTTCTTTTAGTTTGTTTTACTATGGGACCTTGGAGACAGGAGGAACAGTGAAGGCTCCTACGAAGGTGGATGAGATGAACGACGATGGCAACGAGAATGTCAAATAAGACATTTTTTTCACGTGCCTTCTAAATGAGGATATCTTTCTATGTAGCAAGAGATGCATTACTGTAAAGGGTGACGATTATATGCTCATCAGGGTAACCAATGCCACGAGTTAAGTTACATAAGCAAGGTAGAGAAACAGCTATGACATTTTTGTGGAATAAGTAATGGATATATGAGCATCTCAGCGTGTTCATATTAATTTTTATACTTTATACCATTGTCCTGGTACTGGTTGTAAGTGTCTTCCCAATTTAAATATTCATTCAAATGAGCTGTTATGTTAAGATATCTGGCTGGTGACTGTCAAACACGCATTAGAAGGAAGCGAAGGCTATCATTAGTCATCAAGGGAAAAAGAATATATATAGCAATAGGACTTCAAGGTCACAATTCAAAGACTATGTTGTTGCGTAGAAAAGAATGCATGTAAGGGAACACAATAATGTAGTCCTACTAATTTTAGTAGTTTCTGGAATTGTAGCCTTTCAGCAACATTGTAAAGTGTCAAGAGTAGGCAGAAGGGTTGTACTAAATTGTGACGATCCTGTAGTTAAGAGGAATTGAATAGATAGAATTGATGCCTCGGATTTTTTTCAGGCCTTTTCTTCATCTTATAGTATTGTCAATACAAAATATCTGTTTGTGATGTGAAAATTAGCTTCCTTGTTAGTCATGCCACTGAGATTTGAATTGTAAAGATTTATCACATTCTTGTGAATTACATCGTTTTTTATTCACTGTCATTTCGAAAAGTCAACCACTCAAGCTGCTTGTAAATTTGTAAATGATTGTTTCATACTCCTCTTGAGGAGGGCACTGTGCGGTGTGTGTGTCTAGTATTGTAGAGATTAATATTGCCCATTTGTAAACAGGTTTTTCTTACCTTCGTGTTCTCTAGAAAGTGGTTAGATGTTAAGATGCTTCTGTGTGTGTTAATGTTTCTAAATTTTGCCTGTAAACCAATGGACGTATATGGGGGCTCAAGAACGGATTGCGCTCGTGAGGAGAGCTATCGGGTCTGGCTGTTTGGGGGAAGCAGTGAGGGCCACTCTCCTTTCACTGACGGAAAAAAATTTTAGTATAAAAATAATTAATGTAGAGTAGTGGAATTTCAGGAATACATTTATCTAGGTGACATATTCAAATTATTAATATTCCAAGATCTCAGTTTAATGTAAGCACGAGATAAGCCATTGCAAATGTGCAATGCTGCTACATTAATAACCAATTTAACCGCCAGAATGTTAAATGGAGGAATGCAAACGAGCATGCATTGTGTTACACAGGTACTGGATGTCAGTTTGTGGTATGGAGTTCAATGAATGCGGCACTTGGTGGCCAATAAATGGAGGGTTAATGCCGTTTGTGGATGAGGCTGCAGTTGTCGTCCGATGATGTCCCATATGTGTCCGATAGGAGACTGATCTGGTGAGCGAGCAGGCCAAGGCAGCATGTCGAAACTCTGGAGAGCGTGTTGCGTTACAACAGCGCTATGTGGGCGAGCGTTATCCTGTTGGACTACACCTCTTGCTATGCTGGTCATTAATAAGGTCGTATCGCCAGACTGAAGTAAAATTTTGCTCTCAGGAAGCGTGTGAAAACCACGAGAGTGCTCCTGCTGTCATATGAAATCGCATCCCAGAACATAACTTCAGATGTAGGCCCTGTGTGTCTAGCACACGCGCAGGTTGCATGCAGGCCGTCAACTGGCCTCCTTGTAACCAATACACAGCCATCATTGGCACCAAGGGAGAACGAGCTTTCATCGGAAACCACAACAGAGCTTTACTTTCCCCTCCAATGACCTCTCACTTGGTTAAAATGGCTCTAAGCACTATGGGACTTAACATCTGAGGTCATCAGTCCCCTAGACTTAGAACTACTTAAACCTAACTAACCTAAGGAGATCACACATCCATGCCTGAGGCAGGAATCGAACCCGCGACCGTAGCATCAGCGCGATTCCAGACTGAAGCGCCTAGAACCGCTCGGCCACAGTGGCCGGCACTCTCACTTGATGCCACTGAAATCGTAAATGGGGGTCGTTTCGAGCCAGTGGAATGCACGCTACAAGGCCTCTGGCTCAGAGCTGTTCTTGAAGCAACCGATTTGTAACACTTCGTTGCGTCACTGTGGTGCCAAATGCTGCTCATACTGCTGCTGCAGATGCAGTACGATGCGACAGACTTATACGCCGAGCACGATGGCTTTCCCTCTCGGTAGTGCCACGTGGTCGTCTCCTAGGTACCGTATATACTCGTGACCACCGGGCCAGTACACATTTATAGTGGTTACATTCCTGCCAAATCTTCCTGCTGTGTTGCAGAAGAAATATGTAGCTTCTCGTAGCACTATTACACGACCTCGTTCAAACTCAGTGAGGTGCTGATAATGGCGTCTTTGCCGTGTTAAAAGCACTCTTGGTTAATTTCAACTCACCACGTCCATTCTCAAAGGTAACTAACACTCACGAGCGTTACGGCCTGTATTTAAAGCGAACCTGATTTGTGGCGCTACTAGGGCCGCTCTTATGCGACTGATGCGAAACGTGAATAGACGTCGTTTTTCAGATGTAGAAACTCGCCTACCAACTTTTGGTTCAAATGGCTCTGAGCACTATGGGACTCAACTGCTGTGGTCATAAGTCCCCTAGAACTTAGAACTACTTAAACCTAACTAACCTAAGGACAGCACACAACACCCAGCCATCACGAGGCAGAGAAAATCCCTGACCCCGCCGGGAATCGAACCCGGGAACCCGGGCGTGGGAAGCGAGAACGCTACCGCACGACCACGAGATGCGGGCACCAACTTTTGTTTCTGTCGCACAACTCCTCATTGGTGTTGCGATTATTTTCCATCGGTGTTTGTCGCATGGGAAGGCGCTCACAGAACATTTCAACTGGCTGTCCCTTATGAAAGGCGGCCATTCTTTTGTAGTCCAAGGGCAGTGTCCAGTGTGGGTGGAGCACTTGCCTCCCCAATTCCAAGGTAATACTCACTGATGTCACGCCGGTTTCGGGCCACTAAATCCTGCTACCACAATGCATGACGAGTTGACAAAACTGTCTTGACGTCAGAAGCAATTCTGTCATCACTTTGTGCAGTGTGGCTATTGGCGAAATCACGCCCATTATCAGACCACAGATGGGACACACTGGGCACTGTGCAAAGTGACGTACACTGACTAAGTGCATCATGCAGCCACAATTCTGATACTCATCGCACCACACAACATTTCTACAAAAATTTGGCAACCACAAGCTAAAAGAAGAGAGATTGTCTACCTGAAACGATCCTCGCCATACCCACCCCAAGCTCGCTCGTGCTCTACTACAACACGGGCTACAAGTCAAATAAGGCCCACCTGGGGTACGGATGAAGGATCCTTACCAAACTTGAGGCGAGAGGCAACACGTGTTCCACCGGGGAATAGATTGGTATGTCATCAAAAAGATGTTGGTATTTGCTCCTTCCCCTGAGACCAAGATGCCCACCGTGTTAGTGTACTCCACTTTCGAAATACTGTGCAGTTACCTCTATTACGTTATGAAGATTAATTTTTTATGCTCAGAAAGGACTATGAAATCAAGTGTTTTGTGAGGCTATGTGGAAGGTATTACGTGAACCTTATTTAATTTAATTTATTTCTTATGTCAGTCTGCGCAGTATGTTACAGTTCATTTCGTGATGTAGCACATGTCTTCTTAAATTATGTCACTTCGCTGGGTGCTACGTCTCGTAACATTTGCTACGCAGCTGGTGGAGCAGCCATTGCTCCTCAAAGTGCATTTCAGGTGTTGCATCTCTCGTCCGAGATGCTGCAGGTCATATATTCTCCCTGTGAGCATTGCGAGCATATTAAGCATACACGTATTCTGGCTCAAATGATGGCTTGAAAGTCAGCTCAGTTATCAGTCCTTGTGTATTAGATTTCGATGCTCACCATTTCATCTAAACATCCCATCTACAAAGGGCACCAGTTTCTCCATTTTAACCTTCATTTTTTATCTAATGTTGCCTTGGGAACTTAGTATGTCGTTGACCGGTTTTGACCCTTGGTTCCACAAGATGATGGTGTTGTCTACATACCTGTACCATACCCTAGGTTTGCAAAATGCCAGATATAATTCCTGTCATTAACTGGGAGTATTTTAGTTAAATTTCAGAGCATAAGTGAAACAGTTTCGATGTAACTTCTTGGTAGGCATGCCTCTGTGTGCCGCCAGGTGACACAATGGCGTACAGGGATATTTTTAAAAGATAATACGTTTATGCACAACTGGCACCAAGTTACCAAGGCACTATGCAGATTGTTACGACTTGCCAAAATGTCAAGACGGAAAGGGGTCGACCTGAGCTCGGCATAGGAAGATTCCAGCTATGAATCTTGACTTGTAGACATAAATTAAGACAGTCACGTGAGGATAAAATTTTCCAGCAGCCCTAGAAGCTAATGAATACAGCCATGTGAAATGGCCTTAATAAGTATTCAAAGCAGAGCCTTAGTCAGAATAATGTCAGTATCAAGGAAGTAGTAGAATAGCAGAAGATCGCAGTAACTGAGAGCGATCCAGAGTGTGAGATGGCAGCAGCTACCGATGCAGCAGCAGTACTTCATCTACGAGAAAACAGTATTAATCTGGAAATTTTGAAAATTTGTGGTTAGTTCTATGGGACCAAACTATTGAGGTAATCGGTCCCTAGGCTTACACAGTACTTACTCTAACCTAAACTAACTTACGCTAAGGACAACACACACACCCATGCCCGAGGGATGAATCGAACCTCCGACGGGGGAAGCCGAGCGAACCGTGGCAACACTCCCGAGACCGCGTGGCTATTAATCTGGGCGGCACAACCGCAAACAGTAGGTAAGTGGCAAAATTATGTGTATCTGATATATGTTTAAATGAATAGTGTTGAACAGAGACAGACATTCTCTGTCTCATACAGCACTGTAGCGGATTTCAGTTGTTAGCAGCAACAAATAACCGAATAGCGCCTGTTGCCTTTGAAGGAGGCCAAGGTTTCAGTGGTAAAATAATTAGTCCAAGTGGCCATTAATTCAGCAGACGTTACGACAAGAGGCAAAGATTGCACTTGTCTCTCAATTAGGCACTAAATATAGTGAATTTAATGAGATTAGTACAAGGAGCCAGATGGCTCTTTTCTCTTGATAGTGGAAAGCCCATACGGAATACGATGGAATCATAAAGAAATGTGTTTCAATGGTAAAAAAATAGGTATCAACTCATTTACACATGTGTTAAGGTATTTGATGATCTAACACCTCTCATATAAATATGTCTTATGTTAAATAAACTCATTGGAAGAGTTCATATCATCTTGCTGCTTTGGCTGATCAGTATCCCTGCCAGATATCCTTCTCTCTTCCCCAACACCGACCTTAAAAATCCAATAAAGATCTACTCCCTGTTGACTACATTATAAAGGTTATTTAGGGGAAAGCACAAAGAAACAATATCGGCGTTAATGGCCTGATTGCGCAATGCAAAGAAAAAAAAAGTGTTCAAGTAAGTGTGAATTCCTAAGGGACCAGACTGCTTAGGTCATCGGTCGCTAGACTTAACCGCTACTTAAACTAACTTATGCTAAGAACAACACACACACCCATGCCCGAGGGAGGACTCAAACCTGTGGCGGGAAGAGCTGCGCAGACCGTGACATGACGCATTAAACCGCGCGACCACTCCGCGCGCCTGCACAATGCAGGTCACACCAACACTGTATCGGTAGCTTGGATCTGTGCTGGGACGAAACATGCCTGTCTTTCTGAATGTTCCGTGAAGAAATTTGCAACCACCAGACTAAGTGGACTACTCATGACCATGACTTCTAGCTGTTCATAGAAATCACCATTCATATTCAGCAGCTCAAAGTAAGACATGCACGGTACGCACTGATGATATCGTGCAGGAAGTCGAACAAACATGCTCCGTACAGCAATTGAGTATCACTTTAGTAAACAAAGAAACAAAATCAAAGATATCTAGGATGTTGTTACGTTCAAGTTCCTGCTTCAAAAAAATGTTCAAATGTGTGTGAAATCTTATGGGACTTAACTGCTAAGGTCACCAGTCCCTAAGCTTACACACTACTTAACCTAAATTATCCTAAGGACAAACACACACACCCATGCCCGAGGGAGGACTCGAACCTCCGCCGGGACCAGCCGCACAGTCCATGACTGCAGCTCCCAGACCGCTCGGCTAATCCCGCGCGGCAGTTCCAGTTTCTTCATCTTCTCAATTAAATGTTCCAACAGCCGAATCCTTATGTATATATCGGTTTGTCCTCGTGCTGTTTCACCAGTTGATGAGGTATGAGTGCTTGAGATTGATCTTAATGGTATATGCGTTATATATTAGTTTTTGGTAACCCATACAACTGAAGTGGAAAGGCTTTTGTATTGCGCAGGTCCTCTGTGCGTCAGCGAATTCAGAACACACCTTGATTAGCCGATTCGTGTTCTGTCTGATTCGCTATATTGGATCTGCGCATATCTTTCATTAGGTTGTTGCATCATAACTATGAAAAGAGGTCATACGTCGTTTAATGAGGACATTTAACAACGAATTTATACGAAGACGGAATTACGGTTTCTTAATGTTTCAGGAAATAATTTAAGGGAGCAATTTCTCTGACTCGCCCTAAATATACATAGTATTTCATAGGTCCTATTACAGGCTTCTAGATATTGTAGATGGGACTTAGTACATCAATTTTTGATGAAGAAACCATGCTAGGATCTCAACTGCTTGGATATAAAAACAGTTTTAAGATTGCATCATTTTAAAATTTCCCACTTCACGGAGTGGTGCATAATCGTAGAACTGCTCAATGTATGGATCGAGAAAGTTTTCCGTAGCACCTCAATATATCACGTACCATTTTTGTTCGACTACAACATCGGTTGCGACAATCTGATACGTTAGCAACCGGGAGGATTGACTGTGGTGCTCCACGGACGCGCACCATTATTTAAGGATCGTGGGTATGAAAGCACGAGCCGGCCGCGGTGGTCTCGCGGTTCTAGGCGCGCAGTCAGGAACCGTGCGACTGCTACGGTCGCAGGTTCGAATCCTGCCTCGGGCATGGATGTGTGTGATGTCCTTAGGTTAGTTAGGTTTAAGTAGTTCTAAGTTCTAGGGGACTAACGACCACAGCAGTTGAGTCCCATAGTGCTCAGAGCCATTTGAACCGTTTTTATGAAAGCACGTACACCGTTGCATGCCAACCTTTTGTAGGGTAGTAAAATAGATGAAACTTTCGAAGTCCGAGAGAGAAGCTATCTCGCTACAGGCGTTTCTGGCGAGCCAGGAAGCAGAATTCAGTAGAATGTAGTGCGGCAGAGCAGCCAAACAGGGTCGCGTCACCTCCGTTATGCGACGAAGGCAAGGCTAAGGGGAATGCAATAAACGCTACCAAGAGCTCTCACAAATCAGTTCTATGGTCGAAAAAGCTCTTTAAGCAAGCACAGCAGAAGGGAAACCGTTGATACCTTCGTAATAGCAAGCCCTATGAGATCATGACGAATGAGGTCGGGTAAACATTAGCCACAACTTTGCTCCATAGCTACCACAGCAGTTTAGCTCTTAAGGCAGTCAGTTAGATGGAACGATGGTGTACATAATTGCAGCGAAGTGACGTCTGGCGCAAGTCCGTTGTAGATTTCCTGCACGCTACGGATAACAACAGTTGCTACTGGGAGAGATGGCTATATCACCATAATCACCAGTTTCAGAGCTCAACACCACAGTCTGCCTCTGTCGCTGATGGGATGATCTGGAGGTCTCTCTGCCCCATCACGATCATGACACCAGCTATCCTGACATTCCAGCGGACTGAATAGGGCCTACTAGGACGCAGGCCAATATCGTCGAACTTCAAAGCTGTACAATAGTCATCGCGGTACGGCGGATGACGAGAAGGGTGGTGCGTCGGATCACCTCCAAATTCGGCGTGTGTAAGTTCGACACACGCGTCGCCGTCGGTCACTGCCGTGGCGTCGCGGTACAGTCATACCCGGGGCCACCGCAGGCGGTGAACTACCAGTGCAACAAAATGGTTCAAATGGCTCTGAGCACTATGGGACTTAACATTTGAGATCATCAGTCCCCTAGACTTAGAACTACTTAAACCTAACTAACGTAAGGACATCAAACACATCGATGCCAGAGGCAGGATTCGAACCTGCGACCGTAGCAGCAGCGCGGTTCCGTACTGAAGCGCCTAGAGCCGCTCGGCCACAACGGCCGGCTACTACCGGTGCAACAGCCGGCTGGAAAGAAGTGTGCGGTGTTAGCTGTCGTGAGCGGGCTGGAGGTTGCTTACGATGCGATTCTTTTACTGCATATACCGGCGACTACAGGCCATTGCCATGCTGCCGAGGAAAACTGGCAAGGAGCGAAAAAGATCGGAAAAGACCGCGCCGAAATGCAGACTGGAACAGACAGCCTTGTAACGCTTCGGTTCAAACGCGTTCACACGGCGAGAGCATTCAGTCGTGCAGGCTTACTAGTGGCACGACTCTCGCCCCGTCCTCACAGCTTCACTTCTGCCAGTACCTCGTCTCCTATCTTCCAAACATCACAGAAGGTCTCCTGCAACCTTGCAGAACCAGCACTCCTGGGGGGAAAGGACATTGTAGTGACATAGCCTAGCCACAGCCTGCGGGATGTTCCCAGAATGAGATTTTCACTCTGCTACGGAGTGTGCGCACACAGTTTTAATCTGCCAGGAAGTTTCATATCAGTGAATATCTTGTTCTGGAAACATCCCGCAGGCTGTGGCTGGGCTATGTCTCCGCAATGTCCTTTCTCCCAGGAGTGCTAGTTCTGCAAGGTTGCAGGAGACCTTATGTGAAGTTTGGAAGGTAGGAGACGAGGTACCGGCAGAAGTGAAGCTGTGAGGAACTGGCCTGAGCCGTGCTTGGGTAGCTCAGATGGTGGAGCTTAGCTATGTCGGAGAAGTCTTCCCAACAACACGACTGCCGTCGTCACGAGATGTGTACCAAATATTACTGCGCCGGTGCCCCAGGAATACCCTGGAAAAGATATGGCGCATTATACGGAACGTGTACCTCCCAGTCCGCAGCTCGTGGTCGTGCGGTAGCGTTCTCGCTTCCCGCGCCCGGGTTCGATTCCCGGCGGGGTCAGGGATTTTCTCTGCCTCGTGATGACTGGGTGTTGTGTGCTGTCCTTAGGTTGGTTAGGTTTAAGTAGTTCTATGTTATAGGGGACTGATGACCATAGACGTTAAGTCCCATAGTGGTCAGAGCCATTTGAACCATTTTTGTACCTCCCAACGTCGGTACGCTCAACATGGTATGTGGTGGTAAACAGGAAGTTCGCAACCAACCAAAGGCGGCATGCGATTCATTTGGCAGACACTCCATTATGTTTAAGCTGTACAACAGTGGACACTGATAAACATCGTTTAGCATGTAGTGGGGCGGCTCCGGTATGGCACTTGGCACGACAGACATTGGCGTTCCTGTTATGCACTGCTCCTCACACAATTTCATCGGACACATCCTTTTCCCCCAAGAATCTTATTTTCTGGTCCATAAAACAAATGCAGTGGCATGGGTACGGGGAATGGTTGTGGGCAACGTCTACAACGAATCGGAAAATGACAGAACGGATTTTTGGCATTTTCTCCTGGATTGACACGCGAAGCTTCAAGAGCATAAGAAATATAGGCAAGACTTCGCTAATTATCTGCGGCGGACATTCACCAACCTGCCGGCCAGATGTGTGACGGGTGAGAGATGAGATAGACGAAGTAAGTCGAGACAGGCATCGATCACACTTAACGGAACCTTAGTTATTTTCGAGAAGACGACCCAGTCTCACGCCAACGTCTGGAGGACGGCTCGATAGATGGCTCTATTGCTCTGTCGACCGTCGGATGGTGATCAGGTGTCGCCAACAACTTGAATTTCATTTCATTGCTAGAGGAGCATGTTTCTTTGGTATTTGTACTATCAGCGATGTCGTCATGTCATTTTCATTTGGACAATTTAAGTTTTATTAATTTCCTGACTAAATTAATTTCTAATTACCCTATATTTGTCAAAATTTGGTCATTGTAGCCAAAAAAAAGTGGTAAGGCGGCCGCTCGTGCTAAAAAACAAGAAAAGGTTGGTAGAACTCTTGCCCGGAAAAGGCAAAAAAAGAAAGATGGTAGAGCACTTACCCGCGAAAAGCAAAGGTCCCGAGTTAGAGTCTCGGTGCGGCACACAGTTTTAATCTTCCAGGAAGTTTCATATCAGCGCACAGTCTGCTGTAGAGTGAAAATCTTGTTCTGGCACAATTATATTTCTTCTACATTGTCGGGAACTGCGAGAAGTAACCAGTGGAGCGTGCTGATCATCGTCCTGTTTCTATTCTGACCACCACATCCGTCGAAAAAAAAGTAAGTTTTCTCGCTCCTTCGAAGTTTAGGTTAGTTAGTATGTGGTGAACCATGGACTTTATTTGGTTTGATCCTTTTGCATATTCCTACTATTTCAATTATTCCCATTTCTTATACTACCTTCTGCATTTAAATCGTCCACAAAATCACTCATTTTCTTCAAAACACTCACAACAAACATGTCAACAGACACACTGTTGATCAGTTTAACTGTACTTACCGGCACATATTTCGACGATTCATCGGAGGCGTGAGCTTCGTTGTTGCGTACGCGGTCGCTACAGCGCAGCCAAACTATCTCTGTAGCTCTGAATGTCTATATTGGGAAGTCTAATGTCAGTTGGAGTGCTTTGCATCCGAACATGGCAGGGCGACCTCCATGTCAGTTGAACTTGACGCGTTTTGGAAACATTGGACATTTAGGGGCTTTGCACCCGAAGACAACGTGCAGTTAGCGTCCTTTACATCCGAACACTATTTTTCTGCAGCCATTTTCAATGGTATATAGCGGGTTTTGCACCTATAAAACCTATACCATTGTGTATACCGCAGTGTGTCCAGCTCAAAATCGGATAAAAAGGAATTTTGCGGCTTCTGCATTTGGGCTACTCTTATAGATAAGGACTTTATCCGGCACATTTTATATCTACATCAAATAATAACGCTGCTGATGAAAGACAACTTATGCTTGTTTGCTCCTAGAAGTTTTATATGTACTGTATGACACTAAATGTTAGTTACGTTCCAACTCTGACTCAGCCGTCAATGCCGAAACTGTTACTCCTTTCCACTCGTTAAGGAGCTTCGCTGTTGCTACGAGACGTGCAGAGTCTGGCCACGACGTGTCTGCTGTTTGTGTGCAGGTAGCTTCTGTCTTATGTTCGCATTTTACAGCTGCGTGTGCAGCTGGCTTGCTTATTGCTGCGGTGGGAGCCTTTAGACGCCGTAAATTTGCTAGACACACTGTTGCCACGTTTGCGTATATTTGGCTCTAACACTTTCCTCCGGCCTCCTTGCTGGTAATATACAGAAATGCCATCACCTGTTTAATGCACATCCGCCGTATATAATCTGGCCAGCTTCTGTCATTTCATATGTAACAGCAACGACGGTGTTCGTTTTACGGAGGGGTCAATTTAAAGCTCTATACAAAATCACGTTTATCTGGTTGTTAACATAGCTTCCCTAAATGTGATATTACTTGTTTCCGTGGTCATAACTAAGACAAATCTAAGATTGCACAACACCCTACGGGACATCGAACTACGTGGATAGAGACAAGCTTCAAAGCTCTATATCTTTAAGGTGATAGAGCAAACTGGATATTGTTTACCTAAAAGAGTATTGTTTTCTTTGACTTTCTTCAGGAGGTCTATTGTAACTATACTGCAAACTTTTATTACATCAAGGAGTTCAAGTTCGTTTGGCGCCACTATGCTGTTACGGTTTATACGTAGTTTACTGTTCACAAATCAGGTACTGTAAGCCACCAAACAGCTATTTGTGAATATTGATTCACGTACCATATTATTAGCTGTCAAGCCAGAGAACACTTATTTTACTTTTTTACTCCCAGTGAGGACCATGGTCATAATTCTACCAATAACATGAGTTCCCTTCAAATACAGTTATTTTCTGACTCGAGTTATAAACTAACTAACGTATCTATCCCTAACTGCTGTAGAAACGTAAAAACTCTCGCATCATACCACTTAATCCCCTATCATCGGCAACAGATTTTACTATTACTCTGTACATAAAGCTGTTGGTGTTATGTTGTGGATGTGGATGGAGCGCTTTTCGCTAGAAACTGTTCCCGATTATCGGTATTTGCTTCAAGTATCCATTGTGTTATCCGTACATTCCCGAATTCTTCGGTTGAGTGTCAGAATATTCTAAGATTCTAGGTGTTAAATCGATAAGAACCTTAATTGGCAGTCACATGTTGCAGATATTCTTAAACGTCTAAGCCCTGTAACTTCATCGATACGAGTACTATCAAATTCTGGAGATGGAAATATAGAACGGCTGACTTTTACTAGTTTCGTTCACTGATGTCTTATGACATCATATTTTACGGTCACTCGTGACTAAGGAAGGTGGTGCTTGTTGCAGACAAGCGTTTAATATGGATGATAGCGATGTCCACTCTAGAAACTGCCCTTTCAACAAAAAATGGTTCAAATGGCTCTTAGCACTATGGGACTTAACATCTGTGGTCATCAGTCCCCTAGAACTTAGAACTACTTAAACCTAACTAACCTAAGGACATCACACACATCCATGCCCGAGGCAGGATTCGAACCTGCGATCGTAGGGGCCACGCGGTTCCAGACTGAAGCGCCTAGAACAGCACGGCCACAAAGGCCGGCACCCTTTCAACAGTTGGGTACGCTGGTAACAGTCTCACAGTAACACCGTATAAAAGTTTTGTGAATAATCAATCACAGCTCGTAAACAATAGTAATATCCATTAATATAATGTTACAAGAAAATATTGGTTACGCTATCCTTCACGCATTCTTAGTACAGCGTAGAAGGGAGTCAGGTATTCAGCCATAAAAATCTTTGATCAAATACCGAGTGATGCAAAGTATTCAACACATCATTTATGAAATGAAAACCCACGACTAATAATCGTACGATGTGCGCTTTAGAGATACTGAAAGTTACATATAAATCATTGTATGTAAAGAAACCTAGCTTAAGACATTTTAAGACTGCCACTCGCTGTAAATATGACCTGGATGTTCGTGATGATTACCACAAGTTGTTGATTGAGACCCCTGGTAACGCAATCTAAATGAACTGTAAGTTCTGAAAGGAGAAATTCTAATCTCTGCCGTATTCGAGCAATGAAAGAGTTCATCGGCGACAAATGAAAATTTGAAACAAGGCTAGGGTTCGAACCCAGGTCTCCTGTTCACTAGGCAGACACGTTACCCATCTACGCCACCTTAGCATAATGGTTAGACATAACTGCATCGACTACCCAAGTGTGCCTCCCCCCTCAATCCAAATGTCCAGTTGCCACACACTACCGAAATTGTGTCCCCTAGCCCTTTTTTCTATGTTTACTCGAAGGCTAGTATGAATATTCGCTGTACAGCATTCTTGCAGGACTTCGCGTTATGCGACGAGCAAAAAGTCTGGAGGGGGAAGGTTGAGGGGTGGGGGGGGGGGGACGGAAGCGTGCTCGGGTAGTCCGTATGTCTAACCATTGTGCCTAGGTGACGCAGATGTTTAACGCATCTGCCTAATGAGCAGGAGATCCAGCTCCGAATCCCGGACTTGGTACAAATTTTCATTTGTTGTCTGTGAATTGTTTCATTGCCGAATACGGCAGAGATTCAAATTTCTCCTTTCTGAACGTATTCTACGTCCGGTCGTGCGATCAAACACGGAAATGGCGCATATTCTTTCGGTTGTCTGCAAAAGAAGAGACACCATTCCTATAGATATCAATTTTCACTACTTCGGAAGTGACGAAAACTTCAGAAAAAGCAACGATGGAGTTTGATCTGAAGTAAATCGGAATAATTTAGATTCGGGTATTGATTACCAACCAAAAACAATGATAATTTGTCGTGTGCGAAACCATGCCGTATAGACTCGACCAGTGTAGAACAAATGTGATAGTCTAAGTGAGAAACCTATTAACTTATGAATTGTTGTGATGGAGAAAATGATATCCGGTGACGTCGTCTTTGCAACCGCATGCCTTGGTGTTGCATCGCATGTACTTAACTGTTATGCTGAAAAATCTTACGAAAGACAAAAATAAAAGCATTGTGTGATTAAATTCTGTTGGCACTGAGTAAAATGCAATTTAACTGAACTTTATGTTCGCACATTGACAATTGAAGGATACGTGATCAGAATTGTAAAACAAAGGAAGTATGCGAATAATAAATATCGAATACGAAAAATACAGAAAACGTAATTCAGCGATCAGTGAGAGAGGTTGCAGCATTAGTTACCTTGTAATCACCAGCCCAGAGTGTCAGGTCTAACATTTCAGACACCCCATATGTATATCGTCGCACAAAGAAAATTTAAAAATAAATAACGTTGTGATGTTACAGATAGTGATTACACGAGTTTAAGTCACATGCAACCTCTGATATTTGAGTGAAAATTGTATTCTCACTACCATGTGCTCTGGTGAAATCGGATAACTACAAATGCACTAACTTCCCCACCGCAGCTCGAATGAAAACTACAAGGCCAATATTACCTCGATTTGTTATAGTTTGAAGTATATGCACGCTCCAGCAACAAAAAAAAAAAAAAAATACGTTAACACACTAAGCAAGCTGTGAACCTCACCAAATCCATTATAGCTGCAGTTTGAATGTAACCATCTCCAACTGACAAGTGTCTAAAATACATTTATTTAACGAACTGGCAGGAACAAGAGGACAAGTTTCGCTCACTCACCCATAGTTCTACAGAAAAATAGTTTGGTAGCTAGTACCCAAATTAGCTGTCACTTTCGTCGGTCTACAAGCGACTAAGGCGTACCTCGCGATACTTTGTACAGAAACGCTTCACTAACAGACGGAACTCGCTTTGGACAGACTCTGAGACCAAGTGACTTACTCGTGAGGCTGGGTTTCAAGTGATACGAAGCACCAGTCGTGTGAAAGTGGCTGTGTTAAAACTTCCTTGTAAATGGTCAGCATGTTGTCATATTCATCATTGAGAAATTTTAATACAAATATAAAAATGGTTCCTCCCATACAATAGCGAGGGGCCGCAATTGTAATGCATGGAACCCGCAAATAACTAAACCACGCGCATCAGGTCGGTTTTGCATAGTCATCTATAGTACCACCTCCTCTTCCTTCACATTTATATTGCATAGTGATAGAATAGCAGTTAGTTGAACACATGTCTGCAGTTGGTTCGTAACACCGCGTAGCCTTGACACTGGTGCCTGGAAGGATAGCTGTTCCCTGTATGTCGTGGCGATCTGAACGTCACTACATCGCTCACGCCTCCTCCATCGCCGTATTTCCTATCTACACTGACTCCACCCCTACTGGCGGAAATCACAACTTCTTGACTGTGACACACACATGTCACCAAACAAAGACAACGTGCGCAAGAATGAGCTCTCCTCTTTCATACAGTGTAGACACATGACTGAAGTGATGAACATTTAAGCCTGACGTTTTAATTACGAGATACGTGAATTTTAATATGTGGTATGTAATATAATTAATACGTGGCCTTCATTGTTCTGACAAATACCATAGATCGTGGTGACTTCTGCTGCTTAGGTCGTCCTTAGAACTCTACACTCGAGATGGCATGCTAGGTAATAATTAAATTTTCAGCCATGGGAAAGAGTAGCGTTACACAACAGCAATCTTGAATTTAAGGTGTAAGAATGATTTGAAGCTCACCAGGTAATGTGTTTCACCTCGGAAGTCCAATAAAATGGGTCTGTAAACACATACTTACTGAGATTTGCACAGTTCTCATTGGTCTGACGTTTGGTTGCGGATATGAGCACAGATCTAGCATTGGCAATCTGCCAACAGGGTCACCAGGACAAGATATGTGGCTAATATAAATTTCTGCTATGGTTAAAATAATGAAAGTAGCCTGATAGAGAAAAAAAATTTGTATATAACGTGCTGTCAACAACGAGGTCGTCAGGAACGGTGCAGAAGCTCAGATTATGTAAGGAGGGAGAAGGAAATGGGCAGTACCCTTTCAATGGAATCATTCCGGGGTTTATCTTAAGTGACCTACAGAAATCGCGGATAACCTAATTCTGCAGGGCTGAAAGAGGATTTGAACCGTCGTCCTCGTGAAATGAGTCCACTCTGCTAAGCGCTGCGCTATCTCAGGTTGCTGGTCCGTGTCCCCAGCTCTGAAAAATATCCACATCTAAGAATACCATATGATAATTTGTTGTACCGACAGCTCCGGCATCTCAATAACAATGATTCCCTAGCAAACAAACAGGTAAACAGTGGGAAGCTTAGTTCAGCCGCTATGCCGTAAATGGATGCGCGTGTAGTGGCCGAAAACTGTGTAACCAGTGAATGAGAGTTAGCAATAGCGAATAAATCAGTCAGTCTCTTGTTTGGAAAGGACGTATTCAGCAGCTACTGCGATTCAAAGAGTGAGTAACTCCTTACACTGAAGGGCACAGAGGATCACCACCATTGACAAGCGTCGAGTTGAACGTCTCTTATGAATTACAGGTGTCACGTTGAGCCGATCGTACTAACCTCTCTCAAAACATTCGACACTTTCTTGAATGTGTTATGCAAGACCGCAGTCTTTCACTGAAGCCTCTATTTGAGGAAATCCGTTTTGTGCATAATATCATACCATAATGTATGTTGTGGCCGTGGTCTTCAGTCCAGAGACTGGTTTGATGCAGCTCTCCATGCTACTCTATCCTGTGCAAGCTTCTTCATCTCCCAGTACGTACTGCAACCTACATCCTTCTCAATCTGTTCAGTGTGTTCATCTCTTGGTCTCCCTCTACGAATTTTACCCTCCGCGCTGCCCTCCAATACTAAATTGGTGATCCCTTGATGCCTCAGAATATGTCTTACCAACCGAACCCTTCTTCTAGTCAAGTTGTGCCACAAAGTTCTCTTCTCACAAATTCTACTCAGTACCTCGTCATTAGTTATGTGATCTACCCATCTAACCTTCATCATTCTTTTGTAGCACCACATTTTGAAATCTTCTATTCTCTTTGTGTCTAAACTATTTATCGCCCACGTTTCACTTCCATACATGGCTACACTCCATACAAATACTTTCAGAAACGACTTCCTGACACTTAAATCTATACTCGATGTTAACAAATTTCTCTTCTTCAGAAAAGCTTTCCTTGCCACTGCCAGTCTACATTTTATATCCTCTCTACTTCGACCATATTCAGTTATTTTGCTCCCCAAATAGCAAAACTCCTTTACTACTTTAAGTGTCTCATTTCCTAATCTAATTCCCACAGCATCACCCGACTTTATTCCACTACTTTCCATTATCCTCGTTTTGCTTTTGTTGATGTTCATCTTATATCCTCCTTTCAAGACACTGTCCATTCCGTTCAGCTGCTCTTCCAGGTCCTTTGCTGTCTCTGACAGAATTACAATGTCATCGGCGAACCTCAAAGTTTTAATTTCTTCCCCATGGATTTTAATTCCTACTTCGAATTTTTCTTTTGTTTCCTTTACTGCTTGCTCAATATACAGATTGAGTAACACCGGGGAGAGGCTACAACCCTGTCTCACTCCCTTCCCAACCACTGCTTCCCCTTCATGCCCCTCAACTCTTATAACTGCCATCTGGTTTTTGTACAAATTGTAAATAGCCTTTTGGTCCCTGTATTTTACCCCTGCCACCTTCAGAATTTCCGGTTAACATTGTCGAAAGCTTTCTCTAAGTCTACAAATGCTAGAAACGTAGGTTTGCCTTTCCTTAAACTGTTTTCTAAGATAAGTCGTAGGGTCAGTATTGCCTCACGTGTTCCAACATTTATACGGAATCCAAACTCATCTTCCCCGAGGTCGGCTTCTACCAGTTTTTCCATTCGTCTGTAAAGAATTCGTGTTAGTATTTTGCAGCCGTGACTTATTAAACTGATAGTTCGGTAATTTTCACATCTGTCAACACCTGACATCTTGGCCACAATAAGGCGTTCTCTATGCTGATTATAATAGCTTACCCATATTCCTATTTTTTTATTCATTATTAACCCTTCTCCTGCATTACCCCTATTTCATTTTGTATTTATAACCGTGTATTCACCTGACCAGAAGTCTTGTTCCTCCTGCCACCTAACTTCACTAATTCCCACTATATCTAACTTTAACCTATCGATTTCCCTTTTTAAATTTTCTAACCTACCTGCCCGATTAAGGGATCTGACATTCCACGCTCCGACCCGTAGAACGCCAGTTGTCTTTCTCCTAATAAATACGTCCTCTTGAGTAGTCCCCGCCCGGAGATCCGAATGGGGGACTATTTTACCTCCGGAATATTTTACCCAAGAGAACGCCATCATCATTTAACCATACAGTAAAGCTGCATGCCTTCGGGCAAAATTACGGCTGTAGTTTCCCCTTGCTTTCAGCCGTTCGCAGTACCAGCACAACAAGGCCCTTTTGGTTAGTGTTACAAGGCCAGATCAGTCAATCATCCAGACTGTTGCCCCTGCAAATACTGAAAAGGTTGCTGCCCCTCTTCAGGAACCACACGTTTGTCTGGCCTCTCAACAGATACCCTTCCGTTGTGGTTGCACCTTCGGTAGTGCTATCTGTATCGTTTAGGAACGCAAGCCTCCCCACCAACGGCAAGGTTTATGGGGGGGGGGGGGGGGGGGGCATAATGTATAATTAAATAAATTAAGAAACACCGAAGAGTGTAAGAGTGTATCTCTGACTTTTGGTGCTTCATCATTGCATTCATGGTGAGACCTATTCTGCTAAACGTAGCTTCCTCTGCAGTATATACTTAAGTAAATGTTATAGTATTCTCTTATGTTTCAGCCCCTTCACATCTGTCAACTATTTTCTCTGTAATTCGTAAATATTTAATATACTGTTGTTATGTAGGTATGTTCGTTTCGCTAACGGACAAGCCTTATTACACTTTTAGCTCTTCCTAGCACTTCCATTTCTGATTTTTGTTAGTGTTTTTCTTTTCTATTTTGCTACTGTCCATGGCTGAATTCCTAATTTCAGTGACAGAATCGTTATTGTTCTGTAGAATTTCACAATTGTTTCTGTGTTTACCTAATTTTTGAAATTGCTGTCGATATCATCATATTCTTATTCATAAGTTTCGACATTTCTCTGCACTTTCTGTTTTGAAAATATGAAATATCTCAGCCCAAGTCGATAAATTGTGGGGGTTGCTCCTGGGTTTTGTTCTGAGCACGATTATTGATGGAATCGGTTCACTGCCATGAAATTCCATTACCCTTTTTTTGCAGCGAATGCCTTGCAGTCACAGTCTTTTGCCATAACGGATAATTTATAGAGAAACATTTGGAACTCATCTTCGGTTTTCCCAAATGATCTAACATTTATAAGGCGTCATCAGTTGATACGGGGTCCACAGAAATTGTACAGTTTGAAATGATTGCAAGGAGAAATTTTATTTGTAGCACACATGCAGATGACCAGCAGGTAATAACTAATCGGCAGCCTTTTAGCGGGGCATTGTTGAACTCTTGACAATAATCTTTTGTGCCCATACAGCCGGTTCCTTATTCAGTTCTATCAGGCACAAATGCCCACCCTCCCTGTCTCTTAACAGACCAATGATATCTTAGACCAATACAGCAAGATAATACTATGAACACTGATGTAAGGTCCATGTCAGAGAGTACTTATCGTGTACCACAAGTTAGTATTTCATTCCGTTCCGATCAAGAACGGAACGTGGAAAGAATGAATGCTTAAACGTTTCTTTGTATGTTGTAATTAGTCCAATCTTGCTTTCATGATCCCTAATGGAGCGATAAGTAGGGCGCTGTAAAATATCTTGATTGTTCACGTAATACTGGTTCCTGAAACGTTTTAAGTAAACTCACGAGGGAATTGGCGTGTATCTTTTAGCCTCTGCCAGTTCAGATTGTCAACGTTTCCCCCGACTCTCTCCCACGAGTCATCTTACCCTGGGACCATTTGTGCCGTTCTTCTTTGTGTATATTCAATACATCCCGTTATTCCTATTAGGTATTGGTTCCACTTAGTGGACCAATATTCTAATACGGGTCACGCAAGTGATTTCTGAGCAGTCTCCTTTGTAGACTAACTGCATTGTTCCAGCACACGTTTCTGAGTTAGTTTGTATTTCAATATACTGTAGATACATTGAACAACAAACGGTTCCTTGTGTTTTGGAGAAAGTACAGTCCATACCCACGTACAAAAATGGTAGCCGAAGTGATCCATGAAACCAACGTCCAATCTCATTGACGTCCATGTGTTGAAGAATTCTACAACATACTCTGAGCTTAAGCATATTTGAGGAGATTCGAATGACCTCCTCCATGCCAACCAGCATCGATTCCAAAAACATCGATTACGCGAAATAGAACTTGCATTTTTCTCAAAAAACATTCTGAAATCCGTTGGTTAAGGTAGTAAGGTGGAAGCAACATTTTTTGACTTACGATAAACATTTTAAGCGGTACCGCGCCTACCTTTATTAAGACAAGTACAACTGCGTGGGTATCAAACAGAATACGTGACAGGACTGCGGATGGATAGGAATAGCGCAGCATGTTTTCTTGGATGGAAAGTCGACAGAACCAGAAATAAATTCGTATGTATTGTGACACTTGCTGTCCACGTTTTATATTAATGACCTTTCAGACTATATGGCTAGCAATTTCAGACATTTTACAGATGAAGCAGCTAGTTATAATGAAATACTGTCCGAAGAAAAATCTGCACAATATTCAGTGAGATCTTGATAAGATATCAAAGCTGTGCAAAGATAGATAACTTGCCTTAAATGTTCTTTAATGTAAACTGAGCACTTCACAACACGAAAAAATTAGTATCTTACGATTACATTGTTAATGAGTCTGAACTGCAACAAATGAATTCACATTAAAACTCGGGTGTAATTATTTAAAAGGAAAGGAAATGGAATGATCACATAGAGTCAGTCGTAGGTAAGGCAGAAGGTAGACTTCGGTTCATTGACAGATTGCCATTAATAGTTTGTCGGCAAACAAGCTGGCGGTCGATACGAGTACAACTTGAAAATGATTTACGTCCTCAGAAACACCGTTCAGAAAATGATTTACGTCCTCAGAAACACCGTTCAGAGTCGGCTGAGACACACAATCTCATTTAATACGTTGGTGTCATTCACAGTAGAACATACACACACACAGTATTACACACTTGCAAAAAACTACATACAGCTTTGCGTTGTTACGTATCCCACGACAGGTAAGCGAAACTATAATTAGGTTGTGTCTGACTTCACATTCAAATCTACATTTAATTTAATTCATCACGATTCGTGGGACCATTTGATCAAAATATGTTGTATATACTGATAAAAACATTTAATAACTATAATATAAAGTTACAAAAATTAATAAAAACATTTAAAATAGTAAATAAAGTAAATTACGCTTTACAGTACGAAGCTCTAAACTATCGGGAATAGCTATTTTGCAGGATAAAATGAGTGTGCCAGAAGGAGACTTGCCATCTAGATCTGAAATTCTTTACTTTATCAATTAAATTTAGCAATTCTGCCTGAAGTCTATTGAAAATGAAATTGCAGAATAGTTCAGACTTTTTCGAAAAATTCTTAAAGAAAACTGACTCC
Organism: Schistocerca serialis cubense; assembly: GCF_023864345.2. Classification (NCBI taxonomy): domain Eukaryota; kingdom Metazoa; phylum Arthropoda; class Insecta; order Orthoptera; family Acrididae; genus Schistocerca; species Schistocerca serialis. The sequence continues at coordinate 156,208,771 of NC_064640.1, forward strand.
TCCTTTCTGAATTAGAAATATTTTTCGTAAATTCAGAGAACTACCAGAAATACAAGAGAGTGAAAGTATCCGAAGACAGCAAGCATTCGTGCTTCAGTGTCAGAAATTGGAACTGGCCTTTTTGTATTATACTTGAGATATCAATTCAAGTTTCATTTATTATCAAAGTGCACTGTTTCCCTACACTCTAGAGAACGAACACGGAAGCTGTTTGTCTTTCTCAGAATAACCACCGTGTGTCAGGAACAACCGGTAACAAATTATTTGCGACCATGACTTCACGAAGGAATGGCCAGTATTGTTGATTTAATTTTATTTCCTTCTAATACCTTGCTAAAATATTGTTGAGAGTAACTCGATTCTAAATTCTACTGAAGCAAATGAAGTGAACGTTGATTTTAATGTACCAAAACTGTTCTTTCTTATATGTTAATATTTCGTACTTTGGTTTAGGTGACTACGTTTCATTGATTCGTTATTCCCAAAACATTTCGTTACACTCTGACAGAGGTATAACCATCACAGGAAATCCATAAACTTAGGGAGAGAAGAGTACAGAAGGAGGAGAAGAAAAGTGAGAGAAGAAGAACGCAAGCGTTATCGTCACAAGCAAAAGTATAAACGCGCATTTTAGCGCCCGAAATGGCTGCTCATATGTAGAAAAGCGCACGTCAAGTATGGGGATTTAGGTTGCACAAACCTCAAGAATGTGAGGTGAGCTGAAAGTAAACTATTATTTTCTCTTACGTCAGAAAGAAATTATTGAAAGCATTATCGTATATAACACACACACACACACACACACACACACACACTTTGCATTTTTAATGATTTATTGTAATTTTAGCACTTCAGAATGTTTGTCACCATTTTAATCTGAATAAATTTCACTACTGAGGCCACATTCAACAATATTGTGCATTGTATGGCTGGAAAGAAAGTTCGTATTACCATAGAAAACTAAAACAAAGTAACATTTATCTCTAACGGTGTGTAATTTTGCCACATAAGCAGTGTCATGTATCATGCATGAAACATGCTGGACAACAACGTGTGATCATACGAATAACATTATTCATGAATATATTACTGTCCGTGAGGTCAGGTAAACATCACAGATTGTTTGCTTTAGTTCACTGCATGGACTTTGCTTCTGTCTCTAAAGGACGTGGTAAATATAACAGCATTTAGTTTCTGCAGAAGAACCTGTGAGTAGTTTGTTTCTTCCGTAGTACAGCCCAACTTCCCACGCACGAAAAATGTTTACGGCAGTGTCATGTGTTGTCTCTACAATTGTCGGTGGCGTACATCCTACTGCAACACAGCATGTCTTCAGCGGAGTAGCGGGAACACAAAAAGTGACGATCCACTCGACTGGCAGCACTTACACGCGTATTCCGACACCAACCGTGCGTGCGCTATATTCGGCTGTGTCGGAAGGACGGAAATGGACGCGGTGCAACGTATTTGGAGCAGGCGTCGGCGCACACACGCGGCCGAGTTTACGTAGCGCTGGGATTAATCCGCTCCGCTGAGCGCACGGGACACTATAATGGGGAGCGTCGCCATAATTACCAGCAGCAGTGTTAAGCCGCGCTGACGTTTGTGCGGTCCGCGGACCTGCGCCATAATTATGTGCGAGCGGGCGCGGCTCTTAGCGTCAGCCGTAGCGCGTAGCGCAGCTCGCCGTCTGGACGCGCCCTATGACATCGGCTGCGGCTTTGCGCCTGCCCGCCTCTCGCCCCGGGCCGACAAACTGGTTTGCACTGGCGGTGCTGCGCCAATAACGCCGTCACGTGGCCGCACGTAAATGTCACCCTCTGCGCTCTCCTGCGAATACACTACCGAGAAAAGCTAACCTCAGCCTGCGCATAAACAGGGCCGTTGCACCGAAAGACCACGCCTGGCGTGCTGGGACCGATGAGACTGCGCGGATGATAAACGTCACTCTGCAGTCATCAGTAACATCCGGAGAATAAAGATCTTTTCGAATGGACTGAATATTTAATCATTTCATTCGCAGAAGAATCCTTATTCCCTTAACATATTTGTTATCATGTGTTTTAACCTTCAAAGACCATTTCGACCGTTAAGTCTAGACCATCACATACACTACTGACCATTAAAACAGCTACACCAAGAAGAAATGCAGATGATAAACGGGTATTCATTGGACAGATATATTATACTAGAACTGGCATGCGATTACATTTTCGCCCAATTTGGGTGCATAGATCCTGACAAATCAGTACACAGAACAACCACCTCTGGCCGTAATAACGGCCTTGATGCGCCTGGCCATTGAGTCAACACAGAGCTTGGATGGCGTGTACAGGTACAGCTGCCCATCCACCTTCAACACGATACAACAGTTCATCAAGAGTAGTGACTGGCGTATAGTGACGAGCCAGTTGCTCGGCCAACATTGATCAGACATTTTCAGTTGGTGAGAGATCTGGAAAACGTGCTGGTCAGGGCAGCAAACGAACATTTTCTGTATCCAGAAAGGCCCGTACAGGACCTGCAACACGCGATCGTGCATTATCCTGCTGAAATGTAGGGTTTCGCAGGGATCGAATGAGGGGTAGAGCGACGATTCGTAACACATCTGAAATGTAACGTCCACTGTTCAAAGTGCCGTCAATGCGAATAAGAGGTGACCGAGACGTGTAACCAATGGCACCCTATACCATCACGACGGGTGATACGCCAGTATGGCGATGACGAATACACGCTTCCAACGTGCGTTCACCGCGATGTCGCCAAACACGGATGCGACCATCATGATGCTGTAAACAGAACCTGGATTCATCCGAAAAAATGACGTTTTGCCATTCGTGCACCCAGGTTCGTCGTTGAGTACACCATTGCAGGCGCTCCTGTCTCTGGTCCAGTGTCAAGGATAACCGCAGCCACGGTCTCCGAGCTGATAGTTCATGCTGCTGCAAACGTCGTCGAACTGTTGGTGCAGATGGTTGTTGTCTTGCAAACGTGCCCATCTGTTGACTCAGGGATGGAGACGAGGCTGCACGATCCGTTACAGCCATGCGGATAAGATGCCTGTCATCTCGACTGCTAGTGATACGAGGCCGTTGGGATCCACCACGGCGTTCCGTATTACCCTCCTGAATCCACCGATTCCATATTCTCCTAACAGTCATTGGATCTCGACCGACGCAAGCAGCAATGTTGCGATATGATAAACCGCAATCGCGATAGGCTAAATCCGACCTTTATCAAAGTCGGAAACTTGATGGTACGCATTTCTCCTCCTTACACGAGGTATCACAACAACGTTTCACCAGGCAACGCCGGTCAACTGCTTTTTGTGTATGACAAATCGGTTGGAAACTTTCCACATGTCAGCACGTTGTAGGTGTCGCCACCGGCGCCAACCTTGTGTTAATGCTTTGAAAAGCTCGTCACTTGCATATCACAGCATCTTCTTCCTGTCGGTTAAATTTCACGTAGGTAGCACATCATCCTCGTGCTGTGGCATTAGTATGGTTGTTGGGATTATAAGCTACTTCTAGTAGTTTGACATAATGGCCAGTAATACTAAATGACTTTGATTTCGAAGTCCCACATGGATCTGGGAAGAAGCACGGAAATGTGGATGACTTAAGTAGAAAAGAAGCAGTATTAAATATTGGGGGTAATGAGCATAAAGAATGGCAAACTCCACAGACATCGGATGACGAATGTAAGCGGTATTTTGAGCATGGGGGTAATGAGCATAAAGAATGGCAAACTCCACAGACATCGGATGACGAATGTAAGCGGTATTTTGAGCATTCGCAGTTTTCTATGCAGGATGAATTGCTATGCAGAGAACCAAGTAGGGACAAGGGGTAGTGATACTACCGAAACTAAGGAATACAGTGCTACAAGAAGCTCGTGATCACATATTAGCGGGTCACAGAGGCTGCAGATCTACCAACAGAAGACTAGCAGCAAGGTACTGTTGGAGGAATGGGCAGACGAACGTAAACCAGTATGTGCGAAACTGCGTTCAGTGCACACAGAGGTTTGATTTGTGTCAAACATGAGTACCATTGCAGGGGTTATCTGAAGCATTAGCACCATTCAAATTTCTAGGGATTGATGTTTTAGGTCCATTCAATGAAACAACTGCAGGGGACAAGTGCGTACTCACAATAATAGATAACTTTTCAAGGTATGTAGAAATGGTCACTACGCTGAAACAGTTGGCAGCAACAGTGGCAGAAGCTCATTGGATACTGAAGTCTGGAGGGCCTGAGACAATACTCACAGAACAGGGAACGAACTTCATATCAGATCTATTCAAGGAATTGTATAAGTTACTGAACGTGAAGATGTTAAGGACGGGGCCTCCCCATCCATAAGCCAATGGAAGAACTTAAAGAATGTTCAAATGTTCAAATGTGTGTGAAATCTTATGGGACTTAACTGATAAGGTCATCAGTCCCTAAGCTTACAGATTACTTAACCTGAATTATCCTAATGACAAACACAGACATCCATGCCCGAGGGAGGACTCGAACCTCCGCCGGGACCAGCCGCACAGTCCACGATTGAAAGAATGCATAGGACAATCGATAAGATACTTGGATACTGCGTTGAATCGTATCGTACTAACTGGGATGTCTATTTGAAGTACGTCGTCTCCGTTTACAACTCAAAACTGCATATAATGCAGGATTATCGCCATATGAAGTAGTATATGATTGTAAAATGCCATCACCGTTGACATACTGTGAACGAAGAAAATGGAGACTGGAGACTCTGTTAAGAAATTTGCCAGGGCGATTAGGGACATTTGGAATAGAGTACAGAGGACAAATACACAATCACAGATGAAATAGGAAGAAACAGTGGGCTGCACTGCAAGAAGGCCACAGTGTAGCGTTTGTGAGAGGGTGATCCTATCAACTGCGTATACATCGAAGGAAAAGACAAAGAAGTTTCTTGCGAAGTATCAGGGGCCATACCAAGTAGTAGCGACTACGGTGCCAGTAAATGTCAAGTCTCATTTACTGACCAGAATGTTAATTGTGCGTGTGGGGTGGCTGAAACCTTTTTAATATAGTCCAGAAGTTATCCAGGGATAGGAGATATGAACCAGAAAGGGAGAGCAAGGAGAAGGGTGTCGGAAGATAAACAAGAGGTTGTCAATGAAACGGCAATGAGGATCCCGTATGCATTAACACCTAGGAGATAGTCATTATATATATTATTTAGGTTACGTACAGATTTAGTGTAATTAGTATAGGCCGGTACGGAGCAGCAATGAATTTTAGGAGGAAGAAAGTAACAGATATTCCTGCCTGTAAGTGAAGTGCAGAGAAGATCACAGTGGGAGTACTGATCTTCATCGGGGTGGAAGCGTTAAGGTACCAGCACCTAGAAGGGGGAGTGCTTTTCGGAATGCGGGAAGACGCAGTGCTCACCAGCCATTTCTTGGTGATACAGGTGGTATTCAACACATGGAAGTGCTTCATGAGGTGAGAAGATTTGAAAAAGTATTCGATAAATTCCATCAGGGAACGGAAAGGCACGGGATATTCAAAGGAAGAACTTGCGTATGTGAGACAGTACGAGAAATTAAGGAGTTGGGGTTATTCCACATACATGAAGGAAGAAGGGTTCGATCGACGCTGGGGGCCGGCTTATGAAAACAATATTTATGACTGCTGATGAGGAAGACATTTGAAGGGTGACCGACACTATAGAAGAGGTTAAGATGTGGGGAAAAGGTAACTAAGCCGTGACTGATTGGCACAATACGTAGATTACAAGTTTAGAGAAGGACATATTGAACAACACACGATTATTCCGACAACTGACTGGAGAAGTAATGCGGTATCCTAGAACCACAGGAGAGTCAATTAATCAGAATATTAGGGAACTACAAACCAAAGTAGAAGTCTTAGATAGGGAAGTAGCAATGACAGAATGGTTGCAGTCAGTAGAAGGTAGTGTTCGGGAAACACGAGGGAAAGTAACAGAACTAAAGGAGGCTATGCAGCAAGCTGTAAGAGGTTAGCTACAGGTAAACTTGTTGTCGCCAGAGCAGTATTTACGGGGTCTAAGGAAAGTACAGAAGGAATTTTTACCGCCGGAGTTGGGGTTGGTTTTAGAACCCGAGCACAAAAGCTTACCTTTTTATTTCAGGGTAGCCACAGTATCGGTGTGAACTGAGCGAGCGAAAGTTTACATTTCTGATTCTATACCAGTAACAGGCAAATAAGCATGTTACGAGTGCTACAAAGTTTATACGTATCCCGTCAAGTGTGGGATATTGAAGAACTTTGAAAGAGTAAAAACGCAGAAAGTATTACTAATTACAAAAAAAAGCAAGGGACGATATGTAGAAATGGAGGAAGCAATGTGTCAAAAGATGCTACTGAGGGGAAATCTGTCCAACTATGGTAATAAGAGAGTGGCAGGATTCCTGCGCAGTGAAATTGCATGGGACGAAAGGAGGTAAGAGACTGCAATAAAGAAGTGATCAAGTCGGAATTGTACTTTCAGCAGGTCGAGGGGCATCGGTTGTACTCTAATGTTGACAAGATGGTAGTAGTGGATAGTTGTTTGGAGCAGGGAAACCTTACGTCAGCAAAGAGGCTACCATTAAACGGGAATGGTTTGTTATTAAATGGAACAGCGTGATAGTTAATGGGGCCTATTTTCCATCTGATCGCCGGTTTCAGGAATATCTCAACTAATATTTCACTGCCTCGTCTGTATTGGCCAGAGGAGCCCATGGATGTGCTACCTGCGGCAATTCTAATCAGGTTAAATCAAACTCTTGGACTGTAATTAATGCAGTGTGTAAATACGCTTCTGGAACAGCAGGAGGGATGAGTCTCCCTGGAAACCTTATTTCAGTACGTAAATTTATATCGGTAAAATCAATACTAGAAAGAGACAACACTGACTATTGTCATTCCAACCACTGCAGTGGCCCTTGTTCTGCTGAGAGTAGTCTTTGCTTTGGTGCATAAAACATATAGCACAAAACCTATCTTGGACCCAGCTGTTGTTCAGATTCAAGTGGATTGGATACGAAGAGCATAAAAGCAGCAGAAGGAAACTGAACACACAAGGGGGTAGTATTAAGGATAATTGATTAACTTTAGCTTGTAAGTTTGGAACACAATAATGAAATAAATTCGATGTTGCTTGAGTTAAGGAGAAGGGCAAGAGTCTTTGCAGAAATGTATAAGATTGAATAGTAGGGTTAAGGAAATCAATTGTTAGACTAATTCTTAAGAGGTGAAACAGGGCCAGAAAGGCCGGTAGCTATGAATTCTCGTGTAAAGGATAATCTAGTTTGGATGACCCGATGGACCGAGTGATGATAACAATGAGCGCAATGGCATATCGACCATATTCAGTCAAAAAGTACTCCAGAGCGCAAATGAGCTGCAACAGAGCCATCCGTAAGCAGGCAAAAGTGTTAAGCGTTGCTAAGAAAAACACGGCCAACAGGCATTGCAAAACTGAGCCAGCTAGGCACGGTATAGCAACAGCTGACGTTGCAATATGCTAGCAGAAGGATGGAAGCTTTTCCTTACTTGTCACCACGGAAGTGCTTGGAGTATGTGGCTTAAGCCCTAAAGGAACAAAGTCTGGAACGTATAAGTACCGAGCCATTCGTGTACTAAAATATTCTTGTCTCAGTAACACAGCCTCCATCGCGAGTCTGTGACGCATGCAGCGACATCCTGGAATGCAGTACAGGGTCTGCTGTTCGCCCACGAGACAGAGCAAGTTGCCCTTAGTATGAAAGCAACCACTGCTGGAGCAAGGAGCCGCCCGCTTGCTGGAGAGAGATCACGGCCGCTCCTATGAAACTGTCAGCTGTGCTTCCACGCCATCATCATAGGCAAAGCCAGAGTGGCATTCGTATGGTGCCACACTCTGCCCCACTCTTTGTGCTGTCGGCAATGGTGGACGTCTGTTGCTTCACATGAGGGACAGCTGGACTCCACCAAGCTGTTGTGGATTACTGCAGTCGAGGGCCAGGATAAAGAAGTAATTAAACAAATCTACTGTCATCCTGACATCTCATTTTACACTCCATGGGTGACAATCCGTGGGTCATCTAACAAAACCATTCAATTTTTCTGAAATTGTTATCATTTGTTTTGGTGTGGCCGAGCGGTCCTAGGCGCTTCAGTCTGATGACCTCAGATGTTAAGTCCCATAGTGCTCAGGGCCAATAATTTGTTTCTTTTTTTTCGGTAATGTACATCACATCTACCGATTTCCATCCCATTCAAAAAATTCCTTCGTGACACATCTTTTTCTCTATCTTAGAGTGTATTTCGTTTCATTTCTCCTTAAATGCAACAGTCTCACTAATGTAGCCATAATGACTTCCTTTTCTCTCTTTGATCATTTAACTTGGAAGAATGGGTGTTTGGTCTGAATACTTACCAGTAGGCAAAGAATTCCCTACCCTAACTCTCCCAAGTAACAATACCAACCATTAGAATTTCGCTTCTCATGTATTTTTTGTGCCGCAAAGAGGTCTCCCCGAACCAGCTTTAACGAATTACAGGCTTTTCCGCCTCGTTTCAGTCGTCTGCTCAAACAGCAAGTAGCTCTAGCGACTTTTTGCCCATCTGTCTGAACAAGGAACAGGGGTAGACTTTGTGTTTGGGGTAGGGGAAGAGGGAGGGGGTCTCGCGTCCCAGCTCTTGGTCGGCAAGGACGTGTTTTCTTAGTGGATACATATTTAGACTGATATGCAGCGTGACTGAGTTCGGAAATCAGTAAAGCTAAAAGAATCAGCGCCTTCTTGTTCCCCTATAAATTTTTTGCGTCCTTTTCTGCGTATTGGGACGTTCAGTAAGTAATGTAACATATTTCTTCTCCGTCAATTTCGGTTGAAAAAAGCTGAATTTGTTATGGTACATCACGAAATAGAAGAAACGACTTCAGTGTGTTCGTCGCCACAAAAATGCAGACAAACTACTCCTTCTACATTACGACACAAAGTCTCACTCACCCGAACTTTATTGGATTGTTGTTCCTCATCCACCCTACAGCCCCAATCTTGCACCTTCCAACTTCCATCCCAATGAAGGATGCAGTCCACACGATGATGCAGAGGTTATTGATACATCAAGACAATGGCTCCAACTTTGACCAGTAGAGTGGTACAACGCAGGCATACATGCCCTCACAGTAAGGTGGTGTAAGGCCGTCACATTGAACAGAGATTATGTTGAATAATAGAGTGTGGAATAATACGCTGTATTGGAATCCTTAGTAAAATAACCTGCTTTCAGACAAAAGTGTGTTGCGTTACTTATTGAATACCCCTCATACATCTCATGAATCGCCAACAAACTTGTTTTTATCATATCAAACAATGTTTTCATCGTATCAAACAGTACAAAAGATTCAGTGAACTATATCCAGATGTGCGAATGTGAAAATCCATGTATGGAACTGGGGAATTCAGATGCTAAAGAAAGACACATGTGAGCATTACTGCATCTAAAATGCCCAAGTATTCGTCACTAACTTATCAGAGAAGTGTTTTCTAGTGATTTTACGCCTGAAATTGTTTCTTTAATGGGTGAAATCTGTTGATATTTTGTGGACACATAAACTTTCATGCTTACGCTAGTTCTGACAACAATGTGGCTGTTGAGTGACGTAACACAGGCGCACAAAAGTAAGAAAGTCAAACAGCATCCTGTAGGTAAGTGATTTCTACACTCTGCTGCAGCGAAATCATATTTGGAATCTGAACATTGCAGAAGAACCACATCGACCTGTGCGGTAGCAGCAAGTGACGAGATTTGGGCAAGCACCAACCCCACCATCTAGTGGCAATGCTTCAAACTACACTCCAGCTTTGCTAGCTAGTAGCCAAACTGTTAAGCACAAGCAACGACAACTCCGCTGAGTGGTAGACCAACAGACCTCTGCACAAAACAACAACAGCGTCGTTCGCAAGTCACCAACCAACATCTGTGCACTAAGCTCAATGCGGGCAGCCTAAACACGTGTGCTTGCTAAATCTTCAGTTGCAACAGTAGCATCATCTGACAGATTCTCTCTCTTGCTCATCTCCATTTTCTCTACTGTTTCACTGTTTATTGTAACTAAAACAATCCTGTTGACCGAGTGGTGACTACCAGTCCATTCAACTGCAGAAGTTGAGCACTTTAAGCACACTTTACCAACCATTTCGGAGCTATATCATTAGCTAATTAAGTGACACACATGTTAGGTATCTGAGGCTTAATCAGTACACGTGCTTCTTTGTGCCTGTCTATGACTCTTTACAATTCACGCACCTATTCTCGATTTCTGTCAATAGCCTGATAACAATGGCAGTGATTGAGCAACAGGAAAAGGTTTATTACGTAGGAACGTACGAGAAGGAGGTGTTGCCGAGGTCACAGTGTAGACAGGAAATTGTAAGGCGGGTGTCCATTGTAGGAAGAACAGACGCCATCAAAAGAGAGTTCTACTGTTCCACTAATAGGAAAAAGTTTATTACATAGGAACGCATGAGAAGGAGGTGTTGCCGAGGTCACAGTGTAGACAGGAAGTTGTAAGGTGGATGTCCATAATAGGAAGAACAGACGCCATCAAGGGAGAGTTCTACTGTTCCACAAATAGCCACGATATTTCATAATCATTGAAATACGATAATTCATCACTCAGTCATGTAAAAATCGTTTTGTAACACCGGAAATGCAGACATAATATCTTCTGCACCACCCAAAATTTTTCACCGTTTAATATCTGTTGATAACTTGCACTGCACTTGTAATTCCGAATCAGTAGGCTTATTACAGAAATTACATTCAGTATAATGGATGCAATAGTATACTTACTTCTGAATGTATATAAATGATTGCAATTATAGTGCAAATCTTGTAAATTGCTAGGGAATAGCAAAGGGAACTTTATTTAACATATCGATAGCAACGACGAAATGGCAGTAGCTGTGCCGTTGTTTATCTCTGCTTATGGAGTCGCAGTCGCCCTGCGAGCAGAGAGGAAGCAGAGCAGCTTGAGTTATGAAAGAGTGAGTAGGTGTATGCTAGGAGCTCTCCCAGACGCCATGTGCAGCTATGATCGCACCAGTGCAGGCGCAACTAATTCGTTAACCCGCGAGTATTCAGAGCACTGTAAGAGTGAACAGCCGGAGGAAGCTGCAGTTCTAACCATTGCCTGTCCCATAATTATCCGTGGCTCTGGAGACATCTCGTCGTTCTCAACCAGCAGCTGCAGCAACAGCGGCAGCACAGCACTGCCGTCGGCTACATTCTTCATTGTCCGCACGGCTACAACATCGTAACATTGTTACGTAATACTGTACAGGCATGATCCAGTGGTATTTCTTTCACAAAGTTTAACTTTCTTCAATAAAATACTGTAATGGTTAAAACTTGTAGCACACCTGTGTTGTCATTGCCCTCGGACATTATTACCAAACAGGGTCCCTTTCCTTCCCATGCAATCACGAAGTGTCGTAAATATATGAAAATTGATTAACTCTAGTGCCAGTTTTGTTTGTTTTCGAACGAATAGTTTCAGTATAAATTTTGATTCCTCAGTGACGGTTTATTCTTCTATTGCACAGCAGAGATTTAACTATTTTCCCACTTTGCATATTAACTTCACTCACTTAATGTAACGTACGATTTCACTGGTAAAAATAATACCTAAAGATACAGCACAAATTAAGACTGCGCAGTTTAATTTCTTCAGTATTTAGCTTTGCGAGTGACCTCTCCTGGCTTAGTACATACCTTATTCTTACGTTAAAAATAAACCAGTTCCTCATTTGTTTAAAGTAAATTGAATTCAATCTTCAATAATTGAAAGTAAATTGCTTGCCTTTTTCCAAATTTTGCATAACGTTATACTGAGTTTAATGAAAGTCATTTATTACTAAACGAAGTTTCAGTTATAGTCATTTATTTAACCGGAAACTTCTTTTAAATTTACTTTCAAAACTCAGTATTTCAGATTATGTAACTACAAACTCACTGCTTTCTGTTTCATTTATTTTATCGTGAACTGTTGTGTTGCGCAAAAGAGTGACAAACTTGTATTACCACGGCAGTGATTGTTTGATTAATGTCCTTTGCGATTACCTTTCTTAAGACTCTGAATGTTCATTGTCATGGCGGGCTGGCGACCGTTTAATTATCCCTTTTTTACTGATCAGTACTTTTTGTATAATCAGTATATTTGTATTAAAATATTACATGATACTCTCTTTCCCACTATGTGGTTTGTGAGCGACTGTCCTAAATTCCACCCATTTCAAAATTATAATCAGTATTCTTCTCTCAGAAGAGCCTGTTGTACAGTTGCCTCCTGCTAACAGGTATTATTTTCCTTCGGTAACGGTAGTTTTACTCACTGTAAAATGTCATTAAGCATACGCGATAACAGTCAGTTATAGCGCAGTCCAGTAGGCTGGTTAGAAAGAGGGTGGTTAAGGCTTATGTAAATGATATTAGTTACATTGAAGTGTTGGCTGAAGAGCCAATACCGTGTTGCTAGAGGAGGCCGAAATGCACGCTTTTAAGCTCACGCAAATTGGCGGGAGGTCTGGAACATTACAAGGAAATGAGAACTTAGAAAAACGGACGCAGTTGCTGTAATACAGGGTTATTACAAATGATTGAAGCGATTTCACAGCTCTACAATAACTTTATTATTTGAGATATTTTCACAATGCTTTGCACACACATACAAAAACTCAAAAAGTTTTTTTAGGCATTCACAAATGTTCGATATGTGCCCCTTTAGTGATTCGGCAGACATCAAGCCGATAATCAAGTTCCTCCCACACTCGGCGCAGCATGTCCCCATCAATGAGTTCGAAAGCATCGTTGATGCGAGCTCGCAGTTCTGGCACGTTTCTTGGTAGAGGAGATTTAAACACTGAATCTTTCACATAACCCCACAGAAAGAAATCGCATGGGGTTAAGTCGGGAGAGCGTGGAGGCCATGACATGAATTGCTGATCATGATCTCCACCACGACCGATCCATCGGTGTACCAATCTCCTGTTTAAGAAATGCCGAACATCATGATGGAGGTGCGGTGGAGCACCATCCTGTTGAATGATGAAGTCGGCGCTGTCGGTCTCCAGTTGTGGCATGAGCCAATTATCCAGCATGTCCAGATACACGTGTCCTATAACTTTTTTTTTTTTTTTTTTTTTTTTTTTTTTTTTTTTTTTTTTTTTGCAGAAGAAAAAGGGCTCGTAAACTTTAAACCGTGTGATTGCACAAAACACGTTAACTTTTGGTGAATAGCGAATTTGCTGCACGAATGCGTGAGGATTCTCTACCGCCCAGATTCGTACATTGTGTCTGTTCACTTCACCATAAAGAAAAAATGTTGCTTCATCACTGAAAACAAGTTTCACACTGAACGCATCCTCTTCCATGAGCTGTTGCAACCGCACCGAAAATTCAAGGCGTTTGACTTTGTCATCGGGTGTCAGGGCTTGTAGCAATTGTAAACGGTAAGGCTTCTGCTTTAGCCTTTTCCGTAAGATTTTCCAAACCGTCGGCTGTGGTACGTTTAGCTCCCTGCTTGCTTTATTCGTCGACTTCCGCGGGCTACGCGTGAAACTTGCCCGCACGCGTTCAACCGTTTCTTCGCTCACTGCTGGCCGACCCGTTGATTTCCCCTTACAGAGGCATCCAGAAGCTTTAAACTGCGCATACCATCGCCGAATGGAGTTAGCAGTTGGTGGATCTTTGTTGAACTTCATCCTGAAGTGTCGTTGTACTATTATGACTGACTGATGTGAGTGCATTTCAAGCAAGACATACGCTTTCTCGGCTCCTGTCGCCATTTTGTCTCACTGCGCTCTGGCCGCAGAAACCTGAAAGCGGCTTCAGCCGAACAAAACTTTATGAGTTTTTCTACGTATCTGTAGTGTGTCGTGACCATATGTCAATGAATGGAGCTACAGTGAATTTATGAAATCGCTTCAATCATTTGTAATAACCCTGTACTTAACTTTAATCCATAATAGTAGAACATCTCTCTTGACTGTACATGCTTCACAAATATCAATATAACTGGTAATGGCGCCTTGCTAGGTGGTAGCAAATGACGTAGCTGAAGGCTATGCTAACTATCGTCTCGGCAAATGAGAGCGTATTTGTCAGTGTAGCATCGCTAGCAAAGTCGGCTGTACAACTGGGGCGAGTGCTAGGACGTCTCTCTAGACCTGCCGTGTGGTGGCGCTCGGTCTGCAATCAGACAGTGGCGACACGCGGGTCCGACGTATACTAATGGACCGCGGCCGATTTAAAGGCTGCCACCTAGCAAGTGTGGTGTCTGGCGGTGACACCACATACATATTATCATTTATGTTCAAAGCTTTTCACATAAAAACCTACTGGATCAAGCCACAGTAATTGCTTTTTTCACACATAAGTTTAGCTATAATGTTTTTGAATTTGGCTAACAGAGAGACTGTGTCACCAAATGTGTTCTTCATTTGGTTTCCTAGAACCAAGAGACAGAGCGATACAATAACTGGACATGGGACGGTAGTAACGATCTAACACAAGCAAGTGGCTGAGCAGTCCCTGCACTATCATATCCGCTTCGGGGAACAACTGTTACTAGTTGCATCTGACGGGCCACTTCAGTCTGCACACGCAACGGCCTGACTGACGAACATAAATGCTAATTAAGGCAGAAACGATGCAACATATCTCACTTTTTCTTAACAATTATTTCTCAGCACAAATTACTCTGTAATACTCTTACAAGATTTTCAGACTGTTTCTGGTCTCCCTGTACATATTCAGAGTAAATATACTAAGATACACTATGTGATCAAAAGTATCTAGATTGCCCCAAAGCATACGATTTTCATATTAGGTGTTTGTACTGCCACCTACTGCCAGGTACTCCATATCAGCAACCTCAGTAGACGTTAGTCATCGTGAAAGAGCAGAATGGGGCGCTCCGCGGTACTCACGGACATCGAACGTGGTCAGGTGATTGGGTGTCACTTGGGTCATGTACGCAAGATTTCCACACTCATAAACGTCCCTAGGTCCACTGTTTCCAATGTGATAGTGAAGTGGAAACGTGAAGGGATAAGTACAGCACAAAAGCGTACACGCCGACGTCGTCTGTTGACTGACGGAGACAGTAGACAGTTGAAGAGGGTGGTAATGTGTAATAGGCAGACATCTATCCAGGCC
Organism: Schistocerca serialis cubense; assembly: GCF_023864345.2. Classification (NCBI taxonomy): domain Eukaryota; kingdom Metazoa; phylum Arthropoda; class Insecta; order Orthoptera; family Acrididae; genus Schistocerca; species Schistocerca serialis. The sequence continues at coordinate 156,223,986 of NC_064640.1, forward strand.
GTCACACAGGAATTCCAAACTGCATCAGGATCCACTGCAGGTACTATGTCAGTTAGGTGAGAGGTGAGAAAACTTGGATTTCATGGTCGAGCGGTTGCTCATAAGCCACACATCACGCCGGTGTAAGGAGCGTAAACATTGGACGTTTGCACGGTGGGAAAACGTTGTGTGGAGTGACGAATCATGGTACACTATGTGACAATGCGATGGCAGGGTGAGGGTATGGCGAATGTCCTGTGAAGGTAGTCTGTCAGGGTGTGTAGTCCCAATAGTAAAATTCGGAGGCAGTGGTGTTATGGTGTGGTCGTATTTTTCATGGAGGGGCTTGCACCCCTTGTTGTTGTGAGTGGCACTATCACAGCACAGGCCTACACTGATGTTTTAAGCACCTCTTTCTTCCCACTGTTGAAGAGCAATTCGGGGATGGCTATTGCATCTTTCAACACGATACAGCACCTGATCATAAAGCACAGCCTGTGGCGGAGTGGTTACACGACAATAACATCCCTGTAATGGACTGGCCTGCACAGAGGCCTGACCTGAATCCTATAAAACACCTTTGGGATGTTTTGGAACGCCAACTTCATGCCAGGCCTTCCCGATCGACATTGTTAACCTCTCCTCAGTGCAGCAGTCCGTGAAGAATTGAATTACAGCATTAATAATGGAGGGCGCTACCAACTTGTAAGTCATTTTCAGCCAGGTGTCCGGATGCTTTCAATCACATACTGTACGAATGAAGTTTTTAAGGACAAATTGTCTTGCCTTAATATAGTTCAAATGGTTCAATTGCTCTGAGCACTATGGGACTTAACTTCTGTGGTCATCAATCCCCTAGAACTTAGAACTACTTCAACCTAACTAACCTAAGGACATCACACACATCCATGCCCGAGGCAGGATTCGAACCTGCGACCGTAGCGGTCGCGCGGTTCCAGACTGTAGCGCCTAGAATCGCTCGGCCACTCCGGCCGGCCTTAATATAGTCACGGTCAGTTTTTCGAGTACAATGGGTTTCTCATGGAATGAGTATAAGGTATGCTGTAAGTATGAATATTTTATGACTTTCATGTAAATGTGTTAGCCAAAATGAAAAACGTAATAGCTGAAATTAATTTATGATAAAAGCAATTACTGCAGCTTGAACCAGCATGTTTTTATGTGAAAAGTTTTGAAAATAAATTACAACGTGTAGTTAATGCCATGTACATGAACGATTTTTACATTACTAAGTGATGAGTAAATCGATCTATTTAAATGATTATGAAATATTGTGGCTACCTGGGTCAGGTAGTACAATCCAAAGTCAACTAGCCAAATTTATGGAAGAAAATGTTGGTTCACAGAGTGTAATAGAATGACTGTTCAAATGGTTCAAATGGCTCTGAGCATTATGGGACTTAACATCTGAGGTCATCAGTCCCCTAGAACTCAGAACTACTTAAACCAAACCAAGCTAAGGACATGAGACACATCCATGCCCGAGGCAGGATTCGAACCTGCGACCGTAGCGGTCGCGCGGTTCCGGACCGAAGCGCCTAGAACCGCTTGGCCACCACGGCCGGCAGAATGACTGTGTAGGACAACATTAGTCACTAATAACAATATGCTTCTATTAATAATTTTCTTATAAGGTAGCGTGAAATTGTTAGTTTATTAAATCCAGTAGGAACTAAAAGAAAACTGGTTTGTGGGATGCTTGCTGTCAGCCACATTATACGTCAAACTAGAGGCAGATTGTTTTCCGCTATTTTAACGCGTGGTGGTTCTGAACAGTTACTGCGCTCTCATGTTCTTTCTTGAAGATTCAGTTGTTTTTATCAACAGGGAGTAAATATTCATTTCTGATCTTCAGTTAATTACCTAAGCTACAATTTGCAGCAAACTGTTTACATGTATGTAATTTTTAATTAATTTTAGAAATAATTTTTGTAAGTTAATTTAAGTACTGTAATTATCAGGGAAATTTTTATGCTCTCCCTGTACTTATATTAGGGCTCTGTACCATCTATATATTTTTGAAGTTAAGCGTCTGGGGCTCTCTGGGTAGTGTATTTTGTACAGCAAGATTTAAGTTCGATGTTGTTTAGTCACATGGACGGGCACCACTTTTAATTTAATGTAACTAATGCATTTATTCGCATTTGATGACCGTGGGGTATGAAATTAATTCGCCCTTAAGTGCGCTTCAGATGAGGTACACAATTTATCTTTCGGTCTGGGCACTGGGAAGATAAATTGTTTACTACAAATGTAATTAGTAACCGTTGGCTGTTAATGTTGGGGGGGGATGTGGCCGACCTATATGAGCCTCAGCGGAAACCGCTGAGGGGACAGACTTCCCGGACAGTGACACACCGTTACAACATTGTTTGTGTTTACTGTCGCTTGATATGTAATTTCTATGCCATGTGTGAGAGGACCAGTCCTGGCGTGCACACCAAAAATATTAATGATATATTAAGCAGAGACGGTGGGGATACAAATTTTTGTGTGTTGTTACACATGTTGTTTTCGTGAGTTTTGGAGGCAAATCCTCATGTCTAAAATTACAGAGCGTAATCTGGGGAAAGACCGGAGCTATGATTGCAAGCAAACAAGTAGGGAGTGGAGGATAAACTTTCTAGCGAGCTATGTTCGTTATTCCGGAAATCTAATGTTAGACTGTTTTCTTATCATAGATCGATACTAGGGAAGAACACCTACGTCTAAATAATTATTCTACAAGCTACTGTACAGTGCATGGTGGAGCGACAGTTTTACTAAAATAAAAATCGAATATAAAGGTCTAGACTGTGGTAATTAGATCGTCGAGTGGAATAGGTTGTAACGGAATTCGTGTAACGGCCGTACGTATGGATAATTATGTGCCTTATATAAGTCAATTATTTTCATGTAATGCAAAAAAATGCTTTGCAGAAATGTTAATTAGGTTCTGGCAAGGAAATAAATAAAAGAGGAATGTGTGTGTGTGTATGTGTGTGTGTGTGTGTGTGTGTGTGTGTGTGTGTGTGTGTATGTGAGTGTGAGTGTGTGTGCGCACGCGTGTGAGCGAGTGAGAGAGAGAGAGAGAGAGAGAGAGAGAGAGAGAGAGAGAAATGATCTTCAAAGAAGTACGAGGCGGTGTGTTATCTGCAAGGGAATTGATTTCCGAGCAGAAGACTCGCGTATCAGTTACTTGGAAACTGTTATGAGGACATGACTTCGCATTTAAAATTGTGTAGTGTTAAACAGAAGCTCAAACAGAAGTTCTTAACTGTTAGTGTCATGTGTCTGTGTACATGCCACAAACTAGAATCGCGAATGTGATTCTGTTACTTTTTCAAGTTTCAGAAACTTACTGTCTAGATGGCTTTTGTGCACAAAAGATGAACTAAAATACGATGCCAAATAGTGTTACAGGGCAGGGCATCCCTGCCCAATGGGCTTTATAATCAAGACAGCAGCACAGTGAGTAAAGAGCTCATCAGGGAAGACAACATCGTTGGTCTCGTTGTCCTCTACAGAAAGATTTTCCCCAATAACGGAAAACAAAAAATGAATGTCGAAGTGCTAAAGTAGGTGCTGTAAAAGATCCGAAGGCTAAAAACGGAAAAAAAGAAGTTCGAGCTAATGAAAATATTCTGTCACTGTAAAAGTGATTGCAAGAATTAGTTGTGTGAATATATTTTATTTGCTAACAAACATTGATGGTGTACATCTGCTATAGAAAATTGAGCAATTACCTGTAACAAACTTGTTTACTTAATTTTGAGGGATATGTTTTTACTCTCCATCTGCAATTAGATATTTAGCTGCACACATATTCATGGTAAAATACAGAGAACGTACTCTTCTAAATTCCCTTCTTTCATTTCATAGATGATATTTAACCTAAGTAATAAACAAATCTTGATAATTACGTAAATTTTACATGGAGTAATGGACTCACGACCCACCGACATAAAGATATAATTTTTCAATGTGTCTGTAAACTGTATGATTATCTAAACTGCTAAAATCAATATTTTGCGCCACCTTCATGACCTGTGTAGTTCGTGTTTCTTTCACTGCAAGCCTCTTCCTCGATACTTTTTAACCACAGGAAACGGCTGCGTACTGTCCTCAGCAACGGAGGCAAATGTAAACATGCATTCAGAATGTAGTTCAGCAGGGCTTGCTGTGTCTTCAGTCGTGAGTGTGACAAAGTCGCTTGTGTACATTGTTTGGCCTGCCTCAAACGTTCATTTGAAGCTCCTACTCTGCGCGGAATCCCAGTAAACGGCCAGAAAGTGGTCGCCACTGTAATTTTCTTCCACGGTAAATTTCCCGCTACAATGTCAGTCTATCATTTGTCCGTTAACGTGAGACTCCAGACATACAAGATCTGTCTCATAACTGTTACCAATTATCAACATCATCAACTGATGACCGATATCTGGAAACTACGGTAGGTACACAAAGGGGAATTCGAGCGATAGCAATAGAACTGCTCATTGATTTTCTGTAGGCAACTGGGACGGCAGTATATACGCAGGCAGTACGCAACCGCTTCCGCAAGAGCTACTCGTTCGTTACAAATTCCTGTAAAAAGTCTGTGTCATAGACGGATATCGAACGTCTCTTATCTTCATCGAGGATAATTTTACATCGCTGCAGTATCGGAATAGGATGCTGCCAATTACTACCCAGACCTGCATTAAATATTTCAGCTATATGTTGCCTGTAAATACGATAATGCACGGCCACACCGACCCCATCTGATGAACACCTACCTCCAGGATAGCAAAGAATCGAATTAAATTGCTTGTGCTGTCTCCTGATATTTATTATGCGTTGAACTAGTTTAAACTAGCAGTGCGTCGCCTCAGGAACCCTCTTCTCACACAGGATGACCTCACGGGACAGTGGTGGGAGAGTGATATGTGCTATGTTTTGACCACCTTCTGTGCAGGATGCCACAGAGATACAAATATTTTACTGTAGACACAAAAAAGCATCCAGAAAGGGAGGCTGAAATGAAATGAAATTTCACAGTTTGAATGGGTGTTTGATGTTATTTCAAGAATTACAATACGAGAAAATGTTAATAAAGAACCTGGCAGTATGAGCCCACTAATTAGAACGACGTTTGACCCACTCTTGGCCTAGATTCACGCGCTGATTCGGCTGGAAAGAGTGTTATAAAGCCATTGTATCCCCTCCTGAGGCAAGCTGCCCAACTGGTCCTCCATATCCACGAGCCTGGCACTGCAACGAACTTGACCTCCGAGGTGGTCCCACACTTGTTGTAGCGCAAAAAAATCGGGGGATCTACCTGCCCGTGGCAGTACCATAACATCCAACAGACAGTTCATGAAGACACGTGCCGTATATGGCCGAGCATTGACCTGTTGAAAATTGGCACCGTGATATTATCGTATGTGAGGTAGCACATGGCGACGATGGATATCTGTGACGTACCAAATGGTTCAAATGGCTCTGAGCACTATGGGACTTAACATCTATGGTCATCAGTCCCCTAGAACTTAGAACTACTTAAACCTAACCAACCTAAGGACATCACACAACACCCAGTCATCACGAGGCAGAGAAAATCCCTGACCCCGCCGCGAATCGAACCCGGGAACCCGGGCGTGGGAAGCGAGAACGCTACCGCAAGACCACGAGCTGCGGACTCTGTGACGTACCGTTGTTCCATAATGACTATCGTCTGTGACCTGAAGTTATACCCGATGGCACCGCATACCATGATGCAAGACTCAACACCACTGTGTTCCTCCAAAACATTGAAAGAATTGGACCTCACCTAAGATCGTCGCCACACACTCCTATAGTGGTCATCTGGGATAGGGAAGAACGGGAGTTTATCGCTTAACACAATGCGATATCATTCTTTGGAAGTCCATGCTTCCCAGTAGTGGTATGCCTACAACTGCAGCTGTTTATGCTGTGTCGCATGAGACAGTAATGTCCTACCCCAGCATCTCCTAGACTCTTACCAGTGGTGCTTCATGACACAGAATATTGAACGGTGTCCATTACCTGTTCTCAGATGTCAGCCGCAAATGTGAAGGGTTACTGTGATGCACAGTGCAATTGTCCCTAGCGATGGTTAAACATTGTCGACTGGAACCTTAACGACGATTACGCTTGCACGATTCAACCAGCTAACTAAATGTAGACCCACAGTGAAGCCCCATTCAGTTTCTGTCTAGTGCTGATAAGGCTGTTACCCATGAGTGTGTGGACCCTCCTTGTCTTTCACAGTGATCACTCAATATGTGACATTGCTCAAGCCCCTTATACAGGGTGAGTCACCTAACATTACCGCTGGATATATTTCGTAAACCACATCAAATATTCACGAATCGATTCCACAGACCGAAAGTGAGGAGAGGGGCTAGTGTAATTGGTTAATACAAACCATAAAAAAATGCACGGAAGTATGTTTTTTAACACAAACCTACGTTTTTTTAAATGGAACCCCGTTTAATTACATCCGGAGATATTGTAAACTAAAGTTGACGATTGAGTACCGCTCCTCCGTTGTTCGATCGTGTGTATCGGAGAGCACCGAATTACGTAGGGATGCAAAGGGAATGGTGATGGACCTTGGGTACAGAAGAGGCTGGAACAGCACATTACGTCCACATGCTAACACCTTTTTATTGGTATTTTTCACTGACGCACATGTACATTACCATGAGGGGTGAGGTACACGCACACACGTGGTTTCCGTTTTCAATTACGGAGTGGAATAGAGTGTGTCCCGACATGTCAGGCCAATAGACGTTCAATGTGGTGGCCATCATTTGCTGCACACACTTGCAATCGCTGGCGTAATGAATGTCATACACGCCGCAGTACATCTGGTGTAATGGCGCCGCCGGCTGCCACAATACGTTGTTTCATATCCTCTGGGGTTGTAGGCATATCACGGTACACATTATCCTTTAACGTACCCCACAGAAAGAAGTCCAGAGGTGTAAGATCAGGAGAACGGGCAGGCCAATTTATGCGTCCTCCACGTCCTATGAAACGCCCGTCGAACATCCTGTGAAGGGTCAGCCTAGTGTTAATTTCGGAATGTGCAGGTGCACCATCATGCTGATACCATATAAGTCGACGCGTTTCCAGTGGGACACACTCTATTCCACTTCGTAATTGAAAACGGAAACCACGTGTGTACGTTTACCTCACCCCTCATGGTAACGTACATGTGCGTCAGTGAAAAAGACCAATAAAAAGGTGTTAGCATGTGGACGTAATGTGCTGTTCCAGTCTCTTCTGTACCTAAGGTCCATCACCGTTCCCTTTGGATCCCTACGTAATTCGGTACTCTCCGATACACACGATCGAACAGCGGAGGAGTGGTACTCAAGCGTCAACTTTAGGTTACAATATCTCCGGATGTAATTAACATTTTACAATGCAACAAACGGCACTGATTACGTATTTGTTTATATGTTCAGATGTGCTAACAAAACTAACGGGGTTCCATTTAAAAAAACGCAGGTTTGTGTTAAAAAACATACTTCCGTGCAATTTTTTATGGTTTGTATTAACCAATTACACTAGCCCCTCTCCTCACGTTCGGTCTGTGGAATCGATTCGTGAGTATTTGATGTGGTTTACGAAATATATCCAGCGGTAAAGTTAGGTGGCTCACCCTGTATATCTTACTAGGACAGCGAACAATACTGATACGCGATCCGCTCCTGAGCTAATTTATAGAGCCAGATACATCTAAGTGATGGGCGATTGGTGACTCACAAAAAGGAGCGGTACCCTGTCTAATTTGAAGTGTTCCTCTGGTGACATTAGCGAGTAGAGTGAAAATTTTGCTGCCGGCTACTCAACTGTACCCCACGCCACATTCCGATGGAAACGTTCCCAAAGATGCAAAAGAATACACTACAGGTGACAAATACGTATGGATTTGCACGTCTTATTAATGTGTGCAGCTATTCTCTCCCATGAAGGGAGAAAGGTCACTTCTTCAGAATGCTGCATTAGCACAGTAAATACTGCACCAACTTACATTCCTGCTCTTCATTTGAAAAGAAAACCTCAAATTTCAGAAGCCCAATAAATATTTACATCCTTTACAGTGAGTTATTACTTTTTATTCTTTGGAGCGGCTCCACTCTTGGTATACGTGAGTCGCGTAAGCATTTGTCCTCGGCCTCTTGTCACACATAGAGAACACGGAGAGGATCAAAAAATGGCAGAGGATTAATTCCACTATCTGTATACTCTGTTCACTCACTGATTCCGCTCACAGCTCTCTTTCTTGATGCAGCGCCTCTCCATCTGAGTTGCCGAGTGGCCGCGCGGTTAGAGGCGCCATGTCTCGAATTGCGCGCCCCCTCCCGCCGGAGGTTCGAGTCCTCCCTCGGGCATGGTGGTGCGTGTTGTCCTTAGCGTAAGTTAGTTTAAGTAGTATGTAAATTTAGGGACTGATGACTTCAGCAGTTCAGTCCCTTAGGGATTCACAGACATTCCAACTTCTTCTTCCATCTGAATTCAGGTCTACCACGTACCGTTCTTCATCAGAGCAATGTTATATATATCAAGTAATTGTTTTGACAGACGTAATGGTGTGTTTATATACTGTCTGTTATTATTTTTTATCCATGTTCACTATAAGAGAAAGAAAGGACACACCACAAAGGAGAAATCCAAGTAGGGTGGAAATCGCTTGATATGATGTACCTGAATAGACAAACAAATAATTACAGTTTCAAGAAAAACTGGATAATTCATTCAAGAGAAAGAGTTTCACAAATTGAGATGGTTAATAAGGTATTGGTCCACCTCTCCTCTGGCCCTTATTCAAGCAGACCATTGTTCCAGCTTCACTCATCTTTGCACCAGCAAGCACTCTGCAGAGAGATGAAGGCATGCAGAGTAGTCATCGTATTGCATGTATGCTCTCTTAAACAATAATAATTATATGACAGTAATATTTACTGACCCCGACGTACACTGAAGTTCAAATGGTTCATATGGCTCTGAGCACTATAGGACTTAACATCTGAGATCATCAGTCCCCTAGAACGCAGAACTACTTAAACCTAACTAACCTAAGGACATCACACACATCCATGCACGAGGCGGGATTCGAACCCGCGATCGTAGCAGCCACGCGGTTCCGCACTGAAGCGCCTAGAACCGCTCGGCCACCGCGGCCGGCTACATTGAAGTAACAAAAGTCAAGGGATACCTCCCAATATCGTGTCGGGCATATTTTTCCCATGTACTGAACGATGGAAGTCCACTGTAGAAATACCGCGTCCTGCTGCCCCTATAGCCGTTCATAAGCGTTGCCGGTGCAGGATTTTGTGGACGAGCTGGCCTCTCGATTACGTCCCATAAATATTCGACGGGATTCATATCGGTCAATCTGGTTGGCCTAATCATTCTCTCGAACTGTGCCAAATGTTCTTCAAACCAATCGCGGAAAACTATGCCCGATGACATGGCGCATTGTCATCGATATAAATTAAATAGTTTTCTGGAAACATTGAATGAATTATTGTCTGCAAATAGCCTTGAGGTATCCAAACATAACCATTTCCAATCAATTAGCGGTAAACACATTCCACACCAGTATGGTGCCACCGCCAACTTGCACAGAGCCTTGCTCACAACTTCAGTCCGTAGCTGCCTGGCATCATAGGTGATACACTCGAACCCCACCATTAGCTTCTAAAAACTGAAATCATTACTCATCTGACAAGGCCATGTTTTACCAGTCGTCTAGGGTCCAAAAGATATGGAGCCCAGGAGAGGTGTTGGACGTGATGTGCTGTTAGCAAAGGCATTCTCGTCGGTCGTCTGCTTTCATAGCCGACTCAAGCCCAATTTTGCCCCATTGTCCTAACGGCTGCGTTAGTCGTACGTTCCAACATTTATTTCCGTGGTTATTTCATGCAGTGTTGCTTGTCTGTTGGCACCGATAACAGTACGCAGACGCTGCTGCTCTCGGCCGTTAAGTGAAGCCGTCGGCCACTGCATTGTTCATGGTGAGAGGTAATTCGTGAAATTTGATATTGTCGGCACACTCTTGACACTGTAGACCTCGGAATATTGAATTCACTAACGATTTTCGAAATGAAACGTCCCATGTCTGTAGCTCCATCTACTGTTCACAACTAGGAGGTCATGTATGACTAGCGGAGGGCGGTAGCAGCCTCCGCGAGCGGGAGTGGATATGCACAAACATATTATCCTCCCACACCAACTTAACCACCAAGTACCCCGCATTCCACATCAGATACGGATCTGTCTTCGAGTCACGCTCTGCCCACACCCTGCTGAAGCAGCAGAGATCTGTCTGTCTGTATGCAATCAGACTACGACATACATGGGCAGATACCGCCAGTCTTACATTCAAATTTTATAGGATGACACTTAATCATCAAGAGTGACTCATTATTATTAATATTTCAGCATTATGGCATACTTTTCCTAGATGAATACAGCTACAAACACACTTTGGTCGCAAGTTTTAAGAATACGAAACTCCAACTACACATATGGATTTGAACGACCACCGCCAACGTCACAGGTCTCCGACAGAGACTGCTGCTGGACCTTCCCTCACTTATTAGACTTATACAGGGTTATTACAAATGATTGAAGCGATTTCACAGCTCTACAATAACTTTATTATTTGAGATATTTTCACAATGCTTTGCACACACATACAAAAACTCAAAAAGTTTTTTTAGACATTCACAAATGTTCGATATGTGCCCCTTTAGTGATTCGGCAGACATCACGCCGATAATCAAGTTCCTCCCACACTCGGCGCAGCATGTCCCCATCAATGAGTTCGAAAGCATTGTTGATGCGAGCTCGCAGTTCTGGCACGTTTCTTGGTAGAGGAGGTTTAAACACTGAATCTTTCACATCACTATGCGTGAAACTTGCCTGCACGCGTTCAACCGTTTCTTCGCTCATTGCAGGCCGACCCGTTGATTTCCCCTTACAGAGGCATCCAGAAGCTAGAAGCTTTAAACTGCGCATACCATCGCCGAATGGAGTTAGCAATTGGTGGATCTTTGTTGAACTTTGTCCTGAAGTGTCGTTGCACTGTTATGACTGACTGATGTGAGTGCATTTCAAGCACGACATACGGTTTCTCGGCTCCTGTCGCCATTTTGTCTCACTGCGCTCTCGAGCGCTCTGGCGGCAGAAACCTGAAGTGCGGCTTCAGCCGAACAAAACTTTATGAGTTTTTCTACGTATCTGTAGTGTGTCGTGACCATATGTCAATCAATGGAGCTACAGTGAATTTATGAAATCGCTTCAATCATTTGTAATAGCCCTGTATTTCATTTCTCCCGAGTGTCTTTGCTAACAGCACGACATCGCCCGCAGCGAGTCTTCTGGGCTCGTGACCATATCGTTTGCATCCTAACCTAATGAAAAATTGTGGCCTGGTCAGATGAGTCCCATTTACGGCGGTAAGAGGTGATGGTAGGGTTCGAGTGTGATGCAGACTCCACGAAGCCATTGGTTTCAAAAATATTCTGGACATTTCGATAAAATGATTTGGCCACCCAGATCTCTCGACATGATTAATCGCAACGAAAATTTATGGGACGTAATCAAGAGGTCAGTTTGTGCACAAAATGCTGCACCGGCAACACTTTAAAAATTACGGACGGTTATAGAGGCAGTATGATTCAATATTTCTGCAAAGGACTTCCAACGACTTTTTGAGTACATGCCACGTCAAGGTGCTGCACTAAGCCGGGAAAAAGGAGGTCCGACATGATATTAGGGCCCACCCCACGACTTGTCACCTGATTGTGATGATGATGAGGTCCCATACTCCGAGGAGCTTAGGGGACGGTGCGGGTCTCCCGCATCGACGACTAGGCAAGGTCCTAGCGGTGATGGTTTGCCATTGCCTTCCTCCCACCGTAATGGGGATTAATGATGATGGCACAACAACACCCAGTTATCTCGAAGCAGGGAAAAATCCCTGACCCCGCCGGGAATCGAACCCGGGACCACGTGCGCGGGAAGCGAGAACGCTATCGCAAAACCACAAGGCACTTCACAGTGCATGGTGGGGCGTACATTGTAACAGTGTTATCGATTTCCCATCCATTATACACCCGTGCTGAACGATTAAAAATTTATTATCTCTCTCTCTCTGTGCGTACGCTAATCTGTTTCATGGTCACTACGCGAGATATAGTTTCTTCATAGTGAAAATACAAACGGAAGTTGGCATAATACTTTTCCAGACCCATCACCAAATAAGCATTGCTGCTGCACCTTCACTTATACTGTAGCTAGCAAGGCAACCGCATAATATCGGACTTCGACTGGAATATAAAATATCTCACCCCTCACATGGACACTACGCATGCACCGAAGCAGTAGCCTAAGTGGCAGAGGTGGGGGGAGGGGGAGGTACTCCAGGGGGCGCGGTCCCCTCCTATGACCTGAACGAAATTACACACGACCTAGTGTGCACAGTGTAGAGTAGTGAAATGTGATTTACACTTATGCATTTTCGGCGGCTGTTTGTCTCTTCCACAGTTCAGCCTAATAGTTGTTCAGACATACGCATATGCAGTACTTTGACATCGTTCCCATTTCTGTAGCAAATGAGGTTCCACGGAAGGGCGACAAAGTAGTTCTTGCGAAACCCCGTCTGTTAATTACAGGGAACGTGCGTATGAGGCATACTGAGAGGTGTTTCTACTCGCACCATCTTATATCTTGCATCTATTATCGAACATGGTATGGGTCTCAGACTGACGAGTAAACAGTTGTAAACAAGAGCGGTCTATCAGGTGTCTTCAAACACAGTTCTTTCGTGCACTAGGCACTGCATTCCATTGATATTTCCGCAAATCAGTTAGAGCCTTACAAACTTTCACTTTGTGCATCTCACTTTATGTCATTCCAGTTGCATACTCATAGATGTTTCACGGTAGTTAGTGTTTCCAGCTACGGTGTAATTTTTCCAGTAGAGGACTTCCAGGACTATTTGTGTGGCATAGTTACATTTATTTACATTCAGGTCAGCTGCCAGTCCTTCACCAATAACCGACCCTCCACAATTTGTTCCGCAATTTTACTGTCTCATATACAAATAAATAACCAACAAGCCACTGTACAGTGCATGGTTGACGGTGCATCGTAGCAGTACTCGTGCACTGATGGAGTAAAACGTTATTGTCTTCATATCTCCGAACATGCTCTAATCTCCTCTATGTTTCGCCAGAATTTGTCAACTTTCCCTTGAGCTTTGTCTGTTACATATTCCAATGGAGCATATAACAAACCAATATGTTCAAGTGACTTTTCATATTACGGAAACTTGTGGGACAACTTTATTTTCAGATATAGGTGTACCTGTTTTCCTGTACAAGTACCTCAAATGTAATTTCAGTAAGGAGATTGAAAAGTATTCTGTGTCAGTCTCTGATTTAAACAGAGAATTCGTTGAAATTGGGTCAGCGTTGTCTGACATAATAATCAGTACAGAATTTTGTGAAAACTAATCCTAGAGAAATATCTGACAATGTAGCTAGTATTCAGCTAGAGGTCATGGATTTAATTTCCAGAGGCCCTGATGCGTTTGCTGCAAAAGTAGAAGAAAAGTTATACTCAAAATTAAGAAAACTTATTATCATGAATAATGGTTCTAAATGGCTCTGAGCACTATGGGACTTAACTTATGAGGTCATCAGTCCCCTAGAACTTAGAACTACTTAAACCTAACTAACCTAAGGACATCACACACATCCATGCCCGAGGCAGGATTCGAACCTGCGACCGTAGCGGTCACGCGGTTCCAGACTGTAGCGCCTAGAACCGCTCGGCCACCTCGGCCGGTTGTCATGAATAACAATGGGGGAAATTTTAACGAAGAAGGCTAGTATGTAAAAATGGTTACTTTCTGCAAATTATCTACTAAGAGAAAAGTACACAGTATAAGTAAGCATGGGAAGAAAAATCTAAATGTCGTTCATGAAGGCCACTACTTGAAAGTAGATAATTTACACAAGATCGTCACCAAGAGAGAGGTACGTCCTATTGAGAGTAACAGAAATAAAGCTGCGAATATTTTGAAGGTTTCGAGTCTGGTGATTACTTTGCCAAAGAAAACAACGGAAGGTAACGAATGGAATGGTGTAAGCTGGAAATCAAAGTACAATGGGAAAGAAAACAGTAATACGGAACCAGTGTCCCTACAAATGGGAATGAAATATACGGTAATGGTACTCAAGGAAAATGAGTAGGTGGGAAACGAAGGGGCTCACGTTTTTGTCGAGATAAATAAAATAATAATTGTGACAGAGCAAACACTGAAGAGATTGTACATTTTCATGAGTGTAGATAAAATGATGATTTTCACAGACAGAACCTGGGCGAGAGTTCAGAACTCCATGGAAACAGAAGATCTAATTACAAAGACAAAGAAAAAGTGGATAAGTGGAAAGAGTCAAGCAATGGGAATAAAGAGAATTATCAGTGTAGTGTGACGTTTGAAGCTGGCAGTATTGAAACAATAGCGATCATTGCGATAGTCATCAAGTTATGTGCCTTTGTAATACGATCTTGTGAGCAAGTAATAGGAAGAAAGACCGTACTGATGTTATTAGTGCAGGAATTTGAGGTCGTAGATGCCGGTGGAAGAAACAAACAAAAGTTAATGTAAATGAGTAGTGAGAATTATTGACATGGTGGTACAGACAAATGTGTCAGTTTTATTTTGGAAAAGAATTTGTTGGTACACCATGCTCAAGTCGTGTGTTAGGAGAAGGGTAGTATGACCCTTAAGGTAAGTAGTACGGAGAATACAACAAAATTTGCAAATACTGATGGTCTCTTGCAGGGAAGTGATAAGCGATGCTATGTCGCGTTGATCAGTGAATGTTTTCAGTATCAGCCCAGTAAAGATAAAGAAGGAGTGACTTCAGTGTAACAAAACTAGCAAACTAGCAAATTGTTAAAGGAGAACTAAACTATAGGGAATTAATATGATTAACAAAATAGTAAAAGTGAGAGTAAAGCATCAGATATTAAACTACCTGAACGTATTCTCAAGCAGTACAATCGTGATGAAGAATGACGATATAGGTAAATTGTTACTGATAGAATAAAACCAATTTACGAAGCTGTAAAAGGAGGGTTACAGAATTTGTTTTCAAGGAAACAGAACGTATTTTAGAAATTTGCAAGAGTAAGAAAGTGACGAGAAATCAGTCAACATGAAGGACGAAACAAAGATATACGAGGGGAGTTTTGGAGAGCAGCATATTATGAGTCATATATATAGACGAAATCCAGTAGAAATGGCACTTGCAGAATCCAAAGTACTAAGAGGTATACACAGTCTACTTGATGTTAAGAGATACTATGGTAGTTAAGGGGAAGCCTGCTGGCTCTGACAAGTTCGAAAACTAGCTACCGACGAGAAATCTCTCTAGTAAACAAATATATGAAGTGTACTTGAAAAACCCAGATACAGCGCAGAATTTACTCAGGCCCTGGAAGACCAGCTGAACGGAATGGACGGTGTCTTGAAAGGAGGGTATAAGATGAACATCAACAGAAGCAAAACGAGTATAATGGAATGTAGTCGAATTAAATCGGGTGATGCTGCGGGAATTAGATAAGGAAATGAGACGCTTAAAGTAGTAAATGAGTTTTGCTATTTGAGGAGCGAAATAACTGATGATGGTTGAAGTAGAGAGGATATAAAATATAGACTGGCAATGGCAAGGAAAGCGTTTCTGAATAAGAGAAATTTGTTAACATCGAGTATAGATTTAAGCGTCAGGAAGTCGTTTCTGAAAGTAATTGTATGGAGTGTAGCCATATATGGAAGTGAAACGTGGACGATAAATAGTTTAGACAAGAAGAGAATAGAAGCTTTCGAAATGTGGTGCTACAGAAGAATGTTGAAGATTAGATGGGTAGATCACATAACTAATGAGGAGGTATTGAATAGAATTGGAGAGGAGAGATATTTGTGGCACAACTTGACTAGAAGAAGGGATCGGTTGGTGGGGCATATTCTGAGGCATCAAGGGATCACCAATTTAGTATTGGAGGGCAGCGTGGAGGGTAAAAATCGTAGAGGGAAACCAAGAGATGAATACACTTAGAAGATTCAGAAGGATGTAGGCTGCAGTACGTACTGGGAGATGAAGAAGCTTGCACAGGATAGAGTAGCATGGAGAGCTGCATCAAACAGTCTCAGGACTGAGGACCACAACAACAACAACAACAACAACAGGATCACAGCAAAAATGTAAGAGTATTAAGAGACACAATTATTTTAAATATTTTGAGAGAACATGTGTCTAGTTTCATGTTTGTATTCATTACGCAGTCGGAGATGAATGAATTCCGTATGGGCCAAAGTCAATCTTGCTGTGCCGCTGTCGAGGCATTTACACGGCCCAGACAACTTGTTCAATACTAATGGCCTCTGAAGGGTGTGGCTGGCAGCTGACGCGGCCGGAGTGCGAGAATGAATGAAGGCAGGCGTAACGTAATCAAGGACGAATCTGAATGTATCTTTAAGTAAACAAACCAAGAGAAAGGTACTGACCTCAAGGAATGTGAATAAATAATGAACTTCATACGTTGTATTTTTTATGTAGCGGATTATTATTTATGATTAAGTGATCAATTAAAGGAAATAATATAATAGACTCGTTAGTTCGTGGACTTAGAATTTGTAAAACAATTGAGGAAGACAGTGAAAGCATTAGTGTGTCATATGATGATATGGTTGCTTATTGTGAAATAATTAATTAAAAAAGCGCATTTGAAAAAAAAATATTTGTTAGTTAATATAATTATCACTTGTAGAGTCTTATGAATTTGCCTCCTGGACAGAAAAAAGGAATATGATTCTCAAAATATTAGTTGTATGGGAAATGTAAACTATTACCCTTATTTTGTTTCTAAAATGTTTGTTTTTATTGCATGTACTCATACTAAGGGTAATGATGGATGGTTACGCGGGAAAATTCGGAGCACACATAAACAGTTGATGTATACTGAGTGCCGAACCAGATCAGCAATCAGCAACAAGAGACGCGGTTGGTGTACACAGAAATGATGGCTGTAATCAACGGAACAGAGCAGGAACGCGTCGCTTAGGGTCAGCAATTTCGGCCGAAAAATAAGTGTTTCAACCAAAATAATGGTGTCAGTGTCATGCGTTATCCAAGAACGACCTTGAGTCGTAAGTGCTTTTAAAATAGTGTAATGGTGAGCAGTAATGCTCCATTGTAGGATTTAGAGAAATGCATTTCTCGTGTGTATTGTGTATATTGCATTTGTGTATTCTGTCTGTTTTGTGTATGTACAGTGCAAATTGTGGAATAGGGTCTGGTGGATTTCTTTGCGCTGGGCGTCTAACCAGTGGAAAATGTGATGGAAATGTTTTTATTAATTTTCCAAAAGTACATAAAGTCAAACAATTGTTCTGAGCAAATTTTATGTGGATGATCAATACTCTGGAACTTGTTCGAAGTGTTTCCAAAATTACGATTTGGTTTAAAATAAATCACAATTCTGAAAACAAATTGACGACGGCAATGTGGAAAGTACCCCTTATGTTGAAACCACATCTTATTTTCTTATTTTTCAGTTTTACAATTTTGTATCACATCTGCAGATGTCCTGTAGCTTACAACCAGTAATGCGGTACTGCAGAACGCACACAGTTGGGAGAAATATTTCAGTTCCTACGTTAGCTGAAGGAGCTGATGGACCGTATGGCGTTGCCAGTGGACGGTGATGTGAGGCGCTGTGGCTGTACATGAGAACGCCCGTTACGTCAGCAGCAAGGAAAGGAGAGAAAGTACATTTCTTCTGGCAAGAAGCAAGTTAAACTGCTGGAATAAAAAAATGTACACCCTTTTAAAGGTTTCCAATTCAGTGAAGATTCATTGTAACAACAGTGCACATAGAGTACAAGAAATGATTGCATTTAAGGGGTAGCGTTCTCGCTTCCCACGCCCGGGTTCCCGGGTTCGATTCCCGGTGGGGTCAGGGATTTTCTCTGCCTCGTGATGGCTGGGTGTTGTGTGCTGTCCTTAGGTTAGTTAGGTCTAAGTAGTTCTAAGTTCTAGGGGACTTATGACCATAGATGTTGAGTCCCATAGTGCTCAGAGCCATTTTTTTGCATTTAAGGATCAATAGCACAAGCGGTTCTGATGTTCGACGCATGCTGAAAGACCCAAGTAGTATGTCGTGTAGCCTCCACGGGTGGCAATGCAGGCGGAGCTTGTGGCATCCAGTCGATCACACAAGTGGCTAATACTGCCCGGGATAGGTTATTCGACCCCTGCTCGACCTATTTACGTAGCTCTGTAACAGTTGGTTGACGAGTCTCACTAGTCACTTCTCATCCCATCATGCCCGATATGTGCTTGACTAGAGACAAGTCTGGAGATCGTGTTGGCCGGGGAAGTTGCTCCACGTCTTGCAGAGCACATTTAGTTTCATGAGCAGTGAGTGCGCGAACATTATCCTGTTGGAACAAATTGCCAAGAAGGCGAAAGAACGGCTCTAAATACATTCTGCAGGCACCGAACGTTGCTTAGCGTCCCCTCCAGAAACACCGAAAGTGAACGAGAGCTGTAGCTTATCGCATGTAGGCCATTAGGCGTGGGATGCGGCCAGTGTGTTTTGGACGAATGCACCCTACGAGACAGCACTCACCAGGTCTACGTCGTATGGGCATACAACCATAACCAGCATGCAGGCAGAAACGGTTTTCATCGCTGAAGACCACGGCTCACCATTCCATTTTCCAAGTGATCCTCTGATTCTGAAGGCATCGCTGGAGCCGTACATCGGTGTTGTGAGTGGAA
This sequence comes from Schistocerca serialis cubense, assembly GCF_023864345.2. Lineage (NCBI taxonomy): Eukaryota > Metazoa > Arthropoda > Insecta > Orthoptera > Acrididae > Schistocerca > Schistocerca serialis. The sequence continues at coordinate 156,242,843 of NC_064640.1, forward strand.
GACTGGCCAGAAGTGTGGGTGACCGTAGTCCCACTGCTAATCAACGGTGCGCAACAGCTCCAAAGCCCTCTTACCTCTACTGTAGTTGCTAGAACATCTGTCGCTGCTGCCCTTGTAAGACGATGATCCTTGCGGGCTTCTGCAATGCACTACATGGACTTCCAGAAACTTGTCTACGGGTGTGAGAATGTTCACGTGATCACTGATACCAGCATCGTTACACAACCAACGCAACAGGTCCAACTTGTGTGGCAATTATCGGAAAGGACCATCCCACCAAGGGAATGACCACAATTTGACCTACTTGCAACTCGCTCAGGTGGTTGTAGGCAGCACGAGTCTACCTCCGAGACATGATTGCCTGCTTGCTTCACATATTTGCATCACACTGAGCCTTCAGGCTGAGAGCAGTCCCTGTTAAACGATAGACACAGATGGCGTTCTGTTAGTTATGCCGCTACGCAGTCTGTTGGAGGACGACGCTGAAATCACTGTAAGTACATCTACGATCCTCCAGATGGTATATGCCGTCATCGGATCAAAACCAACGTCGTCTTGCCAGGTGTATTATTTTTTTCCGGCAGTGTTTTTGCTTATAAAAATCACTTTTTTCCATACAGAGTCAGGAGAAGCGTACAGGTCATAAGGACTTTCTTACAACAATACGAAAACGCCAGCGATCGATCGCCTTAATAAATAAATGAGTAATATCTAAGCTAACGAAAATGTACGAATAGCTACGAAATATCAGGAGCGTAAGTGCGAGGTACAGGCGTGCGCATAGCCGACAGTCGCCGACAGAATGTTTCCCAATCTAGTTCTGTCGTATGACCATGCTCTGAGGAAATTGTTAGTTTTCAGTTAATCATTATTAACTGTCTCGATATTATCAGTTTATGGTGTTCAGTAAATAAATACATCATAAAGGTATCACTTTTGAACGTCATTCCGAATAATATAGCTTCCAGCTTCACCTCTTAGAATCACAGGGAGTAGAGTTACACTTTACAGAGACCGTGACAGCATTTATACTGCTTTGCGAGGCACGTAAACTTCGAGCGCTTCTCTACAAAAATGGACGAAAGATACCTACGCGGCGACGCATTGAGGTAGTAAGGGAACGGATTGTCTTAAGCTCCGTAAAACTCGAAAGGAAAAACACGGCCAGTCATACTCTACGTCTCTTATACCATCCTCTAAGGGCTTGCTCGCTAAACTAAGACATTTCTGGAGATTTATTACAGCTGGGGAGTTCTTGCAAACTCGTAAAACATTGGGAAATTGCATATTATGAATGTGTGTGAATAGTGTGAAAACTGTACTTGAAAATGACTCCTAGATTCTGTTTCTGCAATAGTGTAGAGTGGAACAAAAAGTGCTTGTATCAAGATCACAATATCATAATTCAGTCTCGTCTTGTCCAGTACCACATTTATTTTCAACAAGATTATGTAACAAATGCTGACCAAAACTTCAAGTTAAGTGATAATCATTAGTACGTAATTTCTGACCTTCAGAACTTTGCCTTAGATATTGAAATAGTAGTGCAACAGTCTAGATTGCAATAACAGTGAAATTTTAACACATATAAAGTAACATTGTAAGTATACTGACCTAATATGATTCTAGCAGCCACAGGACGTCGCTGCTTCGCAGCACCGTTACGACCAATCACTTAACGCGATTTTATTGGTAATACTCACTTACAAATCACATCATTCGTGGATGAATTACATTTATATCAGCCGAGCATATGCTCCTGACTATTAAGGCATTCCACATTACTTACGACCACACTTGAACAGCAAACGAAACAGAGATTAATTAATTAGTTCATTGACGTAAAATACTGTAACCACGAAAAGTTCTATTTAAAGCATATTACTTGTAATACCGTCAAAAAAGCCATCATGCATATTAGATCAGTGTTTACTGGATATGACGGCATCACAGCCCAAATGAGGAAGTTTATTATTGACCCACTATTGACCACTATAAAACATCTTCAATCACAACTTAACCACAGGTGTTTTCCCCAAGGCCTGGAAACAGGGACAGCACCCTCTGTTTACCGACCTATTTTTATTCTTCCGGCACTGTCCAAGGCCTTAGAATATATGGTCCACAACCAGCTAACAGATTTCCTAACTACGAACAACCTAAAAGATGAATATGAATTAGGATTCTGTAAACACTGCAGCAGAGGATCTGCCTTAATATAGGCAACAGATGGCCTGAAGCTTGCTGTGTATGCACAAGAGGCGAATACCATGTGCTTCTTAAACTTCAGCAAAGCCTTTGACACAGCAGACTTCGATATTTTACTTGAAAAACTTAGCAGCTTAAATTTCTCATGGATTGCAGTATAATAGTTTCCCTCATACATGGCGTCTCCTCAACAGTGCATAACGTTCGGCACCACAAAGTCACACTAGAGGCACAAGTATCAGGCGTCCCCGCCAGTGTTGGATGGACCATCAGAGACAGAGCACTACGAATTCCTGCTGCTAATAAGCCGAGTACACTGTTCGTTTCTTGCATGTTTTTACGAGCTTCAAACAAGAGCGACAGCAGTAATGACTAGGAACTGTAAACAGATGCGAGATGAGTTGGCAACCCTTCGCTCACAGCTCCAGGCTGCATTGGCTTCTGTCACACAGCTTGAGGCTGCTGCCAAGGGGCATCACTGTGGGGGGTCGGATGCAGGGATGCGAGGGATGTCGAGCACGTCCCACGAGTCCCCTGATCGGTCCACTGTGTGTGGCCACCCTGGGTAATGCCTGCACTGAGACTGACGCCTCACTCATGGTCGAGTGGGAGTTCATTCTGATGTCTGGCAGGCAGCGAAAAACTTTCTTAGGGACTGATAGTAGGGCTTCCCTGGTTCGGCCAGAAAGAGATCCTGCAAGAACAGAATGAACGACGACTGAAGAGAATCATTAAACATGACAGAAATGCAACCATTTCTCAAATTGCTGCAGATTTCAATGCTGGAGCATCAGCAAGTGTCAACATGTGAACCATTCAACGAAACATCATCAATATGGGCTTTCGGAGCCAGAGGTCCACTCGTGTACCCTTGATGACTGCACGAAACAAGGCTTTACGCCTAGCCTGGGCAAGTCAGCACCGACATTGGACAGTTGGTGACTATGAAACATGATGCATGGTCGGACGATTCTCGTGTCAAATTGTATCGTATGGGTGGATGGACGTGTACGGATATGGAGGCAGTCTCATGAACCCATGGACCCTGCATGTCAGCAGGGGACTGTTCAATCTGGTGGAGACTCTGTAATGGTGTGGGTCGTGTGCAGTTGGGGTGATATAGGACCTCTGATACATCTTGATACGACTCTGACAGGTGACAAAAAATGGTTCAAATGGCTCTGAGCACTATGGGACTTAACTTCTGTGGCCATCAGTCCCCTGGAACTTAGAACTACTTAAACCTAACTAACCTAAAGACATCACACACATCCATGCCCGAGGCAGGATTCGAACCTGCGACCGTAGCGGTCACGCGGTTCCAGACTGAAGTGCCTAGAACCGCACGGCCACACCGGCAGGCGACAAGTGACACGTATTTAAGTATCCTGTCTGGTCACCTGCATCCATTCATGTCTATTGTGCATTCCGACGGACTTGGGCAATTCCAGCAGTACAAAGCGACACACCACACGTCCAGAATTGCTACAGAGTGGCTCCAGGAACACTCTTCTGAGTTTAAGTACTTCCGCTGGCCACCAAACTCCCCAGACATCAACATTATTGAGCATATCTTGGATGTCTTTCAACGTGCTGTTCAGAAGAGATCTGCTCCCCGTCATACTCTAGACATATGGACAGCCCAGCAGGATTTATGGTGTCAGTTCCCTCCAGCCCTACTTCAGACATTAGTCGAGTCAATGTGACATCGTGCTGCAGCACTTTTGCATGTTCGCGAGGGCCCTACGCGATATTAGGGAGATGTACCAGTTTCTTTGGCTCTTCAGTGTACTTACAGTTCTGTAATTAACAAATAAAACAATATGGGGAATGAAATTTTCACTCTGCAGCAGGGTGTGTGATGATGTGAAACTTCCCGCCGGGTTAAAACAGTAGAACGAATTGAAACATAATCCCGGATTCGATTACAGGTCGGATACACAGTTTTAAATCTACCAGGATGTTGCAAGATAATATCCTGGCAGCAACGTGTTAGTAGTTGGCCTAAGTGGTCCTGACTGGAAAAGAACAACACTGACAGTTCCTATATGATCAACATGCTAAAACGTAAGTTTATGCAAGCTTATGATACAGAACAAGGTCTGTCTGCTAAAAGTAAGGCTTGACTAAACAGTGTATTATAAGGGGCGTCAAAGATTTTCCTTTTGAGGACGCTGCCGCAGCGTATATGCAACGTAGGGTGACTCCAATGGGGGTATATAAGCACCGACGTGTTGTGCGTCGTTCGTGTCTTTTCGACGTGTATGCGGTAAACGCGATAACGTGAAGTATGGCGAAGTTATTACGAAATTCATCTAAGCAGGACCAAGGTACTGTTATTTGTTTCTGGCCTGCTGAAGCACAAACTCCCGTATTCGTCGATCGGAGAATGGAAATCATATATGGGGTACCATGGCTCTCGAAAACCAGCGTTGTAGAATGGTGTGCCAAGGGGTGCACGTCCCCGTATTGCAAATGTCATAACGCAAAAGTTACACCAACTTCAGTGGCAAAAACTCGAGCATCTTCGTCCTATAGTTCCGATCTCTTCCCATTCGTTTACCACGCCTTCGGTCCTTTGAAAAAGGACTTGAAGGGTCGACGATTTCTGTCGGACGAGGACGTGCTGCAGGTAGTTACGGACTTCTGCACGCAGCAGGACACTGTGGTTTACCAGACTGTTATCTTCAACCTGGTGGATCGGCGAAATTATTGCCTCAGTGATCGCGGTGATTTTTCCTGATTGGCATACCGATTCTGGACTATACAGTCTTCGAACGGAAATTTTTGATCGCCTCTTACAGTAAGAAGAATCGGTAGTGATTTGAGGACAAGCCAATCTCAGATTAGATAAATAAAGATTATTTCCCGTTGAAAGTAACGTTCACAGTACACAAATAAAAAAAAATTATTCCAACACGAGAGCATGCATAACTTAGACTCAAGGTATAAAACGACAAGTGCAATAATCGTGTAGTGTGTGCAGTCTGATACTGCACAATTAACCAATTAAATAATGTTCTCAGATTATGTATCACCTTTGTACCGTAGTATTTAAACCGCTGTCGAATGTCGTTTGTAGGGATTTCGCCGAGTCTTGTAATATAAGAGGCGGTCAAATGGAAACGAGACAGGCGGAAACAATGTAAGTCAACTGCTTATTATTTCAAATGTAATCGTCGTAACTGTTAATACATTACTCGCACTATGATATATGTCAGTCAATGCCTTCATGTAAAGACTTGTGCGGTTGCCTACGGAACCATGATTGTACTCACGAGTCCACCTGTTCGGTGGAAGCAAATCGACCTTCAAGTGCCACTTTCTTCAGCTCTCCAAAAAATGTGGAAAGTGTATGGGGAGAGCTCAAGAATTTTCCATGAAGGCATTGACAAATGGCTCTGAGCACTACGGGACTTAACTTCTAAGGTCATCAGTCCCCTAGAACTTAGAACTACTTAAACCTAACTAACCTAAGGACATCACCTACATCCATGCCCGAGGCAGGATTCGAACCTGCGACCGTAGCAGTCACGCGGTTCCGGACTGTAGCGCCTAGAACCGCTCGGCCACTACGGCCGGCCGAGAGATTTCAATATGGCAACGTAGCTAGCAACAAAATGCAGTGTCAGATGTCCAGAATGAGCGTCTTGTCACACATTAAAAGCAAGTGTGTTTTTCGTTCGAATAATTGTAACACATAACAAACAAAAACTAGGCTGGATCACTAACGTTCCTCCTATTTAAAAAGCCACTACTGGAATTTTAAGAAGTGACGAAAATTAGTATACACTTTCCTTTCAGAAGACCAGTATATGACAGGACGTTCGATACTGTACACACGTTCATAAGTTCAAGAGTGTGATTAACGAATTTACTTAAGATAACTAAAACAACACCTAAAATCACCAACAATTCGATCTTAAAAAAGGTCTAAAATTACTATATTCGAAATCAAACATTGTACATTTGTGAGGCAGAAGGTAAAATTTGCGGCATGCACGTGTATCATACGTCATAAACAAATTTTTCAGGACAATAATTGCAAAAGATAGCGATAACCTGCTATCATGATTTATACATACAATGAAACACGTAGTTTGATGTGCTATTACACAATTGATTAGTCCAAAAGAATTTCAGTGCCACTTTCCTTAGTGTTCACTGGAGGCAGTTGCGACTTGTTTGACAAAAGAGCATCTTAGAGCGAGGGTCGGCGCTATTGAGTTCTTTCATAGATGCCAACTTTTTGGACTATTTAGAAACCCACTATATGTCTCCGCATTAGACCATAAAAGTCACTAGAACGTACAAATCTTAGAAGGACATTATCGTATATCAGCCACTGGCTGGGAGAGATCCCCTTGGAAAAAGATACGATACTGGGGCCAACAGAAGAGACAAAATAAGTAAAATGCAATACGATTCAGAAACTCAGCCGTGCTAACTGCGTAAGAGTGTTCTAGGTTGAAAGGGATGAAGAGGTGCAGTGTATTATATGTCTGAGATTCTTTCATGACTGAAAATAAATACGTAAAGAACCGTATGCTTACTTCCCGTCAGGAAGAACTCATCTATAGAACTGCCGAACTGTCCAGTAGGAAGATGTAAGGAAGGAAGGTAGATCAGGGTTCAACATCCCGTCGACGTCGGAGTCATTAGAGAAAGACACCAAGCTCGGTTTGTTTCAAGGATGGGGAACGAAATTGGCCGTGGCCTTTCGAAGGAATCATCCCGGCGTTGGCCTGGAGCGATTAAGAGAAATCACGTAACGGTCGTCCTCTGAAATGCGAGTGTCCAGAACAAAGAAATGGAACATTATCTAGCAGATACCATTCTAGAGACCAAAATAAACAGTTTTCAAGCAAGAGAGAGCGGAGGAACGGAGGAATGCAGTTAATTTTTTCTCTTAATTATATAGTTTTGAACATTACTGTTTCACTTTAGGTCGGATAGACTACTTATGATAAAACTCTTGTTTTAATAAATTTGTGATTGAGATATGTTACAGAATCACAAATTTCTGTTTACAACCAAGTCACGAAAGGACACAAATGGTATTCTTAATAAAGGCACTGGCTGATTATACCAAGGACAGAGCAGCGCAATGTTTTGTGTACTAGCACTGCAAAAATTTCAATAATAAAATCGTGTTCCATGCGTATTTTCAGTACAACATGGAAATTAAAACAACGGCAATTTTACAAGAAACTAATGAAATGTTTGACAAGTGTATCCATTCATTGCTATCAGCAGTGCTCAGTTAGAGGGTTCGATTCCGGCTGTAGTAGGTTGCTCTTCTTTGGTGGAGGTTGGTGCTTTTACGCTTTGAGGAAAGTGATGTAACTGACGAAAGGGACAACGCTACTGACAGTGAAGTGCCAACTGGGCAAGAGTGTAGCGAGTGATGAGAGAACAAACAGAACGCTTAAAAGCGACACCTGCTTGTAAGAGTTGACTATTAAAGTCGATATTACATTCATTTCTCTGATAAAATGAATTAATTGTATGCATTTTTTTCGAGATATATTTTCTTTACTACTTAACGACTAAGAAATTAGGTACCACATAGTGGAAACTAAAGAAGTAAAATTTAAACAATTATGCTTACAACTACAGTCGGTCCTACACTTAGAGCAAAACTCTCCCTGTTGCACGAACTGGGCAGCTCTGTATCGTGGATGAGGTTTGCCAAGTTGTTATTCTCCGACCTTTTTTTTTTAATGGCGATGCCTCTTGTTACTGACGTATTTCTAGCAGGCGATGAATCGAGCTGTGAACGTGGGAAGAGTTTTGTACCTCGGTACACTTTCAGGCCCTCGCCCTGTGAGAGAAATTTCATACGTTTTCTTATTTCGTTTTTAATTGACGTTATTCACTTTTCAGTCCTCAGCTCTTTTACCTGAATTACCGAAATATGCTCCGGAAAATTAAGATTCTTCGAAATGTGAAAACATGTTCAAAGATACAATGTGATCATGTATCTAGGAACAAAAATATTCTACTGATATTCAAAAGCGTTGCAATCGAGGAAGTCTTGTCATTATTGTATCCAGTCGCCTATGTCTTACGTCATTACTCTACCACACATCAATAATCAGTAAGTGAAATCAAATTAAGGAGAAGTATTATTAAAACCCAGTTAGATGTCGGCTATAGTGTGAAATAGGAGCTATTGGAACCTAAAACCAGTTTCCATTTTCAAGAAAGGTAAAATTATTAAGACATTAAAGAAACTTAGTTCATTTCCTAATATCACGTGTTCCATGGAGACCTTCTTCCGTTTAAAAGGTACAAGATGGCGCACGACAGGTTAAGTTTGGCTCAAGGATCAGCATGATATGTAGATAGTTCTAAAAATTTGTAGCATTTAACTCACCGTAAACTCTGTACCTGAAGAGTTAATAATATTACAAATAATTTTAATACAGGGTTTCCACAAATTGTCTTTAGAACTTCCGACTTCAGTGATTTTAAAACTATTTTCTGATATTAACAAATGGTTTTCAACATGTGATAACTCATATAGTTTTATTTCTTACCTTCCAGGTGACGCAATTTTGACGTAAAATTGAACTTGGAAACCGAACAAAATGTGGACGCCGCAGAAGAAATCTCAGTGTGTGTCCTGGTTCGTACAGACATCTGATATCCAGGTCCAACGAAGCTTTCTAATACGGTATGTGCTACGGCGTAAAGTCAAGCGGGAACGACAGACAAGAGATGGCTGTGAGGAGACGTCAGCCAATCGCACGGTGACCGACTCCGCTCCAGGACGACAACGCGATAAAAAAAATGGTTCAAATGGCTCTGAGCACTATGGGACTCAACTTCTGAGGTCATTAGTCCCCTAGAACTCAGAACTAGTTAAACCTAACTAACGTAAGGACATCACACACATCCATGCCCGAGGCAGGATTCGAACCTGCGACCATAGCGGTCTCGCCGGCCAGTGTGGCCACGCGGTTAAGGGCGCTTCAGTCTGGAACCGCGCGACCGCTACGGTCGCAGGTTCGAATCCTGCCTCGGGCATGGATGTATGTGATGTCCTTAGGTTAGTTAGGTTTAGTTCTAGGGGACTGATGACCTCAGATGTTAAGTCCCATAGTGCTCAGAGCCATTTGAGCCATTCTGAACCATAGCGGTCTCGCAGTTCCAGACTGCAGCGCCTAAAACCGCGCGGCCACTTCGTCCGGCACAACGGGTTAGCAGCGGCCACTATGTGGAGAGGGTATGAGCGCCGCGCCCGACTGGTCGCGGCCCAAGTAGAAGAGCAGCTTCAAGACTAACATCTTGGACAGAACAGTCAACACTCGTTACTTCGCTTGTGCACTCTATGTAATACAAACTTGGGGATTGTTATACTGAAGATATTGCTTATTTCGTATGTCGCCCGTTGCTTGCGACACATCTGTGTAAGTGACAAAGTTAAGTATTGTAATCTTTTCCTTTTGTAATAAAACTCATTAATACGATTTGTTTGAACTGTTTGTCTAGCGAACCCCAAATATTTGACGACTGGGCTGGATTTAACAGTATAGAAAGCAATCACCGTCCAGTGACAATGTCTTCCATAAGATGTTACTGCTGTATCCCTACAAGGTGCAGCTGCATCAGGCATTAAAGCCTGTGGGGGAACCTCAGCACGAACAGTTTACAGTGGGTATACTAGGCAAGACTGACGCAAAGAATGATGTTTTAGAAAAGATTTGTTTCTCCGATGAAGCAACGTTTCATTTACCCGGCAAACGGAGTCGTCATAAGGTTCAAATATGGGGTTGAGAGCACCCTCTAGTCACCAGTTAATTGAAAAGAGACAGTCCCAAGCTCAATGCGTAGTGCGGAGTGATGCACAATTACATCAATGGTCCATTGTTCTTTCATCGAGTCTGCCGACATGTTACGGCAGTTTGCTGTGCCACGATTAGGACATCTGCAAACCGATCTCATATTCCAACAGGACGGGGCACCACCCCACTTGTCCCTCAATGTCCGTCAATTTCTAGATGAAAAGTTTCCGCATAGCTGTACCGGACGACACAGTCCAATTCGACGACCACAACGTTCCCCTGACCTCACTCCGTTAGACTTATTCCTGTGGAGTTTAGTATAAAGGATCCGGTGTACCAACCAAGGTTAGAGAGCTGCAGAACTCTAAAGCACGCATTCGCAACTCCTTTTAACATGTCGCCGTGGAGATCTTGAATCATACGGGGAGAGGAATGAAATTACGACTAGACATTATCATTGCCACTAAGGGTGCACACATTGTTGTATATGAATCAGGAGACTAAGCTTTATGACTTATCTTATCACATGCTGAAAATCATTTGTTAGTATCTAGTATAGCTTTAAAGGTCTATTACAAGCCTGTGTAGAACGCGAAATATTTACAAATGCAGCAAAAAACACAACCTTGTGTATAACAAAAACAAAAACTGTAGAAAATGGCCGAAACTGCTTATGGCATCCTCTACTGAGTATATCTTCTCGTGACTTTTTTTAAAAAAATATCATGTGTTCCTAGGTACACTATCAAATGGTTCAAATGGCTCTGAGCACTATGGGACTTAAAATCTTATGTCATCAGTCCCCTAGAACTTAGAACTACTTAAACCTAACTAACCTAAGGACATCACACAACACCCAGCCATCACGAGGCAGAGAAAATCCCTGACCCCGCCGGGAATCGAACCCGGGAACCCGGGCGTGGGAGGCGAGAACGCTACCGCACGATCACGAGACGCGGGCGGTACACTATCCTCTATTTACAACTTTCTCCCCTATTTTGTTTTCTCTGTGTGGAGATAGAGAGAGGGAGAGAAAGAGAGAGAGAGAGAGAGAGAGAAAGAGAGGACGATATGAAACGGTGTATTTTTCGGCGCAAAAGACGTCCACATCCCTCTGCGTTAAATTTTGGTGCAACAGCCGTGCAGCAGTTTCCCGTTTGCCGCTCGGGGCCTGAGAAGGGGGAGGCGGACGGGAGCTTCTGGCGCTCCTTTCTATCATTCTGAAAGCAAGGCGCTGCCTCTGTGAGGCGAGGCGTCCCCAGATTGAGGCGGCGCGTATCGACACTCGGGTATTGGTTGTCCGGTACAGCTGCCCTCGCGGCCGGCCCTGCTTTTACAGCTTTTATTTATCTGGCTCCCCGCTTACTGTCAGAGTTCGGATTTCATCCCTGGCAGGCGGAGCGCCACTACAAATTGAGGAGCGGCCTCCCTGTGAGGCGAGCTCAGCTGCCGCCGACAAGCTCTGGCGTCGCCGCCCGACCCAATATTGCAGCTACGCAGCCGTACTCTGCCGCGCCGCCCTCTGCATGCTCTTTAGGCGTCCCAGCGAGGAACAACTCTAGCCGCCACGTCGCTACAGCTAACTTCAACAGCACATACTGCTCCAACTATGTCTGCCTTGTGGTACATTTAAAATAATTTTGTCTGGCATTAAATTTTAAAGTTTATGAATGATTATTTGCTTCTCTATACCTATTTTTATATCTGCAGTTTCTTCTACGTAGTGACTCTTAAATTTTTCTGCTTTTGCGGTGGCAATCTACAACTGTCACTTTACACCATTACGTTAGTAGTTCTACATGTCATCATAGACATTCGTAGAATATGCTGATACCTCAGAAATAAAAAAAGATGCTTTTTAGTGCTGGTTGACCCGAAACTGCTTTTATATAGTAATATATTTAATAATATAAATCAAGAATGAGATTTTCACTCTGCAGCGGAGTGCGCGCTGATATGAAACTTCCTGGCAGATTAAAACTGTGTGCCCGACCGAGACTCGAACTCGGGACCTTTGCCTTTCGCGGGCAAGTGCTCTACCAACTGAGCTACCGAAGCACAACTCACGCCCGGTACTCACAGCTTTACTTCTGCCAGTACCTCGTCTCCTACCTTCCAAACTTTACAGAAGCTCTCCTGCGAAACTTGCAGAACTAGCACTCCTGAAAGAAAGGATATTGCGGAGACATGGCTTAGCCACAGCCTGGGGGATGTTTCCAGAATGAGATTTTCACTCTGCAGCGGAGTGCGCGCTGATATGAAACTTCCTGGCAGATTAAAACTGTGTGCCCGACCGAGACTCGAACTCGGGACCTTTGCCTTTCGCGGGCAAGTGCTCTACCAACTGAGCTACCGAAGCACGACTCACGCCCGGTACTCACAGCTTTACTTCTGCCAGTACCTCGTCTCCTACCTTCCAAACTTTACAGAAGCTCTCCTGCGAAACTTGCAGAACTAGCACTCCTGAAAGAAAGGATATGCGGAGACATGGCTTAGCCACAGCCTGGGGGATGTTTCCAGAATGAGATTTTCACTCTGCAGCGGAGTGCGCGCTGATATGAAACTTCCTGGCAGATTAAAACTGTGTGCCCGACCGAGACTCGAACTCGGGACCTTTGCCTTTCGCGGGCAAGTGCTCTACCAACTGAGCTACCGAAGCACGACTCACGCCCGGTACTCACAGCTTTACTTCTGCCAGTACCTCGTCTCCTACCTTCCAAACTTTACAGAAGCTCTCCTGCGAAACTTGCAGAACTAGCACTCCTGAAAGAAAGGATATTGCGGAGACATGGCTTAGCCACAGCCTGGGGGATGTTTCCAGAATGAGATTTTCACTCTGCAGCGGAGTGCGCGCTGATATGAAACTTCCTGGCAGATTAAAACTGTGTGCCCGACCGAGACTCGAACTCGGGACCTTTGCCTTTCGCGGGCAAGTGCTCTACCAACTGAGCTACCGAAGCACGACTCACGCCCGGTACTCACAGCTTTACTTCTGCCAGTACCTCGTCTCCTACCTTCCAAACTTTACAGAAGCTCTCCTGCGAAACTTGCAGAACTAGCACTCCTGAAAGAAAGGATATTGCGGAGACATGGCTTAGCCACAGCCTGGGGGATATTTCCAGAATGAGATTTTCACTCTGCAGCGGAGTGCGCGCTGATATGAAACTTCCTGGCAGATTAAAACTGTGTGCCCGACCGAGACTCGAACTCGGGACCTTTGCCTTTCGCGGGCAAGTGCTCTACCAACTGAGCTACCGAAGCACGACTCACGCCCGGTACTCACAGCTTTACTTCTGCCAGTACCTCGTCTCCTACCTTCCAAACTTTACAGAAGCTCTCCTGCGAAACTTGCAGAACTAGCACTCCTGAAAGAAAGGATATTGCGGAGACATGGCTTAGCCACAGCCTGGGGGATGTTTCCAGAATGAGATTTTCACTCTGCAGCGGAGTGCGCGCTGATATGAAACTTCCTGGCAGATTAAAACTGTGTGCCCGACCGAGACTCGAACTCGGGACCTTTGCCTTTCGCGGGCAAGTGCTCTACCAACTGAGCTACCGAAGCACGACTCACGCCCGGTACTCACAGCTTTACTTCTGCCAGTACCTCGTCTCCTACCTTCCAAACTTTACAGAAGCTCTCCTGCGAAACTTGCAGAACTAGCACTCCTGAAAGAAAGGATATTGCGGAGACATGGCTTAGCCACAGCCTGGGGGATGTTTCCAGAATGAGATTTTCACTCTGCAGCGGAGTGCGCGCTGATATGAAACTTCCTGGCAGATTAAAACTGTGTGCCCGACCGAGACTCGAACTCGGGACCTTTGCCTTTCGCGGGCAAGTGCTCTACCAACTGAGCTACCGAAGCACGACTCACGCCCGGTACTCACAGCTTTACTTCTGCCAGTACCTCGTCTCCTACCTTCCAAACTTTACAGAAGCTCTCCTGCGAAACTTGCAGAACTAGCACTCCTGAAAGAAAGGATATTGCGGAGACATGGCTTAGCCACAGCCTGGGGGATGTTTCCAGAATGAGATTTTCACTCTGCAGCGGAGTGCGCGCTGATATGAAACTTCCTGGCAGATTAAAACTGTGTGCCCGACCGAGACTCGAACTCGGGACCTTTGCCTTTCGCGGGCAAGTGCTCTACCAACTGAGCTACCGAAGCACGACTCACGCCCGGTACTCACAGCTTTACTTCTGCCAGTACCTCGTCTCCTACCTTCCAAACTTTACAGAAGCTCTCCTGCGAAACTTGCAGAACTAGCACTCCTGAAAGAAAGGATATTGCGGAGACATGGCTTAGCCACAGCCTGGGGGATGTTTCCAGAATGAGATTTTCACTCTGCAGCGGAGTGCGCGCTGATATGAAACTTCCTGGCAGATTAAAACTGTGTGCCCGACCGAGACTCGAACTCGGGACCTTTGCCTTTCGCGGGCAAGTGCTCTACCAACTGAGCTACCGAAGCACGACTCACGCCCGGTACTCACAGCTTTACTTCTGCCAGTACCTCGTCTCTTACCTTCCAAACTTTACAGAAGCTCTCCTGCGAAACTTGCAGAACTAGCACTCCTGAAAGAAAGGATATTGCGGAGACATGGCTTAGCCACAGCCTGGGGGATGTTTCCAGAATGAGATTTTCACTCTGCAGCGGAGTGCGCGCTGATATGAAACTTCCTGGCAGATTAAAACTGTGTGCCCGACCGAGACTCGAACTCGGGACCTTTGCCTTTCGCGGGCAAGTGCTCTACCAACTGAGCTACCGAAGCACGACTCACGCCCGGTACTCACAGCTTTACTTCTGCCAGTACCTCGTCTCCTACCTTCCAAACTTTACAGAAGCTCTCCTGCGAAACTTGCAGAACTAGCACTCCTGAAAGAAAGGATATTGCGGAGACATGGCTTAGCCACAGCCTGGGGGATGTTTCCAGAATGAGATTTTCACTCTGCAGCGGAGTGCGCGCTGATATGAAACTTCCTGGCAGATTAAAACTGTGTGCCCGACCGAGACTCGAACTCGGGACCTTTGCCTTCGCGGGCAAGTGCTCTACCAACTGAGCTACCGAAGCACGACTCACGCCCGGTACTCACAGCTTTACTTCTGCCAGTACCTCGTCTCCTACCTTCCAAACTTTACAGAAGCTCTCCTGCGAAACTTGCAGAACTAGCACTCCTGAAAGAAAGGATATGGCGGAGACATGGCTTAGCCACAGCCTGGGGGATGTTTCCAGAATGAGATTTTCACTCTGCAGCGGAGTGCGCGCTGATATGAAACTTCCTGGCAGATTAAAACTGTGTGCCCGACCGAGACTCGAACTCGGGACCTTTGCCTTTCGCGGGCAAGTGCTCTACCAACTTTTTTTTTTTTTTTTTTTTTTTTTTTTTTTTTTTTTTTTTTTTTTATTTTAACATTTGCGCCAATTTGTAATAAGAAAGAATGAACAAAGTAGTATATCATTGCTAGGCTGCCGTAGCGCAATATAAGAAATGAAAAGTCTTCTTGAGGTTTTTTTTTTATTTTTTTTTTTTATTTTTTTTTTTATTTTTTTTTTTTTTTTTTTTTTTTTTTTTACATTTGCGCCAATTCGTAATAAGAAAGAATGAACAAAGTGTATATCATTGCTAGGCTGCCGTAGCGCAATATAAGAAATGAAATGTCTTCTTGAGGGTTTTTTTTTTTTTTTTTTTTTTTTTTTTTTTTTTTTTTTTTTTTTTTGTGGCCAAGAAGTAAACAGAAATTGTTATGGTGCACAAAAGACTATCACTTCATAATTGAAGGAAGGTTGCTCCGCTCGCTCTGCGAGAGAAGGGAAATGTGAAAGCGAAAAAGGGAAAAAAAAAATGCCTTCTGCATTGGTGACCATCTGAATAGTATCGTAAAATTGCGGCAAGTGCTAAAGTCCCAGGAAGCAAATGGGAGTCATACATACAGGTCACTGGCAACCTCTGCGATCCGAAAGATTGTATTTGAAGCATTTAACCGTTAATTATGATGTTCAGCATATTTCCAAATATCCTCCTGTAGTCACAGTGTTGTCTCATTTTAAAGTGTTCAATTTCTATGTAAGAATAATAGTCGAGGAAAGTAGCATGCCTATTCTGCATAATAAACGATGCTGTGTGGCCCATGATCCACGTTGCAGCGTTGTTTTTTGCTCGTGGATATCGCAGTTTTTGTGGCTGAATGATCTCTAAAAGATCTACACCACAGGGCGTCGTACGGTCTATCACCGACAATCGTTGACGAATAAATGTAGTAATTTCTTCTGCATGTCCGCACGTGAACCTATGAAGAAGCGTATCGACCCTTCCGCATGTGTCACAGTTGGGCGTTGGATGAAGGCCAATTTTATGTAGCTTTTCATTCGTTGCTACTTTATCGTTGACTGTTAGATACCAGTCGGCTATGACGCGTGACGGTAACACGTCGCTGTGCACATTCCGCCATACTATACTCCAATGTGTATGTGGATGTTTTTCTTCGAGACGATTCCTGTGGTTTGTTGTCGTGAGAAGGCCATAAAGCTTCCTGTTCGTCAGGCTTCCGTTATCGACGATGTTGTGTCGAATGTAGCTCATTTCCATGTAGTACATTCGCACATGTCGGTAAGAAAGTGGAATGCCGGCGATATTAACGGGTGGGTCAAGGCTATGAGGCTTCCACCGCTGAATGAGGGTTGTGATGATACTGGTCCTCCGGGTACGGAACTCCTTCCTGATGCGATTTAGGAGCAGGGTGACACATTTTTTGTGTAGTTTAATGAGGTTAAGGCCACCTTTGAACGAAGGTAAGGTTAAGGTATCGAATTGAACTTTGAAAATGTGCCCCCTAAAAAGAAACCAACATAACGCTTGTTGTATACTCTTGGCTAGATGGTCGGAGATTGGAAGAATTTGCGCCAAATAAGTCATCTTGCTCGTAATGGCGATCTCGATGGTCTTAACTTTCTGTAGTATGTTCAAGTCACGGTCGGAGTGAAGTATCAAAGCAGCACGTAATTTATTAAGCATGTGTGACCAGTTCTTCGTCAGGAATTTGTCTGGTTTGGCCTCAAAAGCAACACCGAGAGTTGTGTGAGAATCCTTGACCTTGCACCAGGTAACATGGGATATGTCTCCGATACCGCCACCGATCTGCAAAGCTGTGGTTTTAGTTCTGTTGAGTATTGCTCCTGAAAGAAACGTGAATTTTTGTAAAAGAGTTTCCGCTGACAGAAGTTGTTGCGATGATGACACAGTTACGCATACATCGTCAGCATACGCAATGCATGGGATAGTGACAGACTGGACGCTAAGTCCGATCCCGCTATGCGCCAAGTTGTTCAGTAGCGGCTCCACTGCAATGGCGTACAAAATCATTGACAGAGGACATCCTTGGCGGACGGATTGCTCAATGGAAACTTCTTTTGTAAAATGGCCATTAATGAGAATCCGTGAAGAGGCGTTTGTAGTAAGTTTGCGAATTAATTCTATGAGATGAAGTCCAAAACCTAGTTTCTTCATGCTTTTAAAGAGGAAGTCATGACGTACACGGTCATAAGCCTTCTCAAAATCTAGAAAGATCAGAGCGCCCTGTCCTTTGGTTTCAGCATACGAACAGATGATGTCCCTCAAATCGCAGGCTGCTGAGATTGCACTTCGGCCTTGCACTGCACTGTACTGGTAACTGCCCAAAACCTTGTACATAACGGTTTGCATCCTTAGCTTAATCGATCTGGTGATGATTTTGAAATCGGCATTCAGGAGTGTGATGGGTCGCATGTTTTCGACCTTCCTGCTGTTCCCTTTTTTCGGTAAGGGCAGGATGATACCTTCCGTAAATGCCTTGGGTATAACTTCCAGGTGCCAGAGTTCATTCGCGATCTCGAGGAGTGTAGGACCGAGGAGGTTCCAGTAACGCTGGTAAAACTCAGCGCTGAGACCGTCGGGTCCTGGTGACTTCCCTTTCTTTGCACTGTGGACCGCCAGTCGGATTTCGTCCTCTGTGAAAAGAGATTCCAGATTTGCAGTATCCTGTTGCGACAAGCGACAGCTCAAGGTCCTAAGAAAATCGTCGCACGAGTGTTCATCAACGGCTTGCTTCTTGTAAAGTTGACTATAATAGTCGTAGACGTGCGAGATGATGTCACGTTGCTTCGTGATGGCATTCTCAGCGTCATCAACAACGGCTTCAATCAACATGGCTTTACACCGTTTCGTCGTTCTCAGGATGTGGTACAGAGAGGCCCGTTCTTCGGCGGCAACGTCCTTTGGGTGGGCTCGCACGATGATGCCTTGCATTCGTTGGCGTTGTATCGCCGTGATTTTCGCTTTATATCGTTTGATCTTTATGTCGATATCACCAGAAGGATTGTTAGCGCGACTGTACAGTTCTCTCAAACAGCGATAATAAAACTCAATAGTCTGTTTCTGCCAAAAGCTTTTTTGTCGGGCGTAACTCATGAGGGTGAGGCGTAATTTAGGCTTAGCACACTGAGTCCACCACTGGAGAGCGCTATCGTAACGACGGCGTTGCCGCTGGAGCTGTTGCCACGTCATGTTCACCTCCTCTTCAAGTTGGGCATCCTGCAGAAGGCTGACATTCAATTTCCAGTAGCCTTTCCCGCGGTATATTTGCTGGCGGTGTAGGTTAAGGTAACACTGATACGCACAATGGTCGGAGATGTTGACAGGAGCTATGTCACAGTTCACAGCGTGCCGCTGGAGGGCCTCGG
Organism: Schistocerca serialis cubense; assembly: GCF_023864345.2. Taxonomy (NCBI): domain Eukaryota; kingdom Metazoa; phylum Arthropoda; class Insecta; order Orthoptera; family Acrididae; genus Schistocerca; species Schistocerca serialis. Next base: position 156,261,552 of record NC_064640.1, read on the forward strand.
ACACATAGATCCTATCCAACCGACTGGCAGAATGACTAGTTACGAAGGTGTACGCTACCCGTTCACCGTGCAGTTGTTGCCATGTATCGTGAAGACGCATGCCATGAATTAAATGTTCAAGTTCGATACATCTGTTCGTGTGAGGAGTTTGGTCTCTGTCGTTAAGCACACAATTGAAGTCACCACCGAGGATGAGATGTGCACGATAAGCGCTAAGAAGAATGGGAACCTCGTTTTTATAAAATGTTGAGCGATCTCTCTTATGAGTGCTACCTGAGGGAGCGTACACGTTAACAATCTGCACACCATTCACTCGAAGAGAAATGCCACGACCACTAGGCAGCCGCTGCACATCCGTAAATGGTATACCGTCGCGCAGAAGTATGGCAGTGCCTACAGCATCCTGGAGGTTGATGTTATCAATGAGAACGTAACCGGGCACTTCTAAGACTGTGACTACCTCCTGTAGGAGGGCAATGTCAACGCTGGTACCATACAAGAAATCAGTTAGCGAACGGAGTTTCTCTGCACTTTGAATTCTATTGACGTTAAGTGTGGTAACGTTGTAGGTTTGGCTATCGCACATGATGGTTCAGAGGACAATGAGCTCTGTGTTGGATCGTCCTTCTCGTCGTCTTTGAATCAAACTCGTTGAGAACGTCTGGAGTACTCAGAGAGTGGAAATGTCGCAGCGCGATGGTCATGCGCGAGAGCAGCTACTGCTGCATCTCCTCGTCCTGCTGCCACCACGGCTCATTGCTGTCGGGGTGCTTCGCGGTGCGCGCGCCGCCCTGCCCGCCACCGCCGGCTGAGTCTGTCAACGTGGTCGCGTCCGCCTGACCACCACGCGGGGCTGCGACGGACGTCAGCGAGTTCCTGCGGGAGCGCTGCTGCAGCTGCTCGCTGCTCTGCTCGCTCTTCCTCTTAGCCGTTACGGTGCTCTGTTCCCTCTCAGCGCTCAGTAGTGCCTTCAGGTGTTTGGTCTGTTCACGAATGCGTTCTTGCCTCGCGGTGTCCTCGCAGCGCACGGAGCAAGAAGATTGAGGTTCAGTCTCGCTGCCACTTTCTGACATGTGTACGGGTCTCAAATCATCCGACTTTTCCTCTTTGCTACTATTCCCTTTGCTTCTCCTTCGGCGGCCTTTCTTCGTGTCTGCTGCAGTCTCTACCGATAGGGGCGGTTCAGGCAAACTGATCTGCACCCGCTCCTGTATCTCACACGGCTTAGTTTCAGAGGTGGCTGGCGCATCGTTGTTATCCAGCGGTAACTGCCCCGGTGAGGAGGACGGTGCCGGATCGACGTCCGTCCTACCGCAAATGTCTTGGGCACTGCATTCCACCTGAACTGGTATCCCCGCCTCGCTAACACGTTCCGGCTGCCGAGGTGGTGGTACCGTCCCCGCGACTACCTCACTCAATAGCGGAACAAACTTTTCACTACCGTCTGCAGGACGTTCCCGTGGAAGTTGAAATGGACGTCGGCGTGTACAGTTCATCCGCAGATGTTCTGTTGAATGGCAGATCGAACAGGTAGGGGGTTGTCCAATGTAAGTTACCTGTGCACGACAGCCGCCAATGGCAACATACGAAGGTATATGCTTTTTTAAGTCCACACGGACACTTCGCACCCCGCTGTTAACTTGGTAGCGATATGCACTCGACCATTTTTCATTGGTAACCGACAAAACAACGCCGTACAGTGACAGAGAACGTGCTATCAGGTCATTAGGGCACTCAGGTGGCACATTAAATACCCTGACGGTTCTCACTCCGTATCCCGAAGGCACGATTTGGACATTGCTAATACTGCCATCATTATGACGAAATGGTCTCACACCAGCATGCTCCTCGACGAATTTCTCATAAGTGTCACTCGAAATAAATTTGATAAATAATGAGTACTGCACAAAGTCCAACTGGAACGTGTCGACTATATCTTCCGGCAATTTCAGATCTTCAAAAATCCACTCATGGATTTCGAAAGCCGTCGGTCGCAAGGCAGCACGATCGAAAACACACTGAACGCTGTTCGCTCTGTTAATTGTCGACATCTTACTTACAACAGTGGTACAGAAACAAACGTTAACAGCGCTCGCACACTCTGCGCAGCTCTCCACCGCAGCACTGCTCGCGACGTAAACACTGGCCCGCGCTACCGCCCGTCACCGCGCGATGTGCACTGGCCGAGTGCCTGAGCACGACTGTGAAGAAAGGATATCCTTTCTTTCAGGAGTGCTAGTTCTGCAAGTTTCGCAGGAGAGCTTCTGTAAAGTTTGGAAGGTAGGAGACGAGGTACTGGCAGAAGTAAAGCTGTGAGTACCGGGCGTGAGTCGTGCTTCGGTAGCTCAGTTGGTAGAGCACTTGCCCGCGAAAGGCAAAGGTCCCGAGTTCGAGTCTCGGTCGGGCACACAGTTTTAATCTGCCAGGAAGTTTAATATAAATCAAGATTTTGATGCAAACGGGACAGAAAGTATTATTAAATGCAGGAAGATTGTCTTAAAAATTAAACTCCATTTATAATACATTTAATAATATAAATCAATATTTTAATTCAAATTGCGCAGAAAATAATATTAAGTACAGTAATATGGAACTACGGTTGAATGTCTTACGATTATCCTAAAAACTGAGAAGTCCATAATAACATATTTTTTAGATGTGGATTTGCACATGAAACCAGCGATGCTACTGCAAGGCAGAGCCTTCTAGTGGTACACTGAGGTACTTCTACGAATGTAGTGCATTTCAGCAGTCACTTGCAACATTCAAAAGCAACAGCTGGCGCAGAGATTGTGATACGTGATTGTTGGAAATTGTAACATGCATTTTTTGATAGTGGCCATACTCAGGAGATCATTGACAGTTAAGGCAACTATGTCTAAGTTATAGTAACGAGTATCTGAGTTTGTACTACAGCTTTTGTAAGTATGATCGAAATGAAGCAACTGGGCAGTATGCAGTTGTGATATAACTTTTTTTAAATTTTAGGTCAATTACTGCTTCTTGTTCAGGATTATAATTTGATTTAGGCGTTACGAGCTTGCGGAAGTTTTGAGTTGTGTAATTTTTTCCAGGAAAATGGCGAATTTGCTTTCAAACATATCACACGAAATGATGAGTGGTTGAAAACCGTATGTCCCAGTGGTTCCAAGGTGAAACCATCCCCTTTAAACAACTGACTTCTAACCTTTTGCCAATTTAATCTTACATTCGTTGTTTTTACGACAGTAAAGATTAATTTTGTGAAAAATTTTACATTTGCATTGCAAAAAATTTTACATTTATATTGCAAAGTACAATACCCTTTTTAAAACAATTGGTTGTTTATTTTTTGCCCGGTTCTTCCTGTATTCGTTGCTTAGTATGGCGATTAATTATGTGAAAGATTTTAAAATTATATATTTTTCATGTTGTTGAGACTCAAAAGGTTAAACGATTAACACTGCAAGATCAGAGGTAAGTGCGAGAAAAATCATTGCAAATGTGAAATGCTGGTACATTAATAACCAGTGTAACTTCCATTGTGTTATTGAGATGTCGGATGTCAGTTCGCGGGATGATGTTCTATGCCTGTTACACTTGCTCGGTAAATAAAGGGACGGATAATGCTCTATGTGGATGACGCTGGAATTGGCGGCCGATGATGACCCATATGTTCTTGACTGGTGACCAAGCAGGACAAGGGTACATGTCGACAACCTGTGGGGCGTGTTGAGCTGCGACAGTGGTATGTGGACGAGCGCTATCCTGTTGGAAAGCGCCTTCTACAATGCTGTTCATGAATGGCAGCACAACAGGTCGAATCATAAATATGCCATCAGGGTGCGTGGGATCAACGCAAGAGTGCTTCTGGTGTCATATGAAATCGCACCCCAGACCTTAACTCCAGCTGTAGGTCCAGTGTGTCAAGCACGCAGGCAGGTTGGCTGTAGGCCCTCAACTGGCCTCCTTCTAACCAACACAGGGCCATCACTGGCACACAACAGGCCTGCACCCTGCAATCCAATGCACGATACGGGGCATCTGGCTTGTAGCTGTCCATGAAGTAACTGATTTGTAACAGTTCGTTGTGTCACTGAGGTGCCAAATGCTACTCACATTGCTGCTGCAGATTCAGTACGATGTGTCAGCACCATACGCCGGACACAATGGCCTTAACTCTCGGTAGTACCATGCGGCCGTCCAGAGCCCGGTACATTCCCGTGCCCACTCGAGCGTCTATGGAAAGCAGATGAAGGACAATGAAGCCATGAGTCAGTGTCAATGTGTTGGGAGTCCACACCTCAGAACAGACATGGAGTTCGGAGGCTTTCCCTCTCTATAAAGCAGGGTAGGTGACGATCTGCGGCGGATCTGTCGACAGGGTGCACTTCTGATGCAGGCACAAATGATTCAGAGCACACAGTTTGGCTCCCATTGCTGAACATGGAGCTCTGCACCATGAGCCATGGAGCTATCAAATCGTGTCGCCTGTCGCCTGTCGGATGAATCTCGTTTGTTGTTACACTAGCTCGATGGTCGTGTCCGGATAGGCCGCCATACAGGCTAATAGCTGCTGGAAACGTGCACTGCGCCAGGGACACAAGGCGATGGGGGTATTATTACGTTATGAGGGACATTCGCAAGGGGTTCCATGGAGCCCGGACAGTAACTGAAGGCGCTATGACAGCTTTAGAATATGTGTACATTGTTGTCGACAATTATCACTTCATGCTTGATGTCTTCTCCCAAATGAAAGGCGTCTTCCAGCAGGATAGAAACATACTACAGTGGTTTGAGGAACATGAAAGTGAACTCACGTTGAGGTCTTGTCCATCACATTCCCTTGACCCGAACCCGACGCTATCGGAAGCCAGCTTGACGGCCATAAACCACAGGCCTGTAATTAACGGAAATTGCGTTCCCCGTGTCTAACCATTTAATACCACATACATCTAAAAACCCACCAAGGACTTTTAGAGTCCATAACACGTGGAACCGCTGCTTTATTGTGTTCCAGAAGAGGACCGACACACTATAAAGGAGGTAGTCATAATGTTTTGGCTCTTTAGTGTACACGACCTTGTTCAAACACAGTAGGCTGCTGATAATGGCGTCTTTGTTGACTTAAAAGGATTCTGGACTAACATCAACTTACCACATCCAATTTCAAAGGTAAGTTACGCTCACAACAGCCAGAGCGTGTATTTAAAGCAAACCTGATTTGCATACTCATAATAGCTCTACTGGCGCAACTCTAACGGGACTGGCGCGAAATTGGAATAGACATCATCTTTCAGACGTAGAAACACGCATATCAACTATCGTTCATATCACACAACGTCTTCTTGGTGTTGCGATTTTTTTCCGTCAGTGTATTTAAAGAAGCTGCTAATTTGAACAACATCCTGTATACAGAAGCGGATGGATACAGAAACGAAACGCACTTTTAAATCGCTTAACCGAAACAGTTGTCGCAGTTATTGTTGGTACACTTTAGTCGGTAGGCTGATTTATAACAAAACACCTACAGCAGAACAAACTAAATATCATCATCTAACATACGAGTACACTTTTGATTTTATCGTGGCTACTTATTTTATTACTATTATCATTTCGGACACTTCTTCTAATTTGTGTTAGTATAAATGTGTTGTTGTCTTTTTCGGTGCCAGAAGAAACATTCTCGGTAGAGGAAGTGACTCCTGAAAGTTACAGATTGACACCGAACACGGAGTCTACCGCATCGCTTATTCACTGATCTCTCGTGCTTAGCAAATTTTAATTGAAATCCATAGGATGCTATACAATAATAACACATTTCCGTTGGAAAGCCGTAATTTCTGCTGCTAAACGAGAGAATGGTGACTGTTAATCGTGATAGGAAAAATACTTTCTTTTCCTGCTGACACAATACTGTTTTGGGAAAGACGCACTATGAATAACTTTTATCATCGTTGTACTGAACTTCGAATGCAAGTCTTTGGCACAAGGAAGCCTGACAGCGACACTTGTCAATGTGAAGATAAAACTTGTCAACGCGAAGATAGAAAAACTTGTATAAAAACGTCGTATTATAGATGTATTTAAAATATGTATCCACAATATCTATAGAATATTTTCCAATCTAAACGTTTGTATGCGATAGCAGGACTACTCATCCTTTGACTTTCATGGCGCAGTGAAAGGGCTATGTCAAGTAGCCATATGATCCTCATCCTATATACACTACTGGCCATTAAAATTGCTACACCACGAAGCTGACGTGCTACAGACGCGATATTTAACCGACAGGAAGAAGATGCTGTGATATGCAAATGATTGCCTTTACAGAGCATTCACACAAGGTTGGCGCCGGTGGCGACACCTACAACGTGCTGACATGAGGAAAGTTTCCAACCGATTTCTCATACCCGAACAGCAGTTGACCGGCGTTGCTGGTGAAACGTTGTTGTGATGCCCCGTGTAAGGAGAAGAAATGCGTATCATCACGTTTCCGACTTTGATAACGGTCGGATTGTAGATTATCGCGATTGCGGTTTATCGTATCGCGACATTGCTGCTCGCGTTGGTCGAGATCCAAAGACTGTTAGCAGAATATGGAATCGGTGGGTTCAGAAGGGTAATACGGAACGCCGTGCTGGATCCCAACGGCCTCGTATCACTAGCAGTCGAGATGACAGGCATCTTATCCACGTGGTTGTAAAGGATCGTGCAGCCATGTCTCGATCCCTGAGTCAACAGATGGGGACGTTTGCAGCAGCATGGACTATTAGCCGGGAGACCATGGCTGCGGTTACCCTTGATGCTACATCACAGACAGGAGCGCCTGCGATGGTGTACTCAACGACGAACCTGGATGCACGAATGGCAAAACGTCATTTTTTCGGATGACTCCAGGTTCTGTTTACAGCATCATGATAGTCGCATCCGTGTTTGGCGACATCGCGGTGAACGCACATTGGATGCGTGTGTTCGTCATCGCCATGCTGGCGTATCACCCGGCGTGATGGAATGGGGTACCATTGGTTACACGTCTCGGTCACTTCTTGTTCGCAGTGACGGCACTTTGAACAGTGGACGTTAGATTTCAGATGTGTGACGACCCGTGGCTTTACCCTTCATTCGATCCCTGCGAAACCCTACATTTCAGCAGGATAATGCACGACCGCATGTTGCAGGTCCTGTACGGGCCTTTCTGGATACAGAAAATGTTCGACTTATGCCCTGGCCAGCACATTCTCCGGATCTCTCACCAACTGAAAACGTCTGGTGAATGGTGGCCGAGCAGGTGGCTCGTCACAATACGCCAGTCACTACTCTTGATGAACTGTGGTATCGTGTTGAAGCTGCATGGGCAGCTGTACCTGTACACACCATCCAAGCTCTGTTTGACTCAGTTCCCAGGCGGATCAAGGCCGTTATTACGGCCAGGGGTGGTTGTTCTGGGTACTGATTTCTCAGGATCTATGCACCCAAATTGCGTGAAAATGTAATCACATGTCGGTTCTAGTATAATATATTTGTCCAATGAATACCCGTTTATCATCTGCATTTCTTCTTGGTGTAGCAATTTTAATGGCCAGTAGTGTATGTCGTTTGCACTCACCTCAAAAAATGTAGTTTCTTACAATATTAATGTCCTCCAGTACGTAGAAAATACAAGCATCTACTGAATCAAAAGATCTCTGTTAAAAAGTGTTGGACAAAAAGATATGAGCACACTTTTGATTTTGACTACCTATTTTATCACTGTTATCGTTTCGAACATGCTTTCTAATTTATGTTAGTATGTTTTTGTTGTTGTGGTTTTAGGTCCGAAAACTGGTATAATGCAACTCCCCACACAAGTCTGTCTTCTGTAAGTCTCCTCTTCTTTGCGCAACTAGTACATTCTTCATCTGTTTGACTTCCCTCAATCACCAAACTGACCATTCCTTGATGTCTTCGGATGTGTCCTGTCAGCCGATCGCTTCTTGCGGTCAACTTTCTCATAAAGTTCTTTCATCCTTAGTTTACCACATCACCTCTTCATTAGTTATCCAAACCGACAACCTACTCTTCCGTAGCAGTACATTTATAAAGCTCATATTCGCTTCTTATCTGTAGTGTTTACTGTCCACGTTTCAGTTCCATACGAATCTACACTCCAGAAAAATACTTTGACAAAACGCTTCGTAACACTTAAATCTGCCGTACATTCAATCCCCTCAAAACAGGGCGCTTGCCATGTTGGAGCAACTTGCATCACTAAACGATAGAGATAGCTGTACCATTTGTGCTACTACCTCGAAGGACTTTCTGCGGAAAGGGCAGGATAATACGCTGTTCGTGAGCAGCTGCATTTTCAGTAGTTGCAGGGACAAAGTTCGGCATGATTGTCTGATGTAACATTAACCAGCATGGGTTTTCTAAGTTGGTATAGCGAACGTCTGTGAGTAAGGGAAAATTATAGCCGAAATATTTCCCGAGGGCGTGCAGCTCTATTGTACGGCTTAACGGTGACAATTTCTTCTGGTGTAAAAAATTCCAGAGGTAAAATAGTCTCCTGTTGGTATGTTGTCGGAGCCCTTAATCGAGTAGACAAACTGGAGACTTTAAAAAGAGACATGGATAGGTTGAAATTAAGTACATTGGAAGCCAGCGAACATCTGTGGGAGTAAGAGAAGGACCACTCGTCAGATGCGTATAGAGTTAACAAAACAAAATAAAATACGGGTACTGCAAGTGTAGGTCCAATAACGAATAAGAAAATATGGATGCGGATAAACTACTGTGAATAGCAAAGTCAACGCAGTTTCGTAACCAAAATTGGTACAATACCAACACCCACCGCAGTGGCACAAGTACATGTGTCTATAAGCTCCACACATGATGAAGAGATTGCAAAGCACTTAAATAGGATTTGCAGAGTATCCATGTATACATATAGATGTCGAAATGATAACATAAATTACTCCCACGGGTAAGAGCGATTAAAATTGTGATGAGAAACTGAAATTTGATAGTAGGAACAGGAACGGAATGAAATACAATGGAAGAACATGGACTTGGGGAAAGCAAGGAAAGGAGAAGCCGTCTGGTAGAATTTTACGAAGACCATAATCGAAGTAATAGTGGCTATTGATTCGATAAACTTGAAAAAAGGATGCATACATCAAAGAGAAACTCGAGAATGTTTCAAACAGATCATATAATCGTAAGCCCGAGATCTGGAATCTAGTTTTTAAGCAACATAACTTTTCGAGAAGCAGGTGTGGCCTCCGATAATAATTTATTGTTTACGAGCTGCAGAATAAACTTGAAGAAATTGCAGGGTAGCGAGACAGTATGGTGATGAGACCCATATAAATCGAAAGGACCAGTGGTTGCTCGGAGGTTCAAATCGAGCATCAGTCAAAAATTGACTGATACCGGGGAAACGAATACATTAGAATACGTATGGAAGGCTTGCCGGATGAAGTAATGAAAGTAGCAGGAATCAAATAGGCAAACAGGTAATGCTCAGTAGTAATCCTTGGATAACTAATGAGATATTAAATGTGACTGTAAAAAATTTCAATTTATCAACACAGACTTCTAATAAAGAACTGACAGAAAGCACAAAATGGCAAATCATGGATAACTAGAGAAGATATGCAAAGCTGTTGTTACGGTACTGCCTTTCAGATTGGCGTCTCTATCCTACGTCCATGTGAGACGCAAGCTGTCACCGCATTTCTCAACCAGAAGCTGAAAGGGGCCGAGTTGACATCACAGAAGTCTCCAATCTGTCACTAAAACGACACTGGTTACCACACGATTAGCCAAGTTACCTCTGGTTGTAAAGATTTTTTTCATAAAAATAAACTTTTTAAGATTACGTTCGTTGAATGTCTAAACTGTGGAATGGATAAAATACGAATTATCGTTTAGTGTGCTGTAGCTGCAAGTGGTGTGCTTACTCTGTGTTAGTGTTAGAAATACTTTACACGAATTGATTGGGCAATGCAACTCCAAGTACCAATAAAGAAATACAGTCACTGCAAAATACATTCAGCACCTTAGACACTGTATCCTATAGCCCTGTTCAAAACTAGTAATTTTGGTCACTGCTGATAACAAATGAATTAAATAGTCTTACCTCTAGAGCAGCAACGGTGGAACGCGGTATATTCTGGTCTCTCATAAAAAATATAAATATGCTAGCTACAGGCCCAGCAATGTGAAATGCTTACTGTAATACTTTGAAATGCACATGAAATTGTTTTGGATGATAAATGAAAACATTTTTGAAAATCCAACTTCTTTGAAAAACTAATTACCTGGATAGGGTGGAGGTACTGATTGTGGTGAATTACAATCGATAATGTCTTTTAGCAATATTATATTGCAGGTTAAGTTATACAGGGTGGTCCATTGATAGTGACCAAATATCTCACGAAATAAGCATCAAACGAAAAAACTACAAAGAAAGAAACTCGTCTAGCTTGAAGGGGGAAACCAAATGGCGCTATGGTTGGCCCACTAGATGGCGCTGCCATAGGTCAAACGGATATCAACTGCATTTTTTTTAAAAAATAGGAACCCCCATTTTTATTACATATTTGTGTAGTACGTAAATAAATGTGAATGTTGTAGTTGGACCACTTTTTTCGCTTTGTGACAGATGGCGCTGTAATAGCCACAAACGTATAATTACGTGGTATCACGTAACATTCCGCCAGTGCGGACGGTATTTGCTTCATGATACATTATCCGTGTTAAGATGGAGCGTTTACCAATTGCGGAAAAGGTGATCGTGTTGATGTATGGCTATTGTGATCAATATGCCCAACGGGCGTGTGCTATGTATGCTGCTCGGTATCCTGGACGACATCATCCAAGTGTCCGGTCCGTTCGCCGGATAGCTACGTTATTTAAGGAAACAGGATGTGTTCAGCCACATGTGAAACGTCATCCACGACCTGCAACAAATGATGATGCCCAAGTAGGTGTTTTACCTGCTGTCGTGGCTAATCCGCACATCAGTAGCAGACAAACTGCGCGAGGATCGGGGATCTCAAAAACGTCGGTGTTGAGAATGCTACATCAACATCGATTGCACCCGTACCATATTTCTATGCACCAGGAATTGCGTAGCGACGACTTTGAACGTCGTGTACAGTTCTGCCACTGGGCACAAGAGATATTACGGGACGATGACTGATTTTTTGCACGCGTTCTATTTGGCAACGAAGCGTCATTCACCAACAGCGGTAACGTAAACGGCGTAATATGCACTATTGGGCAACGGAAAATCCACGATGGCTGCGACAAGTGGAACATCAGCGTCCTTGGTGGGTTAATGTATGGTGCGGCATTATGGGAGGAAGTATAATTGGTCCCCATTTTATCGATAGCAATCTAAATGGTGCAACGTATGCTGATTTCCTACGTAATGTTCTACCGATGTTACTGCAAGATGTTTCACTGCATGACAGAATGACGATGTACTTCCAACATGATGGATGTCTGGCACATAGCTCGCGTGCGGTTGAAGCGGTATTGAATAGCATATTTCATGACAGATGGATTGGTCGTCGAAGCACCATACCATGGCCCGCACGTTCACCGGATCTGAAATCCCCCGATTTCCTTCTGTGGGGAAAGTTGAAGGATATTTGCTATCGTGATCCTCCGACAACGCCTGACAACATGCGTCAGCGCATTGTCAATGCATGTGCGAACATTACGGAAGGCGAACTACTCGCTGTTGAGAGGAATGTCGTTACACGTATTGCCAAATGCATTGAGGTTGACGGACATCATTTTGAACATTTATTGCATTAATGTGGTATTTACAGGTAATCACGCTGTAACATCATGCGTTCTGAGAAATGATAAGTTTAGAAAGGTACATCTAACAGATTGGAACAACCGAAATAAAATGTTCAAACGTACCTACGACCTGTACTTGAATTTAAAAAACCTACTTGTTACCAACTGTTCATCTAAAATTGTGAGCAATATGTTTGTGACTATTACAGCGCCATCTATCACAAAGCGGAAAAAGTATTCCAACTGAAACATTCATATTTCATTACGTACTAAACGAATATGTAATAAAAAACGTAGGTTCCTTTTTAAAAAAACTCAGTTGATATCCGTTTGACCTATGACAGCGCCGTCTAGTGGGCCAACCACAGCGCCATCTGGTTTCTCCCTTCAAGCTAGACAAGTTTCGTTCTTTGTAGTTTTTTCGTTTGACGCTTATTTCGTGAGATATTTGGCCCGGTCACGATCAATGGACCACCCTGTATATGACGTAATGGACAGGAAGAAATTACAGTGGTACTGGCATGTACGACGAATGGAGAAAGCCAGAATAGCAAAATTGATACTGGAGTGGGAACTGGAGGGGAGAAGATGAAGAGGACGACCTATGACCACCTGGCTCCAGACTGTACAGCACACAGTGAGGAGAATGGGCGCAGAGGAAGAGGACACACAAGATCGAAACACCTGGAGGAATATTTTGAAAATATTGTTTAAGAACGTTTTTTCTTTGTATTGTAATTTCCGAGTAAATTGTTATGTTAGAGATAAGCCTCTGTAATGAGAAAAAGCTCAAAAATAAATAAAAAATACAAACGTTTGTCTTTTCAAAATCATATGACAATTGTAATTGCATTACTCACAATTGATTCACAAGCTATGAGATTGAAAGTGCAAGTATTTTCTACCTCATTAAGCCAGTATATATACAGATCATCAAATTACTTATTACTGACAAAGATGACGGAGGTAGTCATCGAAAGCTTGGGATTTTATCCAAATTTGACGCGGCAAGTAAACCGAGAACTTTTTATGCAAGGACTCCGTCGCGAAAGACTTCGTAGTCATACTTATATCTAGATTAACAAATCATAGAAACATTACAAAATTGTAATATCTAACTAGCCTTTTTATCAAAACGGATTACGTACATTGTGGGGTTACTCAGCAATTACAAATTATCAGCCAACTCTCACCTATACTAACGCGCTGGCAAGTACAAAAATCATAATTATTTAACATATTTTCCTTGCTTGCATGAAGACTTCTGCTTCCATATTCAACAATATTCACATACCCACATTAATCTAACACTTGTTGACTTCACACAGCACACCACTAAAACTGCCTACTCCATCGCCTTTCACTCACAGATAGCTAGCTACCTTTGCTCCCACCGCTCTCTTACTCCGCCACTACAAGAATCTCAGACCAGAAGCAGCATCTCTGGGTCTGAGATATAGAGCCTATCAAAGACATACATCGTTTACAAAATCATATTCGGGTGCCACATACAAATGTGCCCCAGTAGACTCACTCCTTTCTTGCTGTGGTTGGAATATCGTCGACGCAGCATAGCACGCGAACCGGACCATCGCAATGGAGACTCGAATTACACCACATCCGAGCCTGGCACTGAGTCGCTTCCGTTGTCTACTCAGTCAAATAGGATGTGCTGTCACTACAAGGTGGGTAGAGCAACCTTAAATACGGCCCACTCCCGGTAGGCAGTATTGACATCGTCCACAGCGAGCACTGACAGGTGCTCTACGCCAGTCGTTGGCGTGATGAGGTTCATCCTGCTTAACAACTGCTGGTCATTGTCTCCACTACTTGCTAGTCTGTGGGCTTCGTCTAGCCCTAATGCTGCTGCGGACTGAACTGCTGCCTTCTACTTTCTGGCTTCAACCGACCTCAGGGCTCCTATCGAGGGAACCATGGTTTGCAGCCACTTCTCAAAAACCACGAGCACCTGACTTGCTGCCGAGCAATCGCCTGCCCTGAGAGTATGTTCTTTGCTACTACAGGCATGCCCCCGCAGGTAGGTGCGTTACACCGTGCCTAGGAGCTCTTGATTCGCAACAACACTCTGGTGCCTCCTCCACTGGCCCTACCACAGTTTGTTAGCTATTGACCGGCTCCCCTCGGAATTTGCTGCCCCAACTCGACAGTCGGTTTGGTGCTGACATGGCTTCTTCACCGAAGCACTACTATTCGGCCGGAGACCACGGTTCTAAGACAGAACATACCTCTGGGCGGTGGCCAGAGTAAGACAACTTCTTTGACTGCTGTACGAATTGTGATGAGAAAATTGGTTGTTATTTCTCATTGCCTCTATGACTGCACGGATGCCTGCCACATGGTTCTACGTACCTACTGAACTGTCAATCATCCTGCAACATCATCGCGGTTTGCTGCGAGGTCAATAAACACTCGAGCTTTCCTGATTAGGCTGTAATGTATAACTATGCATGACTACGAGAAAGGCAGATGTTACCTATAGGAAAATTCATGACATCTTTGGAGAAACGAGGGAAGGCTGAAACCTGGAAGCATTGTGTGGAAGAACTATACAGGGAAAACGAACATGAAGACAGTTTTATAGAAATGAAAGAGTAAGTAGGTGTAGATCAAATTAGAGACATGATAGTTTGAAACAGTTCTGAAAGGCTGTTGGGTGTAGTGGTTATTGTGGCTTATCCAGCCTGGTGGATATAACAAGATAGTGAACCCCCATTTTACAGGGTGTGACGAATAGCGGTTGAGAGTTAACAGCTAAATGAGGTAGACGAATTGTTTCGAAGTGTAGCATATTGTGTACTTCTCCTCATTGTACATTTTTTCAGGTATGAACAGTTTACTTGAACAGACTAAAAAATTAGACAGTTTTGGTCATCGACAATCAGTCATAGACCGTAAATAATGATAAACTCCACGCTGGGCACTCACAAAACAATGAGCTCTGTTTTTTAAGTTAGAGCCAAAAATTTCGGTGAAACAGTCAGCAGTGAGCCGTTCCTTATGAAACTTTAGCAATTTACAAAGTCATGTCTCGGACGTATTTCTCCTTCGTGAGATCGTACTGGATGAACTACCCTTTTCAGACGTTCAGCTCTTATCTTAGAGTATTCAGTCTGTGGTGCTGTCGTGTTTCTTTAATTTTCACCGTAATTGTTTGGAACATCCTGTTTATAGCACAAATTAGACAAACTGAGCATTCCTCTCAGCGTGTAGTCGAAACTGCCAAAACTTCGTAGCCCGTCTCCCTCGGAGGGCAAATACAAAGGCATTAACGACTCTCACAGATTATAGCCAGGCCGGATTCTTCCCTAGGCTCATAACATACTCCACTGTGCGTAACACTTCGCTAGTAGGTTGAGTTACACGACCGTCATGATACAGTGATCGACAGTGACTTCACATAACGCACAGGGTGGGACTAGCTAATAGTTAGCATGCTTTGTGGACTTACATTTATCTTTTTTATTATTAGGTACTACGAATATCGTGCTATTCAGAAATCCTGAGGTGATTGTGTCCCTGAAAACATTTAATGATTAGATGTTGTCTCGAAACAGTATCAGTATATATAGCACCATTGTTCACCAGTCTCACCGTTTTCAAGGAGCTATCAAGTTTCTACCTTACTAGGGCTTAGATAAAGGGAAATACATTTTATACCAACGTAAGTAGACGTTGGGGGTTTTCCACCTTCACCGTTCGCTAAAGTCGTCCAAGAACGTTTAGGTTGAAAGTGGCAGAAGAAATACGCTAAGGCTCTCGTGCCAGCGGAGCGTTTGCGTTTGCAGTGCTCGCTCTTCCCGACATCTACTGCGCTGATTCAAGGCAAGGAAGCCAAACAGAAGTAGCGCGCCGAGGCTACAGTTTCGCATGCAGAATGCTAATTTAATGGCCCAGCGCAGCCAACCCTGCTGCCTTCAAAGGGGCCTTATACAAAGGAAACAGCTTGCAAGTAAATTTACAATTTCACCACAACAACCTGTAATTTCCGCAAGGCTCGCAAATATTTTTAAGCAGCCGGTCAGAAGTTAGGTTTTTGTATTGACTTCCGCTTCCTTACTTAAACTAGCGAAAAGGAGATACTCAAAGAATAGATTAGACCGGCGTTTATCTGATTAATTTAATCGTTATTTCAAATACGAAATACACACACAAAGCATAATGTATTATGCCAATGTAAAGACAGAAATGAAATATTTCTTGTTCATTCATTTATTTATGTGGCACTACAGGAACTAATTGCAAAATCAAAAAAGTAATCGTTATTTTTTTGTTTTCCCTCGTTCCTTAGTTGCTTCAAAATTCATCGACTAATGTTCCGCCCTTGTAATTTAATGAAAGGCTGTTTGCTTTTTGCTGTACGTGTTCCGCTTTTTTTATTTATAAAGAACCTTCAGTGGCCTGTAATACATGTTTGTTTTTGTATGTATAATAAATGCATTATGTAGTAGTTACAAACACGTTACTATGTTACGTTTTCTCATGTTTTTTGTTGTTTTTCAGATCAAAAGCTACTTTTGTAGCATAACTTTCGTGAGGTTAAATTATAGTTTGGTGTTACTTACGATTTCCAGTGTTGATAGTCCATGTGTGTGGTCCTGAAGACGTGTTAATTCGGTCCCCATACTCCAGCTGGCCAATTTCCGGTTTTTTTTCATCCACATTTGTTACAACACCACCTGCATCTTTCATTGTGTGGTCACCATGTATGTGTTTAGTGTGTGTAATGTTGCCAACTGTCACTGCCTGTGTATCTTTCACCTTTTATTTATGTTGTGTGTGTGCTGTTTGATAGTTTTTCATTTCTTTTGTGTATGTATGCTTGCGCGTGTCTATTTTGTTATGTGTGAATGTGTCATGCTATCTGAGAGTGCTTTCTTTGTGTATGTGTGGTTGTGTTTTCCTTTATGTGAGTGGATATTAGTGTGTGTGTGTGTGTGTGTGTGTGTGTGTGTGTGTGTGTGTACGTGTTGGAGAAAGAGAGAGCGAATAATAATCTACATGAAAGAAAACCGAAATGTATACCACATTTATCAGTATATAACTTTTCTCTACGATTGTCTATAAATGTGTGCAGACACTGATTAATCCAGCTTGTAAGTGAGCAGAAAGTTTTTTTCTTTTAGTTATTTCCAACTTCGGTGAGGAAAGTAACTTTTTCCGTCATTTTTTCCCTTACGAGTCACCTTACCCTTTCTGTCTTCCTTTCACTCAATGTACTGTGATTTTTTACTATTTTCATGCTTTTACTTTCCTGCAAGTATTAAGAAGAATCGAAAGTTGATCTACATAAGAATATAAACGCTTTTAAGGCGTCCATACGCGGCCTGGCTACTCACCCACCACGGCGACAACCCGTGGACAATGGCTAGCGCTTGGCGGACCCTACCTGCCCGCCCTGACAGAATGCGGGTTGGTAGGTAGCGGTGAGAGTAAGCAGGTAGAGTGTTCGCCCGTGGAACCGACGCAGCTGAACCACGGAGCCGACAGAGAGGTGTGCGGATATTTGCCACGCCGGACTTTTGCCACGATTTTACCTGCTCCGAAGGGTTGGGACCCATGTCTGCCCCTCCTTCTCCTCATCGATGTCGCACAGTAAAGGTACTTACTGAGCCTTTCTGCTGGTTTACTTAACACAAGACCAGAATCTCTTTGAATTTTCCGCCACATTTCTAGAGAGACTTTCGTTGTGGAAACTATTACATGTATCTCGCATTGAAATCCGCACCAAATTTCGAGCCTCAGTAAAACTTCGCCAATCTTGGAGATTTTGTGTTCGTCTAAATTATACGTGCCTTTTTCGATGCTCCTGCAGCAGCTTTCTGTCTTGTTTTGTGTACCATGGGGGATCAGTTCTGTCTCTTATTAATTTATTTGGTATGAATCTCTCGAGTGCTGTTGATACTATTTCTTTGAACTGAAGCCACATATGGTCTTCACTTACATACTTCCCCAATATTGCAGACTGTCTATTAGAAAGACGTCAAGCGAATTTTTAGCTGCTTTTATAAATAGATATATTTAGCTTTCGGTTTTGGTGAATTTCTTTGTTACGGAATTGAGCCTCGCTCGACTGTGTGTTCACTAATCCCTGTATCCTTCGTGATGCTCAGGATTATTTGTGGCTAAGAGGTCAAGTGTGTTTTCGTAACTATTTACAATTTCAATGGTCTCGTGAACTAATTGTTCAAAATACTTAAAAGAAAGCATTTAGAACAATTACAGAAGTTGTTTTCTATCTACAATAGGGTCTGAAAATGTATTTTTGTCAACATACGGAAGGTAGATTGAAGTCACTGCCAACTATGATTGTATGAGTAGCGTACCTATTTGTGATGAGACTCAAGTTTTCTTTGAACTGTTCAGGAACTGTTTCATCTGAGACCAGGGGTCGGCTAAAGGAGCCAGTTATTAATTTATTCCGGTTGCCGAATACGACCTCTGCCCATACTAAGTCCCAGGAACTATCTGCTTCCATGTCACTTGTGAGCTGAAACACACATTACATTATTTTTCCTTAAGTTGAGCATCTTGTTTCTGTTGTAGTGCAGATCATTAGAGTTACTGCTTTTCCCTCCAAAATCTAGGATGCTTTCTCTGTGACCCTGTAAATACCAGAGCTAAATAACGTAGAATAACAACGTACGTTACAAGCACAGTATTCTGTATTACTTCATTTCCTTATTTCTAACATTTTAAAATTTTACATCGACTTTAGATGACATGTCAATCATAGATGTTCTTATCTCTAATTAGTGAACGTATTTTCAGTCATGTACATTCGCATTCTCTTTAGAACTTTCCTTCCTTGTTCCTTTCCTGCCTATGGAGTGTTTCTATCACGATCAGTAAGCGTGAAATGAAGCTACCGTACAGACAGAGGGATCTATATTTATACTTGGCATAACTAATTACATACTGGCATAATCGTCCATATTGCTTTCGTTTCCCAGAAGTTATAAATATTTATATTTCGGAAATGAAGCTCTGTATTTCGCCAAGATGTCGAAGAAGAAGGTCCCTTACGTACTGGTTGTACCGAGTAAGGTGTGGAGATAGCGGTTTGAAAGCGGACAGAAGTACGAGGAAGGGCGTCCCTTACCTAAGGGATCGCTAATGAAGCTACCTGGCGAAGGAGCAAGTGTGGCAAATGTTCAGCGTGGCAAATGTCCAGAATGACCAATGTCCGGCGTGGCAAATGTCCGGTATCCGACTGAGAGCCCATCGCCTACACGCAGGCTAGCGGGTCAAGGCTGACCATATCGGCAGAAGGTTTATGTCCCCTATGATCCGCCCACTCCCAAACCCCTTCCCCCCCCCCCCCCCCCTCCCACCCTCCTCTTCGATCTGAAGTTCCTAAATGCACTTTAGCATATTTTGAAGTGACATAAACTGTAGAGAACGATCTTAGAATATTTTTGTGCTGTGTGAAATTTATAAAAATTGCTCTATGAGCTCATTCTGCGCTATGAATTTTCATGTGTGCATTGCTTGAGAGACTCTGAATATATCAGGGTGAATATAATTTCGTAAATCAGCTGATATTAGTTTAACATTGCCACTTGTGACAGAACACTTTTAGTTTTTACCGTGTGCCACCTGTTAAATACACTACTGGCCATTAAAATTGCTACACCAAAAAAAAAAAAAAAAAATGCAGATGATAAAAGGGTATTCATTGGACAAATATATTATACTAGAACTGACATGAGATTACATTTTCGCGCAATTTGGGTGCATAGATCCTGAGAAATCAGTACCCAGAACAACCACCTCTGGCCGTAATAACAGCCTTGATACGCCTGGGCATTGAGTCAAACAGAGCGTGTACAGGTACAGCTTCCCATGCAGCTTCCACATGATACCATAGTTCATCAAGAGTAGTGACAGGCGTATTGTGACTAGCCAGTTGCTCGGCCACCATTGACCAGACGTTTTCAATTGGTGAGAGATCTGGAGAATAGTGTTGTGGTTGGCAGGAGAGCCAACACTGTGTTACTAGAGGAAGCCGAAAGGCACGCGTTTTAGCTCACGCCCGCTGGCGTGAGGTATGGAACAGGACAAGGAAATTAGACTTTAGAAAAAACGGATGCAGGTGGTGGAATACTTAACTTTAATCCATTAATGGTGAACGTCGCTCTTGACTGTACATGATTCAGTATCAATAGTAACTGGTAATGGCGCCTTGCTAGGTCGTAGCAAATGACATAGCTGAAGGCTATGCTAACTATCGTCTCGGCAATTGAGAGCGTATTTCGTCAGTGAACCATCGCTAGCAAAGTCGGTTGTACAACTGGGGCGAGTGCTAGGTAGTCTCTCTAGACCTGCCGTGTGGCGACGCGTGGTCTGCAATCACTGATAGTGGCGACACGCGGGTCCGACGTATACTAACGGACCGCGGCCGATTTAATGGCTACCACCTAGCAAGTGTGGTGTCTGGCGGTGACACCACAGAATGTGCTGGCGAGGGCAGCAGTCGAACATTTTCTGTGTCCAGAAAGGCCCGTACAGGACCTGCAACATGCTGTCGTACATTATCCTGCTGAAATGTAGGGTTTCGTAGGGATCGAATAAAGGGTAGAGCCACGATGACGATTACACGCTTCCAATGTGCGTTCACCGTGATGTCGCCAAACACGGATGCGACCATCGTGATGCTGTAAACAGAATCTAGAAAAATGACGTTTTGCCATTCGTGCACCCAGGCTCGTAGTTGAGTACACCACGGCAGGCGCCCCTGTCTGTGATGCAGCGTCAAGGGTTTCCGCAGCCATGGTCTCCGAGCTGACAGTCCATGCTGCTGCAAACGTCGTCGAACTGTTCATGCACATGGTTGTTGTCTTGCAAACGTCCCCACCAGTTGACTCAGGGATCCAGACGTAGCAGCACGTTCCGTTAGAGCCGTGTGGATAAGATGCCTGTCATCTCGACTCTTTGTGATACGAGGCCGTTGGGATCCAGCACGGCGTTCCGTATTACCCTCCTGAACACACCGATTCCGTATTCTGCTAACAGTCATTGGATCTCGACCAACGTGAGCAGCAGTGTCGCGATACGATAAACCGCAAACGTGATAGGCTACAATCCGACATTTATCATAGTCGGAAACGTGATGGTATGCATTCCTCCTCCTTGCACGAGGCATCACAACAACGTTTCACCAGGAAACGCAGGTGAACTGCTGTTTGTGTATGAGAAATCGGTGGGAAACTTTCCTTATGCCAGCACATTGTAGGTGTCGCCACCGGCGCCAACCTTGTGTGAATGCTCTGAAAAGCTAATCAATTGCATATCACAGCATCTTCCTGTCAGTTAAATTTCGCGTCTGTAGCACATCATCTTCGTGGAGCAGCAATGTTAATGGTCAGTAGTGTATGTGTGTAGAGGGACAAGGTTCGCATCACCCCACTCTCCATTGTTGCCAAAATTATGCAAGAGGGCGGTGATTACGACATCGAAGATGGCGGCATGTGGACCTGGCAACAGCGCATGACGTCATCCAAGATGGCGGATTTTGGCGGGAAAATAGGTCAATTGTGCTACGTCCACTATCCTAACCTCAAGATAAACTGGCGGAAAGTTTGAATTTCAGCGGGAAAATAGTCCAATTGTGCTACGTCCACTAACCTAAGCCTCCAGAAGAAAAAAAATGGCGGGAAGTTTGAATTCCAACACGATAATGCATACAAAGACCACACTTATCTTTTTATTATTATTGATAATCTTTCATTAACATTCATTATTATTTATTATTATTTATTATCATTTATTAATATTTATTATCATTTATTATTATTTATTATTATTGACCTGCCTCCACTAGAAAATTCCCTCCAAATTCAAATTCCAACACGATAATGGCTGCAAAACCTTACTTTTGTTTATTATTATTCATTATTATTTATTAACATTCATTATCATTCATTGTCATTTATTATCATTCATTATTAGTTATTATCATTCATTATCATTTATTATTATTATTTCTTTCTTTTCTCAGACGTTATGTTTGGTCAAAAATGGAAAGTGACGCAGACCTTGATCAAGCGTGACTTCCTTTTAACTGTACGGTATATGTTATATTGCATTTAGGAACTTTCCAGTAATTGAACATGTATCAATAATTATGGATTTCTGTAGTTGTATATATAAGTTTGGATGTAGCTGTATTGCATTGATGTACTGGTGGATATTGTGTGGTATGACTCCTGTAGTTGATAGTATAAGTGGTATAATGTCAACTTTATTCTGATGCCACATGTCCTTGACTTCCTCAGCCAGTTGGATGTATTTTAAATTTTTTCTCCTGTTTTCTTTTGTATATTTGTTGTATTGGGTACGGATATTTCGATTAGTTGTGCTAATTTCTTCTTTTTATTGGAGAGTATGATGTCAGGTTTGTTATGTGGTGTTGTTTTATCTGTTATAATGGTTCTGTTCCAGTATAATTTGTATTCGTCATCCTCCAGTACATTTTGTGGTGTATACTTGTATGTGGGAACGTGTTGATTTATAAGTTTATGTTGTAAGGCAAGCTGTTGATGTATTATTTTTGCTACATTGTCATGTCTTCTGGGGTATTCTGTATTTGCTAGTATTGTACATCCGCTTGTGATGTGATCTACTGTTTCTGTTTGTTGTTTCCAAAGTCTGCATTTATATGTTGTGGTATTGGGATCTTTAATAATATGCTTGCTGTAATATATGGTGTTTATTGTTTGATCCTGTATTGCAATCATGAATCCTTCCGTGTCACTGTATATATTGCCTTTTCTTAGCTATGTGTTGGATGTGTCTTGATCGATGTGTGGCTGTGTTAGATGATACGGGTGCTTGCCATGTAGTGTTTTCTTTTTCCAATTTACTTTCTTCGTATCTGTTGATGTTATGTGATCTAAGGGGTTGTATAAGTGGTTATGAAATTGCAGTGGTGTAGCTGATGTATTTATATGAGTGATTGCTTTGTGTATTTTGCTAGTTTCTGCTCGTTCTAGAAAGAATTTTCTTAAATTGTCTACCTGTCCATAATGTAGGTTCTTTTTATATCGATACATCCCCTTCCTCCTTCCTTTCTGCTTAATGTGAATCTTTCTGTTGCTGAATGTATGTGATGTATTCTATATTTGTGGCATTGTGATCGTGTAAGTGTATTGAGTGCTTCTAGGTCTGTGTTACTCCATTTCACTACTCCAAATGAGTAAGTCAATATTGGTATAGCATAAGTATTTATAGCTTTTGTCTTGTTTCTTGCTGTCAATTCTGTTTTTAGTATTTTTGTTAGTCTTTGTCTATATTTTTCTTTTAGTTCTTCTTTAATATTTGTATTATCTATTCCTATTTTTTGTCTGTATCCTAGATATTTATAGGCATCTATTTTTTCCATCACTTATATGCAGTCGCTGTGGTTATCCAATATGTAATCATGTTGTTTAGTGTGTTTTCCCTTGACTATGCTATTTTTCTTACATTTGTCTGTTCAAAAAGCCATATTTATATCATTGCTGAATACTTCTGTTATCTTTAGTAATTGGTTAAGTTGTTGATTTGTTGCTGCCAGTAGTTTTAGATCCTCCATGTATAGCAAATGTGTGACTTTGTGTGGGTATGTTCCAGTAATATTGTATCCATAATTTGTACACTCCTGGAAATGGAAAAAATAACACATTGACACCGGTGTGTCAGACCCACCATACTTGCTCCGGACACTGCGAGAGGGCTGTACAAGCAATGATCACACGCACGGCACAGCGGACACACCAGGAACCGCGGTGTTGGCCGTCGAATGGCGCTAGCTGCGCAGCATTTGTGCACCGCCGCCGTCAGTGTCAGCCAGTTTGCCGTGGCATACGGAGCTCCATCGCAGTCTTTAACACTGGTAGCATGCCGTGACAGCGTGGACGTGAACCGTATGTGCAGTTGACGGACTTTGAGCGAGGGCGTATAGTGGGCATGCGGGAGGCCGGGTGGACGTACCGCCGAATTGCTCAACACGTGGGGCGTGAGGTCTCCACAGTACATCGATGTTGTCGCCAGTGGTCGGCGGAAGGTGCACGTGCCCGTCGACCTGGGACCGGACCGCAGCGACGCACGGATGCACGCCAAGACCGTAGGATCCTACGCAGTGCCGTAGGGGACCTCACCGCCACTTCCCAGCAAATTAGGGACACTGTTGCTCCTGGGGTATCGGCGAGGACCATTCGCAACCGTCTCCATGAAGCTGGGCTACGGTCCCGCACACCGTTAGGCCGTCTTCCGCTCACGCCCCAACATCGTGCAGCCCGCCTCCAGTGGTGTCGCGACAGGCGTGAATGGAGGGACGAATGGAGACGTGTCGTCTTCAGCGATGAGAGTCGCTTCTGCCTTGGTGCCAATGATGGTCGTATGCGTGTTTGGTGCCGTGCAGGTGAGCGCCACAATCAGGACTGCATACGACCAAGGCACACAGGGCCAACACCCGGCATCATGGTGTGGGGAGCGATCTCCTACACTGGCCGTACACCACTGGTGATCGTCGAGGGGACACTGAATAGTGCACGGTACATCCAAACCGTCATCGAACCCATCGTTCTACCATTCCTAGACCTGCAAGGGAACTTGCTGTTCCAACAGGACAATGCACGTCCGCATGTATCCCGTGCCACCCAACGTGCTCTAGAAGGTGTAAGTCAACTACCCTGGCCAGCAAGATCTCCGGATCTGTCCCCCATTGAGCATGTTTGGGACTGGATGAAGCGTCGTCTCACGCGGTCTGCACGTCCAGCACGAACGCTGGTCCAACTGAGGCGCCAGGTGGAAATGGCATGGCAAGCCGTTCCACAGGACTACATCCAGCATCTCTACGATCGTCTCCATGGGAGAATAGCAGCCTGCATTGCTGCGAAAGGTGGATATACACTGTACTAGTGCCGACATTGTGCATGCTCTGTTGCCTGTGTCTATGTGCCTGTGGTTCTGTCAGTGTGATCATGTGATGTATCTGACCCCAGGAATGTGTCAATAACGTTTCCCCTTCCTGGGACAATGAATTCACGGTGTTCTTATTTCAATTTCCAGGAGTGTATTATTTAGCATGTTGGATAGTGGGTTCAGAGCAAGGCAGAACCGGAAAGGACTTAATGAGTCTCCTTGGTATATTCCATGCTTAATCTGTATTGGCTGTGATGTGATATTATTTGAATTTGTTTGGATATTAAGTGTGGTTTTCTAATTTTTCATTACTATGTTTAGGAACTGTATCAATTTAGGATCTACTTTGTATATTTCCAATATTTGTAGTAACCATGAGTGGGGTACACTATCAAAAGCTTTTTGGTAATCAATGTATGCATAGTGTAGCTACCTTTGTTTAGTTTTAGCTTGATATGTCACCTCTGCATCTATTATCAGTTGCTCTTTACATCCTCGTGCTCCTTTGCAACAGGCTTTTTGTTCTTCATTTATAATTTTGTTCTGTGTTGTATGTGTCATTAATTTCTGTGTAATGACTGAAGTTAATATTTTGCATATTGTTGGTAGGCATGTTATGGGGCGATATTTAACTGGGTTTGCTGTGTCTGCTTGATCTTTAGGTTTCAGATAAGTTATTCCATGTGTAAGTGTATCAGGGAATGTGTATGGGTCTGCAATGTAACTGTTAAATAATTTAGTTAGATGTGAATGTGTTGAGGTGAACTTCTTTAGCCAAAAATTTGCTATTTTATCTTTTCCAGGGGCTTTCCAATTGTGAGTAGAATTAATTGCTTGGGTGACTTCATGTTGCAAAATTATCACTTCAGACGTTTGTGGTATCATCTTGTATGTGTCTGTTTCTGCTTGTATCCAACGTGCATGCCTGTTATGTTGTACCAGGTTTGACCATATGTTTCTCCAGAAGTGTTCCATGTCTGTTATGATTGGTGGATTGTCTATTTTAATGTGTGTTATCTATTGTCCAGTAAAATTTCTTTTGGTCTGTATTGAATGTTTGGTTTTATTTCCTTCTATTTTCACTTTTTTTTGTATCTTCTAAGTCGTTTGGCCAATGCTTGTAATTTCTGCTCCTTTTCATCTAATTGCTCTATCGCTTCTTGTTGTGAGATTTTACCTAACCTTTTTCGTTTTTTTTCTGACATTTCATTTCTTATAAATTGTGTTAGCTGTCCAATGTCTTTTCTCAGTTTTTCTATTCTGATTTGTAGCCTGTGTTGCCATGCTGGTTTTGTGGGTTTCTTCTGTGTGTTGGTTGGTTCTGATCTCTGCCAAGTGTGTATATTTAGTGCAGTGAGTGCTCCTATATAAACCAGTAGTTGTAACTCTTCCATAGTTGTGTTTTCATTTATTTTGTTGTGTATGATTGTGTTGATAGTTTTTATTGTTATTTCGACTTGTGGGTTATTTGGCGGTCTATGCAAGAATGGTCTAATGTCTGTATTTGTGTCTTTGTATTCTATATATGTCAGCTGCAATTTTTGTTCTATATCTAACATGTGTGTCACTTTTTGTTATATTGTTTTCATTTATTTTGTTGTGTATGATTGTGTTGATAGTTTTTATTGTTATTTCGACTTGTGGGTTATTTGGCGGTCTATGCAAGAATGGTCTAATGTCTGTATTTGTGTCTTTGTATTCTATATATGTCAGCTGCAATTTTTGTTCTATATCTAACATGTGTGTCACTTTTTGTTATATTTGTTCTTGTTCTGGTGGCTGTCTTAAGATTTCGTTTTCCTCTGATTGTTTAATTGATGCGTGTTGTCCTTTGTTTGTTTGCTCTGGGATGTTTGAGTCCATTACTGTATTTTCTTCTTCTTCTGATTGCACATTATTTTGTTCCAGTATTTGTTGTACTTGTTGTTTGATGTTTTCTAATTCTGACTGGGGTATTATGTTATTTTTTATTATTACACGGATCTGATCAGCTAGTCGTTGTTCTGTTGAAAATTTTAATTCTGGGTATCTGGTAATAAATGTTGTGTATACTTGTGATCTGTATCCAGTTGTGTTGGTTCCTAGGTTTGTTGCTTGGTAATAACAGAACATGAGGCGTCGATTAACTCCATCTGACCATCTCATCCTCTGCCTTTGTTTTCCTTCTAGGGTGGTTGCAGGAAGCAAATCCTGCAAAACACCTCTATTTGAATTTAAATCATTTTCCAGTTGGCTAGCAGTGTCATTACCATTGTGGGTGGGCACAGGGTTCAAGCGTCGTCCCTGATCATGACGACGCTTGTCCGAGGCTTCTTTAGTTCTGTCCTGAACCAACTAATCACGCTAAAAGGGGGCTTTGCCTTATTAGTGGTTTGTTTCTTTTCGTCGCCTTTTACGACTGGCAGAACATGCCGGAGGCCTGTTCTTTTCCCGGGCCTCCACGGGAATTATTATTATTATTATTATTTATTATTATAGGCCTACATCCATTAGAAAATTGCCCCAAAGTCAAATTCCAACACGATAATGGCTGCAAAACCTTACTTTTGTTTATTATTATTCATTATTATTTATTAACATTAATTATCATTCATTGTCATTTATCATCATTCATTATCATTTATTATCATTCATCATCATTTATTATATTATAATTATTTATTATTATTATAGGCCTACATCCATTAGAAAATTGCCCCAAATTCAAATTCCAACACGATATTGTCTCGAAAACTGTACTTCTATTTATCATTATCATTTATTATTTATTCAAGATGTCCGATTTTCTCGGCGAGAAAGCCATTTTCCTTACATCTATAACAAAAATCTGTCACAAGTTTAAATCCCAACACCATAATTGAACACACGTTCGAACTTTCTCCCTCACTTATCATTTTTCACTGGTAGCCTATCATAATCGCGTCAAATAATAAACTGCTCTTATAGTAACGTAATTCACGTCCTTTAATTTTGCAGGAGGGAAGGGACTGAAGTCCTTATTTCAAGCAGTACGGTCATCATTTGTTCTCCAACACAGTCAGCACACACATCTTTGATATCGCAGTGCAGTCACCACGCGCTCCAACTGAATTAGTTCAAATCCTCGCCACCCCCTGACAACGCCCGGAGACACTGCCTACGCCTGTCACGTGTGGCGGCCAGCCACTAGTGCGGGGGGGGGGGGGGGGGGGCGAGCCCTGCGATCGCTCCCACGTCGTAAACATGTTTTCGCTGGACATGCTGGAACTTGTCGAGTTTGACGTCACAACGGCCCCTTGTCCGCTCACCACGTGTATTCGTCGCCTCCACACGTTTCCCGCCAAAATTGTCTGCCTCGGAGCTGAATCGCACAACGGTCGGCCGTTTCCCTGCAACACTTTCGGCGCCACGTTCAAACCTGTCGATGCCGACCGCTCACCGTCCACCACGTGCCCATGTGCGAGCGAGAACGCAATGCTACACTTTTTGCGGCAAAGTTTGCTCGACAGTGGAATCCGCCATGACTATATAACAGCACGTTTGGACCGCACTAGAACGCCAGCTAATTGACTCGCTCTTGCGCGCGCGTAATAACTGTACAATCGCTGCGCCGCCGCCCCACTTACGTCACACGCCCTCCATAAACGCGACAGACATAGCCTTCTGTAAATACCTGGAAAATGACTCTTTATTTCAGACATTACGGTCATGCAGGTGTTTTCCAACTGACTTCTCCATGCTCACACAGCGAAACTCCAGAGCGCAGCTGACGTACGCGCGGCCGGCTGAGCCCGCTCTGTCGGCAGCTCCCTGGCCGGCTGACGTCAAGCGACCAGCGGTGCCCGCCACAAACGGTCAGCGCCGCTCACATTCTGACCAGATTGCCGTTATTGCGCAAAAACGGCTCAGACTGCGCTATGCTGCTCGGGGAAGTAAGGAAGGGCTGCACTCTATTTATTTGGAGCCATTTTATTTAGTCGTGGAGTATATTTGTCACAAAACACCCGCACTGATCCGAATGTGGTCATCTGACACAGGCCACAAACACGTAAACAACTCCTAATTTCATCACACAATAGCAAATAGCTCTTCAATAATGCAGTACACAATATCAGCAGACGAGGTCCGTACTCTTAAACTCTCCAAATAAAGCACTGCACAGAGCACAGACATGCTCGCAAAATAGTGCAACAGACGCGCCCAAACACCACCAGCTGCCAAACCGACGATGAGTCTCTGCTCGGTATCCCCCAAACATGACCTCAACACAGTCGCATTCGCACCTATCACCGGAGAAATTGATATCGCCTATGCGCCTTAGATACGCTCCAAGGCAGGCCGCGCGCAAGTGCGGTCGGCGGGGAAGGGGATTCCAGAGTCTCTGGCCAAGTTCAGCTTCCGAGCGCTCATGACAGCCGACACATTTCAAAGCTTCATTGTTCTTCTCATATATACCACCGGCGTCTCAGGTTTGGACCTGCCTTCACGTCTATTTTCAGAATAGCTCATAGCTCGTTGACACACTTGATTAACGCGACCAGGTAAACATTTACTACTCGCATGCAACCGAGATGGTGACGGAAAACCAATCACTCTGATCTGCGCTGCAGGCGCGTGTAATAATTGAGAACACTCTATTTATTTTTTTCTAACATCTTATGTAACCATACAGTATATCTATCACGCTATCACAAAACACCAATCCCAGATGTGCTCTGGGTCATGTTGCACAGCCCACAGACACGCACCCAATCGTAATTTCAGTACACTCTATAGCAAATTGCTACTGAGTAATACCTCACACAGATGTGTAGATACGCTCAGTACTCGTAAACTATCGTAATAACGCATAGCAGAGCATGCAGACCCGCTCGCAAAATAACTCAGCAGACGTGCGCAGGTACCCTAACTCTGCACCCTGACCACAGCATCGTGAAGTCACCCATCCGTCAGATTTCAGACCTCGCACAGCCCCTACTCGGCTTCCGCAAGCGCGAGTTGGCGCGATCAACGCGCTCGTCAGCGTTCAATGCACACACATAGGTCCGTCCAGGACCGCGATCCCGAACCGCGACCACCGAACGCTGGTGGAAGTCAACTTTATATCAATGTAGCATAACACCAAAGCGCAGCCTCCATACGCTAGACACATCATAGCAGCACATGTCTTTACCTCCTATGACACTGTAGCACACTGCGCATTGCTCCTCACACGACATTACACAGCCCTTTAACTAAACATAACTACACATCCCTACTCTCGCCTCGTCGCGTGACCAGCCATATAAAAACCTTCTCAATATTATTCTTACCTTACGACGTTTTTTTAAAATGTGAGATCTAATTTACGCCTCCCACTGCACCTAACCTCACACCCGTCCCACCATCAACAAACGCAAACGTCCTCAACCCTATCTTGACATTCATATATCACCCCACAAACCATGCCCATCAATCAATTTACCATTCCCATCCCCTCTTTTCGAATTACAAACGTAGCCTCTCTCTAAAAACCAACCAACTCATCTGTCTCGCACTTTCAACAGTAAAATTAATTTTACACACACCCAAAATACCAACCCCAATTAAAGACTCTAACTTTTATACAGAGCATCAAGCACATACCGCACTCACACCAATATTTAAAGCCCGGTCCATATTTACCACCTCCACCTTCAATTAAATATTATTACCATTGCCGCAACATTCTACCAGCGCTCGATTTGTACCTATTTTTCCGCTCTTAACTGTTGTCACTAGCGGTCGAATATCACTATCTATAGATTGCATAAATTTCTACATAAAAAAAATCTCGCCCCTCCGTTTAGAGACTCCTATATCCGAACACATAGCATCATTCCAGTATCACTTGCTTTATCTAATAACTCATCCATCAGGTCTGGGGGCAAGGTCATTCCTTTCTTTCTTTCTTTCCTTCTTTCAGCAGCAGACAGCTATTTTTTTACAGTGGTAGCTAAACTGCACCATCAACTTAACATCACCATTCGCGAAACATATCTTCAAATACGTAAACACACTTACTCAATTACACAGCGGTCTCGCTGAGGACATGACCTTCAATATTACAGTTCTTAATTGAATAACCACCGAAACAAGTACTAAATGCTGAAACTAATCCCATAGCACCTTAGAAAGAGAGTGTCCAAGCGCCGCCGGTGGCATGTCAAAGCCACATAGCTGTCCATCTAAACAACCATCCACTTAGCCCCAGGACCAGAATGTTGAAGTGGGCTCTCCCTATACCTGCTGTCCAGCTATTGTCTAACGACATACAGTGCACAAATGGATTCCTGAATAGTGCAGATCTCTATCTCCCCCTTGCATCTCCAACAGGACATGTAAACAGTGTCTCCCCCAGCCAGCGAACCCAATGTCATTCACCCTTCACTGATAATTTCCACTCTCATATATAAAACCATATTCACTCCTGCCAAAACTCACTTAATAATAAAAAAGCATTCTACCTTTCTAAGCATAGATGAGTATGCATTTATCTTCACCCATCTGATCTCTGCAATTTAAGTCAGAAAAAGACATATCTATTACCTTCTGCAACCTGTCTATAAACAGAACGATCTCAGTTACTACAACAGGACCTTGTTTTGACCAATCACCAGAAATGCGCGCAATGTTGTACGCCTCAAACTAGGTGCAAGTACAACAGATCCTCAACGCCCTATCATCTTTATCCTCTACCATCAAACAGTGAAAACGTCATGAAGGCGCCAATGCGATCCACCTCCAGCACGGACAAACGAAATTCACAGTACTCACCCCGAATAACTCAGAGTGCAACAATCCAAGAATTCCTAACAGCTCACTAAATCCAACACCTCAAACTACAAATGCCTATATGAACAAGATCATATTAAATATACACACTCGCTGCAGAGACCCCTTTAAAGTTTGGTCACCCATACTCTAAGCGAATGAGAAGCTGCCTCTGGCCCTTGTTCAAACAGTGTTTTCTAACACGCTGTTGCACACTGCCGAGCATTTTGTCTTTCTGCCGCAACTTTGAAGTCATTGTCTGATTCTAAACTGACATTAACACGGACGGATGCATGGTCTCTCACAGTCGATAGCATAACATTGAATGATTTTAAATAAAGGGCACCCACAACACAAGGAAAATAGAAGAGCCTGCTGGCATCGTAGCCACTTCCCTCGAAAGTGATTGACCACCTCTGCATTTAAACTCGTATGTCACAGTGACCGAATGGTTTATAACTCTGCATTCAATTTCTAGTGATTGTTCATTTTTGCACACAAGTACAGGATCACCGTTTTCGTTGCTAGCAACCCTGGAAGTTGTCGTCCATCAACCAATATTTATCCCCCAACTCAAGCAATCATTGTCAATCAACCATTATGTCGTACCCAATGCACAGATGCGATGGATAAGACACCTCCGATCTACTGTAATATTATCCATCACAGCTGATATCTGTAATATTATCCATCACGGCTGATACCGCGATGGATGAGACACCACCGATCTACTGTAATATTATCCATCACAGCTGATATCGCGAAAAATGTTACAGTAAGTCCAACACTGACCAGTCATGTGACAGCTTGTCTTCTTAATTTCAGTATCATAGCTAAACCATACATCCTCTACTTTGCAAGTATCATTGCGACCATTCATAGATGACTGCTCAGCACGTCCATTCACACTTAATTCTCAAACACATAAAGATGATCAAATTATACCAGACAACACTATACATATTTCTAAGACCTCGTGCATAGTACTCGATCAATCTCTCTGCATATGGCGGTCACAGAGCTATCTAGTCCTCTTACGTTAAAAGACCATCCTAACCTCGGCATTGACCTACCTACCCCGCAACATCGCTACTCAATTATTCCTCAACCGAGCAGACGAATACAGCTACACTCCACCTCTCTTGACTGAATAGAGCTTTCCTAGTCCTAATCCATCCAAGTGCACCACATTTCTCGAAATGTAACGAAGTCTTGGAGCTTAGCACACCAAATCGATCTACAGTAACAGATCTCAAAGTGCCTTAATTTAATAGCATACAGTTCAGAAGAACAAGAACGGAGCGATATTTAAACACAACATAGTTCGATAGATTTTTAAGCAAATCATCCAATCTATCATGTGTAAAGTATCGTTCTAGAGTCCATGATTGGTGCATCGAAGGTTCCGGTAGGAGAGAGAGAGAGAGAGAGAGAGAGAGAGAGAGAACATAAACACACACACACACACATAAGACTTGAACGTTCAGCACTTAAAAACGGGCAATAACCTTAGATCGCTTACTTTTCCGTCCTGTCAGACATACATCCTTCTCCCTGGTCACCTTACGCTGAGCTATCTCTACCCCAATCATAAAACTTTTCCTTTCTTTGAGATGAGCCCAATATAGCCCTGCGGACATGTCTAGTGCCCAATGATCACACCACAGCATGAGTCAGAAATAATACTATTACTCCATCAGGTCTATATAAAAAATGATAGTTATTAACAGCTGGCACATCCTAGTAGCAAACATATACGTATAACAGCAGCGTCCAACATATGAAAATTAAAAGTCATCCCGTCACCGACTCTGTAAACACCCATCTGTCGGGTCGGTCTTCAGTCCCTTCCCCCCTGCAAAATCAAAGGACGTGAATTACGTTAATATAAGAGCAGTTTATTATTTGACGCTATTATGATAGGCTACCAGTGAAAAATGATAAGTGAGGGAGAAAGTTCGTATGTGTCATCAATTATGGTGTTGGTATTTGAACTTGTGATAGATTTTTGTTATTAATGTAAGGAAAATGGCTTTCTCGCCGAGAAAATCGGACATCTTGAATAAATAATAAATGATAATAATAAATAGAAGTACAGTTTTCGAGACAATATGGTGTTGGAATTTGAATTTGGGGCAATTTTCTAATGGATGTAGGCCCATAATAATAAATAATAATAATAATAATAAATGATGATGAATGATAATAGATGATAATGAATGATAATAAATGACAATGAACGATAATGAATGTTAATAAGTAATAATGAATAATAATAAACAAAAGTAAGGTTTTGCAA
The DNA here is from genome assembly GCF_023864345.2 of Schistocerca serialis cubense. Classification (NCBI taxonomy): domain Eukaryota; kingdom Metazoa; phylum Arthropoda; class Insecta; order Orthoptera; family Acrididae; genus Schistocerca; species Schistocerca serialis. The sequence goes on from NC_064640.1 coordinate 156,295,324, forward strand.
CCATTATCATGTTGGAATTTGAATTTGGAGGGAATTTCTAGTGGAGGCTGGTCAATAATAATAAATAATAGTAAATGATAATAAATAACAATAAATGATAATAAATAATAATAAATAATAATGAATGTTGATGAAAGATAATCAATAATAATAAAAAGACAAGTACGGTCTTTGTATGCATTATCCTGTTGGAATTCAAACTTGCCGCCATTTTTTCTCTTCTGGAGGCTTAGGTTAGTGGATGTAGCACAACTGGACTATTTTCCCACCAAAATTCAAACTTACCCCCATTTTTTCTTGAGGTTCTGTTAGTGTATGTAGCACAATTGGCCTATTTCCCCGCCAAAATCCGCCATCTTGGATGACGTCATGCGCTGTTGCCAAGTCTACATGCCGCCATCTTGGATGACGTCATCGCCGCCATCTTGAATAAATTTGGCAACAATGGAGAGTGGGGTGACACGAACATTGTCCCTCTACTTATGTGTGGTTAGTTGGAGTAACTATAACTGATTTAATCAAGTTTCTTGCAGTCCCATCTTTGGAGAATAAATCTGAATTTTATTGGTTAACTTTAATCATCAACCCCTTTCTCTTCCACATCCAAACAGTTAGGTTCTTTGTGACAAATCATAATATTAACTTTTACGACACACTGCATGAGCAAAGAGTTTGTCATTGGATATGAGTTTCTTGCAACTGACTGCCCTCATTTACTTAGTTGGAACCAACAGCAGTGTTTTACATTATTGTTTTTGAAGCAGTAGTTTGTTCTTAGGTACCTGACCATGATGCACCTTGGAATATGTTTTTAGATTTGGTAAAACATTAATTTTCTGGAGTAATTTTCATAATTTCAGAAAAAGACTGTAGCATATGTTAATGCCAATATTTAAAAATGGATTTAGAAAATATGCTGCAGTTACAGAGTTGACTACAAGTTAAAGTCAGAACTGTATCCCAAAGTACAATACTCTCTCTTAGGGGAGAGATACTTTACATTTACTGTGGACATATCTGAAACTTTCTTACTTGCTTGGGAACCGTAGAGAGCTAATTAAAAATCACAAAATTCGCTCACTCATGCCAGCCAGTGGATAATTTGCTTAGATATTCATGTTTATCTTTAGAGAGACTCTATACTGATCTTACAGATGTCACCTAAGTATCAGAAGATTTCCGCTGAATACTCAGAAAAGTCGCAGTATTTATATTCGTCTTCTACTTCAAATACTCTTCATAACTCTGTACTATAGTTCAGCAGTAGTACCATCGTGATACATTAGCAGTCCTTTTCCAAGGAACATAATTTTAGAGGTTTCATGTTGTATAGAGGATATATTAGTACACAGAATTTAACATATTAAACTGCTGTCAAGTAAATCACAATAAAGTGCAATATGTTGCAAGACCCACTATGTGGCCAGAGAACAACAGTGACGTTTTCGTGTCATGTTGTAACATGCCTGGAAACAACGTCCTCTCTTGCTAGTGGCCAAGCAAAGCTAGACCATTCTAGGTAGTATGAACTTCCTGGGCTGTGATTGGCTGAAGCACTCGACAGAGTGGCTTCCAAGACCAATCGTTGGTGATCCATCTCATAAAATTTGTGACGTTTTGCCACCCATAGTTTCTAGGGTTCCCTCACCTTTCTCAAGGTGATTTGTTGATCTCTGTTTTTGTGCATGGCGGCATTCTGTTTCGATAAGGGTTTGCCAGCTTGCCTCAAAGTAAAGACTGCGCTGAACTGCTTGCTACTGACACCCCCCCCCCCCTCTCTCTCTCTCTCTCTCTCTCTCTCTCTCTCTCTCACACACACACACACACACACACACACACTCTTCTCTCTCTCTTCCTCTTCTTCTACCTCCAGCCTCTCACATCTGTTTATTAATCCCAATCTAATAGTATGATTTTACTGCTGTAGCCAATATGATCATTGTACTTCACCTGATTGTTATTAACAAGTATGAAGTTTAAGCCATTTTAACATTTCACCTGATTGTATAAACGAGTACGAATGCTTAGCTGTTTTAACTTGTCAAAATTGGATTTATATACCACCTGAAGTACACACACATATATTCGACACCTCAAAACAAACACCTCCACATGCTTTAAACAATTATTTTGTAATAATGTTGTTACAATGTATATTCTTTGCACTTTGCGATAATGTCTTCTCTTCTGCTATACGAACCTTGCAACCAGCAGATTCCAGACGCCATATTTGTTTACAAATGTGACAATATGCATGTGATGTGTTACGACAGCAAAAGGAACCTGTGACCACCGGAGGTACTCTAGTTTACTTATTTTATGTTTACTATTAGATATCAGTTTAATTTTTTGTCAAAAGTAATCCTTAACCATATTCTGCAATAGTGTCTTGTTTCTCCACTAGGCTGTGCCACAAGTTCCTCCAAAAAATCGTAACACAACACACACATAAATGTCATACTAACTAATGTAAATCCACCCTATGATGGAGGTTTAAACCTTTGAAACGCGTCGTGGAAATAAATAAAACGGTGATTGGTAACAGTAAACTTGTTGTTTCATTTAATGTCAATAACAGTCACGGTAAAGCCTAACCTAAAAATGTTCGCATTTAAAGTGCAGAATAAGTTAAAAATACGTGTGCCATTATTCCATTATTGCCGTCCAATTTCATTCAAAACTAAAGTAAACTCGCGAAAAAATTGGCGTTAGAACTGTGGCAAAATGACAGTCAGTGCCTCGTACCCTGATCAGGTGCAGTTTGAAATAAATCTAATGCTGGAAGACAGGTATGAGCAGGGAAAACAAGAAGATTATGTAATGTCTGATAATCAGTATTTGTGGGTGTTCAAGGTGCATAGTTTCCCTATCAGAGACAGCACACATACTGCTCCATTCAAAAAGCAGTTCGACAGGATATTTCATCAGCAGTGGAATGACAAGCAGAAAACTGGTTGTGTAATAAACAGATTAGAAGAGAAGCTTTTATAATGAGGAATGCAAACAATATCACAATGCAATACCTATAACTAGTTTATATAAGGGCATTTATGCATCCACATTGCACGAGCAGCGCATGAAATTGCATGAGGAGAGACCTATTTGAAGGTCATAATTTCAACAGTGGTGGGTACAAGAGCTATAAAGAATTCTTTAAGGTCTGTTTAGAACCAATTACGTATTGGATAATCAGATTGAAGAGTCAATTCTAATTGGAAATTTGGCGGGAAGCCAGATCGTAGCATCACACAAGAGATTTACATAATATTATCAGAATCCTCCCAGACAGGGAAGGGGCGACTTTAATACAAGTGGAGGAAGAGAAAATTGTCGTAGAGAATATAGAAATTACCATAATTAAGTTCACAGAAATTATGAACAGGAAGCCCGATCCCAGAAAAATTCACAGGACGTTAGGATGAGGTCCGATAGTAAATGGCAAAGGAATAATGGACTGTTCCAGATAAACTTGTTGTGTGTACTGCAAAGAATAAAACCGAAAATAATATTTGCTAGGATACATAAAGAGGTACAGAATTTAAAAGTTGGAAATCTTGCTTATGGCCATAAAAGCGAGATCGATAATGTATCTGTGGAGGATATAGAGAAGTCAAGTAGAAATAAGGATGTTGAACTGATGGATTAAGCTTTAGCAGCAAAGTGTGAGCTAAAACTTAAAATCTGACAGGAGTAACTTCCAGAGTTTTCCACAGAATAGGATCGTAATGATAACCTAGGGTTAGATACAGAGATCATGATACACTGAATACGGTACTGAATTCTAAGAATATTATGATTATGAATTAAAAAGGCTATTGAGTGAAAGGATAAAGAAAAGCTTATCAAGGAGAACAAAGTATGTCAAAGATATGAATGTTACCATGACCTAACACCAGTAGATACGGGCATGGACTCATTTTGCGAAGCACGATGTCCATAATTGGCTACAAATGCATGAATTTAAAAGGGGTTTGCAACAGCGCCAGCCAAAAGTGAGTGTTGGAGTTGTGGTTTGTGAAGTGTAACATAGTTATCACAACGTTGCGAGGTGGGCCAGCCTGGTACTGTGTGGAAATAGTTCATGCGGTAACACTGAAGCAGCATGGTATCACTAGTCTATCCCCACTGTCAATTGCCGAACTGTTTAATGTATGCGCCAAATGCCGCAGCACAAGTCAAACTTGCAAAGCTCGAAAGAGTATATATTATCAACTCATTAGCACTAAAATCACTTCTGTTAACACTACAGCTCTACAACAACGAGGGCTGTGTTGCCTGGCCATCGTATGGAATGCTGACCGAAGACCGCAATTCACGACTACGTCTGGGCAGCCCGCCCATAAGCTATTCGCTCCTGGAGTCGTCGCTACAGCTGGCCAATGCCAGCCTAGGGTGGCAGCACAGGGTTACTGCCTGCTACGTCACTAATCCGCCGCCATCCGTCAACGTGGGGGAGAGGGGCTAGGAGCACGCCACGGCAACACGAGGGCCCTGCAAGGACCACTGAACACACAGAACCGCCCCTGGCGGAGGAGGTTGCGTCACGAAGGCCAAGACTGACCGACGTTATGCTCCGTTAGCAATCCTGGGCGCCAAAAATACCAAAAGCAGCAGAACTGCTGGGCCAAGTCCCCGACATCGCACACTAGGCGGCAGCAAGGTGAAATAATATGGAGAAGTGAGTACTGGAAAACTGATTCTCTGGTGCCATGGGGCGTCCGTCATACCACTCCCAGCTACCGACACCCCACAGTAGCATCTACACTCGTGTGCCAGTAGTCACCGACCTGAGCAGAAATAGTTCATAAAGTCAGACTGGGGTTAGAAATAAGGTAAGTAACATCAATGAAAGGCAAGAGGAACAGGAAATAGTATTATTGGAAAATCATTACATGTATAATATTTATCTTTCCAAAGCTGACGTAGTAAACAACAACTCAGATGTTAAGGATATGAAACAAGTTGAATATAAGGAATACAAGGGTATTAGTCGACTATGAAACATCATTGGCTTATCCACTATGCCAACTATGTATCTGTCATGTGTGAGATACAGAGTCACTGGTTCATGTTTCTTCCATTACATTTTATACATACATCAAAAAAAGTTTTGCATCACCCCAGTTCCCAGAACACCTGAAGATAGACGTTGACTGTGGATATTGTATCACAGACACAGTCCCTTTGACTGTTCAGAGATGTCGCTAAACCTGCCTAAAAACGTAAACAACCATGCATGAGTAGCGACTATTAGACGGAGGGGGTCCGGCAGCCGATCAGTACTAGTCATTCCACTGGGAAGGAGGTACACGGCTCATGTTTGTAGTTCAATCATGCAAAGACGATCAGTACCACGGTTCGATCGCGTCCGCATTATTACTTTGTGCCAGGAAGGGCTCTCAACAGGGGAAGTGTCCAGGCGTCTCGGAGTGAACCAACGATGTTGTTCGGACATGGAGGAGTTAGAGAGAGAAAGGAACTGTCGATGACATGGCTCAACCAGGCCACCCAAGGACTACTACTGCAGTGGATGACCGCTACCTACGGATTACGGCTCGGAGGAACCCTGACAGCAATACCACCATGTTGAATAATGCTTTTAGTGCAGCCACAGGACGTCGTGTTACGACTCAAACTGTGCACAATAGGCTGCTAGATGCGCAACCACAGTCCCAATGCCAATGTCGAGGTCCATCTATGCACCCATGACACTATGCAACGCAGTACACACAGATTGGCCCAACAACATGTCGAATGGACCGCTCAGAATTGGCATCACGCTCTCTTCACCCATCAGTGTCGCATATGCCTTCAACCAGACAATCGTTGAAGACGTATTTGGAGACAACCAGGTCAGGCTGAATGCCTTAGACCCATTGTCCAGCGAGTGCAGTAAGCTGGAGGTTACATGATGTTTTGGGGTGGCATTATGTGGAGCCGACGTACGCTGCTGGTAGTCATGGAAGGCGCCATAATGGCTGTGCGGTACTTGAATGCCATCCTCCGAGCGATAGTACCACCATATCAGCAGCATATTGGCGAGGCATTCGTCTTCATGGACGACAATTCGCGCTCCCATCGTGCGCGTCTTGTGAACGACTTCCCTCAGGATAACGACATCGCTCGACTAGAGTGGCCAGCATGTTCTTCGGACATGAACCCTGTCGAACATGCCTGGGATTGATTGAAAAGGGCTGTTGATGGACGACGTAACCCACCAACCACTCTGAGGGATCTACGGCGAAACGCCGTGGAGGAGTGGGACAATCGGGACCAACAGTACCTTGACGAACTTGTGGATAGCATGCCACGACGAATACAGGCATGCATCAATGCAAGAGGACGTGCTACTGGGTATTAGGGCTACCGGTGTGTATATAAATCTGGACCACCACCTCCGAAGGTCTCGCTGTATGGTGGTACAACATGCAATGTGTGGTTTTCATGAGCAATAAAACGGACGGAAATGATGTTTAATTTGATCTCTATTCAAATTTTCTGCACGGATTCCGGAACTCTGCGAATCGAGGTGATGCAAAACTGTTTTTGATGTGTCTATATTGTCACGTCGAAGACGGTGTAATTAGATGAGAACACTAACTTCACTTAACGAAGGTTTATTCAGCACATGCACATGCAAGAGCGCGGAGCGAACTGCCTCCGGCCAGAACACATACAGTATATATACAGCTACAGAACATTCCGGTACAATGATGCTCGATATTTGTGGGTACGTCTAGAATGTACTCGAACCGAATATAGAAATTAAAATTGTACTGCCCAGGTGAGTTTTGGACTCACGACCCTCGACGCAACAGTTTAGTATCAGAACCACTACACCATGGTGCTATACCGTATTTTTTGTGACAATATGAACTGACATTCGATAACTATCGTATCAATATTTTAAAGTGAGAAGCCTATCTTCCTCTGTCTATCTCCAAAAGAACAAACCACATCTGAGACGCAGTAGAAAGCAGTGGAGATAACGAATGTGACAGAGATCAGGAGATTGGACTATACATAACTTGACAGGTACAGAGACATGTACGAAAAGAAGGTTACACTGTTCGATAGGATTTGCCAAGAAACGTATAACCCCTTTCAGTAAGTTATCAAATAGACAAAAACTAAAGCTCTGTGTCCAAATAGGCATCAGAAAGCCCAATATCACTCACCGACTGCCGTGTTATCCTTAGCCGACTGGTGTTATTGGATGCCGATACAGACGATGCTTTCCTGGCTATCGTCAGTTTTCATGGTCTTGAGCTGCTATTACTCGTTCGAGTAGGTCCTTAATTGGCGTCACAATGCTGGTTGCAGTTCGATAGGTGAAGAGCTCGTGGCTGCCCGGATGGTCAACCATCCAAACGCCAACCACAGCCAATGGTGTTTAATTTGTCATCTGACGGAAACCGGCGTATCCACTCCTGCACAGTTGTTGACAGACAGCAATTACTAATTCATTAACCACTATGCAGACGTAACAACACCAAAACAGCAAGCACATGGAATGATGATCTTGATAGGCATAATGATTAAAGGTTATGAGTTGAAAAGAAGAAAGGAAAGTGCATGACTTCACAACTGAAAAAAAACTTGGGGTAATAAAGTTAAGAAAGGTAAGTTCTGAGAAGGAAACACCTGGAGCAGACAGCTAATTGTCGAAGGAGACAGAAGGATATAAATGAATATTGAATAATGAAGGCGATCTGTACAGGGCCATATTTCATTAAAAAGAATTTATTGGGTAGGTGACCAGCGAGACCATCCCACATAATAATAAATGGCTGAGTAGACGAAGCAATTAACCAGAATTTATGTTAAGAAGTAAAGTAATGAGGAACAGCCCCTATGTAAGTTGGTAAGTATTAAGGTAGGAGCGTACTAACAGATTTTTCTTATTTCACACAAGTCTTCTACACAGGAATGAATAATGAAGAAGGAGCTTATCATCGTTTAGTTAACGTAATAGTAAGAGCATAAAGGTGTTAAGATACGGTACCTTTCAGAGACTGTCCATCATAATACATATATAGTCATCGTCATGTTAAGAAACCCTCTTATGAAACAGAAGCACACAGTATTTACTAAAGTAACAGCGTCTCCAAATTTGGACATTAATGAATGGGTGATTTTGGTTACTTATTGCTAAAATGTCTGAATTGTGCAGTAATTATTTTTCATAAGGGACATAGTCTGAACAGTACAGCTATCATCCCTCACAACTCCAATTGTAGATAATAATATCTCTCCTTGTTCTGTAAAAGAAGACCGAGCGAGGTGGCGCAGTGGTTAGCACACTGGACTCGCATTCGGGAGGACGACGGTTCAATCCCGTCTCCACCCATTCTGATTTAGGTTTTCCGTGATTTCCCTAAATCGTTTCAGGCAAATGCCGGGATGGTTCCTTTGAAAGGGCACGGCCGATTTCCTGCCAAATCCTTCCCTAACCCGAGCTTGCGCTCCGTCTCTAATGACTTCGTTGTCGACGGGACGTTAAACACTAACCACCACCACCTGTAAAAGAAGTGATCGAAGCAGCCTCTACCTCTTCTGTCTGTCTTACCTTTGTTTTCCCTGTTATTGTAGAAAGAGTCATTTACGTTGAGGAGGTGTGTATGTTTTATTTGCTAATATGTGCATGAAATATTAGCCTTGTTATTGTTGAAAGTAACCTCCCGATCCCATATGTCAATGTTTTGATCATTTAAACAATTTCTAGGAATTTATACCTGCCACTCCGCTTCGAAACATCACTGGCATGCAACAATCAGCCGCTATTAAGTGGCAGCTTCATATATTACAAAATACACTCCTGGAAATGGAAAAAAGAACACATGGACACCGGTGTGTCAGACCCACCATACTTGCTCCGGACACTGCGAGAGGGCTGTACAAGCAATGATCACACGCACGGCACAGCGGACACACCAGGAACCGCGGTGTTGGCCGTCGAATGGCGCTAGCTGCGCAGCATTTGTGCACCGCCGCCGTCAGTGTCAGCCAGTTTGCCGTGGCATACGGAGCTCCATCGCAGTCTTTAACACTGGTAGCATGCCGCGACAGCGTGGACGTGAACCGTATGTGCAGTTGACGGACTTTGAGCGAGGGCGTATAGTGGGCATGCGGGAGGCCGGGTGGACGTACCGCCGAATTGCTCAACACGTGGGGCGTGGGGTCTCCACAGTACATCGATGTTGTCGCCAGTGGTCGGCGGAAGGTGCACGTGCCCGTCGACCTGGGACCGGACCGCAGCGACGCACGGATGCACGCCAAGACCGTAGGATCCTACGCAGTGCCGTAGGGGACCGCACCGCCACTTCCCAGCAAATTAGGGACACTGTTGCTCCTGGGGTATCGGCGAGGACCATTCGCAACCGTCTCCATGAAGCTGGGCTACGGTCCCGCACACCGTTAGGCCGTCTTCCGTTCACGCCCCAACATCGTGCAGCCCGCCTCCAGTGGTGTCGCGACAGGCGTGAATGGAGGGACGAATGGAGACGCGTCGTCTTCAGCGATGAGAGTCGCTTCTCCCTTGGTGCCAATGATGGTCGTATGCGTGTTTGGCGCCGTGCAGGTGAGCGCCACAATCAGGACTGCATACGACCGAGGCACACAGGGCCAACACCCGGCATCATGGTGTGGGGAGCGATCTCCTACACTGGCCGTACACCACTGGTGATCGTCGAGGGGACACTGAATAGTGCACGGTACATCCAAACCGTCATCGAACCCATCGTTCTACCATTCCTAGACCGGCAAGGGAACTTGCTGTTCCAACAGGACAATGCACGTCCGCATGTATCCCGTGCCACCCAACGTGCTCTAGAAGGTGTAAGTCAACTACCCTGGCCAGCAAGATCTCCGGATCTGTCCCCCATTGAGCATGTTTGGGACTGGATGAAGCGTCGTCTCACGCGGTCTGCACGTCCAGCACGAACGCTGGTCCAACTGAGGCGCCAGGTGGAAATGGCATGGCAAGCCGTTCCACAGGACTACATCCAGCATCTCTACGATCGTCTCCGTGGGAGAATAGCAGCCTGCATTGCAGCGAAAGGTGGATATACACTGTACTAGTGCCGACATTGTGCATGCTCTGTTGCCTGTGTCTATGTGCCTGTGGTTCTGTCAGTGTGATCATGTGATGTATCTGACCCCAGGAATGTGTCAATAAAGTTTCCCCTTCCTGGGACAATGAATTCACGGTGTTCTTATTTCAATTTCCAGGAGTGTATTTCATGTCTTTTTTTCACAGCAGCAGCAACAAAGCAGTTTAAATCATACCATGTAACAACAGCTTGCAATGCAGAGTTTGTTTTATTACAGTGTCAGTATTTACAATATTTTAGAGCCAAGTTAAATACAGCGGCTTTGGCCTTGACTAAGAAGAAAAGAATTTTAAAATATATAAATTGTTGGGACGCCTTCTATGATAAAAGTGAACCCAGCAACAAAAAGTATATGCAAAGCCAATATTTTATTCACTTCAAATATTCTTAATTCACTATCTTGCCTACGGGAGTCTAACCTGTATTATATGCAAGTTTACGTAATTTATGGGCAGGAAGGGTGTCGGAATATCAATTAACGGACCGTAAGCAAGAGTAAAATGAAATAAACTGAGCGTTAAAACCAGGTGGAAAAGAGTAGAACTGAACGTAAGAAACAAAACAGGCACATTTAAGATTTATGTTCAGTATCAATTGTTTTCTTTCATATAACTTCTGTTTTTTTCTTTTCTAATATTTACATTTCAATGTCCTTTGACTCATCATATATGTAAATAATTATTATTTTACAGCAACAAATTTGTGAGTGTAATTTTCCAAATTATGACCTTTTATAACGATAAGACGTCAAAGATTTCTGTACGAAACTGATTAGTGCATAGGGTATGTATGTTTATACAGATGTAAAACGTGGAGGAAAGCACTCTAAAACGAAAGTCTTAGGTACGAAGGTAAAAGGCAGTTCGGTGTGAAGTACTGCAAGAAATCTTTGTATCAGAAGAATCGGTGGCTAGATTGCCAACAGTTACCATCCTGAGTGCTAAAGGAGGCAACGGTAGCATCTTGTTTGGATTAAATATGTCTCAGATGTGGTTGATTATTAGCTCATAGCTCCTTTTTTTTCTCTGAATCATAAAATTTCGGTGCCAAGAAGTTAATTTGTAGAGAAATTTTTCATCAAAAACCATGATCATGAGTGTCGACTACATATTTGTGTCACGGAAGATCCCCCACAGTCATCACTTTCAACACAACTAAGGTTTTGGATTGTGCTGTATTGTATGGAACTGCCCCCCCCCCCCCCCCCCCCCCCCCCCGGGAACGTCACACACCAGACGAATGTAATCCAAATGTTTTGCATGGTAGCGTAATTATCGTGTACGCGTACGTGGAGAAAGTGTTTGCGCAGCAATAGCCGACATAGTGTAGCTGAGGCGGAATAAGGGGAATAAGCCCACATTTCGCCGAGGCAGATGGAAAACCGCCTTAAAAACCATCCTCAGACTGGCCGACACACCAGACCTCGACACCGGTCTTGTGCCGGGGACCGGCACGCATTCCCGCCCAGAAACCAGTGCGTTAGACCGCGCGGCTAACCAGGTTTAGTATTTTATTTATTTAAATGGATGAATAAATAGCATAACTCTAATTAATAAGTGGTTTCCTCTCAACTTTGTGTCGAGAACACTGATTTGTCCTCAGACACTTACCTAACTAGGTTCCTATTCCCAGTGTTGAAATAATTTCAAGCGTCCAGTTTCTAACGAAGTAATAATCATTACTTTGTTGAAAGTGTTTATTAACTTTCGTGCACCTATAATTTATCATGAGTTTAGCTAGCCTTTGGTATGAATTGCTCCACGGGATTAACAATAGAGAATCGTTAAGATATTCCAATATAGTGAGTCTAAGAACAAAGGCCTAATTACAGTACGTTCCTATTAAATGATATGCTCAGTATTACAGTAACAAAATGGCATTGTCATTATAAGAAGTATTTGCAGACCATTGCAGTTAACAGGCCTCCTTAGTTATTCTTTACTTGCAGGTTTGTAATAATGGTTCTATTTATGTATGTATCTTAAATGGTACTGTGTAGTGACCATTATCTTTCTTGCTTTAATACTAATAATATTAGTTAATGGCAGATAGTTTATTGCTAAAATATATTAGCTCTAATTTGTGTTGCTCATGACTAACTACTTTAAGATAATTGTTAGATTGTGCTATGTTCCGTGAGCAATTTACAAAACAGATTTCAGTCCCAAGTAAAGTCACATGAAATAATTAGTTTTTCTGATTTACGTTGTATTTACTTTGCCTAATTAGCCTGGTGACTGTCTCTCGGTTACATGAATACTATGCTACTTAAAAAGCAAAATAACATTGGTTCGATTCCCATTAAAGTAACTGCTACTACCTATGAATACGTAATCTGTCAGGGGACTTAACTATGTGTGACTAATTTCCGTTAGAGTACGATCACAGTCTACTTTCAATTTTTTTCATAAATGTAACATTATCAGGGATTTGCTCATGCAGTAATAATCAGAATGTTTTACACTAAGTACCAAAGGAACGATTTTGGCAGTGGAAAAGAATCTCTGAGACGGAAGATAGGATGCCTGCATTCAACAAGACGTATATCCTAACAAAGTAAATATTAAAGCAATGTATACCAATGCAATAAGAAATATTATAACGTTTATGTTTTTAACATATGATCTGAAGAAAACTCTACGGTATTAAGAAATGAGAGGAAAAGACTGTGCTACTTGTTTGGCGTCTTTATGGTCCAGCAAGACTACAGAAAGTGAAGGTCGTTTCACAGCAGGGGATACAACCCTCAACGCAAGGTGACAGGGTAAGAAATGTATAGGTCAGAGAAACATGTGGCTACAGAAACAGGGTAGCGATACAGCAATCTGTCTTAATGGAACCTACTTTTAATGTTGTCACGCTGATGGAAGAGAGAGAGAGAGACAGATAACGGAGATCTGAATCACTGAACTGAGACAGCGTTTTCAAGGGAAGAGTCATATGGGGCCAATAGCAGCATACCCTAGCGTGGGAGTACACAACAGCTGCCTCTTGTCGGAAAAAGTCTGTATGTAAAATGATAAAGACGGCAAAGAGCTAAGATTTCTGTGTAATATTACTTACCTAGTGAATGAACAGTTATTTTATAAGGACGACAATGCGTCGAGTCTAGTGAAAGAAGCGACAACACCTAAAGTAAGCATGGAAGCCAATGTGCTGAGTAAGAAAGAGGAACTAGAGTAAATAGGGATATCTCACAATTAATAATAACAATATTTGTGGTATGCAGTGAAGTTAATAATTAATTTGTCAACTACTAGGAGAACTCTTACCAAAAATTGTAAGAATAAAAACTCAGTAAGTCCAAACTCGCTGGCAGATTGAAACTGTGTGCCGGACCGAGACTCGAACTCTGGAACTTTGCCTTTCGCGGGGAAGTGCTCTACCATCTGAGCTATCCAAGCACGACCAAGGACCTCTCCTCACTCATTCAATTCTGGCAGTACCTCGTCTCCTACATTCAAAACTTCACAGAAGCTCTTCTGCGAACCTTGCAGAACTAGCACTCCTGGAAGAAAGGATAGTGCGCAGACATTGCTTAGCCACAGCCTGGGGAATGTTTCCAGAATGAGATTTTCACTCTTCAGCGGAGTGTGCGCTGAAACGAAACTTCCTGACGGATTAGAATAGTGAGGCGGACCGAGACTCGAACTCAGGACCATTGCCTTTCCCGGGCAAGTTTTCTACCATCTGAGCTACCAATTCACGTCTCATGACCCGTCCTCAGAGCTTCAATTCTGCCAGTACCTCTTCTCCTACCTTCCAAAGTTCACAGAAGCTCTTTTGCTCACCTTGCAGAACTATCACTTCTGAAAGAAAGGTTATTGCGGAGACATGGCTTAGTCACAGCCTGGGGACATTTCCAGAATGAGATTTTCACTCTCCAGTGGAGAGAGCGCTGATATAAAACTTCCTGGCAGAGTAAGACCGTGAGGCGGACCGAGAATCGAACTTGTGACTTTTGCCTCTCGTGGGCAAAAGGTCTACTTCAGTCGGCTTTTGGCGACCCTAGTAAGCGGACCTGCGGCGTGTGCTGTGCGCTGCGGTCTGCTGCGCCCCTCTTGGTAAAGTGCCTGTTGCAGTAGTTAGGTGCGTTGTTGAGACTCTTGATGGATTCATATTAGAAGGAGAGATGAATCAGGTTAATAGAAGAGACACGTTGAAATTTATATTTGATCAGAAAGTTCAGAGACCGAGTTCGTTCGAAATTGAGACATGGGTAGAGGAAATGGAGAAAATTTCGTTTGAGGATATCGTAGGTATTCACCTTTCAGTTGTGAGCAGCATCGTGTATCTAAAGCTTAAAAACGCAGAACTGTGCGAGAATATTGTGCAGTCTAGTGGCGGAACACTCAAGTATAAACATCATGATTGCAATATTAGTGAAGTTTGTGTTACGCATGCTGGATTTGGATTAAGGACTTGAACTGCCATTTGAAATCACCGCTGAGCGGATCAATTCAGTGATAGCTCCTTACGGGAGAATAGTGAGTAATTTTGCAGAAAAGTGGTCGGCTGCTCCCAGGTTCTCCGTCTTGAATAGTAATAGGGAATTGCGAGTTTATTTATACAAGCACATACCCTCGTATATGAATGTTTGCGGTTATCGTGTTATAGTAATATATGATGGGCAGCCAGGAACCTGCGTGTCGTGGGGCGGTCGCGGCAGCCGCTGGTCATCTCCATACGCGTCACGCTCCTGGTGCTATCCAGAATGACACCGCTCGCGATAATGAATTGATGATGGACGTTAGCGACTCGACAGTGACAACACAACCAAAGAGTCAAGAAAAAGAACCTAATATCACTGTTGAAATAGAACAAATCCTGTAGCCGACTATAGTCCTTCAGAAAGAGTAGACTCCAGGGAACAACAAGGAAACCAAGCCACCACTTGCCTGCGAACAGGACCGAGCGCAAGCAACACACGAGGCAGTGGAAAACGCTGAAATCTCCCCAAGAGATAGTCCTGCAAGGCAGCATAAAAAGAGGAGACTGGCTCACAAGGGCGCTGAACAACTGGCACAGCCCTTGCGAGAAAAAACAAAGCAGATTACCAACAAACTCCATGAAGATCCACATAGTAATCCGGTTCTGAGTATGCATGCATCTGACCCATCGCAGGCCATATCAAGTACACCATGCCCCATGTCACCGGACTATTTCTCACGCGAAAGATTGAAGCTGATATCAAACTGTGATACAGAGAGGGTTGTCCCTGAGACTAGAAATGCAGAAAAAGACACATCGAGAGGTAAGCAACACAGGAACTGGGCGGATAAATCGGACGAAATGAACCAAGATGAAGAGATCAATAAAACTGGAGGAACGGAACAGATTCCTGCCCAACCAGATCAACCGAACACGATGAATACAACATTGCCGGAACATACATGTAAAAAAGGATAGACGTCCGACAGCACTTCTTATGACGAATATTGACTTCGATAGTGAATAAAACAATATGAACGCAGCACAAGCCTACAAAATCGCCACGTTGAACGTTAATACGATACGCTGCTCCTTGCATTTACAATATCTGCAAGACTTCCTATATGCAGCTGACGTTGATGCACTTCTGTTACAGGAAGTAACAGATATTAAATTAGCAAATACACACAGGTGCCACGTCATAACTAACCCTGGTATCGGCGCAGAGCTGGGAACCTCCATTCTCACGAAACAAGATATCCGTATCACACAAATAGCAAAACTTGCAACAGTAGAGGAGCTGCAGTGACTGTTAATAACGTCCGCATCATCAACGTTTACGCACCGTCTGGCAACAATAAGAGGAGTGCTAGAGCGGACTTTTTAGAAAGTAAAATCCTTCATGTATTCGGTACACATCAAGATTATATAATCCTAGCCGGCGATTTTAATTCTGCCCTTAGTTCGAAAGACCAGACACCGAATTTCAGGATGTCCTTAGAATTGGAAAGAATGGACAGTAATTGCTTTTAACCGACACCTGGGAACGTACCAATAGCGCACAGCCCAGTTTTACATATTTTACCAACCACTCAGCCAGCAGGCTGGACAGGATTTATGTATCGGCCAACCTAAAGAACACGTACTCCAGTCGGAGATCTGGCCCGTTATGTTTCCTGACCACGCCGCGTACATTACCACAATAAATTTAGAAAAAACAACTTACCGAGCGAGGGGCTTATGGAAACTGAACATTACCCATCTACAAGATGAGGAATGTCACGTGGCATTTACTAATACGTGGAAGGAATACGAAACACGATTCCCGCCATACAATTCAGCCATAGCTTGATGGCTAAAATGTGCTAAGTCTAAAATAAGAAGAACGCTGATCGACTACTGACGACAGAAAAGCTTCTGGATTAAACAGACAACTGCGTTTTATTTTACTTACCTTAGAGACCTGTACACGCTGGACACACGATTAATAGAGGACTACACACGGATTCAGAAAATTAAAGCAAAACTCTTAGCAGTAAAGTGGCGACAGTCAGAAGGTCTTAAAATCAGAGCGAGGATACAAAACATTGTAGAAGGGGAAGAAACAGCGATGCACCATGTCATGCGTGATAATAAGAGAGGAAACAGAAAAAAAATATTGACAGAAGTTAAGTTACCTGACGAGACCGGTCTCACAAAACAGAGTAAAATTCAAGTCACGGTTTATAAATATATCTCAGTTATGATGTCCAACAAACCTACCGAAGACGAGGAACGGCGAGAACGTGCCAGGCAGAAGTAGCAAAGAGCAAGTAGAAAATCTCACGTCTTACGAAGAGGAGAACGAATTGAAAGATGCAATAGCACAGAGTCCTAAAAATAAATCTCCAGGGCCAGATGATATCCCCGTGGAGTTCTACCGATTGCTCTGGCCACAAATAAAAAGCAAGTTGCTATGAATGTTCAACGAAGTCATGAACGGCAATGTTGACGTTCCTAAGGAATTTCCTGAAGGGACCATAGTTCTAATTCCTAAAAACTCACTTAGCAAAGGAACAGAAAACCTTTATTAGCAAGAAGGCTGAAATTGGTTATTAATTCTATAACTTGCCCCTACAGAACATGTGTAGGCTAAGACAGAAACATCCATCAGAATGTATACGAATATATGGATATAATATCAACCGCAAATGCCTGCCGAATTAAATGTGCATTAGTGTCATTGGACTTCGAGAAGGCTTTTGACAGAGTGGAACATAAGTATCACCTGGGAATCATAAAAGTAATGGGATTCAAACCATGATTCGTGAGGATTATTCAACAAATATAAAAAAAACAGTATAGCACGAATACTGATAAACGGACAACTAGGTAAAGAGATTGAGATGAATCGATCCGTACGACAAGGTTGCCCGATGTCAATGGCCCTTTTCGCAATATAACCTCTCCTCGCGACACTCACGCATCACCTACAAGGATAGCATATAAACGGCAAGAAAATAGTGTGCAACGCCTACGCAGATGATGTGGGCGTCGTGGTCATAAACGAAGATGAAGTGGCGAAAGCTCTTCAGATAGTGCACACGTATGAAATTGCTTCTGGCGCCAAACTAAATAAAAGGAAGTCAGGCATCATGAACGTAGGCATGGACAGTAGACGGAAGTATCCAAACTGAAATGTTTGGGTACTGAATTTAGGAGCAACATCCAACACACCATTGCCATCAATTACAAAAAAAAATACTTCCAATCATACGATCATCTGTACAAGAGAACAGTATGATGGTTGGTTGGTGGGTGGTTGTTTTGGGGAAGGAGACCAGACAGAGAGGTCATCGGTCTCATCGGTTTAGGGAAGGACGGGGAAGGAAGTCGGCCGTGCCCTTTCAAAGGAACCATCCCGGCATTTGCCTGGAGCGATTTAGGGAAATCATGGAAAACCTAAATCAGGATGACCGGACGTGGGATTGAACCGTCGTCCTCCCGAATGCGAGTCCAGTGTTTAACCACTGCGCCACCTCGCTCAGTCGAACAGTATGAGGCAGCTGAA
The DNA here is from genome assembly GCF_023864345.2 of Schistocerca serialis cubense. NCBI lineage: Eukaryota > Metazoa > Arthropoda > Insecta > Orthoptera > Acrididae > Schistocerca > Schistocerca serialis. The sequence continues at coordinate 156,313,417 of NC_064640.1, forward strand.
AGAGATACAGAAAACCACTCCAGTACATGTTTATATAACATCCAAACTTAACTATGTAGCACAAGCTTTGAGGATACCATTATAAACAGCCAGAAGAGTTATGTCCGCGATAGGAAGCTTCGTGAGCCAAGGCAACATTTTCAAAGTGAAGTTCGATACACTAACACTTTCCACAAGGAAAGGAGGCTTAAATCTCGTTGATGTCAGTTACAAGTCACGGGCGTTCTGTGTGTTTTAATGTACAAGCAATGGAAACGGCTGCCGGACAGCTTAACGGCCCACTTGCTGACTGAAATTGCTCCTGGAGCATGCACTCGCCAATAGATGTGCAGCATATACCAGCTGGTCTTTGCCACGTAAAAACTTTTCTCGTTGAATACAATTTTATCTCATCGATGCTCTCAGAACAGCAATTGACGAAAGTAAGGGACATCCATACATATTTGATGGGAGCTAAGGAAAGAAATATCATTGAAAGAAAATACCCTAACAACGACTGCTCTGCAATTTGGAAAAACATCCACGATCGGAACTTGCCCTGCAAGGTGAAAGCAACGTAGTATAATGCAGTCAACAGGAGAATATCAACTAATTCCAAACTGCATGCTACACATCTCACAAATTTGCCCATGTGCGTGTCATGTAGCCTTCTTGATACTGAAGAACATCGTTTTGTGTGTGAAAAAGTCAGAGAAATGTGGCACATAGTTAAGCAGAAGTTAGCGACCGTCAACATAACATCACAAACCATCTTCACCGCCGCAGATTTTCAGACTCCAGACTCCAAAAGTGCACACACTACATTATATCTTGTAGACTGAAAATAGAAGTAAAGAAGATTACTGGGTATACCTAATGACTCAACATCATCATCTCAAGTGAACAAGAGACTATAGAAAAATTACGCACGCTTCTTAAATAGAATCACCGAATGAAATGCTGCAGAGAACAGTAATAGATAAAGACTGGTACGGACTTGTGAGACGAAAGTCTTGCACGATTATAGGTAACTGGCACAAGGATGTATTAGATCCTTTCACGAAAAATTTCAGAATAGAAATAAAGACCATGGCAAGAAGCGCAGGACTAAATCCTCATGAAGAAATTATATAAAAAATTTCATTTTTAATCCCCCTATGTGATAAGAAGAGAAGTTTTATGTTCTAAAAAAGTCGTAACTTCAAGAGGATACAAGAAGATTTTATGTTTTCCTATGAAGATGAGAGACTTCACGATCATTTTAATTTAATATACTTGTCTTTCCATCATCAAGAGGAAGATTAATTTCCTCTAATTAATATTCAGAAGAAATATTTATCTCCTTTATGTTAGCAAAAGTGGTTAAGGCGTATGGCCTTAAAAAAAATAGGGAGCCGACCAAGGAAAAAAGTGTGGCAGAGTACTGGCAAAAAAAAGTATGAAAAATAAAAAGTAAAAGAAGTTGGTACACCGATGGACATAATAAAAAGACTAAAGCATAGAAGCCAGCCAAAACAAGGTGAGCGTATGGAAGGCTGTGAGGGGAGAAGGGAGGCCCTATAAACACAAAAGAAAAAGAAAGATAGAGCGTCTGCTTTGTAAGCAGGAGATCCCGGGTTAGTGTCCCGGTCGGGGCACACATTTCCAACTGTCCCCGTTGATATTTATCAACGCCTGTAAGTAGCTAAAAGTCTGGGTTTCATTGTAATTTCGTTCTTCGAGATCTGCAAGATAACCAATTGTATCTGTATTTAAAAAAAAAGAATAATGATGGTAGAGCACTTGCCCGCCAAAGGCAATGGTCCCGAGTGGGAGTCGCGGTCCGGCACATATTTTTAAACTGCCAAGATGTTTCATATCAGCATACACCCCGCTGCAGACTAAAAATCTCATTCTGGACTCAGTAGGCCTAAGTCTTTTACATTTTTAGCAAAATATTACCAAATGCAGATGTAATACGCTCAAATAAAAACAAGACAGTTGTAAGTAGGATGTTTAGGTTCTTATATTGGTAACGCCACCGTCACCTAGCGCTCTGTATGTAAATCACTGGCTGTGCTGTGTGCAGTCTGTGGCTGGGTGGCATTGTTGGAATTTGCTATTGTAGTGTTGGGCAGTTGGCTGTTAACAGAGCGTAGCGTTGCGCAGTTGGAGGTGAGCCGCCAGCAGTGGTGGATGTGGGGAGACAGATGGCGGAACTTTGAGAGCGGCCGATCTGGACGTGTGTCCATCAGAAAGAATAAATTTGTAATATTGGATATCATGGACTGATATATGTATTATGACTTTTGAACACTATTAAGGTAAATACATTGCTTGTTCTCTATCAAAATCTGTCATTTGCTACCTATACCTATCAGTAGTTAGTGCCTTCAGTAGTTAGAATCTCTTATTTAGCTAGCATTATTGGCACTCGCTGTATTGCAGTAGTTCGAGTAACGAAGATTTTTGTGAGGTAAGTGATTTGTGGAACGTATAGGTTAATGTTAATCAGGGCCATTCTTTTGTAGGGATTTTTGAAAGTCAGATTGCGTTGCGCTAAATTGTATTGTGTGTCAGTTCAGTGTTGATCAGAATAAGTAAAGAGAGTAATGTCTGAGTACGTTCAGTTTTGCTCAGCAATTTGAAAAGCAAATAATGTAAGGGGTTTATCAGCACAGAAATTCACTAATTTTTCTAAGGGGATGTTTCATATGTCGACCCTTAGCCGAGGATACCTCACCGGTATTCTTCTGATTTTTTCTTGTAGTTTGTGTAATTTGTGTAGCTTTTGTTTATTGCTAGCTCCTAATTGTAGAGACAATCTCCTTTGTAGTTGCAGTCTTTCATTGTTGTACAGTAAAACAGTTGTGGCATGCATTTTGATTTGCACCAAGTATTTTGCAGCTGCGCTTGCAATTAATTAGATTTTATTTTCAGTGCTATGTTAATGTGTTCTCTTATTTTTGCTCTACATATTGTGCTTTTCTGTGTTATCATGTGAAATATTGTGACAATAATGGCGTGTGAAAAACGTAGCAGTAGGCTTCAAAGTAAACTGAGAAATAATAGTGACAACGAGCGTAGCTTGTCAACACCACTGTGTAATGAATTAACAGACATTCAAAGTAGTAATTTGGTAATTGTGCATAGGGAAATGGAGCGGGCGGCAAATAATGGTGTAGACAGTGAAACAAGTAGTGAACAGGGAAGCATTATCGAACGATCGGTCGGCAACAGCTCGCCTCAGGAATCCGATATGACAGAACACAACATTGCAAATACTGTAGACTCAGGTTTTGGGTCCTCACCGTTTTCTCAAATGAGTCAAGACACATTTTCTGCTTGCCAAAATGTGAATGTTGCCGTTGAAAATGCACTGCCAAAAAGCATAGAGAAACAGATTCCAGACACTAATACATTATTATTGCAATTAATGCAACAAATGGAACAAAATCAGAGACAAACACAGCAAAAGCTTCAAAAGTTAGACACAATGGAACAAAATCTTCGGAAGTTAGACACCACGCTTGGACAAACACGTGAAGATTTAACTACTGAGTTACATAATATTGAATCGAAATCTCAAAAAGTCTGTAATGACGTAAAAACACAAATTTGTGAGCATTTTCAACCCATTTTTTTGCGGCATGAAAATTCATTACAGAATCACGAAGCAGCCATAAAAGAACTGCAAACAATTGTTCATGAAAATCACGACACCTTGCAAGCTAAAATTGACTCAGTTGCATCTACCGATTCGGTTACGCAACTTGCAAAAACTCAAGAAAACTTAAAGGACACAGTAGATACGATTTCAACACAAATGGACACTCTGAAACTTGGTTCAGAAAAACACTCTGAGGAAATCAGTTCAACATCGGAGAAAGTAGCCGAACTTTCGGATCAGTTCACTAACTTATCTTCACAGGTAGATGATGATCTGAATGGCACAAGACCTGTAGCCTTCACTGACACAGAAGAGTATGAACAAATTAGAAACTTCAAAAAAAATTAAAATCAAATCAATACGCAACACCAAAGAGAAATCCGGGAAGTACAAGATCAGTTGACACAGGTAATACAAGAATTACACATCTCAGAGGACACTCGCACTCCAATACGGGAAGAGGGACATAGAAATACGGAACAGCCACAAAGTAATAACACAGGGCACTTCGGAAGTTATGAAAGAAATTGGCAAGGTACACCGAATTTTGAGATAGAACCGCCGACACGTCGTAACAATGACCGATATGCGACTCGCCGACGTGATGATTTTGACTATAAGTTGTTCATTACTACACGTAAATTCAAAACATTTAAGAATTCTGGCAACGACATTCATCCACAAGCATGGCTTCATCAATTCTCTCATTGTTTTCCTCCCAACTGGTCATTGAAGCACAGATTAGAATTTATGTGTGGCTACTTAGAGAATGATCCAGCTGTAAGAATGCGATCGGTCATTCACTATTGTCACAGTGAAGGAGAATTTTATCATGCCTTCCTCTCAGCATATTGGTCTCAAGCTACAAAAAATGGGTTCAAATGGCTCTGAGCACTATGGGACTTAACATCTGTGGTCATCAGTCCCCTAGAACTTAGAACTACTTAAACCTAAGGACACCACACACATCCATGCCCAAGGCAGGATTCGAACCTCCGACCGTAGCGGTCAAGCGGTTCCAGACTGAAGCGCCAAGAACCGCACGGCCACACCGGCCGGCCCTCAGGCTACACAAGACCGAGTAAAACATAGCATCATAATGATGAAACAACCTGAATTTTCCAGTCTTGTCAAATATTTCGAAGACATGTTACATAAGAATCAGTATCTTTCAAACCAATACAGCTCCTCAGAACTCATCCGCATTTGCTTAATAAAATTGCCTGAACATTTATGACATATTATTTTGGCAGGACGTTGCAAAGACGACATTGAAGCTTTCCAGGGTCTCTTACAAGAATTGGAAATTGACACTGACAACAGGAGCACAACAATTAGAGGTCATATCCGTCACAATTCTGCGATGAAAGAAATAATAACTGGATACGACAAGGCTATTCTTACAACGCAAATCGTGAACAAAACAAACACCACCCATATGACAACCACTGGCAGCGTAATAGTTACAGAGAAAGATCACATTTCCGTAGTAATGAATATGACAGAGACAATCATAGAAACAGACAATATGGCAACCAGAACTGTTATATCAAGGGAGACAGAATAACTTCAGACGCAACAGTTCAGCGTGCAGTTACGATCCAGGGAGAAATTCTCCACCACATGACAGACAAACAAGAAACTATGTAAACTACCGACAAAACGACAGACCTGAATTCCATCAGAACTGGCGGGATTCAAACAGGGCAGGGCCTTCTCGTCAAGGTGTATTTGTAGAAGTTAGATCTCCAAATCATAATAACGACGCGCGCCAACAAAGAGACAGACAATGACTTGCATCGCAGGCAGCCACGTGTGCCGGCTGGCTCCGAGAAAAATAACATAGACGTTAACCTTGAGAAAAATTTCAGCATTCGTTACTGACTTACACAAGATGATAATTGCTTTGAAGTTGAAACTCTGTGTACTAGAAAGGGTAAAAGATTGCACCACATTTCACGTGTAAAACCGTTTATTGACAGATAATCTGCTTTTTAACTTAGTCCTTGCTATAAAATTTTTCACTTCACGTTACTAGTATGCTTTGTCAGACTTAGAATCTGTTGACATGCAACGATGTTTGAAGTTAAATATCCAGTCAAGAACCGAGAGAACTTATTTAAACAGAAATCACGAATGCATTGTTATAGTGAACAGACGTCACATTGTTATTTTGTGTGTACATTCTTGCTTGTTAGTTGCACGATTACGTAACGACTATAAGGCTTACATACTTAGAACATATACTGGTACTGCTAATGAGATTTTAATGCAACATTTTGGTTTACTTGAAAATACATTCTGGATTTAAAGTACCAGATGACACAGTGGTTAGTTTATGTGACAGCTACACGATTTTATCACGACGCTACTAATGAGTGACAATTTACAATGTTGCTTTTGCGGTGTTTCTGTTTTATATCTGCACAGTTTTTCTGTATTATTCTGGAAAGTAAGACGTGTTTTAGTAGTAACTTTTGTGGTTTAGCTACAATGAGACAGCCTTTTCCGTAGCACAACAATACGTTACAGCACAGTACTTTCTTCATCACGGCAATAAGCCTCATAACTAAGATATCTGTACGCAAAGCATTTCACTTTTGTTTATGATGAGGTGAGTACATTGACTTCAGCAGAACTTTGCTTACAGAGGACGATAACTACGACACTTTCACACAATTATCTTACAGCAAGACGCACATTTAGCGCTACAGGACACGCATTTGAGTGATTAATTTTGTATATAAAACATTTATTTTTACAGATTTTTGAATCACAAAGATACAAAGAAAGTTTTCGGTGATACATTTCATTCGATTGCTGTAATTTGTAACACCTGAGGGTATAATTACATTAATCCTCTGTGGGGTACACGCTTACTATGTGTACCATGTGTCTGGCAAGCACAAGGAGCCCTAGCTAATATGGTGTTTGCTTATACAACTTTACACATCGGTACTATATTTCTATAAAACATAAATTACAGAGCTATCTGATCATTTAACAGAGTAAGACAAACATTTATTTTACTACATCAGTGACAGATGTTTGCGTAATTACACAGTTGGAAAACTTCACACTTATGAAATTGTATTTTGTCTGTACTTTGTGAACTGTTTATTTTTTTTTTTTTTTTGGAACCATTGTGATACTATGAGAGCTTTGAATGTCGCATTTGGTATGGGGTCACGAATTTTAAAGTACGTTTGAGGTAGATGACAAAATTGAAATGAGCAGAGAATTTTTTTTAGGTTTTGAAATTATTGCAGAAAGCTACGACGTTTTTGAGATTTGGCTGAGGTGTTATGATGTTATTATTATGACAACGATGTGTGCTATGCTTTTGAGGTACGTTTATGATCAATGAGATGATGCTATATGAGGAATCTGATTATGCTATGTATTTATTATGATGAAATATTGAAGACATGTTGATGAATATGAATATGCACATGCGTAATAAGGTAAGGAATAAGGAGTAGTGGTTAGGGTCTCTGATTTATGAAAAGGATGTTGGAAACCAAGAATCGTACTTTAAGAGTTATGAAATGTGTGTACATACGTGAATGTTAGTTACCACAATGCTGACAAAACATTTTGGACACTACTATATATGAGATTTTGTTTCTACACACTTCTAATGCAAATTTCTAACCTTTGAATTTTTTTATTTTTTATGAGACTGTGACTGTAGTGGAAACTGCTGCCATAAATATTTCAGTAAAGAAGGTAGATGACCTTGATGTAATGTGCTGTGGAGGCCCATCTGAGCGACAGTCAACTGGAAGAAAAGCCATTAGTGTGTGCCTATCAGAGGCACAGGTGGAGAAAAAAGGAGGCCATTATCCTCGCTATTGACATTTCTTTGTAGAAAAGATAGCAAATACGACACGCTCAAATGTGAAAACATATGATTACACTGTGGAGCTCTTAATTTATGATATTTACTAAAATGCCTAATGAAATTATGAGAAACATTTTACATCTATTGTCTTTCTAGTTGAGAGATTTTTTTTTGCCTTTGGAGACGCCATTTGCCTAGTGAATGACGTTTCATATGTTGCTTTATATATATATTTGGTCATTTCGTTTAATATCTAGTTTCTAGCTGCACTGCAGCATTGGTTAAAATAAAATTTAATAGATGTACTAATATAAATATTTTCTTTCTACAGATCCAGTAAATAATAATTTTGTCATATACTTCCAAAAAATGACGGAGCACAAAAAGACATGTCCCTTCACAGGAACTGCATACATAATTTTCTTTTCAAGTACTTGGTAATTTATTTTGTAGAATAAGTTGTGGTGCACCATTTAATTACATAGACATTAAGATGTGAATAGACATTTCCCTTATCTGCATTATGATCTGTAGTGTACTATTTTTCTGCTTGAGCTTTGTCATGTTTAGATATTAATTATTGCATTTGCTGCTGCTGTTTGCCAGGCATTGTGCTACTAAATTTCACTTTGTATTACTCTGTTAAGCCAGTTTTACTATTGATTTATTTTTCTTGTTGCTGCACATTGGCTCATATTAGTTGTAATGTTGCATTTGCTTTGCTAATTTAGATATGCTGCTGCTTGCTTTGCCAATTTGTATTTTTTTGTTGTCATTGCTGTTTGTGTTAATTTTTTATGTGTTGCTGCTTTGCCTCGTCCCTTAGTTTATGCATCTGAGCTCAGTAGATGTAAGTTAGCTTACGAGGAGGTAGACTATATAAGAGTATGAGTTGCGATGAACTGGAAGAAATGCATTGCGAAGTTTTACGAAAAAAGTACAGAAAGCAGGTATAGATAGCACTTTTTGAAATAATGAAGAACCAAGGGAGATCTGCAAGAAATAAAGAAAGTTGTGTTTGCAAGAAACTGCAGTAAAACAAACCCTGTCCTTTCCTTTTCTGTTATTCCGCTATGTGTTTGTGTATTCTTGTATGTTTGTGATTTTCCTGTCTTTATGTGTCTAGCTGATACGAGTCATGTTGTGGAATTTTTCTAATAATATGTTATTTTCTTTGTAAAGATGTTTAAACATTATTTATTCTGTTCTGTTTTAATCCTCATGTGTGAAGTTGGTGTTTCAAAAGCCATTCTGATCTTTTATGTATTTACTTATATTATAATTCCTGTAACACTGATGTATATGTTTATTTCTATTCTTTTGTAAAGCCTGTGTTACTACAAATGTTATATGTACTGTTATGTTCTTTAATGATGTATTTTGTACCTTTGTAATTGTATTCATATGTTGTAAATTTATAATTGTATAGACACCAGTTCTTCAAATTAAGTTTCATTTCAGTGTGCACGTTTCTGTTGGTCATAATATATGCACAATATGTGAGAAATTGGGACTGTTAGTGCTTGCACGTGTGTTAACAATTCAGCAAGGGACTCGTTAACAGCATTGCTGGTTCTAAGGACAATTCCAAAAACTTTGTGAGTGCACAAGTGGTGGCTATGGCCTTGCTATATTATCCGCAAGACTCTTCAATGGTGATTGTGCACCCGCACAGTCACAACAGATGGCTGTTGGCCATCTCTACAAGGACTACAGTGGGTCTGCATCTTTGATGACCCACCAAAACCATTATTTCTACAAGGACTACAGTGGGTCTACACCTTTGCTGACTCACCAGTACCATTATTTCTACAAGGACTGCAGTGGGTCTGCACCTCTGGTGGACCAACAATACCATAATCTCTACCAGGACTACAGTGGGTCTGCTCTGTGATGACCTACCTACCGGTATTCTTCAAAACTTCGACTGACTCTGCTGTGGGTTTGCTCTGTTGTGGTCCATTACCTGTCTGCATGTCAGGAGCCAGCACTGTCCTTCTGTTGGAAGGACAACACTACTTCTTCAAGACTAAATGGAAATCCACTACTTCTGTGTGCATTTTCCTTTACTGCTCCGACTTTGAGGAAAAAAACAGCAATTTTACTGTCTTGAATGATCAGGACTGTCTTCATAGACTGTGAGAAAATTTTAGCTTTTGACCACCATTGCATCAATAAGTGTGTGCATTTGATATGTTTGTTATTGTAATTATGAAAGATTTTTTGAAAACTCTATTGGCCAGTGCCCAACACAATTTGTAAAATTTTTTGTGTGAAGCATGGGGGCTATGTAAGTAGGCTGTTTAGGTTTTTTTATTGGTAACGCCACGTACCGCTCTGTATGAAAATCACTGACTGTGCTGTGTGCAGTCTGTGGCTGGGTGGCATTGTTGGAATTTGCTATTGTAATGTTGGGCAGTTGGCTGTTAACAGCGCGTAGCGTTGCGCAGTTGGAGGTGAGCCGCCAGCAGTGGTGGATGTGGGAAAACAGATGGCGGAATTTTGAGAGCGGCCGATCTGGACGTGTGTCCATCAGAAAGAGTAAATTTGTAGTATTGTATATCATGGACTGGTATATATATTAAGACTTTTGAACACTCTTAAGGTAAATACATTGCTTGTTCTCTATCAAAATCTGTCATTTGCTAACTATGCCTATCAGTAGTTAGTGCCTTCAGTAGTTAGAATCTCTTATTTAGCTAGCACTATTGGCGCTTGCTGTATTGCAGTAGTTCGAATAACGAAGATTTTTGTGAGGTAAGTGATTTGTGAAACGTATAGGTTAATGTTAGTCAGGGCCATTGTTTTGTAGGGATTTTTGAAAGTCAGATTGCGTTGCGCTAAAATGTATTGTGTGTCAGTTCAGTGTTGATCAGAATAAGTAAAGAGAGTAATGTCTGAGTACGTTCAGTTTTGCTCAGCTGTTTGAAAAGCAAATAATGTAAGGGGTTTATCAGCACAGTGATTCAATAATTTTTCTAAGGGGACGTTTCACAGTATTTAAGTTCAAGTGGTTCAAATGGCTCTAAGCACTATGGGACTTAACATCTGAGGTCATCAGTCCCCTAGACTTAGAAATCCTTAAACCTAACTTACCTAAGGACATCACACACATCCATGTCCGACGCAGGATTCGAACCTGGTACCGTAGCAGCCGCGTGGTTCCGGACTGAAGCGCCTAGAACCGAGTATTTAAGAATTATTAGCCTAAATTATACTTATGTTTCCGAACACTAAGAAAATTACTAATTAGAAGTGAAGAATAATGGGGAAGAGAGTTCTGGTTTAACTTTTTTAAAAATTTTCTCGGTCTGTGAGAATTCCCCTTTTAGAAAACAGATTAAGGGGATAATGTGACAAAGTAGCGTTACATTGATATAGACTATACCGCAGTATGGTGCAATGTGTTAAAAGAGTTACCGTGTGGGCAAAGGACAATGGTACGGCGTCACAACCAACCTAGAAACAGCGTCCTCAACAGTTATTGGCTAAGCGATGCTCGTCCGTTCAAGGTTGCACGAATTTTTTGTTCTCTGTTTGTCTGAAACGCTCGAGGCAGAAGCTGTCTGGTGGTCGCAGGCAGAATCAGTTGGCGTCCCAGCTGAGCACAGTAAGGAAGTTGACAGTTAGGACAAAACTCTATTCACTGCTCAAAACGTGTATTATTAACAATCACTGTTGAGAAAGTGATTAGCTGCACTAAAAGAAGTTGGGCCTATGCAGCCGCCAAAATCCCTCGCGAATGAAAAATTGACTTAATAGTCGTAAAGTTTTACCAGAAAGTGCCTCAGGCATGAGCTGGAAAAGAGTGTCCTAACGAATGTTAAGTCACTTAATAATATTCTTCAAAAATACCTTTAAATGTTTATCAGAAAAATCCAGGCATCGGCCAGAACCGAGTGTGGTCTCGTATGATTACCAAGGTTGTAAATGGTGTTATTGTTATTCATGAATGTAAAGTACTGCATGTTGTATAATACATTATATGTAACGTTGACTTTTTTCTGTGAACAACTAAGCCCAGAATAAAAAATGGCATCACTTGGAACAAATTCTTTTGTGCTGTTTGCTGGCAGGTAGTCCCGTATTTTCCTATGGTCATCACAATGAAAGGACCACTTCCTAAATGAATTTACCAACGAGCATAATCGTCTGCAGTGAGAGGGACATCAGTTCAAGATTAAAAGTGAATTCTAAAGAAAAACTGTAAGATGCACCTCATATTGTACATCTTCAGTGACAACACTCACGAGTACAGTGCGAATGATATAACCAGCTGTTCTGGCACTTCCCATTCAGAGTGGAGCTGTTCTATGAGTTATGTGTGTCATGGTAGAAATTGTATACTTTGACATGATGTGCACTGCTTATCCAGCTATATCTTACTGTGTTGCGGTACACTAGTGGCTAAAAGAAGCACTGCATAACTAAGGTTCAGCTAGCTGACGGTCTTTTATGATATCAACATGACAGAGAGTATGATGATATTGATCATTTTTATGACGAAGATAAGTATTTCTTAACATCTCCCATTATATTTGCTGCATCACCACTTACGATTGCTCCATAGATTTCTGCAACCTTGCAGTTTGTATGAATGATACTGTCCAATGTGCACATTATTTCTCCATATGTCTATTCTGGAATACAATGTAATATGTTTCCTTATTTACGACTTGATAAGCAATATTGGAATCGTAATATTCAATGATTACCAAACCGAAATCAATTGCAGAGTCGTATTCGTGGTTAGGATTAATGATGGGCTGCTTCACTAATGTTTATTTGTTCGTAAGTGAATTTAGCAGGCCTCTGTTTCTTTTATCTAATGGTTTTTTCACTTTGTGTATTTCAGAAGAGTAGGTCTTTGAATAATAGGGGTGTCTTTACAATGTGATTCATATAATAATAATCTTATTGTCCTGTGTAAAAAAATGTGTATTCATTGTGAGATAATATGTTTTCTATATTTCGTTCCTTTCATCAAGTTAATTAGATGAAGATTCTCATCATGGTGGCACTGAGTAAACATGAGGCGTTTCACTAATGTCTTGCATAAGAAATACAAGAGAAATGGTTTCTTGCCTTCAGCCCTGTTATTAGTTCGATGATAACCACTTCTAATATCATAAAATTGTATGTCCACAAAGGATTTCAGTTACTTCCATAATTTTTTTGCAGATTCTAGAACGTAAGTTTGGTTCGAGAATCGCAGACAAGCATTTTTTCACCATGTTGACACACTGTTTTGAGCGAACGGTGTATTACCAGCTGTGAACAATCAAGTGTTATGATCCATAACTTAGCCTTCCGTATAATACATGTCTTTGCTACTAGGCGTAATCTAGACGATACTTATGGGGTCCAAAGTCACGTTTAGTGATGAGAAAGTTGTTCAGTTAACAACAGTAAATCAATTGAGACACAAGAGAATATCTATTGGAAGGAAGGAAGGCAGGAAGGAAGAAAAGAATATTGGGTTTAACGTCCCATCGACATCGAGGTCATTAGAGACGGAGCACAAGCTCGGATTGTGCCCAGGACGGCAAGGAAACCGGCGGTTCCCTTTCAAAGAAACCATCTCGGCACTTCCCTAAGTCTAGATGGTCGAACGCGGGTTTGAACCGTCGTCCTCTCAAATGCGAGTCCAGTGTGCTAACCACTGTGCCACATTGCTCGATAATACTCGTTGTGCTAAGTATGTGTGTGTCTATCCAGTCGTACCTGAAAGTCAGTCAAAATGCCTAATAATTGTTTCTTGGACTTTATTCACTTCTATAAGAGGACATCCATCTTTAATCAGGAAAATTTTATGTGGAACTTTTTGACCGCTGCTAGAGTAAACACATTTTGCAGACACAATACAAGCATCATTTCAAGATACTCATCTAAAACGTTTATTACCATCCACATTCTCGGATATAAAATGTCGACACTGTTTATTATATCTGACTGTTTCACTTAGGTATTACTCAGATGAAAGGTCACTCCTGTACCCAGATTTCGGCTGCAAAAAAATTTGAGCATATGTTATTCTACGGAGTGTTCAAAAAGTCTCTCCGCATTGCCGTATGATTGTTAGCCGCGCATCCCGTATGATTGTTCGCCTGCCTGGTTACTTCCCTTCAAGTGGACTCTTCCAACATTCCACTGTTTCGTTTACCTCAGCCAGCGTCAGTAGTATCGTTGGTGCGTGTCGTTACGTGTTGACGTTAACGTTTACGTTTAGTTCCTTTGTTGGTTTGTTTCGTTTTTGTCGCTGTTAAAATGCTAACCATTGAAGAACGTGTGTTTTTAGTCGAACAAGTGTTCAAGGCTGGCGGTAAATACACAGTTTCGGTCGTTAAACATTTAATTCAGTTTTCCTGGAGACAACACTCACACATCGTGATACTGTGCGAAATTTGATTAACAAATTTCGAAGTACGGGTTCAGTGACAGATGCACCGAGAAGTGGTCGTCCTAGCGTTTTGTCTGAGGATATACTACTCGATATTTCCGATAAAATGTCCATGAGTCCGAACAAGTCAGTAAGAAAACTCGCCCAGGAAATCGATGTTAGTGTCGGAATGGCCCACACAGCTGTAAGAAAAAAATTAGAACTTTTCCCATACAAAGTGACAGTCGTGCAAGAACTGAAAAATACTGATCATGGCAAGAGACTGCATTATTGTCAATGGTTCAAAAGTTTCGTTCAAGAAAATGGAAGGGATATTCTTAATGAAACGTTTTCACTGATGAGGCGTGGTTTCATTTATCCGGGTACATGAACTCGGAAAATTCTCATATGTGGAGAACTGCAAAGCCATGTGTGTATACACGAGGAACCATTTCATTATGTGAAAACAGGAGTTTGGATTGCAATTTCTAGACATTGGATTGTCTGTGCCATATTTTTCAACGAAACAATAAACGCACAACGAGACTGCAGTGATATTTTGTACCCACCACAGGAGAACTTGTGATAAGTGAAATATTGAACGGTTATTTTCAACAAGATGGTGCAATCGCGCATACATATCGCGTTTCAATGTCAATGCTTGCTGATGCTTTTCGTGATCGCATAATTTCACAGGGAATTTGGCCTCCACGATCGCATGACCTAACACCACCTGACTTTTTCTTCTGTGATGCAGCGAAAGCAACTGTCTATAAAAACCGTCCAATATCCATCGATTGAATGAAAAGTGCAATATTCACTTTCACTGCTTCTGTTACAGAAGATATGGTACAGCTTGGGTTTGGAAACATGATTAGACGAATTGAATTGTATATTCAACAACAGGGGGAGGGGGGGGGAGACTTTCAACATTTATTGTAATAATTTGTAAGTAAAAATTTATAGTAAATAAATTAATAACTTGAATTTCACTGACTTTCATTTCGGTATATTCACTGCGGCAAACGAAACGCGCGGCTAACAATCATACGGCACTGCGGAGAGACTTTTTGAACACCCCGTATTATTAGATGGTGACGAAAGCTTCATGACGGTATTATAAACAAGTACACCCAGAAACATCTATTCTATATACTTTTGGAGTGCAGAAACATTTAAACTGTTGAAATGCAATTTTGTATATCTGCGAAATTTCATATACTTAGATCCAACTGTAGCAGGAATGAGACACCTTAACTGTGGCATGAACACAAGCTAATAACAATGATAAACACAGTTCGTTCAAAAGTACGAGCCATTCCGTATCTCTGAAATAAAAATATGTTTGTAGGTGATATTCGGTAGCGCGCTGATCCGCTAAGGGTGAGATCCAGTAGCTGCTGCTCAAGCCTGTGAAAAAAATGAAATGATCGTGAGGCATTGTTGGCCGGAAGGCCCCATCCGGAGAAGTTCGACCGCCGATGCTAGTCTTATTTCAGTCGACGCCGCAATGGGCGACTTGCGTGCCGGTGATGAGGATGAAATGATGATGAGGACCATACAACATCCAGTCCACGAGCGGAGAAAATCTCCAAACCGTCCGGGAATCGAACCAGGGCCCACTGCATGGTAGAGAAGCAGGTTAACACTCAGCTAAGCATACGGACTGCTCAAGCCTATGCTACTCCTCGACGGAGGCATTCCTGAGCTGTTGTGGTGTCTGAGGGGGTTCTCTACGACGACGTATTCGTCTTTTTGTTGGTCCCAGGCATACTCATTTGGGACCATGCCAGTGTATACCAGGCGCCGTTCCACTCAGTTTATTTCTGCCTCCTTGAGGCAGGTGTTTTAGAGATGAACACGGTGCAGAAATGTTGGCTATGCTACTCGCCATTACGGTGGGGGGCCTTGTCCGATATTGCACAATCCTGTAATTACACTTGATATGAATGAAAGGTATGTGAACAAGACACATGTTCAAAATATGACCAAGAGACGGCCTTAACACTCAGCGTGGCTGTTTTTTAGTACATGAATTTCCGTTGGGGAAAAAAATTACCCTAAGGTAGGGTCTGACACTCAAGATACTATATAGCACGTTGAACAGATAAATTTTGATTTAACCGACATTTTAGGTTTGTTGCCAAATAGAAACATTCTGAAAATATTGATTAATTACAGTTACAGTGAGATAGAAACATAATCTTTGTTATCATCAAGCATAATTTTACATACCTTAAAAATCTAAGTGGCAAAAATAATTTCCTCTTTCAGCTGGTTTCGTGTATGTTTACATGCAGTCGATCAGCAACAGAGATTATTGATTTTGAACTGTTTCTGCCATCATAATGAAGCTAAACACACTTCAGCTTGATGCAATCGTACTGTGTGTGTTACGAGGAGGTGACATCATGCATACACGAGTGGTTTCCCTACCATTATATATAATTTATGGTTTGTTGACAAATGGCATCACCGTGCAATATGGGGTTAAGGAACTCGTGGGACTGATTACCAGAGACGCACGAGCACACTAGTATCTGGGCACCTCAACACTCTTCTACGACGTTCATTAGGCATTAACCAAATCGTGCACTCGGCTTTCAATGGGTTCCAAATCCATTGCTCTAGCCTCCACTCCAGGTGCCTTAAAATAGTGAATTTCTGCGGTCGAAACTCAAACACAAACTACTCAGTTGATGAGGGTGGCCCAAATTTGTTTCTATCTTTCTGGATATGACGCAAAGAACCGTTCCAGTCCAGTGTACATCCCAATGGCAAGGTAGACCCATATTTCATCTCCTTTCCTCTAGTGGGAGTGTCATTCATCATCGTCATTTAATTCGGCCTTTGTCCAACTTCAACGCGGGGTCGGCCTTGTTTGGCAATGTTAGTGTCGGAGGCGGGCCAGATGCCCTTCATGTCGCCACCCTGTACCTCCCAGGATGGAATTAGTGTACCCCAGATGTCTGCGTCTAGTGCAAACCATGAAACAGTGCAAACGGTTTTAAATGTCTGCGAGTCATGTAACTGAGGCGGGACATGGGGACCAGCCCGGTATTCACCTAGTGGGATGTGGAAAACCACCTAAAAACCACATCCAGGCTGGCAGGCACATCGGCCAGCGTCGTTAACCCGCTGTGCGGATTCGATCCGGGGTCTGCGCGCCTACTTGAGTCCAGCAAGCAGCGCATCAGCGCTCTCGGCTAACCTGATAGATTAGTGGGAGTGTCATTAACTTCCGTAAATGGGATAAAATACACTGATGAGTAGAAAAATTATAGGTACCTGCTTAACTGCGTGTTAGTCCATCTTTGGAAAGCAATGCAACAGCGAATCTAAATGGAATAAATTCGAAAAGTCCGTGATAGGTATCTGGAAATACGTGGCAGCAGATGTCTATGAACAGGTCACAAAATTCCCATAAATCACAGGCTGGTGATTTAACGGTGCCAGATAGCATAAGAGATGTGTTACACCGGGTTCTAATCATACAAATTTGGTGGCCGAAACTTCTACGTGAGTACACTATCATGCTCTTGAAACTACTGGCACGATTCTGGCCTCGCGAAAAGACAGTTACACTGATGCAACATGCCCTCGCTATCGAGTAACACATTAGCTGCAGGAAAGAGGGAGAACTGTCACAGCCTCCATGATTGACAGATTTACGATGACTTAATTTACCCTATGAGGTCATTCAACATTTCCATATTACCCCACTCCTCCCATCACTCCTCTGACGTCAGAATACAAGATAGAGGAACTTGGTCACTTGTGCTAATTTTAAAATGGTCGTAAATTAAAAAATCCAAGATGCGCTACGTTAAAAATAGTGGGAAGTTCAAAATGCCCACACGTGGGAAATTCAAAAAATCTAAGATGGTGCACGAGCATTAGCAGTAAATTCAAAAATTTTACTCCTGATACACTCATATTTAATGTTTAAACAACTTTGTTTTTTAGATAAGGGAACCGAATAATATCTCATGAAAAAAGTTTCGTGTGCCAGAGTTTCGATACAGTATTCAAAGTTCTTAACTATCCCAGGTTTGTCAGACAATACAACCTGCTTTCTCTAAGTTTTGATCAACAGTTCAAATTTTTGTTCTAGCGTAACGTCCTGTAAGTTCTCAATTATTTCTTTACAATCATTCTCTTTCCGGTTGTCGTCAATTATGCTTTTAACATTATACATTTCAAAAATACTAGACAAACGTTCATTTTCAGGGTTAATTTGTAATTGCAATTACTCGAATTTAGCGTCTTGTGAAATTTCAGTTTGTTCAAACACTAATTGCAGATTATCATATTTACTGGTAATTTTGACAGCTTCGTTACTGCAATCAGTAACCACCTTTTCTTTATCCAACCAATCGATCCCCAAAATGATTTCGATGTTAAAATCTGGAAAGACCAGGCAATCACGTTGAAGTTTTCGTCCTTTAATTCTGAATTCTGCCAATATTTGATTATTAATTGTCTTACATGTTTTAGCAGTAGTCCCTACGACTCTGACGCCATTTACGGACATCAATAATCGAGGTTTGTCTGAAATGTACTCAAAAAGTGACTGACTTGTGAATCAGTGTCTAAAAGGACTTGTAACTTAATGTACACTTCGACAGGAATGATGGTTTGTTTAATTGTTCTAGTTTCGGAGTTGTTTTGTTCCACCCATAACAAATCTTGGTCGACCATAAGGTCATTCTAAGCATGTTGTTCACCTGAAACTCACATATGTCTGGACTCTTTTTCTGTTTTTGGATTTCAAAGCCATTTATGTCTTGTATTCGTTGTTGGCTAGGTATCGTATAATCTAGAGGCTCTTTCTTTCTTGATTCTATGTTTACTTACGATTCTTGTTTTGAAGTTGCTTCGTGTGGTGGCACAAAACAACACTTCGTCATGCATTCCTCGATTTCTGTTATCTCAATATATTCTTCATCCAAACTGTCTTCTATATCTGACCATTCTGGGTCACTGTTCGGTGCTAACAGAAACGCTTTTCTGAGACATGTTAATTTCCCCTTACGACCTTTTGTCGGTTCTTAAATACTCGGGGTCACGGTTTCCTCATAATGTTATTAGGTATCTCTCTTCCACAGCAGGCTCTTCGTCTGAACTGTCATTTACATCGGCTCTAAAGACGTCTAAAAATGATTCAAATGTCTCTTAGCTCTATGGGACTTAACATCTGAGGTCATCAGTCCCCTAGAACTTAGAACTACTTAAACCTCACTAACCTAAGGACATCACACACATCCATGCCCGAGGCAGGATTCGAACCTGCGACCGTAGCGATAGACGTCTACCTTTACTTCGTATTTTGTGAAGTCTTCCTAAACTTTAGTGATTCGTGAACAATCGTTTGTACCTACTTCTTCCGGCCTCCTGCAACAGTTTGTTCTGCTGGCGATTTGTTAGTCAGGAATGCTTCGTCAGCGAAGCTGACGATTTCATTTTCTTCCAGTCTCCTCATTGCGAACGTATTTCTTTTCTTACTGTCGGTCCAAGTCCTGCTCTCGACGTCCCTTTTTCTCTTTTCACTACTACCTAAGCTTTTGGTCTCATAATTCCTTTCGAAATTCTTCACTCGCACTGCTTTAGCCCTTGGTACAGATCATCGATCGGTTCACACCAACTAGTAATTTCTGATAACTCATTTTCGCAAATTTTGTCGTTATTTAATCTGTCGTCGGCGCTTTCTTCCTCGCCTGCGAACATGTTCACGTTTTGTCTTGCCTCAGTGTCGTTATCTGCTGAAGCACGTTCATTGCCTTCTACTGTGACGCTCATTCTGTTCTACTGCAGTGACCACAGCTTCCCTATGAACAGCTGATGGGGCTAATGTGCTCTTCGCTGGCGGACTCTGTCAGCACGCTAGCATAAGTTTCGTCGCCTGCCACCCGTGACTCATTTTTGAGCACATCTGTCGCTTTGCTTGCAGCGACGTGCGGTGCTTCGCGATCGCTCTCTCGAGTATTAGACCCATTACGTCTTTGCGAAATTGTTTTTCACTTTTGAGCCGTGAAAACTTGTCCGCGTTAGTTGGGCCCACAACATACGCCATCTTCGGTTTTACTCATTGTTGCTGTCGTGGTAACGTCGCGGTGCAAATCCTTGTCTGCAAACGGCTGAAGTACCTCGGCCTCTGCCCCTACTAGGTTGAACAATATTAACGCGATACGTATCACCGTCATTTTGTTCATTGTCATTGTGATTAATTCTATTGTTGTTGTCACGGAGATAATCACAATTACTTCGCCAATAATCTTCATCCTTTGCTCTTTCTAAAAACGCGGAAAAGCTTTCATGACTGCTTTCTAGGTATCTCTTCGAATCCTCTGTCGGCTTTTTCCATGGTTCCCATATAATCACGGCTGCGGGTTGTCTATTCCTTAATTGCGTCAATTTTCAGTACCAGGATTCACCGCAATCTTTCATAGAGTTTCTGCCCCTCTTTTGATATAATCTAGCCGTTATGAATTCCCGCCATAAACAATCTTGTTTTGTTTGAATTCGTTAAACGTCATCTGATCAGCGTTAAACTTTAGTTAGCATCGCTTAGTATCACCTACTAATGCACTGATAACTACGTTAATCTTTTCCTGATGTGTCAAATATTCAGGAAAATTCGTTTCACAATTTTTCAGAAAATCCATTGGGTGCCATCCAGTATATCATTTGTCAGGATCAAAGCGTTCTTCAACCTCTAATAGTTTGTTATGAGGTATCCTATCACTCACACAACTGGACTTCTCTTTTATTTTATTTTCGAAGTCGCAGACCTTTCCTTGAATTTGTGAAGTGTTTTGATTACACTTCTATTGGCATATATTTACCAGTTTCGTTATTTCTTTCTCAGAATCAACCACTGTCTTTCTCAAATGTGAGATTTCATTTCTACATTCGCTAGCATTTCGGTTTTCAGACCGAAAACTGTTTCGTCCACTTTCGTTACTAAAACCGGTTCTACTGTTTCTTGCACCTTTATGATTTCTAAATCGAACCTTTCGTTGATATTGATCTGCCCCTGCATAGCGACAAATTGGTAGTTATGGTATTTACTTCAAGTTTCATGCATTTAACCCCATTACTCAAAACGTCTACTTTTTCGTCTACCTTTTCGATCGGTTTATTGATTTTAACACTCAGTGTTTTCATCTGAGTTTTGATACTACAGGCCTGTGTTTTCAACTCATTCTCAAGGCTATTACCGCCTGCCTGTGCTTTCAGTTGATTCTCAAGACCACTAAGTTGTGTCTTAATTTGACTGTTAATGCTACCAATTAGTGTAGATAAAAATTTGAATAGGTCGTTCTTGCTTAGTGGTTTCTCACTATCCTGATCTACCATATCCTCATTATCTGATTATACATCCTTCGATTCTATCGGTTCTTTCTCTGTTTACGAAGCACTTAACTTATTAGTTCATTCATTTACCTAATCATTATCTCCCTAGTAAGCTTAATCATTCGATCCTCCCTTTGATTCCTGTTTTATTAGTGATGACCTCATCATCTGAATCTAGTCATGTGCTTAAGTGTGGTATTCCATGTAAGCCAATTGCCGTTCTGTGACGCTACCTGCGTATTCATTTCGGGAACTACTAGTGGGCTCCATGGGCTCCATGATGTGCGCCCTGCACTGTCTCGTTTTGTTCGCTTTGACCTATTACTGTCTTTGTATCTACTTTATACTGAATATGAGTTACAGTTTCTTTTCTAAGCTCCGTAATATTTGCTTTTTTTTATTTTTTTTTATTTTTTTTTTTTTGGTCATCAGTCTACTGACTGGTTTGATGCGGCCCGCCACCAATTCCTTTCCTGTGCTAACCTCTTCATCTCAGAGTAGCACTTGCAACCTACGTCCTCAATTATTTGCTTGACGTATTCCAATCTTTGTCTTCCTCTACAGTTTTTGCCCTCTACAGCTCCCTCTAGTACCATGGAAGTCATTCCCTCACATCTTAGCATCTTGGCAGATGTCCTATCATCCTGTCCCTTCTCCTTATCAGTGTTTTCCACATATTCCTTTCCTCTCTGATTCTGCGTAGAACCTCCTCATTCCTTACCTTATCAGTCCACCTAATTATCAACATTCGTCTATAGCACCACATCTCAAATGCTTCGATTCTCGTGTTACGGTTTTCCCACAGTCCATGTTTCACTACCATACAATGCTGTACTCCAGACGTACATCCTCAGATATTTCTTCCTCAAATTAAGGCCGGTATTTGATATTAGTAGACTTCTCTTGGCCAGAAATGCCTTTTTGCCACAGCGAGTCTGCTTTTGATGTCCTCCTTGCTCCGTCCGTCATTGGTTATTTTACTGCCTAGGTAGCAGAATTCAAACTTCATTGACTTCGTGACCATCAATCCTGATGTTAAGTTTCTCGCTGTTCTCATTTCTACTACTTCTCATTACCTTCGTCTTTCTCCTATTTACTCTCAAACCATACTGTGTACTCATTAGACTGTTCATTCCGTTCAGCAGATCATTTAATTCTGCTTCAATTTCACTCAGGATAGCAATGTCATCAGTGAATCGTATCATTGATATCCTTTCACCTTGTATTTTAATTCCACTCCTGAACCTTTCTTTTATTTCCATCATTGCTTCCTCGATGTACAGATTGAAGAGTAGGGGCGAAAGGCTACAGCCCTGTCTTACTCCCTTCTTAATACGAGCACTTCGTTCCTGATCGTCCACTCTTATTATTCCCTCTTGGTTGTTGTATATATTGTATATGACCCGTCTCTCCCTATAGCTTACCGCTACTTTTTTCAGAATCTCGAACAGCTTGCTCCATTTGATATTGTCGAACGCTTTTTCCAGGTCGACAAATCCTATGGAAGTGTCTTGATTTTTCTTTAGCCTTGCTTCCATTATTAGCCGTAACGTCAGAATTGCCTCTCTCGTCCCTTTACTTTTCCTAAAGCCAAACTGATCGTCACCTAGCGCATTCTCAATTTTCTTTTCCATTCTTCTGTATATTATTCTTGTAAGCAGCTTCGATGCATGAGCTGTTAAGCTGATTGTGCGATAATTCTCGCACTTGTCAGCTCATGCCGTCTTCGGAATTGTGTGGATGATGCTTTTCCGAAAGTGAGATGGTATATCGCCAGACTCATATATTCTACACATCAACGTGAATAGTCGTTTTGTTGCCACTTCCCCCAATGATTTTAGAAATTCTGATGGGATGTTATCTATCCCTTCTGCCTTATTTGACCGTAAGTCCTCCAAAGCTCTTTTAAATTCCGATTCTAATACTGGATCCCCTATCTCTTCTAAATCGACTCCTGTTTCTTCTTCTATCACATCAGACAAATCTTCACCCTCATAGAGGCTTTCAATGTGTTCTTTCTACCTATCTGCTCTCTCCTCTTCATTTAACAGTGGAATTCCCGTTGCACTCTTAATGTTACCACCGTTGCTTTTAATGTCACCAAAGGTTGTTTTGACTTTCCTGTATGCTGAGTCTGTCCTTCCGACAATCATATCTTTTTCGACGTCTTCACATTTTTCCTGCAGCCATTACGTCTTAGCTTCCCTGCACTTCCTATTTGTTTCATTCCTTAACGACTTGTATTTCTGTATTCCCGATTTTCCCGGAACATGTTTGTACTTCCTCCTTTCATCAATCAACTGAAGTATTTCTTCTGTTACCCATGGTTTCTTCGCAGCTACACTCTTTGTACCTACGTTTTCCTTCCCAACTTCTGTGATGGCCCTTTTTAGAGATGTTCATTCCTCTTCAACTGTACTGCCTACTGCGCTATTCCCTATTGCTGTATCTATAGCGTTAGAGAACTTCAAACGTATCTCGTCATTCCTTAGTACTTCCGTATCCCACTTCTTTGCGTATTGATTCTTCCTGACTAATGTCTTGAACTTCAGCCTACTCTTCATCACTACTATATTGTGATCTGAGTCTATATCTGCTCCTGGGTACGCCTTACAGTCCAGTACCTGATTTCGGAATCTCTGTCTGACCATGATGTAATCAAATTGAAATCTTCCCGTATCTCCCGGCCTTTTCCAAGTATACCTCCTCCTCTTGTGATTCTTGAACAGGGTATTCGCTATTACTACCTGAAACTTGTTACAGAACTCAATTAGTCTTTTTCCTCTTTCATTCCTTGCCCCAAGCCCATATTCTCCTGTAACCTTTTCTTCTACTCCTTCCCCTACAACTGCATTCCAGTCGCCCATGACTATTAGATTTTCGTCCCCCTTTACATACTGCATTACCCTTTAAATATCCTCATACACTTTCTCTATCTGTTCATCTTCAGCTTGCGACGTCGGCATGTATACCTGAACTATCGTTGTCGGTGTTGGTCTGCTGTCGATTCTGATTAGAACAACCCGGTCACTGAACTGTTCACAGTAACACACCCTCTGCCCTACCTTCCTATTCATAACGAATCCTACACCTGTTATACCATTTTCTGATGCTGTTGATATTACCCGATACTCATCTTGTTGTGACTTGGCAAGACAGCCAAGCCACTATGAGAGGAAGCCGAAAGGCACGCGTTTAAGCTCACGCAGGCTGGCGTGAGGTCTGGAACAGTTAAAGAAATAGAGACTAGCAAAATAGGTACGTAGCTTCTGGAATACTTAACTTTAATCCAGAATTGGTGAACATCGGTCTGACGGTACATGCATCACAAGATAAATAGCAAATGATAATGGCGCCTTGCTAGGTCGTAGCAAATGACGTAGCTGAAGGCTATGCTAACTATCGTCTCGTCAAATGAGAGCGTAATTTGTCAGTGAACCATCGCTAGCAAAGTCGGCTGTACAACTGGGGCGAGTGCTAGGACGTCTCTCTAGACCTGCCGTGTGGCGGCGCTCGGTCTGCAATCACTGATAGTGGCGACACGAGGGTCCGACGTATACTACCCCGGCCCATTTAAAGGCTACCACCTAGCAAGTGTGGTGTCTGGCGGTGACACCACACATCTGACCAGAAATCCTTGTCTTCCATCCACTTCACTTCACTGACCCCTACCATATCTAGATGGAGCCTTTGCATTTCCCTTTTCAGATTTTCTAGTTTCCCTACCACGTTCAAGCTTCTGACATTCCACGCCCCGACTCGTAGAACGTTATCCTTTCGTTGATTATTCAATCTTTTTCTCATGGTAACCTCCCCCTTGGCAGACCCCTCCCGGAGATCCGAATGGGGGACTATTCCGGCATCTTTTGCCAATGGAGAGATCATCATGACACTTCTTCAAATACAGGCCACATGTCCTGTGGGTACACGTTACGTGTCTTTAATGCAGTGGTTTCCATTGCCTTCTGCATTCTCATGTCGTTGATCATTGCAGATTCTTCCGCCTTTAGGGGCAATTTCCCACCCCTAGGACAAGAGAGTGCCCTGAACCTCTACCCGCTCCTCCGCCCTCTTTGACAAGGCCGTTGGCAGAATGAGACTGACTTCTTATGCCGGAAGTCTTCGGCCGCGAATGCTGATTATTTATCAAAATTATGGCAGTGGCGGGGATCGAACCTGGGACCGAAGACGTTTTGATTGTGATTCAGACGCTTGCCCTTTTTTTGGCATTTTGTTCGTTGCGTTTGGTCGTTGCGGACGTCACAGTGACATCCGTTCAAATTCGTTTGTTGATCCTTCCACTCAGTTTTTTTTTTACAGAAGCCAACCGGCTCTCTGACCGAAAACGCTGAGCTACCGTGCCGGCCTCTCTAGACCACTTGCGAGTTATGTGCTATTACTAGCTTTATTGAATTTCCTGCAAGTTCGAGCCGCGGGACATTCAGTGCTCGTAATACGTTTCTTTCGCCATTGATATATGTGATGTGGACTGTAGTTTACTGTGAAAGAAGCTAATGTATGTCGTGCTTCGCGCCGCCACGTGTAACACTTTTCCGCCAAGAGAACAATTAGCCCTGTCACGGTCGCCAAGTGTGCACTACCGTCTACTATTAAAATAGTAAGATGTCACTAACGTTACCCCTGTGAAAGGATTTTTTTGCGATAGTAACGGTGTGTAGTAGTAAGGTATCGGGTTAATTTTGTTTACCTAATGGTTTCTATCAAAAGAAACGCAGTAGCAAGGTAAACGGGAATCGAACCAAGGTTCTATTAGTAATCTAGTAAATTGTAATTATATAAAAAAAACGATCGTCAGCCTAATCAGGTCAAATTGTACCCAGTACTGGTTCCTTCGTCAGTTTAATTATAGGAAATCACTTCCATTGAAATAGTTATTAAGTAATAGCATCTTTTATACTGATTATTACTTACATTCTCATGGAACAATCACTTTCTTATATTATTTCGCTCAAGTGGAACATGTAACTCATGGCTCTGGTATAGCTTGAATATTTTGTAGCCAGTTGCTGACTCTTGGTTGCTGTTATCGTAATACTAGATTGAAATTGGCTCGACTATTAGCAATGGGACCCAGAAACTAATTTATCGGTTGAGTCAGATCGTGGCTGAACACTTTAGTCACAGTATGGGAAACATTGTTAAGTACATAACACATGAAATTATAGGCACTATAACTGCAATAATAAAATTTTTTGAACTGAGCATTTAACTGTCCATTTATGAAAACCACGTGGAGTATTTCAAAACTTACGCTCACTAAATAATTATGTACTTTACAACTCCACAAATTTTACTAACTCTTGACAAAGAAGATAATTGCTACTCAGTTCAGTAAAATAGGGCACTCGGATTCATGGTAGCACGTGTCATAGGACCCTGTCTAGGTGGCTCAGCGTAAAGTTTAAAGAACACAAAATTATTGCTGCAAACGAAACCAAGTAACTGGTCCATGCAGTTATATAGTACTCAACTTCAAATCTAAGATGAAGCTGGTGTTAGCGTATATCTCCTGTGCTATTCAAAAGAAGGCGGCAAAAGTATCCTTGGCTCTTTCTGTGCAACAAGCTCGGAGAAATTAGCGTCGGATTTTCATATTGCAGAGCTAATCAAAGTATGCCGTGAATAATAATTCTTCTCGCCTCTTTCAGTTCACAAAATGCGTACCCTTTGCCTGCTTGCCACCGACTGACTCATATCATACAACAACCTTTTATTTCGACCGCCAGATCCACCTTTTCTATCCCACCTAGCCAGTTCCGTTGCGGAGGGACTACCCTCCAAGTTTTACATGATTACAAGCCTACTTTCCCTATACATGAATAAGTATTAAAATTAAATTTTTGACTTTCTACATTCTTTTATGGCATATGCTATTGAAATCATGTACATACATTAATTACGTAAATTATTATAAATAATGAATAAAACTCTTACACTGATGGTACAGCAAAGAGCATAATTATACAGAAGTCACACTAAGGAAAAACAGACAAAGAATTTAGATGAGACCATCATAGGTAATATCGATAACTGTGTTACAAGAGGAATTCTAAAATGCGTATAGCCATCTTGGTACAACCTCCATTGCCTTTTTGATAATATTTCTACGGAGAAACAAGGAGACATCTCAGGGAAGTTCCTCTCACGCCTGCGCCGTGGAAAGTCAATGTGGGCGGAGCGAGCCATTAAAACTTTTACAGTATATCCTTAGGCAGTCCCGGTATCTGATCGCTTCGAAAAAAATGAGTAAAAATTTTCTCGCCAATTTCACTAACTTTTTACGCGTAACAATGACTCTCATCTACACTGACAGGCAGTTACGCGTTCAAATGTATGCATATTATCTTTCAAAATGAGCAGAGAGCATATCGCACACCACTTAGTTATCGGTGTCTGTAGAGCTCTGTATGGTGTCGGTAGAGCTGTGTACGGTGTCGGTAGAGCTCTATATATATATAATTCACGAGTAATCGGTTCCTATTAACGCCATCAGTTTCATTTTTTGTAGTGATATGACTACTCGGCGACAACATATCCTTCTTAATATATTTTTCGCATTATGGTTGATCAGACTTAAAACTTCAGTTTAATTTCTTTGGCGTCATTCACTATCGGAGCACCGGAGCTAGACTGCGCTCTGTGTTCTTAATTTCGAAGGGTGATAAGTTTCCTTTAGTTGCCCGTGTCGCAAAGCATTGAAAGCTAGTCAATACACCAACTAAAAGTCGGGTCTGCGATTTCCGATAGCATTCATCGTATATTGTAGTGTGTCTCCAGAGCAGTCAGAAAAGGCGTACAGTAGCACGGTTGTAACTCAGTAGTGTTCTTGACCAGCTCGATTGTGCTCTGTTTACGCTTTTTAATACTGTATCAGGTACCACGTGTTTTCGTATTTTTCAACAGTATCAGGAAGACTGTATGAAACACAGAGATTAAGCGCGCAGGTAAGGCATCACTGTTTAGGATTGCAAATGGTGCTATTGTATGTTTTGTAACATCGTGGCACGAAAAGCCAGACAACGAGTTTTCCAGCAGTAATTCCACTAGTATGACAACGATCTCTGGGTCACTCTTTGCACCATGTCTCATACTTAAATAAGAGTAAACCAATAATCATTTAGACAACGGTTACTAGAGTTATTCTCATATATAATGGTACTTTTCCTTAACATAAACTGAAGTCTTCCAGACAGAAAATACAGTAATTTATCCCCAGCATCATAACTGTAACATAGTTCAAACGTTGCGTGTAGACTGCCTTGCTTCCATTTCTCGGTAAGGTATCTTATAATCTATTGCTTCGTGTTGACGTGTAGTAAAGAGGCATACTTGTAAAATATTTAAAACTCTGTGGTCACTTTACTATGTCGTAACGGATAGACAAGACAAAAGAATACATCTTGCACTATTCTAGTGTTACAGCACGTACGACACAGAGAACTTCATATGTGACATACGATAATACCAATTCAAAAGAAAGCAGGGGCTGGCAGGAGTGAATGTTACCGAAAACTCAGTTTAATAAGTGATGGTTGCAAAATACTAACACGAATTCTTTACAGAAGAAAGGAAACACTGGTAGAAGCCCAAATCGGTGAATATCAGTTTGGATTCCCGAGAAATGTAGGAACATGCGAGACAGTACTGATCCTACAACTTCTCTTAGACGATAAGTTAAGGAAGGGCTAACCTATGTTCATTGCGATTGTAGACTTAGAGAAAACTTCGGACAATGGTGACTGACATACTCTCTTTGAAATTCTGAAGTTAGCAGGGGTTAAATATAGGCGCGAAAGGCTGTTAACAAGTTGTACAGAAACCAGACGATTTTATAAGAGCCGAGGGGCATGAAGCAATTGTTAAGTAGGGAGTGAGACGGGACTACAGCCTTTCCCCGATAATGTTCAATCTGTACGTTGTGTAAACAGTAAGGTAAACCAAACAAAATTTGCACAGGGGATAGAAACAAAAATTCTGAGGTTTGCCGACGACACTGTAATTCTGTCAGAAACAGCAAAGGACTTGGAACAGCAAATGAACGGAATGGATTGTGCCTTGAAAGGAAGATATAAGATGAACATCAACAAAAGCAAAACAAAGATATCGGAATGTAGTCGAACTAAGGCAGATGATGCTGAGGGGAATAAATTAGGAAACGAGACACTTGAAGTAGAAGATGAGTTTTACTATTTGGCCGAAGTAGAGGGGACATAAAATGTAGACTTGCAACGGCAAGAAAATCGTTTCTCAAGAAGGGAAATTTGTTAACATCGAATATCGAATATAGCGTTAAGTATTAGGAAGTATTTTTTGGAGGTGTTTGTAAAGATTGTAGCCATGTATGGAAGTGAAACTTGGTCGATAAACAGTTTAGACAAAAAGAGAAAGGAAACTTTTGAAATATGGTACAATGGGAGATTAAATGGGTAGATCATGTAACTAACGAGGAAGTACTAAACAGAACTGAGGATGAAAGGAATGTATCTTGCAACTTGATTAGAAGATAGGATAGGTTGATAGGACCCATTCTGAGGCATCACCAATTTAGTACTGGAGGGAAGTGTGGGGGTGAAAGTCGTAGAGGGAGCCCAAAGAGAAAACAGTACGGAGTTTCAGAAGGACTAAGTTGCAAGTAGTTATTCGGAGATGTTAACACTTGCAGAGGATAGAGTAGCGTAGAAAGCTGCATCAAACCTGTCTATACCTACATACATACTCGGCAATCCAACATAGGATGCGTGGAGGAGGGTACCCTGTACGACTATTTGTAGTTTTCCTTTCCTGTTCCACTCGCAGGTAGAGCAAGGGAAAAACGACTGTCTATATGGCTCAGTTTGAGCCTTGATTTCTCATATCTTATCTTCGTGGTCTCTTCTTAAGATGTAAGTTAACGACAGTAGGATCGTTCTGCAGTTGGCTTCAGAAGCCGGTTCTCTAAATTTTCTCAGTAGTGTTTCCCGATAAGAACGTCCAGGGATTCCCATTTGAGTTCCTGAAGCATATCCGTTTCACTTGCGTATTGTTCGAGCCTACCGGTAACAAATCACGCAGTTCGCCTCTGAATTGCTTCTATGTCTGCCGTTAATTCGACCTGGTGCGGTTCCCAAACACTCGAGTAGTATTCAAAAATAGGTCTCGCTAGCGTCCTATATAAGGTCTGTTTTACAGATAACCACAGTTACCTAAAATTCTCCCAATAAACCGAAGTCAACCATTCGCCTTCCCTACCACTATCCTCAATAGCTCATACCATTTCATATCACTTTGTAACGTTATGCCCAGATATTTAAACGACGTGACTGTGTCAATGAGAACATTACTTAATCTATAAACGAACATTACGGTTTTTTTCCTATTCGGTGGCATTAACTAGCATTTTTCTACATTTAGAGCTAGCTGTCATTCATCACACTATCGAAAAATTTTATCTAAGTCATTTTATATCATCCTAGTCACTCATCGTCTGCACCATCTGGTACACCACAGCATCATCAGCAAACAATCGGAGATTGATTCCTAGTCTTTCCGTCAGGTCATGTACATATATAGAATGTAACACACATCCCCGGAGCACTCCTGACGACACCCTTGAATCTGATGAACACTCGCCGTCGAGGACAACATACCGGGTTCTGTCACTTACGATGTTTTCGAGCCACTCACATATCTGGGAACCTATTGCGTATGCTCATATCTTCGTCAACAGTCTGCAGTGGGCTACCGTGTCAAATGATTTCCCGAACTCTAGAAATATGGAATCTACCTGTTGCCCTCCACCCATAGTTTGCAGTATATCATGCGAGTAAAGAGCAAGCTGAGACTCACACGAGCTATGTTTTCTAAAACCGTGTTAATTCGTGGACGTTAAGGTTTTCGCTCTCTAGGAAATTT
Organism: Schistocerca serialis cubense; assembly: GCF_023864345.2. Classification (NCBI taxonomy): domain Eukaryota; kingdom Metazoa; phylum Arthropoda; class Insecta; order Orthoptera; family Acrididae; genus Schistocerca; species Schistocerca serialis. Next base: position 156,344,536 of record NC_064640.1, read on the forward strand.
GTTATATTACAACTCAGCATATCTTCTATAATTCTGTAACAAGCCCGAGGGGTATTGGTCTGTTATTTTGCGGGTCATTTCTGTTACCATTCTTATGTACAAGAATCACCCAGGCATTCTTTCAGTCACTTGGGGCTTCGAGCTAGGTGAGAGATTTGCGATAAATGCAAGCTAGGCAAGGAGCCAGTGCCGTAGAGCACTCTTTGTAAAATCGAAATGGGATTCCGTCAGGACCTCTCCACTTATTTGTATTCAACTCTTTCGTTGTTCATGTATGTCTTTGTCTTGTATATGGGACTGTACGATGGTGAAACGACGGCGCGGATAACCTCGCCGTTGAGCACTCGTAAGCTCCTTCCTCTAACCATGGTACGTTTATACCATCCACCTGCGTGAACGAATTTTTAAATACGGAATTTAAAACTCTGGATTTCGTTTTCGCTTTCTTCAGCTGCTATAAGAGACTGGTCAACGAGTGACTGTACGGAAGTCTGAGACCCGCTTAGCGATTTCGTATAGTACTATAAATTTCTCGGATTCTCTGCAAGATCTTTTGCTAAGGGATGGCGGTTGTAGTTGGATTCTTTGCGAACAAAGATATCCACAGACGCACAAATATCGACATACCTTTGCTTGTCGTCGTTTGCGCGTTCTCTTTTGAACCGAGAGTGCATTAGCCTTTGTTCTTTCAGCATTTTCCGAAATTCGTTGCGAAACCACCGTGGGCTTTTTCCGTCCGTAATCCACTTACTAGGCACATACTTGTACAGAGCATGATTTACTTTGCCCATAGTTCCTCTACGTTCATCTTACTGGAACTAAGTGATGTCACTTCCCCGTCTAAGTGAGATGCTGACAACTGTTTAGCTGCTCTTTTTAGCTGAAAGATTCTTCTAGTCTTCTTGACTGATTTATTAACTTTCGTAACCACAGTCACTATGATGACATCATGACCACAACTCCCCGTCTCTACACTGGCGCCATCGGTAAGGTCTGGCCTGTTTGTAGCTACAAGGTACAAGATATCATCATTTAGCCGCCTGAGGTAAGCAAGGAGGACTTGAGTTGTCCACGGAATAAAACGCCATAACTATGCATAAATATTGCCTCACTGCTGCGACGTACCCTCTTCACATTACATACAACATACCAAAGATCGCCCAACAGAATATTAGTAGCCCATTAAAAGAGCACTGTGGTTGCTCTGGAGACTTGTAATTGGAGAAGAACTGGTCATGACATCTTGTGTCATGGCAGTGGGGTTGTGTGTATGTTCCAATCAGTTGTATGGAACCCTCGCACTGAGATATATCGACGTGGAGACTTCACAGATTTTCAGGCAGTAGCCATCGTGTTTTGACGTGCCATGACCGCACCGTGAACCAAGCTAGCCGACTTGCTGCTGTGTCAATATGGACTGTTCGACGCGTTTACGATGAATGGTGTGTTACTCAGATCCATGTAGCACAGCATTAAAACCATGGTCGTAAGACTATCTTAACAGAGACGGAGCAGAGATCAGTGTCACAACTTGACAGTGGTAGCCAGTTTCATACAGGAATTGAAGCTTTCCGCAAATACATGTGTATCTCAACCAATTTTAGAGCAAGAACTGAGAACGGAACTGTATCCACTTGACATTCAGACTAGGATACCTTGGAAAAGGCCACTTCCCACAATGGTAAATAAATGTGTACGTTTTAAATGGCCCATACAACATCAACGGTACTGTTGGTGACTGGAATCAAGGAGTGTTATCCGATGAGTTTCGAATTTAACTCTTTTCAGAAGATGCAAGGCATCGAGTGCACAAAGTGCCCAATGAGGTGTTTAACTGGCAGTGTGTGAAATGTGTAATTCGTGCCCGAGGTGGGTTTGAGAGAGGACAAGTTACTCTCTCACCTATTTTTCGCATACAGAAAAATATTAAAGATTTTGTCACAACTCGACACACCTTGAGCGATACTCCAGAAAGCTGACAGCGTGAGCAGGCGTTGATGGAGCCTGGTAGGTCGCTAAAACCATGAGTTACTTTTTATGATTCTTATTGCGTAGAAATGGCTTGTTGGGAGTTGAAAGCAATTTGAGGTGAGCCCATCCCTTAGTTAATCTTGCTGGACAGGCCCACAGCTGTACAGGGCAGACAGGACAGTCCCTCGCCGACACATGGCTCCAGCATAACAATGCTGCGATACCTGTTGTGGCGCCAGCAGAAGCCTGGACAGGGGCGATGGTCTGAAGAATTGTGTCTACACAGTGGAGTCTTAAACTGGGCATTGGGTGCAGAGCCACGCATAATAAAAATTCACATGTTTCCATGTTCGACGATAGTGCAAGTAGGCCAGTGAACCACTTCCCTGGGCCACTTCTGTTGTATAAGAAAACTCCGGCATCTGAGAAATATTTAGCGATAGAATCTTTATAGCTAGGACTAACAAGCTCCAAGGCACAGGCAGTTTAAACAATGATCAAATGGTTCAAATGGTTCTGAGCACTATGCGACTGAACTTCTGAGGTCATCAGTCGCCTAGAACTTAGAACTAATTAAACCTAACTAACCTAAGGACATCACACACATCCATGCCCGAGGCAGGATTCGAACCTGCGACCGTAGCGGTCGCTCGGCTCCAGACTGCAGCGCCCAGAACCGCACGGCCACTCCGGCCGGCAAACAATGATCTTTGAGATTGTATCTGTTCACTTGTTGCCATGGGAAGCGACATGACTTTGGAGAAAATCATCTCTTTCTCCTCTGCGAAAACTTAAAAAAGGCAGTAATTGTCGGTTTCTTGACCTTTTTTTTTTTTTTTTTTTTTTTTTTTTTTTTTTTTTAGAGAGAGAGAGACGCAGGTTTCTTAACTCTTGCCCTGGTTCGACATGAGTTTGTGCAGTTGTTGTGGTGGTGGTGGTGGTTAGTGTTTAACGTCCCGTCGACAACGAGGTCATTAGAGACGGAGCGCAAGCTCGGGTTAGGGAAGGATTGGGAAGGAAATCGGCCGTACCCTTTCAAAGGAACCATCCCGGCATTTGCCTGGAACGATTTAGGGAAACCACGGAAAACCTAAATCAGGATGGCCGGAGACGGGATTGAACCGTCGTCCTCCCGAATGCGAGTCCAGTGTGCTAACCACTGCGCCACCTCGGTCGGTGTGCAGTTGTGTGGGTGGGAAAGGAGAGGTGCGAAGCACCGGGGTGTGGGACTTTGGTCTGGTAAGGGACTTCTACTCGAAGCTCTGGCGTGTGTGGTTGGTACTTGGGACCTGTCTTGAGACTGAATTCGCTTGTGAGTAGTTTAGACTGGGGAGCCTGTGGTGAAATTCTTACTGTACTGACGGTGTGGCTTCATACGTCTCGGCATACTCGTGTGGCGAGGGCTCACTTATTCGTTTTTGGTTTATCAGTCTTCACGTTTGGTACCCTTGTGCACTCTGTCATATAAGTGAGCCAAATTGGTTCTTGGTACGACCAGCGAACGGGTATGTCACACACTGAAATCGACAGTGATTTCAGGGCTCTGGTATAGAGTAAATGCGATCCATTTACCTGATCGCTAGACAGTGAGATTTTTGCATTTCTTTCGTGTCTGCGATCGATTCACAGGTGCTGCGTCCACGTCTCACCTCCTCCGCCACACACGTCTCGCCAGCTGCAAGTCACGTCGCTGCACGAAGTAAACAGGATAACGTACTGTAGCTCCGGCATTGTCAAGGCGTACAGATCCCAATCGCCACTTGCTCTCAGCTGCACCTATGCAGCGAAACTTCAGTAGATTTGGTCAATCAAAGTCTGCTCAGCGGAAGATCAATTCAGCTTGCATCATTCCCATTTTTAGGGCCATAGTATTTGACTCATTGATCACTTAGTTTAACTGTATTTGGCAACCAGGATCCACCCAGTGGGGCATTAAATCACCTGTTAGTTATTTAGGGTATTCAATCTATAACTTGATTAGTACAATTTATGTCATTTTTGAGGAAATAAATGTTGTTATTACACTAAATTTTGCCAACATTCTCAATCAGTTAAATAGTCCAGACAAGTTACCTTTCAGTTTTGTGACGTTTTTCGTACCATAACTTGGGCCCATCATAGACATGAATCATGACGTTTGTATCAACACTGTAGGTGACGAAGTGTTACCGCTTCTTGTACACCTTCATGATGAGTATTCTGTGAACACCCTCGCCTTCGTAAACGACAAAAGTTGTATCCATACTGCTGCATGTGTGCCTTTCTCGCACCTTATCGCCCCTCGACCGGTCCACTGAATCATCAAATTTTAGTCCCATAGCTAATGTCTAGGTTTATTTGGACTGGTCCGCTAAATCACACGATTTTAATCCCAAAGCAGATATGTAGACTTATTTGGCACAGTAAGTGAAAGGTGGAATCAACATCTCCACAGTTTTGTAGCTTTATAGGTACTAATGATTAAGAAATAGATTCATCCAGCTGTGACATAGTCGAAGGAACTTGAAGCGATTATAAAGGCCAGAGACGATGTTACACAGTATTAGACTGATGTCTCCTAATTTTTTGCTAAGTGTCCCTAGTTGCTGTACTGTAACAAACACCTTGTAACTATTCACAGATGACATGCACCTTGTAATTTGGTACTATAAAGGGTCTAATTCTCGTCTACTTATCGACTATATTGTATATTACCGATATACACGATCCAATCATATTAATTTGACCACCGCCTCTGTTTTACGTTAACATCCAATAACCATTCACAGCATTAGATCTGTAGAGTGTATGAAGCGCATCTGGCGGGAACAGACAGTGCGATTTTTGTCACAATGCGGAAATGAAGCAATTTATCCGACGTCCAAAAGGGCACGATCATTTGTTTCGGGCTAAGGGTGGAAGCATTTCCGAAACGGCTAAGTTTTTAAACGTTTCGTGTGTCGCCGTGGTTAAAGTACACCATGCACTGGAAAATGGTACTAACAAAAACCAACAACGAGGAAACTGTGGTGCACCATGGTCCACATAGGACAGAGGTGATTGACGGCTGCAAAGATGTATGCGGGCGAATAGATGTGCATCTGTTGAGCAGCTGACCTCTTAGATGAACCAAGAAGCTACCAACAGTGTCTCTTCAACGACGTTCAGCGAACGTTGCTGAGTATGGACCTCCGTAGCAGGCGCTTTGTTCATTCACCCATGCTGACTGCCGTCCATCTATCCCTGAGGAACATGTCCAAGCATACAAGCAGTTTGTTTTACCACGGCACGATGGCATTTACCAGCAGCACAACGAAACGTACCCATCGCTCGCTGAGTACGTGCACGGTTCCAAGAGCACCAGGACGAGTTCTCCGTACCCCCCTGGCCATCAGACTCCTGAGAATCCATGGGACCAACTCGATCGGGCTGTTCACCCCATGGATCCTCAACCGAGAAACCTAGTGCACTTGGTCACAGTACTGGAGTCAGCATGGCTCAACACCTCGCCTATACCCTTTAGAACATCACTGACTCTCTTCCTGCACGGCTTGCAGCAGTCCGCACTGCAAAAGATGGTTAGTCAGGCTTTTGACAGGTGATCACACAAATGTGATTGGACAGTGCAACAACTGTGGACGGAGATAAACTGATATGCAAAGCGTTTAAAATATTCATTAGTCGGCTTGTTTCATATTAATAATTGACTTAACTGCATAAATTTTTTACGCTGCTGTAGACATTGCTAGTACACGTATAAATTAAACCGTTGACATAATCTCTTCTTGGTATCTACACAGTTTTCAAGATGTAGTTCAGTGTTTATTGACTCATCAGTTTTCTTGTATCATTTATATTGTATCATAATGAGTTTTGGCAACTATAGAGCTAATAGATATTTTTCTAAAGCTTGACACTATTAACTTAACGTTAAACCACGTTTCAGGATGTCTAACCTTCCAGATACATTTCGACAATTGTAAAATAATCTAGCATTGGCTTGTCTTGTGGATTACGTGTCGGTGTATTAGTGTCTATATCTCAACTTAATGTTAAGAAACGGCTAGCTACGTTTTCAATACATCACTTCTCTGCTAATCGGAATGTGGGCGATATATAAGCAGAAACAGATTCAACAACAAACACACCATAACAATTCATATTAGTGCCGATAGTGGCAGTAATTTTGTATGTGGTAACTGCTACGTGTAATACCACAATGATTTCGCTACCTCAGAACTAAAGGATATGTTTTTGAAGTATATGAGAAACAACTGCAGTTTAATGCAGAAGCTCAGGTTTTAACGTCTCATCGACGTCGAGCTCATTACAGACGCGACGGAAGCCACTGATGTGATACGTGCTAGACATAAAATTTACTGTGACGTCTGCGAACGAACTATTTCAGAATTTTCCTGAAGCGATGTAGGGAAACCGCCGAAACTTAAATCTTCGTTGTCGCTTGGGGACCTGAAGCCCAGTCCTTCAGAATTTGAGTGCAGTGTCTTCACCACTCTCCCATCTCGCTCGGTCAAGTCAATCTCTTTACATAACCTGTTATCGAAATGTGCTACTGGCATTCTTTTTAACAGCCAGTATATTGGCCTGTAGAAAGTTTAGCGTCTCTGTTAGCATCTGGAGGTGACAGGCCAATTTCCTGACAGTGAGAAGGGGCCGGCTCGCTTAGGCGCCGAGAAAGGCGATGTTTTTGTAAGATTTTGCACCATATTCTACCACCAGTACTTCACGAAATACTGTTGGATGTATCAGTAACGTTTTTAAAAGATGCAACATTTCCTGAGGCACTGCATCTTATTTTACTTAATATCGATTAAAGTCATGACCATAAACCGATAGGGCTAGGAGCATTTTAGAAATGTTAGTGTTAAATTTCGCATGACTAACATTTATATTACGGCAAGGGCAAGAGAGGGAATGAGAGATAGTAAGAGGAATCTACATGTATATGATAAACCCCTTCCCTCGAAAATTTCCTCTCTTCATACCTCCTCTGTATCAGCACGGATGATGTGTCATTGACCCCATTTGTACTAAGATTACGGTACTCGTGAGTTGCCTAGTTGGTTCCAGCTCCCTGAGTGGAATGCATAAGTACTGAATAATATTCACCAACTTGCAGTCTTCTATATTTGTTGTCCCCCGCCAAAAAATCGCACGTAGATTGTAAATCCGTTAATTTGATTCTGTAATAAACTGTTACCAAAGAATTGGTACGGTATAAATAATTAAAGTTTCAATTGGTTTGTTTAAACTGGATGCTTCTCGCTTTTTATTAAAAAATTATGGGAAACTGCATAATTATAGTCCACTTTATGAATCACAAATGATTTCCATTCTTTTCATTTTCACAGAAAATAAATGAAATAATGAAATGGGTGGCCGGCCGCGGTTTTCTCGCGGTTCTAGGCGCGCAGTCCGGAACCGTGCGACTGCTACGGTCGCAGGTTCGAATCCTGCCTCGGGCATGGATGTGTGTGATGTCCTTAGGTTAGTTAGGTTTAAGTAGTTCTAAGTCCTAGGGGACTGATGACCACAGCTGTTAAGTCCCGTAGTGCTCAGAGCCATTTGAACCATTTTGTTGAATGAAATGCGTGTCTTCGTAATTTCTATCAAACTAGTTCTCAATTTCCTGTACAAAAACCAGAGATTGCTAATTATGTTCTGGACCAATACCTACCGTGGCAGACAATATGTCTGTCCTCCGAGACTAACGAGCGAACTGCCACATTTAGAAAACAGGTATTGCTAATAAAGTCTTAACTGATACCGACCGCGGCAGACATGTCTTTCCTTCGTGACTGTCGAACCAGCACTGATCTTACAGCCGAGCCACCTCGCCCGCCATCCAAGTTAGGCGCGATCCGAAGAATTCCGAATGGCTTTGTCTGCCTTCTCATTTAGAAATAACTTGTTATTATGCTGGTAATCAACTCTTTTAGAATATTAGAATGATAGTCTGCTATTGAGAGGGACTTTTATATGTTACGCAAGTAAATTTACTGTGTAGTTTTTCTAACATTAATAACAGAGGTTTATCACATTGGCGGGATACTTCCGAACACAGTCGCCAATCTCGGGGAAGGATCGCCACATAGGCAGTCTTTCTTACGGTACACGTACCGAATAAACCATCTAACACTGGTACCTCTCACCACATTGCGTCATCTTTGCTCTCATACCTTCTCAACAGCTCTTAGAAGTGCTTATTGTAGCTGAATGTGATGGTTGTAAAGCCAAAAATATTACATCTAGTCATTAATAAAAGTTAACTGTGCGTACTGAAATTATATGAAAATCTGAAAGGCATACAATGTGAGAATCCCTGTACTTTTTTGTAGAACGACGTTACTCTGAGGAATAATTCTGATATCCTATTGCATTAGCCCAGAATGTAAAGAGTGTACCTACAGTAACATTTAACGATGCATACTGAGGCCAACTGACATTACAGACACTGCGTATGCTGAGATCACATCCCACCAATAGTACACGCACCAAGCTGAAGATAATTTTGTTGTGCGTTTACTTTATACGAATCTTATGATCAGAAATTAACTGGTGCGCTTCAAGATGTACATGTGACCACCATAGTTAATGTTGTGGTCAGATTTCACTTAATAAGTTCCGAATCAGTTATAACGATTAGAAATATGTAATCTTACTCCAGATCTTGTTTCTTATACACTGATGAAAGGTTTTAAGTTTATTGTGCCAAATTAAGTTTTTCATCTCTCGGGTAGTTACTGTTTTTCCCGCCTAATACTAGAGTGCTACACCACTGAAATGAGTATTTCCAATTCCATTTCCCATTCGAGACATGCCAAGGGAAAGCGTAGGCAGCTTTATAATTGCCATGAAGTAAATTTGCATGAACGCTGAAGTGGTAATGCATGTGAGTTGTAAAGAAAGAGAACGTCAGGTTGCTCTTTGTTCAGTATTGAAACACTTGTTTTGATAGTGTCTCTAAACTTGTTGAGTAACATAATTGGTTGAATTTTTACGAATTTAACTAATTTTATATGCTTGTAGTCATCTTCCGTTTTAAACTTCGTACGGAACAGAGATCGTGTGGACATATTTATTGTCTTATGCGCGGAATATAGGTGCTGCTCCAGTCGTCTGCTGGTCACAATAATTCATACGTGGCTCGATATATTGATTACTTCAGAGGATCCTTGAAAGCTTAGGAGTACCACACATAATGTGTGTATTCCGGAATTTTCGCCAGCTGTATCAGCAGAACAGTAGTAAGACTGTGGACGCATTGTTCGCTTTTTCCGGCCCCTACTGACCTCTCCTTCTCTTTGTTTGCGGTGTTACCAGATTTGTGATGGGTAAGATCCAAAACGACGCAGATAGCTAAGTTAAAATGATGGAGAAATATCGAAGATGTCGAAGACAGACACTTGTCCCTTACAAAAATTAAGGGAACTCAAATTGGGACTGGAAACTGGAATCATATCTGACAATGGTTTGAAAGTTGAAATGGCTCCTTCTCTTTCATGTCCATGCACCAACGTGTTTCGAAGTATACCGTCTCTTCCCTATACAAATATACACATACATACCGCACTTAACATCTTTCTTGTCCGACAGGATGCTCTATTTACTTGTATTTGTCAAATGAGAATGAGCGACGAATTTCCTGTGATGGTGAAAGTACTCTGTTTGGCATGTCAGCGGAATTACATTTCTGGACCTTATGCACTCATCAGTATCACTTGAAAAGGCATGTTGTGCATAAAAGCCACTAACAATTAACGAAATTTGCCTTTTTACTTTTTTGTCGTGGATATAAAGTAACTGCACCCGTCCCTTTGCAGTACACGTTACTGAAAGTGTGTTGACATTAATAGCGTATACTAAAGCTATTTTAAAGTTCTGGACACTGCTAATACACCAGTACATCAGACCTCTTTATAAAGGAAGTTGTTAATATATGTCAACACAACTTAACGGGCTTTGACTTGTTTTTACGGTGATCATAGAGCAACCTCTCCCCTATTCCCTTGTTAAGGAGTGTGTCATCGAAAATACGTTGGCACTGCTATGGTTAAATGGAGAGAACGTGAAGGCTGTGACATGTAGGTAACTAAAACTTATTGAAGACGTTTAAGTCTTGAAGGGCTTACGCAAGCCGAATTCCCGGCCACTGGTTTATAGCTGGTTTTGGTCTGCATCTACTTATGCATATTTGTGCAAAGCTCAGTCAAAAATATAGCCCACATTATACTCGACAATAATTTGACTGAATGTGGAGCCTGTGTTCGTGGCTATAGCACAGTGGTTCCCAATCTTCCTTAGACCATTACCGCTGAGTGCAATCAGAAATTAGTTAGTACCCCAGCCTCCCCCCCACCCCCAGCCACTTCTTGCCACTCCCCCTCCCCCCCCGCCCCCGGCCCTACATGATCACTAACTGTAGCATCTAATAGAATGAAAATTTTCCTTGAACATTTTTACTTTTAAAAGGGCGAAAGATAAATGATATTTAGTTTGTGCGTGTGTGTTGGGGGAGGGGTGGAGAGGGGGGGATGAATTTTAGAATGAATGACGAAGGAATTCGTGGTACATCGCAAGTCCTACCTACAACTCCTTCTCAGAAAGGAAAGCAAACTATCCACAGTGAGGGTACACACTAGTTACTGAGCATGCTTCCCCTACATTACCCCTCTTCATTGTGGCACTAGCTTGACCTGACTGACTTCAGGCTGTTAATGCTTTGTGTCCAATGACACCAATAATAATAATAATAATAATAGTCATAATAAAATTGTGTGCAACAATAAGACAGCCTTTGCGTAGGCACTGCTGTGTCGTGCTATCAATTAATTCATTTATATGTGTCGAAGGTAATAATCCAGCAACAGGTACTATCTACAACTTGGAGAAGACATTTTCGTGAGATATTTACCATTTGGTACTATATGCCTCACTTTTATCATCATAGAAGTACAGGACAAAGCACAGCATATGGTCAGCAACTGGAAGCAGTTAATTCCATAAATTACCTGGGAGTAGGTATTAGGAGTGATTTAAAATGGTATGATCATGTAGAGTTGACCGTCGGTAAAGCAGATGCCAGACTGAGATTCATTGGAAGAATCCTAAGGAAATGTAAAACAAAGGAAGTAGGTTACAGTACGTTTGTTCACCCACTGCTTGAATACTGCTCAGCAGTGTGGGACCCGTACCAGATAGGGTTGATAGAAGAGATAGAAAAGATCCAACGGAGGGCAGCGCGCTTCGTTACGGGATCATTTAGTAATCGCGAGAGCGTTACGGATATGATAGATAAACTCCAGTGGAAGACTCTGCAGGAGAGACGCTCAGTAGCTCGGTACGGGCTTTTGTTGAAGTTTCGAGAACATACATTCACCTAGGAGTCAAGCAGTATATTGCTCCCTCCTACGTATATTTCGCGAAGAGACAATGAGGATAAAATCGGAGAGAGTAGAGCCCACACAGAGGCATACCGACAATCCTTCTTTCCACGAACAATACGAGACTGGAATAGAAGAGAGAATCGATATTGGTACTCAAGGTACCCTCCGCCACACACCGTCAGGTGACTTGAGGAGTATGGATGTAGATGTAGATGTAGATGTGTGTAGTGAGTAGACTATGTGAGGGACCAGTAACCCCCACCGCATTAATGCTACTAATTGAGAAAAAGTAATTATCGATAACTTATACACTCCTGGAAATGGAAAAAAGAACACATTGACACCGGTGTGTCAGACCCACCATACTTGCTCCGGACACTGCGAGAGGGCTGTACAAGCAATGATCACACGCACGGTACAGCGGACACACCAGGAACCGCGGTGTTGGCCGTCGAATGGCGCTAGCTGCGCAGCATTTGTGCACCGCCGCCGTCAGTGTCAGCCAGTTTGCCGTGGCATACGGAGCTCCATCGCAGTCTTTAACACTGGTAGCATGCCGCGACAGCGTGGACGTGAACCGTATGTGCAGTTGACGGACTTTGAGCGAGGGCGTATAGTGGGCATGCGGGAGGCCGGGTGGACGTACCGCCGAATTGCTCAACACGTGGGGCGTGAGGTCTCCACAGTACATCGATGATGTCGCCAGTGGTCGGCGGAAGGTGCACGTGCCCGTCGACCTGGGACCGGACCGCAGCGACGCACGGATGCACGCCAAGACCGTAGGATCCTACGCAGTGCCGTAGGGGACCGCACCGCCACTTCCCAGCAAATTAGGGACACTGTTGCTCCTGGGGTATCGGCGAGGACCATTCGCAACCGTCTCCATGAAGCTGGGCTACGGTCCCGCACACCGTTAGGCCGTCTTCCGCTCACGCCCCAACATCGTGCAGCCCGCCTCCAGTGGTGTCGCGACAGGCGTGAATGGAGGGACGAATGGAGACATGTCGTCTTCAGCGATGAGAGTCGCTTCTGCCTTGGTGCCAATGATGGTCGTATGCGTGTTTGGCGCCGTGCAGGTGAGCGCCACAATCAGGACTGCATACGACCGAGGCACACAGGGCAAACACCCGGCATCATGGTGTGGGGAGCGATCTCCTACACTGGCCGTACACCACTGGTGATCGTCGAGGGGACACTGAATAGTGCACGGTACATCCAAACCGTCATCGAACCCATCGTTCTACCATTCCTAGACCGGCAAGGGAACTTGCTGTTCCAACAGGACAATGCACGTCCGCATGTATCCCGTGCCACCCAACGTGCTCTAGAAGGTGTAAGTCAACTACCCTGGCCAGCAAGATCTGTCCCCCATTGAGCATGTTTGGGACTGGATGAAGCGTCGTCTCACGCGGTCTGCACGTCCAGCACGAACGCTGGTCCAACTGAGGCGCCAGGTGGAAATGGCATGGCAAGCCGTTCCACAGGACTACATCCAGCATCTCTACGATCGTCTCCATGGGAGAATAGCAGCCTGCATTGCTGCGAAAGGTGGTTATACACTGTACTAGTGCCGACATTGTGGATGCTCTGTTGCCTGTGTCTATGTGCCTGTGGTTCTGTCAGTGTGATCATGTGATGTATCTGACCCCAGGAATGTGTCAATAAAGTTTCCCCTTCCTGGGACAATGAATTCACGGTGTTCTTATTTCAATTTCCAGGAGTGTATAATAAGTGTTAGAGTCTTACAAAATTGTGATAATACTAACGATATTTTAAAAACAGTTTGGTTTCATAACTGAAACAGAACGGAATCGTTTAGTTTTTACCCCTCAAAAATTTCATTTTATCGCTCAGGTGGTAATTACCCCCAGGTTTGGAACCACTACTATAGCAGGAGCGATGAATTCATTTGAAAGGAGACAGTAAGCAGTCGACTCTAAAATGATCGGAGACTGTGTGCGTTCTACAGTCCACAAATGATGTGTACCCAGCAAAGAATAATGTCCAGGAAGTTCCATCCACCCTTCCCCATTTACAAAGGATAGGGAAGAAAGTTTCATTGTGCAGGTTACAGGTAACGTGCGACTTAAGATAAAAGAATGAGCGGACACAGTGAGCAAAGAAGAATGTGAATTTATCACTTTCAAAATCGCCAGCTGCTGTTACCCTGCACGAAACAATTTCGCTTTGGGAAGCAAAGTGATTTACTAACTGGAATCTAAGTTGCTGGCGAAACTAAACAACAAAATAAAGTTTATAAAACCAACTGAATAATATCCTTTCAATCTTCGAGTGGAAATATAAGAAGTAATTTAATTCAGTTAATAGAACTCCATCTTATACATGGAACCTTTCACGGCCAGTGGGAGCACATCGACAGTCGTAACAACTTTAGTGCGCGTCATTACAAAGTATGTTATGCTATATACTGACAAGAAAGCGTGTCTATGGCCGACAGGGGACATTTCTTCTACATGAAGGATAATGAGACGACAGTCTTCCTACATATTGTCAAGTGTCAGTATATTAATTTGTTACAAAGTTTGTGATTAATAATTTATTTTCTTTTTGTTTATTGGCGATAAACTAGCCATCTATACTAATTTTCTATTACAGTGTCGTTAGTTTAGTTGTTATTCTTCTTCTGAAGTATGTAACTGCATAATGGCTTATAAGCAATGTAAGTATAAATAAGAAATCTAAATAGAAAGAGACGTTTCAATAAATCATATGCAGTGTGTTAATAGCGCTCTGCAGAGAGATGTGAATTCCGTTTCGGTTAAATACTTGATAACTGTTTACAGTGAAGATCAACTTTATTACATACACTTTTCAGAAATTATAAAAAAAATAATGTGGTAGCTGTTTTTTTGTTTTTTTTGTTTTAGCACGACGGAACGATCACACAAATATTCGTACAGTTAATGCTATTTATTTCTAAGTGAACTTTCTGGAAACAATTTGCTAAACAATATTGAATTGCGCGACTTGTGTTGCGGAAGAGAAGCGAAACAGTGATGCAGAAGGAAGCAAGAATGGCAGCACACAGTAATGTATTTGTTTCATTTCGCTGGTTTATGGGTGGCGTGAGTGGGGTGGCGCGGCGCCACTATGAAGTGTCCACCGAAACAGTTGCGCTGCTATTACTGCGTTCGAAAGCCAGCAAGGAAGGCTGGGGGTAGCACTCTGGCCTACAAGTGCCCCACGAATTACTGTTGATGAGTGTCCTGGTGCTAATGACTATCGAACTCGGACTAACGCTAACGAGCATTTAATGCAAAGGATTAGCGGTAGTGCTTATGGCAAGTTGCACCTTAACTCATAACTGGAACTACCCCCTCCCTGCTGCTCCAGTTTGAAAACGACGAGCCTTGCTATCACGCTAGCCTGCTTCCAAACTACAACCACAAATTTATATAAACGTTCACTCTACCCAACTACTACCTTACTCAGTTATTACTTTCCAGAAGCCGTCATGGAATAGCGCGCCAAGTTGCTGCTTTTTCGTGGAGGAAACACGACCTCCGACACGATTCATCAGTAAACGCTATCAAAAGCTGAAACCGAAATTCACCGACTACATTTGGAGGTGGTTTAAGGAAATTTTGTGTGTCTTATGGCACAAGGGACTATTCGCATGTGCTGGCTCGTTAGAGAGTAATTGTATTTTGTTAGATTCCTACACCCCCCCCCCCCCCCTTAATCTATATCTTATCTGTGCTGCAACGAAAATACCTGCACAATAGTGGAAATGTCCATGGCATGAGCTGTGATTCTTGATTGCAAACAAACTTTGTCCCTTCACTCACGGTACTTGTTGTTGACAACAGTAATTTCAGCTTTGCTGTTTTATCGAAAAGTGATATCTTGAGACCTTGGTTGTGTAGAAAATACAGGTTGATTACTGCAGAGAAGATGATAGCAACCAGCCACTTTTGACAATGCGAAATAGTTCCATTACCGGTTTCTAATCGACAGGTTCGTCATCAGATGGCTTGTTCACATTAAGATACATTTTTGTAGTAGTTTACATTAGTTTTAACGTTTTATTCCTCCATGTGATGGAAAGTTCTCAGCATTGCGGTGCCCACAACCAAAATATAATGTGAAAAACTGCCTATTTGTATTAACTAAAACATTTGTATTTTAATTATTTGTTTATATCTTTAGAAAATGTTGTGAGGCACAACTACAGTTAAACACTTTCTCACATCATATTTTGGTGTAGGGCACCACAGTCCTCAGGACGTTTCACCACTTGCGGGAATGAAATGTTAAAACTAATGTAAAGCACGGCAAAACTGTATACTCACGTGAACAAGCCGTCGGATGATGAAACTAACGGTTCTAAAGAGGTAACGGTGCTATTTATGAGAACAAATAGCGCTATCAAAAGGGGCCAGTTACTGTTATCTTCTCTGCACTGATCGGCCCGCAATTCCCACTTTACTTACCACCCTCAGGCTTGTATTTAGCACTTATCGGTTCCGTCTCTGGTTTGTCTTTCCGGTAGTATCAGTTGTACGCTATTACAGACCAACATCAGTATGGATAGGTTGATGACTAATCTTATGATGACAGATAGGGTGCTATTGTAGATCATCTCCAGTAACCACCCAAAACATTAAATTCAGGTTCTTGGTTATACTTTGGTTACTTACTGGCCACTTAGAAACGACACAATAGAAAACTTAATCTTGATGCTTAAAGTGCCAGCGCGTCATACGTGGAACTGGAGACTGCTGCTACCCCATTAATCTATCGACATGATTTCAATATCCAATATGGAGATTTCAGCAAATAACAAAACCGCTCTCTCAATTTTCATTATACATTAATTACGTGCAGTCGAAATGCAATGTCATATAGCCTCATAAATTGAAATGCAGTTATTATGAAATTAATAATAATTCGTTGCACGTATATATTTGGAGAACGGCAATCTGTGCTCTGTAAAAACATTAAAATATGACGACGAAAAAGGCACTAATTTTTGTACCAATATGAAAAGCGTGTGCGATCAAACAACATCCGGATTTGTGATATCCGGAGCCGAACGACTCTGCGCGAAGCAATTTAACACAGAGTTACACTTTCACTTTTCCCAGCACGCCACACGGGTTTGCGAATAACAGTGTAACCTGTTGTCGCCTGTGCATCCTCGTCTTTCTCACGTCGGAAAATTACGTGCAGCAAATTTCAAACCCTAACTTGCTGTAAGAGAGGGGGTAACGCAAGGAAATATAAATTCATTTTTAATGGAAATAAATGAATTACATTAATCTCCCACAGCAAGTTTCGTAATATGTGAAAACTTCACATCTTTGTTAGTTATTGGAGTTTCTAAGGGTGTGGGCATAGTTGCCGCAATAGTACGGTAGTGATTATATGTAAATCTGGAGGCGACTAGCTAGCCTCTCGTCTGGAAATACCATTTCACAAATTTGTTTCAATTTAATAGCCATACGATTAACAAGCAGGACAACACTTTAAATTTGAAAATGGGTAAATAATTATTTATCGTTTGGACAGCAGCAATATTTTACGTTGTATAGAATTGTCCGTGAAAAGAACTGAGCGATATGTCGGTAAGATCCTTTTGGGTGTGCTGGTGTGTCATCTAACGAAAACTACAATTCTAAATTAATGCATTACAATGAAAAGGGTTCTAATGAGACTGGCATCAGCCACGAAGGCCTGCGTTTTTATACGAATGATGTGTGTTAATACCTACGATACAGAGGGGATGGGTACTAACAATTGCTTATGTGCTTATAACTGGTACTTTATTTGTCTTCGTGGAAGTGAAAAGAGGAATTTTGTTTTGGAATATATTTCGCACTAATCCTTGATTTTCAAATAACTGGCTGTTGATGTACATAAAGTCTTGTAGTACTGTGTGTGTTCAAATGTGGGTGATATCTTATGGGACTTAACTGCTATGATCATCAGTCCCTCTTGTAGTACTGAATCTCAGGATACGTTCACCAGTAGATAACGTCGACATTCTTTTACTGACGTAGTGTGTAGCAAAACGTTTCAGTGATTGAGACTGGTAATTACATTACAATGCGCAAAGTAGCGTTGCATAACTAACGCATTCTATTAAAAAATATTTTTAAATCAACAAGTTGGTTCTATGCTTCCTCGTTTCATTTAAATTGACAGTACTGCAGTCGATGCCCCATGTTTTGAAAATGGAAACTTGTATTGCGTTAATTGACTGTTTAGTTGGCACATGGTTGAATACGTTACATCTTATGAATGAAGAAATACAATAAAAGTCTCTTGTGATTTTCATTCAAAATGGAAACCTGTACGTTAACTTTAGGTGATGATGTGAATTTATATAATTATTATAAGTATGTGAGGGCAACAGTGCGTATGAGCTATAAAGGTGCATTGAATTGTGCCAAGATTAAATTTGCTGGTGATGTGACACATTCTACCGGTTCGTGTAGCATAGTGTATACTCGTACCGTATATTTTAGGTTTGCATCGCATTTACTGTTTCTTTTAGTCGAAGATAAGTTGCTTCATACAATACATTTTAAAAGTATCCAGCTTTTAATTACAAAGTAATAATACAAAATCAATATCATAGGCGGATAGCGGTGAGTGTTTCGATATTTGATCTAACGCAACGAAACTCAGCGAATGGAAAAGTTATATAGAGAGAAAATGAGTTACACTGAATACTGATAATTTTTTCCATCCCGAAAATAAATTCAGAACGTTATCTCAATAACAATCAGGAGGCGAAGCATCCATTCACATAGCGTTATTTTGCCAGTTTGATGTCCTATTAGCGAAAACAATTTAGTGCAACTGTGGGCAGTTTTCAATTCGAGATAATTTCGTAACGGTTGCTGTTGTCGTTGCCATGATGAAAATAATTGCATAATATATCCATATCGACAGCAGTTGCCACATAAGTTTTTGACGCTCGTGTATTCGCTACTGTTGTGGAACGAGAGAAATCAGAACGATTGAAAGCGTTATGCATTTTACATATGTTTATGTTAAGGAACCCGATTTCCGACCGAAATATTACTTGTTGGGAGAAAATGGGCAAAACAGCTAGGATATATCCTCGTCTAAAGTTAAACAAAATCACCTGAAAACCGATAACATTTACTCATAGTGTATTACATCTTTGCATATGCAGGGAAAGTGTGAGGAATGCAGGGAAAGTGTGAGGAAGTTCACAAGAATTGTCTACAAGTTTATAAGAGGCAAAAAGATTTAAAGATGATAACAATGAGTATACCTTACGTTAAATGAGTAGAAAAGTTACAGTTGTGAGGTCCCAGGGCTGGCAATTTACCACAATTTTCTTGTGCTCAAGAAAACATTTTTAAAAACTTTTTAAAATTGTTTTCTTTGTCTTAAACTGAATAATAGAGGTAGTTTTACCTGAAACACGAATGATGTTTACATAAAACGTATCATTGGGCATGAAGAGGTAGTTGTTATTTTAACAGTTTGCTCGGATTCTGTGGCTCAGGAAGGAATGAAAGCTAATTCTTACTATAGACGGTCAGTCTATCGTTTATTGTCCTATAACAGTAGGGTTATTTACAATTTTAGGTGCTAGAACTGTTACAACATGAAAATGGTGCACAACCAATGTAGCACGGGCATGAATTGCACCACCGGCTAGCATAAGTAAACGAATAGCATTTCAGCGCAACTGCTAAAGGGACGAAAGACTAATAATATCTACATTCCGTATATAGGGAAAGATAACGCATAGGGTTGCTCATTCAGAAATCACATCTAGTTGTTTATGACAACAATGTGTTATGTCTCGTGTAACAAGGAGAAATGTCTAAAATCATGTGGCGGAATTGGGCAGCATTAAGACAAGAGCTATTGGGATTGTGAATTTTCTTCCCGCGTTATTGCTCCTCTTTTTGTTGGACATGCCCAAATCAACTGGCAGACGTATAAGTTACGTCGTGCAAGACGCGACAGTTGGCTGCGACTGCGACGCTGCCCCCTCCTCTTTTCCCACCCTGGCAGACGGCGACACGGCCGCAACACGACTGGAGTCGTCGCTGTTTCCCAAGCTCCGGTCGGCGGCGGCGGATTCAAATACATAAGAAAAATAAGAATTCCGATTTTCTTGCTGTAAAAAATACTGTATGTTAATCCAAAAAGTTACATCGGCTCCCAGAGTTAGTTTTTCGATACAGATTCTCCTTTCACTTTAAAAAATTGAAAAGTATCTCTTCCGGTTTTGCGTGTTTTTTTCGCGGTATATTACTTCATTATCAATTGTGAGGAAAGTAAAAGGCACAAAAAATTGATGTTTGCATATCTTACAGTTTCACATCACAGCTTGATAATGAGGTGTCTATTTTTCCGATATTCGTCACAGTTATTCCGATACTTAATTTACAAGTAACCTACTGCATAAAATTTGAATTGTGTACAGTGAAAAATTTGGTCGCTGGCTGCTTTACGTATGGTTCACGTTAGGTCATACATCGTTGCCGATGAAAAGAAGCTAACATATCGAAATTATTTTTAAAGTTGAGATCAGAATGATACTGATCTCCGTTTCCGAGATTTGGGCTCATATATCTGCGGGAGCGTCGCGACTACCCGCCAGTTCTATCGACGTGCAACGAGAATCGTGTGGTCATCACACGATAGAGAATGAATTTGATTTGTTTCGCTGACACATTTGGACCTAATGAAACCATTTTATGTCATATATTTCTCCGGTATGAGTTACTAATATTTCTCCATATGCTCTTGACAATTTCATTTAAAATGCCACGAAATGTAGGTTTCTTGAAGCCAAGTGATCAAGCAGAACCCATTTTCTTGGTTTTGCTGAGGCATCTGAACCTATTCCAAGCTTTCTTTCTCGTTTATTTCTCTGATACAAGTCCCGAATACTCCTCCATCTGTTTTTGCACATTTCACCTAAATTTCCAATGAAAGATAAGTTTATTGACATACGTGCACGCTAGCGTCATTGCATTGTTTCAAGTTCTTGACAACAAGATAGGGTTACACCTTAAACATCTCTAGAATTTTCATTCTGAACGTCTACAGTATACACTGGCAGAAATGTGGAAGAAATAATGTCTGTGCTTGTTCACAAAATTTCCGCAAATTATACTTGTCAGTTTCTCCCATGCAGAAACTTTTGGAACAAGCTAAGGCAACTTTCATAGCCGACTGACTCTTTATTTCCATCCAAATGAACTTCCATATTCTTATATTCTGACAGCATACATTGTTATGGATGACATGAACATTTAATCTTGCCAAGCTGCACTCAAAAGATGACTCCAGGATTTACAAAAGACGAATTTCAATTGTGAACTGTGTCACACCAGAAGGGCCTTGTAAAACAGTAGTGCACTTTTGGCACAAGTTTTTTGAGCACCATCTTCTACCAATGAATTGAAGTGAATGTGACAAATTACTTATTGCAGCATACTGTTTGCACAATCTGTTGAGAAACGCCTTCCTCAAAAACGAACATCTATTGATTACAGAAAGCTGTACAACAATCTGGTGGTGGTTTTTCACAACTAGAAGGTATCATCAAGACACCAATCTACCGTTTACTTTCAAAGTGAAGGTATTGTAAAATGCAACTTTCTCGTTGTACTTTAGATTGTTCATTTTTAATATACTTGCCGTTTTCAATTTTTATCGTCTCAAAAAAGAGTAATGCTAAAATTGACCTTCAAGTTCATTTTCATCATTCTAAATCTACATCTGCATAGATTATACTGATTTTCATAACAGGCCTGAAAAATTTGCATTAATGGGGAAATATTATATATTTCACTCACCTGCCAGTTTCAACTGTGCACCAATTTCTTCCCAAATTCTGTCTCTGAACATAGTGTCTCTATATTTAGGGTTCTTCAAATCGTAAAGGCAAGGATGTTGCGAGACCAGCTCACAGAGCATCACATCCTGTGAGTGGCTCATTTCAGTTTTCCTTGACTGGCTCGACATCTTTCTGGCAGCCGTACGTCTTTGTGTTGTCCGACTTCCGTCGCAACACTGCTCACTGATGCAGTGCTGCGGCAGCTGCCGCAACAGTCGCGCGTCGCGTCCCAAACTCGAATTGCGCATGCGCCAGCAGTCATCTTCTGACGTCACGTAGCGACCCTTTGCAGTCGCTACTGTGCGTCGCGTCTTGGACAACGTACCTTAAGTTACGTTGTGCAAGACGCGACAGTTGGCTGTGACTGCGACACTGCCCCCTCCTCTTTTCCCACCCTGGCAGACGGCGACACGGCCGCAACACAACTGGAGTCGTCGCTGTTTCCCAAGCTCCGGTCGGCGGCGGCGGATTCAAATACATAAGAAAAATAAGAATTCCGATTTTCTTGCTGTAAAAAATACTGTATGCAAATACAACAAAGTTACATCGTCTCCCAGAGTTAGTTTTTCGATAAAGATTCTCATTTACTTTAAAAAATTGAAACGTATCTCTTCCGGTTTTGCGTGTTTTTTTCGCTTTATATTACTTCTCTATCAATTGTGAGGAAAGTAAAAGGCACAAAAAATTGATGTTTGCGTATCTTACAGTTTCACATCACAGCTTGATAATGAAGTGTCTATTTTTCCGATATTCGTCACAGTTATTCCGATACTTAATTTACAAGTAACCTACTGCATAAAATTTGAATTGTGTAATTAAATAATTTGGTCGCTGGCTACTTTACGTATGGTTCACGTTAGGTCATATATCGTTGCCGATGAAAAGAAGCTTACATATCGAAATTATTTTTAAAGTTGAGATCAGAATGATATCGATCTCCGTTTCCGAGATTTGGGCTCATATATCTCCGGGAGCGTCGCGACTGCCCGCCAGTTCTATCGACGCGCAACGAGAATCGTGTGGTCATCACACGATAGAGAATGAATTTGATTTGTTTCGCTGACACATTTGGACCTAATGAAACCATTTTATGTCATATATTTCTCCGGTATGAGTTACTAATATTTCTCCATATGCTCTTGACAATTTCATTTAAAATGCCACGAAATGTAGGTTTCTTAAAGCCAAGTGATCAAGCAGAACCCATTTTCTTGGTTTTGCTGAGGCATCTGAACCTGTTCCAAGCTTTCTTTCTCGTTTATTTCTCTGATACGAGTCCCGAGTATTCCTCCATCTGTTTTTGCACATTTCACCTAAAATTCCAATGAAAGATAAGTTTATTAACAATAAGTGCACACTAGTGTAATTACATTGTTTCAAGTTCTTGACAACAAGATAGGGTTACACCTTAAACATCTCTAGTATTTTGATTCTGAACGTCTACAGTATACACTGGCAGAAATGTGGAAGAAATAATGTCCGTGCTTGTTCACGAAATTTCCCCAAATTATACTTGTCAGTTTCTCCCATGCAGAAACTTTTGGAACAAGCTAAGGCAACTTTCATAGCCGACTGAATCTTTATTTCCATCCAAATGAACTTCCATATTCTTATATTCTGACAGCATACATCGTTATGGATGACATGAACATTTAATCTTGCCAAGCTGCACTCAAAAGATGACTCCAGGATTTACAAAAGACGAATTTCAATTGTGAACTGTGTCGCACCAGAAGGGCCTTGTAAAACAGTAGTGCACTTTTGGCACAAGTTTTTTGAGCACCATCTTCTACCAATGAATTGAAGTGAATGTGACAAATTACTTATTGCAGCATACTGTTTGCGCAATCTGTTGAGAAACGCTTTCCTCAAAAACGAACATCTATTGATTACAGAAAGCTGTACAACAATCTGGTGGTGGTTTTTCTCAACTAGAAGGTATCATCAAGACACCAATCTACTGTTTACTTTCAAAGTGAAGGTATTGTAAAATGCAACTTTCTCGTTGTACTTTAGATTGTTCATTTTTAATATACTTGCCGTTTTCAATTTTTATCGTCTCAAAAAAGAGTAATGCGAAAATTGACCTTCAAGTTCATTTTCATCATTCTAAATCTACATCTGCATGGATTATACTGATTTTCATAACAGGCCTGAAAAACTTGTATTAATGGGAAAATATTACATATTTCACTCACCTGCCAGTTTCAACTGTGCACCAATTTCTTCCCAAATTCTGTCTCTGAACATAGTGTCTCTATATTTAGGGTTCTTCAAATCGTAAGGGCAAGGATGTTGCGAGACCAGCTCACAGAGCATCACATCCTGTGAGTGGCTCATTTCAGTTTTCCTTGACTGGTTCGACATCTTTCTGGCAGCCGTACGTCTTCTCTCGTGCGACTTCCGTCGCAACACTGCTCACTGATGCAGTGCTGCGGCAGCTGCCGCAACAGTCGCGCGTCGCGTCCCAAACTCGAACTGCGCATGCGCCAGCAGGCAACTTCTGACGTCACGAAGCGACCCTTTGCAGTCGCTAGTATGCGTTGCGTCTTGGACAACGTACCTTTAGGCTGCACGGAAAAGCACCATGCAGGATCTCAACGACTCCACGTGACTAGCTGTCAGAGAGCTAGACAAATTGCAAGATCGGCACCACAGGATTGTGCCCAACGACAACACAGATCGTCTTTCTACACTAGTACCACTTCTACGTACTACGAAAGTGTGAAAGCTTCGAGGAGAACGAACGTTGCCATATTGCATTCGTCATCGTTATGTGGAATGCCAGTGGGTACCCAACATTATTACCTCTGGTTCGCATAGCTCTTATTTTGGACACGAGCCGGTACATTTATGTTGTGTTAAGACGGGTGGCTATGCCCTATATTCGAGGTCTCTGTGGCGTTATCTTTCAATAAAATTACACAAGTTCGCACGCTGCTCGTGCTGACCTGACCTACTTTCGTATACAGAGTGGTTATCATTAAACTAGTAGTACTTTAAAGAGCCCCCATGAGAAACGAGTCATCGTAGGTCGATGACACTTTGTGGAAACATTTGTAACGATATGCGGTAAAGAAATTACAAATACACTATTGAAAGAAACACATTTTAATTTCCGCATGAGAGGGTAATATTTCATAATTGTGTACCATATTTAGCTTCCAGGTTACAAATGTTGCTCACTGCCATGGCAATCTGTATCCATGACAGCCTGGAACCGCACTACAGGTGATTCTACTGCTGCCCGAAAACTCTCACAAATCGTTTTGCAAGACTACACTGGACTTGTGGTAAGGCTACAGGCGACTACGAGTTGACGCCCGACAGCAGTCACTTTAACAAGTAAGCCTTAGATAGTAAATAGTGAGACAGTGCTTCTCCATTTAAAAACTGGGGTAACCACAGATACATGGTTGCTTAACAATTGATACAGTAAAAAAAAAAATTAAAATACAATTGTTAAAACTATTAAAATGAAACTGTATGAATTGTCCAACTGTAGCTGTATTTATTCAGGTCACTTATAAGCCCGCACTGTGTGGATTTATAAGTGACCTGAATAAATACAGATACAGCGGAGCATCGGAAATTTCATGTAGTTTGATTTTAATAGTTGTACCACCTATATTTTAAAAAACGGTTTACTGTAGGAATTTTCAAGCAGTCAGGTGGGATTTTGGCTCCTCCCTTGATGTACTGACCTTGAAGCTCCAATGTACCGGGTATTAAAAAGGCCGTATAAATTTGAAAACTGAATAAATCAAAGAATAATGTAGATAGAGAGGTACAAATTGACACACATGCTTGGAATGACATGGGGTTTTATTAGAACCAAAGAAAATATAAACATTAAAAAAATTTCTGACAGATGGCGCTTCATCTGATCAGAATAGCAATAATTAGCATAATAAATGGTTCAAATGGCTCTGAGCACTAAGCGACTTAACTTCTGAGGTCATCAGTCGCCTAGAACTTAGAACTAATTAAACCTAACTAACCTAAGGACATCACACACATCCATGCCCGAGGCCGGATTCGAACCTGCGACCGGAGCGGTCGCTCGGCTCCAGACTGTAGCGCCTAGAACCGCACGGCCACTCCGGCCGGCAATTAGCATAACAAAGTAAGACAAAGCAAAGGTGATGTTCTTTACAGGAAATGCTCAATATGTCCAACATCATTCGACAACAATAGCTGTAGTCGAGGAATAATGTTGTGAACAGCACTGTGAAGCATGTCCGGAGTTATGGTGAGGCATTGGCGTCGGATGTTGTCTTTCAGCATCCCTAGAGATGTCGGTCGATCACGATACACTAGCGACTTCAGGTAACCCCAAAGCCAATAATCGTACGGACTGAGGTCTGGGGTCCTGCGAGGCCAAGCATGACGAAAGTGGCGGCTGAGCACACGATCATCGCCAAACGACACGCGCAAGAGATCTTTCACACGTCTAGCAATATGGGGTGTTTTTTTTTTTTGGTTCTAATAAAACCCCATGTCATTCCAAGCATGTGTGTGAATTTCCACCTCTCTATCTACATTATTCCGTGGTTTATTAAGTTTTCAAGTTTATGCTGACTTTTTGATCACCCGGTATGTTAGTGTTCCTTTGATAAACCCTGTCCTTTAGGTAACTTCACACACAGAAATGACACGGTTCAAATCTGACGATCTTGGTGGACACACAGTTTGGAACGATCGGTAATTCGAACTTCCGAATCATGTTCTTCAACCCCGTTGCGGAAATAGGGCCTCTCCTTACACCTTAACACTTAATGCATGACTTTTTTTATTTCAAGCTGTAAAAATTACAACGCTTAGTTTACAGTGCCTACATTACGAAAAAATATTGAAAAATTTTTTTATCTAATTAACAAAGCATTATTGTTGACAATCGCTTCAAACACAAAAACAGACCTAATTTCAAATCTATCGTAAAAACACTGGAATTAACTGCCTACACCATATCTACTTATGTTTTCAAAATAAAAATTAATTTTCAACCCCACAAGTTAGTGCACAAACACCAAAAAAGGCGCTACTTTCAGCCAAAACACACGCGCGGCCGTACAACCACACAGCTCATTGTCGAACTGGTTCAGTTCATCCTGCCATTTACGACCGCTACGAAGAACTACTAGCAGCTTAGCAGCAGCAGTAGTGTGTGGACACTTAACTACATAACGACTTTGTTACAAAATGTTGCTCAGTATAGGATACATCGTAGAAATGAAGTCTGTAGCTGATCAGCTACACTATGCATTAAAGGGTTAAATACGTCCATGCTCGAGAATACCGGCTGCTGTTATTTCGATAAAAGAGCCTTACAAGTGAAGCCCTGTTGACCTTGTCCAGACCCATGTTCACTGTCTGTAACTGTAATGCACACTGACGCTCGCGTTTCGAAACTACGTTGCCGTACCATCAGCGGATCCTAACGGCAAGTCATAAACTAACACTACTAACCACGCAAATCCCGGAGCGCACACTCTGAACATCATTTCTGTATATTTGGGTACCCATACGGCACATAGTTTTCAGTCTACACTGGCTCAAGTAGCTGCAGTTTAATTAAAACCACTCTGTAGAGTGCGCTGGACTGTTGCCCTGGTCAGCACATACTCCAGATCTCTCACCCGCCGATACCAGCTAGTCACAGGTTCCCGAGAGACGCACACA
The DNA here is from genome assembly GCF_023864345.2 of Schistocerca serialis cubense. Taxonomy (NCBI): domain Eukaryota; kingdom Metazoa; phylum Arthropoda; class Insecta; order Orthoptera; family Acrididae; genus Schistocerca; species Schistocerca serialis. Next base: position 156,371,437 of record NC_064640.1, read on the forward strand.
ATGACTCATCAGCCAATACGATTAATGAAGAACTCTGGCACAGAAGTGAAACAGTATGGAACAATATTCCCGTATCTGTCACGTTCAGTTAGACTCAATGCCCAGTGAGGTTAGAGCCATTGTTGTAGCCAGATGTGTACTATACGGAGTGTAACAGGTACAAGTGCAGATATTTTAATATGTGGTACCTTAATATGCACACACGTCTTTCTGTTAGTTGTTTTTTCTCTGTGCTGAACAGTCTTTCCCCAAACACGTCACATAATTTACTACCTGGTGTTTTGTATGGTCACAACAACACCACTAAGTAGACTACACCTGTAGGTATTGGCTACCCGTTTTCTGTCCATGCGTCCACACTTCAGCATGTGACCTGCTGTCCAGGGGAAAAGTAAGCATTAATGGCTTGCTCTTGTCAAATGTACTTGGAGGTACTAACTGCCCACACTACTCCTAATAGGCGGAATTAAAACACATACAGACGTTTATCTGTGGTCTATCTTCTCACAAACCATTCGCGAATGGAACAGGACAGGTGGAAATCGATATTGGCATCAGAGGTACCCTCCACCACACTCCTTAAGGCGACTAGCACACTATAGATGTAGATATGAGAAGAAAGTAATGCTGTCATCAACACTAATATTTTTTGAATATCACAGTGATTTACTAGGCATGGTGCTATGAATGTGCCTTGCTCCGACCTCTGAACTGACTTGGGCAGCAAACAATAAGGGGACCTACAGTTTAACGTGGAGTTTGAATCACAGCGCCACTTGCTGTTATCAACCAGTGCGAGACAGAAGTGATATGTGACAGATAAAAATCCTGTGACTAACTGCAGCTCTGTCCCCAGACATTTGGATCCGTAATCTGGCACTTTACTACTGAGTTAGTCACCCACAAACGTAAACGTCTGGTGTCCTTCCTAGTATTGCAGTTGAAACTGCCAGCTGTATAGTACCATGGTATGGTACATTACTCAATAGATTCAGAGATTCGGTCCATGTAACCATGTAACCACACATTGGGTAAAAATAAGTTGTCGGTGATGACGGTCAGATAAAATTATAAATGAGCGAACAAATCTGAAGAATAAAAGTTATGTAAGTAATTTCACAGAAATTTTCATGTTCATGTAGCAGTGGTGTGAAATAGTTTCTATTTCTGTTTCTCACACGTAGTTTTCTTGACGTATTGACATGTTATTTATGCTCATATCACCCCCTGGACTGCCCTCTGATTTATATGTCTTTACTTTTTCAACCTTGATTCTGTTATTCTTCAGTTTTTAACCATACGCAGTTGGTTTTTCATATTTTAGTACATAAGTTTATAAGTCTGCTTTGTACTACATTCTTATAATTGTTAATCTGTTGTAAATATTTGGCCAGTTATCACACTGACTCACAAAATACTAGAGCCTACATTGCCCTCAGAGTGTTTGGTTCTCTCTCTTTATAATTTCCAGTCTGCCACACTTCTTACATAGCTTGCCCTGTGCTTGTAACCTATATGTAGATGAACGATGAAGATTAGTTGGTTCGTATAATGTAACCGCGTACGTAGTTTAATTCATTTAATTTTGTCCTTTGTAGCACTCTGTATCCCATGCACTGAATTGGCACCTCGTTCTGGAACAGTTGCGTCGTTCGAACAAAGATGTTCATTCCCTTACGTATTTCCAAGTATTGAGACATAACTGCACTGTTTCTCCCTCATATTATTCACAAGATGTCACTTACTGGGGTAGCTCCTATAAAAATGTCCACTCCCATAAATATTTCCAAGTGCTGTGATAAAAATGAACAGCTTCTTCCTTTGTTTTTCATATGTTATAACCTACTTCATTAAGGGAATAATTGTACTATGAGGTCATACTTGTAAGATTATTTTTTAGTTTTACATGTTTCTACCTGTATATGTGCGTTGTATGACTAACGTTTTTCATCATTATACTATTTTTAGAAATATTTGTGTACATGTTATTTGCCAGAAGTTGCATTTAGTCTAATATATACATCGAAGGAGTCTTTCTGCTTTTATGATTGACAGTTTGTTTTACTATAGATGTAATATTGTCCTAATGTGTACATTCATGGGTCTTGTGTAATATTTAGTTATTTCTGTGGCTTTGACATGTTTCTGTTGTTATTCATATTTTTCAGATTTTGTGTCTTACAAAATAATCACGACTCTGTCTGTGGGCCACACCAACATCTTGTTACTCTATATTTCACGTACATTACTTCGTCTTCAAGCATTCACTTTATTTTGGTACATAACCGATTTCGATATTGCATATATACATAAGTACTACTACGTCGTCTGTAGTTTAGGTGCTTAAGTTAGTCTAGTGTCTTGTATTGCTCAAATATAAATGATACTCACAGTTATACTGTAATAAAAATATTTGTATAATTTTATGCGCTCTGTAGGCTTGTCGCATTGATTATCTGTGAATCATTTGATTATTTAGTTGTGCTGTTTCGAGTGTTCGATTGAAACTTTGCATATGTTTGAGATGTACAACCTTTGGTCCGGTACCATATACGTATGTTTGTTTTGTACTTACAAGCAATCTTGGCATTTAGATTGTCTGTTTTAGTTGACCGATTGTGAGCGTTTGGCATTTGTTATAGCACAAATGCTACGTTGTTTTTATATACTTTGGTACTAATGTTTATTTTTCTGCTTTCGGTTTATATACTCCCTGAACGATGTTTCAGAACCAAAATTGGCAGCAAAAATGTCATAAAATTCAATACAGCAAAGTTGTCATGAGTTTCTTGAAAGAAAAAATTCTAAGACCGAATAAAGATTTGATCCTGGACGTTAGATTTGTTGTCTTTGATTCGCCCTCATAAATGTTGAGCCATAAAATATATTCACAGCAAATAAAAATATGCTTTTTACGTCACGGCTTTGAAGCAAAGCACCCTGCAGTCTATTTAAAGCAGGAGATTACGACGGCATTGTGAAACATTGTTTCCCTTTCGCTCGGAAGAGCAGGATGGTGCGCCGCTGTGGGGAACGTGCCAACCGTGGCGCAGGCTCATTGTGCGGGGCTCTGTTTGAGCTGAGCCTGTTCATTGTCCACACGCGGCGCTAATAATGCTAAGCTTATCCCGCAGCTAGAAAGAGGCCGGGCTAAGAGTCTCACTGCTAAACCCATCATCAAAGGATGCAATCAGCGCTCTGGTCACTAATTAGGTAATTAAAATGACGGCGTGAAATGGCTACGCGTTAGCTGCCCGAGGCAGCGATGAACACATTCCGGGAATGTACAGCAATGCAGGTATTCGCCGCTGGGCCTTTGCCCTACCGCGCAGCTGATTTCAATACGGGGAATTTTAATGCAGTGGCTGAAAGCGCCGATTAACGCCGCTTGTCTGTGCTTGTCTCATTTTGCTGTACTTATTACGATAATTATTGGTGGGGCATGGAGCGACTTCTTTTAGGTAAACGAGCTTATACAGAGCTTTATTTACAGCGAAAACGTAAATGACAGAAGAAAGTATTACAGTACCGGTACTTCTGTATCAACGTGCAAATATTTTAAAACGTTCTATGAAATGTAAATGGATCTAAACACAGTCCAAAATGTTATAATCGTACTTACTTACTGTGAAATCTATCAATATTTTTAAGGAACTACGTATTATATTTAATTTTTCTTGAGCACTTAACCAATTCTTGTTTGCGAGCGCTCAAGCGTGCACGCACGCATGCACACAAACACACACACACACACACACACACACACACACAGAGAGAGAGAGAGAGAGAGAGAGAGAGAGAGAGAGAGAGAGACACACACATTAAGAAATTTGACTTCGTTAGATTTTAAGAATTATGGTACTAGTAGGCACGGAAGTCGTCAGGATGGAGGATGCAACGCCCACGTTAGTCTATCCTGTGAAAGCCTCTTCTTCTCTGTTTGACTACTACAACGTCCGTCCATTTGTATCTCCCTACACCTTATAGCTCTCAATTTCGACTCAGTACCTCCTAGTTAGTTATGCAACCAACTCACATAATTTTCATCTTCCTTCTTGTCTACCATTAAATTTCAAAATCTTTTTTTCTCCATTTGCCTGAACTCTTTATCGTCCAGGTTTCACTTCCGTAGAAGGCTATGCTCTTAGATAAATGGTGTGTTGTGCGCACTGTAAGACCTTCAGTACACACACCATCAGATTATTTGACTTGTCGCTCTAACGAAGTAGGCGAGTGTCAGCAATATGTCTCGTGGTCTTATCGTGGCGTGTTTAGCTTCTGCTGTTAGGTCAGACGATAGAAATGCTGTTGTGACTTGGCAAGACAGCCAAGCCACTATGAGAGGAAGCCGAAAGGCACGCGTTTAAGCTCACGCAGGCTGGCGTGAGGTCTGGAACAGTTAAGGAGTTGAGACTAGTAAAAAAGGTACGTAGCTTCTGGAATACTTAACTTTAATCCATAATTGGCGAACATCGGTCTGACGGTACATGCATCACAAGATAAACAGCAAATGATAATGGTGCCATGCTAGGTCGTAGCAAATGACGTAGCTGAAGGCTATGCTAACTATCGTCTCGGCAAATGAGAGCGTAATTTATCAGCGAACCATCGCTAGCAAAGTCGGCTGTACAACTGGGGCGAGTGCTAGGACGTCTCTCTAGACCTGCCGTGTGGCGGCGCTCGGTCTGCAATCACTGATAGTGGCGACACGCGGGTCCGACGTATACTACCGGACCGCGGCCGATTTAAAGGCTACCACCTAGCAAGTGTTGTGTCTGGCGGTGACACCACAAATGCCACTTGCACGCTTATAGTCCGTGAGACGAGTGATTGGTACTGACAGTTCCGGCGGGCAGACGGCGCTGTTGCCGAACGTGGCTCACAGCACGCGGCGCCCTGTCTGCTACACGCATTCTCTAGCAGCAGAAATAAAAGCGAGACAAAATACAAGTCGTATTGGTACGCGTGAATTTATTTAAAGTTGATGCTTGAAATATATTAACTCGAAAACTGATAAGAGCTATTTAGTACAAGTATCTAAGATGCTGAAACATAATAAAGTTATTTGTTAAACTTCACAACTGAAATGAAAACTATTTTCGCAAGTTGTTGAACATTAGCAGTTTTGGTTTCCATTGTTAGGTATTAGCATTATTAATTTGTTCTACTACAAGCTACAGAATAATTGGTCAGTGTATTAAGAGTTATAATCTGAAGAAAGTACTCACAATATGATGATCTGGTTGTAGATCGATAGCAAACTCCCTCCTTACATTCCTGAATACGTTGTAGTTACTGTAATGGAAAAACACCACTCACATCACTGTCAGAATCTGATTTGACATTGTCTTCCTCAGCACTACTCGAACTATCACTGCTCTCTCCCAGATGTATAATTAAATTTTCGATGCATTCTTCCATAACCCCTTCGGTTTTGGCCGCCTCTCTGATGGCACTTGCAGTGCTGTTTACAATTTTAGCCCACGTCTCGCTTGTCACTTTATTGATAGCTGCTAGAAGGAGAGTTTCCACTTCAGAGATCGTGAATTTTTTATTGTTTGCGGCAATGTAATTTTTTATCTGCGCCCACACTCCTTCAATTGCATTGAAGTGACAGTGGTATGGAGGAAGCCGAACGATTTCATCCCCGTCCCTTTTAGCAATCTCGTCAATTACATATGTTGGAAATTGGGGTTTCTTTTGTGCCACAATTTCGAGCAGTTCCGCCTTCCTTAAATCTTCTCTGAAATCTACTTCTCGCCGTTTCAACCACTGAATGATATCGTCTTTTTTTGTTGCCAAGGTTGGTGCCTTATCGTGAACAACGGAATGATAAGGCGCATTGTCAATACAATCACTGATGGACTTGTCAGATTCGTCATAAGCGATGTCTCGAACCATTCTTGAAATACTACACTGTTCATTTCTTCATGGTAATCTGCCGTCTTTTTTGACCGAAACATTTTCAAGCAGTTTGGCACAAAACCTTTCGATGTTCCTGCGTGTAAGACAATAATACGCCCTCCTTTGCCAACAGGCACTGCCATTGTCCCCTCGGGCGTTCCATCATTCCAGCCTCTACGTAAAGAATGGCTGGCATTGACCCAAGTTTCATCTAACCACACTATACTTTCGAATTCCACACCCATGATCCTGCGCAGAAATCTGCACCGCCATGTAACTACATCTGTCCTTTCCATTAATATTTTGCGTCCGTTAAACAGTGAATAGCTGAAGCCTATGTCTTTCAACACTGTAAGCAATGAAAATTTGCTCCCCTTAAAAAGATCGTCTTTCTGAAGCGACACCTGTAATTTAGATAGAGTGGGATGTTCCCTTCTCTTATAATAGCTATATATATGACGACGAATAGCGTCTTTCTGAAAATCGTCCAAAGCTGTCACCTGCTTATTTCTCGGTCGCTTCTTTCCTGGTGTGTGCAGCTTTGTTGTGCCACTCTCGTCACAATCTACACTATACTGTTCTTTCCCTATCTTTACAACAGTGTTCTTACTTATTTTCAATGCTGCTGCAGTTCTCTTCACAACCTAAACAACAGGAATTAAGGGCCCATCTTTGTCCTTTTCTTTCTCAAAGTAATCCCTCACAGAGCACACGAATTCACGGGCCTGGGTGTGTAGCACACTTTTCTTCCTCCCTTTCACTTCTTGTGTTGGGCTGGTACTACCCGCCGTTGTTTACAACGAAACGTAAACAAAGAAACACTAAAAACAACAAAAACGAAATAAACTGCGAATTCAACTTCAGACAAACGACGAACGACCGCACTGCCTGCACGCGAGACACTGGTAAGTTTCATAAGCGCGCGCGTCCGGGTTTCAAAGCGGCAACGTGGCCCTTGCTACCCGCTCAAAGTCAGGCCGTCATTGGCTGCCTGCCTGCGGTCGCTAGGCAACGGAAAGACGCTACCGAGCTGTCAATACCAAAGACTCGTCTCCCAGACTATAGAGTCGCAGATTGACGGTGACCAACTTTAAACAGAACTTGATAAATTTTCACACACACTTATTAAAAAATAATAACAGGCATAAAAATTACTTCACTTGGTTCTGGACGCTATTTACAATTAACAATCTGAAGTTCCTTTGGTATTGGTACGTTAATCTTATTCTCACATATATCTCTGATACTTGATGAAAGTGTCTATACATTTATCTTCATGGCTATGTACAGGAATATGTTAATCTTATTAGGCGCAGACTGAAACTTGACTATAGACTGATATAGAAAAATGTAGAACTCGTACAGACTGGTACAGACTAATGCAGACTGATATTGACTGGTGCAGACAAATGCAGACTGACTAATCGGAGGTCTGTATACTCTTTATAATACTTCGCGCGTTCATGTATCGCTGCGCGAGTGTGATCCGCGAGGACAAAAGGTTCTACGTTAGCAGCAATCTCATTGGCTGCGTTACATATTAATATGCGGATCGGCAGAAGCAGAATTTGGTCTATCTCTGGGCAGCGCCATCTTGTAGTGCAGAGATGACCGAGCACTGCGCCTGCGCTGTTGTGCTTAGCGGGGCGCGCTCTAGTGGGAAAGTTGTGTATGCGCTGACTACGCGGAACTATGTACACAACAAATGGTTTCAGTAAAGATTTTTCAACACTTAAATTTATATAAAACTTTAACTTATTTCCATTATACAGAAAGTTTCGAGGCTTTTACTAATCAGCCACCTTCAGTTATTTATCTGGCCAAATAGTAAAACTTATTTTCTACTTCCAGTGTATGATTTCCTATTCTAAGTCCACCAGAATCAAGTGATTTAATTCTACTACCTTCCTCACCCTTGTTCAACTTCCGCTGCTATTCGCCATAGTTATTCGTCTTATAATTTCTCTTCAAGGCGCTAACCATTACGTTCACCTTATTTTACAACACCTTCGTCTTCTCCGACAGAGTTAAAATGTCAGCAACAAACGTCAGAGCTTTTATTTCTTCTAGCTGACCTTAACTCTATTTCTAAATTTCTCCTAAGTTTCCTTTACTGCTAGCTCAATGTACAAACTGAATAATATTGAGGATAGATTAAACTCCTCTCTCACTCCCTTCTTAACCACAAATTCCCCTCCATATGGTTCTAAAGTTACACTCCTGGAAATTGAAATAAGAACACCGTGAATTCATTGTCCCAGGAAGGGGAAACTTTATTGACACATTCCTGGGGTCACATACATCACATGATCACACTGACAGAACCACATGCACATAGACACAGGCAACAGAGCATGCACAATGTCGGCACTAGTACAGTGTATATCCACCTTTCGCAGAAATGCAGGCTGCTATTCTCCCATGGAGACGATCGTAGAGATGCTGGATGTAGTCCTGTGGAACGGCTTGCCATGCCATTTCCACCTGGCGCCTCAGTTGGACCAGCGTTCGTGCTGGACGTGCAGACCGCGTGAGACGCCGCTTCATCCGGTCCCAAACATGCTCAATGGGGGACAGATCCGGAGATCTTGCTGGCCAGGGTAGTTGACTTACACCTTCTAGAGCACGTTGGGTGGCACGGGATACATGCGGACGTGCATTGTCCTGTTGGAACAGCAAGTTCCCTTGCCGGTCTAGGAATGGTAGAACGATGGGTTCGATGACGGTTTGGATGTACCGTGCACTATTCAGTGTCCCCTCGACGATCACCAGTGGTGTACGGCCAGTGTAGGAGATCGCTCCCCACACCATGATGCCGGGTGTTGGCCCTGTGTGCCTCGGTCGTATGCAGTCCTGATTGTGGCGCTCACCTGCACGGCGCCAAACACGCATACGACCATCATTGGCACCAAGGCAGAAGCGACTCTCATCGCTGAAGACGACACGTCTCCATTCGTCCCTCCATTCACGGCGGCCGCGACACCACTGGAGGCGGGCTGCACGATGTTGGGGCGTGAGCGGAAGACGGCCTAACGGTGTGCGGGACCGTAGCCCAGCGTCATGGAGACGGTTGCGAATGGTCCTCGCCGATACCCCAGGAGCAACAGTGTCCCTAATTTGCTGGGAAGTGGCGGTGCGGTCCCCTACGGCACTGCGTAGGATCCTACGGTCTTGGCGTGCATCCGTGCGTCGCTGCGGTCCGGTCCCAGGTCGACGGGCACGTGCACCTTCCGCCGACCACTGGCGACAACATCGATGTACTGTGGAGACCTTACGCCCCACGTGTTGAGCAATTCGGCGGTACGTCCACCCGGCCTCCCACATGCCCACTATACGCCCTCGCTCAAAGTCCGTCAACTGCACATACGGTTCACGTCCACGCTGTCGCGGCATGCTACCAGTGTTAAAGACTGCGATGGAGCTCCGTATGCCACGGCAAACTGGCTGACACTGACGGCGGCGGTGCACAAATGCTGCGCAGCTAGCGCCATTCGACGGCCAACACCGCGGTTCCTGGCGTGTCCGCTGTGCCGTGCGTGTGATCATTGCTTGTACAGCCCTCTCGCAGTGTCCGGAGCAAGTATGGTGGGTCTGACACACCGGTGTCAATGTGTTCTTTTTTCCATTTCCAGGAGCGTATAACTGCAGTCTGGATTCTGTATGAGTGGTAGATAACATTTCACTTGCAACATTCCATCCCTAATTACTGTTTTCTAATCAGTATGGTGAAAGGTTTCCTCTATATCTACAAGTGCTATAAATATAGTACTGGGTTTCTTTATCTAATCTGTAACACACTGAAAACTCCAGCATAAAACGGTAAGCCCGTGTCCTCTGCCACGATCTGTTCGTATTCTCCTTCATAATTTGACGATTTTCCACCCTAGCTGTGCGTAGGTGGCCGGTTGTTGAACCTATGGACATCCGGGTTTCCCTGCTCCTTATTTCGGATCGACAATTATCTCTACACCTGCGGACATGCTGTCTTGTTAGTTATGTAAAGTCTATGGGACCGATGCTTCGATGGAATGATAACACTGTTACGATATTTGAAAACATATAGCTGGCTGTACACTGAACTAAAAAAAATCAAATGGCTCTGAGCACTATGGAACTTAACATCGGAGGTCATCAGTCCCCTAAGACTTAAAATTACTTAAACCTAACTAACTTAATGACATCACACACATCCATGCCCGAGGCAGGATTCGAACCTGCGACCGTAAGGGTCACGCAGTTCCAGACTGAAGCGCCTAGAACCTCTCGGCCACTCTGGCCGGTCTCTACACTCAACTGTTCGCCTTTGTTGAGCGGCTTACTCTGGAAACCACTCTGTCTAAATGGTGAATCCTAATGGGTAGGTCTTATAGGTGTGGAAGTCGTCAACCACATGCAATGGAGTACTTTCTTCTAATGAAGTAGGGCATATTGGCAGAGCTATGGTGTAGAAGGACCATACAGTCGTGCCGAAGCACGTGCTTTGTCTGGCATTAAGAGAGCGTAAAACTTATACAGATGTGACAACCTGGTCGTAATTGGTGGAAACCTGTGACAGACTGCATTTATTTAAATCCTTAGAATGGGGAATATAGTGGGAGTTGGTCAACACTTTAGCCGGCAGAAATAAAGATCTTTTGGTAACGACAGTTTAGAAGTTTGGAAGATTGTGGTGACGGAACAAGAGGAGGAGTACTGTCTGTAACTAACAATTATAGCCACTCCACATTTACCTCTCTTTCTACTGACAGCAGACTAACGCTTAGGAATGGGATGTTAGAATTTTTCAAATACGCTACTCGTAAACAAAAACACAATGAGCTGTACTCTTCCAGACGTTTGAGTTTCTCAACTGGTACAACGAATTCATTACCTGTAAAATGATTCTTACTTAATTTTCCCCTTATATTTCAGCAGAAATGGGCATGCTAGCTACGACGGGAGAGTGGTTGTATAACTCGTCTTGAGGGGGAATTGGGGGAGGTATGGTGGTTTTTCTTCCGTGGGTATCCATCAATATCTATGTCTCGAGTACTTGTAACATTTTCAAAATCGATTCTCAGTGTCAGTGAAGTATGGTCGGCTGGATTTCATCTTACTCCTCTTGATTTTTAGTTCCTCACCATGTTTTTAGCTTTCTGTAGTGGTGATGGTACAGGAAGTTTCTGATACATAATAAATGGCTCTGAGCACTGTGGGACTTAACATCTGAGGTCATCAGTCCCGTAGAACTTAGAATTACTGAAACCTAACTAACCTAAGGACATCACACGCATCCATGCCCGAGGCAGGATTCGAACCTGCGACCGTAGCGGTCGCGTGGTTCCAGACTGAAGCGCCTAGAGCCGCTCGGCCACACTGGCCGGCTCTGATACATACCTCAGGTGTTTTGTGTCTGCCCGGAGGAATGAAAAGTTGATTTTGGGGTACACGCTTCTGTAAGAATTATTGGTAACAAGGAGGAGACACCAGATCTTATCACATATGCAACATTTAAACATAATTCGTAATTGAAAGTATTAGCGCCAAGGTAGATCGGTATGGTTTGAGTCTGTGATTCGTCGTTTCGCCTACCGACGGTGAGGTGTTTTTGAGCAGCATTAATTAGATTCACTTCCAGTAAGTTATTTGCCTTGTGAAAGTGATCTGTTTTGATATGTGTATGATCGACCAATTCAGAAGGAGAAGATACATAACACTTGGGAAGTGATATTCGACTTTATATGTCAAGGTCAAATCCATTGGACTGTGGAAGCGTAAGGATAAACTGAGGATATGTAAGGAATGTGGATATGCGGTAGCACCTTCCGCTATTTTTCTGACTGTTTAGTAACCTGGGAGCCATGAAGTTCAGTACAAGGGCAGATACTGTAGATATATTGCAGCGTTATTATTTCCCTTTTTTATCCACAGAATTGTGCAAACTTCTGCCTTGTAGCAGATTTGTCTATTTATTATGAGCATCTTATATCTGCTTTTCTGGGATAGATACTTGCATCGTACACACCTCAGTAGCACGTCGCTTCTATCGAAATTTCGACACCATCGACTTATTCAACCTTAACGTCTGCCAAGAATATTCCAACGACAATCCCTGTCGACAATGTCTTTCCTTTCACATTGTCATTATCAACAAATCTGGTGGCCTAAACAGTAAACAAATTCTTCGACTTCAGTTTCCACAGTGGCATTACATCGGTGTGCTGGAAAGTAATTCCTCCGAATCTTTTATGTGAAAACTCTTAAAGCTTTTTGAATAAAACATACGTTATTAACATTTTAAATCTTTATGCTTCATGTTTACGTATTTATATCTCAACGTAGTCACCATGGCAACGAACACATTTCTCCCAACGAGAGACCAGTTTGCTGATACCGTCGTTGTAAAGTATCCGTCTTTGTTGACGGAGCCACAACATCACATCAGCTTGCGCCGTCTTCATCACTAGCAAACTGAAGTTGTCAATGCTGTTCTTTAAATTTTCGACACAGATGAAAATCAGACGGGACCAAGTCGGGACTGTATGGAGGTTGGTCGATGACAGCGAATCCAAGGCGTCGAATTGTTGCAATGTCGCAGAGCTCGTGTATAGCCTGGCATTGTGATGTAGAAGGTGAGGGTGCTCAGAGTGTCGACGAAATCTTAGAATTATAAACTCCATTACGGCACGCTGTTTCTCACGCATCGATATAGCTACCGCCAAGTTACACGATAGATTTCGGAGCCCATAAGCGGCTGAGGGTGGAAAATAGGGCCAATGCAGACATGAAGAATGAAGAAGTAGAATGTTAATAGCGTTTTATTTACTTAATAACTTTAAAGGCTTTCACATAAAAAATTCGGAGGCATTACTTTCCCGCACGACTTCGTACTTTGAAGCGGAGCGTAGCACAATGTAGCACGAGCAAGTTAGTTACCGCTGCTACCGAGAACTCAGACAGTTTTGCCATTTAATGCGTCTCTTGTGATGTGACGGGGTGTAACAAAATATGGGGTCAAACTTCGCGACGTTTGTATATGATACGTTGACAACAGAATCACATGTCCGTAAATAACAAAAAAATGGCTCTGAGCACTATGGGACTTAACATCAGTGGTCATCAGTCCCCTAGAACTTAGAACTACTTAAACCTAACTAACCTACGGACATCACAAACATCCATGCCCGAGGCAGGATTCGAACCCGCGACCGTAGCAGTCGCGCGGTTCCGGACTGAGCGCCTAGAACCGCTAGACCACCGCGGCCGGCCGTAAATGACATCCTGCGACGCTACAAACCGTCCAATTTTACGGGGAAACTCGTACCGCTAGACCAACACTTCAGCAGCAGACCTAAGATTGTGTTCTCCGCGGCAGTGTACGAGCAGGTCGCGTCCGTCGCCATCTCGCGTCCTAAATTTCCCAGAAAGGGGAAAGATTCCGCATCAATCCTCTATTTCTGCCCACTATTCTTAATCTCCTGTGCCTGCAAGATAATGAATACGATGGTCAAAAACGGATTACAGTTGTTTTTAGAACATGACAAAATACTTCACAATAGAATATTTGAGTAGCGCGCCGACCGCTGTGACCGATCGGTTCTAGGCACCCGGGCCGGCCGTGGTGGCCGTGCGTTTCTAGGCGCTTCAGTCCGGAACCGCGGGACTGCTACGGTCGCAGGTTCGAATCCTGCCTCGGGTATGGATGTGTGTGATGTCCTTAGGTTAGTTAGGTTTAAGTAGTTCTAAGTTCTAGGGGACTGATGACCTAAGATGTTAAGTCCCATAGTGCTCAGAGCCATTTTTTTTTCTAGGCACCTCAGTCCGGAATCACGCTCCTGCTACGGTCGTAGGTTCGAATCCTGTCTCGGGTATGGATGAGTGTGATGTCCTTCGGTTAGTTAGGATTAAATAGTTCAAAGTTCTAGGGGACTGATGACCTCAGATGTTAGGTCCCATAGTGCTTAGAGCCATTTGAACCATTTGAGTTCTTCAAAAATATCTGTTCATTATATTCACTAAGTTCTTTCGCTGTAGGTAAGCAACTAAATTTTTCGGACAATCTATATACGTCTGCAGCATTTCTAGATACACTGCTCGGAAAAAATAGTACACCCTTTTAGAAGTCTCCGGTTCACTCAAATTTTATTGTTGAAACAGTGCGTATGAAGTATATGAAATAATTACATTTACAGATCAATAGGACAAGCGGTTCTGAAGTACCAGTTACCGAAACAGGCTGAAACGCGAAACACATGTTGTGGTTGGCAGGAGAGCCAACACCGTGTTACTAGAGGAAGCCGAAAGGCACGCGTTTTAGCTCACGCAGGCTGGTGTGAGATCTGGAACAGGACAAGGAAATTAGAATTTAGAAAAAACGGACGTAGCTGGTGGAATACTTAACTTTAATCCATTAATGGTGAACGTCGCTCTTGACGGTACATGCTTCACAGTATCAATAGTAACTGGTAATGGCGGCTTGCTAGGTCGTAGCAAATGACGTAGCTGAAGGCTATGCTAACTATCGTCTCGGCAAATGAGAGCGTATTTTGTCAGTGAACCATCGCTAGCAAATTCGGTTGTACAACTGGGGCGAGTGCTAGGAAATCTCTCTAGACCTGCCGTGTGGCGGCGCTCGGTCTGCAATCACTGATAGTGGCGACACGCGGGTCCGACGTATACTACCGGACCGCGGCCGATTTAAAGGCTACCACCTAGCAAGTGTGGTGTCTGGCGGTGACACCACAACACCCGTATTACTACGTGAGGTAGCCTACGTGTGCGGGCCGGCCGAAGTGGCCGTGCGGTTAAAGGCGCTGCAGTCTGGAACCGTAAGACCGCTACGGTCGCAGGTTCGAATCCTGCCTCGGGCATGGATGTTTGTGATGTCCTTAGGTTAGTTAGGTTTAACTAGTTCTAAGTTCTAGGGGACTAATGACCTCAGCAGTTGAGTCCCATAGTGCTCAGAGCCATTTGAACCATTTGAACCTACGTGTGCGGCAGTGGAAGCACTGGCTCTGGAATCCAGTCGACTGTATATATAGCGAATTCGGTATTGGGATGCATTATGCCACTCCTGCTCTAACTATTCATGTAGTTCTGTAAGAGTTATGGGTTGACGAGTCTCCGTTCTCTTCTCATCACATATGGTTGACTGGACATAAGTCCAGAGATCGTGCTGGTGAGGAAGCTACTGCATGTCTTGCGAAGAACGTTGAATTTCACGGGCAATGTGTGGGCGAGCATTATTCTCTTGGAGACAACTTCAACTTCTTGTTTGCAAGAACGGCAGAAGAACCGCTCTAACATTCTGCACGCACCGAGCGTCCCTCCAGAAAACTCAGAGATGAACTAGAGCCGTAGCTTACAGGACCCGAAACCGTAAATCCCGTGGTGGGGCCAGTCTGTCTTGGACAAATCCACTGTACGAGACGGCGCCCACCTGGTCTACGATGTACGCGTGGATGACAATCACTTGCGTGCAGCTAGAATCTGGTTTCATCGCTGAAGACCACAAAGCACCACTCCAAGTGAACCTCTGACGGAACCAGTCGAGCGGTGCATGTTGATGATGTGGCTTGAGTGGAAACGGGCTAGACGTGTGCATGTCCAAAGTCCCACTGCTAATGACAGGTTCGCAACAGGTTGTGTTGACACGTCTGGCCCAACAAGCCCTCTTATCTGTGCTGTGGTAGCTGCACAATCTGCCACTGCTGCCGTAATAGTATGACGATTCTGGCGAGCGTCTGTGCTGTGTGGACGTCCAGAACGGAGTCTAGAGGTGTGAGACTGTTCACGTGGCCGCTGATACCAGCACGTTGCACAACTGACGCACGACGTACAACTTGTGTGGCAGCTCTCCGAAAGGACAATCACTCCACTAGGAAGGCCACGTTTTACCCATTTCAGACTCCCTTAGTTGGCTGTAGAAAGCCCGATTGCCTCTCAGTGGCATAGTTGCCTACTTGCTTCACACGTTTGCAGCACACTGAGCCTTCTGGCAGCGACTATTTCCTCTTAAAGGGCAGACACATGGCGCTCTAATAGGTATGCCACTATGCTATCTGTTGACGGACGATACTGAAACCACTATCAGTACATTTACTATCCCGCAGGTGGCATATGCCGACATCGGGTCAAAATCGACGTCGTGTTTCCAGGTGTACTAAATTTTCCGGCAGTGCGTGAAGAATGTGTACAGAATTGTGGATATTTCTACAAGACGACAAACGCTATGTGATCCGGGTATACCACCGAAAATAGTCAACTGGAATTCGCATATACTGCTTTACAGGATCTTGCGATTAAGCAGGACGGACAGGAAGCCGATATCCAGATTCGTCTACAATGGTTTACCACCTTATCCTGTCACGCTTAGGCAGCATGCAGACAAGTTTGCGATATATGTTCATGCACAAGGACCAAAACCGTGAATTCAACTACCTGCAACGAGATGTCAGTGGCATGTAAATGAAATACTCGGGTACTCGAGATAGGAATAGATGTTGTCCCTCAGCAATGCTATCCGGCTGTCTTTACTAGACACATGATTAGCAAAAACGTAGTTTCCTTGCTGATTTATAGTAAAACCATTTTAACATCTACCCACGTTAAACTCTTAGGTAAGCGGCTAGACATCCCATTGTCGTGGCACAAACGTATCAACGAACTGAAGCCTAAGGTACGTACGAGAATTAACACGATGAAAGCTTCGCCCTGCAATGACTGGGGAGCCAAACCTAGGACTCCACTATATCTGTATAAAGCGTTAATTAGGAGAAAGATGGAGTATGGCTGCATGTTGCATGAATGCGCTCCCCGTCACAATTTAAGATTCTTGACCGTATATAATCAGCAGCTCTGCGAGGCTGTATTAAAACAACACCTATATCTGTCAAGCAAGCGCAGCTGGCCAGTCCTCCACTCGCTCTTATGTTGTCCATACATTTTGAGGGTCAGATCCTCCGTCAGTTACCCACTACATTGGAAACTACATCTATTACTACATATGCTACCGACTAAGTCATTCTGGTCTAAGAAATACAAACCTCTCATAACAGTATTATGTAGCATGTAAAAATCCTGGAACATTCGATACTAAAATGTTACCATAAGTTCCGCAGTGGACATGTGGTGTCAAGCAAACGATACCTCTTTAAAAATTCCTCGTGCTTTGTATGATTGTGATATCTAAAACATCCGTTACCCCGAGTAAACGTAAAGCTTCTACACTGTCAGAATTGGATGGTAACTTGAATGACTAGTACAGATTGTACACCGATGGTCCCACAATGTATGTCTCTGCGGAGCCGCGTTTTTTGATGATCAAAGAGGATGTGAACGATATTTCCTGGTACCTACTGAACCGTCGATATTAACACCGGAGTTGCATTCCATTCATCAAACTATAATTTACATAGTAAACTTACAAGTCGACAAGGTTCTATCTACAATTTACTGAGACAATAAATGACCTAAACTCTCTTACGAGGCAGCAGATGTCAAAATTGTTAGTCTTTTGGCACTCGATATTTTCCGAATTCGCAATCTATCAAATCAGCGGCGTGAACACATTCATCTTCAGTGGATACCGGGTCATGTCATGATTAGTGGCAAAGAACGTGCAGATCAACGTGCGGAAATGGTGCAACATCTATTAGCCGTTGACGTACCCCTACGATACAGTGATTTTCTTAATGGACTCGCCAGCCAAGAAAAAACAGAATGGTCAGAGTTTTAGGACATAGAACGTAACGAGAAAGGCACATTGTATTGGACAGGTCAGTAACAGATTCCACGTTACTCATAGTTTCTCAACTTGGTGCTCACGATAAGAGAAATTTCTTATTCTTAACAGAATACGAGCAGTTCATATGAATACCAATAAAACGAGCCAGTTGTTAAAATTAATTCCCCTTACAAGTTGTGATTCCAGTCTCGTTGACGCAGAAACACTCCGCATATTTATAGAACGTAATAAATACGATCATACAAGAACAGATATACTGTACAATATTTTAGAAATTAAGAATTATTTTTCACTTAGAAAATCCCTTATTTCTGTGGATACGTCCTTTGCAAATGTGTTTGCCATTACATTCCTCTTTGTGAAAGAGAACCTTAAAATTTAAAGATATCTTGAATGTTTTATTATGTACCCATATGATTCGACTTTATGCTAAAATTTCGTTGCTTCTATTGTAGTGGTGCAGTCAGGCCAACGTACTGTGTTGATGTCTTATCTAGCTTAATTACGTTTAATACTTTGTGATAAAATCAGAACAATGTCCTGTTTGTAATAATTGTATCTTGTGAAATGGGATCTTCCTGAAACCAAATGAAATAAAAAAATATACAGGGTGATATTTTCTACTGTGTGCAGACTCTAGGGATTGATCGGTGAGAGGATACGGAACAAAAAAAGATCTAATGAACTTACGTCCGGAAATGCAAGGTAGCCATGCTGAAGACCATTTATTCAATCTTACTTTGTTACAGAGGCTGCGGTTTATTACGCGCTGCACCATGCAGCCACAGTTACAATATGCATCGTCTACTCCTATGGGGTGATACTGTTCCTCATACGTCATACCATGGGGCCATCTCCTGCCACAGTAGTTGGTAATGGGGAGTTCGATTTACTTCTCTTGCTGACCCAACTTGTAGAGGCTGTGATACAGTGTTGTACACAATGGTTCCGTATTCGAATCGAGGACTTGCCGACGTGGTGTTTACATACGGAAAGGCAAATGGCAACGTATCAAGAGACCTATCCCCGCCAACAACAACCACACAATTCAATGTTTGCAACAGTATTTCGCCGTTTGTCTGAGACAAGGTCGTTCCAGGAAGCAGGAAATCATGAAGGACGTATCCGAAATGTGCGGATACCAGACCTGGAGGAAAATTTGACTAATACTGTGGAAGGCGACCGCCGTGTCTGTAGCAGGCAGTTGATCCGTTAATACAGGGTAAGCCAGACACGACCGTGTGGAAAATTCCCTATGATGATTGTTACTGCCCTTATCACTTACAGCGTGTCAAGGCTCATTAGCGACAGAGTTTCCACATCGGGAGCAGTTTTGACACTGGTTTCTTCGTCAATCAACCACGATTCCGGAGTTTATGTCATCCATCCTACTCACAGATGTCACCTTAGCGCGGAGTGGTATCTTCAACTTTCATGACAGTCATCTGCGTATGCAGAACGCCCATGGTATGGTGATAGCGAATCATCAGCATTGGTTCAAAAATGGCTCTGAGCACTATGGGACTTAACATCTATGGTCATCAGTCCCCTAGAACTTAGAACTACTTAAACCTAACTAACCTAAGGACATCACACAACACCCAGTCATCACGAGGCAGAGAAAATCCCTGACCCCGCCGTCAGCATTGGTGCAGGCGGAATGTGTGGGCCGGGAAAAGTGGCGACTGTATTTTGGGACCAGTCTTCCTTCCATGTCGCCTAAAGGCGAAAACTATTGGTATTTCTAGCGGGTGACTTTGTCTCCCCTGCTGGAAGAAGAGCCATTGCTCAAGCCCACATCTCCGTTAACGTCAGGAAGCATCTCAACCGTGTCCTCCCTCGTCGGTGGATCGGACGAGGGGGTCCAGTTGCATAGCCTGCTCGTTCACCGGATCTCAACCCGTGCGGTTTCTGGTTATGGGCCCATCTCCAAATTATCGGATATGGTTCAAATGGCTCTGAGCACTATGGGACTCAACTGCTGAGGTCATTAGTCCCCTAGAACTTAGAACTAGTTAAACCTAACTAACCTAAGGACATCACAAACATCCATGCCCGAGGCAGGATTCGAACCGTAGCGGTCTAGCGGTTCCAGACTGCAGCGCCTTGAACCGCACGGCCACTTCGGCCGGCAATTATCGGATATGCAGAGCTCATTCCAGATGTGGAGACACTGGAGCAGCGTATTCACGCTGCCTTTGACACTATTCGGATGCAGGCTGTCCGATGTGAACGTGTGAGACGGAACATGTTACGGCTTGTAAACGCAAGCGTTGAGGCACATGGAACCCATTTTCAATACATACTGCAACTGTGGCTGCATGGTACAGCGCGTATTAGACCGCAGTCTCTGTAACAATGTATGACTGAATAAACGGTCTGTAGTGTGGAAACCATGCATTTCCGGACATAAGTTCATTAGACTGTTTTTATTCCGTATACTCTCATCGTTCATTCCCTAGAGTTTGTACACGGTGGAAAAAATCACTGTAGCGGTCAACGATATAGTTTTAATTTCTGCTCGCACTCCTTCACTGTACATATTCATTTCTCTGCCGGAGGTTTGAGACGGTAAAAGACTTTTCCCTAGAACTTCGACGCACTGTAGCGTCGTTAGATAACTTTTCCGGTCATGGATTTCCAGTGCAATTTTTTTCTCAAGGCACCATTTGAAGCCCTCGAGGTGTTCTGGTATGCTTTTATTACACGCCATATATGAAATTTGATTTACACACATCAACAAAAGTTTTTGAATATCACAGAGTTTACTACGATGACTTCTTATAGTACACCCATTAGGGTTTGTACAATACCTTATTAACAAAATAGCATAATTCATTCTGAAAACAAGAATGATTTTGGTTAGTTACAAAAAATCATTATCAAAGGAAGCAGACTCTCTCCTAAGTGCACATCCTGAAAACAAAAACAGTGAAAAATCTTTATTTCATGATGATTATCAGTCTTTAGTAGTGAGTATGACATCCCTACATATCAGTGGGTTCTTCCACTCTGCAAGGCATGCTCCAGATGAGACAACCAACTTTATCTTGAGGTATGAGGTCCCACTCCTCAATGGCAGCTGCGGTGAGGTTCTGCAGTTTGTCGGATGGATTCGGACGCTGTGCAATGGCGCCATTCAGCAGGTCCCATGCATGTTCAGTCGCATTCATGTTTGGGGACTCTGCTGGCCAATGCATTCGGTTGATGTTGCATCTTCGAAGATAGCGTGACACTGCTAGAGTACGGTGCGGTCTTGCATTGTCATCGGCTAGGATGAAGTTGTCACCGACTTCATGTCTGTAGGGTTTTACAGTCTTTTGTAGGACCTCTTGGAGGACGAGTCAAATTACCATATATACACTCCTGGAAATGGAAAAAAGAACACATTGACACCGGTGTGTCAGACCCACCATACTTGCTCCGGACACTGCGAGAGGGCTGTACAAGCAATGATCACACGCACGGCACAGCGGACACACCAGGAACCGCGGTGTTGGCCGTCGAATGGCGCTAGCTGCGCAGCATTTGTGCACCGCCGCCGTCAGTGTCAGCCAGTTTGCCGTGGCATACGGAGCTCCATCGCAGTCTTTAACACTGGTAGCATGCCGCGACAGCGTGGACGTGAACCGTATGTGCAGTTGACGGACTTTGAGCGAGGGCGTATAGTGGGCATGTGGGAGGCCGGGTGGACGTACCGCCGAATTGCTCAACACGTGGGGCGTAAGGTCTCCACAGTACATCGATGTTGTCGCCAGTGGTCGGCGGAAGGTGCACGTGCCCGTCGACCTGGGACCGGACCGCAGCGACGCACGGATGCACGCCAAGACCGTAGGATCCTACGCAGTGCCGTAGGGGACTGCACCGCCACTTCCCAGCAAATTAGGGACACTGTTGCTCCTGGGGTATCGGTGAGGACCATTCGCAACCGTCTCCATGAAGCTGGGCTACGGTCCCGCACACCGTTAGGCCGTCTTCCGCTCACGCCCCAACATCGTGCAGCCCGCCTCCAGTGCTGTCGCGACAGGCATGAATGGAGGGACGAATGGAGACTTGTCGTCTTCAGCGATGAGAGTCGCTTCTGCCTTGGTGCCAATGATGGTCGTATGCGTGTTTGGCGCCGTGCAGGTGAGCGCCACAATCAGGACTGCATACTACCGAGGCACACAGGGCCAACACCCGGCATCATGGTGTGGGGAGCGATCTCCTACACTGGCCGTACACCACTGGTGATCGTCGAGGGGACACTGAATAGTGCACGGTACATCCAAACCGTCATCGAACCCATCGTTCTACCATTCTTAGACCGGCAAGGGAACTTACTGTTGCAACAGGACAATGCACGTCCGCATGTATCCCGTGCCACCCAACGTGCTCTAGAAGGTGTAAGTCAACTACCCTGGCCAGCAAGATCTCCGGATCTGTCCCCCATTGAGCATGTTTGGGACTGGATGAAGCGTCGTCTCAAGCGGTCTGCACGTCCAGCACGAACGCTGGTCCAACTGAGGCGCCAGGTGGAAATGGCATGGCAAGCCGTTCCACAGGACTACATCCAGCATCTCTACGATCGTCTCCATGGGAGAATAGCAGCCTGCTTTGCTGCGAAAGGTAGATATACACTGTACTAGTGCCGACATTGTGCATGCTCTGTTGCCTGTGTCTATGTGCCTGTGGTTCTGTCAGTGTGATCATGTGATGTATGTGACCCCAGGAATGTGTCAATAAAGTTTCCCCTTCCTGGGACAATGAATTCACGGTGTTCTTATTTCAATTTCCAGGAGTGTAGTAATTAGAGGGGTCCGCTCTCCCATCATTACTGCCGATCAGAACATTACACTCCCACCTGCAAACGGATTGATCTCCTGAACGTACCGGTTTTCCTGGTGTCGCTTAGCGCTTCAAATGGTTCAAATGGCTCTGAGCACTATGCGACTTAACTTCTGAGGTCATCAGTCGTCTAGAACTTAGAACTAATTAAACCTAACTAACCTAAGGGCACCACAAACGTCCATGCCCGAGGCAGGACTCGAACCTGCGACCGTAGCGGTCGCTCGGTTCCAGACTGTAGCGCCTAGAACCGCACGGCCACTCCGGCCGGCGCTTAGCGCTTCTCCAAACCTTAACACAACCAGTGTCCGGTTGCAAACCAGTCATGGTCTCGTCAGTAAATATGACATTGCTCTCTTCTGCAGTGGTCCAATGTTGATGTGGAGCAGCCAAGGTCCTTCGATTGCGTCGGTTCCGTTGGTTCACTGCAAAACTTCTCTTTGGTGCTCTGGAATGAAGACTACCCTGATGCAATATTCTACGTTCTATTTGGTCTGAGATACGAATCACTGTTGCCCGGCAGAAGTCCTTCCCAAAATTTCTGGCAGTCGATGTTGGGCGCCTGCGAATCGACGTTGGGGGAAACGATCCTGCATTGGAATCATCATACAAGGACCGGCCACTGCGAGATCTGTTGTTCACATTTCCCGTTTCTCTGTAATTTCTTCACACCTTAGACACAGCTCTATGAGTGACATGTAACCGTTCGCCAACATCTGGCTGTGTACGAGCTGCTGAAAGAAAAGCCTCTATCCTCACTATCAGAGTGTTGTATGCTTCTACGTGGCATGTTACTGCAGTGCTGAACACAAACTGAATGAAGCTATCGTTGATACCAGACTGCCAGGGTGTGCCACTGCTTCAGTGGTATGATTATATGACTGGGAAACGGCCACAGAGCATGCCAGTAGTAAACAATATCCAGGATATGGGCTCTAACTGGATAATGCATTGCGTGCCTATGTCATTGGGACCTCTAGTACGTTAGACTAGGTTTTACGATAGTAGTCCAAACTTTCGTTGAGCAGTTTCGCCACTCGGTAAGCTCATATTTTTGCACCAGACAGCATTGCGGGACGGTGTCAAATGACTTCCTGAAGTCAAGGAACACGGCATCAAACTGAGAGCCGTTGTCTACAGCACTATGGATCTCACGGAGGAGTAGAGCGATCTGGGTTTCGGTAGATCCTGTTTGCGAAATCCATGTTTATTTTTATAGCGGAGATTTTCGTTCTCCAAAAGCTTCATAAATCTTTAACATAAAACATGTTCTATAATTCAACAGAAGACATCAACGATATTGGCCTGTAATTATGTGTATCTGTCCTACGACTCTTTAAAAAAAACGGAATGACCGGTGCTTTTTTCCAGTCGCTAGGTACCCTTCGCCTCTCCAGTGTGCTGCGACAAACTATTGCTAAAAGGGGAAAAAGTTCTTTCGCATAATCTTTGTAGAACCTTACAGATGTCTCATCTGGTCCTCATGCCCTTCCACTACTAAGCGACTGTAGTTGCCAGACGAAGATTTGAACCCAGCTCTTCACTATTCCGAATTGATTACTGCAATCACTGCTTTACTTCGTTTGAAACGAGCGATCTTGCGTAGTGGTTAGCACACTGGACTCGTATTCGTGAGCCGGCCGGAGTGCCCGAGCGGTTAAAGGCGCTACAGTCTGGAACCGCATGACCGCTACGGACGCAGGTTCGAATCCTGCCTCGGGCATGGATGTGTGTGATGTCCTTAGATTAGTTAGGTTTAAGTAGTTCTAAGTTCTAGGGGACTTATGACCACAGCAGTTGAGTCCCATAGTGCTCAGAGCCATTTTTTTCGTATTCGTGAGATCATCTGTTCAAAGCCCTGTCCGGCCATCGCAAGTTAAGTTTTCCATAATTTCCCTAAATATTTCCACAGAAATTCCCGGACGGCTTCTTTCACAAACCTAGCTTGTACACTGTCACTAATGATCGCACTGTCGACTTCAAACTCTGTTCTTCCTTCCTTTTGATTTTGCTTTCTTTATTGAATCGTCTGGAGTTGATCGCTAACACAGAAGGAGATCGACTCCACAATTTTAAGGTAGGACGTCGAAGCCCACCATTCTCGAAGACTACAGTGCTTTATTATTCCATATTGTCAGCTACGAGACTAAATCAAGACATCTATTTTAGTACACATAGTTCTGTAACAGAATTATCGCTTAGAGATTTCGAGAAGCTGAATTGCGAATAATTTCTCTTCACTGAAGCAGATGCGAGGATGTTAGCAGACATTTCTTATAGATACATAATTCTCAGGTGTGTCAGTGTATGAACCGTACAATCGATCTACCCAAAGACGCTCCTGGCGAATGCAGAAGTATATCTGCCCACCATAATAATCTAGTAATCTATACTTTTAATTAAAATGAAAACAGAAAGAGTAGGTCTCCAAATCTCATTTGAAAAAACACAGTATATGACTAGCAACAAACTGGCACCCAAACTTTTGGAAACTAAGTATGGAAAAATCAAAAGAGTTTCGCAATTCAAATATTTAGGTGAAACAATCTCAGAGACTGGTCTAGAAAAAATTGGAAATGAAATTCGTTGTCAAAAGATGGAGACAGCTTCTAGACTTACAAAAGACATCTACAACAAAAAATGTCTCTCGAGGTACTCTAAATTGAGACATTACAACACGGTCATAAAACCAGAGTGCCTTTATGGGGCTGAAACGCAAATTTTAAACAGAAAAAAGGACATTCAAGAAATCCAAAAAAGAGAAAGAAAAGTAATCAGAAAAATTCTAGGTCCAAAATATACTGAAGAAGGAACATACAGGCTAAGAGCAAATAGTGAAATTCAACAATACACCAGCATATATTCGGATATGAAAAAACACAGATTAAAATTTTATGGGCATATTAAAAGAATGGATGCTACCAGACTAACTAAACAAGTAGTGGAATTCTACGAAAATCGAAGTAAAGCTAAATTTGAGACAATAAAATGGATTGCTGCTATAAAAGAGGACATGAAAGAGGCAGATATAAAACAAGATGAAATTCAAGACAGAAAATTATTTAGGCAAAAAATTCATGACTGGGTAGTTGGTCAAGCTGAAAAACCAAAGAAAACTGGAACCACATGGTCTGATGAAAGGAAAAGAGCTCATTCCGAGAGAATGAAAACAATTTGGGCAGAGAGAAAGTCTAAAAGAAAATAACTGAATGCCCCGTGATTGTACTTCGCGTGGTCCAGTAGGGCCCAAACGTGAATAATAATAATAATAAAACATCATTTCTACATGTACAAATTAATAGAGTGACAGTATGGAAACAAAACCTCTTACGCAGTGTATATTCACGAGGGTTGTCCAGAAAGTAAGTTCCGATCGGTCGCTACATGGAAACCATAGTGAAAACCAGAAACATTTTATTTTCAAGAGTTAGCTACACCTTCCAAATACTTCTCTACATAGTCGCCCCTCCGACTTAGACATACCTAATTTCCAACACCATGGTCATAGAAGGCAGCCGCCTGTGCTTTCTGATATTTCTCTACGCTGGTCTATAAGCGTAGCCTGCGCCCAAGTATTGTCTTCGTATCTATCGTTTCATGTGAACAGAGATGATACTCAGGACGAGCCAGTTAGGGCTGTGTTGTGGGTGATCGAACACTTCCCACCGAAAAGGCTGCAGGAGCGTCTTCACTGCCCCTGCAGAGTGCGGCTGAGAATTCCCATGAAGAAGGAAGTGCATGGCAGTTGTGTTAGGTGGGCTGTATTCATTAAGGCGAAGCCTCTCAGTGGGCCCTCCTACTACATCTTTGTTCTAGGCACATTTACTCGCTCACAGTGCGCTCACAACTGAAAAGAGCGTCTTGTGCGATCGACGGTCATACTAGAGACACTACCTAACACATCTGTGCAAAGCTTCATTGGATTTTCACTGTGGTGTTCATTTTGCGACCGATCGGGACTTACTTTCCGGACAACCCCCTTATGTAGGTGTGTGTGCATGTGCATGTGCGTGTGCGTGCGTTTCTCGTAGTTCCGTATTTAGTTATGAGCATCATGTTACTAACCAAAGGAATAGGAAAGATAAATGAAAGTCATTTAGGAAAGGTTAATGCACCAGTAGAGAAGGAAAATTGGAAATTGGTGGCAGGTTCCTATGGGAGCAAACTGCTGATGTCATCGGATTCGAGGTTTACACACTACTTAATCTAACTTAAACTATCTTACTCTAAGGACAGTACATACACCCATGCCTGAGGGAGGACTCAAACTTTCGACAGGGGGAGCCGCACGGCTACTCCGTGCGACAGGGCAGAAGCTAACACGTAACGCTTCATAACGGAAAGCACGAAAAAAATAGCTTTTTCACGAAATTTTTTGACCTAGGAAGAGCGTTCGATAATGTTAGGTGGTCCAGTGTGTTGGATACTCTCAGAAAATTATGTAGACAGTAACGTGAAAGACGGTAATATACAACATGTGGAAAAGACGGAGCGATAAGAATGGAAGGTGAACAGAGAAGTGATAGGATTAATTAAGAAACGGTAAGGGTGCAGTATTTATCCTTTACTTTTCAGCTTCTATATCGAAGAAGCGTTGAAGAAGCAAAACCAATTCTCTGAGATGGGATTAGACATCAGGGTGAAAGGATGTCAATGACTTTACTATTCTATTTGAAACTAAAAAAGAACTTCTCAACAGGTTGAATGGAATGAACAATTTACTGAGACCAGAGTATGAAAAGAGAGTAAATGAAAGAAAGATGGAAGCACTGAGGTGCTACACACACGAGTTAAGCTACAAACTTAACATCAGGACCACGCACTAGTCCGTGTGAAGGAATTCTACTAACTTGAATGAAAAATAATGAACCAAAGATATAATAAGTGGACTGACAGAGACAAAGAGAGCATATCTTGTCAAGAAAGGTTCGATTGTAGCAAAAATTGGTCCTCATTTGAGATACGAATCTCTGTATATGTACTTCTGGAACACACCTTTGCATAGAAGTAAGTAATGGATACTGAGGTAGTGGGAAAAGACGAGAATTGAAGCGCCTCAGACGTCGTGTTACAAAATAATGCTAAAAATTGTGCGTACTGATAAGATAAGAAATTAGGAGGGTTTCCGCAGAATCGAAAATGAAAGGAATATGTGCAAAACATCGACTAGAATCAGACGCCGGGTGGTAGGACACACGTTAACATTCGAGGAAACAATTGTCATGGTACTAGCGAGAGCCATAAGAGGATAAAACAGTTGGGGGAGACAGAGATTCCAAATGGTTCAAATGGCTCTGAGCACTATGGAACTTAACTTCTGAGGTCATCAGTCCCCTAGAACTTAGAACTAGTTAAACATAACTAACCTAAGGACATCACACACATCCATGCCCGAGGCAGGATTCGAACCTGCGACCGTAGTGGTCGTGCGGTTCCAGACTGTAGTGCCTAGAACCGCTCGACCACTCCGGCCGGCAGACAGAGATTGAAATATAAAAATGATGTGATTGAGGATAGTTTGTATAGCTGCTCCTCTCTGATGATAAGCTATCAAACTTGTTTTTGCTTAAAGGACATGAGTTTTTGCTTAAACGCATCAAATTACTACATTTAAAATATTTCCGATTACGATTTCGGCCTTTCGGAAAATAACAGTGTAAGCTTGTTGCGCTGGTAGTGCTGCATGACTCAAACGTTGAAATTGCAATCATAGTCTTTCCAAATGAAGTAATTTTAAGTCAAACGTGAGTAGTTTCCACTAAAAAGTTCTATAACACTATGAACCCTATTCATAAGGGATAATCAAGTATCTTCCGTTGTTTCCCAAATTAGAATATAACGTTCAGAAAGTACGTCCTACAGCGTCGCTGACTATACACACAGAAGTAAGTGATCTGAGTTTTACGTAACCGAAACCTCCTGCCTCACAGGAAGCAATGTTACAGCCGCCATATGAATTGCACTTGTCTGAAATTCGTATGTGCGTCGAGCAGTCGGCGACAGGGCTGTTTGAAGCACTTCGCAGCTTCCGCCTGGCGCTTCACAACTGCGTGGGGAGGGGCGAGCGCAACACGGCCGGAGAGTGAAGCAGAACATAAATAAGATCGCGCAGGAACTGGAACACTTCCGACAAGATTTTACTCTCTCTGAGATTACTTGGCGGCACTCGCCGCCTATCAATCCACTCGCCAACTCGTCGCTTAGATGGACCCAGCCACACCACACACTCCAGAGATAGCCTCCGCATGTATAGGCTTAAATAACACAATGGCTTCTATGTTCGGTCAACGCAAATGCCTTCTTTACTTCTATGCTGATCTGGAGATAACTTTTTATTTCTGAAGCGGTCTTCAGAAATATAACCTGCACTTTATAAATATTTGTACATTTATTTTGTGAGTAAAAATGAACTAAAAACTTAATGGATATACTTTGGCTCTATTTTCACAGATCTTTAAAGTGATAGTGGAGTGTTAGGAAGCAAATACTCCTATTTTACATTATAACTGATTATAGAGGTCATAATTTTTTAAAACCGAGTTAAGTGTAAAGTTATACTTCCATCCAGCAAGTTTATGAAACCTGCTCCTGCATACAGCTTTTGAAACCAAAATACACCTAGTGCTTATTATCACCAATACATTTTGCTATAAATCTTGACATTTACGTCCTCAGCTGCAAGAGGTAGTATACCAAACAACATACACCACACTATAGTTTTATTTTGCCACTTAAATACTCCGCTTATTATACTTCCGTTCAAGAACATTCAATCATTAAATTATAAAGTGAAGCGAATTTTTTTTAAAAGTTCATACTACTTAAAAGTTACACAAAAAATTTTTAGGTTTAGGAACACGTTACCGATGAACTTTTGTAAGACCTTCACCGCCAGTGTTTTGCAAAATGGGAATAATCTTCATGTGCCATGAAACTGACCAGCTGCAACACTGAACGTAATAAATTTTTTCCAATGAATCAAATGACTGCTGTTCGGAATGTATTTTGGCGAAAATGTTAATCGATACTAAAGGCACTGAGTAAATCACAATCACCCACCAATTTTATTTATTTTTTTACTTGTTTTACCTGGTATCGTTTCTACAAATGCTCAGTGTAACACAGTCAGTGGTCAAAGGCAAGATGAATTTTTGCCACAAAGCGATCAGTGTCGTGCACAATTTGATGTGTAAGTACGTATTACGTTTGTACCCTAAACTCTCGGCTAATGAAACTGCAACACCTGGAATGATATCAAACGATGAACTTCTACTAGTTATGCGTAAACAGTTTAGTCGCAACTTTTAGTGTGTCATTAGGTATACAATGCATTTCGGACCCTATGGGCCATCATCAGGTGTAATTTTTCTTAATACATGTTTTATTTTTTCTCTTGGATGAGGTGAAACGCATATTCCACATAACCAGAGAAAAGCGTTTTCTATGTTCTAGCACCAGCATACATTATTTTCTCCATGGTTTTCGTATATATTACTTAATTCAAGAGACCATCTGTGAAGTGTTTACAAACATACGTATGCGAATGTGTCTCTTCAATGAAGTGATATATACGAAAACGACGGGGAAAAGGATGTATGCTGGTGCTAAAACGTAGAAAACCCTTTTCTTGGGTTATGTGGAATATGCATTTCACCTCATCCAAGAGAAAAAATAAAACATGTATTAAGACAAATTACACTGAGTGGTAGATGTGTCTCAGAGCTGGATAGTGACAGATGGTGACGTGAGACTGGAGGCGCACGTAGTTTATGTATCAGCCGATAGAGGACAATATTGGATAGGGGGACTGTGATTTTAGTTTCGATTGTGCCCACTAGGGTGCACTAAAGTAATAGAATGTTTTTCATAAGCTGTTCTAGTATTTTCATAAAGTGTTGTTATGCCTTTTTGTGTATGTAAAATGTTATAAATGTGTTTTAGCAGTATGAATGATGCGTGAGTGTAGTTTAAGGTTAATATAAAGGTAATTGTTTAACGAGTTATGTAGTAGGATTTAGTGTGGGAACATTTCTAAGAAGTGTGGATATGGACAAAAGGGATTTTTGTAGAATAGATTTGTAAAGTAAGTTTATGGTAAAGAGAAAGTTAATTCAGGTATAAATAACAATAGTAAATAACTTTATGCATAAGCCAAACTTCAGCATATTAGATAATTACGTCGGTAAAAGGTGCAGTCGTTAGGTTTACTATTTTGCGATTGGCTATTGATGAAAAGCGCGCTCTGACGCGGGAGAGTGTTGTTTTGCTATTGGCTGTTGAGTAAATATTCTTCGCGCGTCTTTCTCTGCTGGTAGAGAATACGTAGAGTGTTCTAGAGAAGAGTGGGAGCCTAGCCATGAAACAGTTCGGACGTGTGTAGTAGTAGTTCCGATGGAAACGATAAGTTGCCGGATCTAGCAGTGTTTCATACATCAAAAGTGTGGTAAAGGGACGGCATAATTATTCCGACGGGCGTGTAGACATTTCGGAATTTTTAAGTGAATTTTGTGACGAGAAAAGACATATATTCCGCATGGCATATTGAGCAGGTCGGTGGCTAAAAACTGTGACTGCATTTGGTACCGACAGACATAATATTTGGCGAGCATTATCAATCAAAAACAGTCACTATTTTGGTAGCTATTACGTTTTCGGGAAATGCAACACCATAAACCTGCTAACGTGAGTGAAAGGGATTATGAGTGACTGTGTTAAGACTAGCACGGGCTTGGCAGTGATACTTGTTCACCTAAGTTTCAGAATATATTAATTGAGGACAAAATTTCCAAACTTTCATTTGTGTGAAAACTTTCTCCCGAAATGTAGATTAGTGACTTAAATTGCAGCCTCGTTCACGTCGAAGTACAATAGGTTTCACTCGGCTTTCCTACTGATGATCTGCTGAGACAATGTTCACAGGTAGGTGCAGGTCCGTCGTAAAGGGACGGTAAGAACCGCGCCGCCGCAGCACCTCATGATGGCCCACAGAGTCAGAAATGCATCGTGTGCTTAATAAAACACGGGAAGTTTTGACTTAAGGCGTTTTTTAGTTCATACCTCCAGTGTATTGAATACAATCACGTTTCAAGCTGCGAAATACGGATAAAATTATACAGTAAACAGTTTATATGGGTGAATTAAGAGTATACAATTTGCCACCACTGTCACCAACGACAGCTATAAGGAGCCTGGGAGGTAAGTCGAAAAGTTTCGGGTACGTCATTCTATGTTGTCTCATCTCTACTCCGGATGCCAGCCTCTTGGCTAAACATTACCAGATATTTTCAATGGGTGAGAGACTGGAGAACCTGCTGAACAGGGCAACAGTCGAACACCCTCTTTCTGGAGACAGGTCTTGCCAGCACGGCAAAGTACAGTTTCGAGTTATCCCGTTGAAATGTGATGTCACAACGACTTCAAGGCTAGGGAACAGCCACTGGCTTTAGCTGATAAGAAATGTAACACCTGCTGTCCAAATTAAAGGCAGCGCGTAACAGCGGTGATCGTATTGTGTACCAAATGGCACCCTATACCATCATGCCATGTTATAGGGCCGTGAGACGTTTACAAATACAGTCCTGTAATGTTCGTTCCCCTCTGAGCCTCCAACACGGATCGTGACGTTGAATGTGAAACTGGGGCTCGGCTGTAAAGAAAAAGGGGTGGCATTTCTAGTAGGGGAGTTAAATAAAAGATTTTCTTCCCTGGATAATTTCAGCTGAAAAAAAGTGGAATTTAACATAGGTATGTTCCTGCAACAAACGTCGTGTGATCAAGACTGAATTTCAAAAAGAAAAATTTTATGTATTTTTGATCACTGTTCCAAAAATGGTTATTAAAATTGTTCAAAATTGAATTTGTTGCGAGACATCGTGAAATACGCACGGCTCATCCCCTAATAGTTTCATGAAGTTCAAATAGGTGGTCGCGCTATACGCAGCCTTCAAAATAGTGTCTGTAAAGGGGATGCGTTCCAAACAGAGAGCTGTCATTGTGTGCCCTTTGGAGGAAAACCAGAGCATCGCCGATATTCACAGACGCTTGCTGGAGACTTGGCAGTGAACAAAAGCACGGTGAGCCGTTGGGCGATGCAATGAAATCACGGTAAGTCATTGGGCGATGCATCTGTTATCATTGCAAGGCCTCGCAAACCTATCAGATCTCTCGCGAGTTGGCCATCCCCACACAGCTGTGATTCCAGCGATGTTGGGATGTGCGACACTCCCATTTCAGGTGATCTATGGATCACAATCGAACACCTCGCTGCACAATGTTTAATGTGTGTGAAATCTTATGGGACTTAACTGCTAAGGTCATCAGTCCCTAAGCTTACACACTACTTAACCTAAATTATCCTAAGGACAAACACACACACCCATGCCCGAGGGAGGACTCGAACCTCCGCCGGGGCCAGCAACTATCACGACACAGCACTTAGTAGCGTGCATAGTGGCGAGTGTGCCGTGAAGCTATTATCCACGCGAATAACAGATGAGTAGGCATTCGCTTCAGAACCTTTTCCTTGGTATGGCATGCACAAGCCAGGTTACGGAGATACTACTCGCCAAGCGGTATCCAGATGAGAAATGAATATGATCAAAATCAAAACAAGCTTAATGCAATGTAGTCGAGTTAAATCACTCAATGCTTAGATTAGGAAAGCGGATACTAAAAGTAGTTAATGAGCGCTGTTATTTTAGCACAAAAATAATAGACGATAGAAAAAGTACAGAGAATATAAAATGCTGACTAGCAATACGAAAAAAAGTGTTTCTGAAAAAGAGGAATGTAAATTAAAGTGTTAGGAAGTCATTTCTGAGGGTATTTGTCCTTGTATGAAAGGAAAACATAGATCATAAGCAGTTCAGACAAGAAGAAAACAGCAGCTTTGAAATATTGTGCTATAGGAAAATGGTGAAGATTAAACGGGGAGAAAGGAAACGTAAGGAAGAGGTTTCGAGCCGAAATAGGGAACAAAGATATTTATGTCAAAACTTGATGAATAATAGAGATCGATTGATAGGATACATTCTATGACATCAAGGAATCGTCAGTTTATTAATGGAGGGAAGTGTGCTTGTGTTTGGGGGTAGGGATTGGCAGAGAGAGACCAAGGCTTGTCTAACGTAAGTTTCAGTAGGTTTCATTAGTTTTGCAGAGATGACGAGGCTTATACGGGATAGAATAGCGTGAAAATCTGCATAAAATCATTCTTCGGACTAAATTTAAATTACAACTGTTGGTTTATTCACTATGAACTAAACTCAGTGTAGCTTTAGAGGACGAAGGTTCACACATGAATACATCTTAAATGTCCTTATGTAACAATGCATCGTGGTGACAGAGATGAAGAATGCCACGATCGTCGATAGTGGCGATGAGTTCAGGAACTTTGGCCTTCCGGGGCGGCTAACGTACTGGCAGTGGCGCTGATCCTAGTGGATGCGCGAGACTTCACTGTGAGATGCGTAGTAGCAGCGGCAGCGTCGTGGTTCGGAGCACAGGCTGGAGCGCGACAGGCGATATGTCGGCAGCCTGGATCAAGATTGGCTGTCCAATGGCTGATCGGCGACCTAAGTACGTGTCCGCAGCGGGATACCGGTGCGGTGTCGCGTGGACACATGACTGCGTGGACGCAAGTAGGTTCCCGTGATTGCACCGTTGTTTGCCGCGACTTGCACGCCACGCATCGGTACGGCTTTCGCCCCCGGACGCAGTTTTGGATGTAGGAGGCTTGTATGAGTGGGTTGTGTTTGCTCGTCCGGACATGTCCGAAAGGACAGACACGACACGAAATTCGCAGCTTTGATACATTATATGTGAACTGAAGGTGGAGGGGGAAAAGACAAAGGAAAAGGAAGGGATTGTTAATGTCAGCTACATCGGAACTTTACGCAGAATCAGCGGCAACGAGTGAAAATGTGTGCCGTACAGTGATTCGAACCCGGGATCTCGTGTTTAGCTAGGTAGTTGTGTTAACCACTGCGCCATCCGCACACGGTGTTTATCGTAACGGCTCAGACTACCGCAGCACGCCTCTCGGCCGACCAGAATCCCACCTAGCGCCACCTAACCGCAGTCTGACAGGAAAGACATCACGCATTCATATAATACATTCGCCTCGATAAGCAATGAATCCACCTTTTTCAGTGCAGATGCACAATTATGTCACCTCCTGTGAGAACGATAGTAGGACATGGACAGGGACAGCGGACAGATGGAGCTCAGTGATAATGTGCATCGGCCGAGAGGCATGCCGAAATTGTTCGCTCAATTGCGATGAACACCGTCCCCGGGTGGCGTAGTAGTTAACGCAGATGGCCAGTAAGTAGGAGATCCTGGATTTGAAACCCAGTCTGGCGCACATCATCACTCGTTGCCGCTGATACCGCGTGAAGTCCCGAGGCAACTGACATCGATAGTCCCTTTACTTTCTTTTCTCCCACTTCGACCATCAATTTACATATAATGTACGAGGCTGGGCAGTATGCATCTCAGCCACTGTTCTGTTTACAAACAACTAGCAGGGAATATGCCTGTCACATGTGAATGAGTGTGGTGTCCAAATATGCTTATATTCTAATCATATTGGGCAATGGGAAATCCTCACGTCATGTACGTCCACGGACACCACGAACGATTTTCGCTCAACTTTTGGGTAGGGATTGTGAGTGACCATCTGATTGGGCCGGTCCGTCTACCCCTCAACTTACCGAGGCAAATTACCTTTACTTTTTGCAAGAAGCTCTACCTTGCCTGCTGGAAGATGTACCCCTGGACATACAGCTACGAATGTAGTTTCAGCATGATGAGGTGCCCGCAGGTAACAGTCGTTCTGTGTGCGGATATTTAAATGAACTCTTCGACGGCGGGTAATTGGCAGAGATGCTTGTAGGTCATGGCCCCCGCGATCATCAGACCTCACGCCACCGACCTTTTTCCTGTGGAGATTCTTCAAGGTTCTAGTTCACCTACCCGGACGCGAACCACCTAGAAACGAAGAGGAATTAATGGATCGCATTCAACATGCCGCCAGTCACATCAGGGCAACGCCAGGAATCTTTTAAAGACTTCGGCAAAACAGCTTTCGGCGTTACCACGCTTGTGTCGCGTCAGAGGGTTGCCATTTCGAGCACCTCCTTTTTGTAAACAATTTCCTAGCTACAAAAAAGGCCCTTTTCAGGGCCGACACAATTTGTAAAAGACTTTTTCTACACGAACTAGCAGCCGTTTATGGGTTTGCTCCCGGTACGTCTTATCTTGAAACTACAATGGATGTGTCGAGACCCGGGCGGATTCGCCCACAAGTGCCGAAAGTGGAAGGCTGGCACGCTACCGCGGAGCGTACGGGCCGCCTTGGATACACTGCGATCTCTGGCAGGCAAAGAATTTGCAATCATGGGGTGCCCAGAGCATCCGGCGGCAGGGCAATCCCGCGACAATCGGAGGGCGTAGCGCCAAGTTACCGTAGTTTAAAAATTGTGCGTTGTAGACCTACACAACATTAAAAACTTTGGTTCCTACTGGCATCAGCTATCCAGGGTTAAAATTTCGCGACATAATTTTTCTCCTCCCTGTATACAGGGTGTTACAAAAAGGTATGGCGAAACTTTCATGAAACATTCCTCACACACAAAGAAAGAAAATATGTTATGTGGACATGTATCCGGAAGCGCTTACTTTCCATGTTAGAGCTCATTTTATTACTTCTCTTCAAATCACATTAATCATGGAATGGAAGCACACAGCAACGGAACGTATCAGCGTGACTTCAAACACTTTGTTACAGGAAATGTTCAAAAGTCCTCCGTTAGCGAGGATACATGCATCCACCCTCCGTCGCATGGAATCCCTGATGTGCTGATGCAGCCCTGGAGAATGGCGTATTGTTTCACAGCCGTCCACAATACGAGCACGAAGAGTCTCTACATTTGGTACCGGGGTAGCGTAGACAAGAGCTTTCAAATGTCCCCATAAATGAAGTCAAGAGGGTTGAGGTCAGGAGAGAGTGGAGGCCATGGAATTGGTCCGCCTCTACCAATCCATCGGTCACCGAATCTATTGTTGAGAAGCGTACGAACACTTCGACTGAAATGTGCAGGAGCTCCATCGTGCATGAACCACATGTTGTGTCGTACTTGTAAAGGCACATGTTCTAGCAGCACAGGTAGAGTATCCCCTATGAAATCATGATAACGTGCTCCATTGAGCGTAGGTGGAAGAACATGGGGCCCAATCAAGACATCACCAACAATGCCTGCCCAAACGTTCACAGAAAATCTGTGTTGATGACGTGATTGCACAATTGCGTGTGGATTCTCGTCAGCCCACACATTTTGATTGTGAAAATTTACAATTTGATCACATTGGAATGAAGTCTCATCCGTAAACAGAACATTTGCACTGAAATGCATTGTTGGATGAACCATTCGCAGAAGTGGCCAATCAGCTGCTGATAGTGCCTGCACACACTGTACATGGCAATGAAACAACTGGTTCTCCCGTAGTACTCTCCATACAGTGACGTGGTCAACGTTATCTTGTACAGCAGCAACTTCTCTGACGCTGACATTAGGGTTATCGTCAACTGCACGAAGAATTGCCTCGTCCATTGGAGGTGTCCTCGTCGTTCTAGGTATTCCCCAGTCGCGAGTCATAGGCTGGAATGTTCCGTGCTCCCTAAGACGCCGATCAATTGCTTCGAACGTCTTCCTGTCGGGACACCTTCGTTCTGGAAATCTGTCTCGATACAAACGTACCGCACCACGGCTATTGCCCCGTGCTAATCCATACATCAAATGGGCATCTGCCAACTCCGCATTTGTAAACATTGCACTGACTGAAAAACCACGTTCGTGATGAACACTAACCTGTTGATGCTACGTACTGATGTGCTTGATGCTAGTACTGTAGAGCAATGAGTCGCATGTCAACACAAGCACCGAAGTCAACATTACCTTCCTTCAATTGGGCCAACTGGCGGTGAATCGAGGAAGTACAGTACATACTGACGAAACTAAAATGAGCTCTAACATGGAAATTAAGCGTTTCCAGACACATGTCCACATAACATCTTTTCTTTATTTGTGTGTGAGGAATGTTTCCTGTAAGTTTGGCCGTACCTTTTTGTAACACCCTGTATAACAAATATTAACGTTTTTCAAAATTCATGAATGCTTTCGTAAACACATGCATTTAGATATTTACAGGTAGTAAAGAGCCTCTTTCTTGTTGTCCCTTGTAAAGAAAGTGCAATTTCAAGTGAACACAGACACAAGAACATTGAATCTTAAGGTAAAATAATTGCCAACTCAGAGGAGTGAGATCTATCGTTTAATCATAGCCACTGATTAATAATCTTAAAGTGAGAGGCAGGTGGCTGGCTAATGGCCAGATTTTCAAAGAAAATATGACTAGAAACAAGTAACATCCAGCAGCTACAGTACAGCATGAACATATCAACATATTTTAAATAGAATCGCCCACATTTCATTCTCATTATAACCACAAGCTAGTAAGATTATCTGTTATCCTAACGGCACAAAGCAATATCCACAAAATTAAATTAGATTCATAGACTTACCTATGAAAAATTCACGAGAAACAATGATCACGAAACCTACGCATGATCTCCCCAAAAAAAAATGAAGAGAATGAACTGCAAACTCGATTCAAATTATTCCCGCCGAATGGTTTGTCCTCGTTCCTAGAATAGCGCTTGCAGAAAAGCGTTCCCAACTTCCCAGGGCCTGTGTAACAGTGTTTGTTAGTAGGGTTCAGTGAGAGAAAGAGAAAGAGATACCAATAGACCTTAAGAGTATTTGAGAAGGAGTTAAGGTATGACATTACAACTCATGCAGCTGTGTATCTCATACTCAAGGTCACTGTTGACATGTATCCCCACTCAGCAGAGGGATGGCAAGGGGGGAGGGGGAGGAGTCGTCATCAAATACTAAAATGACGGATTGCTGAAGCGGCGTAATTATAAACCATAACGGAGCAGTTGGCAATACATGTTAGAACCTGACCAGAATGGAGTGAGTTGCACGACGAAAGAATCTACATTTGCGAGAAAGAATAACAACATATACGAAAAAAAGAGGCGATGTAACCCTCCGCCTCCGCTCCACTCTCCATAGCATCACTGTGGACCCTGTGCATGTGGCACGTGGTCACGTTGTACTTGCACTGTCCCTCTTCTCACAGTGGTAGAGCAGCAAGCCAGAGAAAAAAATCATTCAACATGTACTCTCAAAGTACCTGAATTATTTGTTTAAATAATGCACGATGGTGGAGTATTGTGGTTAATGTATTTCGTTATGTAATGTGGTATCGAAATTGTTCATCATCATATTAACGTATGCACCGTTCTCTCTCTCTCTGTCTCTCTCTTTCTCTGTCTCTCTCTACTCCCTCCCCCCCCCCTTCCCCCCCCCCCCGCCGCTACGTCTGTGTATGTGTGTGGGATGCGGACCCGGAGGGGGGGGGGGAGGCAGAGCGTGGCACGTATATAGTACGAGGAAGCGCAGTCGATACCCGACCTAGGTGCTGGAGAGATAAGACCACCTCACCGTACTTATCCTACTTCACATTGTACACTCAGAAAATTTATCAACAACCTGCTTCCATAGCAGGGGCCAACGTACCAATAATTAATGCACGTCAGCTATGTGCCATCCAGCGAATTAAATACAACTGACTCTTCCTACACTGTCCGCATGTCCGTATCTAGTGGCTAGCGTTGCTGCCTCTGGATCACGGGGTCCCGGGTTCGATTTTCTGCCGCGTTGAGGATTTTCTCTTCCCAGGGACTCGGTGTCTGAGTTGTCCTTGTCACTTCTTCATCATAATCATTCATGACAGTGACTAAACTGGACTTTGTAAAATTTGGGACTTTGTACGGGCGCTGATTACCGCACAGTTGAGCGCCCGACAAACCAAACATCATCATCACCCTATATTCTTGCCATTCCAATTGAATCTACCTTACACAACGTCGCACTACATTCCGTAACTGCGCTGTGTGCAGCTCTGGGAGATACAGACAGCTATTCTGCTGAAAAACACTAGAATTACTTGATTATAACGACACACATATAGTTTTATCGTGTGCTGTATTAAGAGAATCAAAAACAACATGCCATTAGAATTAAAAAGGTTCTCGAATTCCTACAACAACTTCCCCATAAACCGTTCTCCCAGTTATTGGACTGAAGGGCCAGAGAGAGACTTGTAAACAGGCGGAATACGCCGTTGCGGTCGGCAACGCCTATATAAGAACCAAGTGTCTGGCGCAGTTGTTAGATCGGTTACTGCTGCTACAATGGCAGATCATAAAGATTTAATCCTGTTTGAACGTGGTGTTATAGTTGGCGCACGAGCGATGGGACACATCCTTTCCGAGGTAGCGATGAAGTGAGGATTTTCCCGTACGACCATTTCACGAGTATACCGTAAACATTAGGAGCCTGGTAAAACAACGATTCGCCGACACCATTGCTGCCGGAAAAAGGTCCTGCAAGAACGGGACCAACAACGACTGAAAAGAATCGTTCAACGTCACGGAAGTGCAATCCTTCTGCAAATTACTGCAGATTTAGATGCTGACCCATCAATAGCCGGTCGAAGTGGCCGTGCGGTTAAAGGCGCTGCAGTCTGGAACCGCAAGACCGCTACGGTCGCAGGTTCGAATTCTGCCTCGGGCATGGATGTTTGTGATGTCCTTAGGTTAGTTAGGTTTAACTAGTTCTAAGTTCGAGGGGACTAATGGCCTCAGCAGTTGAGTCCCATAGTGCTCAGAGCCATTTGAACCATTTTTTTGACCCATCAATAAGTGTCCGTGTGTGAACTATTCAACGAAACATCATCGACATGGGCTTTCGGAGCCGAAGGCCCACTCGTGTACTCTTGATGACTGCATGACACAAAGCTTTACGCCCCGCCTGGGCCCGTCAACACCGATATTGGACTGTTGATTACTGGAAATGTGCTGTCTTGTCGGACGAGTGTCGTTTCAAATTGTATCGAGCGGGTGGACGTGTACGGCTACGTAGACAACTTAATGAATCCACTGAGCTTGCATGTCAGCAGGGTATTGTTCAAGCTGGTGGAGGCTCTATAAAGATATGGGGCGTGTGCAGTTGGAGTGATATGGGACACCTCATAAGTGTAGATACGACTCTGACAGGTGACATGTACGTAAGCATCCCGTCTAATCACCTGCATTCATTCATGTCCATTGTGCATTCCGACGGAGTTAGGTTATTTCAGCACGATAATGCGACATCTCACACATCCAAAACTGCTACAGAGTGGCTCCAGGAACACTCTTCTGAGTTTAAACACTTACGCTGACCTCTAAAATCCCCAGATATGATCATTATTGAGCATATCTGGGATGCCTTGCAACGTGCTTTTCGGAAGAGATCTCCACCTCCTCGTACTCTTACGGCTTTATTCTGTGCTTTGTTAGGAGTAACACAGGCAACAAGCCACGAGAATTAAAAAGCTCCTCGAATTCTAACAACAGCTTCCCCATAGCTACTCTCCCAGCTATTATATGGATCTGGGTGTGCGTGCCTCATTATTCGCGTGGCGAGGATGGTTGCCGATGTAACCCTTATTTTCACGTCGACTAAACGACCGAAGTTATGTAACTTGTCATATTGTTGAACGGTCAGAGAGGAGCTACGTATCTGTCCACGAATATTGTATTAAGCCTTGGAATGATCCGCAAGCCACCGTATCGTTCGTGATGGAAGAGACCTTACACAACACCACTGCACGATTCACGGTGTCAGTTCCCTCCAGCACTACTTCACGCACTACTCAAGTCCACGCCACGAAGTGTTGTGGCACTTCTGCGTGCTCGGGGGGCCCTATCCGATATTAGTCATGTGTACCAGTTTCTTAGGCTCTTCAGTGTATACCGTTCTTGGTGTGTGTGTCTCACCATTCGCGTGGAAAGAATGGTCGTCTACGTAACCCCTTATTTTCGCGCCAGCTAAGAGATTCAAGTTCCATAACTTGTCATATCGTTGAACGGCGTGTGAGATGCTACGTAGTTGTTCCCAAATGTTGTATTAAATCTACTAACGATCAGCAAGCCACCATAGGTACGTGGCGGAGGATACCATGTACAGTTAATAGCAATTTACTTTCGTGTTCCTTTCGCAAATACACAAATAGAGCAAGGATAAAAAGCGACTGTCTATACGTTTCCATACTAATTGTTCTTATCTTTGCGATCCTTACGCGAAATATAGCTAACGCAGCAGGTCGATTTGGAGGAAACATAAGGAACTCTAGAGGTACTCAAAAATGAATTGCACCAATGTTATGTTTGCCATCTCCTTTACAGATTCTCTGTATTGCCCTAAAATTATTCAAATAACCCGAACTCGACCATTCGTCTTCCCTACTACAGTCCTAACAAGCTGTGTGGAGTTGGAAGTTGATGCGGATAGCTGTTCTGCCGAATGTGGATGGATTCCTTTGATTATAACGATACACAGATAATTTTATTCTGTGCTTTGTTATGAGTAACACAGGCAACAATCCACGAGAATTAAAAAGCTCCTCGAATTCTAACAACAACTTCCCCATAGCTACTCTCCCAGCTATTATACGGATCTGGGTGTCTGTGCCTCACTATTCGCGTGGCGAGAATGGTTGCCAGTGTAACCCTTATTTTCACGTCGACTAAACGACCGAAGTTCTGTAACTTGTCATATTGTTGAACGGTGAGAGAGGAGCTACGTAGCTGTCCACGAATATTGTATGAAGTCTTGCAATGATCCGCGAGCCACCGTATGGTACGTGGTGAAAGATATCTTACACCACTTCCATCATTTTCTTTCCTGTTCCACTCGACAATACAATGAGGAACAAAAAGAAGAAGAAGAAATAAAAGACTATCTACATGTCTCATTACGAGCCATAATATTCGCGGTCCTTACGTGAAATGTAATAAATCTAACAGTTCGACCTGGTAGGAACCACAATCACTCGTGCAGTAC
This sequence comes from Schistocerca serialis cubense, assembly GCF_023864345.2. Taxonomy (NCBI): domain Eukaryota; kingdom Metazoa; phylum Arthropoda; class Insecta; order Orthoptera; family Acrididae; genus Schistocerca; species Schistocerca serialis. The sequence goes on from NC_064640.1 coordinate 156,413,911, forward strand.
TCAAAAATGGATTACACTAATGATCTATACGCTGGCTCCATTACAGATGAGCCACACTCTCCTAAGATTCTTCCAATAAACCAAAGTCGACCATCCGCCTTCCTTACTATAATCCTTTCGTTGCTGTTACATCTGGATATTTAATCGACTTAAATGTGCCAAGCACCACACTACAAATGCTGTATTCGAACAATACAGAACTGGTTTTTCCAATTCATCTGCATTTAGAGTTAGCTGTCATTCGTCAAACCAGCTACAAATTTTAGACTAAGTCATCTTCTGTTCTACAGTTACTCAGCGACGACACCACATCATCCGCAGATTTCTGCTCACCCTGTCCGTCAGATGGTTTATACATATTTGCGTAAATGGTACCCTTACGAGGGGAAGGTTTTGGGTTCTGTTCTTAAGAAGTCTAGGAAGCCCATTGCGTATGCTCATGCCTTCGTTTACAGTCAGCATTGGAGGTACGCTCTTCGGAGAGCTAGAAGAATGGAGTCTTCACGTTGATGAAAGGCACATAGAACTACGTCGCCTTCTTAGGACAAACGAAAGAAGCGCCTAACATGTATTATTATTCGCACAATCGTGATGTGCTAAAAGGTGGTCAGTACTTCAGCATTATATGGAATAACTTCTCAACAGTCTATCCAGCTTTTTTAAACGTGAAAGTGCTACAGTTTAATCCCTGCAACGTCCAACAACGCTGGGAACATCTGCGGGCGTGCTGTACCCCTCCCGTCGGCCCCCGATCTGCCTATGAGTGACAAGTTGCAAGCCGTCCCCGTGCCGCCTTCGTTGGGAGATACACGTGTGTCGCGGCGTGTCTGTTACACACTGAGGTGATAAAAGCCACGGGATAGTGATGTTCGCATACACAGGTGGCGGTAGTATCGGGTACAAAGGGTATAAAACGGCAGTGCATTGGCGGAGCGTCATTTGTACTCGAGCGATTCTTGTGAAAAGGCTTCCGACGTGATTATGACCGCACGACGGGTATTAACAGACTTCGAACGTGGCGTGGTAGTTGGAGCTAGACGCAAAGCTCATTGCATTTCTGAAATCGTTAGAAAATTCAATATTCCGAGATCCACAGTGTAAACAGTGTGCCGAGAATACCAAATTTCGGGCATTACTTCTCAACACGGAGAACGCAGTGACCGATGGCATTCACTTAACTAACAAAAGCAGCGGCGTTTGCGAAGAGTTGTGAGAGCTAATAGACAAGCAACGCTGCGTGGGATGACCGTAGAAATGAATGTGGGGTATAAGACGAAAATATCCGTTATGGCAGAACGGTGAAATTTGGCAGCATACGAGTGACGCGAGTGTCTTTGATAACAGCACGGTATGTCCTGCGCGATATATCTCCTGGGCTCGTGACTATGTCGGTTGGACCCTAGAAGACTGGCTAACCGTTGCTTGGTCAGATGAGCCCCGATTACATTTAGTAAGAGCTTATTGTAGGGTTTACTTGAGCCGCAGACCCGACGAAACCATGGACCCAAGTTGTCAACAAGGCTCCATAATGCTGTTGGCTGTGTTTACATGCCGGCCGAAGTGGCCGTGCGGTTAAAGACGCTGCAGTCTGGAACCGCAAGACCGCTACGGTCGCAGGTTCGAATCCTGCCTCGGGCATGGATGTTTGTGATGTCCTTAGGTTAGTTAGGTTTAACTAGTTCTAAGTTCTAGGGGACTAATGACCTCAGCAGTTGAGTCCCATAGTGCTCAGAGCCATTTTTTTGTGTTTACATGGAATGGACTGGGCTCTATGGTCCAGCTGAACCGATCATTGACTGGAAATGATTATGTTCTGCTACTTGGAACCCATTTGCAGGCATTCATGGAATTCCTTTTCCCAAACAATGACGGAATTTTTATGGATGACAATGCGTCATGGCACTGGGCCAAGTTGTTCGCGATTAGTTTGAAGAACATTCCGGACAATTCGCACTAATGAACTGGCCACCCAGATCCCTTGAAATGAATCCCATCGAACACTTGCAGGGCATAATCTAGAGGTCAGTTCGTGCACAAAATCCTACACTGATAACACTTTTGCACTTACGGACAGCTGTAGAGGCAATTTGGCTCAATATTTCTGCAGGAGACTTCCAACGACTTGCTGAGTACACACCACGTCGAATTGGTGCACTACGCCTGGTAAAAGGAGGCCCGACACTGTATTAGGAGGTATCCCATGACTTTTATCACCTTCGTGTATTTGATGCATGCAGACGAGTGTGTCAGCAACTCTCTTCCGCCAGGTTCAATACTGTGCGTCACTGTAAAGGAATTTATTGTACAATTTGGTTCCCACCGCTACCACTGTTCTTCTAATGGGCATTAATAAAAACATTCCTTCCGATGTATATCTTAGGACAATACACAATCACGAATCAATGTCAGTCACCTTCTGTCCAGGCTCCTCCTCTGAAAGAGACAGTATGTGGGTTTCCCTCACTGACTAAGCGTATCTTTTAATAATAGCTCCACGGCCGAAAAAAGTTATTTAATAAACAAATGCATCAGCTATATTTCGTATAATGTAGCGTTACATTTAAATATTGTGGACGAAACAAGTGTGGGAAGTATGTTGTCGTTAAACTTCGTCAAAGCATGCTGGAGTATTTTAAACTGAAAACTATTCATCTTTTTCGGCTTTCTCGCCGTTTACAACAAAAGATGTGTCCGAGAGAAAAATTTCGCATCCATGGGATGGTGAAACAACGTATCAGCATAATTCACATGTAGTGTATGTGGTCTGGACATAAATATGACGTCGGTCGACAGGAAGTGTTGCTGGGGTGTTTGACAGAAAGCCTTCTAATAAATCTAGTGTGGGAGGCCTACAGATAAAAAGTCGAAGAACGCCTTTTGTCGCTCTGTACGTAATCCCTTAATCGTCCTTGATACTCCCAGCAAAGAGATGATTTTTTTACGATGCAGGTGTAAGAAAACTACATAAACTAACAAAATTCATTCGCATTCAGTATGCTTTTCAAATTGCTCTAAGCACTATGGGTCTTAACATCTGAGGTCATCAGTCCCCTAGACATAGAATTACGTAAACCTAACTAACCTAAGGACATCACACACATCCATGCCCGAGGCAGGATTCGAACCTGCGACAGCAGCAGCCGCGTGGTTCCGTACTGAAGCTCCTAGAACCGCTCGACCACAGCGAGTAGGCTTTTCCCTCATTTGAATTCCACAAATCTAACACAATCATAGTAATCAGAGATTTATAATCACATTAGTATATTACAACAACCCACACAAAAGAGTTTTCTTTTTGTATTCCATGGGAGAAAGTCAAAGTAATTCGCGCCATAATTCCACCCTCATTATCGTATATCTCGAATAATCACTACTCCGCTGCCAACCCTAATGTGAAATACACCGTACACAGTAAGGTGTAATGCACTTAACACAAAATATTTCGACAACAGACCTATGAAAGAAAGTCCCACACGTAAAGAAAGGTCTCGCAAGCGGCTGTACAGCATATGGTGGACGACATATTAGACCGTCTTCTTAAAGATAACTGAGAACCTGTGAACCCAATGTCGAGGGTAGATACAGTGCATACACACATGTTGAAGCACTTACACACACACACACACACACACACACATTTTAATAATGTGGAGTTACGATGCAAAGCAAATTAAGGTCACATTATTATATTACTTTTCTTATTTACCTTCATGTACAAAAGATAATAATCGTTCATCACGGAGAACGATCCTAGACTTGTTTTACGCGGTAAACTAGCCACAGGAAGGTGTGGGGAGGTGTTTGGTGTGCAACAGCAGCAAGGGGTGGAGTGGGGGGGGGGGGGCTTCATGCATATATACAGGGTGGTCAGAGACAGTCTGGAAAGCTAGTAAGTGTGTTGCAGGGGATGTAGTGCTGAGAAATAATTGTTAACCAAAACGTGCGATATTTGCGCCGTTTCCGAATTATTTTGTATTGCAGATAGCTAATCAGGTCATTTTGCGAGGGCTATTCAGAAAGTAGGGAACGTTTCCGTCTGATGCCGCTAGGCGCGTGGATCGCGTATATTTTGGTATGTGCGTGCTGGGCAGCTCAGTCGATTATTAACATTATTAACGTCTCTGCGCATCTTGTTTTTTTCGATTTTCAAATTTTAAATGTGCGCTGCAATCAAAAATCCTGCCGGTTGTGAGGTGATACGGTTTTTGCACCCAAGAAACCTAAAACCTATATAAGTTTATCGTAAACTGTGCGAAGTTTAAAGAAACAACGCAATGAAAGAATATTCTGTCCGGAAGTGGCGCATTCGGTTTAAAAATGGCCGAACCAACGTTTATGATGAAGAGAAAAGTAGACGCCCAAGCATTGTGACTGGCGATCTTGTCGCTAAAGTTGATGAAAGGATTTGTGAAAACAATCTCTTCACAATGACGGATCTTTCACTTTCTTTGGCTGGCTCTGAGCACTATGCGACTTAACTTCTAAGGTAATCAGTCGCCTAGAACTTAGAACTAATTAAACCTAACTAACCTAAGGACATCACACACATCCATGCCCGAGGTAGGATTCGAACCTGCGACCGTTGCGGTCGCTCGGCTCCAGACTGTAGCGCCCAGAACCGCACGGCCACTTCGGCCGGCCTTTCACTGTCTTTTCCACAAGTTTCACGGACATTTGTTGTTGGAAATTGTCACTCAAAAGCTAGGTTAGCACAAATTTTGTGCACGATGGGTGCCCAAAATGCTTACAGAGCACCATAAAGAACAGCGAATGGGGGGCAACGTTGACATTTATGGAGGCCTACCACAAACATGGTGATTCATTACCGGATCGAATCGTAACCGGCGACGGGACTTGGGTGAGAAACGTCAATTGAGAGACAAAATTACAGTCCATGGAGTGGGGGCACACAAGGTCTCCCTAAAAACCAAGAAAATGTTAGCAAACCTTGTCAGCAAGGAAGGTGATGGTGACAGTGTTTTGGGATAGGCTAGATCTGCTTCTTATGGACTTTCTCGAACGAGGAGCAACCATAAATTCTGCCCGGTACTGTAAAACTCTGCACATCCTTAGAAGAGCAGTTCAAAACAAACGCCGAGGAAAGCTGACGTCCAAAATTTTGATTTGCAAGACAATGCCCGACCTCACACGGCAAGCCGCGCTAAAGAACTGCCTAATTCATTCAAATGGGAAATTTTCACTCACCCGCCCTACAGCCCCGATATTGCATCCAGCGACTTCCACTTGTTCCCCATGATTTGTTCCCCATGAGGAAGAATTGGTTTGCAACACAGCGCTTTGATGACGACACGGAACTCCAGGCGGGCATGACTCAATGGCTGAAGTCTCAGGCGGCAGAATTTTTCGACGGACGTATTGTCCACCGCTATAAGTGCCTCAATATGTTTGGTCTCCGCCGGCCGCGGTGGTCTAGCGGTTCTAGACGCTCAGTCCGGAACCGCGGGACTGCTACGGTCGCAGGTTCGAATCCTGCCTCGGGCATGGATGTGTGTGATATCCTTAGGTTAGTTAGGTTTAAGTAGTTCTAAGTTCTAAGGGACTGATGACCACAGATGTTAAGTCCGATAGTGCTCAGAGCCATTTTGTTTGGTCTCTATGAGGAAAAGTAGTATGTCAGTCGCTCTTAATGTATTTCTTGTAGTTAGGTTTTTTAAATGCCAAAACGTTCCCTACTTTCTGAATAGCCGTCGTATATACAGTTCAAAGCATTTGTACATGCTAAAATGAGGTAATGCACAGATACCTGTGGTTCCTTGAATTACCGCGAATTGAAATACTAATTACCAGTTAAAATGTGCTTTTTGAAAGTGATAAATGTAAGGTAGTTGAGCACAAGCTAAATTTTCTCAGTTTGAGGAAACCAAGTGAGGAAAACATTTAGCGAAACTATCTCTTGCAGGGTGCTTGAATTTGTGCGCGCCAAGACATGAGTGGATAACTTTAACGTTAAACAACTCTGAAACGGCGCAACGTATCACATTTTTTTCTTAACAATTATTTCTTAGCACAACCTCCTCTGCAACACTCTTCAAAGCTCTAGAGGCTGTTTCTGATGACCCTGTAAAAACCGAACAGCTAATCTAGTCGTTAGAGGGATGCTGCTGTTCATGGGCACTTTCACTTGATCTACTGTGGTTCACAGTTAGCATTTCACCAGACGGAGAGTTTGCGGTGGTAAATGAAACAGAGGATGTGGTATACCATATGGTATACCATAGAAAGTTTCAGCTCATGCAAATACAATATTATTGTTTGTGCAACAGGCTATTGTACACTAAGAGGCAATTAACCAAAGAGTTCACAAAAAAGCTAATCAACATCAGTGCTATGTCCAGCAGCAACACCAGCAGCGAGCATTTTAGTGCCTTAATAATAAGTGTTCTTAGTGGCACAGCACTTACAATAATTAATGAATCGTGTGATGATGTACAGTGTATTATGAAGACAATAAATGTTGCAAACATCCGAGTGTTATGTGTCGCGATATGTTTTGCTGCCGACCAGGCATATCCATTAAGTGAGGATATGAAGAATATATTTGATGACATTGTGCCAAATACTATGCAATATCGTCCGAGTGTTGTTTCCGAGTTGGACAATTTCACAGCAGCCCACGGGCGGAATAACACACATGCTGAATTAAGCGTCTACAAGAAACAATCGTTTGGTAAACATTGTCGTATAGCAGGTAGTTTTAATGGAGGAAAAATAAGCATGTATTAAAAAATTTCAGCATACATAAAATAAAATAAAATTTACTATCGTTTTCCGAAAATTAAAACAATATCCTTCACTAAGGAACGTGGTATGTAAGCTGATTTACAACTAAGAAATGGATTGTCTGAGTTTGACACAGTGGAGAGTGATCTACGAGTAAATATACTGCTGACATGCATTATTTATGTAAAGGGAATGGGTATGAAGGTGGTAGATGGATGAGTACTCATTAGTAATGTGTACCTGAAAATAATTTTTTTTCTTAAATTGTTGTAATATGTATGATCAATGCTGTGAGATCATCAGAGTGTATGCATATATGAGATGAAGTTGCAGTAAATCAATCTTTTGCAAAAAATTACTACAGTGTTATTCATTCCATGTAAACATGTTGCTGTTTGTCTTAAATGTGGACTTTTCCTGTCCTCATGTGGTTTGCACTAGACACCTGTTTTCAGCTACTGAAAGAGTGTTATTTATAAGAAAACAACTTCTTTTTGTAGGATTTACCATCATTTTACTATACATACTGCGAAAAAAATTATAAAGCTATTATATTTTTTTGCGGGTTACTAAGTCACATCCATTCCCAGCGAAATATAATAATCTGTCTCATGGAATTACACACGTTTACAACAGGTAAAAAAAGTTTTTGATTTGTCGCAGCTTCATCTCACTTTAGTACACAGAGAATAATAGCGGTCCGAGCAGATTTCTCTGGGAAATTCCTGCCGGTACCCTTGTGTCTGAGAGAAATGTACTGGGTTCTATCACTTAAGAAGTCTAGAAACCTATTCTGTATGCACATATCTTCGTTAACAGACAGCAGTGGATGTTCGCCATTCGCAATTCTAGGAATGAGAAATATTGATGTGTATACAAAACACATAAAACTGCGTCGCTTCCTTACAACAGACCAAAAAAGATGTATTAACAGTGTCATCCAGCTTTTTATCGTAAAAGTGTTAATTTTAACTCCTAGCGATGTCCAACCTCGTGCGGAAGCCCCCCCCCCCCCCCCCCCCCCCCGAGCGTCCGAGATCAGCCTACGTTTCGAGCCGACCTCGTGTGACATTGGCGGGAGATACACATCGCAGCACCTCTGATATATTCGATGCTGCGACTCTCTTCCGCCAGCTTAAGTGCTGCGCGTTCCAACGCCACTGCTCTTCCACTAATGGACATAAATAAAAATGTGGTTCGTTTCGATATATATCTTAGCGTAAAAGTAAATCTCTACTCAACGTATCTCATCTTCTACACTGGCTCCTCCTCTTGTAGAGATGGCAGTTGGCTTTTCCTTCGCTGATTAAACATATCTTTTAATGTTACCCCCAGCATAGAAACAAGCTATTTTATAGACACATTCACAAGAACGTTCTCCTTCACCAACTTTGATTCACGGCATATCAATGTCGGCACGTTACCTGACTTCGAGTTTGAGGTGCTAGATGAAACAGAAGAAGTGATATGCCGTGGTACGTTTCGGCTCACGTAACTACAATGGTATCGCTTGTACAGACGGTTGTACACTGAGAACCAATTAACCAACAAGTTCCGGTCAGACTCAATCAACATCAGTGTTTCCTCCAGCAGCAACACTAGCAGCGAGCCCCTAAGTGCCTCAATAATAAGTGTTTTAGCAGCACGAAACCTAAACTGATGGTTCGTGTAAACACGTATAGCATTTTATTTAAACAGTAAAGTGTTGCCTATGTGATGAGAAATGTATTACTGGCGAATAGGTATATCCATGAAGTGAAGATGCGGAGAATGTGTTTGGTGACATTGTGCGAGGTATCATGCAACATCGCCCATGTGATGGTTCCGATGTGGACGATTTGATGACAGTGCACGGGAGGGTAGGGGGTAGGGGTGGGGAAGATTACATACATGCAAGCCGGCCGGTGTGGCCGAGCTGTTCTAGGCGCTTCAGTCTGGAACCGCGCGACCGCTACGGTCTCAGGTTCGAATCCTGCCTCGGGCATGGATGTGTGTGATGTCCTTAGGTTAGTTAGGTTTAAGTAGTTCTAAGTTCTAGGGGACTGATGACCTCAGGTGTTAAGTCCCATAGTGCTCAGAGCCATTTGAGCCATACATGCAGAATTTAGCGTGTACAATAAAAAATTATTTTGTGAATATTGCTGCATGTTCGGTGGTTTTAATGGAGGAAAAGTGAGCATGTATGAAAAGAAATGATATGTGGTGTGGCGAGGGCCTCCCAGCTGGTAGACCTGATCCCCTGGTGCAAGTCTTTTGAAGTGACGCCACTTCAGCGACTTGCCTGTTGATGAGTGTTTAATGATGATGATGAAGGCGACACAAACTCTCAGTCCCTAAGCAGAGAAAATCTCCATCTCAGGCGGCAATCGAACCTGGGCCCCCGGCGCGAAAAGCCGGCGCACTGTCCACTTTTTTTTTTCAGATGACCCGAGAGGAGGTGAAAGACGGCGGTGCCTTTGGGGCAGGCCACTGCCGTGGTAATCCCGTCAGGGACCTCCCCTTTCATTTTGTTTCGGCGATTATCATTCAATTTCACTCGCTCTTGGTGTATCTATATTCTCCCTGACTGATAATAATATCATGGACAGTTAGGGTTAGGGTAAACCACTTATTGATCTCACAGTACTTGCATGACTTGAGCAGCAGTAGTAGAATTAAACTCGGCTATAAAAACAGATTTTTGGACGCTGGAGGTGCCCATTGCATTAGGGGCAGCTTTAGAAGTTTCGCCGCGCTGCAAGCGAATTCGAGGATTCCTTTGTAATCACCAAAGTGGGCCATGGACAAAGCAGAGCAGTGGTTCATGGGCCACCATTCTGGTGGTCATCCTTCTTCTGCAGTCGGCCAAGCAAGAGGGTGGAAACGCTGTGGCTGAATGCGAAATGACACTTCTTTAGAAACTGATGGCGCCTAATAGCTTTATTAGAGAGTAGGCGTGGTGTGGGAGTGTGACCTCCTTATCCTGTGTGAGGATATAGGTAAAACGGCGTTGGGTTGGCGCCCAGCGATGTACGCTGTGAGACGGGACGACGAATTTCTCCTGATGTCGTGTTTCTTAGATGCCGACGCTCCCCGCCAAGACGGCGCCCACTGAATCGTTTCTTGGACGAGTCATAGCTTGTTTTCACTAGAAAGCTTTCCTCAACTTCTGAAATGCCCCAGGGGTTTGGCTGCAGGACCCTTTTTTTGGAGAGCAGAATGTCTACTGCACTGTAGTGATTTGTTCAGGAAGATCGGGTCTCCTTTCAAGAAAACATGATTGGCACGGTAGCTGCTGCTGGGCCATGATAGATTTATTCAAGAACATCAGGGGGAACCGCAGTTTCTTTGGAAGGTTTTCAGAAAAAAGGGAGAGGCAAGTATTTGCTTCTTGTTCGCCGCGGAGTAGTCTCTAGAGCTCTTCCTATTCTACAGAGAGAGCAGTTAGTTGTAAAGAGATCAGGACATCAGGGCGAGACCTTTTATTTTAGCGGATGTGAGACAATCATCTCCCGCAGACAATGCTTCAGCAGCACCCGCACACTGACGACAGCTTCTCGTCCTACATGGCTATATCGGTAACACTGCGCAGCTTTGGCAGAAACCGTTTTCACGACCACCTTTTAGTCATAGTAGCCTTGTATTTGCAGTAGTCACTCCCAATGTCCACTGCATGCTTAATTGTATCTTGAGGTGAGAGATCAATCAGTGGAACGATACAGTAGAGTGTGCTTGCCTAGATTGACACCCTACCACTCACAGTAGCCAGTCTCATTTACACGTAAATTCCAGTAGGGTTCCCCAAGTCTATTTCCAACCAACCTGAGATCGTGTTAATGAAATATTAACACACTTCAAGTTTCTTTTTATATGTTTTTTCTCTCTTGCCCTTGGTATTAGTTAATCAATCACTTTGTGATGCCGTAGGGCCTTGTTATTAATTTTTAAATGACACCCATTCTCATTCCCTACGATGTCATTTATTTTGTTGTGGGTTTTAAATAGTTAAATGAATTTTATATAAAATTAGCCAACTCAGGGTTTCCACACAGAGGCCACTGTTTAATGTCAGATTTCCTTGTTCTATCAATAAATGTGGCACCTCTTGGGTATGGTGGTTTCGAATTTTTAGTCGTTTGGCAGACGGAGAACTGCCCCCACCAAAGTCTGGCTTGCATATTGGCGACTCTGCAAAGAGCGAATTTTCATCTCGTTTTCATCTGATAACTGTAATCAGTACATAATTACATTCGTATTTTTCTTTTGTGTTTCAATTGTTCTTTTTTAGTTCCACGGTAGTACTTAAAGCTGGCGCTAACGTAAAAAATATTTTTTTCTCTCTTACCATGTGTGGTGTCACCGCCAGACACCACACTTGCTAGGTGGTAGCCTTTAAATCGGCCGCCGTCCGTTAGTATACGTCGGACCCACGTGTCGCCACTATCAGTGATTACAAGACCGAGCGCCGCCACACGGCAGGTCTAGAGAGGCTCCCTAACACTCGCTCCAGTTGTACAGCCGACTTTGCTAGCGATGGTTCACTGACAACTTACGCCCTCATTTGCAGAGACGACAGTTTAGCATAGCCTTCAGCTACGTCATTTGCTACGACCTAGCAAGGCGCCATATTCTTCAGGAAAGTATTCGGAACATATAATATTATGAATCGTGTACCGTCAAGAGCGACGTTCATCATTAACTGATTAAGGTTAAGTATCAAACTAATTACGTCCGCTTTCTGAATTCTAATTCCTTGTCATGTTCCAGACCTCACGTCCGTATAGTCCTTCCCTCCTCACACCAGCCTGTGTGAGCTAAAACGCGTGCATTTCGGCCTCCACTAGTAACACAGTGTTGGCTCTTGTGCCAACACAACTTTGGCGACGAGTGTAAAAACGGTGTTCTTATCTACACTCCTGGAAATTGAAATAAGAACACCGTGAATTCATTGTCCCAGGAAGGGGAAACTTTATTGACACATTCCTGGGGTCAGATACATCACATGATCACACTGACAGAACCACAGGCACATAGACACAGGCAACAGAGCATGCACAATGTCGGCACTAGTACAGTGTATATCCACCTTTCGCAGCAATGCAGGCTGCTATTCTCCCATGGAGACGATCGTAGAGATGCTGGATGTAGTCCTGTGGAACGGCTTGCCATGCCATTTCCACCTGGCGCCTCAGTTGGACCAGCGTTCGTGCTGGACGTGCAGACCGCGTGAGACGACGCTTCATCCAGTCCCAAACATGCTCAATGGGGGACAGATCCGGAGATCTTGCTGGCCAGGGTAGTTGACTTACACCTCCTAGAGCACATTGGGTGGCACGGGATACATGCGGACGTGCAGTGTCCTGTTGGAACAGCAAGTTCCATTGCCGGTCTAGGAATGGTAGAACGATGGGTTCGATGACGGTTTGGATGTACCGTGCACTATTCAGTGTCCCCTCGACGATCACCAGTGGTGTACGGCCAGTGTAGGAGATCGCTCCCCACACCATGATGCCGGGTGTTGGCCCTGTGTGCCTCGGTCGTATGCAGTCCTCGCCGATACCCCAGGAGCAACAGTGTCCCTAATTTGCTGGGAAGTGGCGGTGCGGTCCCCTACGGCACTGCGTAGGATCCTACGGTCTTGGCGTGCATCCGTGCGTCGCTGCGGTCCAGTCCCAGGTCGACGGGCACGTGCACCTTCCGCCGACCACTGGAGACAACATCGATGTACTGTGGAGACCTCACGCCCCACGTGTTGAGCAATTCGGCGGTACGTCCACCCGGCCTCCCGCATGCCCACTATACGCCCTCGCTCAAAGTCCGTCAACTGCACATACGGTTCACGTCCACGCTGTCGCGGCATGCTACCAGCGTTAAAGACTGCGATGGAGCTCCGTATGCCACGCAAACTGGCTGACACTGACGGCGGCGGTGCACAAATGCTGCGCAGCTAGCGCCATTCGACGGCCAACACCGCGGTTCCTGGTGTGTCTGCTGTGCCGTGCGTGTGATCATTGCTTGTACAGCCCTCTCGCAGTGTCCGGAGCAAGTATGGTGGGTCTGACACACCGGTGTCAATGTGTTCTTTTTTCCATTTCCAGGAGTATATAATGCCCTGATTTCATTGTGTCATGGCGTCACCACGATCTCCAGATATACTGTCCGAATTTTATCGCTTACAGAATCAGCAGACGCAGGCATTACTGGATGCCCTTGGACAGCTCGTCCAGGGTCAACGTGCAATGCAAAACGATGCGGCAGCCGCCGCTCCACCGCTAACGCAGCAACAACATGCAGTTGCACCGACCTTCCGACCTTTTGATGCTGCACTGGAAAGCTGGACGGAGTGGTCACGCCAATTTGGATTCCATCTCGCCGCCTACAGTAACGAGCGGCAGCCTTTTCTTTTGTCGTCCGTCGGTGTCCAAACCTACCGTGTGATAGTCAAATTATTTCCTCGACGCGACGTAGCAACTCTGTCCTACGACGAAATTTTGTCTGCATTAGATGCATATTCCAAAGAATCAGTCAATGTAGTTGCAAAAAGGTATACATTCCTTCGTACAAAACGTATGGCAGGTCAGACTAATCGGGAGTGGGTTGCAACCTTGCAAGGCCTTTCTAGGGATTGTGCTTTTGAGTGTCAATGTGGACTCCCATATTCAGAAACTATGGTACGTGATGCAATTGCACAGAACGTTTCTGATGTTCATATAAGGGAACAGATTTTGAAACAAGTCAATCGCTCCCTTCAACAAGTGATCGACATATTGGATCAGCAGGACACACTTGACTTTGTTCAGGAATCATTTGAAACTTCGCCAGCCGTGTGTCAGGTTAAGCAGCCCGCCGGGCGAGCTGCACGGAGTAGTAAGCAGCCCTCGCGCCCGGCCGCGCCGCTGCCGCCAGGCTCTCAGCCACGTGTGCCGCGCCGGCAGGCAAATGCAGTGCTCAAATCATGCTCGCGGTGCGCTGCTGAACATTCGCGTGAGAACTGCCCGTGACGCCAAGCTATCTGCTTTTACTGTAATAAAAAAGGACATGTTCAGAGTGTTTGCCAGAAAAAGCTCAGATCGGAAACTCAAAACCATTCCAGGTCCTTTGCATCGCGCCGGAGTAGGAATCGAACCAAGGACACTCAGGCTCGCGAAACTTCGCCCATAGAAATTCATGTCGTTCATTCCACTCCTCCCAGTGCCATTATCTCTAACAATGACTGTGTTCGTCCCACAAATAGTGTGCGTCGACATCGCCAGAACTCCCGTCAAGTCGCAAGTGATTATGTACCAGAGTCAGTTCACATTGCATGAGACAGTCGCTCCTGTCGTCAGCAGGACAATAACCTTTTTCTAGACTTGGACATTAACGGCAAAGTGATACCATTCCAGCTCGATACCGGAGCTGCAGTTTCACTGATCAGTCAAGACACGTACAAACTGCTGGGGACACGTCCGCTGCATGCCGCAACTGTTCATTTAACTAGCTCTTCAGGTCAAGAGATCCCTGTGTTAGGACAGTGCAGCCTTCTTGCAACATACAAAGGACAAACAAAAATTGTGTCATTTTATGTCCTTCATTCTTCTTCTGCAGTGAACTTATTTGGTTTCGATTTATTTCAGTTGTTTAACTTGTCTATAGTAAATCAGGTCCTATCAGTGAACCAGACTGTGCCTTCAGACAGTGTTTCTCGTCTATGTGAAGAATTTGCAGACATTTTTGCACCGAGCCTCGGTTGCACTAAGAACTATAAAGCACATTGGGAACTGAAAGTAAACGCGCAACCGAAATTTTTCAGAGCGCGCAATGTTCCCCACGCATTGAGTGATGAGGTCGGAAAAACTTTACACGATTTGGAATGACAAGGTGTAATTGAACGTGTGCAGGCTTCTCTCTGGGCATCACCCTTAGTAATTTTGCCAAAACCTTTGGGAAAATTGAGACTTTGTGTGGACTTCAAGGCAACAGTGAATCCACAACTAGTGATTGCAACTTTTCCTTTACCCCGCCCGGAAGATCTTTTTCACAAACTGTGCCTGGGCAAGTATTTTTCGAAGTTGGACCTAGCAGATGCGTACTTGCAAATACCGGTGGTCGAAAAATCCCAGTGCGTTTTGGTGGTTAACACGCATCTTGGTTTGTATCAATTCAAACGATTGCAATTCGGGTGTGCATCCACCCATGCATTGTTTCAGCAATATCTACAAACTGTTATGTTGTGCATCGGTCCCTACTGCAGCAACTATCTGGACGATATGGTGATCTCCGGAAAGACGGAAGAAGAACATTTAGCCGATCTCAGAACATTATTTCAGGTCTTGCCACATAATGGTCTTCGCTTACGGAAGGACAAATGTGTGTTTTTTGCTCGTGACTTGCCATACCTGGGCCATGCACTCAATGCCCAAGGCATACATCCCAGTCCCATGGACCTCCATGCCATACAAGACTTGCCTTCACCGCAGAATTTGAAGCAGCTACAGAGTGTGCTGGGAAAAATCAATTATTATCACAGATATGTGCCGCATGCTTCTTCCATTTCAGCTCCGCTTCATCGCTTACGCCATAAAGGTGTTCCATTCGTCTGGATGACGGAATGCGAACGCGCCTTTTGCCGGTTGAAATCGACGTTGCTTTCCAATACTTGCCTTACGCCATTCGATCCCCAGAAGCCCCATTTGTTGATGGTGGATGCATCGGATTTCGGGATCGGTGCTGTGCTTGCGCACAAAGATGGCTCGCACGATCGCCCTATTGCCTTTGCGTCCAAATTGCTCTCGTCTGCTCAAAGAAATTATTCACAGATCGAGAAAGAAGCATTGGCTCTCGTATTTGGTGTTACAAAGTTTCATGACTTCTTGTATGGGCGTCACTTTACCATAATCACAGACCACAAACCTTTGACATCGCTTTTTCATCCGAACACGCCTGTACCTCCACGTACAGTGCAGAAATTCATTCGCTGGTCTATATTCCTCTTGCAGTACCGCTACGATATCTTGTATCGGTCCACTGCTAAGCATGGAAACGCCGATGCGGTGTCCTGTTTGCCTGTTACTGAGGCAGGGCATTCGATTCCTCCGAACTTGCTTGCATGTTCATTGATTCGTAAGCCGATGACGTGGTCGAATCGTTTCCGATTGATTTTCGTCGTGTAGCTACAGCCACAACTGCCGACCTTGTCCTTGCTACCGTTCTGCGTTTTATTGCTACTCGATGGCCCTTGTCAAAGTCACGGATCGAGGACCCGTTGGTTCGCCGATTTTTTTCTCACAAGGAGAGACTTTTTTTTCGACGTGGTGTTTTGCTGTTGCGCTCTGATAATGATCAGTCCAGGGTCGTGGTACCACGTTCGTTACAATCCTCTGTCTTAAAGCTTCTCCACCAAAGACATTGGGGTAAAGTCAGAACGAAACAACTTGCTCGCCAGCACTGTACTTGGTTCTGAATCGATGCCGCGATTACGAATATGTGCTCTTCGTGCAGGGTGTGTGCCGAACAACAATCAGCACCACCGCGGAAATGCTTTGCATGGCCAAAAGCCACTTTCCCTTGGCAACACTTACACATCGATTTAGCTGGTCCATTCTGGAATGCTCGGTGGTTGGTTGTGATTGATTCATTCAGTCATTTTCCTTTTGTTGTCCGGATGTCTTCCATGACTTCATCTGCCGCCATCCAAGCGTTATCTGCTATCTTTTGCGTTGCAGGTCTTCCACAGACAATTGTTTCCGACAATGGCCCACAATTCATGTCCACAGAATTTCAGTCGTTGTGCAAGGCCTACGATATTCAACATCTGACGTCTGCGCCGTTTTCGCAACAGTCAAACGGTGCCGCTGAACGATTGGTCAGGGCTTTCAAGTCGCAGATGTTGAAGTTAAAAGAGACGCATTCTCGGGAGGAAGTTATTGCTCTTTTTGTCCTCATATCGCTCTCAGCCCCGAGATGGTCGCTCGCCGGCTGAGTTGCTCCACGGTCGCCATCATCGAACCTTGTTGTCTTTACTACATCCACCACATCAGGTTCCTGTGCAGCGGCAGACATCTGCTTTTGCCCCAGGCGACGTTGTCTACTACCGTCACTATCGAGGCTCACGGCGTTGGCTCGAAGGGCGCATTCTTCGCTGCCTCGGACGCGCTATGTATCTGGTTTTGGGGGCCTCTGGTGAGATGCGCCGGCATCTCAATCAGCTGCGCCTCTGTCGTCGCACGGTATCTGCCGCTCGCCGTATGCTTTCGGCGACGGTGCCGTCCGGTCAGCGCCTCGGGGACCCATCTACTGGCTCACATCAGCCCCAGGTGTTACCGACGCTGCCTTCCATTTTGCCCCATGGCGACGCGCCGCCGCCGCCGCCGCCTGTTCTCCCGCCGGCGACGCCCGCAGTGGACGCGTCGCTGCAGCCATCGGGCGCCTCCCTGGGTCACGCGCCACCGATCGCTCCCCGTGACCAGTTGTCCTCCGACATGGAACTCTCGCCCGCTCCGGACCATATGTCTTCTTCGCCCGTCGGGTGCCCCGGCCCGATGGAGGTCGACCCTCTACGGGTGCATACACCGCATGTTGGCGTGCACCCTGGAGTAGGTATTCAGGCGTTCCCTAGCTCCCCGCGATCCGAATTGCAGGGTGAGGGTGGCACAGCCTCGCCTGTTGTTAGGCTTCCCACCTTGTCGCATACGTCAACATGGGGTCCTCCCCTCGGTGGACAGAGGCCTTATACCACGACCGTACGCCGATTTGCGGGGGAGCAATGTTGTGTCACCGCCAGACATACACTTGCTAGGTATGTCTTTAAACCGGCCATGGTCCGTTAGTATACGTCGGACCCGCGTGTCGCCACTATCAGTAATTGCAGACCAAGCGCTGCCACACGGCAGGTCTAGCGAGACCCCCTAGCACTCGCCCCAGTTGTACAGCCGACTTTTCTAGCGATGGTTCACCGACAACTTAAGCTCTCATTTTCAGAGACGACAGTTTAGCATAGCCTTCAGCTACGTCATTTGCTACGACCTAGCATGGCGCCATATTCTTCAAGAATGTATTCTGAACATATAATATTATGAATCATGTACCGTCAAGAGCGACGTTCATCATTAACGGATTAAATTTAAGTATGAGACTAATTACGTCCGCTTTCTGAATTCTAATTCCTTGTCATGTTCCAGACCTCACATCAGTATAGTCCTTCCCTCCTCGCGCCAGCCTGCGTGAGCTAAAACGCGCGCATTTCGGCCTCCACTAGTAACACGGTATTGGGTCTTCTGCCAACACAACACCATGTAACATATTTCTTTGTGTTCAGGTTTTGGTTTTGTGGGTTCTATACCTCATCCACGAATTTGGCAGTGCAACGTTACTACCTGCGTTGAAAAAACTTTTTTTGGTGGGTTAATTGTGTGTTTTTATTAAGTACATTTGAGAGTCAAGTATTATTAGGTGTTCTTACCTATGCATAGTTTTTTATGTTCCTTTTCTTTATGTTCTCTTTTCAGGTCATGCAAAATACTTCCTCGTTTGTCCTCCTTTGTCGTGAATGTTGACGATAAGTAAAGCGAAGTTACTTCATGGCCAAAGTCTAGTAGACTCGGGAAATACCATGGAACACGCTAAGAACGGTGACACCTACCTTTCTGGTGATATGTTGGTCGGGTTTCCCAAGGAGCAGTCAGGCCCAAACACGTATGATAGGCATTCTGTATTGATAGATGATGCGGGATCGGAACAGGGAATGAACAGTGGTGACGAGTCTGATGATGGAGTCGACCGCGGCCATTTAGACGTATTATTTACGAGTATAAATTTGGAAAGGGAGACAGATGGCAGAGACAGTGCGACGCCAATGCAGCGGCGCTCGGGAAACACGGGTTGCTTCGCCAAGGGCAGGCACTCATTATGAGCCGAAACCTGATCCAGTCATCACTCTCCTACGTCAGCTTAAGAAGCAGATAGATGAGTTAGAGAGAAGACGGAAACAGGGGGCAAAATAACTGAAACGTAAAAGAGAGCATGTGACGATCGTATTAAACGAACAGCGGCCGCATGGACGTGTTTTGGGCAAAACTTTCGGATGAAAGCAAACTCGGGACTGATTCCGAGAAAGACGCTCGCTTTGCCCGAATAGAGGTAGCAGGTGCGAAGAAGATCGCTGTTGACATCCGAGAAAAACGAGCGAAGCTCCATGGCAAACAAAAGTTTGAAAGCCTAGGCGCATAAGGCAGTGATCGCCAACATGTAGAATATTGCCAACGTAAACAATCGACTAGCACAAACAGAGGAAAAGTTGCAGACAAAGACTTCGAGAGCTTGCGCGGCGGTACAGTTACGTCGCTGTGAAACCTTGCACGAGAGATGACGTCGGGTGGTTCACAGAGCAGTGCGACGCAAGCCACGTCTTCTACCGAGTGCCGTGCGCACTCATGCGGTACCTCTCATCCGATGGAGAATTTTGGTAGAGGTGACGGCCACAGAGAATACGAGGTGTCCCATCATCTGGACCAAATCCCCGTGCCGCAATCTGACAGATTCTCTAGTTCGAGGGTCGAACCTAGGTTCGACCAGAAGCATTTTCTCTCCGTGTAAAACTTCAAAATTTTAAGGAAAATGGCGGCTCCTTACACCCTAAAATTTAGATTGGACAGTTCACGCAGTTGTTACCATCTTCATGGCTCCCCAGTGCGAAGCTGGAGTTTATTTACGCGCACATTAAGGGAACGGCCGCCGAACAAATGTGAGATGTCGCGGTAAAGTGCAGCACATTCGAAGAGTTCAAGGAACTATTTGACAAGAAATGTAGGATACCGCAAAACTGGAGATAATGATATGGCCTGAAATCGAATCTTCGGGATATAAAGGACCGATAAAAATGTTCGAGGCGTTATTAAAGAAAAACCAGTTATTGGATGCACTCTGCACCTTGTCGGAAATTATTCGTTTCTGTTGCTCAAAGCTCCCCATGCAGTACCAACAGGCACTCATCGGTAGGTCCGGAGACAACACTGAAACTTTCAGATGTCTACTCAGCGAGCTGGAATGGATATATGAGAGGCAGAATGTAAGGAGTAAACGCAGAAACAATGACAGCAATAACCTGCAACCGCGTAAGAACAGGGATTGGCGCACTGCGCGCTACGGTCCACAGAGAGGGACAGAGGGAAGAGAACCTCAACCCGACTGCAGAAATTACGGGTACGAGAACCGAGCAGGGGATGGTGTGTGGTACTAAAATCGTAACTGGCGGGAGCGAGAAAAGAACCAGCAGACTTCTGGAAATTGGCTCTTTCCAGACAGGAATCAGCGGGTAGGAGAAGCGGCTGAGATTCGTCCACACAATCCCTCTCACACCACACGTAACCGTAGCCCTCAGCGAAACTGACGCCAGGGAGGCGTGAAAGGGGTTCGCAATCTCTTCGCTGCCAAACTCGGACAAAACCATATACACATGGTTGGTTCCGATGATCTACGGGATGTATTAATGCAGGAGAAAGACGTAGTCACCCGGCATGATCTCCAACCAGTAATATCAGTAATGGTAGCAGACGCAATAATTAAATTTATTGTGGACAGTGCTAGTATTGTAACGGCCATTTCGGACCATGGTTTCCGGCGTTGTTCGGAGCAACGAAGTTGACCAAGGCGCGAATTAAGGGGGCAATAGCGGTAAAAGGGAACGAGGTCAATCTTCAGGCCAGGATTGAGTTTGAGTGTCAAGAACGCCACCTGGAGAGATTTTATAGTGGTACCAATTCTGACCATAGATCTAATTACTAGTACGAATTTTCTCAGCGAGTATCAGGTGTACTCGACCAGGGAAGAAGCGAGGTCGGTTTGAACAAGGGAAAGGAGGTCACCCATGACGACCAGAGACTCTCTCATAATGTGGGAGACAATGATAGTGACAACCATGGACGAAAAGAAGACGAAGTGATGCGGGAGATTCAGGAGACAATTGACGCAAAGGTGAACTTCGTTCAACATATAGAACCAATAGAACGAGAAGAGCTCAGGGATATGTTAATGGCAAACACAGCTGTGTTCTCGCCGAAACCAGGGCCTATAAAAAAACTTCTGCTACAAGTTCCATGTAAAAGAGCAAATAAAATTCTTTGTGCCGCCATACCCTATACCGGAAGTGCATCGCGAATTGGAAGCAGCAGAGATTTCACGAATGTTGACAGACGGTGTTATTGAGACCACAAGATCGACAACAATAGCCCGATCCGTGTTGTCGAGAAGAAAGATGGGACGATTTGCCTCGTTCTTGACTCTCGGCTGATAAATAAGGTAATCGAGATGGAAACAGACAGACCAGAGAGGCTGCTCCAGAATTTTCACGGTGTTGCCGTGTTTTCATTCATTGATCTGCGGAGTAGCTTTTGGGAGGTACAATTACACCCTGAATGTCAAAAGTACACCGTGTTTCTCGCATTCGGTAGATGTTATCAATTCCGAAGACTGCCATTCGCTCTGAACATCTCGTCTGAGGCCTTCATTAGGTGAATGTATGGGATTATGAGTGATTTACTGAAGGAACGTGTCACCACATACGTTGACGATCTGCTGATAGGGGAGGAAACGAGGCGAGACAACAATGTAGTTCTCAAAGATGTCTTTAAAACATTCAGTGATCACGGGCTCATAGTTAACATCGATAAATCGTGTTTCGGGGCCACCAGTTTCATATTTCTGGGACATGTCATTTACGACGGAGAGGATATCGCCTAACCCAGACAAAATAGAAGCAATAGCAAGATGTCTTTAAAACATTCAGTGATCACGGGCTCATAGCTAACATCGATAATTCGTGTTTCGGGGCCACCAGTTTCATATTTCTGGGACATGTCATTTACGACGGAGAGGATATCGCCTAACCCAGACAAAATAGAAGCAGTAGGAAAATTCCCACGTCCACAACCAAACGACAAATGCACGATTTTCTCAGTGTTATAAGTTTCTATCAGCGTTTCGTCCATACAAATACGTTGAGTAATCCTCAACTAACCGAACCCACCCGTAAGAAAACACCGTGGATATGGGTAGCAGAGTGCTAACCCAAAGCGAAAAGAAAAAAACTATTCGGTGACTGTGTCAGAGGCGCTCGCCATGGTGTGGGGGTTCTAGAAGTTTAGGTATTTCTTGTTTGGACGTAGAACCAAGATCTACACAGACCACAAAGCTCTGGAATTCCTGCTCACGGCGATACTGTCTCATAAACGCCTCACGAGGTGGGTTTACCTGCTTCAGGAGTATGATTTCGAGATTATCCACATAAAAGGTAGCACCAATGTAATAGCTGACGCTCTGTCTCGGTCACCCATTGGCTTTGAGGAAGCCAGCGACAGTGAGATAGAAGGAGACCACTTTTGCATTTATTACATCCGGAAAGTCGAATTCTAAGAGAATGTCACTATGAGTGTGCAACGTTTCCGGGAGGAACAGGTCAAAGATTCAGGGCTCCTGAAACTTAAGGAGAAGTGGAAGGACTGAAGGACAAACTTTTCAGCTTTGGTTATTGATAACTTGATACCAGTGTCTGAGTTTAATGTGTACAGCACCGAAGATGATCACTGTGTGACCGAAAATCGACTCTGCTATCAATAAAACATCAATATTACGACCAACGCTGACCTGCCTTTTAATACATAATGTGGTGTCACAGCCAGACACCACACTTGCTAGGTGGTAGCATTTAAATCGGCCGCGGTTCGTTAGTATACGTCGGACCCGCGTGTCGCCACTATCAGAGATTGCAGACCGAGCGCCGCCACACGGCAGGTCTAGAGAGACTTCCTAGCACTCGCCCCAGTTGTACAGCCGACTTTGCTAGCGATAGTTCACTGACAAACTGCGCTCTCATTTGCCGAGACGATTGTTAGCATAGCCTTCAGCTACGTCATTAGCTACAACCTAGCAAAGCGCCATTACCAGTTACTATTGATGCTGTAAAACATGTACCGTCAAGAGCGATGTTCACCATTTACGGATTAAAGTTAAGTGTTCCACCAGCTACGTCCTTTTTTGCTAAAGTCTAACTTCCTTGTCCTGTTCCAGACCTCACGCCAGCCTGCGTGGGCTAAAACGCGTGCCTTTCGGCTTCCACTCATAGTGGGTTGGCGCTCTTGCCAATCCACAACACATAACATATATGGTCGTGGTGCACACAGCACTCCATGGAGTCGCCAATCAACACTCATTATAGTTACGGGCGCATTAGAGCTCGGAAATGTTACTTGAAGCTGCGAACCCTTGTGCACTTCAGCAACATGGAGAGGACAATCCGCCGCATCCTGTCGGTGTGCAAGTCATTCCAAAAGGCAGAACACACCACTACAAGCATGTAGGCACCCCTCTTCCCCATTGTACCTCGGAAACTTAAACATCTAGCTGCGACGGACCTCATGGGCCCTTTACCTCGCACCAAAAGAGGGTACTGTTACATCCTCGTCTTCATGTAGCTTACCTCGAAATTCGTAACGCTGATACCTCTTAAGAGGGCGACAGCGAGGGCAGTGTCGCTGGCTCTAACTAACGATTTTCTGCCGCAAGTGGGACACATCCAGAAGATCATCTCGGACAACGGTCCGCAGTTTCAATCGAAGGGATAGAAGGAGGTGTTGATGAAACACAAAATTGAACCTGCGTTTATCTCTTCCCACTATCCAAATTGAAATCCTGCGGAACGTGTGATGAAGGAACTCAGTAATCTCTGCAGGATATACAGCAATAAGCAACATACAACGTGGGATGTTTTCCCACATGACTTTCAGGAGATACTCAGTGAGGTGCCTCACGGCACTTCAGTATGTGGTTACAACTTTTTAGTCGTTTGCAGACAGAACTGCCGCCACCAAAGGCTGCCTTGCAGAGGGTCAGGGGCATAGAGGGCAGGGGTCGTATTCCAAGGTCTGGCCTCAGTGTCCCATTCTTGCTCTCCCAGAGCCAAGGAAGAAAAGGGGTCTTACAGGATGAAGAGAGCTCTGTTTGATCAATTTCATTTATTTGTTTATAAGTGGATATGTGTTTATGTTGTAATTTTTTTATTTATTTAGTTTTAGCTGGATCCTACTATCGACACCAGAAATTTCCGAGTCGCCTTCGCGTAATGAATTGAGGGCGATTCCCTCTAAACCGTTTCCTCAGAGGATCAATTATGTGCCGTGATCATCTTCAAGTGTGCCTTCTGATATTCGGAACGCCCCAATGGGCAGGAGGATCCTCTAATTATGCGCCTAAATAATTCGATATCCACTTAGCTACCGTGGCGTCCGCTGAGCATGTATTAAAATAGTCGGCATAAAATGTAATAAATTATTAATATTTTTGATAAGTTACAATACACAAATAATTCCCTTCGCTAAAAAGAATGTAACGTGTGATCTATATCTGTATAGTAACAGAACCCAGGACGTCGCCCTCAGAGACAAGGGCAAAGATAGGAATGCCTCAGGGAAGCGTGATCGGACCGCTGTTACTCTCTATATACATAAATGATCTGGCGGACAGGGTGCGCAGAAATCTGTGAATGATGATGTGGTGCCGTCGCTGAGTGACTGTAAGAGGATAGAAGATGATCTAGACAAAGTTTCTAGTTGGTTTGATGAATGACAGCTCGCACTAAATGCAGGTGAGTAGGAAAAACAATCCCGTCTTGTTAGAATACAGTATTAGTCATGTGCTACTTAGCACAGAGGCATCGATTAAATAACTATGTTTAGAGAGTATGTAAGGACTGTAGTAGGGAAGATGAATTATCGACTTCGCTTTATTTGGATCATTTCAGTGTAATGTGATTCACCTGTAAAGGAGGTGGCGTACAGAACATCAGTGCAATCAGTTATTCAGTACTGCTTGAGTTTTTGAGGTTCCCTCCGAATTGTTATATTTCGCGTCAGGAAGGCAATGATAAGAGAAGTTAGTGACCCTATATAGGTATATAGACATCCTTTTTCATCCTCGCTCTATTTGCGTGTTTGTGAGTGTAACACGAAAATAAATGGCTAGTAGCTGTACACGGTATCCTCCCCTACGCACCGTATGATGGCTTGCGGATCGTTAGAAGATTTAATACAACATTCGAGAACAACTACGTAGCGTCTCTCACAACGTTCAGCGATATGACACGTTATGGAACTTGAATCGTTTAGCTGGCGTGAAAATAAGAGATAACGTAGACAACCATCCTTTCCATGCGAATGGTGAGGCACACACACCAAGAACGATACAATAACTTGGAGTGCGATTTATGGGGAAGCTGATGGAATTCAATGACCCGTTTAATTCTAATAGGTTGTCACTGTTGATACTACGAACATAGCACATTATAAAACCATCTCTGTATCGATATAATTAATGGATTCCAATGACAATCAGTTGTATAAGGTAGATTGAATTGGAATGGAAAGAATGTAGGGAGAGTCATTTGTTTTCAATTAACTGGATAGCACATAGCTGACATGGATAGTTTATCGGTATGTAGGAGTACAATGCGTCACGATAGTGGGAGTATCGGACTAGACTAAATTTGAGGTACTTTTACACTTTAAAATGATTATTTATTTATTTTTATTTTTTGTAAGAGGGAAGAAGACAACACTTCCCACTGACAGATCTCATAATAAAATGTGGATATTGTTGATCCTGTATAGCTTTATGCGGCTTGCTTGGATGCAAGTTGTCAATAATCTTTCTCTGTGTACAGCGCGAAGCAGAATACGAGTAAGCACAGTGGGAGGTCTTTTCATTCCAGTGCCTAGATCGGACATCGGAAAAAATGTTCGAATGTGTGTGAATTCCTAAGGGACCAAACTGCTGAGGTCACCGGTCCCTAGGCTTACACACTACTTCACTACTTAAATTAACTTATGCTAAGAACAACATACACACCCATGCGCGAGGGAGGTATGGTATCGGACTGTGCTTCCTCTTGCCGTGCGCCTGCCACGCTTCACTAACTCTATCTCTCTCTCTCTCTCACACACACACTCACACACACCTGGTTCGATGTTTACGTAAACATGAGGATGAACAATTCTGACAGCACATTATTTAACAAAAAAAGTTGACAATGATATACCACTGCTGTGCATTTTTAAAAAAATAATGCGGATAGATTGACAGTTTATGTTGCATGGTTGCATGATACTTTTTTCTCTGGGTCACTGCAGTACCGCTGCCGTTAGAAGGACTTGCTGGCAGTCACGCGTCAGCACGCTCTGGATATCAGAGGTGCCACGTTTTGTGTTGGCAGAAGAGCCAACACCGTGTTACGAGTGGAGGCCGAAATGCACGCGTTTTAGCTCACGCAGGCTGGCGTGAGGAGGGAAGAACTATACTGACGTGAGGTCTGGAACATGACAAGGAATGAGAATTCAGATAGCGGAAGTAATTAGTTTGATACTTAAATTTAATCCATTAATGATGAACGTCGCTCTTGACGGTACATGACTCACAATATTAAGAATACATTCTTGAAGATATTACTTATAGTAACTGAATATGGCGCCTTGCTAGGCCGTAGCAAATGACGTAGCTGAAGGCTATATTAAACTGTCGTCTCTGCAAATGAGAGCGTATGTAGTCAGTGAACCATCGCTAGCAAAGTCGGCTGTACAATTGGGGCGAGTGCTAGGGAGTCTCTCTAGACTAGACCTGCCGCGTGGCGGCGCTCGGGTCTGCAATCACTGATAGTGGCGACACGAGGGTCCGACGTATACTAACGGACCGCAGCCGATATAAAGGCTACCACCTAGCAAGTGTGGTGTCTGGCGGTGACACCACACTACGGCACATGTGTCGAGGCCAATTCACCTCTGTAGGGCATCTGGCGCCCAATCTCAGCACATCGCTCGGACGTACACAGTTCCCGCGACGATACTTGGGGGAAGGATGGTTAACTCGCCTTTTTTATGTGAGTATTGTTTTTCAGACAATTGTAGTTTACATGGTCATGCAACTCACCTCATTCTGAGCAGGTTCTAGTATTCACGTAACAGAAAAAAAATGCAGAGTAATAGAATTTCTGGGATACATTTGTCTAGGTAACATATTTAAGTGATTAACATTGCAAGATCACAGGTTAATGTAAACGCAAGTTAAGCCATTGTAAATGTGAATTGTTGGTACATTAATAATCGGTGTAATCACCAGATTGTTGAAAGAAAGCATGCAGTCGTGCATGTATTGATGTATTGTGTTGTACAGGTGCCGGATGTCAGTTTGTGATCTGGAGTTCCATGCCTGTGGCACTTCGTCAGTACAGGAACGGTTAATGCTGTCTGCGGATGACGCTGGAGCCCTCGTCCAGCTATGTCCCATATTTCCTTGATTGGGGACAGATTTGGTGATCGAGCAGGCCAAGGCAACATAGCGACGACCTGTAGAGCATGCTGGCTTACAACAGTGGTATGTGGACGAGCGTTATACTGTTGGAAAACACCTCCTGGAATCCTGTTCATGAATGGCTGTACAACAGTAGGAATCACCAGATTGACTTACGGATTTCCAGTGAGAATGTATGGGACAACCACGGGAGCTCTCCTGCTGACATACGAAATCACACACCAGCTGATAACTCCGGTTTAAGTCCAGTGCGTTTAGCACGTAGGTAAGTTGGTTGCAGGCCTTCAACTAGCCTCCTTCTGATCAACAAAGAGCCGTCACTGGCAACGAGGCAGAACCAGATCTCATCAGAAAACACATCTGACCACCACCGTATCTTCCAATGAGCTCTCAGGTGACACCACCGAAGTCGAAAATGACGGTGGTTTTGGGTCAGTGGAATGCACGATACAGGACGTCTGGCTTGTAGTTGTCGTTGAAGTACCCGATTTGTAACAGTTCGTTGTGTCACTGTGGTGCCAAGTGCTGCTCAAATTACTCCTTCAGATGCAGTACGATGCTCCAGAGCCATACACTGAACAGATGGTCTTCCCTGTTCATAGTGCTAGGTGGCCGTCTGGAGCCCGGTCTTCTCACGTCCGTGCATTCTTGTGACCACTGCCGTCAGCAATTACGTATAGTGGCTGTATTCCTGCCACGTCTTTCTGCGGTAACGCAGAAGGATCATCCAGCTCCTCGTATCCCTAATACATGACCTCCTTCAAACTCAGTAACGTATTGATGATGGTCTCTATGTCGCCTTAAGGGCTTTCTTGACTAACGTCAACTCACCGCTAACCACTATGTTGTGGATTGGCAAGACAGCCAACCCACTACGAGAGGAAGACGAAAGGCACGCGTTTTAGCTCACGCAGGCTGGCGGGAGGTCTGGAACAGGTCAAGGAAATAAGACTAACAAAAAACGTACGTAGCTGCTGGAATACTTAACTTTAATCCATAAATGGTGAACATCCCTCTTGACGGTACATGTTTTACAGCATCAATAGTAACTGGTAATGGCGCTTTGCTAGGTCGTAGCAAATGACGTAGCTGAAGGCTATGCTAACTATCGTCTCGGCAAATGAGAGCGTAATTTGTCAGTGAACTATCGCTAGCAAAGTCGGCTGTACAACTGGGGCGAGTGCTAGGAAGTCTCTCTAGACCTGCCGTGTGGCGGCGCTCGGTCTGCAATCTCTGATAGTGGCGACACGCGGGTCCGACGTATACTAACGGACCGCGGCCGATTTAAAGTCTACCCCCTAGCAAGTGTGGTGTCTGGCGGTGACACCACACACAAATGCCCGTAAGCGTTACAATGTGTGTTTAAAGCCCACCTTATATGCATGCTCATAGCGGCGCTACTACCGCTACTCTTATGCGAATGACGAAAAATTTGAATAGATATCATCTTTCAGATGTAGAAACGTTCCTACCAAGTTCCTTTTTATGTTCACGACCCCTTTTGCTGTTGCGATTTTTTTGCGTCAGTGTATATTGGCAACTGCTGAGTTATGGTATATAATTACGTCAACTTAATTTACATAAATGTACACCATGTTGGCTTGTCGGAGCTTGCAGTGTCATGACGTCGCACACTAGAATGCCAGTATCTCAGTCAGTACTTCAGGTGCACTTTTTTTTTACAAAATAATACGTTGCGCTTTGGATACACAGATGTTATGTTTTATTGACTAAGCTACCATTGTAGGCTGCACAGATACGCACGTAGCTGTTTACCTATATCGCATAGTGACGACGTACCACGCACATGCACGACACTCCTGAGCTGTTATGTAAGTGCATACACATACTTACAGCACCTGAATGGTTGTGGTAACACAGATTTGTTTGAAGAATATGACTGCAGCCATTAACATTCCTTTTTCTATCTATCTTAACAGCTTTTGGGTGGTCGCCAATATGTACAGTTTGGCAGCACAGGTGTCTGGCTGTCATATACAGGGTGGTCCAATGAAAGTGACCGGGCCAAATACACTCCTGGAAATGGAAAAAAGAACACATTGACACCGGTGTGTCAGACCCACCATACTTGCTCCGGACACTGCGAGAGGGCTGTACAAGCAATGATCACACGCACGGCACAGCGGACACACCAGGAACCGCGGTGTTGGCCGTCGAATGGCGCTAGCTGCGCAGCATTTGTGCACCGCCGCCGTCAGTGTCAGCCAGTTTGCCGTGGCATACGGAGCTCCATCGCAGTCTTTAACACTGGTAGCATGCCGCGACAGCGTGGACGTGAACCGTATGTGCAGTTGACGGACTTTGAGCGAGGGCGTATAGTGGGCATGCGGGAGGCCAGGTGGACGTACCGCCGAATTGCTCAACACGTGGGGCGTGAGGTCTCCACAGTACATCGATGTTGTCGCCAGTGGTCGGCGGAAGGTGCACGTGCCCGTCGACCTGGGACCGGACCGCAGCGACGCACGGATCCACGCCAAGACCGTAGGATCCTACGCAGTGCCGTAGGGGACCGCACCGCCACTTCCCAGCAAATTAGGGACACTGTTGCTCCTGGGGTATCGGTGAGGACCATTCGCAACCGTCTCCATGAAGCTGGGCTACGGTCCCGCACACCGTTAGGCCGTCTTCCGCTCACGCCCCAACATCGTGCAGCCCGCCTCCAGTGGTGTCGCGACAGGCGTGAATGGAGGGACGAATGGAGACGTGTCGTCTTCAGCGATGAGAGTCGCTTCTGCCTTGGTGCCAATGATGGTCGTATGCGTGTTTGGCGCCGTGCAGGTGAGCGCCACAATCAGGACTGCATACGACCGAGACACACAGGGCCAACACCCGGCATCATGGTGTGGGGAGCGATCTCCTACACTGGCCGTACACCACTGGTGATCGTCGAGGGGACACTGAATAGTGCACGGTACATCCAAACCGTCATCGAACCCATCGTTCTACCATTCCTAGACCGGCAAGGGAACTTGCTGTTCCAACAGGACAATGCACGTCCGCATGTATCCCGTGCCACCCGACGTGCTCTAGATGGTGTAAGTCAACTACCCTGGCCAGCAAGATCTCCGGATCTGTCCCCCATTGAGCATGTTTGGGACTGGATGAAGCGTCGTCTCACGCGGTCTGCACGTCCAGCACGAACGCTGGTCCAACTGAGGCGCCAGGTGGAAACGGCATGGCAAGCCGTTCCACAGGACTACATCCAGCATCTCTACGATCGTCTCCATGGGAGAATAGCAGCCTGCATTGCTGCGAAAGGTGGATATACACTGTACTAGTGCCGACATTGTGAATGCTCTGTTGCCTGTGTCTATGTGCCTGTGGTTCTGTCAGTGTGATCATGTGATGTATCTGACCCCAGGAATGTGTCAATAAAGTTTACCCTTCCTGGGACAATGAATTCACGGTGTTCTTATTTCAATTTCCAGGAGTGTATCTCACGAAATAAGCGTGTAACGAAAAAACTACAAAGAACGAAACTTATCTAGCTTTAAGGGGGAAACCAGATGGCGCTATGGTTGGCCCGCTAGATGGGACTGCCATAGGTCAAACGGATATCAACTGCGTTTTTTAAAATAGGAACCCCCATTTTTTATTACATGTTTGTGTAGTACGTAAAGAAATATGAATGTTTTAGTTGGACCACTTTTGTCGCTTTGTGATAGATGGGGCTGTAATAGTCACAAACATATGGCTCACAATATCAGACGGACAGTTGGTAACAGCTAGGTTTTTTAAATTAAAATACAGAAGGTAGGTACGTTTGAACAATTTATTTCGGTTTTTCCAATGTGATACATGTACCTTTGTGAACTTATCATTTCTGAGAACGCATGATGTTACAGCGTGATTACCTGTAAATACCACATTAATGCAAAAATGCTCAAAATATGCTCAAAATGATGTCCGTCAACCTCAATGCATTTGGCAATACGTGTTACGAAGTTCCTCTCAACAGCGAGTAGTTCGCCTTCCGTAATGTTCGCACATGCATTGACAATGAGCTGACGCATGTTGTCAGGCGTTGTCGGTGGATCACGATAGCAAATATCCTTCAACTTTCCCCACAGAAAGAAATCCAGGGACGTCAGACCCGGTGAACGTGCGGGCCATGGTATAGTGCTTCGAAAACCAATTAACCTGTCATGAAATATGCTATTCAATACCGCTTCAACCGCTCGCAAGCTATGTGCCGGACATCCCTCATGTTGGAAGTACATCGCCATTCTGTCATGCTGCGAAACATCTTGTAGTAACATCGGTAGAACATTACATAGGAAATCAGCATACACTGCACGATTTAGATTGCCATCGATAAAATAGGAGCCAATTATCCTTCCTCCCATAATGCCGCACCATACATTAACCCGACAAGGTCGCTGATGTTCCACTTGTCGCAGCCATCGTGGATTTTCCGTTGCCCAATAGTGCATATTATGCCGGTTTACGTTACCGCTGTTCGTGAATGACGCTTCGTCGCAACATAGAACGCGTGCAAAAAATCTGTCATCGTCGCGTAATTTCTCTTGTGCCCAGTGCCCGAACTGTACACGACGTTCAAAGTTGTCGCCATGCAATTCCTGGTGCATAGAAATATGGTTCGGGTGCAATCGATGTTGATGTAGCATTCTCAACACCGACGTTTTTGAGATTCCCGATTCTCGCGCAATTTGTCTGCTACTGATGTGCGGATTAGCCGTGACTGCAGCTAAAATACCTACTTGGGCATTATCATTTGTTGCAGGTCGTGGTTGACGTTTCACATGTGGCTGACCACTTCCTGTTTCCTTAAATAATGTAACTATCCGGCGAACGGTCCGGACACTTGGTTGATGTCGTCCAGGATACCTAGCAGCATATATTGCACACGCCCGTTGGTCATTTTGATCACAATAGCCATACACCAACACGATATCGACCTTTTCCGCAATTGGTAAACGGTCCATTTTAACACGGGTAATGTATCACGAAGTAAATACCATCCGCACTGGCGGAATGTTACGTGATACCATGTACTTATACGTTTGTGACAATTACAGCGCCATCTATCACAAAGCGAAAAAAGTGGTCCAACTAAAACATTCATATTCTTTACGTACTACACGAATATGTAATAAAAATGGGGGTTCCTATTTTATAAAACGCAGTTGATATCCGTTTGACCTATGGCAGTGTCATCTAGTGGGCCAACCATAGCGCTATTTGGTTTCCCCCTTCAAACTTGACTAGTTTCGTTTGATGCTTATTTCGTGAGACATTTGGCCCAGTCACTATCAATGGGCCACCCTGTATATTTAAGAAATTCTCACACAGTATATGTCATTCATTGTGTGAAAGTATTACATGTTCAGTCATCACCACAAAGTTGAGGATAAACGTTAACTACCACCTTAACAGGGGAGGCATGTGTGGCTATGGTCGACGATTGGTGATAACGGAAACTCAATGTCTGGGATATTTGTCGCTGCAATGTTGTACAGGGTAGTCCTATAATTCTGTGGGCACGAATGTATGTTAATAATAACGTTCCTTCTACGCAGTTCAGTAACTCTGATGTACAGTCATTCTCAAAAGTATCCGAACGACCTGAATTGCATTTCGCCTAATTCGCATGCAACCGGCATAACGCGGCTGTCCAGCAGGTCCTCTAATCGCTTCCTGGTACAGTCGTTTGACTATTGAAAATGGTTCCAACAAGTCACCACTAAAAAACCCAGCTCTGTATCGCAGTAACTCAAGATGTAACGTAATACCACGATGTTACAAATATCAGGGAACACCTTATCACAGATAAGACTGTCCTTACGGCTTGTAAGCTCACATTTATTACAATAAATGACATACCTGAAATGTTATCACTCTCATTATTACGTCAGATAAGTAATGCACGTAGTAAGTTCGTCGTATTCATGATTTCCTCTTCAAAGTAACATACAGTACTTATTATTTAACACAAAGTGACATTAAAAATTAAAGTTATCCACGAGCAGCTAGTTGAGAATATGTATGAACTTCAAATGACACGATGAACCGTCTCGTTCTGCATATGGATTCAAGCCCAGGTCAGGCAGACTAAGCAAAGATTTCGTGACTGACGCAAATTAACAGTCATTCCTGATTAGGAATACAGAGAGTGATATACCTCGATTTTAGGCAATTACATAACGCAAAAATTTGGAATGGACGAGAATTCCTACCCAGCATCTCTTGTCCATGTTAACGAACTACGAGAGATGTTAAATATTGCTTCTTCACAAGTAACTTACTTGAAATTCCGTGAGGTAAAGCCTTGTGTTGAAATGGGATTCGAACCCAGAACCTAATCGACTGATATCGAAGCACATCCAACTGTGACATATCGGATTTTCTCGGCAGTAGCTAGATGTTTTACCTGAAATGACGAGACGAAACATTAATTTTTTCCTTCCCAGGACTCCAACACGGCACCTATCGCTGTTATATTCTAGAGAAAACGAACGTTAAATATGGGTTTGTTGCACCAGCAGCGACATGCGAGCATGTTTGAACTACAAATAATATGACGAAGAGTTCAGTGCTCACAGGGAATAGAGCCCCACACATATCGTTGTTGACTACACACAAAGAGACGTCAGCTACCGAATGTTTCTCCACCAGCAGCTCGGAATAACATCTTGAACTTACAGTGATCTCGCAAATAGTTCTGTTCCCCACTGGGAGTCAAAAACGTCAGATATCGTTAGTGTTGACAACTAATGAAAATACATTAAAAATCAAAATTCTTATACACCAGCAGATAGGTGTTCTCATGCTAGAGCTTGATAATACATAATGAAATCTTTAGTGCCGGGCCGGGATTCGAACCCATTCACACGTAATATGTGGAGATGTTGAGGAATCTGCAATTTTGAACAAACAACAAATTGTAGCCAGCTGTATTGTCACGAAGGGATCGAATTCCGCGTTAAGGGCAGTCTGAGTTGCATTCTCAGTTCAGAACTAATTTTATCGACATACAGAAGCTCAGATAAAAGATGGAATAAGTGTCCTGTGACCCTACATAGCGTTTGTTTCGTCACTAGAGAGAAATAACTAGTATAAGAAAGGTTACTGGTGATACAGTTTCTACATGTCGCCACTCCAGACTTTATTGTGGTTCAACCTAACTTCTACTTGGCAGCGAAGGAATATCATCTTTAATGTGAATTTCAGACCACACTGCCATTATATCTTCCTCATTCGGTGTAGCCAGAAGAGAATGGAATTTTTCTCTCCCTATCTAAAATATTTGGCAGAAGTGGGGATCGAACCCAGACCATAGGTATAACAACCTATCATCAGTCCAACAGACCACTAAATCCTCATTTCTGTAACTCATTTTTCTACCGTAACACCGTTGCGCCACACTGGATGAAAATTCTGACACACGGGCTCCCTGTAGTAAATTGCAGCTGTTCAGTAAATTCATTTACTTGGTTGACCGAATCACCATGCACTAGCTGCCTCGGCTACCCAGTGCATACATTCGACTCTATTTTGTAATCACCGAAATAAAATCACGTAACTGCCACCTACACAGAACTGCCAACAGTCTAGGATGCAGAAATTTAACTAGGAAGTGTTCCTTTCCACTTGAGCTATTCTATTGCGCTATCTGTTTGTAGATAACGTCGTGCAGCACAAAAGAAAAGCTGTTACTGTTTCTCTCAGAAGTCTACTCCCGGCCATTCGCATTATCGCGCAGCGCTGTGGTACGCAGAAGTTCTGGAGGGATTGTTGTTCAGCTCTGGAGCTCTCGTTGCTACGCATTAGCTAGTACCGTAATGGTAAGTGTCGTGCACCGTAGATAAGATGTCGCGAGTTCGAATACGTTTACTACAAAAAATTTTTAAAATGCAATTCTGCTGTCTGCTGAAGTTACCAATCTAATGGAACTTTGAACATAATTCCCTTCACTTCTCAACCCAAAATAGTCGCATGTGGAAAAAGGGCTAACTTTTGTGACATTTTGTTCTTTTCAGGTTTAATAGACAGCCAGGCAGCAGATGCATCTCGAAGCTTTTGTATTGTGTATGGGGAGAACGCATCGTTCCCAAATACGTCAGAAAAGTGTTTTCTACATTAGCTGTCGTGTGGTAATGGCATTTTATTCTTCTTCAAACATTATTTGACAGCTTTAACTCAGAACCAGTTTTCTACATGCATGTAATCAATAGACTTCGCTCTCATGTTTACTATTGTTTCAACAACGCTAAAGGAAACCTTACAAAAATTGTCCACTGTATTATACACTCCTGGAAATTGAAATAAGAACACCGTGAATTCATTGTCCCAGGAAGGGGAAACTTTATTGACACATTCCTGGGGTCAGATACATCACATGATCACACTGACAGAACCACAGGCACATAGACACAGGCAACAGAGCATGCACAATGTCGGCACTAGTACAGCGTATATCCACCTTTCGCAGCAATGCAGGCTGCTATTCTCCCATGGAGACGATCGTAGAGATGCTGGATGTAGTCCTGTGGAACGGCTTGCCATGCCATTTCCACCTGGCGCCTCAGTTGGACCAGCGTTCGTGCTGGACGTGCAGGCCGCGTGAGACGACGCTTCATCCAGTCCCAAACATGCTCAATGGGGGACAGATCCGGAGATCTTGCTGGCCAGGGTAGTCGACTTACACCTTCCAGAGCACGTTGGGTGGCACGGGATACATGCGGACGTGCATTGTCCTGTTGGAACAGCAAGTTCCCTTGCCGGTCTAGGAATGGTAGAACGATGGGTTCGATGACGGTTTGGATGTACCGTGCACTATTCAGTGTCCCCTTGACGATCACCAGTGGTGTACGGCCAGTGTAGGAGATCGCTCCCCACACCATGATGCCGGGTGTTGGCCCTGTGTGCCTCGGTCGTATGCAGTCCTGATTGTGGCGCTCACCTGCACGGCGCCAAACACGCATACGACCATCATTGGCACCAAGGCAGAAGCGACTCTCAACGCTGAAGACGACACGTCTCCATTCGTCCCTCCATTCAGGCCTGTCGCGACACCACTGGAGGCGGGCTGCACGATGTTGGGGCGTGAGCGGAAGACGGCCTAACGGTGTGCGGGACCGTAGCCCAGCTTCATGGAGACGGTTGCGAATGGTCCTCGCCGATACCCCAGGAGCAACAGTGTCCCTAATTTGCTGGGAAGTGGCGGTGTGGTCCCCTACGGCACTGCGTAGGATCCTACGGTCTTGGCGTGCATCCGTGCGTCGCTGCGGTCCGGTCCCAGGTCGACGGGCACGTGCATCTTCCGCCGACCACTGGCGACAACATCGATGTACTGTGGAGACCTCACGCCCCACGTGTTGAGCAATTCGGCGGTACGTCCACCCGGCCTCCCGCATGCCCACTATACGCCCTCGCTCAAAGTCCGTCAACTGCACATACGGTTCACGTCCACGCTGTCGCGGCATGCTACCAGTGT
The DNA here is from genome assembly GCF_023864345.2 of Schistocerca serialis cubense. NCBI lineage: Eukaryota > Metazoa > Arthropoda > Insecta > Orthoptera > Acrididae > Schistocerca > Schistocerca serialis. The sequence continues at coordinate 156,450,437 of NC_064640.1, forward strand.
TAAAGACTGCGATGGAGCTCCGTATGCCACGGCAAACTGGCTGACACTGACGGCGGCGGTGCACAAATGCTGCGCAGCTAGCGCCATTCGACGGCCAACACCGCGGTTCCTGGTGTGTCCGCTGTGCCGTGCGTGTGATCATTGCTTGTACAGCCCTCTCGCAGTGTCCGGAGCAAGTATGGTGGGTCTGACACACCGGTGTCAATGTGTTCTTTTTTCCATTTCCAGGAGTGTAGAAATGAAATAAAACTACCCACGACAACCTCACGACGAAAGCCTGTTTTAATAAAACTGAGTATCTGTACACAAGCATGCCTCTATCAACACGAATTAGTAAAATACTAATCACTTAGATTTTGATTGGGTCTGTGTTTAATTGGTATGCTGTGTCATACTCAAGAGGTATGAAAATGTGACATTTCATAAATATAGATACGTATTTCTAGAAACCCAAAATTTGCTTGTCAGCAGCGGACAGAGGCGTTACCTGTTGGGCAGCATTGTAAGTTTTTCACCATCGCACTATGATCCGAAAGTATTTGCTTGCGATTTCCTTATCGATGCTTGATCTGACTGCCTGTAGCTCTTTCACAGAAGGGATAAAAACATTGCGGTCAGAGCGACTGGAATTGCGAACCATAACAGGAACTTTTTTCAGAGTTCAGCACGTTGCCGCAGAGCTGGCGAAGAGGTATGTGATTTACCTTCCCCTTACGAGACCAATTGACGCTAGAACTCATAAACCGCTATTTAAAGGACGAGATTAGTTGCGATTTCCACCTGCAACGATTTTCCTGGGCTGAAAACCGTAAGTTTTCAATCCTTTGCTACACCTCAAGCGATAATAACTCAGATTATTCAATGGAAATGACAGATAAAATCAAGTGAACTTTGAGGCTTAATTCCGTGCACACCAGGAAGTAACTCGTCGATGACAGAATTGCCAAACTTACGTTGCCTTGTTGCCAAATCTCAGTTACAGTACCAGCAGGAAGAAGACTAACCGATGTGATCCTACAGCGGGCTGGGAAGTGACCATAGCTGGTGTTTCGAAGTCGCAGCTGCCACGGCCTGGAATACGTAATGCGTCTGATTCGCCTTTCTGTAACTAGGTTTGGGGACTGGAGCGTAGTTACTTATAACACTCAGAATTGACTGCAAACTAAGTGTTATATTGCTAGAGAAGGCCGAAATGCACGCTATAAGCTCACGCAGGATGGCGTGAGGTCTGAAACAGGATACGTAATGAATGCTATAAAGAAAAGTACGTAGCTTCTGGAATACTTAACTTTAATCCATCATTTGTATACATCGTTCTTGATGAGACATGCTTCATACGATAACTATCAATTCCTATGGCGCCTTGCTAGGTCGTAGCCATTGACTTAGCTGAAGGCTATTCTATCTTCTCTACAAATAAGCGAGGCTTCGTCAGTGTTGCATCGCTAGCTAAGTCGTCCGTACAACTGGGGCGAGTGCTAGTAAGTCTCTCTAGACCTGCCGTGTGGCGGCGCTCGGTCTGCAATTACTGACAGTGGCGACACGCGGGTCCGTCGTATACTAGCGGACCGCGGCCGATTTAAAAGCTACCACCTAGCAAGAGTGGTGTCTAACGGTGACACCACACTAAGCATCATAAATCAGTAACTCTCATAGTTGTTTTTATATTTCTTTCGTTAGTGTACTCAAAACTAAGAAACTCATTCACGGGGGTTTTAGTGCCTCGCCGATGGTCGAGCACAACAAACAAATAAAAACAAAAAAAGAATTTGTGTGTGTGTGTGTGTGTGTGTGTGTGTGTGTGTGTGTGTGTGTGTGTGTGACGAAGACAGAGAGAGCGAGAGACAGAAATAAAAAAGAATGAGAGAAAGAGTATGCGTAGAAAATTCTTGTAAAGAAATTGAATCATGGTATGTAAATAAATCTTTCATTTAAAATGACACGTTCCACATCATTACGAAATGTATTCATGATCTATGGAACAAGAATTAATCTAATGTAATCTAATCACATCATATTGATGACTAGCCATGAAGAGTCATAAATTACCGAAATTTTTGCCAATATCAGTAACCAAATCTAAACTTGAAAACAAAAGACGACGACTTTTGTAATAAACCGGGACTCCTATCAAGCCCCCTTCATCCCTGTTAGTTAACCACGAAAGATGTCTGATATACCTCCATTCTGAAGTATCAAAGTGTGCATACATTTAAAGATGAAGTGCTTGATGTGAAGTTCTGCGACGGAGAACTTCTGCACACCACAGCGCTGCGCGATAGTGCAAATGGCCGGGTGTAGACTTCTGAGAGAGACAGTAACAGCTTTTCTTTTGTGCTTCACGACGTTTTCTACAAACAGATAGCATGAGAACACCTATCTGCTGGTGGATAGTAATTTTGATATTTAATGTATTTTCATTCGTTGTCAACACTAACGATATCTGACGTTTTTGACTCCTAGTGGGGCACAGAACTATTTGCGAGATCACTGTAAGTTCAAGATGTTATTCCGAGCTGCTGGTGGAGAAACATTCGGTAGCTGACGTCTCTTGGTGTGTAGTCAACAACGATATGTGTGGGGCTCTATTCCCAGTGAGCACTGAACTCTTCGTCATATTATTTCTAGTTCAAACATGCTCACATGTCGCTGCTGGTGCAATAAACCCATATTTAACGTTCGTTTTCTCTAGAATATAACAGTGATAGGTGCCGTGTTCGAGTCCTGGGAAGGAAAAAATTAATGTTTCGTCTCGTCATTTCAGGTAAAACATCTAGCTACTGCCGAGAAAATCCGATATGTCACAGTTGGATGTGCTTCGATATCAGTCGATTAGATTCTGGGTTCGAATCCCATTTCAAGACAAGGCTTTACCTCACGGAATTTCAAGTAAGTTACTTGTGAAGAAGCAATATTTAACATCTCTCGTAGTTCGTTAACAGGGACAAGAGATGCTGGGTAGGAATTCTCGTCCATTCCAAATTTTTGCGTTATGTAATTTTAAGTTGATATTTGCCAACTGATACGGTCTAAAATCGAGGTATATCACTCTCTGTATTCCTAATCAGGAATGACTGTTAATTTGCGTCAGTCACGAAATCTTTGCTTAGTCTGCCTGACCTGGGCTTGAATCCATATGCAGAACGAGACGGTTCATCGTGTCATTTGAAGTTCATACATATTATCAACTAGCTGCTCGTGGTTAACTTTAATTTTTAATGTCACTTTGTGTTAAATAATAAGTACTGTATGTTACTTTGAAGAGGAAATCATGAATACGACGAACTTACTACGTGCATTACTTACCTGACATAATAATGAGAGTGGTAACATTTCAGGTATGTCATTTATTGTAATAAATGTGAGCTTACAAGCCTTAAGGACAGTCTTATCTGTGATAAGGTGTTCCCTGATATTTGTAACATCGTGGTATTACGTTGCATCTTGAGTTACTGCGATACAGAGCTGGGTTTTTTAGTGGTGACTTGTTGGAACCATTTTCAATAGTCAAACGACTGTACCAGGAATCGATTAGAGGACCTGCTGGACAGCCGCGTTATGCCGGTTGCATGCGAATTAGGCGAAATGCAATTCGGGTCGTTCGGATACTTTTGAGCATGAATGTACATTGGGCTTCAGTGTCACAGTAACGCTAGTATCTAATTGGAAGAGGGGTGTGTGACGTAATTTATTGATAGTAGTTCAGATCGTTCCAAGGAAATTGCCTAAGAGTATGGGGGTCCCTGGAGATTAATCATCTCCTCCTCGTCATTATATTAAAATTATTTTTTATAATTATTATTTTAAAACTATTTAAGATTATATTTACACTAACTTTCAGTCTTCTTCTTTTTTTGGAGGCATGGCTGGTTCCGGCTGAGAGCATTTCATAATGGTTCTCTCACTACAGAGCACAAGGCTTGAATAACACCTATTGGGCGAGTGAGGTGGTGACATTGATTCCAATTTGTCAGCCACTGTGTGCAGGAAGGCCTCCCCTCTCGTCTCCTTCAAACTCTCCCCCTCCTAATTTTATCCATAACCCACCTCTCCCTTCCCTCTCCCAGAGAAGGGGGACCACGAAATGTGTAGTCAATGACCTTCAATACGATATCCACAATTGCGTAAACTGTAGGACGAAACGAATACTGTTGGGGTGTATGGGTATCTCGCTCTCTCACAGTCACCCTACTTCTGCTTTCCCTGTCCGGAGACGCATTCACCCCGCACTTAGTGAAGGTTAAAGTTCCGTTAACAACTAGCCATGTATAGGTCGCGAAATCAAACCTCCGCCATCTGTCACCATCTATCTATCTGTAATTTATGTAGGCAGTACGACGCCACTGCTCTAGGAAAGACTTTAGATATACTGGAGTGGATTTGAAACTACTCGCATTCTCACAGTTACTCACTGGCACAGGGTAAAAGTGGGAAACTAAGCGGACTGTGCAAAGGAAAATGAACACAGACGCACTCTCCTTCTCCACAGGCTACGTGTTGCTGTTACAGCGAAAGATAGCAAGTACATTAGATTGCCCCTTTCACGGTGTCGTTAGGCATTTCTTTATCAGTACCTGATTGTTTCATCGCATCTGCATTGTAAGTGCTATGGCGTAAAGTTCTGCCGATCTGATTTTGTGTACGGAAACATTTCTGCACATTCGTATTACGGAACGCCTTAGCTCTCTCATTATAAATGCGGCCACATAATGGTAACGTAGCATTCCTCACATTTTCTCTAGGGTGCTCCCTTGTTAGTGTGATACCGTCAACATTCTTTTCTTTAGAGATATTTTGTTTCTTAATACGCATTGTTGAAACCATTGTACTGTCACAACCATTTCTGCAAGCTATCTCTTTCAATGTGTCTAGCTCTTTGCTCACTTTTTACGTCTGAAAAGGCATGTTAGTCGTCTTACTTTATTGTCTTAAAAAAGACACATTTATTTGCATGAGGATGGTATGAATCGTTATGGATAACCCTATCTGTTGACGTTGGTTTACGGTTAATGCCAAATTTATGTGTTCAGTAATGAATATTTTTGCAGACTTTCTCTTTTAGTGTCTACTGTCGCTATTTATCCATTTTGAAAAATATAAGGCTTGCAGATAAAAACGTATTCGCTACAATATGGCCTCTGTACGAGGATTGTAAGGTTTCGTAAAAGATTAATGTAACTTGAAAAAAATCTCCTCAGCATGAAATGTCGTAAAATTCATCTCCGTGTGTGCTCTTGACACGCTGATGACCTACGATAATGTTTGTAGTAGCCCATACTTTAACTCGAGGCATATCTTTGAATTAATTTTACCTGTATTTTCCAGACATTGCTACTTGATTCAGTAGTCTTTCTTTGCATAATGTGGTTTGTGCTATGTGTTCTGCTTAATGTAAGACACATATACATTGTTTTGAGAAGGATGTCTTCTCAGTTTTCTGTGAGCAATATTGTTGCAACGAATTTTAAGTGTACTCGTAGACCCATATACACTCCTGGAAATGGAAAAAAGAACACATTGACACCGGTGTGTCAGACCCACCATACTTGCTCCGGACACTGCGAGAGGGCTGTACAAGCAATGATCTCACGCACGGCACAGCGGACACGCCAGGAACCGCGGTGTTGGCCGTCGAATGGCGCTAGCTGCGCAGCATTTGTGCACCGCCGCCGTCAGTGTCAGCCAGTTTGCCGTGGCATACGGAGCTCCATCGCAGTCTTTAACACTGGTAGCATGCCGCGACAGCGTGTACGTGAACCGTATGTGCAGTTGACGGACTTTGAGCGAGGGCGTATAGTGGGCATGCGGGAGGCCCGGTGGACGTACCGCCGAATTGCTCAACACGTGGGGCGTGAGGTCTCCACAGTACATCGATGTTGTCGCCAGTGGTCGGCGGAAGGTGCACGTGCCCGTCGACCTGGGACCGGACCGCAGCGACGCACGGATGCACGCCAAGACCGTAGGATCCTACGCAGTGCCGTAGGGGACCGCACCGCCACTTCCCAGCAAATTAGGGACACTGTTGCTCCTGGGGTATCGGCGAGGACCATTAGCAACCGTCTCCATGAAGCTGGGCTACGGTCCCGCACACCGTTAGGCCGTCTTCCTCTCACGCCCCAACATCGTGCAGCCCACCTCCAGTGGTGTCGCGACAGGTGTGAATGGAGGGACGAATGGAGACGTGTCGTCTTCAGCGATGAGAGTCGCTTCTGCCTTGGTGCCAATGATGGTCGTATGCGTGTTTGGCGCCGTGCAGGTGAGCGCCACAATCAGGACTGCATACGACCGAGGCACACAGGGCCAACACCCGGCATCATAGTGTGGGGAGCGATCTCCTACACTGGCCGTACACCACTGATGATCGTCGAGGGGCACTGAATAGTGCACGGTACATCCAAACCGTCATCGAACCCATCGTTCTACCATTCCCAGACCGGCAAGGGAACTTGCTGTTCCAACAGGACACTGCACGTCCGCATGTATCCCGTGCCACCCAACGTGCTCTAGAAGGTATAAGTCAACTACCCTGGCCAGCAAGATCTCCGGATCTGTCCCCCATTGAGCATGTTTGGGACTGGATGAAGCGTCGTCTCACGCGGTCTGCACGTCCAGCACGAACGCTGGTCCAACTGAGGCGCCAGGTGGAAATGGCATGGCAAGCCGTTCCACAGGACTACATCCAGCATCTCTACGATCGTCTCCATGGGAGAATAGCAGCCTGCATTGCTGCGAAAGGTGGATATACACTGTACTAGTGCCGACATTGTGCATGCTCTGTTGCCTGTGTCTATGTGCCTGTGGTTCTGTCAGTGTGATCATGTGATGTATCTGACCCCAGGAATGTGTCAATAAAGTTTCCCCTTCCTGGGACAATGAATTCACGGTGTTCTTATTTCAATTTCCAGGAGTGTATTTATTGGTTTTTGTAATCACTTGCTACCCATCTTCGTGTAATATAGGCTGATCTACAGTCACATATTTGCTTGTCGGAAGTTGTCATCTGGTCCCACTGATCTGTCACGGATAATATAAATTTAAAATATTTTGGAAATTTGTATTTTATGGATCATTCATCTGTACAATATTTCAGTAAGCTGGTCTCTGCATATCTGTATGTAACCTTAAGTCACTTATAAATACCTTACAATATTTTCGTAAAGTCTGGCACGCCAGTACTAAATAGAGTTTTTCTCTGTCAATATTGTATGGTATTTATAATTTCATAGATGATTTTAATGGCTGCAAAGAATATCTATTGCCCTAAGTGACCTTTCGCCACCGATTACCTAGTACTCAACACTTGAACTAAGCCTGGCGCGCCAGCAGTAAATGTAAAACAATTCCACATTGTTCTCGATAAGTTTGCAATGTTTGAAAGTAAGGGCATCTTTTACGACATCGTAGCAGCTGCTTTAGTTATCAGGCTACAGCATTTAGAGTATGCTACAGTGGAGTACGACTTCTGGTTTTATGTATGTGACATAAAAGAATGTGATGAGCACAATACGTAATACATGACATAGCAAATGTAAGTAATGCTGCTGCACTGTCAATCTGGTTACGTTAATATAAGTTATGGATTGCTTTATTTATACATGACGATCTCTGCAGATATGTGGCGTTCTTCCAGATTGGTTTATTTCAAGTGTCTGATAATGGCTCACGGCCGAAATTAGCTAATAGCACAATCTTAATAAAGTACATTTCAGTCCACAACGGAAAATGTTTTCATTTATTAAACACTTAGATAATGTCGGATCCACATGGAAGCTAAAAAAAAGTAATGGTTTATTTTATTCTGCCAAAATCACAAAAATGTTTGCTAAAATTTACACAAACGTCAGTTTTACAATTTGTAAATGCTAGACTAAACTGCTGAAGTAATAAGGCTAGTCAATGTAGACCATAAAAGATCGAATATGGGAAATAATTAGTGTGGTCGCTAATATTTGTACAGTGGTACAAGGTGGTGTCATGAACAACATATTAGAAATCCTAACTGGTGAGGACTGGGTGCTAGAGTGGGAGTGCGTTTGAACTACTGTTGCACGTTTTCCTTGAATAACTCGAAAACTAAAGCCTTTAGCGAAAACGTAGCCAAATACTAAAGTTCCTACAAAAATCCTGTTCATTTCTCCTGTCGACCTAATAGTTTGCGCATAGCGAGCGAGAGAATATAAAAATCTCATGCACGATTTATTGAGGCCAGCTAAGACATTGCGAGTTACATAAACCGAGAGCGGCAGGGGCAACTAAATCACCCTATGTATGAATGCCGTCAGTTTCTCGTACATGTCCGACAGAACAGACACCTCTGTGCGAAACATAGATTGTTAATTATAAGAACTGAGAGAAACCAATGCACTAGCTGCATTCGGGTTTTGACATAATACAAAGGCGACAGGTGAAAATTTCTTCCAGACCGGGAATCGAAACCGTTTCTTCCGCTTAACATGTGTGGTCACCTTGACCTCAGCTATCTTGACAAGCATCACATCAGACCTTAACTCTCATCCAGTAGTAAGCAATTAGAATCCCAGTTCACCCTGATTCCCCCAGGAGTTTGGTCGCTTTGTGCATCAGCACTGAAATAATTATAAGAGCTGTTTCGTCTCACTCACACACATGAAGGTATACACACATATACCGCGTGAAAAGAGCAGATATCTGCATGTGGTACCGTAATACGTACACATATCAGTGTGTTGTTTTCTTTTCTCTGTGCCAAACAGTCTTCCACAAACACCTCATACAATTTATGGCCCGGTGTTTACTGTATGGCCATAGCTGCACCACAAAGTGGACTCCGCCTGTCAGTACAGACTATAACCGTTTTGCATCCCCATATCCACACTCCAACACCAAACCTGCTGCCCAGGGTAAAACAATCATTAATGGCTCTCTTGGCACGTGTATTTGGAGGTACTAACCAATTTAAATAGCTGTAATTATAAGTCTGCAGATCAAGTGAATATTGATTTAATGTTGTTCAATACACCGTCAAGAGTCACCAATAGAAATATCTGCACTTATACCCATTGCACCCTATACAGGGTGAAATGTATTTAAACCGACAAACTCTGGGAGGTTTTAGGGGGCATCAAAACAAATATTTATCCCTAATATCATTTTTTCCTATGAGGATTATTTAAACCGGTGGAGGCCGTATTATGCTCATCAGTTGTTAGAGAGGCCGTATTACAATCTTCAGTTGTTAGAGGGAATATTGCGCTCTTCATTTGTAGGCAACTGCTGTCCACCAGTGTAGTAGTGCATTGTTTCTGTTTACTATTGGAGTGATACACCTGGAGTGAGTACACTGATACGGTTGGTGCGTACTACGTAACGTATCACAACGGACGAGCTGCACAGCGGGCTTATCAACAACAATATCCTAATCGCCGTATCCCGCATCATACGACCTTTTCCGTTGCGTACCAACGTCTGCGTGAGACCGGGTCATTTAGCAGATTACCTGGACAGGGACGCCGTCGCACGTTAAGAACGCTGCAATTTGAGGAAGCTGTCTTGCAGCATGTGGAGCGGGATCCTTCAATCAGTGCGGTTCTTCGTTAATGTGTGGGTCGGTGTTGTTGGGGACTGTTGAATTGGGCCGTATCTGCTACCTAGGCCATTAAATGGCGGGCACTATTACAATTTTCTCGCCAGAGCATTGAAAGAATTGCTGGAATACGTCCCGCTCCCTACAAGACAACGCATGTGGTTCCAACATGACGGGGCGCCGGCACATTTCGGTCGTCGTGTGCGTCGATTCCTGGACCGACGGTTCCCAGAAACGTGAATTGGCAGAGGTGGTCCTGTACCATCGCCTGTTCGATCCCCAGATGTGTCCCCTCTGGACTTTTTTGTGTGGGGCTAGATGCGCAATCCTGTTTACGCAACTCCTGTTGCATCAGAAGAGGATCTGGTTGCCCGGATAGTAGCAGCAGCAGGAACAATTCAGTATACCTGTACTCTGGGGTTTTTGCCCGTGTCAGACAGACTATGATCAGAGGGTGTAACCTTTGTTTGCGTGTCAGTGGAGACATTTTTGAAAATCAAATGTAATTGAAATTGGGTTGTGTTAATGCGTTGTCTCCTGGTCATAAAAGAATGGAAAAGTGTTTGTTGGATTAATTAATTTGCGACCAGAGAAAACTTCCTCTACCGGTTTAAATACTCCTCATAGGAAAAAATTACATTAGGGAAAAATATTTGTTTTGATGTCCCCTACAACCTCCCAGAGTTTGTCGGTTTAAATACTTTTTACCCTGTATATGTATGGTGTCTGTTCTGTCAGATATGTCGGACAGAGCAGCCACCACGCATATACGAAGGCCATTCGGAAAGTAAGGTACGATCAGTCGCGGAATGGAAACCACTGTGAAATTCAAAAATGTTTTATTTGAGACAGTTAGCTAGACTTTCCATCTGCTTCTCTACATAGTCCCGCTCAGACTTAGACATTTGTTATAACGTTGTACCAACTTTCCAATGCTTAGTCATAGAAGGCCGCCGCCAGTGCTTTCTGCCAAATCTCTACGCTGGTCTACAGGTCGTTGTTGCGCCAAATTGTTGTTTTCATAGTCAGCGGTTCATGTGAGTGGAAACGAAACTCAGTGGAAGCCAATTTCGGGCTGTATTGTTGGTAATAAACACTTCCCATCGAAATCGTCACAGCAGTATCTTCATTGCCCCTGCAGAGTACAGACGATAATTGACATGAAGAAGGATTCGCATGACAGTCATGTTATGTGGCTGTATAGCTTCAGGCGAAATCTCTCACGTGGTGGGAGACACTGTTTTCTGGGCATCTTTACGTGCTCACTGTGCGCTCAGAACTTAAAAGAGCGACGTGACGCGATCAGTGGGCATACTAGAGACACTGCCCAACACATCTGTGCAAAGCTTAATCGGATTTTCACTGTCGTTTCCATTTCGCGAGCGATTGGACTTTACTTTCCGAATGGCCCTTGTATATGTGTCTACATCTTCATCTCTATGAACGCGACGGCTATTGCGATTTTTCACTGCGGATACACATTACGTACCAACTCCTGTGGAAATCAGGGTAAGCTGACAGCAAGAGGAGCATGGATAAGGACACTACTTGCATACGACAGAAGTGGATTTTGGGTCGGGTGGGAAACGTGTCAGGGTAGCCAAGGGGGTCAAGGCGATATCCGGGTTCGAGATCTCGTGCGGCACCAATTTTCGCCTGTCATCTTTGGATTTATTTCAAAGACTGATTGCGGTTAATGCCGTTGGCTTCTCTGAATTCGAATAATGGAATGATCCTACCAGTCTACGCAAGGCGGAAGGTGGCAGAATTGTGAGCTAGCGCCAGGGAGTGCCCAGGTTAGTCTTCTCAAATGGTCGATAGGGGAAAAGGATTTAAGCCCTTTGATCTCTTTTTGGTCATGTTGCACTATTCATTGAACTTTTAAGGTACACTGTGTGGAAGAACACAAATAAGAAGTTGCTACTCTTTTTCTTCTATTCATAATTAGTTCAGTGTGTAATGATGTACCTACTGCCACCACAGTTACACATCAAAGATATTATTCATTTCCGTTTCCTTTTATAAACAGCGTATTATTTTTGTCACAAGGCAGGCACCGTTGCAGAAATAATATCCGAGTATGTTCATAGAATCTAGCAGCAGTCATACTGACTGACTAGGAAGTGCCTGAAGCGAGCAATCATTTAAGCAGATGCCATCTATAGTCAGTCATTATAACTATTTGCCAGTTTGATTCTCAGCGTATCTGTGGCAACGAATATTGCTTCGTATAAGCTATTATTTTTAAAGACGTATTTGTTTGGTTCGAACTTACTAAACAGTCAGAATAGGGCGCTGCTGTCAGCAGCGTCTATATAAGACAACTAGTGTGTAGCTGAGTTGTTAGATCGGTTGCTGTTGCTACAATAGCATCTTATCAAGATTTAAGTGACTTTGAACATGGTGTTATAGTCGGTGCACGAGCGATGGGACCCGGCGTGTCCTAGGTAGCGATGAAGTGGGGATTATCTCATAAGACCATTTCACGAGTGTACCGTGAATATCAGGAATCCTGTAAAATATCAAATCTCCGACATCGCTGTGACCTGAAAAAGATCCTGCAAGAACGGGACCAACGACGATTGAAGAGAATCGTTCAACGTGATAGAAGTGCAACTCTTCCGCAAATTGGTGCAGAGTCCAATGCCGGATTTTCAACAAGTGTCACTATTCTAACCATTAAACGGAACAACGTCGATATGGGCTTTCGGAGCCAAAGGCCCACTCGTATCCCCTTGATGACTGCACGACACAAAGCTTTACGCCCCGCCTGGGCCTGTCAACAACGTCATTGGAGTGTTGATGACTAGAAACATGTTGCCTGGTCGGACGAGTCTCGTTTAAAATTGTATCGAGCGGATGGACGGGCACTGGTATGGAGACAACCTCATGAATCCATGGACCCTGCATGTCAGCAGGGGAATGTTCAAGCTGGTGAAGGCTCTGTAATGGTGTGGGACGTGTGCAGTTGGAGTGATATGGGATTCCTGATACTTCTAGATACTACACTGACAGGTGGCACGTACGTAAGCATCATGTCTGATCACCTCCCTTCATTCATGTCTACTTTGCATTCCGATGGACGGGCGATTCCAGCAGGAAAATGCGACACCCCACACGTCCAGAAATGCTACACAATGGCTCCAGGAACACTTTTGTGAATTTAAACACTTCCGATGACCACCAGACTCCCCAGACATTAACATTATTGAGCACATCTGCGTTGTATCTCAACGCGCTGTTCAGAAGACATCTCCACCCCCTCGTACTGTTACACGTGTACGGACAGCCGTCCAGAATTCATGGTGTGAATTCCCCCCAGCACTACTTCAGACAATAGTAAAGTCCTTGCCACATAGTATTGTGGCATTTATGAGTGCACGCGGGAGCCCTACACGACATTAGGCAGGTGTGCCAGTTTCTTTGCCTCTTCAGTATATGTAGTAACTGAAGAGTAAAGCGTGTGGAATAAATAAGCAAATATTATTGTCAAAATGATCACAAATGTACTTAGAGAGAAAGAGAGAGAGAGAGAGTGGTGCCTAAAGGAGTATAAGAAATGTGTCCCAGTTAGTGGAAGTACCGAAACTCGAGAAGTCACCTTTCTCGTGAAGTTATTTTTAAAAGTGTGAAGTGAGCAGTCACGGACACAGTGCACGGGTAAAGTGTAAGACAGAGTCGTATAAGTCGCTGCTTTGGAGCCACCAATTGTGTTACACAATTTAAATAATGCCGTCGTTAGGTATAACATTGGTCGTGTAGTCTATAGTTATTTAATAGCGAGCTAGAGCAATGATGAAATGGACATCAAGAAGTTTCTTGCTCAGGTTAATGGCTAACTATACAAAGGAAGTAGTATCTTATATGAAATCATATCTACCGGTCGGAGCTGAATGGTATAACTTCCGCAGATGGTCGAATTAGGTAGCTGTGGCGTGAGACCACTCTTTAAAGTGACTATTGTATTCTACTATTTTTATAATGAGTGTTGTCTTAATCAGTGAAGGTGTTCAGAGAACGCTGTTATAAGAAATTAAGTGCTTTAGTTTGTAACGCCAAACTCTCTCTCTCATATGTCAAACGCTCTTAATTATCACTGGAGTGAAAAATGGATGATATGCGCTTTCATTTTCTAAGTAGACAATGAATGTCCTGTGTTCATTGCCGTAAAGTTAATTCATATTTCACAGTTCTGTACGCTAATGATGCTACAAAGTAAATTAATATACTGTATCCAGAGTTAAAATCAAATGAACTTGTTTGAGACAGTGTGATGCGCAGCGAAAATCATAACTACTTCTGCTGCCGCTGCTAAATGAATTTTGAATTATTATTCGGAGGATGCATTGTGGTGAAACTAATTACAGCGGAGACCGCTTTTTCCGTTACGCGTTTTAAAATTGCAACGTTCAATGAGAAAAGGCTACATTTCAGTGAAACGTTTGAACTAACTTACGTTTAGTAGAATAAAAATTCGAAAATGTTGAACACAATCACATTATTACTTAGTAACAAGGTCACATACACAATTACATAGATAACCAGCCACCACAGTGCTTTCTTGACCTTCAGTACGGTGTAGGCTATTCATACTTTAATCCACTGTGTGCTTGTTTACATAACTGTTGTTTGATACTGTTTGCTGTGTATGTTGAGACCGTGTGAAAGTGTATATGGCATTATACAGTGTCATTCAAATTAATGTGTCTCATTTATGGTATTCATCCCCACATCCAACCATCACGTCTTTAGAGTGCAGATTATACATAGTTTTGTGATTTGTTTGTTCCTCCCCTATTGTGTTTTGATACAAAATTATAAGTTTAATAGCCTGAATACATTAGCTTAACATTAGATAAATATTTCAGACACAGTTCCCAAGCAGGTTTTATACACGATTGCTGTTGTGTCGGACCCATGCCTCACGGTCAATGCAAGGTAATTCCCAATTACGATCGGATGAATACGGTGAACGAAAGTGGTAGCATCACAAATTCCCTAAATGGAATTTTCACAGCGAACAGAAGTTGAAGTCTCTGTAACATTAAAGAGAAAGCTTGTATACTGAGTATTAATCTTCCTACGTAGTAATTTTTTGTAATTTACCACTTATCAATGACAGCAATTTGTAGTGTCACAGAGTCGAGAATATCTTCTTTCCAAGTCACAGAGAAAGAGGATGAAGTGTGTCGAATAAACCGTAATTAAGATTTAGTCAGTGTGTCTCACCTATCTCCATAGATTTAAATTTCCTTCAGTTTGTGATTCCACTGTAGTTCTTCATGAGTTTTCGGTAATGAAACATGACTAGCGTGACAGACAAACATCGTATATATTGAACTCCTCACAACAAAACTATATTCAGTCGAGCAATTGCTGATAAATTACGTCAACGATTTGGGTTAAGAAGTAAAAGAAAGTATCTGATTTGTAAACAGTGGAAAAATAAACCTCCAGTCTCCGTATTTTGTATTGACTCAAGCAATTAACGAAGTCTGAAGTTAATGGTGGGCTGTCTGTAGAACTGGAAATAGCAACACAAATCGATATTTACCGTGGTTGGTTGTTACTTTACCTTTGGCAATTACTCGATGTGGCAGAGCGCCGGAAACGCAAGGTAATTTAATGACGGAGTTTGCGGAAGCCCTCAGTCGTGTTTATAAGCCAAACTAAAATCAACATACATATTCAGTACTAGCGTTATATCGCTGACGTGTCCTTGCTTTCCTGTTAACCGTTGACGCCGCACAAATTGGATACGTTTACCGCAACCGAAATTAAATTGCCAAGTGAGATATGCAAAATGTTCAATATACGCTGCTCGTCATTAAAGCTGAAATCCGAGAAAGAACACCAAAGAAGAAAATTTCACTTACTGTGCATATACAGTATAGCAGTAACAATAGGTTATTTAATTCGTTGTTGATTTAGGACCATACAGAATGCGAAATTTAGTACACAGATATCTCTGGCAAAAAGGATGGTTCGAACCCAGCTGGGTATCAAGTCGACCTGAGCTTGCATAATAAATACAAGTACTGAGTAGAAACTATATGTTTCCAGAGACCTTCTCAAGTTCAAAAATGGCTCTGAGCACTATGGGACTCAACTGCTGTGGTCATCAGTCCCCTAGAACTTAGAACTACTTAAACCTAACTAACCTAAGGACAGCACACAACACCCAGCCATCACGAGGCAGAGAAAATCCCTGACCCCGCCGGGAATCGAACCCGGGAGCCCGGGCGTGGGAAGCGAGAACGCTACCGCACGACCACGAGATGCAGGCCCTTCTCGAGTCTTAAACATCAATTATGTATACAGGGTGTATCATAATTAATGGCGTAAATGCATACAGTTGAAAGTACACGATACTAGAAGCAAAAAAGTCTCAGTAAACATACGGTTGAAAATGCATACCGTAAGAGCTACGAGCAATTTTTCATCTTCGATACTGTGAAACAAATCTCTTCTACTGCAGGTTCTTTGCTTTCCATAATTTGAGAAGTGGTGGTTGGACCAAAATAAGAAAAAAATGTTCAGCAAACGTTTGCTCTAAAATGCGTACCTTAAAAGTTACGAGCACTTGATCATTAGAAGAGTTGTGTTTCAAAGTAGCGAAGATGGACAAGTGCTCATAGCTCTTAAGGAATGCATTTTAGAGCACATGTTTACTGGACTTTTTTTCTTGTTTTGGTCCATACTACCAGCTCCCAAAGTATGGAAAGCAAGGAACTTGCTGTAGAAGAGATTTGTTTCACAGTATCGAAGATAAAAATTGCTCGTAGCTCTTAAGGTATGCATCTTCGACCCTATTTTTACTGAGACTTTTTTGCTTCTAGTATCGTGAACTTTCAACTGTATGCGTTACGCCATTAATTATGAGACACCATTTATGTGCAGACTGAAGCGATGAATGAAAATTTGCACCATAGCTGGGATTCGAACGCTGGTCTCGTGCACACTAGGCAGGTGCGCTAACCACTACACTTGATTAAAGCACCTATGCCTGGGTTTCAGACAGGATCCGCCGTTTCGTTCGATGGCGATGTGCTATTCCAATACCGCTTTTGTGCGGCCTTGGTACGAACTGCCTCAGTCCGCGCATACGCATCATAGATTCAGGTATGGCATTCCATCCTGATTCAGCTCTTCCCGACTGCACCAACCGTAGTGGCTAGAGAATGGAAAGGCGCCATTCTCTCGGAAAACCATGACAGTATCTTTTTAGTTGGCAACAGGCCTTGAAAATGTCATGGACAGGAAAACAGTTGAAAACCGTTGGTATCGACGTACGTCAGGAAAGCAAGGGAAACTTACATTCTTTTGTTATCGTGTTTAAAGAAAATATCACGGAGACCTGGAGGTTATTGCACAGCCATATGGTGTATCAAGTCAGAAATGTACACGAACATCTGCACCTACATATACAGGGTGAGTCACCTAACGTTACCGCTGGATATATTTCGTAAACCACATCAAATACTGACGAACCGATTCCACACACCGAACGTGAGGAGAGGGGCTAGTGTAATTGTTTAATACAAACCATCCAAAAATGCACGGAAGTATGTTTTTAACACAAACCTACGTTTTTTTTAAATGGAACCACGTTAGTTTTGTTAGCACATCTGAACATGTAAACAAATACGTAATCAGTGCCGTTTGTTGCATTGTAAAATATTAATTACATACAGAGATTTTGTAATCTAAAGTTGACGCTTGAAACCTCCAGCGTTCAGTTGCGTGTTATAACAAAGACGGGCCATGGTCGGCGAGCAGCATCTGCAAGGACATGTTTACGATGACGACCGTGTTTACGAGTGTGGCTGTAGTGCACTGTTGTGGTTTGGTCTATCTGTCGCAGTGTCCGCATGTAGCGCTTGCTGCTATTGTTATTCTGCATTCGTCTCCGCACGCAGACCAACTGACGCTTGAAACCTCCAGCGTTCAGTTGCGTGTTATAACAAAGACGGGCCACGGTCGGCGAGCAGCATCTGCAAGGACATGTTTACGATGACGACCGTGTTTACGAGTGTGGCTGTAGTGCACTGTTGTGGTTTGGTCTATCTGTCGCAGTGTCCGCATGTAGCGCTTGCTGCTATTGTTATTCTGCATTCATCTCCGCACGCAGACCAACTGTAGTACACCGTGTTACCAGACGTCTGTGATAGTGTAGTGTTGTAGGAACTGTGACCATGGTGTATTCGAACTCTGAAAAGGCGGAGATGATACTCATCTATGGCGAGTGTCGACGAAATGCAGCTGAAGCCTGCAGGGTATATGCAGAACGGTACCCGGACAGAGAGCATCCAACGTGCCGAACATTGCAAAACATCTACCGCCAACTGTATGCAACAGGTATGGTCGTAACACGCAAACGGGTCCGTAACAGGCCCGTCACAGGAGAAGCGGGTGCAGTTGGTGTGTTAGCTGCTGTTGCCATGAACCCACACATGAGTACACGGGACATTGCGAGAGCCGGTGGAATGAGTCAAAGTAGTGTCATGCCCATACTGCATCGTCACCGCTTTCACCCGTTTCATGTGTCGCTACATCAGCAATTACATGGTGATGACTTTAATCACCGAGTGCAATTCTGTCAATGGGCATTAACAGAGAATGCGTTGCAGTACTACCTGTTTACCGATGAAGCGGGTTTCACAAACCACGGGGCAGTGAATCTACGGAACATGCATTACTGGTCCGTGGACAATCCTCGCTGGCTCAGACAGGTAGGGCGACAGCGACCGTGGACTGTAAATGTATCGTGCGGAATCATTGGCGACCACCTCATTGGTCCTCACTTCATTGCAGGGGCCCAAACAGCTGCAACATACATCGCGTTTCTACAGAACGATCTGCCAACGTTGCTCGAAAATGTCCCAGTGGAAACGCGTCGACGTATGTGGTATCAGCATGATGGTGCACCTGCACATTCCGCAATTAACACTAGGCTGACTCTTGACAGGATGTTCGACGGGCGTTTCATAGGACGTGGAGGACGCATAAATTTGCCAGCCCGTTCTCCTGATCTTACACCTTTGGACTTCTTTCTGTGAGGCACGTTAAAGGAGAATGTGTACCGTGATGTGCCTACAACCCCAGAGGATATGAAACAACGTATTGTGGCAGCCTGCGGCGACATTACACCAGATGTACTGCGGTGTGTACGACATTCATTACGCCAGAGATTGCAATTGTGGGCAGCAAATGATGGCCACCACATTGAACATCTATTGGCCTGACATGTCGGGACACACTCTATTCCACTCCGTAATTGAAAACGGAAACCACGTGTGTGCGTGTACCTCACCCCTCATGGTAATGTACATGTGCGTCAGTGAAAAAGACCAATAAAAAGGTGTTAGCATGTGGACGTAATGTGCTGTTCCAGTCTCTTCTGTACCTAAGGTCCATCACCGTTCCCTTTGGATCCCTACGTAATTCGGTGCTCTCCGATACACACGATCGAACAGCGGAGGAGTGGTACTCAAGCGGCAATTTTAGGTTACAATATCTCCGGATGTAATTAACATTTTAGAATGCAACAAACGGCACTGATTACGTATTTGTTTATATGTTCAGATGTGCTAACAAAACTAACGTGGTTCTATTTTAAAAAACGCAGGTTTGTGTTAAAAAACATACTTCAGTGCATTTTTTTATGGTTTGTATTAACCAATTACACTATCCCCTCTCCGCACGTTCGGTCTGTGGAATCGATTCGTCAGTACAAATACTGGTTTACGAAATATATCCAGCGGTAATGTTAGGTGACTCACCCTGTATACTCCTCAAGCCAACGTACGGTGCGTGGCGGAGGCTACCCTATACCAGTATTAGGCAATTTCCTGTCCCGTTTCACTCGCAAATAGATCTAGGGGAAAACGACTGTCTATATGCCTCCGTATGACCCCTAATTTCGCGTATCATATCTGTCAGCTCCTTAGGCGAAATACATGTAGCCTGCAGTAGAATCATTCTGCAGCCAGCTTTAAATGCTGGCTCTCTAAATTTTCTCAACAGTATGTTTGTTTGCATGGCCATCTTCCGCAGAAGCTGTTAAAATTAGTTATTACTGGTTTCTCCCTCTTAAGCCAACTGCACTTTAATTAAAGAGGATTTTACGTCGTATGCGTTTCGCTTTTACACACACACATTTTTTTTTCTTTTTTAATGTAGTGCTACAGGGTTAGGCATTGCTTGCAATAAATACGAAAACCAGTGATCAGACATAAACTCCGTAATACTGTACTACATGAGAACACACACAGCTTCAGTTCGAATTCCAAAACTGAGGTGAAGTGCAAATAACTCAACTGCAGCGTAAGAAAATGGGCAGGGAGCCAAAAACTGCCAAGTGTATTTGTGAAACAAAGTTTTTCAACATCAGCCTCTGGTGACTAAGAGGGAATAAGCAGTGGTTTGGAGAATATCTAAAGACAAGAACACCGTAATGAAATTACACACCAACTTTTTATAAAAAGTGCTGGTTTTAGTCTAGCACAACAAAAAATGTGCAAAGCTGTATACCCAATTTGCAGAATGACCATAGAGGATGCTTTATAAATAAAAGCGAAAAGCGTCTGATGTAAAATTCTCTTTAATTAAATTGCAGTAATCCTAAGACAGAAAAACCAATAATACTGATTTCTCAATAGTGTTCCTCAAATAGAACGTCGCTCTCCCTCCAGGCATTCCATATGAGTTCCCGAAGTATCTTCCTAACACTTGCGTGTTGCTCAATCCTACCGGTAAGAAATGCAGCTGCCAGCCACTGAACTGGTGCGGTGTTTTCCTTCAATCCGACCTGTTAACGGATCCAAAACACTCGAACAGTACGCAATAATAGGTCGCATTAGCGTCCTGTATGCGGACTCGTTTACAGATGAAACACACTTTCCCAAAACTCTCCCAATAAACCAAACCCGACCTGATTACCTACTACAATTCTAAATTTGACGGCTGCTGTCCAAATTACGCCACTGATCTATGAGAACTACGGGTACCCGTCTGAAAAGACGAGGTGTTATCATTCTTGAGTCCATTGTTCCCGGGTACGCCGTTGTCGGCGCGCTGTTATCTGGTACCACGTTTAGGAAACCCGCAAGAATGGTCGTAGTGCAGTCATGGTGGTCCAGAAGTCGTCACGCTGTCCCTGTAGATATATGTATTACAGTAGAGATGTGCATTCCCCAACTGAAGGTATGTAACATCTCTCCAAGATCCTGCACCGCCGCGCGAACGATGTGTGTCTCCTCTTAGGCGATAATGACGTGGCTCCGTTGGGATTCTTGACGACGTTGAGTTAAACCGATCTGAACTCACTGATTCCACATTTGCATGACAGTCACGAGATTCCCACCAATGCGAGCACCAGCGTGGTGGAACGATAAACCGCAGTCCATTGGATACGATCTCGTCACTGTCGAAATCCAATATTTGTTGGTAAACGTATCTTCTTGTCACACGAAGCATAACATAACCCCTCAAATAAACCACTTTCAAAAGCGATTTCTGAGTAATAAACGCGCTGCACTAGTTTTCTTTGTACATACATTGATTGTAGCTGGCTTTCTCTCCTGCCTTTCCACTTTTCCCCCATTGAAACATTGGCCTTGTGGTGTCACCGCCAGACACCACACTTGCTAGGTAGTAGCCTTTAAATCGGCCGCGGTCCGTTAGCATACGTCGGACCCGCGTGTCGCCACTGTCAGTGATTGCAGACCGAGCGCCGCCACACGGCAGGTCTAGTCTAGAGAGACTCTCTAGCACTCGCCCCAGTTGTACAGCCGACTTTGCTAGCGGTGGTTCACTGACTACTTACGCTCTCATTTGCCGAGATAACAGTTTAGCATAGCCTTCAGCTACGTCATTTGCTACGACCTAGCAAGGCGCCATATTCAGTTACTATTGATATTGTGAATCATGTACCGTCAAGAGCGACGTTCATCGTTGATGGATTAAAGTTAAGTATTCCACCAGCTACGTCCGCTTTCTGAATTCTAATTCCTTGTCATGTTCCAGACCTCACGTCACTGTAGTTCTTCCCTCCTCACGCCAGCCTGCGTGAGCTATGACGTGTGCATTTCGGCCTCCTCTAGTAACACGGTGTTGGCTCTTCTGCCAACTACAACATGTCTCTAGTTTACGAGGAGTAAGGATAAAATCCGACAAAAGTGATTTATGTTTCCATAAGTTATGGGGTGATACCATAAACATGGATGCTCCAGGTCTCGCATTCGTAAGATTATCCCAGTCTGGTCCCAAGGTTGCTCCATTGACATAGACATTGTCGGTTTTCTTCCCATCTTTTTCCAATCAAATGCTATACTCCATCTCTAGTCAGACGACAAAAGGCTGTTAAGAGTGACCTTCCTCCCTGTCATTTGTTAGTTATGTAAAGAGTGAGAACTTGTCATTGTCAGTAAGCGTGGCAGCGTGTTTACCATGTGGGGAACACGAGTTCCATTTCCGGTAGCGACAGGGGCTTTCTTTGATGTGAGGATTTGAAGAAAGTATTCATTTTTCTGAGGCCAGCTTTAGAACGTGATTGGAAGAAAAGTAGCAACTTGAAGGTAGGAAAACTGATAACTGACGGCGCCGTTTGTTGTGAATAACATTGCAGCCGGTCAGCCAGCATGGTCCTATGGAGTTGGGAACAATAAAACTGAACAAACATTTTTAAATAATTAACAAACAGAATGGTGTTCTGGCTGTGCGGCTAAATAAGTAACATGGAATCCCAAAGTCCTCGGAAGAGTCCACGGCTGGTTATAGAAGTTTTGTTTTCACCAATGATACTCATATCTTCTTTGGCAGCCCTGACGCCAGCAACGAGCGTTTTTCGCTTGCTGTGTTTCGAGATAAGTAATTTAGCTAGTAATTAATTGTTTTTTACTGTATATTCTATAGTATTTACGTCCATTAGTGTCAGATAGACTTGTTAAATGAAGGTTTCAATTTCTATTTGCGTCTGAATAGGAAAAGCGAAGTTTCTGTTTAGGACAGTTTCGCGTGTACGCAAACGTTTGTTTACATTCTTAACTGACGTTAAATACGCAGGATTATCAATTAAGTCAAAGTACAATACTCAGTATTTACGTTTATTAGTGTCATTTAGACTCGATACACTGAAGGTAATAGTTTTTATACGTTTCATTAGGTAATTTTTCGCGTGTGCGTAAACGTTTGTTCACATTAAATACGAGGGTTAATCAGTTTAAGTTAGTGTACAATACTCAGTATTTACGTTTATTAGTGTCATTTAGACTCGATACATTGAAGGTACCAGTTTTTATATGTATTATTTGGAAACGTGATACTGTCAGTGAATTCTAACCTCACTTCTTTACGCTTGACTAGCGCAACCCTAACTGTTAGTTAAGCAAACGTAAAACACGTGGTAAATTAGTGTTACACTTCAATATCTGAGTAAATCAGTGTTATAATACAACTTATGAGCCCTTCTTACCTACGGGTTAGTTAGTAGAAAGCTAAAACTCACCTCACAGTCTGTTTAAATTCCTTAGCTTGTTCAGGGCTTTAGTGATCGTGTACTGCAAGCCTACAGGTTCCTATGAAGTAGAGTTCGTATTTGTGCTTTACATTCTGAACTCTTATTGCTAGCTAAAGGTTAGTTTTGTACCAGCATCTGTCAGTATACAATACTCAGTATTTACGTTTACTAGTGTCTTTTAGACTCTATACATAGAAGGTAGCAGATTTTTATAGTTTTATTAGGTCACTTTTGCGTGTATGTAAACGTTTGTTTACATTATAAAAATGGCTCTGAGCACTATGGGACTTAACATCTATGGTCATCAGTCCCTAGAACTTACAACTACTTAAACCTAACTAACCTAAGGACGTCACACAACACCCAATCATCACGAGGCAGAGAAAATCCCTGACCCCGCCGGGAATTGTTTACATTATAAATAAGAGGGATAATCAGTAGGTGTAGCTTACCGTAGGTTACTGTTTAATTCAAAAATGGGTCAAATGGCTCAGAGCACTATGGGACTTAACTTCTGAGCCCGCATCTCGTGGTCGTGCGGTAGCGTTCTCGCTTCCCACGCCCGGGTTCCCGGGTTCGATTCCCGGCGGGGTCAGGGATTTTCTCTGCCTCGTGATGGCTGAGTGTTGTGTGCTGTCCTTAGGTTAGTTAGGTTTAAGTAGTACTAAGTTCTAGGGGACTGATGACCATAGATGTTAAGTCTCATAGTGCTCAGAACCATTTGAACCATTAACTTCTGAGGTCATCAGTCCCCTAGAACTTAGAACTACTTAAACCTAACTAACCTAAGGATATCACACACATCCATGCCCGAGGCAGGATTCGAACCTGCGACCGTAGCAGCAGCGCGGTTCCGGACTGAAGGGCCTAGAACCGCTCGGCCACAGGGGCCGGCAATTCTTTAATAATATTCACTAGATAGCCCCTAGCAGTTTACAGTAGGTCACTGTTTTTTTTTCTTTAGTATTCACTAGATAGCCCCTAGCAGGAAACTAAGCTCCAGATGAACTTTCTAACATACATTTTTATTCGTTTTCATTGTTGAGTGTCCTTTCTGCCACCTATAGTGTAGCTGTTAGCCTTGTGTGGCAGCAGGTTTCCTTACGTTTCTTATAGTAAATCACATATTATTTATATTGATAGGGACTGTTGTGTGCGGATGCTGGAGGAGTTGGCCATAGTCCAAACGCAGCTGGAAGCTTTCTTGGCCACAGTCAGCAGGCTCCAAAGTGCCAACTTGAGGAGCGGTGGGGATGGGGTGTCTGGGGCAGCCTCTGGTGTTCTAGATGTGCAGGGAGGGATGTCACAGCTCTCTGTCACTGAGCTGACTTCAGGTGCGACTGAGCCGGCCGGCCCACTCTCACCTCACCCTCAAGGCGAAGGCTGCATGGGAGACGCAGGCTCCTGGAAAATCCCCTGCACTTTGCTAATAGATTCAGTGTGCTAGTTGATGCTGGCGGGGGAGGCTGAGCCGGATCAGAATGCACCTTCTGACAGGATAGTGGCCGCTCCTTCAGCAAGGTCCGGACAGGCTCGTGGGACAGGGGTTTATTAGTAGTTGGAAGCTCCAATGTTAGGCTGGTCACGGAGTCCCTCAGGAACTTATCGGCTACGGCGGGGAAGAAGTCCAACGTTCAGTAGGTGTGCTTACCAGGGGCCCTTCTCCGAGATGTGGAAGAGGCTCTTCGGAGGCTATCGAGCGTGCGGGGTGCAGCCAGCTCCAGATTGTTGCACATGTCGGCACCAGCGATGACAGTCGTCGAGGTTCCGAGGAAATCCTTGGGTCCTTTCCACGGCTGGCTAAATGGGCGAAGGCGGCCTCCATGTCTCGAGGAGCGAAAGCCAAGCCGACGATTTGCAGCATCGTACCCAGGCTGGACCAGGGTCCTCTGGTTTGGAGTCGAGTGGAGGATGTAAACCAGTGGCTACGTAGACTCTATGACGAAAATGGTTGTAGATTCCTCGACCTACGCTATGGGGTGGAAGGTTGTAGTACGCCCCTCGATAGATCAGGGGTGCACTACACACTGGAAGCAGCTACATGGGTAGCACAGTACTTGTGGCGTGCACATGAGTATTTTCAGACTAGGTTCGTCCCCACGGGAAACAAACCGTTGGCCTGAAACATTACCAGTTCATGGCAGTGATGTGGGTGTGCCGACTTTAAAAATTGTTAATTCGCCTAAGTAGGTCATTCCAAAGGATTTAAATATGCTAAATATCATGTTAGTAAGTTTTCGAAGTGTCTATAGCAAGATCCCCAAGTTACTCTCCAAAATAAACAGTAGTAATGCCAATATTGTATTACGTACCGAAAGCTGGTTGAAACCATACATAAATAGCAGTGAAATTTTTAACTTGGATTGGACAATGATTAGGAAAGATAGGATTGATGCTGTCGGAGGTTGTGTGTTCATTGCAGTTAAAAGCTGTTTAAACGCAATTGAGTTCCATACTGCGTCAGACTGTGAAATAGTCTGGATAAAGCTGTCAATCAGATAAGGAGTGACCACTGTATTAGGATGTTCTTATAGACTACCAGCATCCTCAACAAACGTTGCAAAACATTTCAGGGAAAGTCTTGAGTACATAGGAAATAAGTATCCAAATTCTCCATTAGTTATAGGTGGAGACTTTAATGTGGCGTCCACTGACTCGGAAAATTACATGTTTATCTAAGGGGGCACAAGCAAAGGCCCGTATGGAGTTATTCTAGGAGCCCTCTCAACATACAACCTTGAGCAATTGGTTAGAAGCCCAACTCGAGATGGGAATATATTAAATATCTTGGCGACAAACAGACCTGATCTTTTTGAGGAAGTTAATCTAGAAGAATGTGTTAGTGACCATAATGTCGTTGTGGCTTCTGTGTCAATGGAAGTTGCAAAGAAACTAAAGAAACAGCGTAGAGTTTTATTGTTTGGGAAAGCAAATAAAAGTGTCATTAATGAATATCTTCATAGTCAGCTCCAAGCATTCACCGGGAGACACAAAGATACTGAGCATCTTTGGTCGGAAGTTAAAGGGATTATCCACCACGTGCTAGAGAAATATGTGCCTAGCAAAAACGCAGGGGAGGGAAAAGATCCACCTTGGTTCAACAAACATGTTAGGAGGTTGCTGAGAAAGCAAAGAATTTTGGACAGTCGTTTTAAACGTAATCACTGCCCCGCTGACAAACA
This sequence comes from Schistocerca serialis cubense, assembly GCF_023864345.2. Taxonomy (NCBI): domain Eukaryota; kingdom Metazoa; phylum Arthropoda; class Insecta; order Orthoptera; family Acrididae; genus Schistocerca; species Schistocerca serialis. The sequence goes on from NC_064640.1 coordinate 156,476,700, forward strand.
GAAATTATGCGAAATGAAAGCAGCTGTCAAAAGGTCAATGAGAGATTCTTTTAACGAATTTGGAAGCAATATTTTATCTGCAGATTCTAAAAATAGCCGAAAAAATTTTGGTCGTACGTAAAATCTATGAATGCAACGAATAATTCAATACCTTCTCTTGCTGACAGTACGAGGAATGTAACGGATGATGATAAACAGAAGGCCGAAATTCTAAACCTAGCTTTCAAAACTTGTTTACGGTAGAGGACTGATGCACCATTCCCCCTTGGGCGCTGATGATCACGCTGTTTAACGCCCGTAAACCTCAAACACACACACACACGCACACCATTCCCCCTTTCAATTATCGAACAAACGCAAGGATGGTTGACATCGTATTTAGTGTATCTGGGACTGTAAAACAGTTAAGGTCATTAGACATCAGGAAGGTATTTGGCCCAGACAATACCCCCATTAGATTTCATGTTGACTACGCTACAAATATAGCACCATTCTTATCAATCATCTATCAGAGATAATTGGAACAGCGGAAAGCTCCACGGGACTGGAAGAAGGCCCAGGTCATAGCAATCTATAAAAAGGGTAGAAAATCGGAAGCACATAATTAGTGGCCAATTTCACTGACATCTATTTGTTGTAGAAACATGAAACATATTTTGTGTTCAGACATAATGACCTTTCTAAACTCTGAAAAGCTCATCTACAGAAACCAGCACGGTTTTAGGAAACAGCGGTCATGTGAGACACAGTTGGCGCTCTTTGTGCCTGATATACAACAAGCTCTAGATACCGGCTCCCAAGTTGATGCCATATTCCTCGACTTTCGGAAGGCGTTCGACTCAGTTCCGCACTGTCGCTTGCTCCAAAAAGTGCACACTTACTGTCTATCCGATGACATATGCGGTTGGATAGAAAGTTTTGTAACAGAGAGAGAGAGAGAGAGAGCAGTGTGCCGTCCTGAATGGGGAGACTTCAGCACAAACAAGCGTAACATCAGGTGTGGCCCAGGGCAGCGTAATAGGTCCGCTGCTTTTTTCGATTTGCATAAGCGATCTGGTTGATGGTATTGACAGCGGCATTAGACAGTTTGCCAATGATGCTGTAGTCTACAGGAAAGTAGTATCACACGAAAGTTGTGAACAAATCAATGAGGATTTGCAGAAAATTAATGAGTGGTGTAATGATTGGCAGTTATCTCTCAATATTAGTAAGTATAACCTACTGCGTATAACAAAGCAAAAATCCCCAATAATGTACGAGTACAAAATAAATGCCCACGAAAGCGGTAACATCCGTCAAGTATCTGGGTGTGACTATTCGAAATGATCTCAAATGAGACGACCAGATTACACAAGTGACTGGTAAGGCGAACTCTAGATTGCGGTTTGTTGGTTGAATCTTGAAGCGATGCAGTCCTTCAACAAAGGAAATTGCTTACAATACTTTAGTTCGTCCACTCTTAGAGTATTGTTCGTCTGTATGGGACCCTTACCTGTTGGGTCTGATTCAGGAGATTGAGAAGGTCCAAAGAAGAGCGACAAGATTTGTGACTGGTACATTTAGCCATCGCGAGAGCGTTAGAAATCTCATAGAAAGTTTGAAGTGGGACACACTTGCTGATAGACGACGCACTAAACGGAAGTGGCTCCTCACTAAAATCCAAAATCCGATCTTCGCCGAGGATGTAGAGCATATATTATTACCATCAACTTTCAAATCGCGCAATGACCACCATTCAAAGATAAGGCAAATTAGAGCTCGTTCTGAGGTGTGCAGACAGTCGTTTTTCCCTCGAGCGATCCGCGAGTGGAACAGATGGGGGAAATATGACATCGGCGCGAATAGTGCCCTCAGCCACACACTGCTTGGTGGCGAACGGGGTATATATTTAGATGTGTTGTATGTTTAGTACATTCGTGACTCAATAATCAACTTTGACACATTTTATGACTGTGAATTAAACACGCATAGATTATACAAGTGAACATAAAACGGTGTGTAATCACTCTTAGGTGCCTCTCAAAATTACATAGTGTAATGCGGTTGGGCGAAAGTCGCCTTTCAAAACCTGGAAATGAAACGTGTAGAGAGTGGGATATTTATTACTAATTCGTGCGAGAAACAATGCCCAACTGAAGTATTTATATACCTGTTTCATACATAATCATTGAATTGATAAGAGGAATATTGGCAACAGCTTCACTAAGACGGTGTCATAAACATGTGCTTAAATATTGTGCATTAAATTTAATTAAATGACTGAGAAGTGCACAAATGAGTAACCAGAGTAACCACACTGCTGAATTAACACACTGTAATAAGATAAAAGAATCAAACAATAGCTACACACCATGTGGGCTTTACAGTACAAGTGAACGTGAGTTTCCAGCAGTCACAGATATCCAAGTTTTCTACAGAAGTATTCCAGCAGTTCATTAAACAATATGCAGGGCAGGAGAGGATGACTAAACTGAGTGCATAAAGTATTAGACTGAATTACTACGACGCGGTCCTGTAGCCGGATTTCTGAGCCTCTGTAGTAACAGGTGGCTGAATACATGTACATACAGTTCGTCACCAAACTAACACTCGAAATAACCGTAATTTAAGTGTGAAAACAATAATATCTACCTATTGAAATGTCTTACACGTTGCTTGTTAATAATTACTGCAAATAGCTGTAACGATCTCACTGAGTCTCCAAGTGCAAACGTCAGCTCTGACCACCTTACAACTCATGGCCGCCGTGTACGGAACACATGGCCAGCCCATTCAAACTTCGCCGGTCTCGTGACCCACTCACCCGCTCTCGCGCTTAACTGGCCGAATGAAGAGGAACTCGCGGAACGTGGAAAGCTTAGTGTTTCACAAGAAGCTTAAAGAGGCTGCATCATATTTCAATAGCGATTAGAGGATATCTCTGCAAACGTATGCAAAGATTATTAGGCGACCTAAAGAAATCAATACTGTGAGTGAAATGAAGGTAGTAATTTATCATGAAACTTTGGATCTGTGAAAATAATCAAGTTTCACCCTGATCAGAGCGACTTTTAAATGACTGGCTGACCCAGATCTCAAACCCGAGGGTGACAAATACGTATAATGTCCCTCAGGACGATATTTAGTAATGTGATGTAACTCAGATTGTTGGCCACTGTACTTTTATCTGATGTATGAACAAAGAAGTTGGTTGCAAATGAAACTTACGGAATATTATTTTTAATGTAGAGTATTTAAAAACTTTTTTGCGCTAAGTACACAGGCATAAAAAATAGGATTCAAATGGTACCTGTATTGGACAGAAAGCATTTCTATCGCCTTGGCAAACGGAATACTTCTACGTGCCACGTCACAAACATTTGTTTGGCACTGTATTGGCTTCAGTGTGGTACTCGAACGAAGAATGAACGAAAACGCTCTTTCAGCGTGACTCATGTTGCCCATATCGTGCGTTCACATTATACTTAGAATATTACGTGTCACTGTGTAAAGGATGTAACGTGAGTACCTTGATCTGAAAACCAACTGACGCTGTTACACTAAACCTCCGCGGACAAAAATGTGGTAATGGCATGGGTCGTTTTCGCTACAGCAGATTCTATCACTCACCTATTCCTCGCTGAGCAACATTAACCAAGGAGTAGCTTTACCGTGCAGTAACAGTTACTAACTGTAAGGCACACAAGGTAAACAAGCTGTTCCTGACTGCGGCCACCATGTCTTTCAAGCATAGATTTTTCTTGGATGTATTTGGGAAAAATTTCAACGCCAACACTAACGAGCGTTTTGTCATAGTATGAGAGTTTTCAAGAACTTCGATTTAAGAAAATCGTAATTTAATACCTTATCTGATGTAAAAGTGAAGAGGATTGAACATAAAAAAAACTTAATTGCCCCCGGCGTACGTCATAAAATTTGCCACATTTTCCATTTTAGCTTAGCTACGACCGCACCTCGCTATATTTATTGGTTATGGACATATTGTAGGGTCTATCTCAGCTTCCTCCTGATACTGCGGGTAATCGATTATGAACAGTATAGTGAACGCAGTATCGTACCCATTATAGATAGGAAACCAACACCGACCACAGTAGCACAAGATTATGTGCCATCTACCTCCAAACGTTCTGAAGAGATTGAAAGAATATATGATGTACAATAAATTATTCAGATCGTTAAGGGAGACAAAACTTCAGTTGTCATGGGAGACTGGAATTCTATAGTATATACAGAAAAAGAAGGAAAAATAGTAGGACGGCATAGACTAAGGGAAGGAATGAGACGAGAAACCAGCTGATAAAATCGTTGGAAGCCATAATTTAAGCATTGCTTAAGCTTGGTTTAGGAATCGTGACTAGAAACTCTATACATGGAGGACACATGGAGAAATCGGAAGGTATCAAATAGACTATGTAATGGTAAGGCAGAGGTTTCGAAACCAGATTTTGAACTGCAGAACATTGATGGAAGAAGAAGTAGTGTCTGACCATAATTTATTGGTTATCACTGCAGAATAAAAATAATAAAGTGGCAGATAGTTAAGAGATTAAGGAGATGAAACCGGAGTAAATTGAAAGTGTGGTGTCACCGCCAGACACCACACTTGCTAGGTGGTAGCCTTTAAATCGGCCGCGGTCCGTTAGTATACATCGGGCCCGCGTGTCGCCACTGTCAGTGATTGCAGACCGAGCGCCGCCACACGGCAGGTCTAGAGGGACTTCCTAGCACTCACCCCAGTTGTACAGCCGACTTTGCTAGCGATGGTTCACTGACAAATTACGCTCTCATTTGCCGAGACGATAGTTAGCATAGCCTTCAGCTACGTCATTTGCTACGACCTAGCAAGGCGCCATTATCATTTGCTATTTGTCTTGTGATGCATGTAACGTCAGACCGATGTTCACCAATTATGGATTAAAGTTAAGTATTCCAGAAGCTACGTACCTATTTTGCTAGTCTCTATTCCTTTAACCGTTCCAGACCTCACGCCAGCCTGCGTGAGCTTAAACGCGTGCCTTTCGGCTTCCTCTCATAGAGGCTTGGCTGTCTTGCCAAGTCACAAGAGAAAGAATCAGAGATCGCCGAGAGTTCACAAAGTGAGAATTAGGCAGTGTAAAAGAAGACAAATGGGTGGTTTTGAGAGATGAAACAGCAAAGATAAAAGATAGCCGCATATGCAGAATGCAAGGTCCAGAACAAATCTTTGGATATTATTTTTAAAATATATTATTTTTAAAATATAATGATGAAGCAGGCAAAAGAGATGACATATCTAAAGACTGAGACTGACAGAAAGTGAAGAATGGTTAATTAAGGATGGCAATACGACAAATGGAAAACTATGGGGGCATATATCACAGTGATAAATATATATGACATTTTTACGAAATTTAAAGAGACCTTTGGCGGAAAGAGAAGCAGCTGTATCAACATTTGGAAATCAGACGGCTAGTCAGTACTAAGGGAAGAAGAGAAACTTGAAATGAGGAATATGTAGAAAGGCTGTACTAGTAACATAAATTTCACCCCTGTGTTACAAAAAGAAAAGTGGAAATAGATGAAGATGAGATGGACTCAAAGATATTCAGAGAAGATTCTGGCAGAACGCGGGAAGACCTATGTCCAAAAAACGCCCCTGGAGTAGACGACGTTCCGGCAGAGTTATCGCGATTCTTGGGAGAACCAGCCATAACAAAATTATTCCACCTGGTGTGCAAGATATGTGAGATAAACTAAAAACTCTCACACATCAAGAATGTAAAATACAATTTGCTTAGAAGGCAGGTGCTGGCAGTTATGAGCATTTCATAAACTATCACTTTAATATACCATTTATCTAAAATAATCACACGTTTTATTTACAGGAGGATGGAAAGATTGTTGAAGCCGATGTGGCGGGGGATCTGACTGCGTCCCAGACAATTATAGGAACACGTGAGGAATGCTGACGCTACAGCTTATCTTAGAGATAGGTTGGAGAAAAGAAAAATTTCGGTAATATCATTTTCAGATTTAGAGAAAACGTTTGACAATGTTGACTGGAATTCAGGCTGTAAAATTCTCATGGTAGCTGATACGAATTCCTCCGGCATTCTCATCACAGTGGTTTGACGAGTATTGGTATTGATTTAGACGCAAATGTGTAATTGAAAAACAGAATCGTCACATATATTACAACTTCGTGACCAGAATCAAGTACAAATCCGAAAGCTGGGTCATCAATGAAGTACAGAACTTGGCACTGAAGGTACGGCTATTACAAACACCAACGAACACCAACGAACAACCAGAACAAAATTAAACTCCTGGATGGGGAGTGCTGTTATATATACAAACATCGAATATTCCAGGCTATACATACAGTGCGAACATAAGACATTTCGAGAACCTTCCAGAAATGATGAATGCTAAATATTTTTTGAAATACATTCACTGAATTACGCCTTCTTTTAGCATGAGCTGTATTGGGTATAACTATACTACTCATTGGTGAAATATGAAAATTTGTACTGGACAGGGACTCAAACACGGATTTCCCGCTTATTTCGAGCGGGCTGTATCATGCTGGCCGATGCTTGACGGTATTTCTCGCTCGTGATAAATGGGAAATCCGTGTTCGAGTCTCGCTGCACCACAAATTTTCATATATCACCAATGGGTATTATAGCTATACCTAATACAGCTAATGCTAAATGAATGCACAATTCAGCCAGTATATCTCGTAAAATGTTTAGACAGTGCTAATATTACTATGTAAAATATGTGAACACTAAGTAACAGACTACTGGTAGCTGTTTAGTTTGAAAAGGCGACTCGCAGCATGCTAGGTAGTGACCCGCCGTGCCACAGGTTGGCGCATTGGTAACTCTCCTGGAGAAACTGCGCCCCGCAGTTTCAGATGTTCTCACTGAGGTCGACTACAGCACCCAGAATTTAGTTCTAGTCATTGGTATTCTGTATGGCAGCGCTTGAATAGCCACGTCTTCTGGTCTAGTTGGCATATCAACTAAGCTTAGCATAAAAGGCAATTCCTTCAATCGAAGCTTCGCGATCGCCGAGCGGGTCTACCGTTTCCTGGAGCGAGAAGCCACCATCGTCTGTTTGTGCCTCAGGATCGTAGTAAGGCTTCATAAGAAGCATATTGGCGACGTCTCTGCGCTTTTGTCTGTTTGATGGAGGGTCATAATCCTAGACTCCGGTTGTGACGTCCGACAACTGACGCAGGATGGGATACTGCTAAAAGTAGCTCTTTATTAACTTTTCAGATATTCACACTACCCGTACAGCTGTAAAATTCCATACCCAGTCTCTCGGGATGTAGCTCACTGGCTGTGCTTGACGTTTTTGCGCTCTCGGTCTTTCTCCTCAGAGTCCAGGTTCCGTAAGTAAATCAGCCGTCTTGCTTCTTGGCGCCTGGTGATGAGGTGATTCACACAGTGTTCCTGACCGTCGTCCGGTTGAAATGGAAACGTTGTATCCACTGATGTTTCGGCCTCAAGGCCGTGGACTAGAAGGAATTGTGCGAAGTCAGTAGTGACTAGATTCATTGTGATGCATGCTAATGTCATCCCAGTCTCACCCACCAAACTCATTCTCCAATGTCTTATTTGAAGCTTTCGGTAAGACTATTCGTCTCTGGGTGGCAGGCAGTTGTTATCCTGTGGGTGACACGGCAAAGTGAAATTAGCTCTGTTGCTAGTCTCGACTTTTTTTTCTTTTGTTTTAGGGTGCAGAAACGACTGAGGTGTAAGTGCACGTGAGGTAACCTTAGAACACTAACAAGTAAAAGAAGTTAAAAGCGACTAAACGTTAAGCCCAATCGACTGACGGAGAGAGAGCTAAAAACAAAAACTTCCCCTTGGAGAACTACTAGTCTCGACTGGAAAACTTGTCCACCATCATAGACCCTCACATGGAAAGATAAGTACTTGAAAATGGTGTCTTCTACAAAGAATCTTGAAATTTCCTCAGTGTCAGCAGTCGACACAACTTGGGTAACAGTGTAGCGGGTGAAGTAGTAAGTGCAGACTAGTATCTACCAGTTGTATATCTCTGGCATACTCGGCACACTTTGATCCCCCTTGAATCTTTGTGGTCTCACATGTGTGGTTCATTGACCTCGACTGCATGACGTCACGTGCAGTTTGCGTATATGCAGAGGCACAATCCTAGACAGCGGTATCCAAAATGGGAGCAGCGGAAAAATGAATATGCAAGGTAGCAGGACTAGCCCGGTTGTGCAAAGGGAAAAGTTAAATATCATACAGTATGGCGGAATTAGCCCAGTTATCTTAAGTTTAAAATGACTTTTTACTGTCCAATCACAATGAAACAGCCAAACGCAGTCCAGTATTTCACCAGCCATTAAAACGAAACAGCCAGTCAGCATGTAGCTCCAGAGCCACCATCTTAGCCATGCTCAAAAGTCCGGAGTAGCACAAACTGATGCTATGTGCAAAAGTATCTGGATGACCTGTGTTACTTATCAGAACAACATAAAGTGTGTAACTGATGGTATTTCTACGTTTGTATTATTTATAGAAAAACATGTAAGCTTTGTCAGTAACACACACACACACACACACACACACACATGTTCACACAGAATCAAAAATATATAAATATATTGGCAATACTGATGTAACGTAAATCATTTTCACGTCTAAAATGTCTGTATTATTCATAAAAACTATGTAAGTAGAGACGTTTGCAGCATAAACTTTGTGTGATTGTATTGTCCAACCAAATATCGCTCGGTATTAATTCACTTATAGGTATTTTAAGTATTGAAGTGTTTCATCAGTGTAACTGTAATTTTTGATAATTAGACCAATCATTAATTCTGAGACCTTGCTTTAAAGTTTGAAAACTAATACTGTAAAATTCCTTTCTAAATAATTTTATACATGTGGTGATATTCTACCAGTTTTTCTGTATACAATTCTCAGGCCATCTGCTACTTCTGCACCAGTTTTAGTCTTTAGGGCCGCAACCCATGTGTATTTGGAGGCCGGCCACGGTGGCCGAGCTGTTCTAGGCGCTTCAGTCCGGAACCGCGGGACTGCCACGGTCGCAGGTTCGAATCCTGCCTCGGGCATGGATGTGTGTGATGTCCTTAGGTTAGTTAGGTTTAAGTAGTTCTAAGTTCTATGGGACTGATGACCTCAGATGTTAAGTCCAATAGTGCTCAGAGCCATTTGAGCCATTTGTATTTGGAGTAAACGCAGATTGCTGTTAATAAGTATTTACACCCGAAATTCCATGTGTAGTAGGCAGTTGTGTCAACTAAATTTGTTTAGTGTAGACCCTTAGTGATAACTGATCGTCTTGGATATAGCCGTGCGGAGTGGCCGCGCGGCTAGAGACGCCATGTCACAGCGGAGGTTCGCGTCCTCTCTCGGGCATGGGTGTGTGTGCTGTTCTTAGCATAAGTTAGTGTAAGTAGTGTGTAAGTCTAGGGACCGATGATCTCGGTAGTTTGGTCCCTTAGGAATTCACACACCTATGAACATTTGAACATTCTTGGATATATCCTGTGAGCAGTAGGATTCAGTGCAGTAGCGTTGGCGGTTTGCGTCTCCAGTGCAAATTTGTTGATGTTTATTGCAGCCAAAATGGTCCTTGAATGAGGATATGGTGGTGAATATGGAAGTGCAACACCTACAAGTTCTGAGGAATATGTTATGTACACATCTCGAACACTTGCAGACTTGAATAGTGAGCTATGAGAGACTACATGAATCGTCTTGAACGAGACAGAACGTCTGTGAAGGTCTTGGTGGCTCTGTGTCAGATAGGGCACAGGTCTGTGAAGGCCGTGTTAACTCAGAGTAGTGTGCCAGTAGTAGCAGGGGTGCTTCACACCAGGTGTGAAACGCATCTCAGAAATCCTCCGATTAAACTGAAAGGTGGCGAGCTGCAGAAATAATTTTCAGGTGAAATAAGTCAGATGAAATAATGTATTTCGTTATTGTTTATTTCCACATGGTAAATCAGTTACACATCACATGTTTTTTACACATCACATGTTTTCTTTTTTCATTTTCACAAAATAAATCTCTCACAAATCACATTTGACGACTGACGATTCTTACATCCTCTCTCTCTCTCTCTCTCTCTCTCTCTCTCTCTCTCCCTCGCTCTCTCTCTCCCTCTCTCTCTCTTTCCCACACGCACGGACACACAAACATTCAAATGCCAAAAATAGTGTGATGGTCTCATTTTCACACAGTAAAATCAGTCGGCCATCATTTTCAGGCCGAAAATTAACGCAATGGTCATCGAAAACTAAGGTATTCATTTTACTTCATAATCTTCTGCTGATAAACTTAGCGTGTTCTGTTTAACAGTAGAAATTAAATTTCACTTTGAGTGAATAACATGCTGTACAGTTCTTTTAACAGCAGAATTCGGCACAAATTATCAATAATAATCAATACTTATCTCTTTAACAAAAGACTGTTGTCTCTAGTGCATACATTTTGTTTCTTACACTGAAGAATTCAATAATAGTTTCACAGTTTAATTCATCTGTCAATAATCCAAGCCTCTTTTTATTTGCAAGTGGAATGTTATATCTCTTACCTACAAGGAAATCTAAGCTATCAACCCATTTATGTATATCACTCCTGATAACCTAATAAATATTTGAAGTTTTAATATGATAAAGTAAGCTATCGCCATCAGTGCAACTTACTTTTACATGCTTCCCTGGGAATTCGTTTAGTACATATTTATAATTTCAGTTTACGAAATAGGCCTTTCAAGTTTCAAAAACTGCCATTTCTACTGCTATTAGTTTATCAACATAAATTTTTATAAAAATACCGCTCCTTCGATTATTAGATTTTTCAAGGAATACAGCTGCTCCGTATCCACTTTCCGAGGATGTCACTCGTTTTATGTCTGTCGTCTTGCGTACATTTTGTGTAGCATGGCCAAACATGCTGCTATTCGCCTGTTAGCTGTCAAAAGTGCATGTGCAATTTACGTAAATTTATCAAGATATTGTCAAATTGTGATCACGTTGTATTCCACGTTTTGTCATTGTTACATTTTGGTTTACGAAAGTATCGTCTGTGACGAATATGCATTTTTAAAACAAAAGATGTTATAATTTTTCTTCCAGTGATTGTTGAACTAATCGAAACCAGTGAACAATAAATATAATATATACAATTGATGGAAATAAAGATGTTTTTGTACAAATATATCATAGATGTAGATATCATTCAGACTTAGGGGCAAATCAGATTGAAAATCGTAAATATTTTCATGATATTCAAGATCTGGATCAGGCTGTATCCATGTCAGAAACGTCTGGTATTAAAAGTTTCTACATCTTCTGGACGATGCTATACAAAATTGTACACTGAAAGATATTGCATTGTTCCCCAGCTGTAAATGCTAATAACTTGAATTTATATGATGTAAGACTCCCCAGTTTTATCATCATTACCAGCCATGAAATTATTTGTTGCAACAGCAAGTTGCGAGCTTTCCAAGAAAATTAATGGTGGCCCTCAACTATGTACCCTCAGACTCAGAATTGAAATATTAAAATTTTGGGCTGGTTTCGTTTTCTAGGGGCTGGGATATGTAGTTGCCGCATTACATGCCAAATACGGCTGAGTCTACAGTATACAATATGAATACACACATGAATCGATTGGTCGAAGGTTCCTATCACTCAGCAATTGCGAATTTCGAATGTAACATAGAAATTTATAAATGAAAGACTGCATTTAAATAAAATCTGCAGGTACTATTTTAAAGACTTTAAATGATGAGTACGATAGCAGAAGTACGTTTAAGAATGCCATTTATTACCGCAAAATGGTGTAGATGGTCCAGCAATTAAATAAAATATATGTTGAATAACAGGGAAACAGTAGATTCCTACTTCACGTAATTAGTTATGAGCAACAATATAGCTAGCGAGATATTCACTTCTAAACGCATACTACGTCTTCACTGCAAAAGACACAGAAATCTCACAACTGCACACGCCGGCACTACAAAATATTCGTATCTCCCGTGACCCCGCGCAAACCGCTCAACACTCTCCAAGTATTTCCTGCGACCGTCCGTCGAGCCTTCCCGTCCAGAACTCTCCATGTCTTCTGCCACCCAATGTTCCTCCCCCACTTCCATACAGTCTCTCCAATCACTTCGGTAGTCACCTACCGTGGTAACGAGTGCTGTGATTGGCTAAAGTGCTCCAGCCGTGTCTCGAAGCCAACGCACACTCACAAACATATTGAAACACATACGAAACACTGGATTTACATTTAAATAACTTGAAATTAAATAAATATTCTTACGGCTGGACCATAAACACCCTCTAAAACACACTATTAAATACATAAACAAATTAAATAAACATATATCTAAGGAACAGAAACAAGAGTAAGCCAGTAGCCTAATGTCTTCTTGCTTTCTAAAACACAGTAAATATTTGACCAATTTATTCATGAATAGTATGTATCGGATATAAACAAAGACATAGACGAATAGGTGTATTTATAAGCACGTTGCTACCGTTTCTTCGTGTAACTGTGGAGTACTTATGGCATGACGAGATCAATAGCAATCGGCCACGTTGACCTCCAATGACTCATTAACTATTCAAGTTACATGCCTGTAATTCATACCAATTTAGGTTTATACTAATAGCTTTCTAAAGACATGTCGATCGGCAAAATCGATGAACCGTTTAGATTTTGGAAACTCGTTGCTGTGTGTTACTTCTATAATTTACAGCCAGATACTAAACTTTAAACCAATAAAGGTATTGAAAATCTGATTACACCATTAGAATAGTCATGCAAATAATGGTAATGTACATGTTTCTTTTTAATGTAGCATGATTCCTCTGGCTATTATTAATTTCTACATGAACTGTGAAATGTCTGCCATTAAGGTTTCACGAAGTCCGCCATCTTTGGCACTCCCGGCATACAAATCTCCTTCATCGACACAAATAACAGTCCTCGACACAGCGTCAACATTGAATTCCCAACCACGTGGTTCGCCTGGACCACGTGCTGGGGCTACCCTGCTAGCTCCGGCTAATGTTCGGCACCATACGGTTGCTAACGAGCCCCGGCTTGCCAGCGGCCCGTGCAGCCACGCCAACTCCGAACTTAGAATATTTTCAGGGCGCCATAACTCGCCCGTTACCTCACAAAGTGTACATGAGAAATGAAGAATACCGCCTCTAATGCCTCTTTCAATAAACTTAAGTGGTTTACTGTAAGGAATTAGCGATAATTCTGTTCTAATAATTTTCGGTACAGCTTTCCATGCTAAGGCAGGTGAAGTACAGTAACGATCAAGATCCAGTTCTTACGTTTTAAGATATAGGCTATGAAAGGCTTCGAATACATCAGCATGCAGTAGCACATCAGTTTTCAGATACAGACAGAATACTTTCCTAGCCTCTTATAATTGAATAAATGCTGTGCACTGTAAGTTCTTTGACACTAGCTTTCTGTGATACCTTCACCTGTTAACATACTATTAAATTTCTCAATTTGAGATGAATGATATTCTAGTAATAAAAATGACTCACAGCTCACATACTCATATTGAAATATGCCTTTTTGATTGACTAAATAAAACACATAACCAGCAGGAGTACATTTCCTCATTGTTGTCAGTTCCTACAATTTCTAGTACGATGTACACTTTTGGGGGGAACATTTCAAAAAATTAACCGAATTTATGTATAGGAGATTTATACTGCATCTCCTTTTTTGGTGAAACACTGCAGTACTTTTTGTCAATGAACTGTGCTTCCCGTATTTGACGGTAGATGCGAAATTTTGGCTGAATTCAGTTACACATATTCATCATGAACTTCTAGGCTCTGGCCTTACACTGGGTGACGTAAGTCATAGGACAGCGAGTTGCACGTATACACATGGTGGTAGTATCGCGTACACAGGATATAAAAGTGCAATGCATTGACGGTGCTGTCATTTGTACCCGGTGATTCAAGTGAAAAGGTTTCCGACGTGATTATGGCTGCACAACGGGAATTAACAGACTTCTAACGCGGAATGGTGGTTGGACCTACATTCATGGGACATTCCATTTAGAAGATCGTTAACGAATTTAATATTCCGGGATCCACAGTATCAAGAGTGTACCAAGAATACCGAATTTCAGGTATTACCTCAGACGACACAGTGGCCGACTCTTTCACTTAAAGACCGAAAGCAGCGACGTTTGCGTAGAGTTTCAGTGCTAACACACAAGCAAGGCTGCTTGAAATAACCGCAGAAATTAGTGTGGGGCGTACGACGAACGTATCCGTTGGGACAGTGCTGTGAAATTTGGCGTTAATGGGATATGGCAGCAGACACCCGCCTGGAGTGTCTTTGCTAACTACACATCACCTGTAGCGCCTCTCCTGGGCTCGTAACCGTTTCGGTTGGACACTAGAAGATTCGAAAACCATGGCCTGGTCAGATAAGTCCCGATTTCAGCTGGTAAGAGCTGATAGTTGAGTTCGAGTTTGGCGCATATCCCGCGAAGCCATGGACCTAGGTCATCAACAAGCCTGGTGGTGTCTCCATAATGGTATGGGCTGTGTATACATGGGATGGACTGCGTCCTTTGGGCCAAGTGAACTGATTATTGACTGTAAATGAGTAAGTTCGGGTACTTGGAGACCATTTGCAGCTATTCGTCGATGTCGTGTTCCCAAAAATCGATGGGATTCTTATGGAAGACAATGAGCCGTGTCACAGAGCCACAGTTTCTCGCGATTTGTTTGAAGAATATTCTTGACAGTTCGAGCAAATTATTTGGCCACCCAGATCGACCGACGTGAATCCCATCCAACGTTTATGGGACATAATCGAGAGATCAGTTCTTGTATTAAATCCAGCGCCAGTAACACTTGGCAGTTACGGACTGCTATAGAGGCACCATGGTTCAATATTTCTGCAGAGGGCTTTCAACGACTTGTTGAGTCCGTGCCACATCGAGATGCCGCACTGCACTGGGAAGAAGGAGGTCCGACTCGATACTAGGAGGTGTCCCATGACTCTTGTCACCTCCGTATATTCTTGCATGTGTCGACACATTGCTATTGAAACACCGGCGAGCCCAAGAGTGACACAGCAGGGCGCCACGCCTTTGTTCCCCTTCAGAGGAGGTTGTAGGCATGTTTGAGCCACACTGCAAACTTATACGTCGGAATAGGAATCAATTACGAGGTTTGGAAAAAGTAGTTCTTTAATTCCGCTGCGCAGCGAAAATTGGAAGTGTCTCAAGAGTCCAGAAAACGCCGTTTTTAATCTGTCCTACGGAGCCACCTCTATTTGATGCTACGTACTCCTTAAGCTCTATATCGATATGTACTGTCTTTGTCCTAGGTTACCTACCGGTTCTGTGACATTCGGGATTGGGCAGGCATCTGTCGTAGTCTTACTATGCAAGTGGATATAATAGCAACAGAAGTGATACTTCTTTCAGCCATCCGTGGACGTCTTGGGCACGATCCCAGTTCCCGCCCCCAGGACCTATTAATCTCTTCTGTTATCCCATCAGCCAGTTGTTGATTTATAACGGTCTCCAAAAGTGCTTGCAGCGACTGTGGTATTCTGTACAGCCTTTAATAAACAAGTGCTTCATTCCTTGTCGGAATCCTTTGTTGTATTATTGGCCTAGCAGGCAACGGCCCTGGGAAAGAAAACTGAAATTCTGACAACGAGTCCTTTCTCTGTCTCCTTTCTGTCTTCTCTGAATGCTCACGAAATGCAGAGCTAGCAGCATTCTGTGTCCCTTTATAGCCTATGCCGTCTGTGTAGATAACGGGAATCTCCAGTGCAGTCAATAATGTTCCCTTCAATAACTTAACTCCTTGGCGCAAAAATTGTCCAGATTGGTGAGTACTACTTTGCCTCCGTCCCTCTCATGTACGTATGCAATACTACGTTTCACCAAACAACTCGCTATATCCAATACTTCATTACCTTCTAGTGGTTCTTCTTCACATAACGTACCAACTAGTAAGGCAGGCTCAACCTTTACCCATAGAGAATTTCCGGTGCCTCCCTACAAACAATAGTGCTGATGACATTGCTCGCTGTTTAAGTTGCATGTTCTGTATACTAGACATCCCTCGGGGCAGATCGTCAACAAAAATTTTCATCTAACAGGAATGGCTTCCCACTTAGTTCCATAATTCGTCATCGAAAGGTAATTATGGCACGATGTTGATGCAGAATGTGTAACACCAGGATCATGTTGCTGCTCTCGCCTACATCAGACACTACCACCTAACATTGATTAAATTTGATCGCCTTCAATGAAAAATTCGTCGCTACTGACTCCAGCGGTCGTACATCACTGTTTTTTATTTCAGACAAATTTTAACTTGTTGGGTTCCGTCGCCTCCTACGTACTAATTCTCTTGAGGCCACCGACACATTTGTCCCTGAGTCCAACAAAACTTTATGTTCGGTACCATCTGTTACACCAACTATCACACATGCCGCATCTACATTCGCTCTTACTGGATTCATATTTACTGGGAACTCTTTCCGGCGGCTCTGAGGATCCCTCTTGAGTCTGAGGGGTGCTTCTTTCCACCTATACCACATCTCTTGTTACTCCTATATCTCTGCCTTTGGTCCGTACCACCCCTACTAGTACTTCTATTAAACTGTCTGGAGCGCACACCATCGCTATTACCCCTCTGTAGCTGCTAGCATTGTCTTCGCAAGTGCCCTCCACGACCACAATTAAAGCATCTTATATTAGACAATTGTACGCTCCTCCGATTCCTTACACCCGTGGAAACATCAATCACCTCATACTCCAATGCTAGCCTAACCACTTCATGGAGATCTTTCAGTTTCCCAGTGCGCACGCTCTCATAAAAGCATTATGCCCACGTTGCTGGGCTTCTTGTAACAATACTTTGTTAACTGGCTCACTCCACGTTAACTCGTAAGTACATTTGGTTTCCTACTCCTATCCGTTAAATCTCCAACCGCTTCACGGTGTCTCTTGGAAACCATATACAATTGCTCACGGAAAAAGTGTGCACTGTTCTGATTCGCACATCTTTGCTATAGCCCATACCTAAATTGGATGGCTGTGCATTGCATAGTGTCTCTGTGCAATGCAGAAACGACTTTGCCTCCCCAACTAAACGTAACTTGCTATATGTGACAACTGTTCGTGAGACCGATCCCATATGTTAGCCAAGACCTGAGATCCTCCGCAAATTCCAGATCAACCTCAAACGCTCTAACAGAGAAGGGAGAAACAAGATTAGCAACTTCCGGGTAACTCCTAGAGCCTGTGACCTGAACACCTCTATTTCCTGATCTGTCTTGGCCAGTTTATTGTCCGTGACCGCATTATCTGCACTTACTTGCGCCTACTGATTCACCAACGACTGTGCAGTCATATCGCTGGTGACACTAGTGTCTTTGATATTGCCACTGTGCCACTGACTCCTCCTTACTCATCCTTACGGCTCAGAAACAATACCTCAAAACAACACAAAATACTAATACCTCAGACAGAACAGGTAGCCACAGAGTTCTCTACCAACCCACTTCTTCTGTTTAATGATGAGCCACCTAAAGACTCTACATTGTCTCGCTATGTGCCCAAACCGGCAGGTGCGCTGCGCTGCTGGCGGGCGGAAGGCCTGTGGGCAGCCGGCAGCTGTTAGAGGCCACGGTCGTTGAAGCCATCGGCGCGATACCTTCCTCGCTGCCCTCTGGTAAGAGTCGAACGATGTCTGTTAACACTAGAAACCCAGCGTCGGCGGCAGCAGGGGCGGCCGGCGTAGCCCTGGCGTCGTGCTGGTGCTTACAGTTTCCGCCGGCGATAAGTGATCACCTCCCTGGCGTCTGTTTGTTTCACTAAACTCGGCACCTAGTCATGTCGTCCATAATAAGGGTCTTACCCTGATATGGTGACATCACCCCGTAGGCTGCACGGTTACTGCTGTACGGTACGGTTTTATGCTGCGCTCGTTTCTCCTGGATTCGCAATCCACTTGTGTGTCAGTTATTCTGACGCACTTAACACCGCACTTGCGGCTACCAATATGTAGATGTTAACTCAAGGCCCCATGGTGGCTTCCACATTGCTTCTCTTTATTTTTGCTAAGGAATTGTAATTTTTAGTCAAAAACATACAGTCAACGTAGGTTTAGAAAACATCGTTCCCGTGAAACACAACTAGTTCTTTATTCACATGAAGTGTTGATTGTTACTGACAAGGGATTTCAGATCGATTCCGTATTTCTGGATTTCCGGAAGGCTTTTGACACTGTACCACACAAGCGGCTCGTAGTGAAATTGCGTACTTATGGAATATCGTCTCAGTTATTGGACTGGAATTGTGATTTCCTGTCAGAGAGGTCACAGTTCATAGTAATTGACGGAAAGTCATCGAGTAAAACAGAAGCGATTTCTGGCGTTCCCCAAGGTAGTGTTATAGGCTCTTTGCTGTTACTTACCTCTATAACCGATCTGGGAGACAATCTGAGCAGGCGTCTTCGGTTGTTTGCAGTGACGCTGTCGTTTATCTACTGGTAAAGTCATCAGAAGATCAAAACCAATTGCAAAACGATTTAGAAAAGATATCTGAATGGTGCTAAATTTGGTAGTTGACCCTAAATAACGAAAAATGTGAGGTTATCCACATTATTGCTGAAAGGAATTCGTTAAACTTCGGTTACACGATAAATCAGTCTAATCTAAAAGTCGTAAATTCTCCTAAATAGCTAGGTATTACCATTACAAACAACTTAAATTGGAAGGAACACATAGAAAATGTTGTGCGAAGGGCTAACCAAAGACTGCGTTTTATTGGCAGGACACTTAGAAAATGTAACAGGTCTACTAAGGAGACAGCCTACACTACGCTTGTCCGTCTTCTTTTAGAATACTGCTGCGCGGTGTGGGATCCTTACCACATAGGTCTGACAGAGTACATCGAAAAAGTTCAAAGAAGGGCAGCACGTTTTGTATTATCGCGAAATATGGGAGAGAGCGTCACAGAAATGATACAGGATTTGGGCTGGACATCATTAAAAGAAAGGCGTTTTTCGTTGCGACGGAATCTTCTCACGAAATTCCAATCACCAACTTTCTCCTCCGAATGCAAAAATATTTTGTTGACACAAGCCTACATAGGGAAAAACTATCATCACGATAAAATAAAGGAAATCAGAGCTCTTACGGAAGACATAGGTGTTCATTCTTTCCGCGCGCTATACGAGATTGGAATAATAGAGAATTGTGAAGGTGGTTCGATGAACCCTCTACCAGGCACTTAAATGTAATTTGCAGAGTATCCATGTAGATGTAGATGTGGATGAGGACTATACAGTGGCGCTAAGCCATATAAAATAGATTGGATTACATGACAGGTTTGTTATGTGTGTACTTCACATTTACTCGTTTGTCATAGGCCATCAGTGGTTCAAGGATAATGAAGAGAAGCTTAAAATTTGGGAAGAATTCCAGGACAAACTTAAGAAATATATGGTGACAACCAGCGGAAAGTTCGCTTAGATTAAGAACGTATGAAGACACAATCTTACCTTCAGTGTCGTCTGACTCTACGCCACAATGTAAATTCGAATATAAAAAAAAGCCGAGAAGAACTCACACCTGATGAAATGAGTCGCAGACGACATGTACAAAGCTCTTCTGGTAAAGGATGTCACAAAACCCGAGCAATGAATCAAGTGGTGCAGTGCCAGCGATGCTAATCCCTACGCCAACCCGCATGGAACACAGCTAGCGGCTGTATAAGCAAAGCCAAAGTCCTGCTGAAACAAGTCAAATTGAGTATATATACAGAAATGGTGCCAGATGATGGTGTCGAATGGAAAGTACTCTTAAACTTCGGAAACTGAAGCAAAATGCTAGAAAACTTGCAGTGGATATATCTTTGGTGCTGGAATTTATAGGTGACTATATACCGGAGTGCACTCAGGGAGGTCCAGTGTGAGCTGTAACTATCTGACGGCAGAGAAACCTGTTAGATATGCTAATGCTGAACCGATTTACGAACTAAAAGCATTAGCTGCAATGGTGGCCACCAGATTGCAAATCTGACGCTGTAAACTGTTTGTATGACGGTATGATATCCGTTCTGTCTTTGACAAGTCTTAACGCGAGTGGGCAGGATGGCTATTGAAAAGAGACCGTACGCTATTAATGAAACTGTTTTATGTGAACGGCAGCAATTACAGTGCTGCATTGAGAGAGTATCCTCGACAGGAAGGTCTGAGGAGGACCCAATGTCCTTAAATTGTTTAAAGAAAATGAATAGAAAATCGAAAACACGGGTCAGTTTGGTGTGGCACCTGGAAGAGGAAAGTGTCCTATATCGGTAGACGTCATTGACGAGGGTGCTGTAGCTGTAACTACTCGGCCGGCCGAAGTGGCCGTGCGGTTAAAGGCGCAGCAGTCTGGAACCGCAAGACCGCTACGGTCGCAGGTTCGAATCCTGCCTCGGGCATGGATGTTTGTGATGTCCTTACGTTAGTTAGGTTTAACTAGTTCTAAGTTCTAGGGGACTAATAACCTCAGCAGTTGAGTCCCATAGTGCTCAGAGCCATTTGAACCATTTTTTGTAACTACTCATGCAGCACGTGCCCTGGGTAGCGCCGACGCTCGTGCAGTGTCACGAGAATTGTCCATCTCATTGTCAACAGTACAGAAAGTTTTGCGGTCTGTCTTGCACTGGTACCTGTACAAGATCCAGACGGTGCAGCAACTGAAACCTCATGAATTTTAGCAATGTTCTAAATTTGCTATTTGGGTTTTGGTGTGGATCGACTTTGATGACATGAAGCACGGCAATACTCTGTGGAGTGATGACGCACATTTTATGGTACAGGGCTCAGTGAGCACACAGAACTGCCGAATGTGGGGTACTGTTAACCGCGTGTTATGAACTATGAGCCACTGCACTCGCCGTATGAGACTGTGTCGTTGGATTCACAAGCACCTTTAATCTCGGTCTGTTCTTCTTTGAGGAGAATACAGCCAGACGACCTGTCAGGTGTACCGCGACGCTTGCACGTTATCGAGACCTCCTTCTACAGCATGTGATTCCTAATTTGGAAGAGCGAAACTGTGTGGAAAACACTGTTTTCTTGCAAGATGGGTAACACCTCATGTCACTCGCCCAGTGAAGATATGCTTAATGCAGCCTTCCACGGACGTGTTATCGCCAGACGTTTTCCAGCTACATGGCCTGTAAGATCACCTGATCTGAATCCCTGTAACTTTTGGCTCTGGGGATATATAAAAGAACTCGTGTACCAGGGACATGTTCGATCTCTACCCGAACTGAAGGCCAGATTCCACCGTAAATGCTGCAAGCAACTGTCGATCACGTCGTTTTACGGATGCAGAATCTCGTCGACTTCTCCGGTGCTCATACTGAACAAATTTTGTAAGCGTCTATTAATAATAAAGTCAACATCATGCCTCTCTCACTTGTTTGACCTTTTCCTCATCCATTACATATGGAAACATTTCTGCGTGTGTGTGTGTGTGTGTGTGTGTGTGTGTGTGTGTGTGTGTGTGCGTGTGTGTGTGTGTGTGTGTGTGCGTGTGTGAGTGAGTGAGTTCTTAAGGGACCAAACTGCGGAGGTCATCGGTCCCTAGACTTACACACTACTTAAACTAACTTATGCTAAGAACAGCACACACACCCATGCCTGAGGGTGGACTCGAACCTCCTGCGGGAGGGGCCGCGCAGTCAGTGACATGGCGCCTCTAACCGCACGGCCACTCCGCGCGGCGGCAACATTTCTATACAGCTGTCCTACATCCAAAGCGCCAGATTTACACTTGGTGACCAAAATTGGAAGTCATGTCTTTTTCCGCTAAATGGATTCCACAGTAACGCTTTAAAATATCTAACAGATCTGACAGCCATACGTTAATTACAACCCACATTGGACGTCTTTCAGTAGCTGCACTTTAATTATAACCTCCCGGTACAAAACGAATGCAGCGTATTATGCGTAACAGGCGAAGAGAGGAATTACTTTTAGATGAAGTGATTGGTGTTCAACAATGGGAAATATTAAGAACGTTAAATAATAACACGAATGCGTCCAGAGTGATTGAATATGGTTGAAACTAATTATTAAAATACGGATAAAACTACTTATTAGGAAGACGAAGGGCAGAAGCAGATTCGTGGATGAGTTTTGGGGAAGAAAGACATTTTGTGTCACTTTACTGTCGACATTCAGTGGGTGAACGCTATAAGATGAGTCGAGCAATAAAAAAAGACGTTCCACATGCTCTTGAGAAATTATCATAGTGGCAAATCAGATAAATCAGAGAAATACCAGCTACACCATTAGCTACGTCCACAGGATAACGTGCGAAATAATTTCAAAATCGTTCGACACCCATCGTCGAAATGTGGAAGGAAACACTCATATAGGTGGTACTGATGCCGTTTACTAAGGGAATGAATATCAAGAATTATAAAACTATTTTATAAAACTGTTGCAATATCTTAAATGCAGCGTTATTATGATGTTGCAGTTATATATTTGATCCAAATTTATGACTACATATTTGTGAGAATAAACTTCTTCTAAAACTATATAAAATATTTAAGTTCCATAAAAAATTGAAATGTGGTTTTCACCGCATAGGAAATGTGTCGTGTGTACAATATGTTTCAACACTGCACGTTTTGGGTGAAAGAGATCGAAAAAAACGCGGTCGCGCGCACACACACATACACGCAAAGAGAGAGAGAGAGAGAGAGAGAGAGAGAGAGAGAGAGAGAGAGAGAGAGAGAGGGGGGGGGGGGAGGGGAGGCGAATGAGAGAGAGGGGAAGAGGGGCGGGGGGAGAGGGGGGGGGGGGGGAGTGAGTGAAATAGAGGGTGCGCAAGGCGGTGGCTCGGAAATCCGGTAACAGTCCGAAGAAGAAACTTCCTATCTTTCAAAGCTGGAATAGGGGGATGTTAAAACGAAAAAAAGATCTGTAAAAGTCTCCGTCTTGCTTAGTTAAGAATTTAAACCAAAGTGAAGCAGTTCGACTGTTAAGAAGAAAGCTTTCCTCCCTTCTTCCGGTCCCGCATTTGCAAGAGTAAGCAGAGGAGACCGTACCGTAATTATGACTTAACTCAAATGGAATCTCTAGTCTCCTTGCAGTTAAACACGTATCTGCCGTACAGGAATTCCCTCGGTGGCTCCTAAAATGGAAAACGCTATCAGTCGACGAAATTCAAAGTATATCAGTAAGACCTGTGGATATTATTGGAGTTCCCCTATCGTTTCGAGTTTTTGTCACTGCGTTGCTCCAAAGACCATGTCATTGGATACGTTATTTATAACTAAATTATTACTATTATATTTAGAAAAATAGTTAAGGAATGTTCTGTATAGCCTTTCTTGATACGACTAAAATTTGGCGAAACTGAACAACTGGTAATAATTCTGCTAAACTATTACAAAAGTGGTCTGTTGTTCACTGAGCAATAAGTGAAAATTATTCAGGGACATCTGTACTGGCTCTGAGCACTATGGCACTTAATTTCTGAGGTCATCAGTCCTCTAGAACTTAGAACTACTTAAGCCTAGGACATCACACACAGCCATGTCCGAGGCAGGATTCGAACCTGCGACCGTAGCCGTCACGCGGTTCCAGACTGTAGCGCCTAGAACCGCTTGGCCCCTCCGGCCGGCGGACGTCTGTATTGATTCAAAGCATAAAGTAATGAAGTATTCCAAACTTACTAAAAAGATCTTGTATCTGATGGACATCAGTACCTGAGTACGCTTCTTAAATACTACATCTCATACAGTCCTCCACCAGAAAATCCATGGTGACATGCGGCAAGTGTCTCACTGCATTTTAGATTTTAAGGTAATCTATAGATATGTTTATTTATTCTTTACTTAATTATTTACTTATTCCATTGTAGCCTGTTACCTATAATTTAAAAACAGGATGTATACATTTTTACACAGATTGTGAAATATACGTCATTATTTAATTATCGTACACAGTACTACCTCCCATCACCGTAACTACTTCTACTAGTTGTAATATTATTTAAAAAGTTATTTCTGCTATAAATAAAAACTACAACTCCTAGCAAATCTCTGTCTGCTACTATTACAATCACTTCAGTTCTTATCTGTCGCATTCCACAATGAACTCCTTCGCTCGCTGGGCCATAGGCATGCCTTGCCAATTCTTTGGGGCTGTGGAGGGTATTGTGGCTGCAATGCCTCTTCTGTTGTTTGTTGCCTCAAGGGCTGCAGGCGAAGATTCCCATATGTAGATGTAACATCGTTGTTGGTAAACAGTGCAACCGCAGGCTGACCAACGTCATTTCTATTATAGTTTCTTTGTTAGCGAGAAACGGCCCACGGCTTGTGTTTCTGATGTTATTATGGCGGCCATGCATGCGGTGTCGGAAGTTATTCTGCCGCAACTACCATCGGAAGCCTTCGCTGTATTACTTCTCGATCTTCTTTCGGAACCTCTCGTAATGCAGTACACAGGGGTTGATTGATAAAGGAACGCACTACCAAAGTCTGTTTGGAAATACCGTGGCAGTGTTGTTCGCGATCTGCCGTTCCGTTTCGCAACGCAGCATTTCCTTGACATTGAGTCTTCCATGCCGATTCAGTTGCTGGCGATCAGTGCCAGCATCAGTAGCATACATTGGGCATAGGGCGTCTCCTATCGGCGTTGGCTGGAATTTCAAATTCTGGCAGGATAATGCTGATTTCCCCTGCACTTCCCCCCCCTTCCTCCCCCTCCACTACCTAGAAATTAGCGATAAATGCTCAGTCACTAGTCAGCATCAGTGGAACCGTGATGTGTTCAATTGATGAGGTAATGGTGTCAAACAGGGAGAACTTTACCCTGCAGCATCCCGCGATGTTTTGTACCGTTAGCCTACTAGTCACTGCAGACTGTCAGCCTCCATGGCAATAAATATAGATTTATTTAAAAAATCAATAAAGTAATCCAGAATATGCAGTTTACTAAGTTTAATTTTAATGTGCTTATTACATACCCTTTGAAAAGCTATAAATTATGTCCAGTTCCACTGAAATTATAGTTGGATGTAAAAAAGATGTATAACAAGATCGCTAACTGGATGAAGGGCACACATTGGTTACAACAGTTGTTCAGTTTATACACTTCAGTTACGGTCATCCATTTTTAAATATTCTGAACAAATAACATTCGCATGATCCAAACGGAGATATTTACTAAATTTGGAGCAGCTGTACCTGGTGGTCTGTAGTATGCACAACGTGCTCTCTGTTTGTTAGGATCTTCTCTGGCTTCACTTGCGCTTCAGTTTGGAAAATTTCCCAAATCCTTGATGAATATTAGATGATATGTTACTCATGGCAGCTTAGAGTCGCACGTGTTCTGTAACTAGCTCATAAGACCACTAGCTCAGAAGATTTCTTCATGGAGTGCAGTCATCTGGGTTGTTAGCAGCATGAATCACTACAGACCTCATACCTCCAACCTTCAGTATCGAATAAAAAGGACCATAGGCCATCGGTGAGTGTGTCTTGGTCACTTGTAGACAGCACGCAACTTTTCACCCATGTCGACCTCCTTTCGTCTTGTTATACATGAATCTCAGCCGGCCGGAGTAGCCGTGCGGTTCTAGGCGCTACAGTCTGGAGCCGAGCGACCGCTGCGGTCGCAGGTTCGAATCCTGCCTCGGGCATGGATGTATGTGATGTCCTTAGGTTAGTTAGGTTTAATTAGTTCTAAGTTATAGGCGACTCATGACCTCAGAAGTTAAGTCGCATAGTGCTCAGATCCATTTGAACCATTTTTCTGAATCTCATTTCTGCTTTTCGCCTCCCTTCGTCAATACTGTCATCATAATGAATACTGGATACAAGCAAAATATTTTTGCCTTTCTTAAGAGGGGTGCAAAATTTTGTAAAGGCAAATATATTTCAACGCACTTGACGCTTACTTGGCTTAATGAATTCAAGTGGTAGTTGTTTTTTGTTTCTTCGCATTGTTCCAAATGAAGACATCCGAAAATAGTTTTTCAGTATTTAAACCAACTGAAAACTGGTAAAACAGTTATCCACAGTGCTATTCTTGCCAGTTCCTTTGATGGAGGTACAAAGTCTCTGAACTACAGCAGGTGGAGTGTTACTTACGTAATATGTCGCTCTGGTTGTGTTCCAACAAACACTTCCACATCAATGGTATAATACATCCTGCTATCACAAACAGGAAACGTTTTTATACCATAATTATTGGGCTTGCTGGGTATATACTGTCTAAACCGACAATGGCCTCGAAATGCCTCTAACTTTTCATCGACTGTGAGGTATTCGAAGCGAGTATACGCTGTTTGCAATTATAGCACACATGTCAAAAATGTCTTTTTATAGGAGCTTGTCATATTACAGTCTTTCTTCGCTTGTTAACTTGTCATCAAATCGCAGATATCTGAGAAGGATGCGAAATCTAGACAGTGACATGATGAGCCTGAATATTTCTACCTCATGCCATCAGCATTCCGTAGATTGCCTGCATTTAGATGGTTAGCCTTCATCATTCCAGCCAAATGCAGTAAACCTATTGCAGCTTGAATTTCACTTGAAATCGTAGTGTTGCAGTCTCTGTAAAATCTGCCTCTCTGGAACTCGATAAACAGTTTCGTCTATTATAACGTTATGCTGAAAATATCATTAGTAAAAAAGTGCTTCCAAATTTCAGTTGGAGTTTTAATGTCTTTCACAGTAAGCTTTACATGAGACAGATGGGTTATTACATTTTTGAACCTCGTTCTAACATTTTTTGGAGGTAGATGTTTATTCCATTTCAGATCCTGATCTTTTCCTAAATAAACCGGATCGTCGGTAAGATCGTTAATAGCGTCTTCATCATCAAAGACCTCTTGATCTGTATCAGAATTTTCAGGTTGCTCTACAAGCTCACCAACACTCTCTTCACAATCGTCATCATAGTCACCTTCATGACCACTCTCTGCCAAAACCTCACCAGATAACTTCCTAATTATTTCAGACTCTCCTTCATATGCAACAATTCTGCAAAAAATATATAAGTTAAATAATTAACTAACCTGAACATAACAAAACAATGTAACTAATAGAAGGTTAACACTACAATTATAAGAAATCCTTGAGAGTTAACTATATGGCAATAATGTGTCAGCTTTTACTGTTACTCCTAAAGCCAACACTGCAAATTATATGGAACGCCCGTGCGGTTCTAGGCGCTTCAGTCTGGAACCGCGTGGCCGCTACGGTCGCAGGTTCGAATACTGCCTCGGGCATGGATGTGTGTGATGTCCTTAGGTTGTTGTTGTTGTTGTTGTTGTGGTCATCAGTCCTGAGACTGTTTTGATGCAGCTCTCCATGCTACTCTATCCTGTGCAAGCTTCTTCATCTCCCAGTACCTACTGCAGCCTACATCCTTCTGAATCTGCTTAGTGTATTCATCTCTTGGTCTCCCTCTACGATTTTTACCCTCCACGCTGCCCTCCAATATTAAATTGGTGATCCTTCGATGTCTCAGAACATGTCCTACCAACTGATCCCTTCTTCCAGTCAAGTTGTGCCACAAGCTCCGCTTCTCCCCAATTCTATTCAATACCTCCTCATTAGTTATGTGATCTACCCATCTAATCTTCAGCATTCTTCTGTAGCACCACATTTCGAAAGCTTCTATTCTCTTCTTGTCCAAACTATTCATCGTCCACGTTTCACTTCCATACCTGGCTACACTCCATACAAATACTTTCAGAAACGACTTCCTGACACTTAAATAAATACTCGATGTTAACAAATTTTTCTTCTTCAGAAACGCTTTCCTTGCCATTGCCAGTCTACATTTTATATCCTCTCTACTTCGACCATCATCAGTTATTTTGCTCCCCAAATAGCAAAACTCCTTTACTGCTTTAAGGGTCTCATTTCCTAATCTAATTCCCTCAGCATCACCCGACTTAATTCGACTACATTCCATTATCCTTGTTTTGCTTTTGTTGATGTTCATCTTATACCCTTCTTTCAAGACACTGTCCATTCCGTTCAACTGCTCTTCCAAGTCCCTTGCTGTCTCTGACAGAATTACAATGTCATCGTCGAACCTCAAAGTTTTAATTCCTTCTCCATGGATTTTAATACCTACTCCGAACTTTTCTTTTGTTTCCTTTATTGCTTGCTCAATATACAGATTGAATAGCATCGGGGAGAGGCTACAAACCTGTCTCAGTCCCTTCCCAACCACTGCTTCCCATTCATACCCCTCGACTCTTATAACTGCCATCTGGTTTCTGTACAAATTGTAAATAGCCTTCCGCTCCCTGTATTTTACCCCTGCCACCTTTAGAATTTGGAAGAGAGTATTTCAATCAACATTGTCAAAAGCTTTCTCTAAGTCTACAAATGCTAGAAATGTAGGTTTGCCTTTGCTTAATCTTTCTTCTAAGATCAGTCGTAGAATCAGTATTGCCTCACGTGTTCCAACATTTCTACGGAATCCAAACTGATCTTCCCCGAGGTCGGCTTCTATCAGTTTTTCCATTCGTTTGTAAAGAATTCGCGTTAGTACTTTGCAGCTGTGACTTATTAAACTGATAGTTCGGTAATTTTCACATCTGTCAACACCTGCTTTCTTTGGAATTGGAATTATTATATTCTTCCTGAAGTCTGAGGGTATTTCGCCTGTCCCATACATTTTGCTCACCAGATGTTAGAGTTTTGTCAGGACTGGCTCTCCAAAGGCTGTCAGTAGTTCTAATGGAATGTTGTCTACTCCAGGGGCCTTGTTTCGGCTTAGGTCTTTCAGTGCTCTGTCAAACTCTTCACGCAGTATCATATCTCCCATTTCATGTTCATCTACATCCTCTTCCATTTCCATAATATTGTCCTCAAGTACATCGCCCTTGTATAGACCCTCTATATACTCCTTCCACCTTTCTGCTTTCCCTTCTTTGCTTAGAACTGGTTTTCCATCTGAGCTCTTGATATTCATGCAAGTGGTTCGCTTTTCTCCAAAGGTCTCTTTAATTTTCCTGTACGCAGTATCTATCTTATCCCTAGTGACATAAGCCTCTACATCCTTACATTTGTCCTCTAGCCATGCCTGCTTAGCCATTTTGCTCTTCCTGTCGATCTCATTTTTGAGACGTTTGTATTCCTTTTTGCCTGCTTCATTTACTGCATTTTTATATTTTAGGTTAGTTAGGTTTAATTAGTTCTACGTTCTAGGTGACTGATGACCTCAGAAGTTAAGTCGCATAGTGCTCAGAGCCATTTGAACCATTTTTTCTTTTTTTTTTGTATGCAGTGGTTGACAGTTCCACAACCGGTGCTCCGGTGCAGATGAACAAAGGAGTAATGAATTACTGCTGATTGTAGGAAGGTACGTGGATCATTGTAGTCCTAGGTCCAATGAGATTAAAAGGAAAAAATAAAATTCACGGAGGCAGACTGTCAGTCGGCATGTGACTGCTGCAGGATTATAACCGTGTTACCCGCAAGCATTCAGTCGAGGACTGCATCCAGAGCTTTCTACATGGGGAGTGGAAGTAATTGATAACGGAAGACCATAAGAATTAACCACTCCCCATCTGGGATATTCCACAACCCTTCGATCCCCTCCCTCTTGGCCCTTCCCCCCCCCCCCCCCATCAGGAAATTGGCGAGAAAAAGACTCAGCCTGTGCTGGAAAGGAAGTATCTATGACACAAAATTCAAATATATATCAGGAATAGTAATAATGTGTTGATGCGTAGTCTTTATTTAATCAGTTTGTGGGAAACAGGACTAGCACTCGTTTGGTTAGAGCACAAGTTTACCTGCACTTCCCAATATGTATTAACTGTAAGTGCTGAGGAATGGAATGAAGTACAGAATACTTGCCACTGCTCTTGTTCGCCCACACGTATGTCTGTGGTTTGGGCGCCACTACGGAGGTCAAAAACCTCTCAATGTCATAATGACAGATCACAACCACAGACCAGACGTCGTTATTCATTGATCTTGCAGCCCCAAATAAAGCATCAGGTGGCGGCATTCTGTTAATCAGAAAATTCCAGACTGACTTCCTGTTTCTGTCTCTCTCAAGTGGTGTCTTCCTCTTTGTGCCTGAAACAACTTTGGTCGTCTAGGAGAGGGTGCCAAACATTCAGTAACACCAAGTATGCTCAGATGTCGGCCTCCTTTGATCTCACAGCCCAAAACAAAGCATCAGGTTGTGGCATTCTGTTGATTCAGAAATTCCAGATTCGCTGCTTGTTTCTGTACCTCTTAAGTTGCTACTTCCTATATGTGTGAACCAACATATCTAACAGACAGACAAAAAAGAAGTAGGCCTATCTAATCCTATCTTCGCACGTACTTTAGGGCAGACTTGCCGGCAACCGCAGCTGCACCAGCCGCCTCGCACATTGGGAGAAAGAGGCCAGCACACAACGCTGACTCATGTGGCGTACAGATCTGAAGTCGCGCTGATCCCCAAAAAAAGGCGTCAGGTGACTGCAACACTGTGAATTATTGTACCAACGGGTAAGAGGTGGTAGGAAGCACTTGCTTTCAGCTGACACGAACATCAGATGTGATGTCCTGCTTTGATTACAGTGCTACTGAATGGTGGTGAGAATAACATAACACAAGAAACATCATTGATAAAGACCTGAACATCTACAAAGATAGCGAATAACCCTGCCTAACATACTTACCGAAGACTATGAAACACGAACCCCTAACAGCTCTAAGCAGAAGCACAGTGCTAGAAAAGTAACTCCCTTACTGCGCTTCTCTGAGAAAGTCTTGATAATACTTCTGCTTCCCACAGTATGCGGAAGCCTTGTGCCTTGGCCTGCAGACAACTAGCAAGCAATCCCAGTGCCCCAAACTGCTTCAGTGGGAACTACTGACTGGTGATCACAGCAGAAAGAGTGATGTGTTCCATCCTCACGTGTATAGACAGACGAAAGCTAATCAAGTAAATAAATTACAAAAACACTCGCCATATGTAAGGGTATTGTATACAGAGAGGTTTGAGAACACAAGCATCCTCCTCCACACATTGCTCGCAAACCATGCAGCCACGAAGTCAAAAAAGTGCATACTGAGCAGGAGTTCGCTATTCACTGATCAACAGGACGCCTCGAGTGTCGCCACCCGGGCAGTCCAGCGACTGTGGAGTAGATAACGGCGTCCTTTGATATTTGGTAAATGGGAAACCACCTCTGCTCCCTCTCTTTCTCTCTCTCAAGTGGCTGCCAAGTCACATCTTCTGGTCTGCGGCTTCCTGCAGATGCAAGAAAAGCAGGTGCGGCTTGAATGTATAGTTCTTACTGCATACCACTCCCTATCCCTGATGTGGATCCACTTGCGAACTCTATCGGAACCTCGGAACCCTATCCTGAATCTAACCTGCGCCATGGACCCCCCCCCCCCCCCCACTCCCCGCCCTCACCACACCTGAGACCCATATACACACGAACAAATACACTTACAGAATAATAGCGCAGTTGCGTTAGGTGTTGACAACTGCACTACATTTACAAGAAATTTTAGAGTACATGATCAGAAGTGAGGTCATGATCACATGAGCGAAAGTGATATATAATCGGTAAATTTCCAAAAACTGGTAGAAAATACGTATAAACTGAGCTGAAATACGAAAAAATACCTGAAAATTAATGGGCTTACTTGCCTTCTGGGTGCAGGAAAATGCTTGTACATGGAAACGAGTGTGTGACAGCAAGAATAATATGAGTAAAAGACGACATGGAAGCATTGTGAACGAAGGATACAGTAATTTTTCGTGAGCAGTAATAAGAAAGGTGGAATAGATTGTTTAACGTGGATGACCACCAAATGCAGAGTAATAAATTTATATATGTCGTATCATAAGCCCAGGTGTGACCACATAGTCATCAGCAACCACCATATATATTTTTATAGAATGGTCGATATGTGACTACGACAACCCTTACATCCTCCTTAGCTAAAGGGCACTGTATTACCAGCTTGGAGTTGCAATATACAACTACTGAATTGACCCTGTGGAAGACTGTTTAAGTATTTTAAACTCTAACAAACAGTATTTACAATGTGCTTCTCTATGGTATCTACCAATCACAACGCGGTGTCAGGTAACAATTGCCTTACGGAACAGTTTCTGGCCGGCCGGAGTGACCGTGCGGTTCTAGGCGTTACAGTCTGGAACCGAGCGACCGCTACGGTCGCAGGTTCGAATCCTGCCTCGGACATGGATGTGTGTGATGTCCTTAGATTAGTTAGGTTTAATTAGTTCTAAGTTCTAGGCGGCTGATGACCTCAGAAGTTTAAGTCGCATAGTGCTCAGAGCCATTTGAACCAACAGTTGCTGCATGTCTACTCAGGTAACAGGAATACATACAAGTACGTCGCTATACACACTGCCATATGTTTCCACATATTTGTCAGTAAGAAACACCATCTCTGTCTTTTATTTCAACATGCTATGGGAGTAGCTTACCTTATGCCATGTGAAGTCCAGCTTTCTGTGAGAGGTGATGGATCTAAAAGTGTTAATATAGGTTTAGCACTTGACACAGACCTCAGAGTCATTGTAGAAAAACAAAATGTATTCCAAAATTGTTACGCCTTTCGTGGTCACTTTTCGACAAACTGCCTTTTGGCTTCTGTCTCGGGTTCTTCGGCCGACGTTCATCTGATGATTTTTCTGACGTTTCGCAGCACGAGTGGTTGGCATTGTGGAAGGTTCACCCTCCATTGCTGGTGGTGGGCTGGAGCCGAGCTCGCAGCCCCAAACTATATGCACCAGGTGGGCCAACGTCCAAAGGCTTCTCCTCGGTCATTTCCGGTGCAGTTCTCTAGCTACCTGCGACGGTCGTTCGCTGCAACACTGGAAGGCCGGATCCGTTTACCTTGAGGCTTTCTTCTTTCTTGTTGAAGCTAGCTGTGATAGTTCTTCTTTACAGCCAGAACTTCAGTGGCGGCGAATTTTACTACGTGGTCCGTCTCACACAGTGCGTGCTCTGCCACAGCCCCTGTGTGAGACAGACCACATCGTGGTTTATGGACAACAACATTCTCGGTATGCATCTGGCTGACTTCGTGATTGCGTGGGTTACGGGCAACGCATGGATGGGGGAGCTTGTGTTCTCAAACGTCTCTGCATACCAGACCCTCTCTATATGGCGAGTGTTTTTGAAATTTAATTCCTTGATTTGCTTTCGGCCCATACTGACACAACTCGCACTACGCTCTGAACCGGTGTGAATCACATGGCGGGCTTACACTTGGTGTGCTTGTTACGGAGTGTGGCAGTACGCATACATTCACGTCCAACCTTATCCACTTGTTGGGCAACTTTTCTTTGCCCCACCCTGTGTATGTAGCAAGAGCAAGCTTTTTTTCCCCTGGGGAAAAGTGTGGACCCGTGGACGCACAACGGTTAGTCTATACCGACAGGCGTAGTCCAATTAGTGGTGTAGCTACGACCTTGCGGAAAACAATCAAGCAGTAAGATACATTATGTGTTTGCGGACCGACTGTTCGATGCAGAGAACAAACAACCAACACACTGTTGTGTGTACATAGTAAGATACGGGACACAAACACACGTGCACTTCCGTGACAGCCCACCAAAACATTCCACTAGTGGCCATTAAAATTGCTACACCACGAAGATGACGTGCTGCGGACGTGAAATTTAACTGACAGGAAGAAGACGCTGTGGTATGCAAATGATTAGCTTATCAGAGCATTCACACAAGGTTCGCGCCGGTGGCGATACCTACAACGTGCTGACATGAGGAAAGTTCCCATCCGATTTCTCATACACAAACAGCAGTTGACAGGCGTTGCCTGGAGAAACGTTGTTGTGATGCCCTATGTACGGAGGAGAAATGCGTACCATCACGTTTTTGACGTTGATAAAGGTCGGATTGTAGCCTATCGCGATTGCGGTGTATCGTATCGCGACATTGCTGCTCGCGTTGGTCGATATCCAGTGACTGTTAGCAGAATATGGAATCGGTGGGTTCAGGAGGGTAATACGGAACGTCATGCTGGATCCCAACGGCCTCGTATCACTAGAAGTCGAGATGACAGGCATCTTATCCCTATGGCTGTAACGGATCGTGGAGCCACGTCTCGATCCCTGAGTCAACGTTTGCAAGACAACAACCATCTGCACGAACAGTTGGACGACGTTTGCAGCAGCATGGACCGTCAGCTCGGAGACCATGGCTGCGGTTACCCTGGACGCTGCATGACAGACAGGAGCACCTGCGATGGTGTACACAACGACGAACCTGGGTGCACGAGTGGCAAAACGTCATTTTTTTCGGATGAATCCAGGTTCTGTTTACAGCATCAAGATGGTCGCATTCGTGTTTGGCGACATCGCGGTGAATGCACATTGGAAGTGTGTATTCGTCAACGCCATACTGGCGTATCACCCGGCATGATGGTATGGGGTGCCATTGGTTACACGTCTCGGTCACCTCTTGTTCGCATTGACGGCACTTTGAACAATGGACGTTACGTTTCAGATGTGTTACGACCCGTGGCCCTACCCTTCATTCGATCCCTGCGAAACCCTACATTTCAGCCGAATAATGCGCGACCGCATGTTGCAGGTCCTGTACGGGCCTTTCTGGATACAGAAAATGTTCGACTGCTGCCCTGGCCAGCACATTCTCCAGATCTCTCACCAATTGAAAACGTCTGTTCAATGGTGGCCGAGCAACTGGCTCGTCACAATACGCCAGTCACTACTCTTGATGAACTGTGGTATCGTGTTGAAGCTGCATGGGCAGCTGTACCTGTACACGCCATCCAAGCTCTCTTTGACTCAATGCTCAGACGTATCATGGCCGTTATTATGGCCAGAGGTGGTGGTTCTGGGTACTGATTCCTTAGGATCTATGCCCCCAAATTGCGTGAAAATGTAATCCCATGTCAGTTCTAGTATAATATATTTATCCAATGAATACCCGTTTATCATCTGCATTTCTTCTTAGTGTATCAGTTTTAATGGCCAGTAGTGTAGTTATATGTTGCTGGATATCAACGAAGTATTAGCCTTTCAGAGTGAGTAAATAACATAAAGTTAAACCGTTAGTTGAACGTAAAAATATCGTGTACTCAGGTTAAACGAGTGATGAGTAAAATCTACATTCATATAATTTCCTGGAAGTGTGTAGGTACAAGGAAAGATGCTCAAGTATGCTCAGTTGAAGATAAAGCCAATGGCTGATATTTGCTGGAAAGCTGTAATTTGTCTAGAAGGAAAAGGCTTTTATAAAACACTTAGGCTTCCCCTAGTGAAACACTGCTTCACAATATGGGCCTCATATTTCTCGTATGTCAGACTAACAGAGGTAATTCAGTGTGTACAATGAAGAACAGAGAGAATGGCAGCAAGCTTGCACCATTGCCTCTCATGTGTAACAAAGAGGTATACAAAATTTTAAATGGTGTACATTCGAAGATTATTTGTGTAAATCTGCTTAAATATTCTTAGAACTGTGTTTTCAAACAAAACCTACAAAATGGATTCGATTAGATTAGATTAAGTGTTTGTTCCGTAGGTACAAAAATTAGACGATTCTAGTGGGTGTGGAACAAGTCAGAAAGTATAACATAAAAATGTAAAACATTTTAAGAAAATACTACCCTGATCATTTGTCAAGAGAGTGTCAAAGTGGGTGAATACATTTCACTAAACTGGGACTGCCAATATTTACAAAATTAAAATACTGTTTGAATGAAAGATAGTTATGCACTTTTAATAAATTTATCGTAGGCAAAATACCAATCTTGACTGTTGAGACCAAGTCCTGTCAAAACCAGAATCTAACATACATTTTTACTTAAGCTGATATAATAGTCCCTGTTAAGATACTCATCTAGAGAGTAGAAAAAGTTGCCTATCAAAAAGTCTTTTAAACTCTGTTTAAACTGTGGTTTATCTAAAATCAAGTTTTTAATGGTTGCTGGCAGTTTATTGAAAATGTGTGTTCCTGAATGTTGGACCCTTTTTCGGACGAAGGTAATTGATTTTAGGTTTTATGTAGATATTTCTTGTTCTTAGTACTGATACTTTGTATTGCAATATTGGCTGGAAGTAGAGACATATTTCTTGCAACAAATATCATTGAGGAATAAATATACTGAGAAACTGTGGCTAGAATACATGGTTTAGCTATTGGCACATCCATCCTGTTCGCACAGTGGAGTAGAATCAATCTCGCCGCAGTATCCAGGAACGAAAAAGAACATATTTTTATATACGATGCCATAAATAGTACCCTCTGCTAGAGATTTTGTAGTGATTCATAGAGTAGAGATGCAGTTTAGTCTGGAAATTCATACTCGGCGATAAAGTGATTTCTGCGGGAAAAAATTCAGTTCATATTTATCTGTGTCAAAATACAGAAAGAAAAACAAGCATAGATACAGAATGTAAATGAAATTACTTGCCGCAAATAAAACGGCACCTTTCCTTAGCAGCTAAAAGAAAAAATTCTTCTTTCCGATCACTTCATCTCAACAGCAAGCAAACTAGTGTGGTGTTCATGGCCTCAGTGTTGGAAGAGCAAGTCTAAGAGTAATTTCACAGTTTCAACGTGATGTCGTGACACGCAGCGTCTGCAACGAGTCAAAATGTTCAACTGTGTCCGTTTTTTGACGTCGTAACAATTCTGCATAGTGAGTAGGCTTCGTAATATTACGGCTTTCTGGTTTACTCTGTGCACGAAGTGTCTATCATCCTGTTTTGCGGTACAATGGATGCGCGGCAATGCCTTTGTGTTTGTGGCTCCGCGTATCTCATTCGCTTTATCAGTTACTATTCGCACGACAGCTCGCTCCAGAGAGGAGCGCGCATTCAACCTAGACGTAGCGTGAACTACAGTGCGGTTTTGCCGCAGTGGCCCGCCGGAGCGACACAGCGGCCATAAAACCGTCCTATCATGGCTGAAAGGCCACTGCAAGTGGAGCAACGACGCACGGGAGACTGATGCTCGCAGTAAATCCTTAACGATTGTTCGACGCCGCACTGGGGTGCTAAAAGCCAGTGCTTCTCTTTTTCGTGTTTACCACCCTGTTGACGTTGAGGTCATTATAAAGTGAGAGTCCTATGAGGCAACCGATATTTTTTAGCGCTTATCTACTTTTGCAAAACGCCTGCACTCTAATGAGGGACTCTTCTTTATTTAACGGCTGAAATTTTTAGACTTTACGTGTGTTGTAGCTCTTAAAACGTAACTAGATCATTCCGGATCATGAAAACAGTGTGTAAGAGAATCTTTCTGTTGTCGACGAACGATAGTTCATTCCGAGTTTGTTCGCACATAAGATGTGGGAGAAATAATGATGTAGATTTTTAATTAAAGTTCTCACATTTCCTAAATTGTTATTGTGATCATTGGCTACAACGTGGATATAAGGCAGTAAGGCTTTCTGAGAATGACGTGAATTAAGTGAAGAAAGGGTCCTAAATTTCTAACAGGTGAAATATGTATGCTGACCGTTATAATACGGCAGTAAATTTGACAAAAATGTTTCGTTTTCTATTCTGTTTGTATTTATACCTGTTAAAATACATTACCGGACACCTGTAGTGCTCTTCTTTGAAACAACAGCAGAACATTTGACCTAACAATGTTTCACACACAAAATAATAGCAGATCATGTTTACAACTACTTTTTTTTTTGTAATTCACTTTGGGACTTGCACCTATAGTTCTCTAGCGTACTACAACGAAGCGTTGACCGAACGCGTTTTCCACTGAATTAGACATAGAGAACACTCCTGCTTCCAAGGCACTTCGAATAACTGAACTCTTCACATGAAGGATTTCGACAGATCCTGTACTGACTGTAAGCGTGTCAGTCGAGCTCAGAAAACGTAATTTTCGCAATCTTAGGGCATTTAATAGTGGTCAGTACGAGTAGGTCCTATGTGTGGGAGGAACTGAAGGTACTAAACAGGCTGCAATCCGCCTACAGGGTGTCAGGAACTCAGAAGTCTCACCCTTTCTTCCCCATTACAACAGTATTATGAGCCAGTTTCTTGTGCAGTTCACGTAGGCTCGATTTCGAAACAGCTGATGTATTTTTCACGAAACGCTGTACTATCAACGAAGACATTGATACCATCACACTGTCGTATTTCTGGCTTAGTGATAATATAAATACGATAGACAATCATTCGATATCGATGAATTTTAGGTGTTGTTGTTGTTGTGGTCTTCAGTCCTGAGATTGGTTTGATGCAGCTCTCCATGCTACTCTATCATGTGCAAGCTTCTTCATCTCCCAGTACCTACTGCAACCTACATCCTTCTGAATCTGCTTAGTGTATTCATCTCTTGGTCTCCCTCTACGATTTTTACCCTCCACGCTGCCCTCCAATGCTAAATTTGTGATCCCTTGATGCCTCAAAACATGTCCTACCAACCGATCCCTTCTTCTACTCAAGTTGTGCCACAAACTTCTCTTCTCCCCAATCGTATTCAGTACCTCCTCATTAGTTACGTGATCTACCCACCTTATCTTCAGCATTCTTCTGTAGCACCACATTTCGAAAGCTTCTATTCTCTCCTTGTCCAAACAAGTTATCGTCCATGTTTCACTTCCATACATGGCTACACTCCATACAAATACTCTCAGAAACGACTTCCTGACACTTAAATCTATACTCGATGTTAATAAATTTCTCTTCTTCAGAAAAGATTTCCTTGCCATTGCCAGTCTCCATTTTATATCCTCTCTACTTCGACCATCATCGGTTATTTTACTCCATAAATAGCAAAACTCCTTTACTACGTTAAGTGTCTCATTTCCTAATATAATTCCCTCAGTATCACCAGATTTAATTTGACTACATTCCATTATCCTCGTTTTGCTTTTGTTGATGTTCATCTTATATCCTCCTTTCAAGACACTGTCCATTCCGTTCAACTGCTCTTCCAAGTCCTTTGCTGTCTCTGATAGAATTACAATGTCATCGGCAAACCTCAAAGTTTTTACTTCTTCTCCATGAATTTTAATACCTACTCCGAATTTTTCTTTTGTTTCCTTTACTGCTTGCTCAATATACAGATTGAATAACATCGGGGAGAGGCCACAACCCTGTCCCACTCCTTTCCCAACCACTGCTTCCCTTTCATGCCCCTCGACTCTTATAACTGCCATCTGGTTTCTGTACATATTGTAAATAGCCTTCCGCTCCCTGTATTTTACCCCTGCCACCTTCAGAATTTGAAAGACAGTATTCCAGTTAACATTGTCAAAAGCTTTCTCTGAGTCTACAAATGCTAGAAACGTAGGTTTGCCTTTTCTTAATCTTTCTTCTAAGATAAGTCGTAAGGTTGGTATTGCCTCATGTGTTCCAACATTTCTGCGGAATCCAAACTGATCTTCCCCGAGGTCCGCTTGTACCAGTTTTTCCATTTGTCTGTAAAGAATTCGCGTTAGTATTTTGCAACTGTGACTTATTAAACTGATAGTTCGGTAATTTTCACATCTGTCAACACCTGCTTTCTTTGGGATTGGAATTATTATATTCTTCTTGAAGTCTGAGGGTGTTTCGCCTGTCTCATACATCTTGCTCACCAGATGGTAAAGTTTTGTCATGACTGTCTCTCCCAAGGCCATCAGTAGTTCTAATGGAATGTTGTCTACTCCCGGGGCCTTGTTTCGACTCAGGTCTTTCAGTGCTCTGTCAAACTCTTCACGCAGTATCTTATCTCCCATTTAGTCTTCATCTACATCCTCTTCCATTTCCATAATATTGTCCTCAAGTACATCGCCCTTGTATAAACCCTCTATATACTCCTTCCACCTTTTTGCCTTCCCTTCTTTGCTTAGAACTGGGTTGCCATCTGAGCCCTTGATATTCATACAAGTGGTTCTCTTCTCTCCAAAGGTCTCTTTAATTTTCATGTAGGCAGTATCTATCTTACCCCTAGTGAGACAGGCCTCTACATCCTTTCATTTGTCCTCTAGCCATCCCTGCTTAGCCATTTTGCACTTCCTGTCGATCTCATTTTTGAGACGTTTGTATTCCTTTTTGCCTGCTTCATGTACTGCATTTTTATATTTTCTCCTTTCATCAATTAAATTCAATATTTCTTCTGTTACCCAACGATTTCTATTAGCCCTCGTCTTTTTACCTACTTAATCGTCTGCTGCCTTCACTACTTCATCCCTCAGAGCTACCCATTCTTCTTCTACTGTATTTCTTTCCCCCATTCCTGTCAATTGTTCCCTTATGCTCTCCCTGAAACTCTCTACAACTTCTGGTTCTTTCAGTTTATCCAGGTCCCATCTCCTTAAATTCTCACCTTTTTGCAGTTTCTTCAGTTATAATCTGCAGTTCATAACCAATAAATAGTCGTCAGAATCCACATCTGCCCCTGGAAATGTCTTACAATTTAAAACCTGGTTCCTAAATCTCTGTCTTACCATTATATAATCTATCTGATACCTTTTAGTATCTCCAGGATTCTTCCAGGTATACAACCTTCTTTTATGATTCTTGAACCAAGTGTTAGCTATGATTAAGTTATGTTCTGTGCAAAATTCTACAAGGCGGCTTCCTCTTTCATTTCTTCCCCCCAATCCATATTCACCTACTATGTTTCCTTCTCTCCCTTTTCCTACTGACGAATTCCAGTCACCCATGACTATTAAATTTTCGTCACCCTTCACTACCTGAATAATTTCTTTTATCTCGTCATACATTTCATCAATATCTTCATCATCTGCAGAGCTAGTTGGCATATAAACTTGTACTACTGTGGTAGGCATGGGCTTTGTGTCTATCTTGGCCACAATAATGCGTTCACTATGCTGTTTGTAGTAGCTAACCCGCACTCCTATTTTTTTATTCATTATTAAACCTACTCCTGCATTACCCCTATTTGATTTTGTATTTATAACCCTGTAATCACCTGACTAAAAGTCTTGTTCCTCCTGCCACCGAACTTCACTAATTCCCACTATATCTAACTTTAACCTATCCATTTCCCTTTTTAGATTTTCTAATCTACCTGCCCGATTAAGGGATCTAACATTCCACGCTCCGATCCGTAGAACGCCAGTTTTCTTTCTCCTGATAACGACGTCCTCTTGAGTAGTCCCCGCCCGCAGATCCGAATGGGGGACTATTTTACCTCCGGAATATCTTACCCAAGAGGACGCCATCATCATTTAATCATACAGTAAAGCTGCATGTCCTCGGGAAAAATTACGGCTGTAGTTTCCCCTTGCTTTCAGCCGTTCGCAGTACCAGCACAGCAAGGCCGTTTTGGTTAATGTTACAAGGCCAGATCAGTCAATCATCCAGACTGTTGCCCCTGCAACTACTGAAAAGGCTGCTGCCCCTCATCAGGAACCACATGTTTGTCTGGCCTCTCAACAGATACCCCTCCGTTGTGGTTGCATCTACGGTAAGGCCATCTGTATCGCTGAGGCACGCCAGCCTCCCCACCAACGGCAAGGTCCATGGTTCATGGGGGGGGGGGGGGGGGGTTTAGGTGTTACGCTTCTGAATTTCTTTGTGCAGTCCACGTATACTCTGCATGATTGTGACTGTCCTCCTGTATGTCTGTGCGCGATTTTTCTCGTTGTGATAGCTGTCTGCCTAGTCAGTGACAGGTGGAAGACTAGACAGACTTCTAAATAATGAACCAGTACTGTCGGAGCGTGATGGAATTTGAAAAAAAATGTTCAAAGACAGGCTTCTATATAATAAACCAGTACTGTCGGAGCGTGATGGGATTTGAAAAAAATGTTCAAATGTGTGTGAAATCTTATGGGACTTAACTGCCAAGGTCATCACTCGAACCTCCGCCGGGACCAGCCGCACAGTTCATGACTGCAGCACCTTACACCGCTCGGCTAATCCTGCGCGGCATGTGATGGGATTTAGAGGGAGATAGTATGGGTCTGTGACAAGGCGTGGAACATCTCTTACTCGTTGAAATCAGGTGGATTCAAATGCTGTATACCGAAAAGTAGCGAGAATATGATATGTAAGTAATATTCTGACGAAATAGGCGTGTGTGGGCAAACATTTTACTGCCATGAGAAAATTAGGGGTTAATACGAAGATTTTTACCGAGAGAAGATCAGCAGCAGAAGTCACGTCTTTCGTGTCCTCGATAAATAAGAGACAACGCTATTCCGTGGGTATTGTGTGTCTATAAATGGATGGAGTGACATCGTAATAGGTAGACTAAATTTACATCTACGTCTCTATGCTTACGTCATGAGCCATCGTATGGTGTTTGGTGGACTGTGCTCTGTGCACCCCTAGTCTTGTCCTTTCCTATTACACTCGCAAGTAGAGCGAGGGAAAAATACTGTCGATATGCCTCCATACGAGCGCTAATTTCTCCTTTATTATCTTCGTGGTCATTACAGGAAATGTATGATAGCGGCGGTAGAATCCTTCTCCAATCAGCTTCAGATGTTGGTTTTTAAATTTTCTCAATAGTGTTCCTCGAGAAGAACATCACCTTCCCTCCAGGCATTCCCATTAGAGTTCTGGAAGCATCTGGTGGAAGCCAATAGGAATGCTTCTAAAGTGCTGTATTGTAGGATAAAGCAAGGTCTGAAGGCTCAAACACGTTTGGCGGTGGCAGTCTTAGCTACTCTTTGGATGTGGACTGGTAGCTGCGGCAGGGACGGAGACGTCCTGCGTGTGGAGAAGAGAGTGAAACATCCTGCTGCCCCCATAGATCGACAGGTATCACCAGCAGTAGTTACTTTCTTCTACCAGCTTGGCAAAGCAATCGACAGACAGAACATGATTAGCACTGGATACCTTCAGCTATTGCACGACAGTTACCACCCATTATGGTATCGGAAGAAGTGATTACCTAGCCTGTGGGAAGCCTCAAGATGTCACAGAAGCGTCTGTAAAGGTTACCTGGCGAGCGTAATCCGACTATAGAAAGAAAATTAATCACCACGCAAAGTGACTTTCATGATCGATTTCATTATTTGTCAAACAATTTGATATCAAAAAATGGCACTGAGCACTATGGGCCTTAACTGCTGAGGTCATCAGTCCCCTATAACTTAGAACTACTTAAACTTAACCAACCTAAGGACATTACGCACATCCATGCCCGAGGCATGATTCGAACCTGCGACCGTCTGTAGCGCGTAGAACCGCTCGGCCACATCGGCCGGCAATGTGATATCAATGACGTGCTACCGTGTGGGTTGAAGCGAGGACGAGACTACCACAGATACGACTTGCGAGTTGGAGTGGTAACTAGGCGTTTCTTTGTTGCGGCGAGATCTTTTAACGAAATTTAAATCTCTCACGTACACCGGGAGATATGACCATTCTAATGAGATCAGCTATATTATCGAATAGAAAAAGTGATAAGTAGTATTAACCTGATATTTACAACACCTCTGTACTGCTAACTTAAGACACTTTGTAGGTCACAAGGGATTCGGGTACTTTAAGAGAGTTCGAAAGTACGGAATCATTCAGTGACACATGTCGAACATGCTCTTAGCACCTGTACCCACACGGGACTACTGAAATAAAATTTGTCTGTCAATGCGGTAGTAAACATCTCTGCAAATTATTCTGCCCTCTACCAGGCATTTGTTGCATTACTGTGTGATCAATGACATGGATTTTGAAAGTGAAAAGCATCGCCCATAACAACATACTGCAACGTAAAATCCTCAGGTGTATTAAAACGGAAATACAGACGAAAATAGTGGTGTAATGTAACTATGTAACTTTCAATGAAGGGAACTTCTGATACTGTTGATGACGTGTTTGTGACACGTGTTCAGCAAGTATGATGAAAAATATATGAAAGATTTCACAAAGAGATCTCTCAAATAAAACTAGTTTCATGTCGCATATTATGCTTTTGCCACTACTTAAGTCTTAAGTCGTGCGACGCATCAGATTCTCTGTTCCAACCGAAAGGTACCCACTGCAGGTGTCCTACACATCCTTGCTCTATGCAACGGTTACGCACTCAGTTTATGTTTATATGTCAGTCACTAAAATAGTAGAATACTAAAGACACGAATGTAGTAAAAATGAGGGAGTGAAGACAATTTCAAGACTAAGATATATTTGAAGACTCGCTCTCACTTATCGAGTCATTCTTTAAAACTGTCTAAGTCGTTTCGCTATACTCTTC
This sequence comes from Schistocerca serialis cubense, assembly GCF_023864345.2. Lineage (NCBI taxonomy): Eukaryota > Metazoa > Arthropoda > Insecta > Orthoptera > Acrididae > Schistocerca > Schistocerca serialis. Next base: position 156,520,925 of record NC_064640.1, read on the forward strand.
AGTTATCGGTTGTTGTCCAACTTCTTCCTAGAGGCCTTCGAAGGCACCTTCTTAAATATCCCAATGCGAACCAAGTAATTTTCTGAAAGAAATAGACTACTTCGGTGCAGGACTGATTCAGTCTCTAACCTTGATTGTTTGCTCAACTGAGGAATATTGTGGCGGAGCTGTTGTCAATGAGTAAATGGTTTGTAATACTGGGGAAAGGTCTCAACACACTTCATCAAACTGTCTTTAAAAACAGTCTACCATTCCTTATATTAGTTTTTAGTAGTGGACATAAGAGTATTTAGCCATTTTATCGATAAGATAAATTGTAGCAAGAATGATGCCCTGACGCCAAATTCTGCAAATTAGTGTATATTAATTAGGAAAGCAGCACGTGTAGTTTAAGTTGAAGATGATACCTACCGTTAACAGAATGAGAGTTTGTCTTTTTGATCCCCTTTCGGTATGCTCGTGCTTATAGAGTCAACTTAACTTACATTAGCGTGACAACTTTAGATCGAATAGCTCTTAAGCTACATACATACAAAATGTGTGAGAACAAGGACAGCAACACTAAATTTTATTTGTGTGTGTTACAGTATTTGAAGAAGGTTTTAACAATTCGTCGAAGTGAGTCACGTTCTTCTGATAAAATTCGCTACAGGCTCTCGACTGCAGCGACAGAAAAAGTCCTCCTTTCTTTCTTCCGATGCGGGCGGGATCAATCATTCCCTATACCCTCCACCAGCTGAGGGATCTCCGCTGTCCGGCTTTCGTTCCTGCTTTGTTCGTCGATCTCCGTCTTTTCGAATGATGACAAATCGAGTCTTTCTTCCAGTTACTGTAAAAGTTTGTTCAACAAATAATGGGAAGTTTGATACAGCAATAACGCTACAATAGGATGTCATTATTGCCAGAATTATTAAGAGCAGTATGTTACATATTTACATTTAATTTTTTGAATTCTAAAAGCAGCCAACTAAGATGGTGGTCAACGAATTAAATTATTAAATGCAAAAATTTTACGAGAATTATGATTAAATTAACAATGTTAAAGAAAAATTAATATAAAGAATAAGTTAATATGCGAGTATCATTTCTCTCAGTAACAAAGCGTGATTTGGAGAAAGGAGCTAAATGTTATCTTTCGTTTGATCAGTCTGTAGCTCATATCTCTCCTAATCTGCTTGATTGTTCACAATGCCTGAGTGTTAGATTTGATTGTTTTCATCTGGCAACGTTAGCGTGAACCTAACATCTCTTATACCACATTTTTATTTTCTTAGCTGAATTCTTCGAATGTGTTTTCACACCTTCAACTATACACGACTTTTTGGAATGATATTATCATTAAGGATACACGTACATTATTTGTAACATCCAATAAGTTGAAAGTAACTAATTATATGTAAAATACTACATCATAGAAACGAAATGTTGTAAAACTTTAAACAGCTGTATAATTTGTTTTTAATTGTACGACCTATCTCGGTCAGAGGCCATTATCTAATAAAAGGTCTTGTTAATAGGAGCTGTTACATATGCATATCATAAAACAAATGTCAAAATGCGGTATTTAAAAAAATAGTTTTAGTTACGCAAAGATAAATGCATTATAGAACCGTAGCGGGTGCGCGAGATCTGTGATCACAGCTGTAAGACCTTGCTACGCGTGTACAGTATATCAATAACTGTAAAGAGAAGTTTAGTGTTATGAAATATAACCCACCAGCGGTAAGCGTTACCTGAGAAATCACAATAACTTGTTCCTGAAAGAGGATGGTGCTATCATTAAGTTCTAGTCGACAAGTCCGACAGAACGGACGCAACAAACATATACACTGAATAGCCAAGGAAACTGGTCACCTGCCTAATATCGTGTAGCCGGCCGGTGTGGCCGTGCAATTCTAGGCGCTTCAGTCTGGAACCGCGCGACCGCTACGGTCGCAGGTTCGACTCCTGCCTGGGGAATGGATGTATGTGATGTCCTTAGGTTAGTTAGGTTTAAGTAGTTCTAAGTTCTAGGGTACTAATGACCACAGATGTTAGGTCCCATAGTGCTCAGAGCCATTTGAACCATCTAATATCGTGTAAAGCACCGCAAGCCCGGTGCAGTGTCGCAATATGACGTGGCATGGACTCGACTAATGTCTGAAGTAGTGCTGGAGGGAATTGACACCATGAATCCTGCAGGGCTGTCCATAAATCCGCAAGAGTGACGGAAAGCGCGTTGCAAGGCATCCCAGGTATGTTCAATAATGTTAATGTCTGGGGAGTTTGGTGGCCAGCGGAAGTGTTCAAACTCAGGATAGTGCTCCTGGAGCCACTCCGTAGCATTTCTGGACGAGTGGGGTGTCGCTCTGCACTGCTGGAATTGCTCAAGTCCGTCAGAATTCACAATGGACATGAATGGATGCGGGTGATCATACAGGACGCTTAAATACGTGTCACCTGTCAGGGTTGTAGCTCGACGCATCAGGGCTCCCATATCACTTCAACTGCACACGCCCCACACCATTACAGAGCCTCCACCAGCTTGAATAGTCTCCAGGAGACATACAGGCACCATGGATTCATGAGGTTGTCTCAAAATCCCAACCCCTTCATCCGCTCGATACAATTTGAGCACTGACTTGTCCGACAAAGCAACATGTTTCCAACCATCAACAGTCTAGTGTCGGAGTTGACGGCCCAAACGAGGATTAAAGCTTTGTGTCGTGCAGTCATCAAGAGTACACGAGTGGCCTTCTGGTCCAAAAGCCCATACTGATGATGTTTCGTTGAGTAGTTCGCACGCTAACACTTGTCGATGGCCCAGCACTGAAATTTGTAGCAATTTGCGGAAGGGTTGCACTTGTGTCAAGTCGAACGATTCTCTTCAGTCGTCATTGGTACCGTTCTTTTTCTGGCCGCGGCGATGTCGCCGATTAAATGCTTTGCCGGATTCCTGATATTCAAGTACACTCGTGAAATGGTCGTACGGGAAAATCCCCACTTCATCGCTACCTCGTAGATGCTCTGTCGCATCGCTCGTGTGCCGACTACAACACCATGATCAAACTCACGTAAATCTTGATAACCTGTCATTGTAGCAACAGTAACCGATCTAACAACTACGCCAGACACTTATGCTATACAGGTTGGTCCATTCATAGTGACCGGGCCAAATATGTCACGAAACAACCATCAAACGAAAAAACTACAATGAACGAAACTCTTCTAGCGTGAAGGGGAAAACCAGATAGAGCTATGGTTGGCCCGCTAGATGGCGCTGCCATAGGTCAAACGGATATCAGCTGCGTTTTTTTTAAAGTAGGAACCCCTATTTTTATTACATATTCGTTTAGTACGTAAAGAAATATGAATGTTTTAGTTGGACCACTGTTTTCGCTTTGTGATAGTTGGCGCTGTAATAGACACAAACGTATAAGTACTTGGTATCACGTAACATTCCGCCAGTGCGGACGGTATTTGCTTCGTGATACATTACCCGTGTTAAAATGGACCAATTACCAAATCCGGAAAAGGTCGAATCGTGTTGATGTATGGCTGTTGTAATCAAAATGCCCAACGGTCGTGTGTTATGTATGCTGCTCGGTAACCTGGACGACATCATCCAAGTGTCCGGACCGTTCGCCGGATAGTTACGTTATTTAAGGAAACAGGAAGTGTTCAGCCACATGTGAAGCGTCATCCACGACTTGCAAAAATTATGAAACTCTGGTAGGTGTTTTAGCTGCTGTCGTGGCTAATCCGCACATCAGTAGCAGACAAATTTTGCGAGAATCGGGAATCTCAGAAACGTCGGTGGTGAGAATGCTACATCAACATCGATTGCACATGCACCATATTTCTATGCACCAGGAATTGCATGGCGACGACTTTGAACATCGTGTGCAGTTCTGCCACTGGGCACAAGAGAAATTACGGGACGATGACAGATGTTTTGCACGCGTTCTATTTAGCGACGAAGCGTCATTCACCAACAGCGGTAAGGTAAACCGGCATAATATGCACTATTGGGCAACGGAAAATCCACGATGGCTGCGACAAGTGGAGCATCAGCGACCTTGGCGGGTTAATGTATGATGCGGCATTGTGGGAGGAAGGATAATTGGCCTCCTTTTTATCGACGGCAATCTAAATGGTGCAATGTATGCTGATTTCCTACGTAATGTCCTACCGATGTTACTACAAGATGTTTCGCAGCATGACAGAATGGCGATGTACTTCCAACATGATGGATGTCCGGCACATAGCTTGCGAGCGGTTGAAGCGGTATTGAATAGCATATTTCATGACAGGTGGATTGGTTGTCGAAGCACTATACCATGGCCCGCACGTTCACCGGGTCTGACGTCCCCGGATTTCTTTCTGTGGGGAAAGTTGAAGGATATTTGCTATCGTGATCCACCGACAACGCCTGACAACATGCGTCAGCTCATTGTCAATGCATGTGCGAACATTACGGAAGGCGAACTACTCGCTGTTGAGAGGAATGTTGTTACACGTATTGCCAAATCCATTGAGGTTGACGGACATCACTTTGAGCATTTATTGCATTAATGTGGTATTTACAGGTAATTACGCTGTAACAGCATGCGCTCTCAGAAAAGATAAGTTCACAAAGGTACATGTATCACATTGGAACAAGTGAAATAAAACGTTCACACGTACCTACGTTCTGTATTTTAATTTAAAAAACCTACGTATTACCAATTGTTCTTCTAAAATTATGAGCCATATACTTGTGTCTATTACAGCGCCATCTATCACAAAGCGAAAAAAGTGATCCAACTAAGACATTCATATTTCTTTACGTACTAACGAATATGTAATAAAAAAGGGGGTTCCTATTTAAAAAATGCAGTTGATATCCGTTTGACCTATGGCAGCGCCATCCAGCGGGCCAACCATAGCGCCATCTGGTTTTCCCCTTCAAGCTAGACAAGTTTCGTCCTTTGTAGTTTTCTCGTCTGACTCTTATTTCGTGAGATATTTGGCCCGGTCACGATCAATGGACCACCCTGTATAGGCGTTGCCGATCGCAGTGCCTTATTCTGCATGTTTACATGTTTCTGTATTTCAATATGCATGCCTATACCAGTTTCTTAGGCGCTACAGTGTATGTAGCTTATCTGTAGGGATGATTACCCCGATAACTTCAGTGAGCTTGCACAGAAAGGTCCGTGCCTCTTATGGTAATAAGGGACTCGCTGTGAATAAATAGGTGAATGGCCAATGGACACTACTAGCGTGTGGCAAGGTGAGAATGTGGGTCATCTGAGAAGTGAGGTGGTTGAAGCAACTGCTCGCATTAAACGAAAGATCCAGTTTTGAGTGCTGGACTGGCATAAATTTTCAAGTTTCACCATCGATTTATATCGATCCCCAATTGCAACTTGAGTCGGTCTCTCCTTTGAAATTCGATATTTACGGCAAATGTATTAACCAACGATGTGGTAGCTGTTAACAAACACACATATACAGTACACAGTATTAAAATACACGAGCAATCAATGTCTTGTGATACTTTCGGTATAAATACTTTGGTTCCGGTATTATCTGGAATCGATATGTTTCTAGGTATTGGTATCGATATCAGATATCACATCGAAGTTAGTACTGGAACGTACTTAGTGATGTGAGTTCCATAGCATGGAATCACCAACTGAAGTCGGCAGGTGAACTTGCCAGTGTTTGAAGGTAATACGTAGGACCCGCCAAATTACCAATAATATTATCAATACTTTCTCAGTTTGACAGGAAGTAAATACCACCTGGATTTCAGTCAATATATTATTTTAAATGTTCCAGTCAAGAATTACTAAACAATTTAATTCATAAATTTAATATAAACGGGTCCAATTATTCTCATGGTCAAACAATGTTGCGTCATTGCAACAGTTCCTCAAGTTACTGTCGGTCGGTGCCTGAACCTTGGAAAGGAGATAATCCTGTGTTCATAATAGACATAAAATTCAGCAGATTTATCTTAAAACGTGCTGCAAAGTGTAAGGACTGGCTAATAAGTTTGATGAGACAGCTTACCGCAGTAAATATGATTAAAGACATCCCTGGAGTTATCTGTAATTGAAATGTGCCATGATCCGTTCCATGTTAGTTAGCCAAAATTAATAAGATTTTTATTTAAATTTGCTATTTTTGGCAAAAATATTTTACATGGACGTGAAGGCTGATTCTTACGATTCCTACGTAGAGTGGGATGTTCGGTGGGAATCCACCATATTTCGAATTCGAATTAATATGTAACTGACACGTGTACTTCTCCGGAACTAAACTGACAAAGCATTATCTGATGTCGTTACCTATCGGTCAGTGAGGGGTTTTGAATGTGAGTTAACATAACAGATGATATCATGGGGCGACTACCAGTTCACGTAAGGTTGGTTATCTAGAGGACAAAAAAAAAAAAAAAAAAAGAAAAAAACTTTTTATTAGCCTCCATATTTTCGCGAAAGACGTTCCTAAGTGACACATTCATATTCCGTTTGATTCGTCACCACGACGTACAGAAGCTTTTATGGTAGATACCAACCAGCTTATTAAATATTAACTTCTGGCATTCGTACCGAGAAGGGTGGCTCAGCGGTTAGCACACTGGACTCGCATTCGCGAGGACGACGGTTCAAAGCCGCGCCCGTCCATCCAGAGTTAGGTTTCCCGTGATTTCCCTAAATCGCTCCAGTCATATGTCGGGATGGTTTCTTTGACAAGGGTGCGGCCAACTTCCTTCCAGATCCCTTCCACGGTCTGAGCTTGTGCTTCGTCTCCAGTGACCTCGATGTCAACGGGTCGTTGAACCCAATCTTCCTTCCTTCCATCCTTCTTCGGGCATTCATTACTTTCATGCGATCATAAATTATATGAGGAATGCACTTCATTCTATTCCGGCATTTTTTCCCAAGGTTTTCCAGTTCTCATATAAAATTTTCGTATAAAATTGTCAGTTTTTATGAACTCCACAGTAACAATTACAGGCCTCGTACGTATATTCACTCCTCGCGGTAGTTACTATTTACTCCAATTTAAAAAATGACTAATGTTTACATGGAGCGTATGGATGCTAGAAAATAGTATACCATTGAACGTCATTATGCAGTCGACGAATTGGGAAACCAGCGTGGAAGTTATAAATATGTTGATACCTTGCTTCTTCGTATCACTATAAATCTTACTTATGTTACGTAGGATCTGTAAAACCACTCTTGATTTAATATGGCGAATGGAAGTAGCGGCTATTCAATGACTCGTCCACAGAGGGTGTTAATTTCTCTGATACAGGCCAACGAAAAATACTCTGTTCATGAATGAAACACAGTGACGAAAAAATACATCTCGACGCCAAATATAATTAATGCAGAGTAATTAAATTTTTACATTTATCTAGGTAACATATTTAAGTGAGGAACATCGCAAGTTCACAGGTTAAAGTAAGCACGATATAAGCCATACCAAATGTGAAATGCTGGTCCATGAACAATCCGTGTAACCGTCAGACTGTTGAGTGCAAGCAAGCAAACGGATGTACATTGCGCTTTATAGATCCCGGACGTACGTTTTTGGGGATTGCGTTCCATTCGTGATGTACCTGATCAGTCAATACATGGATGGTTAATGCTGTTTGTGGATGACGCTGGAGCTGTTGTCGTCCATTTCCCCTTTGTGCTTGATTGGAGAGAGATCTGTTGAACGAGCAGGCCAAGACTACATGTCGACGCAATGTAGAGCATGTTGGGCTACAATAGCGGTATGTGGGCGAGTATTACCCTATTGGAAGTACGCCTCGGAATGCTGTTCATGTATGGCAGCACGACAGGCCGAACTGATTTGCAGTCAGGGTGCGTGGAATAGCCATAACTGTCATACGAAATCGCACCCCAGTCCGTAACTCCAGGTGCAAGTCCATTATATCCACCACACAGACAGGTTGGTTGCAGGCTCCTAACTGGCTTCCTTCTAACCAACACACGGCCATCACTGGCACCGAGGCAGAACCAACTTTCACCATAAAACACAACGGACCTCCACCGTGCAAAGCAACGAGCTCTCGCTTAACACCATTGAAGTCGATAATGGCGGTGGTTTCGGGTCAATGGAATGCACGCTACAGAGTGTCTGGCACGGAGCTGTGCTTGGAGTAACCGACTTGTAACAGTTCGTTGTGTCACTGTGGGGCGAACTGCTGTTCAAACTGCTGCTGCAGATGCAGTACGATGCGTCGGAGCCATACCCAGAACACGATGACCTTCATTCGCCGTAGTGCCACGTGACATCTGCCTGGTCTATTTGCGACTGGACATTCTCGTGACAACCGTTGTCAGCAGTTAGTTACAGTGGCTACATTCTTGCTAAGTCTTTCTTCATTATCGCAGAAGTAATACGCAGATTCTTATGGTCCTATCTCACGACATCGTTCAAATTCAGTGAGGTGCTGATAATGGTGTCTTTGTCGACTTAAAGGCATTGGTGACTAACATCAACTGACGACGATCAATCTCAAAGGTAATTAACTTTCATGACCGTTACAACTAACCCCATTTTCGTCCTAATACGCAGATTCTTATAGCCCTATCTCACGACATCGTTCAAATTCAGTGAGGTGCTGATAATGGTGTCTTTGTCGCCTTAAAGGCATTGCTGACTAACCTCAACTGACGACGATCAATCTCAAAGGTAATTAACTCTCATGACCGTTACAACAAACCCCATTTTCGTCCTAATAGTGGCCGGTCGATGTGTTTGAGCGGTTCTAGGCTCTTCAGTCTGGAACCGCGCGACCACTACGGTCGCAGGTTCGAATCCTGCCTTGGGCATGGATGTGTGTGGTGTCCTTAGGTTAGTTAGGTCTAAGTAGTTCTAAGTTCTAGCGGACTGATGACCTAAGATGTTAAGTCTCATAGCGCTCAGAGACACTTGACCATTTTTCGCCCTCATAGTGGCGCTACTAGTGCCACTCTTACGCCACTGGTGCGAAATTTGAACAGGCGCCTTTGCCTCAATACTGAAAGGGAAAGCTGCTGGCGATATGCTGATACATATTTACTGAAATTTTGTTTCGTAATTTCTAAGATAGTCTGGAATGACTGATAGTGAATTTATTTTCCGTTGTTGCTATAGTTTTCTTAATTTCTTATATCACATGTTGTTTCGGACATTTAATAGTAACACACACGTCAGTCAGTATTTAAGTGCTTTATGTGCGGTGAGGTAAGTTGCAATACAAGGTCCTGTCATTTAGCACGAGACTCTGGGTAATATGTAACTTTTACCGACGGTAACCCTGGTACAATACCCGCAGGCTGGCGACTGTAAGGAGAACCTGGATACCTGCTATACGATATATATGGTAGAACTCTTACACGTAGTTTTAGGTGAACGAACACCGTGACAAGATTATTATCTCCCATTGTTCATACCTGCAAAATACAATCAGTTGACCTACACACTGCGTTTCACAAATATATTAAGCAAAAGACTAGATATACCACGTATGTGATGAGAGAAGTTCCGCATTCGACATTCAAGGGCTCTTTAGCAGTAACCTAAAAAAATAACTTAGGAATATACCTCCATCTATGACAGATCATCAATTAAATTTGAAGACTGGATGGTAGGAGGGAGGCACTGGCGGAAGAGAAGTTGTTGTTGTGCGGTGGGTATGGGGAGAGGGAGAAACTGGGTGTCCTGATTGCATACCTCAGTCGGCAGAACACTTGCACTCGAAAGGCACAGATCCCAGTTACCAGTCTCAGTGCAACACACAGATTTATTCCGCCAGGAAGTTTCATATGTAAAATAATTGCTGTTGTTGAACCTTGCCACACTGAAATTAGACGCATGCTGCATCCGGAAGTTGTACTTTTAGCAAGAAATTTACGCTGATTGCATTTAATGATCCTGATGGACGCATATACATATGAGATTTTTGAGTTGATCTTACTTTTTTTCATCTGTGGAAGTGCTCAGCAGAGCATTTTCACGTCAGATCTATGACGTTTACAAGGTCAACAGAAGGAATCGGTGGTTATCTTTTAGGTGCGATATTCAGTTTTTGATGTTGAATGTCTACAACGAAGAGCGAATCAAGCTTCAATTGAAACTAACAGAAATTAGTTGGAATGGTTACTGCGGCAGTTTCTGATAATACGTTAGGTGATGACAACAATAGCGCTTTTTTAGTGTGAGAAGTTCATGGAAACTTTTACGAGCTGCTTGCAATGATAGTCAAGAACGATAGTAATCTAGAGCAGGTGTCACACAACGCTAGTGTATCGGCGACGGAAGAAAATACATGTTGGAAAATCAACAGTGGGTACCTGAAGTAATGGATGGTTCAGATGGCTCTGAGCACTATGGGACTTCACATCTGAGGTCATCAGTCCCCTAGAACTTACAACTACTTAAACCTAACTAGCCTAAGGACACATCCATGCCCAAGACAGGATTCGAACCTGCGACCGTAGCAGTCGCGCGATTCTGCATTGAAGCGCCTAGAGCCTCTCGGTCACAGCGGCCGGCGAAGTAGTGGAAAGGATGTAGTGTGTTACAGTAAGTTACTCACGTTTTTGTGATATCTCTGGTAGAGGAATATGCCATTCTCGCATCCGTTATTCACCCGATTGTTCAAGGGCTCTTGATAGTATTCACAAAGTGAACTGATACGGTACAGTTTCTGTAAATTACCTTCATAGATGAAGAAGGTAAAATTTTAAATTTATATTTCGTAAGGCTGTTGCTGAAAAGATTGTGGGATCGTTCTTCATGAGGCAAAGGACCTGTATATATCCATACAAATCATAACATGTTTAAACACGTTAGTCAGAGTATGCTCGTATTGTTGTGTCGGATACTTCGAGAGCCAGGAAGAAGAGAAGTTGAGTTGGCCGGTGGCAGGACTACGAAATGATCTGTACAAAACACTTTTAAGATCAATTGATAATTTTATTTCTAAAAAGAAAAGAACCATAATTTAACTTGCTTCCTGTGCTTGCTGCACCACCTGTAAGTAATTATATTACTCGCTACTACAACTCGCAGGACGCAGACTAAGTATCGGCTTCCTATTACTCAGTACTGATGCTCTCGAAGACTGTGACGGAACTGGGGCCGACCAGCGATGGGCGGCTGGTCAGGTAAGCGTTGTCAAGGACGCTAAACTCTGTCTTTCTGGAGGTGGGGCGCCACCCGTTCTTTCCACTGGAGCACGGGTCAGCGCCTTCTTGATGCCTTTTCGCACTGACAGAAAATGAGAAATCAAGTCTTTGTCGACGGACCTCAACTAACATCTAAATATTCACGCCACGACTGAGGATACCGACCGATACATCTTGCTGATTATAAAACACACAATTATTTCGTGACCGATGACTTCGCTGCTTGGTCCCTTTCCCCGAATCAACCAACCAAACCAAACCAATTATTTCGTACTTGAATGTTCATCACGCGTAGTTGGAATTAGTACTCACAGAATACAACTTGTGCGAGAGTCCTTGTTGAGTCTACTTAGTTGTGTCTGTAACAATAAAAGGTAACTCTGCACAATGAAAAGTGTATGACCCTTACTGGTTTTCTGGGAGCTAGAGTTACTACAGAAGGCTCCAGCAGGTATGAATGCCGATGACGGTTGTGACCTTTCGCGATAGATATTGACCATAGCCTCCCTGTGACACGAGGTAACTACATGACAATCCGAGATGTGCGGCAGTATTGCTGCTTACCACTTTAATACCATATTTTTTTATGTGTGTCTCGCTGGAAATGACATTTCTCGTCAGGACAAATATCTACACAATAAGGCCTGATTCATGCTACGTCTTTTTGAGGAACATGGGCCTGAACTGCAGCTGATATACTGATCGCCACATTTTCTCGATATCTAAGCTATCAAGCACATCTGGGATGTCTTCGAGCATAATCTTACTGCGTTCAAACTTAAAGCATTTGTGTGACGAATTCGTAGATATTAGCTGGGGTTTACGTAGCGATTTCAAGACGACCTATAGCTATTCTGAGTGTCATCGGGAAACCATTATGTTATTGATAGGAGACTGTAATGTTAAAGCCTTGTAAACAGTTATCTTGTAACTTTGCAGTCATCAATCCATCTTCGCCAACATGCTACTAAAACTTCATGCATAATGTTTATTTTAGGTGCTGTGTGGGTCTGTTAATATTTGCAACAAAAGAATGTTGACTCCGTACTATCAGTAAAAGTTTTTCATTAGATGCTGTTAACATATTTGTGACTAGTGAAAAACAAAAACATATCTATTGTGCTACGATATTTCCGTCAGTGGATTTAACAGTACACTTCGTCATCTCATCCCAGAGTGCTATTTGTGAACTAGGTTGAAGAAATGTTATGTCCATGGTACACGTGTAGCGGAAATGCCGATTAACTGAGACAGGAATATCTACATATTGACGCCAATCACTGACATGAGCGGTTTAATGAAACAGTTTTACATTCGACGGTATTCTGAAATAACTTCAGAGGCGTCTGTTTGTAACAGTTCACGAGTTTTTAAAACTAATACAATAGAAATGAAGGGCAAATAAGCCAAGCTATGATGACATGTCGAATCTACCCTGGAGGTCATTCTAAAAACTTCCGCACGGCGTATCAGGTAATACCGATGGAACGGAGCGTTGATTAGAAAGCGGTAGAAATACATGTTGTTATCGAGACCTGTCGGAACCCACGGTCGCCGACTATAGTTTTAGTATGGAAAGATGATGAAATCCGCAATTACTGTGCCGATTGTGCACTGCTCAATAAATAACGAGAAATGGGTCTCATTTATAACCATTCTGGAGCAGAACATTTTTCATCGATTTAGTTCTGTCCTTCTTACAGAAATCTCAGAATCGCAGTTCACGCTACACTGTTGGGCGAGGAGTCACATTTATGGAGGTTATTACAAACCCCCACAAAAAAAATCATACCTTGAATTTAGGCGATCATGGAGGCCAATGATTCAATACGAAATTTGTACGTCCCTGATACCCGATCGATCGTTGAGACAGCTCATTGTTATGAAACGCTGGTCACGTGCAGGCGCGGTGTAGGTCTAGGCGTCTTGTCACGGTCCGCGAGACTCCCTCCGTTGGAGGTTCGAGTCCTCTCTAGGGCATGGGGGAGACTCCCTCCGTTGGAGGTTCGAGTCCTCTCTAGGGCATGGGTGTGTGTGTTGTCCTTAGTGTCAGTTTAAGTTAGATTAAATAGTGTGTAAGCCTAGGGACCAATGACCTCAGCAGTTTGGTCCCATAAGATCTAACCACAAATTTTCACGTGCAGGTTCCAGTGCTATGCTGCTTCGCCCTGTTGAAGATCGAAGATTTTCGCACAATTTGTTGCTGTGCTATCGCCATCTCTATTCGACACACATTGACCTATGAACGAGTGAGTGATCGCGGTAGCTTTACCAGGGACACCGCTATGGGCAAGCACATGAATCGGCACCTTACAACAAGGATCAATGGAAAGAGTTAGTATCGAAGAGTAATATGAAACTCACTCCAAGTTTCTGTCTTACTGCATGCGGAAGATGTAGTCTTGTTAAACTGAATGAATCTCTTTGAAACATCCTGTGCACCCACTTCTGCCCAGTACGATTTAGAGCCACTTTTCTCCAGGTCGGAACTTATAAAATTTGGTTGGTTGGTTGGTTGGTTTGGGGAAGGAGACCAGACAGCGTGGTCATCGGTCTCATCGGATTACGGAAGGATTGGGAAGGAAGTCGGCCGTGCCCTTTCAGAGGAACCATCCCGGCATTTGCCTGGAGTGATTTAGGGAAATCACGGAAAACCTAAATCAGGATGGCCGGACGCGGGATTGAACCGTCGTCCTCCCGAATGCGAGTCCAGTGTCTAACCACTGCGCCACCCCGCTCAGTATAAAATTTGTTTTTTGCTGTTCCACTAAGATGTTTTAAACTTGCGTTGTGTTTATTGCACCAAATATGGAACTGTCTTCTTCCGTTCAGCTCCTCCGCTTTCCCATTTAATATTCCTTAGCACCATACAATAATTTTGGCGTTACATTTACCGCAGTAATGCTTAAAATTTCGCGCGATTAAACAGATTTGTTTAGTAATGCTTATATTCGTTCCTATGTCCGACAACGGCAAAGCTACAGCCACGCCTCGTACTGCGATACATTCCACGCACGGCCTATAATTCATTAATTTGGCGACAACACCAAGTTCCGTGGAACGCTCGAGTAAGCCAGGGGCTTCACTTTTACGGCGGCCGGTTACTTTCACAGGCGTTAGCACTAAGCGCTTCTTCACTTTATTAACATCTGCGCTGTGGCGCTAAGTTTTGTAATGCGACGGAAGTGCGCAAGTTTGCGCGGGCCATCGCGCGAGCAGTGAGATCGAACCCAGAGGCGTCGTAAGTGGGAAACCGACGCGCCGCCTAACTTGCTTAACTCGTAATTATTATCGCCGGAGGCATTGCTGCGCGCTGTTTGTCTTTACTGCGGCTGCGTAATCGCGGCTCGCGGTGCCCCTTCAGCGCCAGCTTGTTGCGCGCAACTTTTTAATGGGAATGCGAGTGCCTTTTTGAGTCTAGAAGCGCGCCGACGCTCACAGGACTTCCGACATTTGTGCTGATAACGCCAATGTTTGTTACGCCACGTGCTGTTTACTCTCCGTCATTTTCCTGGTCACTGTCACGCACAGAGTGCAGTGAAAGCAATGGCGAGGTTTACAGTCGTCAGGATGACATTTACACAAGGGAGTCACTTCAAAAGTTCTGCACACTGTATGACATAACTGAAGGAAATAATTTGTTTTACAAAACACCATTACAGGCCTTCAATATAATCTCCATCCTAGCTTATGACAGCTTTCCAACGTTTCGGCAACTTCTCTATTCCGGATAAGGTTTCTTCATTGTCGAGCTGACACCTCACTGGAAGCTGCATCAGTTGTATTAAAGCGTTTTCCACGGAATTGTTCTTTCAACTTGGGAAACAAATCAAAGTCAAAGTCATATCAGGACTATAGGGTGGTTGCCGAAATATTTCTCATGCAGATATGTCGACTGTTTCGCTCACTGGTAGGACAATACGGAGTCTTGCATTATTTTGCAAAATGAGGACACCAACTGCGAGCTTGCCAGGCCTCCTTTGACGAATTTTCGGGTGCAAAACATTTTGTAGAAACAGCATGTAGTACACACTGTTATAGACGTCCCTAGGGCCACTCTATTTGAAGCTATAGGTCCATTCACGTCACACGAAAAGATCATCATCAGTTCCGCCTTTCATTGTTGGTGGCGGAATATTTTCGGTCGTGGAGAGTCAGAACTTCTCCATTGTGACGACTGAGACTTTTGTTCTGGCTCAAAATCTCGTATCCAGGTTTCATCAACTGCAACAATAATTTTAAGATATTATTCTCCTTCTGTTTGATAATGTTGGAGCATTTCTCCTGCGGTTCTTTTGCGACCTGTTTCTGCTCGTCACTCAGATCACGCGTAACCCATATGGCAGCAACTTTTACCATCTTTAACTTTTCAATGATACTGTAAACTACACTGAAGCGCCAGAGAAACTGGTATAGTCATGGGTATTCAAATGCAGAGTTGTGTAAACAGACAGAATACGGCGCTGCGTTCGGCAACGCCTATATAAGACAACAAGTGTCTGGCGCATTTGTTTGATCGGCTACTGCTGCTACAATGGCGGGTTACCAAGGTTTAAGTGACTTTGAACGTGGTGTTACAGTCGCCGTACGAGCGATGGGACACAGATCCCCGAGGTATCGATGAAGTGGAGATTTTCCGTACGACGATTTCACGAGTGTATCATGAATATCAGGAATCCGGTAAAAAATCAATCCTCGGACATCACTGATGCCGGAGAAAGATCCTGCAAGAACTGGACCAACGGCGATTGAAGAGAATCGTTCAACGTGACAGAAGTGCAACCCTTCCACAAATTGTTGCAGATTTCAATGCTGGGCAGTGATCAAGCGTCAGCGTGCGAACCATTCAACGAAACATCATCGATATGGGCTTTCGGAGCCGAAGGCCCAATCGTGTAGTCTTGATGTCTGCACGACATAAATGTTTACGCCTCGCCTGGGTCCATCAATACTGACATTGGACTGTTGGTGACTGGAGACATGTTGCCTGGTCAGACGAGTCTCGTTTCAAATTATATCGAGGGGATGGACGTGTACGGGTATGGAGACAACCTCATGAATCCATGGATCCTGCATGTCAGGAGGAGACTATTCAAGTTGGCTCTGTAATGGCGTGGGGCGTGTGCAGTTGGAGTGATATATGACCCCTGATACGTCTAGATACGACTTTGGATCAAATGGCTCTGAGCACTATGGGACTTAACATCTTAGGTCATCAGTCCCCTAGAACTTAGAACTACTTAAACCTAACCAACCTAAGGACATCACACACATCCATGCCCGAGGCAGGATTCGAACCTGCGATACGACTTTGACAGGTGACACGTACGTAAGGTTCCTGTCTGATTACCTACATCCATTCATGTCCATTGTGCATTCCGACGGACTTGGGCAATTCCAGAAGGACAATGCGACTCCCCACTCGTCCACAATGGCTACGGAGTGGAGTGGCTGCAGGTACACTCTTATGAGTTTAAACACTTTCGCTGGCCACCAAAATCCCCAGAGATGAACATTACTGAGCATATCTTGGATGCCTTGCAACGTGCTGTTCAGAAGAGATCTCCACCCCATCGTACTGTTACGGATTTATGGACAGCCCTACAGGATTTATAGTGCCAGTTCCCTCCAGCACTAATTCAGACATTAGTAGAGTGCATGCCACGTCGTGTTGAGACATTTGTGTGTGCTCGCAGGGTCCCTACACGATATAATGCAGGTGTACCAGTTTCTTTGGCGCATTTCCTCGACCTTCTCTCAAAATGTCGCTAAGAGTAGCCTGAGACGTGTAGTCTGTTGCAGTTGATGGCCTTCCAGTTCTTGGGTTCTCCTCATTGCTTACGCGATCTTCACGGAACCTCAATGACACTTTGCTACGATCCACTACACTATTTTCACACACCTCTCTCAAAATGTTGTAATTTCCGTTGGCTTTTTTCCACGATGAAATTCGACTTCCACGCAGGAACTCTGATCACTATGTGTAGTCCGACCTGACTCGGTTGCGGCTTCAGTTTTAAAACTGAATTACTCAGAACACAGCCACGGTTACCAGCAAACACATAGTCACGCACAAAGTCACGCTGACAACTGACACGAATCTAACATGATCACGCCATCAGTAACGGTCGCTCATGCGCGGTGTGAACAACTTCCGGTGTGGCCTTCGTATTTCCCGGAAAAAAGATAACTCTTGCTAAAATTATTGAAGACTGCTACTGAGCCAATACACTGCTGTCCATGAAAACTTCAGCACAGCTAAGAATAACAGTTAACGACATGTCACTTGGTGAGCGTAAATATTATAGCGTGAATAATAAATTAGCAAATTTATATGTGATTTTGGGGTGTACGGATTGCGAAAGCTACTACAGAGAGCTGCCATCTCTGGCAGCAGTAACGGCTGAAACTCGGCTAGACATCGAGACGAACTCAATTTGGAAGAAAGATACGGATATTTCATACGATGCATCTTCAGCCTTGGGGCAGAGCTCATCAGTCGTAGTGGCTGGCAAGTGTTGGCGTGTTAGTATCTTGGCACCGTGTGACGAGACTTTTACAGTGGGTGAAAGATATGAAGAGCATGCTGGCCACGGCACCAGTCAACCATCCTCTCTTGAGGTAGGCCACGATTATTTGGACTACTTGTGGTCTTGCCTAATCATGTTGTAAAATTAAGTTATGTAGATCTCGTAGATAATGCACAGTAGTGGAAGCAGGGGAAGCAACTGAAGTACTGTTTCAGTAACAATACCTGTAGCAATATATTACGTAATTATAATGACACGGCTAGTCAACAGTATCTACGAAGGGTGTTCAGTAAGTAAAGCAACCCTTTTTTTCACAGCCAGTTTCGACCGAAAAACGCAAAATTTGCTGTGGAACATTTTGAAATATTCCCGCTTCAGTCCCTTTAGAGTCATTACGTTCCGATAGGTCTCGGCGCTAAACGCAGCCTTCAAAATGGCATCTGTAACGGAGGTGCGTTCCATGAAGAGAACTGCGTTTGAGTTTATTTTGGCAGAAAACCGGATTAATTGGCGTTTGCAGAGTGAGTCGTTGGGCGAGATGTTTGTCACGATCGCAACAAGGTCGCGACAACCTGTCCGATCTCCCGCGCTCGGCCGGCCGTGCCCTGCAGCTTGGATCTCGCACCTTCCGCTTCCATCTGTTTGGCCCAATGAAGGATGCACTCCGCGGGAAGCAGTAAATGGATGATGGGTAGGTTATTGATGCAGAAAGACGTTGGCTCCGACGTCGACCTGTGGAGTTGTACCATGCTAAAATACAGGTCCTCCCAGTAACGTGGCGTAGGGCCGTCGAACTGAACGGAGATTACTTTAATAAATGGGTTTTGTATCCAAAAGAGTGGGGAATAATATGATGTACTGAAGACCTGAATGAGACCAACCTGCTCTCAGAAAAAAGTGTTTCAGTACATATTGAACGCCCTTCGTAGATAAATACCGTTACATTTCTTCGAAACGTATAGAACGCTGTTGCAGAGGAAACGGAAAAAGCACGCGAAGTTCAGAAGAACGCGAAATCCCGAAGATTGGCTAAAATTTACAGACGCGCGAAATTTGGCACGGACTTCAATGCGAGATGCCTTTAATAAGTTCCACAACGAAACATTGTCTCGAAATTTGGTAGAAAATCCGAAGAAATTCTGGCCGTATGTAAAGTACACAAGCGGCAAGACGCAGTCGGTACCTTCGCTGCGCAGTGCCGATGGTACTGTTACCGACGACTGTGCCGCTAAAGCGGAGTTATTGAACGCAGTTTTCCGAAATTTCTTCACCAGGGAAGACGAATGGAATATTCCAGAATTTGAAACACGAACAGCTGCTAGCATGAGTTTCTTAGAAGTAGATACCTTAGGGGTTGCGAAGCAACTCAAATCGCTTGATACGGGCAAGTCTTCAGGTCCAGGTTGTATACCGATTAGGTTCCTTTCAGATTACGCTGATACAATAGTTCCCTGCTTAGCAATCATATACAACCGCTCGCTCACCGATAGATCTATACCTACAGTTTGGAAAATTGCGCAGGTCGCACCAGTGTTTAAGAAGGGTAGTAGGAGTAATCCATCGAACTACAGACCTATATCATTGACGTCGGTTTGCAGTAGGGTTTTGGAGCATATACTGTATTCAGACATTATGAATCAGCTCGAAGGGAACGATCTATTGATACGTAATCAGCATGGTTTCAGAAAACATCGTTCTTGTGCAACGCAGCTAGCTCTTTATTCGCACGAAGTAATGGCCCCTATCGACAGGGGATCTCAAGTTGATTCCGTATTTCTAGATTTCCGGTAAGCTTTTGACACCGTTCCTCACAAGCGACTTCTAATCAAGCTGCGGGCCTATGGGGTATCGTCTCAGTTGTGCGACTGGATTCGTGATTTCCTGTCAGGAAGGTCGCAGTTCGTACTAATAGACGGCAAATCATCGAGTAAAACTGAAGTAATATCAAGTGTTCCCCAGGGAAGCGTCCTGGGACCCCTGCTGTTCCTGATCTATATAAATGACCTGGGTGACAATCTGAGCAGTTCTCTTAGGTTGTTCGCAGATAATGCTGTAATTTACCGTCTAGTTAGGTCATCCAAAGACCAGTATCAGTTGCAAAGCGATTTAGGAAAGATTGCTGTATGGTGTGGCAGGTGGCAGTTGACGCTAAGTAACGAAAAGTGTGAGGTTATCTACATGAGTTCCAAAAGAAATCCGTTGGAATTCGATTACTCGATAAATAGTACAATTCTCAAGGCTGTCAATTCAACTACATACCTGGGTGTTAAAATTACGAACAACTTCAGTTGGAAAGACCACATAGATAATATTGTGGGGAAGGCGAGCCAAAGGTTGCGTTTCATTGGCAGGACACTTAGAAGATGCAACAAGTCCACTAAAAAGACAGCTTACACTATATTTGTTCATCCTCTGTTAGAATATTGCTGCGCGGTGTGGGATCCTTACCAGGTGGGATTGACGGAGGATATCGAAAGGGTGCAAGAAAGGGCAGCTCGTTTTGTATTATCCCGTAGTAGGGGAGAGAGTGTGGCAGATATGATACGCGAGTAGGGATGGAAGTCATTAAAGCAAAGACGTTTTTCGTCGCGGCGAGATCTATTTACGAAATTTCAGTCACCAACTTTCTCTTCCGAATGCGAAATATTTTGTTGAACCCAACCTATGTAGGTAGGAATGATCATCAAAATAAAATAAGAGAAATTAGAGCTCGAACAGAAAGGTTTAGGAGTTCGTTTTTCCCGCGCGCTGTTCGGGAGTGTAATGGTAGAGAGATAGTATGATTGTGGTTCGATGAACCCTCTGCCAATCACTTAAATGTGAATTGCAGAGTAATCATGTAGATGTAGATGTAGATGTAGATGTTGATGAACTGACACTTTCATTACATTATATTATTGACAGCTTAACTTAGTAGTGCGAAAGTTGCGCGAGCAGATCTTTTGGTGCTATTAGTCCATCTCCTCCTTATGACCGCACTCTCCATCTCCTCCACCCTCTTTCTCCGTCCAGTTCCTCTGCCCCAATCTGTGTCGATCTCTTCCCTGCCCCTCTCCCTGTCCATTTCCTCCTCCCCCCCCCCCCCCACACACTTTCCACTTCCTTCGCCTCCTCCACCTCCCACTCTCTGTCGATCTCCTCCTCCCCCTCTCTCTGTCGATCTCATTCTCCCACCTTCTCTCCACGTTATCACTCTCGCCCAAATACTAGTCCGATGGTTCTTATTCCGCGGGTATTTCTTCCTAAATCGTAACTAATACGTGTACCAAATGTGGTTTAAATCTTTAAAGGGGTTAGGATGAGCTTTTTATCCACGGCTTTGCCCGCTTACGCCTATCTCAAATATATTTTCACATGTATTTAACATATTTCACTCTTATTTTTACACATATTTCACCAGTATCTGTAGCGAATTTCACCCTGCAGTTTCATTTTCATGCAGCTCAATGTTTATAACGTCGAACCTCCTGGACTATATGTCGTCCAATGATGTTATTTGCTGGTACACTCGGCGTTATATGTGAATACTATCTGCAAAAATGTGTCGTGAATACAGTTAGTGGTGAGCAAATAATGAATTAAAACGTTACGCTTCATGCGCCTGTTTCACTGCATGAACAGCGAAAATGTTGTATACGAGAAAGCTTTTTCCTCTCATCGTTTTGTGTGTATTGTCAACGAGGAAAGGTTTCATATTACGTGTAAAGTTTGTCGGAAGTCACAAAGTGCTCTCATTTTGAAATAATGGATGAATGAAATATGGGTATTTGCGCGTCGTGGAATATACCACTACCCATTTGATACGTAGGTGTATACAAGGCAGCCTCTGTGTTAATTCAGAGTACAACCTACCCTGTCCCAAATTTCTTCCAAATCCATCTAGCCGTTTCAGGAATAACAAACATACTAAATTACACACACAGACCCACTCACCAACTATCGTATATATAATATGTACAAGATGCCTACATGTATTATAAAAGAGCTTTGTCCAAACCGTTTCTCTTGCATTCTTTCTCAAAAAAATGTGTGTGAAATCTTATGGGACTTAACTGCTAAGGTCATCAGTCTCTAAGCTTACACACAACTTAACCAAAATTATCCTAAGGACAAACACACACACCCATGCCCGTGGGAGGACTCGAACCTCCGCCGGGACCAGCCGCACGGTCTATTACTGCAGCGCCTAGACTGCTCGACTAATCCCCCGTGGCATTCTTTCTCAGAAAAAAATGAAATAACTGAAAAGGATCGGCCAACACGAGAGCTACTGAACATCTTTTGACAGACCAGTAAACTCTCTAGCCGTCTCCAGTGTAATATCTATACCATGTGACGGGTTACCCCGGCAGCGGTAATCCAATTTTTTTTCTTTTTTTTTGCCGGCATTGACTGTTGTTTGGAAAGGATAGAAATATTTTTTGGACGAAAACTGGGTATATGTATTTTAGAAATTTAGGGAAGTCGATAATCAAGCACGAACTGTCTTTTACCCATCAACGGTCGTCTCCAGTTACAGTTCCTTTTGAAGGCAAATAGAATAGAAATTGCCCATTATGACGAACTTATGAATGAAAAGGCTTATTAGTGCAGTGTGTTTTCTGTGAAAACAAGATTTGTCCTTCCGGGGACACAATGAAACCTCAAATTCTACTAACCAGGGAAATTACGAGGAAATATTGAAGTACATGGCAGATAACCTTCATGGTAGACGAAACTTCAAATAAAGCTGTTTTCTATTGTCATGCGTCATGTATATGAAGGAGAGATAAAGGGAAGATTCTTGGGTTTCTGTGATGTAGGTATTGACAAACATCCAGAAGTTATTGCCAAACGTATTCGGAACTTCTTATCAGACTTCGATCGTAATGAGAGGGCTGCGACTAAGGCGGGAAATATGATCGGGCTTCAAGCATTACTCAAAGTTACACAGCCTGAAGCCATATTTGTCCACTGTTATGTTTACATACTAAAATTCGTTTTCCCTTCAATCTCCAGCCAAATGTCGTAGCGTAAAACATTTTTTAGATCGGTAAATTGACCTCCAGTTGCCTTTAAAGATCTTTTAAACGTGTTAAATTATTCGATAAATTTTTGCAACGTCGTCTTCCATACGTCTATCCAACACGATGCAGTTACTCGTCAATACCTAAACACTGTGTGCAGGGACCAGGACAAAACTTCGCTATATGTGTAGTGCTGTGCTAGAATATCAACAAAATATTAAGATATTATAGCGCAAATTAATGAGATCTTTACACTTATAGAAAATTTCAATTTTTTTTCCTCTGGAAAATATTCATCGAAATATTCACCTTCACCGATGTGCTCTACAACATCATTCTGAACCAAGCAAATAATATTTTGTACTGTGAACAGAAATTCCAGAACCCGCAGCTCCGTAACCACGTTAAGTGACGACTGTGAACAAGTTTTCTAAGGAACTCTCTCAAGTAGGTGAAACTTTTCAAAGGAAAAATATCAACTACAGACGCATCTGTTGCACAGTGACTGATAGTTACTTGGATGTAAGATTTCAAGATTAATCTAAACAGAAGTAATACAAAAAAACTTTTCCTTTCTTATGATAACGCAAGGCCTCTCAAAAGTCTGCGCACCCGAGAGCAGCTGACAAAAGTTTACTGGACTGTTCTTCCTGCCGGTCGATGTGACCGAGTTCCTTTAGGCGCTTCAGTCTGGAACAGCGCGATCGCTACGGTCGCAGGTTCGAATCCTGCCTCTGGCATGGATGTGTGTGATGTCCTTAGGTTAGTTAGGTTTAAGTACTTCTACGTTCTACGGGACTGATGACCTCAGATGTTGAGTCCCATAGCGCTCAGAGCCAAAGAAAAAGCCACAAATGTTTTTCCTGATCCACCCTACAGCCTGGAACTCGCCACTTCCGACCTCCATCTGTCCGGCCCAGTGGACAATGTACTTCGTGGGAAGAAGTACGTGGATGGTGGGGAGGTTACTTATGCACCAAGACTTTGGCTCAGACTTACGACCACCAGGGTGGTACCGTGCACGCATTCAGGCCCTCCCACCGCAAGAAACTGCACAACCAGCGATCTTAACAAATCAGGAACGTGACGGTTTACGGCCAGAATACCGTCTATACAAATCACAGGTGATCTCGATGAGTACCCAGTACCATCACGACATGTGCTGAGCCGCTATAACGATGACGTATGCAGTGTGCAATGGTCTTTTCCCCATAGCCTCCTCACATGGATATGTACATTGTGCAGCTGTATGCAGAACCTTGACTCGCCTGAAAAGACGGCGTAGTGACACTTGCACGCAATGTTGCCGTTGGACGTACAGGGTGCACCCATCTGCAGGTGGTCGCTCATGTCGGCACCAATGATGTGTGTCGCTATGGATCGGAGGATATCGTCTCTGGCTTCCGGCGGCTATCTGATTTGGTGAAGACTGCCAGTCTCGCTAGCGGGATGAAAGCAGAGCTCACCATCTGCAGCATCGTCGACAGGACTGACTGCGGACCTTTGGTACAGAGCCGAGTGGAGGGTCTGAATCAGAGGCTGAGACGGTTCTGCGACTGTGTGGGCTGCAGATTCCTCTACTTGCGCCATAGGGTGGTGGGGTTTCCGGTTCCGCTGGATAGGTCAGGAGTCCACTACACTTAGCAGGCGGCTACACGGGTAGCAGGGGTTGTGTCACGTGGACTGGGCGGCTTTTACGTTAGATGGCCTCGGGCAAGTACAGAAAGGGCAACAGCCTCAAAGGGTGCGGGGCAAAGTCAGGACATGCGGGGACCAAGCAGCAATCGGTATTGTAATTGTAAACTGTCGAAGCTGCGTTGGTAAAGTACCGGAACTTAAAGCGCTTATAGAAAGCACCGAAGCTGGAATCGTTATAGGTACGGAAAGCTGGCTGAAGCCAGAGAAATTCTGCCGAAATATTTACAAAGGCACAGACGGTGTTCAGAAAGGATAGATTACATGCAACCGGTGGTGACGTGTTTGTCGCTGTTAGTAGTAGTTTATCCTGTAGTGAAATAGAATTGGATAGTTCCTGTGAATTATTAAGGATGGAGGTTATACTCAACAACCGGGCCAGGTTAATAACTGACTCCTTTTACCGACCTCCTGACTCAGCAGCATTAGTGGCAGAACAACTGAGAGAAAATCTGGATTACATTTCACATAAATTTTCTCAGCATGTTATAGTCTTAGGCGGAGATTTCAATTTACCAGATATAGACTGGGACACTCAGATGTTTAGGACGGGTGGTAGGAACAGAGCATCGAGTGACATTATACTGAGTGCACTATCCGAAAATTACCTCGAGCAATTAAACAGAGAACCGACTCATGGAGATAACATATTGCACCTACTGATAACAAACAGACCCGAACTTTTCGACTCTGTAAGCGCAGAACAGGGAATCAGTGATCATAAGGCCGTTGCAGCATCCCTGAATATGGAAGTAAATAGGAGTATAAAAAAAAGGAAGGAAGGTTTATCTCTTTAGCAAGAGTAATAGGAGGCATATTTCAGACTACCTAACAGATCAAAACGAAAATTTCTGTTCCGACACGGACAATGTTGAGTGTTTATGGAAAAAGTTCAAGGCAATCGTAAAATGCGTTTTAGACAGGTACGTGCCGAGTAAAACTGTGAGAGATGGGAAAAACCCACCGTGGTTCAACAACAAAATTAGGAAGCTACTGCGAAAGCAAAGAGAGATTCACTGAAAGTTTAAACGCAGCCAAAACCTCTCAGACAAACAAAAGCTAAACGATGTCAAAGTTTGCGTAAGGAGGGCTATGCGTGAAGCATTCAGTGAATTCGAAAATAAAATTCTATGTGCCGACTTGACAGAAAATCCTGGGAAGATCTGGTCTTACGTTAAATCAGTAAGTGGATCGAAACAGCATATTCAGACACTGTGGAATGACAATGACATTGAAACAGAGGATGACACGCGTAAAGCTGAAATATTAAACACTTTTTTCCAAAGCTGTTTCACAGAGGAAGACCGCACTGCAGTTCCTTCTCCAAATCCTCGCACGAACGAAAAAATGGCTGACATCGAAATAAGTGTCCAAGGAATTGAAAAGCAACTGAAATCATTCAACAGAGGAAAGTCCACTGGACCTGACGGGATACCACTTCGATTCTACACAGAGTACGCGAAAGAACTTGTCCCCCTTCTAACAGCCGTGTACCGCAAGTCTCTAGAGGAACGGAAGGTTCCAAATGATTGGAAAAGAGCACAGGTAGTCCCAGTCTTCAAGAAGGGTCGTCGAGCAGATGCGCAAAACTATAGACCTATATCTCTGACGTCGATGTGTTGTAGAACTTTAGAACATGTTTTTGCTCGCGTATCATGTCATTTCTGGAAACCCAGAATCTACTCTGTAGGAATCAACATGGATTCCGGAAACAGCGATCGTGTGAGACCCAACTCGCTTTATTTGTTCATGAGACCCAGAAAATATTAGATACAGGCTCCCAGGTAGATGCCATTTTCCTTGACTTCCGGAAGGCGTTCGATACAGTTCCGTACTGTCGCCTGATATACAAAGTAAGAGCCTACGCCATATTAGCCCAGCTGTGTGGCTGGATTGAAAAGTTTTTATCAAACAGAACACAGCATGTTGTTCTCAATGGAGAGACGTCTACAGACGTTAAAGTAACCTCTGGGGTGCCACAGGGGAGTGTTATGGGACCATTGCTTTTCGCAATATATATGAATGACCTAGTAGATAGTGTCGGAAGTTCCATGCTGCTTTTCGCGGATCCCCGTGCCGAGTTACTGAGCGTCTCTCCTGCAGAGTCTTCCACTGGAGTTGCTCTATCATCTCCGTAACGCTTTCGAGATTACTAAATGATCCTGTGACGAAGCGCGCTGCTCTCGGTTGAATTTTCTCATCTCTTCTACCAACCCTATCTGGTACGGATCCCACACTGCTGAGCAGTATTCAAGCAGTGAGCGAACAAGCGTACTGTAACCTACTTCCTTTGTTTTCGGATTGCATTTCCTTAGGATTCTTCCAATGAATCTAAGTCTGGCATCTGCTTTACCGACGATCTACTTTATACGATCATTCCATTTTAAATCACTCCTAATGCGTACACCCAGATAATTTATGGAATTAACTGCTTCCAGTTGCTGACCTGCTATATTGTAGCTAAATGATAAGGGATCTTTCTTTCTATGTACTCGCAGCACATTACACTTGTCTACATTGAGATTAAATTGCCATTCCCTGCACCATGCGTCAATTCGCTGCAGGTCCTCCTGCATTTCAGTACAATTTTCCATTGTTACAACCTCTCGATATACCACAGCATCATCCACAAAAAGCCTCAGTGAACTTCCATGTCATCCACAAGGTCATTTATGTACATTGTGAATAGCAACGGTCCTACGACACTCCCCTGCGGTACACCTGAAATCACTCTTACTTCGGAAGACTTATCTCCATTGAGAATGACATGCTGCGTTCTGTTATCTAGGAACTCTTCAATCCAATCACACAATTGGTCTGATGGTCCATATGCCCTTACTTTGTTCATTAAACGACTGTGGGGGAACTGTATCGAACGCCTTGCGGAAGTCAAGAAACACGGCATCTACCTGGGAACCCGTGTCTATGGCCCTCTGAGTCTCGTGGACGAACAGCGCGAGCTGGGTTTCACACGATAGTCTTTTTCGAAACCCATGTTGATTCCTACAGAGTAGATTTCTAGTCTCCAGAAAAGTCATTATACTCGAACATAATACGTGTTCCAAAATTCTAGAACTGATAGACGTTAGAGATATAAGTCGTAGTTCGGCACATCTGTTCGACGTCCCTTCTTGAAAACGGGGATGACCTGTGCCCTTTTCCAATCTTTTGGAACGCTACGTTCTTCTAGAGACCTACGGTACACCGCTGCAAGAGGGGGGCAAGTTCCTTTGCTTACTCTGTGTAAAATCGAACTGGTATGCTATCAGGTCCAGCGGCCATTCCTCTTTTCAGCGATTTTAATTGTTTCTCTATCCCTCTGTCGTCTGTTTCGATAACTACCATTTTGTCATCTGTACGACAATCTAGAGAAGGAACTACAGTGCAGTCTTCCTCTGTGAAACAGCTTTGGAAAAAGACATTTAGTATTTCGGCCTTTAGTCTGTCATCCTCAGTTTCAGTACCATTTTGGTCGCAGAGTGTCTGGACATTTTCTTTTGATCCACCTACCACTTTGATATAAGACCAAAATTTCTTAGTATTTTCTGCTAAGTCAGTACATAGAACTTTACTTTCGAATTCATTGAATGCCTCTCACATAGCCCTCCTCACACTACATTTAGTTTCGCGTAATTTTTGTTTGTTTGCAAGGCTTTGGCTATGTTTATGTTTGCTGTGAAGTTCCCTTTGCTTCCGCAGCAGTTTTCTAACTCGGTTATTGTACCACGGTGGCTCTTTTCCATCTCTTACGATCTTGCTTGGCACATACTCATCTAACACTTATTGTACGATGGTTTTGAACTTTGTCCACTGTCCTCAACACTATCTGTACTTGAGACAAATCTTTTGTGTTGAGCCATCAGGTACTCTGAAATCTGCTTTTTGTCACTTTTGCTAAACAGAAAAATCTTCCTACCTTTTTTAATATTTCTATTTACGGCTGAAATCATCGATGCAGTAACCGCTTTATGATCGCTGATTCCCTGTTCTGCGTTAACTGTTTCAAATAGTTCGGGTCTGTTGGTCACCAGAAGGTCTAATATGTTATCGCCACGAGTCGGTTCTCTGTTTAACTGCTCAAGGTAATTTTCAGATAAAGCACTTAAGAAAATTTCGCTGGATTCTTTGTCCCTGCAAGCCGTTATGAACGTTTAAGTCTCCCAGTCTATATCCGGCAAATTAAAATCTCCACCCAGAACTATAACGTGGTGGGGAAATCTACTTATAAAAGCGGATTTCCAGAATCGATTTTGAAGTGTTTACCTGACCAACCAAAAGCGGAACTGGAACATCGGCTTACGAAATACGGTTTTGGAAACGCATATAAACTGGGTGAATGTATTCCCACACATTGCACAACAGATGTCACAATAGTCCTTTAAAGGCAATTCGTTGGCCTCTTTTCTTTCGTGATGCGTTTGTATCCAGAATCATGGGTCTGCCCCTATCTTCATAGCCGCGCGGAATGGCCGCGCAGTCTAGGGCGCCATGTCGTTGTGGATTGCACGGCCGCTCCCAGCGGAAGTTCGAGTCCTCCCTCGGGCATGTGTGTGTGTGTGTGTGTGTGTGTGTGTGTGTGTGTGAGTGTGTTGTCCATATCGGAAGTTAAACTTAGGTTAATAGTGTGTAAGACTAGGGACTGATGACCTCAGCAGTTAAGTCCTATAGACTTTACATACATTTGAACATTTTTCTTTGGATTTGTCGAAAAACCTCACTCACACACACACGAGACTGTTACGAAATATGCATGCTTCTAACACAACAGTAGCCAAACAGTGGAAGTGAACAGACCACAAGCAGCAGCTTGTCAACAGCGAACAGTTTGGACGTGACGTTGATTGCTCTTGGAGGAAGGCACCTCCAACGTGTGAAATGTCAATTACCAAGTAATTTTAATCAGGCTATAGTGCGTTGAACAAAGGGAGTAAATCCACTAGTAAGTGTCTGGATACAGTGGGAATTCAAATTGGATCTTTAACTTGTTTTCATTCATCTCTAAACCAAAGACTATTGATACTTCGGGGGGGGGGGGGGTCATTGGAAACATGGCATTTGCGTTAAGAAGCTTTCAGTTCCCTTGGGTTTCGCTCTGAAATTTAAAGTTACTATGCTATTGACTGACTAGGGGTCTGCCATGGGTTTTCGACTGCAGAAGGAGTCCGCCAGATAAAAAGGTTGGGAACCCTGTCGTAGACATAACAAAACGACTTTCAGTTTAGTCTCCAGAAAATACTGTACTATGAAAAACATTTTCAATTTATATAGAAAGACGTAAAAATAAATTTTAATATCTATAACATATCACACAGTGCTGGAATGGAGTAATAACAGGCGTATAAAACAGGATAGTACATAAGTCTAGATGCATTTCAAACTTTTAATGGAGGCATTTACATAGTACATAATTTCACAAAATATTTCTGATGGATCAAGTTGAGATAAATAATTAAAATCCATTTCTGTAATTAACTGGGGCAGTTGTCTGTTTTTCCTTTCAGGATAATCAAGAAGGCTGCTCACGATAGAAGACCGTCTAACTGTTGTTAGGAGTTGAATCGAAAATTTCACTAGCCAGTGCCAATAAGAGTAAACATCCTGCCAAATGTCAGTACGTTCCAGGTATCTGGAAACATTGCGATGAATCACGCTCCGTGAGGCCTCCTGTAATTCGAGAGACGGTTCAGCGAATCAGAGAAGCGATCGAAAAAAGTATGCACGTATCACATCATCATTTAAGCAAGTATTCAGCCAGAGCGATTTTGCAAATTCTACACCTTACACGAAAGAAAAAAGCGTAGCAGTTACGGGTGCTTCACAAATTAGATCACGAAGACTACGCAGCTTGTCAAACTGTGAGCTACGATTTGATAAAAGCTATACAAAACGAACACCTCGTATATGACATTTTGTTTTGCTGATGAGGCCAAATTCCCTATCTGCAGAAAAGTTTACAACCATAACTGCCACATATGGGGCATGGAGTCACCTGACGCTGCCACTGAACGGGAGACACATCAAAGATGAATGTACGGCTTGGATTCACTAAGACGTCTGTTTATGGATCCTATTTGCAGTTATTTACTTTTGCTTCCATGAACCGACTTCGACCTATAAGACAATCTTCAGACCTAAGGCCCCAGACGAGGTGAGGTGCAGGATCATGAAGCATCTGCATAATGCCTGCTTCTACCTGTCGTAAACGGCTGAGCAATTTCAGGATGAATTCAGTTCTGCTCTCCAGCGATAGGATCCATGCCTCAAAATAGGCCATTTTTAAATGTGATGAAACTGTTTACATAGATTGAAAGTATAAGTACATGCGTATTATATAAATGCACCCATTATGTATTATAAGTCGATCGTGGCTTTGTGCCCATCCTTTATCTGATTAAAAAGTTAGCAGAAAGCAGAAATACAAAGAATAGATTTGCTTAATTCTCTACGGGAATTGTATGTTATAGAACAAACCCTCAGAAGCATTGGAAATAGCGCACCCGGAGGGAACAAAGTTACAAACGCGAAAATTTGCAAATAAAGTACAGTGAGATCCAATAGGCAAGTAATCGAAGGTTGATGCGAATGCGCATTCCCACAGACCCTATAGGCAATTTTCCAGCAAGATAACGCTCAGCCGCAGACAGCTCGTCTTGCTTAAGACTTCCTACGTTATGATACGACTCTTCCATGGCTGACCCTATAGAGCATGTGCGGGACCAGGTGTAAAGCCAAATGTCGCCGTATCACTCTGTACATGATTTGGAAATGGCTGTTCAAGATTTCTGGACCAATTTGCCTCAGTACAAGATGAGACGTCTAATCAAGTCGATGCCGGACTGTGTTGTGGCGTGTATCGCGGCAAAACGTGGTCCAATCTGTTATTGTCGTTGCACTGTATATGTCTACTTGTACTCATTGTACTGTATTTGTTACTTTTCTTGATTCTGGGATCAAGTGAATCTCTCATCTGTATTATTATGTCTAATAAGTTTCATTTCGATATGATGCTTTCATCTTGGTGCGCTATTTTCAACGTTCCTAAGTGTGTAAACTGAACAAGAACAGTAGCGTCTTATTTATTTCCTAAAAGTAAGTAATATCTGAGACAAATACTGACAGAAAGTGTCACTAAGATACTGACAGAAAACGTCGTTAAGATAAGTGTCAGAGGTAGTTCAAAACTAGTCATTGAATGACTCTGTCTGCCACATCAGTTACCAACTCACTATTTCCCCTAGGCTATTTCACACTAGGCCACTAATTTAGCCAAATGGTAAGTGATTTAGGAGCTCCATTTCACAAATAAGCAAGTGCGCGTTCACACACGATTTATTTTGCAATCAAATGATGGCAGTTGTCGAGTCTGCACTGCAGTATGTTTCAGAGAGCTAGAGCTAACGAAACTATACATATTACAGCGATGGTTATATTGGAAGAGGCGGAAGAAGATATTGAAGCCTTAAAGAAAAGAAAGAGAAAGTGGATACGAAAATTGATTGGCCGAAAAGATTTGCATGAAGCATCCGATGTGCTTATGAAAGTAGTCGCCACTGAAGACCAAAAAGAACACATTTCGACGCTGAGAATGTCGGAAAGTTGTTTCAATCTCCATTTAGAAAAAGTGCAAAGTAAAATCTAGTGTACTGATACTCACCTGAAGCCACATCTGCAGAAAGTAAACTGCAGCCAGTGTAGTATCTTATTGCTACTGGATGTAGTTTTTAAGGACCGCAACACATCTCGTTCGACTAGGTACGTCAACTATTCCCTTACTGCTTCTGTTATAACTTTCTTGCACGCTGTGTGGTTCTTTAGTGGATACAGGAGTGAGGAACAGATGCCATTCATGAAACGGAGAAGTCAGATATTAATTTATTCTAGATCTAATATCAAAAAGTAAAACTAATACTTAACTTGTTGCTGTAGTTGTAGTGTCAGTTGCTAAAAGTAGCTCTAAATGTTGAAATATATACAGATACCGCAGATTTACAAATCAGTCAGTCTTCAATACAGTAACTATGCAGTACATCACGAGCACTGGCCGCTACGAACGGGCAGACACATAAAATGAGCTCAGTGCAAGTACTCCCGTCGATGGAGCTTCGGAGAATGGATGCTTGCATCTCATTGGCAACAGGATAATCGTTCGTGGCAGCGCCCTGCCCTCGTGTAGCACTGGCGGCTGTAGTAAACGCGGCGGCGTAACTGGTGGCGCGTTATTTGAAAGTGCAGCCGATCGGATAGCGACCGTTACCGAATCTTCGAGAATTTTGTGATGCTGTTTATGAAGTTCTGAAGGATTTCATCAACGTAAGGACTGACAAATCGTCACATATACTTTCATGTATTTACTATTTTAACTATTTTAAAAGGATATATTTTTAAATTAATATTTGGGGCCTATATACGGTAATATGCACTCACAAAGTGTGACACAGACGAATATCGCTATGCCACTGTACTAAGACAAGAAACTTTATTACACAACATCAACTGAAATCGAGATTACCAGCTGTCATTCCTGAAGTGAGAATGCCTGTTGGAGAATATGGCGCATTCCGTGACGAATTAGGTGAAGGCGAAACCATCAATGTGTGGGTGGTGATCTCAATTTTGCTTTCCTCATCGAAGTTTTGCAATATATGCTGTCGAGGAATCCTGATTGCGATAGCAAAAGCAGTGATTTTAGCTGGAGTTCATGTTGCTGATATACAAGAATCAGATGAGAGAAAAGAGAAGGAGACCGACAATAGTGAGTGCCACTAAACATACGTGTCCAGTGGCGCGCCAGTGGTAAGTGAGCTGGTGTGGGGAAGCTATTTGACCAACTACTATTTAACTTAGTGTACCGGGTCGACTATTCGTTTGATTTTCCAACATTACCAGACAGCGCCGTTCAGACACGTCTAGTTACTAAATCGCTTGCCATTTGATGAAATTACTGACGTAGTGAGAACCAGCCTTTAGGGCCTATATACGGTAATACGCACGTACTTACAAAGTGTGCCAGAGACGAATATCTCTATACCTCCAAACGCAGTTTCTCAAGAATATATTGTCAGACACTGGTTAGATAAAGTAATCACCAGGAAAATGTATTGGAGCTACTAACTACAAAGAGGACCAATCTTTTCTGTTCAGTAAAGGTGTAGGTAGGCAGCAATGACTCCCAACGTTGAACAGTAAGTTTAATATTTCTGCTCAACGTAGGTGGAAAAAATATATAGTTTTTTTTGTCGTAAACAACTAATGTGTTAAATCAACTACGTAAGGCCATAGTAGTTGTTCAATATGACGATCAATAGTCTCATTACTTTAATTACAAAATAATATACTGACGGAACTAAACCCTGGACTTAAATTAATTAGCCTTGCTACTTGCATTCGTTGATTAGGATGTGAATGTATGCTACACCAGTATTCTTCGCACTGTAACAGCGTGCGTTTCATGAACTAGTTAAAGGATGACTACCGTTGAATTATCTCCCATACTATCCAACGCTGTCACCTGAATCCAAACATAACGCTGCATTATACACCCATACATTACACTTACCTACACCCCACAAATACACATACTACATAACTGTCATATGTCCGCAAGGGAAGTGCCCCATGTGAGCGAAGCAAGAACACACTTTCCGACAAGCGGCTTAACTTACCCCTTGGGATATCCGAGTCAACAGTGTCACACTACACTTAGAACGTAAATATGAAAGTTCTTTTGTACGAACTTTTCTATCTCAAGAATCTTAATAAGCTCTCTGTGGCTTGAACGATTCAGTTCCTTTCTCTGGAGGTAAGTTCCTTCTAATAATGATGTCGCCTACCGTAAGAAATTACAGTGAAGCGAATACTGTTCTATAATTCTAGTTTGCCGGCCGCGGTGGCCATGCGGCTCTAGGC
The DNA here is from genome assembly GCF_023864345.2 of Schistocerca serialis cubense. NCBI lineage: Eukaryota > Metazoa > Arthropoda > Insecta > Orthoptera > Acrididae > Schistocerca > Schistocerca serialis. The sequence continues at coordinate 156,555,227 of NC_064640.1, forward strand.
GCATCAGTCCGGAGCCGCGCGACTGATATGGTAGCAGGTTCGAATCCTGCCTCGGGCATGGATGCGCGTGATGTCCTTAGGTTAGTTGGTTTAAGTAGTTCTAAGTTATAGGGGACTGATGCGGGACTGCTACGGTCGCAGGTTCGAATCCTGCCTCGGGCATGGATGTGTGTGATGTCCTTAGATTAGTTAGGTTTAAGTAGTTCTAAGTTCTAGGGGACTGATGACCACAGATGTTAAGCCCCATAGCGCTCAGAGCCATTTGAACCATTTTATAGGGGACTGATGACCTAAGATATTAAGTCCCATAGTGCTCAGAGCCATTTGAACCATTTATACTTCTAGTTTTGGCCTTAAGCCACTGTTTAGAATGGACATGGTGTATGTTTCACCATACATGTGTAACATTAATTCTGCTTACTTCTCGTTTCACGGCCAGAAAAATACAGAAATGTCCCGTGGATTTCACTGAAAATCACGTACACTCATTCACATTCCTCAAACCATATATCTAGGGTGCTTATGGAGGAAAGGTCAATATTTTAAGCAGTGATAGTATAAGTAATTCTGAAAAAAAATATTTTATGAACATAGGTCTACAAATGCTTTGTTAGGGAGGTATGGGTACCGAGAGGAACTTTAATTCAACAAAATTGATGTGCACAAAGTGAACGTATATGCAATACAACTGGACCGTAACGTGATTTTCTTACAAATAGTGCACGGGTACATGCCATGTTTACGCTATGCAACCTAACACGTATTATGGTCATGTGACGTACGTAGTAGAATCACCCGTTGTTTGTCCAGTTGTGACGCGTAAGCCGCATTGTGTAGTGTACCCGCGACGGGTAGGTTGTCTGTGTAGTGTATGGTGTTAACAGTGTTCGGACAAGACCTGCTAACAATGCCACACGTCTGCAGTAATGAGGAATACGCAGATATGGTGTATGTTTATGGCTTCTGCGACGGTAGTGCTACCGCTGCAAGAGAAGAATAACACTGGCGCTTTCCGACTCGACGATTACCTGATCGCAAGGTGTTTACCAAAGTGTTTATCACTTTGCCTGCAACAGGGGTTCTAGGTGCTACAGTCTGGATCCGAGCGACCGCTATGGACGCAGGTTCGAATCCTGCCTCGGGCATGGATGTGTGTGATGTCCTTAGGTTAGTTAGGTTTAATTAGTTATAAGTTCTAGGCGACTGATGACCTCAGAAGTTAAGTCGCATAGTGCTCAGAGCCATTTGATCCATTTTTGAACCTGCAACAGGCTCTCTTCCAAGTAGACATTTTTCGTCCGAGCGTGCACGTCAACAAACTTTGAAAGAACAGGAAGAAATTATCGCAAGTGTTGAGCGAAGTCCCAGTACGAGCATACGAAGACTGTCCCTGCGTATGAATGTCCCGCAAACACGTGTATGGGAAACATTACATGCGGAAAACCTGCATCCATTTCACAAACAGCGGGTCCAAAATTTCCACGCTGGCGACAATGCCCAACGACTTCAATTCTGTCACTGGGTGATTTAGAATAGTCATTTGCTCCGATACATACTATTCACTGACGAAGCCCAGTTTTCACGACATGGAATTAACAACACACACTATAATCATCGAAGGTCATGGGAAAATACACACACTTCGGTGGATAGCAATTTCCAAGTTCGTTTTGCGATAAATGTTTGGTGCGGCATGATCGGTAACCTTTTGATAGGCCCATTTATTATCAATCAAGGATTGACGGGAGAGAGGTACCTACATTTCTTGGAAAATTCATTTGTGGAATTATTGGAAGACGTTCCTTTATCCAAGCGAACTGGTACATGACGGCCCCCCTCCACGTGTTACCTTACGTGTGAGGGACCATCTCAGGCGCACCTACCTTAATCGCTGGATTGTCCGTGGCAGTGCTATTAACTGGCCTCCTAGATCACCTGACCTTACACCTTTAGATTTCTGTTTATGGGGTTGCATAAAATCAGAGGTCCACAAGGTGAAGGTAAATACACGAGACGCACTGCTTCGTCGCATCATGGACGCTGCTGAATTGATTAGGAACAAACCATCGGCGATTGAACAAGCATGACAACATGTTATCGATAGAGCAAGCGCAAAAGCGCATTGATGTTCATGGTGGGATATTCGAACCTGTTCTGTGAACTGTAGAACAGTTGGACGATAAGTGTTAAAGCCGTTTGTAAAAGACGTGGCACGTCTTTTTCTACTGAATACATGTAAAATGCATGTTGTAATGTATTATGTACTAAATGCAAAGTAAATAAACATTATGTAAAAATGTGTAACATAACTGTACTTCTCAGTAACATTGTTTTCAAAAATATCACGTAGCGGTTAAGTTCTATTGCGTATACGTTCACGTTGTGCACATTAATTTTGCAGAATGAAAGTTCCTTTGAATAGCCGTATCTCCCTAACGAAGCGTTTGCGGACCTATGTTCGCATAACATTTTTTGTTCAGCATTACATATACTGTCACTGAGTAAAATATTGTCCTATCCTCCCCGAACACCCAGTATACATATGATGCATTACGGCAATCGGCTATACGTGCCTATGCACGAAGACGTATAACAGACAATGATTTTCAAATGGCAGATGATAATATTGATGATACGCTAAATGTTTCAGAAACAACGTATCAACATGGATTGGCGGCTATAAACCGAATTACCGCTGCCAATAGTGCAAAAACAATGATTTAAGCTTAAGAAAGGTATACTCGCATTTCTTTAATTGAAAATGTGATAAGTGTTTGCAGGTAATACGATCATTGATGACATCCCTACTGGTTAAGATCAAAGGTGTCAACTGTTATTTGAGAGGCGTTTTTGTTGTCTGTCTCCGACATTAAGGGAGAGTCACTTATGACCCTCCGCGGATAATAAGCGGTGACAAGCGGAGTGGGACCTGTGAGCTGCTTCCGTATGTTCCAGATTCGCCTAAGCTAATAAGTAAACCCGCCACCAGGGGATGAGGATTTGGATTACGTTAATAGAAGCTACCCCCCTTTATTGGCCTTCCTAGGGGTTCTCGCGTAACGGAAGAGGAAGCCAGGGGTGGCCAAGTGCTGCCAACCGTCATTCAACAGTGATATGCGGCAGCGCTCCACTGAACTTACACACGTCAGAAAACAACGTTTTCCTAAACTTGCAGGCTCCTTCTTTCAAGTGGCAGGTATGTTTCTGAAGGAAGACGGTCTTATCGTGTCACTCGAAACGCTTTATCTAACTTAAGTATTGCGGACCGTCAGCAAAGCACATTTATGTTTATGTTCGAGAAGAAAAAAATCTTGCAGTGTTTTATCTTATAGGAGGCTGCTAAGTATTGATTTTTTTGAGCAAGTGGTCGTGTTGTATATCCTAATTCAATTTTCGTTACGAGATTAGGTATTTATAAAAACGACGAGGTTCAAAACAGGCGGAAAAAACGTGTTGCCTTGTTTCATTAGGCTATATACGGGGGTGTTCAAAAAGTCTCTCCGCAGTGCCGTATGATTGTTAGCCGCGGGTGCCGTATGATTGTTCGCCTGCCTGGGCTTTTCAACGAAACAATAAACGCACAACTATACTGCTGTGATACTCTGTACCTATTCATAGGAGAACTTGTGTTAAGTGAAATACTGAACGGTTATTTTTAACAAGACGGTGCAACCGCGCATACAGCACGCGTTTCAATGTCACTGATTGCTGACGATTTTGGTTATCGCATAATTTCACAGGGACTTTGGGCTCCACGATCGCCTGACCTAATACCACCTGACTTTTTCTTCTGGAGTGCAGCGAAAGCAACTTATAACACTCCCCGTCTGCTAACTACTGTACCATAACCTCAATGCCAGAAGCAGGTTGTAACATAAAACAATTTTGTAAAAGTAACTATGGCACAAAGCAACAGAGCAGTGTTACCCTCTGAGAGGAATTTTGTTAAGTTGACCGTATTGTTCCTAATGGAAGTGGCTTATCGGAAATGAAAGTCAGAATTACGTTAATATTGGAATAGTGACAAACAAAATTTTGCCTAGCTATACTGTTTATAGAATAAGGGAAACGGTCGCCAGCCTAATTAGGCAAGAGAAAGATTAACATTCTCGTTTATGAAAGTAGGTATAAGTAACTATAATGGACAACACAACAGACACATCCTAGACTTAGCAACACGCGAGTGCAATGAACTCTAACACACATATGTTTTAAGATTGAAGCTAACAGTTGGAGCAGCAGGAACTATTTTCAAAATTATAACAGGTACAGAAAAACACTATCACTTTCAGGGTTTACACAAACTGAGTGGTCTTTATACTGTTAATATGCACACAAGAGAGACAAACACTTGGCATACATGAGAATGTAACGTTTCACAACTGCAGCTTTCTCACTTTTACTACAACGAAACACAATGTTGACAAAATTGCAAGGAACTGACTCTCCTTTTTAGAATTTACTACCGACAACAACGTGATCATTTACTTTATAAGACTCAGCCTAAAGTTTGAAGTAGGTAACAGCACTTTAAATAACAGTTTCAATATGAAAATTATTATTGGACAAATAACATTTGCCTTAACTCACTCTGTTACCACATTAGCTTTAACTACCTTTCTAATAAGTTCAAGAGGCATTATTTAACAAAGCTCTAGGCTTCAACGTACTTTCAGTAAGGACACTCGGTAATCACTTTACTTCAAACGGAGAGGACCCTGAGAGGTGTTATGATGAGGAGTAAAATCAAGGTAGGTAAATAAATTCCGATATGAATTACCTTATATTTCAGCACACTAACACATCCATTAGGCTGATCCTTCACTGTACATCAATATAGTATTACGTTACAGTGATTGCGCAATGTGGTGGCAACTGCATGTTGGTAGGTGGAATTACAGGTAGAATTGCCGGACTTTATCGTATCTTCATGGCGATGATTCATACAAATTCCAGAATAGATCCAGCTATTTATCCACCCATCCGAGGCATTGGAAAGAAGCAGTAAAAGCCTCTCTCTGAATCAGCATGATATGCACCTTTACATTGACAGTGCACAGACTGGTAGCTCCTTCCCGACTAGAGGCTCGTCTCCGACTGACTATCAGTTCCACCTTTTCCACCTAGGCCAACCACAATTTGCGCGCGCTACACAGTTCCGTTCCCGAGGGGAACCACACTACCTCTTACATACAGAATAACTAAGAACCCTAAGTGAGGATCAGCAATTTACATAACAGCAAACAAATACATTAAATAAAACAGAACATTTTCACATATTGACACTTCTACAAAAAATTATTCACACAAAATTACAATTACATACAATAAGTTCTGTTCCCTCCAAATGGGACAAAGAATACAAATTGCAGATACACTACTTTGCATAGAATCAAATCACGACATCAAAGGTTTGACAAAGAAAAGAATACACAATTTTATGCTATCGATTTGAACACATTCACAGGCGATCAACAATGTAACATTAAATAAAGCAAAATGAATCCATACAGCATAAGAGCTGTGGTGTTACAAACTGTCTATAAAAACCGTCCAAAATCCATCACTGAATTGAAAACGGCAATATTCACTTTCACTGCTTCTGTTACAAAAGGAATGTTACAGCTTGTGTTTGGAAACATGATTAGACGAACTGAATTGTGTATTCAACAATAGGGGGGACACTTTCAATATTTAATGTGATAATTTGTGAGTAAAACGGAGTAGTCAATAAATTAATAACTTGCATTTCACTGAGTTTCATTTCGGTATATTCACTGCGGCATACGACACACACGGCCAACGATCATACGGCACTGCGGAGGAACTTTCTGAACACCCCGTACCACCTGAATTTAGCTGTGAGATCTATGCAAGTGTTAACAAGGGGTAAGGAACGACCGACAGATTCTAAACGACTGTAGCATGTTAGTTTCGAATACGAATCCCTCTTTTGATGAGTCAAAAACGACAGCAAAAACTAACCAAAGTTAAACGTGAGAGGCATCAAGGTATGCATGAAGTAGTAAACCAGTGGTTCAAAGGTGGATGTGATTATTGTTTGTGTTTCGGTATCCAGAATACTAAAAAAAATGTACATTAATTCGTTAACAGTGTGGTTGGCCAATTACTACGTTGTCGGTGCACAAAATAAATGTTCCACGTGACTAAAACTCAAATATATGTAGTAACGTTGAAAAAATATTGGAAGCTGTAGAGTGACATGTGAAATAAATATCGTTCCATTCTTTTTCTGTTTCTTTGTTTTTGACACTTTTGTGAATGATTCTACCGCTGCTGTAGCCTCCAGACCGGGTTGACCTAGTTCTCAATGCTTGTCTGTGCTGCGGAAATCGTTCCGTATATCCATAACTACCGCAACGTATATGCACTTAACTTGCTTAGTGATGTCCAGACTTTTAACACCACACTTCCATTAAAACGATAGTACTACAGTGATTATCATTATTATTTTTATTGTTCATTTCCAATGAAACGTTATTTGGTGGAAGATTACTAAAAACAAAATAAAAAATACAATGACGTGGCTCAGACGCTGCGTAGGACAGAAGTCTTGTCTGCTGCCTTTGACTGTGTTCACAGAGACACCGACAAAGGTCGCCAGACGCCGTCGCCAGAGGTCGCCCGATTGGCCGATAGATTGGTCACAGTGCGTTCGATCTCCTTCGTCAGTTTTTGGTGGGATGAAGGAGGTCAGAATCTATTCTGACGTATATCTGTATCGAAAAGTACGTGCCGGCCACTGTATACGCTTTCGTCGGTTATTGGAATAACTAGACATGTTTTACGAGTGGTTGGTTGGTTGGTTTTGGGGAAGGAGACCAGACAGCGTGGTCATCGGTCTCATCGGATTAGGGAAGGATGGGGAAGGAAGTCGGCCGTGCCCTTTTCAGAGGAACCATCCCGGCATTTGCCTGGAGTGATTGAGGGAAATCACGGAAAACCTAAATCAGGATGGCCGGACGCGGGATTGAACCGTCGTCCTCCCGAATGCGAGTCCAGTGTCTAACCACTGCGCCACCTCGCTCGGTTTTTACGAGTGTATGGGATAAAGAGAGAAGGGTTACACTACATACTCAAGATGATTCGTTGTTAGATTGAAAAATAAGATTATGAACACTCTGCGTAACTTAAAATAAGTTCGGCAAGGCATATACATGTCAATTAAACTTCAGTGACTCCCATTCTGCATACTCATGAAAGACTCACATAAATTTCAGGAAAATTTCCTCTAAACACCTAAAGCACATTTGCAACCAACTTCATAAAACAGAATCACCACCCTACTAGCATAAAAACCTGTAAGCGCTAATAATAGTTAGCCGACAGCTAATGCCCACCTACCACAACCCAAAAATCGTTCACTACAGTAACTTCAAGCATCAAAATTCATATACACCACCTTTCTCACTTAAACACTTTTCTTGAGATTATAATCTAGGTCTAAGATTTCAGATACAGATTTTGCCGGTACTGCAAGTGAAGGATGAAATCACTAGGCAACCACATAACACACATAATTTGATTTTAGGTAACGTTCAATTACATATTATTAAAATTTGTGTGTTTTGGAATGTAGCGATTTCAGTCCATAGATTCCGACACATAGCTCTGTTATTATGTCACAAACTGCTTTTTTCTACTACTAAACTTAAAAATATCTCCCAATCACCGTTTTGCGTGTTGGAGCGCCGTCCGATTCCACCGAAGAAAACAAACTGGTTTCACCTGCGCTGACTGTCGTTCGAAGTCTGGGCATTTGGGCGTTAAGATCGACTGCACAGAGACCACACATGTTCTGGCATATTTGTTTGAAAATATCGGCCGTCTTTGGCCGATATCGTTCGAGACCAGAATCCCCCGTTGTTGATGCTACTATGAACACAGCTTTATTCGGTTACAATATCGCCACTATTCGACGGCTGGTGCTGCTCGTAAAACTTTGAACCTCAATTTCTCGAAACTGCTTGACACGCGCATTGTATCAGAACAGAATTGCTTGTGTATGTATATGTATCACAAAAGTGTGAGCAAAATCTGTTACCATTTGGGTTCATGCCTCCCTTGTGAGCCGCTAGGTAGTGCTCCAGTAAATAAGGCACCACTAGAACTCATACATCTCCATTCTGCACAAAATGTGAACATTGTAGGCTGCGACAGTTTGTAGTGGAAGTATTCTGTCTCTCTAGAGCTCTCCTGGGACCTGTGTGGTAGTGATCTTCAGGAAAATAGCGTTCAGGGCATGCGGTCATTCCCCTGTTGGACGCCAACTAGTACTGCCGTCTATAACATCGAATTTCGTCTGTACGCTTAAAACAATGTGTCCAGCGGATGCTCAGGAGCAATTTACACGACTTTCTTACACTTCTGTAAGAGAAACTCCGTCCAAAAACATTTTCGCGACAGACTTGCGATCTATCTTCTCAGTTCGCCCTCGACGCATACTGCTCACCAGGTGACGGCTGCAGAGTCCTGTTACCCCTCAGGTGTGTCAATTGCATCACAGGGACGCCTACAGTATACAGTGCCTCCTAGTGCTTTCACTTTTGGCAAGTGTAAAGCTATTTTTGTAACCATATGCCTGCCACGTAAAATGTCACGATAAACAGAGTGAATATCATGCAGAGCTTGCTCGATGGAGTCGCGGACAGGGCGTGTGATTTTTACTCCCAGACATAGAGACATGAAAACCCGCCAGGATAGCCGAGAGCGCTAATGCGCTGCTTCATGGACTCGGGTAGGCGCGCTGGCTCCGCACCGAATCGATTAACGACAAGGGCCGGTGTGCCGACCTGCCTGTATATGGTTTATAGGCTGTTTTCAACATCCACCTGGGAGAATACTGGGCTGGGCCCCACGTTCCAGCCCAGTTACACGACTCACAGACATCTGAAACACGTTCTCACTATTTCCAGATTTACAATAGACGCAGACAGTTGGGGCACACTGATTCCTACCGAGAGAGGTACAAGGTGGCGGCAGCAAGGGCATCCGGCCACCTCTTCGCACTAACTATGCCAAATCCGACTGTAACAACGACGACCCTGCCAAAATTGCGAGACAAAGGCGGAAGCGGAAGAAGAAGAAGAAGAACATGGAGACTTGAAAACACAAAATGAAAAGGAGCAATATGATAGATACTAACCTAGATTTTATTCCAAACTAATTTTGAAACTATTTAGAACAGGAGAAATGAGAAGTTAGTGGTGGTTAAAACTTACAGCAGAAAATTTCAGCATACGGATACTTAAGCTGGTCATGTGGCAAATGATCATGAAGAAACCAGCCTTAAAGTGTATGCAATTAACGAATCATTCGCATCACGCAGTATCAAGCAAATTGTGTATAAAAATTTAAAATTCTCCTACCTCATGAAGAAAAACATATCCATATATCAAGTGTGCAGCTTTAATTTTTCTTGCGTTTCTGAACACCATGTCCACCGCAGGGCAACGGCAGTCTTTTATTTTTAACTTTACCTGTCTGTGTGCCACAAGCTCCATAAATTTAAAGAAAAGTCAGCGTGTCTTCCAGGCAGTACTTCGGTAAGTATGACGAGGTGGTTTCCACATCCACCTTACAACCATCCATTTAACCATAAAATAATCACAATTACTGCAGACGGATCACAATTACCTTGTCCGAGCGTGTTAAAGTGATACATAAATAATTTTTAAGGATTAGAAATGTTTACGATGCATGTTTCAGACTGCATGTGACAAAGATAATATATCACAAGTATTTCAAAACAATAGTTTCATTCATACTGGAAATAAAATCAAAATAAAAGATATTTTTGTGGATTGACAGCATAAATTAACAATTTATGATTTTAAAACACTTTCTGAAATCCAAAAATAATTAAATATCTGTGAACAATTTATTTGTTTTTCAGTGGCAAAAGATTATTATTATTAACAGGACAGGTATTCTGAGGGTTCCGTACAAAATTAATTATGTATATATTTATAGTGCATATATCAAACCTTATGACCGAGTTTCCGGATATTGAAATATGTGACATAAATGGCCATATCTTTTGATTTCAGTGGCTTAGATACTTAAATTTTAGAACAGACCGCAGACTTTAGTATCTTACCAGACGACCGTATGTTTTAACTGCGCTGACTGAGAAGCTTAAATGTTTTTCCACAGCGAAGAACATCTACATCTACATCTACATGGACACTATGCAAATCACATTTATGTGTCTGGCAGAAGGTTCATCGAACCACCTTCACAATTCTCTATTGTTCAAATCTTGTATAGCGCGAGGGAAGAACGAACGCCTATTTCTTTCCGTACAAGATCTGATTTCCCTTTTTTATCATGGTGATCGTTTCTTCCTATATAGGTCGGCGTCAAAAAAATATTTTCGCATTCGGAGGAGAAAGTTGGTGATTTGAATTTCGTGAGAAGATTCCGTCGCGACGATAAACGCCTTTCTTTTAATGATGTCCATCCCAAATCCAGTATCACTTCAGTGACACTCTCTCCCCTATTCCGCGACAATACAATACGTGCTGCCCTACTTTGAACTTTTTCGATGTACTACGTCAATCCTATCTGGTAGAGATCCCACACCGCGCAGCAGTATTCTAAAAGAGAACGGAAAGCGTAGTGTAGGCAGTGTCCTTAGTAGATCTCTTACATTTTCTAAGTGTCCTACCAATAAAACGCAGTCTTTTGCTATCCTTCCCCACAACATTTTCTATGTGTTCATTCCAATTTAAGTTATTCGTAATTGTAATTCCTAGGTACTTAGTTGAATTTCCGGTCTTTATATTTGACTGATTTATCATGTAACTGAAGTTTAACGGACTCCTTTTAGCACTCACGTTGTTGAACTCACACTTTTGTTATTTAGGATCAATTGCCCATTTTCGCACCATACACTTATCTTTTCTAAACTGTTATGCCTTTTGTTTTGGTCTTCTGATGGTTTTACTAGTCGATAAAGGATAGCATGATCTGCAAACAATCTAAGACGGCCGCTGAGATTGTCTCCCAAATCGTTTATATAGATAATAAACAGAAAATAAAACGCCAGAAAACACTTCTGTCTTACTCGAAGGCTTTCCGTCAATTACTACGAGATGTGACCTCTCTGACAAGAAATCATGAATCCAGTCACATAACTGAGACGATATTCCATAAGCACGCAATTTCACTACAAGCCACTTGTGTGGCAGAGTGTCAAAAGCCTTCTGGAAATCCAGAAATACGGAATCAATTTGAAATCCTCAGTGTTTACTGTGTGTTAATAGACAGTTCTCTTCGAGGTAATTCATAATGTTCGAACAAAACATTTATCCCAAAATCTTGCTGCATATCGATATTAATGATATGTGCCTGTAATTTAGTGGATGACTGCTACTACCTTTCTTGAATATTGGTGTGACTCAACGGAGCCCAAAACCCAACCATCCTATGGCGCAAGTCGAGGAATCTGCAGCCTACACGGTCGCAGAACCGTCTGAGCCTCTGATTCAGACCCCTCACTCGGCTCTCTACCAGAGGTCCGCAATCGGTGCTGTCGACTAAGCTCTAATCTCGAATGGTATTCAGTCTGTTCGGCTTGAGGAACGTAATGATATTTAGTGTAACATAATGACTAACTTTTACCTGGAAACGCAAGTAAATTTCTACTTTCATCTTACTAGCTTAACATGAAATTTTTTGTAATGAAAGAAATAGAACCGCATAACGAGTTTGCCGGAAACGCAGATACTACGCCGATTGTAACGTGCAGCCACAAATAGCGCACTCCATACCGTAGCAGTGTGTTTTAACAATTACACTTAGGTAATTTTCAATCTGATTATACTCATATCGCTCTGGTAACAACGCCGTTTGGGCTAGCAGAAGCTAAAGTAGGAAAAAAACTGAACCGTCTGTGTTGCAATTTGTGCAAAACTCATTCAAAGCTTAGGTTATCAATTTTTGCGGTAATTAATTCTGCCTTTAGCATATGCAAATTGATACCCTCATTCACCAGTCGCTTTTGTTTTAAGCGAATAAAGATCTACAGTGTCTATGGTGCAAAAATTGTGATTCGTAATCAGTCTTAGTTATTATGATTATTATAGATATGACGAAAGTTTTGTTTACGAGCACCGTATTTAAAAATTACTCTGAGCAGTTCGTGTTGCTCTTCAATGTTCTACTAAAACACAGCTTTTCCTTTCATTTTCACCAGAGGCTGGAGTATAAATTACGTTGCACACATTCACAGAACTTGCACTGGAAACAGTGAGAGATTTAACTTCTTACTGCTTCCATAAGGCCTATTTTTCTTTCATTGCACATTTTTCTCTTGCTCAAATCAAATAATTTTTCTGCGGATATTGGTATTTTTCACATACTGCTGTATTTGTGTTATTTCATTTGTTTTCCAGGGTTTTGAGGGTAATGCTAGTGTGACCACTCAAGAGCAAAAAGGTTTTGGACCTATAATAATAAAAGGCCTAAAATTTATTTCGTAATAATAATGTTTCCAGTATAGCTAATGGTGATGGAGTGTCAGAATAAAATTATTTCCCTTTTGATGAACTTTTTAATTTTCAGTACGATTAAAACAAAAATAAGGGAACATAATTATAACACTTGCGTTTTAACAACAGAATACCTATGCCGAGCGGGATACCGCAGTGGTTAGCACATTGGACTCGCATTCGGGACGACGACAGTTGAAACCCGCGAATGGTCATCCTGCATCCTGATTCAGGTTTTCCGTGGTTTCCGTAAATCACTTAAGGAAAATGTCGGGATGGTTTCTTCGAATGGGCACACCCACTTTTCTTCTCCAACCTTCCCTACTCCGAGCTTGTGCTCTGTCAGTAATGACCTCGTTGTCGACGGAACGTTAAACACTAATCTCCTCCTCCCTCCTCTAACAAGACACTAACACGGAGTAGGCTGCGGCTGTGCATTATTCCTATCAACTGATTAGTCCGTGATCCTAGCTACATACATGTCAACACAACTCAGTGATGCATTTGATGGCCTTTCATGCACTTTTTCGGTGTCCGTTGCTGCCATATATCCGCCAGTGGCGTCTCTAGCAGTGCGAGACTTTCGGAACCGCTCATGCAGGAAATCGGCTACGGAGACCCATTCTTCATGCCCCTCTAACGTAGTTGGTAGTTGCAATATCGAAGGAAATGCCAGGCAGCTCCGACCCTTCACTGATTTACTGGCGTGATGATGAATTCACTTGGTATTCTGTGGCACTGAATAAATAAGTTCCATTTCTTGAGCACAAAATGGTCCTTCTACGAATGAGAAGTAGTTGCTCCAAGGTTTTCGTCGCTGAGAACTGTTTACCCAAATAAACAGTATATCAATGAATTAGTACCTTTTCCATCAGCCCCTCGTTAGCTTAGTGGTAACGCCGTGGTTCGAGTAAAGGCTACCTTATAAGTCCAGTTCTCTCTCACTAGAAAACCAGTACATGTTGTCGGCTCTTTTTAAAGTATTTTTATTTCAGCGAGCCTACAAACGACCAGAACGAAATTCAGTAATAAAATTTTAAAAATACAACCCGTAATAATTTTTCTCGCTACATAAATTCAACACCTCATGTGAATTATGATAGGTATTAGATTCGGTTGTATCAAACTGAACTACATAAACAATAAGTATTTAAAATATCATAGACAATGTTTATGAGACAGATTTTAAATTTATGTAAGTCAGTTAAGAAACATTTATCTCAGGAAAATTACAGAAAGAATGACCACACTGAGTAACACAGTGACGAGAATACATATAGAAAAACCATATTCAAAAGCTTATTAAACAATTCAGTTCTTTTACTTTTCCAGCCCGTGTCGCTACGAGTCTTGGAGAGAAGTGAATCAGTAACTTAACATACTTTGCTTATTTTCATTCAGTATTATGGTATGATATTATATTAACGGCTAAATCAACTTTAACACATTGTCACAAAAACGTAAAGCAATCGTTTAAATAAGAGCTGCAAAAGTTAGTAGTGGAGAACATATGACATACAACCTTAGGATTTAAGGCTACAAAGTAGTGATCGTCTCAAACGCATTCATCGGCTATACGCTTTCAGTGTACAAAAGGATGCCACATGAAAAATATGTGTTCAGCCATTATGGTCTTGTACACAACATTTTAAGGATTTGGGCATTATAACTACAGTACCACAACATGTGTTGTATTCCATAAATTGTTTTGCAAATTATATACTATAGTTCAGAAGGAATAATAACGTCGATGTTCTCAATACTAAATGAAAACGGACGCACATTGCTCTTTATTAAAACTTTTTTAGCTCAGAAAGGAATGAATGACACTGCACCAATTACCAAAGGAAATTAAATGAGTGACAGACAGAAAAATCAGATATTGCACTAAGATAAAAATAGTCCTTCCGGGAAATAGTTGGGTTCTATAGAAGAAATGTTATATAAAATGTTTCTCATTTACTGCAAAACTACTTGATACCTACTTCTGTCACTAAACCGAATACTCTTATACTCTTTTCTGTTTTGAACTCATCTGTGAATGGTCAGCCTGTAATTATATTAAAATAAAAGCTATGTTAATAATCTGTAAATTGATTTGCTCTGCACCACTGCGATATATCGTGCAAGTGGCGCATGTAATAAATGTTCAAATGTGTGTGAAATCTTATGGGACTTAACTGCTAAGGTCATCAATCCCTAAGCTTACACACTACTTAATTTAAATTATCCTAAGGACAAACACACACACCCATGCCCGAGGGTGGACTCGAAACTCCGCATGTAACACAAAACTAAATAATACATAACTTGTACTTTCCAAAGTGAGAGCCGTTACAGGTTTTGCATTCATGTCGAGCAGTGATACGGAAACAAAATGGTGTGAATGACCGCCGGACAGTGATACGGAAGTAAGGGCCACAGTTTGTGTTTGTGGGACGAGGTGGTAGGCGCGTGAGCGCAGAACCAGAATAAACAGTATGAAGGTGGTACCTGTACACATACCATTGGTGATCTTGCAGCTCTCTAAGAATGAAATTCAGACCTTTAGATGCTTACAGGCGATGGTATGTGCTTGCAAGAATGTTTGGTTCAAAGTGGTTCAAATGGCTCTGAGCACTATGGGACTTAACAGCTGAGGTCATCAGTCCCGTTGGACTTAGAACTACTTAAGCCTAACTAACCTAAGGACATCACACACATTCATGCCCGAGGCAAGATTTGAACCTGCGACCGTAGCAGCAGCGCGGTTCCGGACTGAAGCGCTTAGAACCGCTCGGTCACAGCGGCCGGCTTCCAGAAAATAAAGTTATGATATTTTTTATGCACGGATCTGCCAAATGGCGCATGCAGACTATCTCTCCGTGAATACCAAGGAATCACAAGAGAAGTGAAAGCCCAGATGTTCAGCGGTGTGTCACAATCGAGGAAATAGTGTCGACCATAAAAATAATACTTGGGTCAGTTTTAAATATAATGCGCAACGTCTTGAATGTGACAGTTGTAGTCTCCCATTGAGTTTTGCCACTGGTCACGGCCATTCCAAATGTCTACCGATCCTAAGCAGCAGCGTAACTGTTGCTGGTGTGTCAGGCCAATCCACATGACATTTTTAGCCCCTAGTCACCACCGAGGACTAAAAGGTGTACGATTATGACCAAGACGCAAATCAGTAAAGTAAACAGTGGAAACCCGTGTATCCATGACCCAACCGTGATCTGGGAAGGTGACGCTGTGACTGACAGGATGTGGTGCTAACAGATCTCATCTGTAAGGGGCAAATTGCCATAGCAGCGTAATACCGAAGTCTGCTGACGAGGTGACAGCATCGTGTCAAGGCGATACGTTCTAGGAAGCTGTGCGAGGGGCTGTTTTTGGTCCGTGACAGCTCCTCAGCTCTTCTACGGAGCACATAATCACATATGTTACTTCTTTGGCTGTCAAATAGCGCCGCACTCCCTGTATTCTTCTGATATGGCACGCAGTGTCTTCTTCCGCTTTCCTCAGACGAAGAAGCCAATGTCCAGCAGCCATTTCCAGAATGACGTCAAGGTGATATTAGAGGGGAATATAACTTTAAGCATAAGAAAGTTTATTCTGAAGGTGTTTGTCTGGAGTGCAGTCTTTCACAGAAGTGAAGCGGGGAGAAACTCTTGAAACGTTGTGCTGCAGAACAATGCTGAGGACTAGATCAGTGGATTGAATAACTGAAGAGGAAGTACTGGATTGAACTGAGGAAGAAAGAAGTTTATGTCTCAGCTTCTCTAAAATAAGGGGCCTTGAGACATTTAGGAATTGTCAGTTTGGTAATGGTGTGTAATGGAGGGACGTGAGGAGGGTAAGACTTGTAGATGGAGATTAAGGCTTGAATACAGTAAGCAAGTTCCATTAGACGTAATGTAAAGTAGTTTTGCAGAAATGAAAAGGCTTGCACAGGGTACACTAGCGTGGAAAGCTGCTTCAACCCAGTCTTCGCACTGACGACCACAACAAGAACGCTTCGCATTCCCCTTTTCTGACTAATGTTGTGGAGTGTTTGCAGTTGGTTGTACGGCGTAAGACGGAAGTAGAGACCCCCTTGCAAATATTCCTAGTTGGTACTCTCCCTGTCTGTCTGCTTGTCTGTCTGTCTGTCTCCCTCTCTCTCACTTTATCTCTCTCTCTCAGTACTTTCGTCACAGTGATATTGGCCCTCGTTAGATACTGTGACTCTCAAACAACAACGTGAAGTAGTTCAACACCGTACCCGGGCTTCCATCAACTTTGGTACGCTCAACGTTCACCAGCGTATCAGGCAGTATTTTTGGATTCGTGTATTAAACCTCGAGCATCACTTTGAGGGAATCGCTGCTTACGCGCGAAACCAGCTATTCTGTCAGTACCTTGCTAGCTCAAGCTAACGAGCAGTTTTACTTTACACCGAGGTGACAAAAGTCATGTGCACATATACAGATGACCGTAGTATTGCATACACAAGGTATAAAAGGACACTGCATTGGTGGAACTATCATTTGTACTCAGGTAATACATGTCAAAAGGTTTCCTAGGTGATTACGGTAGCACGACGGGTATTAACACACTTTGAATGTGGAATGATAGTTGGAGCTAGACGCATGGTATATTCCGCTTCGGAAATCGTTAGGGGGTACAATATTCCGAAATCCACAGTGTCAACAGTGTGCCGACAATACCAAATTTTAAGGTATTATCTCTCACAACAAACAACGCAGTGGCCGACGGTCTTCAAGAAACGAACGAGAGCAAAATGGTTCAAATGGCTCTGAGCACTATGGGACTCAACTTCTGAGGTCATTAGTCCCCTAGAACTTAGAACTAGTTAAACCTAACTAACCTAAGGACATCACAAACATCCATGCCCGAGGCAGGATTCGAACCTGCGACCGTAGCGGTCTTGCGGTTCCAGACTGCAGCGCCTTTAACCGCACGGCCACTTCGGCCGGCCAACGAGAGCAGCTGCGTAGATTTGTCAGTGTCAGCAAGTGAAGCAACACTGCTTGAACTAAGCGCGGAAATCAATGTGGGACGTACGATGAGCGTATCCGTTAGGAGAGCGCGATGGAATTTGGCGTTAATGGGCTATGTCAGCAGACTCCCGCCACGATTTCCTTTGCTAACAGCATGACATTGCCTGTAGAACCTCTCCTGGGCTCGTGACCATATCGACTGGACCGTACAAGACTGAAAAAACTTGGCCTGCTAAGATGAGCTCCGATTTCAGTTTGTAAGAGCTGATGGTAGGTTTCGGGCGTGGCGCAGACCGCACGAAGCCACAGACCCAATTTGTCAACAAGACACTGAGCAAGCTGGTGGTGACTCCGTAATGGTGTGGGCTGTGACGTGTCCTCTGGTCCAGCTGAACCGATCATTGTCTATAAATGGTTATACTCGGCTACTTGGAGACCAGTCAAGGGCTTCATGTTCCCAAAAAACGATGGAATTTTATGGATGACAGTGCGCCATGTCACTGGGCCACAACTGTTCGCGATTTGTTTGATGATCACTCTGGACAGTTAGAGTGAATGATTTGGACACCCACATCACCCAACATGAGTCCCATCCAACATTATAGGGTGTAATCCATAGCCTATAGAAGTAGCATGGATCAATATTTCTGTAGGGGACTTCCAACGGATTGTTGAGACTATACCACGTCGAATTGCTGCGCTACGCCGATAAAATGAGATCCTACACGATGTTCGGAGGTATCCCATGACTTTTGTCACCTCAGTGTACATACTGTCGCTATCTACACTATGCAGGGTTTGGCGATGGTTAGCCTATGTAGAGGGGGGTGAGCTGCGTTGTCAGAGGTCAGGAAGCAAGCAGTTCACCACCCTGCGCGAGGTAATGGTGTAGTGGTGAGTGGATGCCTCGTTGACGTCCGACGTTTTGATAGCGTTGTTAAAACATTCATTTATATCTCAGCAATAGTCGTGATGATGATCCTAGAAGCCAGATCCCCCAAGGCGTAAGTTTTACACGGTCGGCGAGAATGTGCTGCGGACAGTGAGCGGTCGTTGTCACAAGCAATCTGCAGCGTCGGTCGGCCACTGAAACGAAGAAAACAGACATTAAGTTGGGACGATGCCCCTACAAGTGGGCAGCAGCCTTCGACAGCCACAGAGACTGCAGGCAGCCCAGCAGCTCAGGGTGCTCAGAATCTTGTCGTAGACCCAGTGTGGAGGCGGCAGCTCTCGGCAACAGTGTCTGCCCACGCAAGCGGAGACGGACAGCCAGTAGCTTGCCCATGGCGGCTGAGCGGCTGCACGGCCCCAGATTCGAACAGTTGACCATCAGGCTTCGAGGCCAGCAGCAGCTGAAGTAAGTTCGCAAGTGACCCACAATCGGAGGGCAGCATTACACTCGGCGCAAATAGCAGGGCTAGAACTAGCAGCGACAGAGTCCGGTGGTAGCTCCTTGCAGACTCGTGTCGACTCGAACACCGGCGCGCATCTCACTTCGAAGCTGATGGTTGTCAGACTACATATTTCTGTCTAGAAATGGTTAGTCTTTATATGGGCTTGGCCCGTCCTTCTCTTGCGAAGGCTTTGATTCCCATCACATAAACCAGCGCGGACATGAACAAATCAGGTTACAGACGCCAGAGTGGCTTTGTCATTCTGTCACACTGATGAGACTACGGCTCTGGTGCTTCTGCTTTGCCAAGTTGAGTGGTAGCTGCTCAACAGCGTAGTGACAGTACTTGCTGTATCAGTGGGTCGCTCCTTATGTAAGTGCCTTGCTAGGCTTGGTCATGAGGCTCTAGCATTACCCATGGTGGTGTCTACTTCATTAAGCTGTTGCGAGTAAATTAGTTGCAGCGCAACACTCCTCCCTTCTTCAGAAGATCTGGCCCACAAAATCCACCTCATATCGACTGCACAAAATCTCGACACATATCTTACAAGTTGACCATTACTTACAGTAC
Source organism: Schistocerca serialis cubense (assembly GCF_023864345.2). Taxonomy (NCBI): domain Eukaryota; kingdom Metazoa; phylum Arthropoda; class Insecta; order Orthoptera; family Acrididae; genus Schistocerca; species Schistocerca serialis. The sequence goes on from NC_064640.1 coordinate 156,574,691, forward strand.
ATTCAAGTTTTCCTTTATATTAGTTCAGCTTAAACCACAAGGTTCTTGGGCTTTTCTTTAATCTAAATTGTACTTTCCGTTGTTACTTGCCCCTTCATAGGAACATTGTTTTACTGGATCATCACTGATAACCTAGTGCAATAATATTACCAAATATTCTCTTCTTCACATAGTCCTAAACAATTACTTAAAAGTGAACAGTCACACTCAACTGTTTCTCATGCTTGGCATTTCGTCTTGTACATCGCGTTGTTTCTTAACCCGTTGCGCTCGCTACATCATCCAGAAACTCGAAAGAAAACACATCCTTGAAACTAGGCTCATACCAAAACCTACGTACTGTACCACCATTCACTATACACTGGTCGGTAGCTCCAATTCCTCCCTTTACTTTAATCCTAGTTACAGACTGACTACATAAGGCAAACCAAACCATCTTCCTTTTGTCATGTGAACTGAGTCTTAGTGATGCTGTACGCAATTAGTTTGGTTCTACTTTCATGACTATATCACTTGGAGCCAACAATGTCTTCCCGAGTTTGACGGTGAGGTGTAAAAGTCACTTACACAAAATTTTACCTACCCTCAGTACCTATAACATTGCAAGTATCATCAACTTTATGAAGCTCCGGATCCTCAAGTACACACTATTGAAAGGATTCCGTCAAGGCAGCTAATTAATTAGCTCTTTAATCGTTTATACCCTTTCTTTTCTTCCTCCCTTCTCCCTTATGAGGAGGCAGTGCCATGACAGGCAGCGGCGAATCTTTGTCCCTAGTAATCAAATGCGCCTTTACTACTTTATTATCGACAACATTTGCAACGCAACTGATATCATTAATAATGTGCCTCCAGTACATCTTGCCAAGGCTCCACGTTCTCTAAACAATAACCACTATCACCCAGTGGAGTATATACTACTGCAACTGAATCAGTATCCTCTATGGTGCTACACAACCACTCATTTACATCAGTACAGCTAACTGACAATCAGCATTATCAGTGGAGCTGATAAATCTACCTTACTTTCTGTAACTTCTGCAATGCTAGTATTTTGCGCATTACTTCTTTCGCCATACTTTCTGCATCCGTGCAAGTAATACTCCTTCCTAATCTCTCACGCAACCTGTAAAATTTGATATTCTTTCCTGCTAGAGAAACATACTAATCTTATTGAATCCGCCAGTTGTCCTACTCCTGCTCCCTCTCCTCCGCCTCTCCTAGAGAAACAGGACTGCACTGATCTCCACGTCTTTCCCTTTTTAGTTCCACTACCCCACTACTATTCTAAGGGAAAATTTGTGGCAATATACTGGTGAACAAGTGTAGCAGCCGCTGGCGACTAGCGAGTGTAAGGGTTTTGACATTCTCGTTACAATAACAGAGTTGTTGTCTGTTTTGAGACGGGTTTACCTTAGCTCGGTGAAATTTGACAACACAGTAACAAGACACTGTTCTTTCGGTAGAGATAAGGAGATTTCTCAGCTGACAGGTTTCAGTAGTGTCGATGAAAACGCGACTGGAAGCAGCGCAGGTCATCACAGTGGTACCTGCCTCCGGCATTATGTCCACTGGCCAGACTCAGTGGCACGGCTATCATAGGGGACAGCAGATTGTATCCCAGGCATGGCAGCCGCCAACTACCAGTGCAGTGTGGGCCACAGAGGCACGGTCACCCTCTGCAGAGCTGGATACCACTGCAAGAATCCTAACCAGCTTCAAGCGTCGCTGACGTATAGTGTCTGTGGTGCCATGTTCTGAGCACCGGCGTCAGTAAACTGGGTTGCGCACACTGGCCATTACCTCCTGATCACACAGCCCTGCCATCTTCTAGGGGGAACGTGGTCGCTACTTCAGCTGGCATAGTGTAAATGTTTGAGTAAATAACGAATTATTTTTTACAGCCAAGCTTCGCTGAGCCACCGCCAGCATGCAGTCGTACGTAAAGTCTCCGCTGCCAGCCATCCTGCTCCATAGTCACCCGTCCACCACCAGAGTTAGCTGCATTTGGAGTCAGAAATGATGCTGTGACGTCTTCTGTCATCGTCCAGCGCCGTGACATGCTCGGGTGTTTACAAGTACAGTGTCGGAAACTTTTCCACTGGACGTCAGAGACGCTATACACAAGCAACATTTCTTCTGTGAATTACCCTTTGGATGTTAATTTCTGTTCCACGTCCTACTTCTTGACGAATAGCGTGAATCCAAGTGTTAGATACGGAATAATTTACCGTACTGAACTTTTCTCACGTCTTCGCAAGATTTATTGATTGCAGTGTATTATGGTCTGTTATGCCCGCACGGCTTCTTTAATAAATTTTTACATCAAGCCGAGTCAAGCCTACTTTCCTTATTCAGCCTACAAGCGCACGCAGATGTTAAACGGTCGATCGCGGTAATTCAAACCGGTACCGACAAGGTGGTGTCCCCGACGTGACCTCCTGCGTGTACGCTGAATTTACGAGAAGTCCTTGCAAGAAATTGAGTTGGCGAATCCACCAGAGCAGACAAATACTTCTGTGGGGCGTATAGCGGTTCGACTATCACCCTTCTGGCCGCACAACCCATCCCTGTGGTTTGCGAAAGTTGAAGCGTTTTTTTTTCTACTTGGGTATCACGGTCGACGCCACGAAATTCGCGCTAGTGGTCAGCCAACTAGATCACCAGCACGCTGCTGAGGTTCAAGACATCATAATTAGCCCACCGGGAACGAACAGCTACGACCGATTGAAAGCAGAACTAATTCGGCACGTGTCTGCTTCGCAAGAAGAACGAATCCAGCAGGTGCTTACCCAAGAGGACATAGGCGACAAAAAACCGTCACAGTACCTACGTCATCTGCAGAGTAATGTAGACGCAGGTGCAGTCCCGGACAGCTTACTGCGCACGATCTGGAGCAGCCGGTTACCACCACCAGTGAAGGCAGTCGTGGTGTCGCAGACTGACGCGTCTTTAGATGCGGTGGCCGAATTAGCCGAAAAGGTCCAAGAGACAATGACGCAGCCATAGCTAGCTCCGCCACCGCGGCCTGCGTCTGCGCGGCGACAACTGTTTCACGCGCGGATTATGATGTTCTCGCCAACGAAGTGCATTTGTTATCACAGCACATCAGCGAGCATTTATACTGCCGCGACAAGGACAACAAGAGCCGTCATCGATTCCTTCATCGCCCACGCAGCCGATCATCGACAGCCTCGTCTACGACAGGGCCAGAACAAACACTCTGTTGGTACCATCGCCAGTTTGGCGAGCAAGCACGTAACTGTACGACGCCCTGCGCCTACCCAAACGGTAGCGGCGATCGGAAGTGAGCGCCTCCTCCGGTTGCTGTCCGACATCCAGGCGCCTGTTTGTGAGTGACCGACGTTCCACCTGGAAGCAGACACTGGTTCCGATTTGTCAATCTTTCCTCGAACCATGCTACTTCAGGAGTGACCGTCTACGCCCATTTGCCTCACAGCTGCTAATAACTCGCGGATTACGAGGTATGGCACTATGCGCTTGGAACTCGATCTCGGGTAGCGGCGCGCTTTCTCGTTGGACTTTACCGTCCTGGACGTCACCGAACCAATCATCGGAGCTGACTTTCTCGCCCACTAAAACCTGCTGCCTGACATGAGGAACTCAAGCCTGGTCTACAACACTACTGGCCTAACAACTTCTGGATTCCATCGAGACGCCGCTGTCCATACTGCCAGCGTAATCCAGGTAGTGGATGGCGAGTACGCGGAGCTGCTGCGAGGATTTCCAGCCCTGATGCGACCGTCCGGGGCACCTAAGGAGGTAAGACGTGATACCGTCCATTATATTGAGACTATTGCTCGACCCCCTGCCTCTTGTAGGCCGCGACGCTTAGCCTCAGATCGCCTCAAAATAGCAGAGGCAGAATTTGACAGTATGTTGCGCGAAGGTATAATCCGGCCTTCCAACAGCCCGTGGTCCTCACCATTACATCTAGTGCCAAAGAACGAAGTTGCATGTACGCCGTGCGGCGATTATAGAGCCCTGAACGCCCGGACAATACCCGATCGTTATCCCGTACCCTTGCTGCGCGATTACAATTACGCATTGAGTGGTTAAGTAATGTTCACTGTGTTAGACTGTGCAAAGGCCTACGCACAGATTCTTGTAGCCGAACGTGACATTCCAAAGACAGCCATCATCACTCCTTTTGGTTTATTCGAGAGCATGATTATGACTTTTGGACTGAGGAATGCCGTACAGACATGGCAGCGCTTCATAAGGTCCATGCTACAGGGTCTACCTTTTGCGTTTGCTTACCTGGACGACATACTGGTTTACTGGTTTTATCATAGTCGCCTGAGGAACATCGCCACCATCTAACTGAAGTATCGAAGCGACTGGAACACTACGTAATCGTGCTCAATACATCAAAATGTGTCTTTGGCCAGCCTGAAGTAGACTTTCTCTGACATAGAATTTCTGCGGCAGGATCGTGACCACTACCTGACAAGGTGGAAGCCATTTCGCGCATTCCGAGGCCCGCTACAGCCAAGGAACTACGGCGTTTCCTCGGGATGTTAAATTTTATCCGCCGCCATTTACCAGACTCCGCTGAGCTACAGGAACTTTTAGTTGCAGCGCTAACTGGTCCGAAAGCCAAGGGTAGCGCGCCCATAACTTGGACTCACGAAATGACTGTCGCATTTGAAGCGGGCAAGAAAAGCATCATCAACGCAACCCTGCTGGCACATCCAGATCCTACCGCCTCGTTAGCGCTGGTAGTCGACGCTAGCCAGACGGCAATCGGCGCTGTGTTGCAACAACGATGTAGTGACACATGGCAGCCACTCGAATTGTTTTCACGCAAGTTGACAACCTCACAAAGAATTTTGACCGCGTCCGGCAGAAAACGTCTGGCCATTTATGAATCTGTCAAGTATTTCATACCACAACTAGAAGCACGTGACTTTGTTATTTTTACGGATCACAAACCACTAACATATTCATTCTGTCAGAACAGCATGAACTGTCCCCCCAGACAACACAACCAGATCTTGTTTATTTCCCAATTTACCACCGATATACATCATGTGTCTGGGATCGACTATGTAGTGGCCGATTGTTTGTCCAGAGTCAGCAACATCGCCAATACGATCGATTTCGCCAAGCCAGCCGGTGTGGCCGAGTGGTTCCAGGCGCTTCAGTCTGGAACGGCATGACCACTACGGTCGCAGGTTCGAATCCTGAATCGGGCATGAATGTGTGTGATGTCCTTAGGTTAGTTAGGTTTAAGTAGTTCTAAGTTCTGGGAACTGATGACCTCAGATGTTAAGTCCCATAGTGCTCAGAGCCATTTGATTACGCCAACCTCGCTGCAGCACAACGAGCTGATGCGGAATTACAAGCGATTCTGTCAAATGGTGAATCAGCGCTGGACCTGCAGCTGGTAGACATTCCTGGAAGCGACGTAAATCTATATTGTGACATCTCCACATCGAAGCTGAGACCCGTCCTACCTCTGGAATTTCGGAAGGACGTTTTCCATTCGCTGCACAATTTATGTTCAAGTGGTTCAAATGGCTCTGAGCACTATGGGACTTAACATCTTAGGTCATCAGTCCCCTAGAACTTAAAACTACTTAAAACTAACTAACCTAATGACATCACCTAATGACATCGAACCTGCGACCGTAGCAGTCCCGCGGTTCCGTACTGCAGCGCCTAGAACCGCATGGCAACCGCGGCCGGCCAACTTATGTCACCCAGGCATACAAGCTATGGCACGCTTAGTAACAACGCGTTACGTGTGTCCTGGAATGCAAACAGATCACCGTGAATGGCGCGAGATGCTGTTTGAAATGCCAGCGTAGCAAGATAAATGGCCACGTCCACTCACTGGTAGGAAGCTTTCCAATCACGACAGCACGATTCACGAATGTCCACCTTGGCATTGTTGGCCGATTGTCATCATCCGATGGTCACCGTTACGTACTTACGAAGATTGATCGGTACACTCGATGGCCGGAAGCTGCGCCAGTGTGCAATGCTACGCCAGAAACTATCGCTTTCACCTTCATCACACACTGGTTGTCACGTTTTGGTTGCCCGCTACACATTACGACGGACAGGGGACGCCAATTTGAGTCCGATTTGTTTCTAGAGTTGACAAAATTTTGTGGCACACTTCACCTCCGGACGACGTGTTATCACCCTGCCAGCAATGGTTTAATAGTGCGATGGCACCGTACCCTAAAAGCTGCCGTAATGTGTCATGACACCGGATGGACCAAAGCACTTCCTGTGGTACTACTTGGACTCCGAAGCACATTCAAGCCAGACATGGATGCTTTTCCAGCCGAATTGGTTTACGGCGAAGCATTACGCTTGCCGTGAGAATTCGTGGCTACCGACGCTCTGCCGAATCCTACGGGCTACCAGCCGGAATTTCTCCGCCAAATGCGACAACATGTGGCTCGCCTCCGTCAGCAGTAACCTCACCGACACGGGACTCCTGCCACGTTTGTCCATCGTGATCTATCCTTCTGCACACACGTCATGTTACGAACGGAATGTATTAAACCCTAGCTCCAACCACTATATTCCGGCCCACACCGTGTCGTAACCACAGGAAGCAAGACCGTAGACATCTTGATCAATGGGAGACCGCCTACGGTCTCCACTGACCTCGTGAAACCGGCGTACATCTTTCCGGTAGCTACGACGCCTGACCTACCACGACATCCACCTCACTCAGCAATCACTCCGTCAACGTCGTTGCCGACACACACGCAGCCGGGAACAGCAGTTGACCCACCACCACGCACCTCAAGATACGGGCTATTTGGAATGACGTTCCGCTTCCACCATGGGGGCTGATGTGGAATTTTCTGAACTTTTCTCACGCCTTCGAACGAGTTATTGATTGCAGTGTGTTATTGTCTGTTCTGCCCGCAGGGCTTCGTTAACAAATTGTTACATCAAGCCGATTCAAGCCTATTTTCATTATTCAGCCTACAAGCACACGCAGATGTTAAACAGTCGCTCGCGGTAATTCAAACCGGTATCGACATTGGTATCATCTTCAATGAGCAGCAGGTGATTTATCGTCCACGTAGCAAAACATCTAGAACACAGCCTGAAATGTCATCACAGTTAGGTAAGTGAGAGACCCTCTATTTATTTTGTTGTGTGTGACAGACACGGTACCTAGGCGGTAGTGTCACCATAAGTGGACGGTACTTTGATTTGGCAAGAGGAACCAATTCAAGTGTCTGAGTTCTAGTGTACTGCGAGTAGGGGTGCTTGGAGCCTGTTAGATGTTCGCAGTGCAATGTGCTTGGGCATTCTGTGCCGGGTGCAGAATCAGTGGCAATAATGTGCTTTACAAGCCACCGCTACGGTCATACTGCAAGGTAATGCAGGGAGTCAAGCTCTTTGACTGCTACAAACGTGCTCGCTGCATTCCGCGGATAACGCGGCTTTGTTGTCTCCTGCATTGGGAGACCGCTTTCTAGCCGCTATCTGCGTGCTGGTTCTGTCGCATGCTGCAGCTCCCCTGAGCTGAATATTCCTGGAACACTTGGCATGACAATTACGTCTGCGGCTCTGGGTCTCTCCGCCACCGATACAACATAGATACAGCTACTCTAGCAACTTAAATTTTTCGCTTTAAAGCTCCTCTATAAATGAATCGCTCCATAGACTAAGACACAGTTATGTCAATATTGTTTCACGTGTCGGAAGTATCTCTTTTCTGTAGCTTTGTTTGGATGTTAGAAGCCATGACGAAAGCGTCGTTTCACTTTGGATTCGTCTCAGTAACGTGGTGTTCTTAGATAATTATTCCTCCATAAAACTGCTGTCCTGCATTCATTCATAACTGCTATAACTAAAGGCAAAGGTGAATCTATCAAAGATACCGCTCTAATACATCGACAGTCGTTAAGAACCATAGTAATAAATTTTTCACCCCACGTTTGTTACTTCTGTTCACGAATTTTCAGCGAAGTATGAAATATTTATCATCCGATTTTAAGAAATGTATTTGATGAATAATAACTGATTCTTCCACACCACGCAGTATGTTACACCGATGAGCAACCTGTTTCATAGCGTGTTGTTACTTTTGTCAAACACAACACAACAAAAATTCTGATTGGAATGGATTTTACAAGTCCTTGACAGGATTCCAGAGCTATTTGGCACTAGATGTCTACGAAAAGGTCAAGCAATTCCTGCAAATTACTGGATGATAGTTTACGGGCACGCGACTGGCACCCGATATGTGCCCCAATGAGTACAGATCAGTCACATTTGCTGGCCGAGACATCTGTGTGAGTTTACTATAACGTCCCTCAAACCACTGTAGCATGATTCTGACCTTGCAACACTGACAGTTATCCTGGTGGATGATGTCATCACCCGAGTGGGACACTTCAAACATGAAGCTATGCAGGTGATCCGCAATAATTTTCATGTGGTTCATTGCAGTAACGATATCTTTGGTTACCACCATAGATCCCATGGAATCCCAACTCAATGTACCCACAGCAAAATTCTGCCCTCACCGGCGTGCGTCTATGGCACGGTGCATGTTTCGCGCAGCCATTCGTCTGGATGACGGCGTGTAAAGACCCAACCATCGACGTGGTGTAACAAGAAATGCGATTCATTCGGCAGGCGGCACTTTGCTATCGATCCACGGTGAAACCTCAGTGATTCTATGGCCACTGCAGTCATGACAGACGATGTCGTAGGGCCAGTACGGAAACACCTAGGGGTCGTGTGATGTGGAGCTCCATGTCCAACAATGACATTTGAACGACGTGCTCCAAAACACCTATGCCTGCTACAGCATTGCATTCTGTCGTCAGATGTGCCACACATCGCTGCCTACCCCGTATTACACAGAACAGAATCCCTCGATCTCTGCATTTATGATGAGACGTGGTCGTCCAATATCATATGGCCTACTAGTTGTTCCACCATCCTTCAATCACTATCCATTGGTGCTCACGACAGTAGTACGCCAACAGACGTCCAGCTTCACCGTTTCAGAGATTCTATTTTCCAGCCGCAGCGACACAACAGCGTGCCCTTTATCAAAATCGCTTTTATCAGTGGATGTCCGCATTAGCGACCAGTATCTTCGCTGCCCATTCGTCTCTCTTCCACTTACATCCTTACCTTACTGGGTCACCTTCCCCCAACACAAACAGGAAGTATTCAACCACGAGATGGACAGTGGTCATAATGTTTTGGCTCATTAGTGTATTTCACTCGATAAGGGGCAGTATTTCTTTTTGTTATTGATCTTAGTTGCTGTGCTGTAACCACTTACATAAAACGTTGAACTAAATTTTAGAATTATTGCAGAAATAAAAATACATCTGCAGGATTTGGGTATGGTCCGTTTTACGTCACAGATTGCTGTTTATGAATGCAGCTAACATATCGAAATAGTACTTAACGCTCAAGGCCGAGCTTTATACACTATAGTTTTCAAGATATTGATTTTTATATCTGCAAGAGGGTTGCACGAATTGCCCCCATTCTTCTGTCCATGCATGACCTGAATCATGCGGTTGTAACAGCCGTTGTATTTGATAAACGGTGGAAGATATCGAAACGAGATTTCTCGCAAATGATAGCACTCAAAATGGTGGATATGTTGCTATATGATCAATACTCTAAACTTTTTTATCCGTTGAGATATAAGCGTAACTATTATTATTCCGATGGAGATATGTGGTTTTTTTTTAGTTTATTATCTCGTCGAAAAAGAAAATTGTGGAATTGCACAGACTAATACTCACGATGTTCTGTGAGGGATACTGGTCTTGCATCGTAACCTCTCTGCTGTTATGTCACAACATGCAATCGCTAAGTAACTAAACGTTTTAATTAGTTCAGGTTCCATCGGTATATTGTATTTACAATCTTTAGAATATTTTACAGCCACAAGTAATCGTATTAGCCCGCCAACTGGTCTCTCTAGCAACTCTATTGCAAAAAAAAATGGTTCAAATGGCTCTGAGCACTATGGGACTTAACATCTGAGGTCATCAGTCCCCTATAACATAGAACTACTTAAACCTAACCAACCTAAGGACATCACACACATCCAAGCCCGAGGCAGGATTCGAACCTGCGACCGTAGCTGTCGCGTGGTTCCAGACTGAAGCGCCTAGCACCGCTCGGCCACAACGGCCGGCAACTCAATTGCAATGGTTTTTATGTGGAGGCATCTGATATTCTTCTTCAGTTCTTTTTTTATACAGTGGGGCCAGTTACGAAGTGTAACTGCCTTTCCCCATCTTCATGATTTCTTCCTATGTACAACCATAGCGGCGTTACCATATTCTCAGTCAAAAACAAAGATGAAAACAGCAACATAAATAAGATCAAAGAAGCAAACGCACTTAGGACGGATGATGGAAAGCTGCTGAGCACTCTGGGTGGAAATGCTGCTACTTGGCCGCTCTACCTGGCCGCTAAGAGCTTTGCGCGTTAATGTGTGCGGACCACACACAGACCTGAGCGGCTGTCCGTGTTAACATTGGGACCACAAAGGAGGTGGTAGGAGAGCGCGCTTATATAGGTCTAGAGCACCTGATGGAAGGATAAAAAGTGTGCGTAAACGCGTCCAGAGCAATTGGATATAGTAGCAGTGGTGCACATTAACACGTCCAGAGCTGCCAAAGGTCTAGATGGTGAACGATAAGGTGTAAGGTATAATTTGTTAGTAATTTTCAGTCTGTGTGTTGTTGTGTATGCGTACTGTGTGTGTTATGTATGAACGAGGGATGAAGGTTTGGTAATGAGAAAGTAAGAGACGCAGGACAATTTGAGCCAGAGAGAGTACGTTTATTGACATTAAATGTTTCACAGCCGTTGGCAGACGCCTATGAGGACAATTTGCAGTTGAGGGTGAACAAACAGCATTGCTCCAGATGACAGAGCATGGCGTTGAGCCAGCCACTGCCAGCCTAATCATTCACTGTTCTGGAAGGTTGGCCGGTATAGGTGATTTGTCTGATGGTCAGTTGTTACGGATGATGAAATTGTGTCTCGTGGGAGAGGCGAAACCTTACTGCATAGTGCTGGGTTTTTGAATTTTTGTACCAAAAATGTGCCAAAATTAACCTTTGACGTCATGTGGTGGAACATAATGGGAAAACATTCTAGCTGAGGGAAGCTGTCTCCAGCATTAAATTGTCACGAGACGTATCAGTAATACTGGGCAACCCTATTAAACTGCAAACAAATTCACTAATGCTTCATTTATTCATTAATTCCCTGGCTGAGTACAGAATCTGGCTTAGCTGTTGCTATGTTGAGTGTAACATGGCTGCTGGAGCGGAATGATGTGTTGGATGTTGCGAGTTTTTTTTGTGAAAAGGAATATTTCATGTATACAGGAAAAAGATAGTGGTAGGGTAATACCTTTAATCTAAATGATTTCGGCGCTGAAGAGGTGAAGTCAACAAAGGGTATGTAAGTAGCAAATCTGTATATTCCAGAGGAGGATTGCAGCTGCACAGAGGGTGTGAACCATGGGCAGCCTAGGGTCACAGCTAAAATTGCATTATGTACGAAGACAGAGCATGTAAATGGAGTAGGTAGAGTACAAATGGAGGAGTTGCTGTTGGATTATTTGAATGCACGGCGTTTGTTCTGAATCAGCGGCGACGAGTGAAACTGTGCACTGGACAGAGATTCAAACCCATGCTCTCCTCATTGCTAGGTGGGTGCGTCAATCGCTACACCATCCAGGACACAGTGTTATGGCAACTGTGCATACTGTCTCGGCACACCTCATGGTTGATCCACTTTCCCACTGAGCACCACCTATCTGCAGTCCATGTCCATTTCCTCCATGTTCGCTAGTGTGAGACTCTCACAGGAGGTCAGATGTATTTGTGCAACCGCACTGAATAAGGTGGAGCCACTGCCCATCTAGGCGAATGGATCCACCTTCTTCAGTGCCGATACACAAATACATCAGGCCTGCTGTGAGAATCTCAGAGTAGCGACCATCGCGAAAAAGGACAGGGACTACAGCTAGGTGGCACTAGGTGGGAATGTGGATTGGCCGTGACCAATGGATCCACTTTCTTCAGTGCACATGCCCAAATACATCCAGCCTGCTGTGGGAATCTCAGAGTAGTGAATGGAGGAAATGGACAGGGACTGTGGATAGGTGGCGCTCTGTGGGAATGTGGATCGGCCATGGACTATGGATCCATCTTCTTCAGTGCCCATGCCCAAATACATACGGTCTTCTGTGGGAATCGCAGAGTAGTGAGCATGGAGAAAAAGGACAGGAACTGCGGCTAGGTGGCGCTAGGTGGGAATGTGATCAGACATGAGGTGTGCTGAGACACCAGTCTGTACAGCTGCGATAACACTATGTTCCGGATGGCGCAGTGGTTAACACACCTGCCTAGCAAGCAGGAGATCCTGTGTTCGAATCCCGATCCGGAGCACATTTACATTCATTGCCATTGATACCACGTAATGTCCCGATGCTACTGACTCCCTTCCCTTTCCTTTCCTTTCTCCCTACTTCCACCTTCAATTGGCATATAAAGTTACTGTTGAAGATCGAAGAAGTGTTTTACCTTCAGGGGACACTGACAGTGACATCTATCACATCGCACGAAATTCTGATAGGAACTGGAGCACTGGTATGCCAGAAACCTCATAGGATACCTCAATATTTACCACTGATTATGGATCGGTTCATCAACCAGCAGTTTGACAATGGGATAGCAGAAGAGAGCAATATTCCATGAGGATCAGGTATTGCAGCCATGCCTAAGATGTTTATGAATCGTGCTAAAAAGTGCAGGTACTTTGGTAGCTACTATCGTCTTAATAGTAAGACAGTGAAAGACGTGTACCCCATACCCAAGATCACGGAGAAAAATTCTCCTGCAATGTTTCAGCGATTATTGGACAGAGTACTTAGGGGGCTAAAGCATCGCCATGTCTAGTGTCCTGGACGATATAACAGTGTTCTCCACAGATACGAAGGAACATAAGCAATGGCTGAACGGAGTACTTAAGAGGTTGCAGGCTGCGCATCTCACGTTAAGCACGGAAAAGTGTCAATTTTGCTTGTTGCTTGAGAGGCAGCAGGCTACTGAAGACAGACGTAGGACAAAATACATTCCTTTACTTAAACATATGTATCTCCAAAATTATTACAAGTAAAGTAGTAACACTTGACACTATTATGTACAACATAATGATTGATGTTCCGTGCAATTTTTGTTTGAAAACGTGCATCGACATGCATTTTATAAGGATTTGAATTTTTAATTATCATTGTTTCTATAATGTACCTTTTATCGTAATCTAATCAGGCAATACAACTGAAATTTTATAGTTTACATCTGCATAAAAGGCTAATAAAACGTGTGGAACAAATTTTTTTAAAGTCATAGTTCCTTTGAAATTAATTTTTTAGGCTTTGTCTTACCCGAGACTGCTCTATGTTTCTGAAATTTTAAAGGAGAACATTTCTCAGAGAAAATATAATGGAAAGTTCCTGCGCAGGATTATTCAGCAATTAATTCTTAAGAACTATGCAAAATTTCCTATGTTAACTCTTACAGTTCCTGAGGAAAGGCACATTATAGCTCAAAAAAGTCATTTACAGAAATTCCCATTTAAAGCTTTTATTTCAGTTCTTGACAATATCCTTAGACTAAGCAAATTTTGCATTTTCTCTCCTACTGCCTGAGCTTTGTCCAGTCGCGCACCGCGACATGTCACAAAGATAATATTGAGGATTCACAATTAGGACCCACGTCTGTGACACTGTTATTTAAATTTACTTTACGTTTTACGCGTGGATTTCGTCTTTCCCTTACATTTTTTAATATGTGTCCATTGTTACAACCCATTTCGAAAAAAAATAGATTGATATATGCTAAACTAAAAACCGAAATAAGTTTGTAGCAAGTAGTATTTAAAAAACACGTTGTAAACAGAGTAACAAACAAAGAAAATCTTTCTCACGGTTTTCTAGACTCATGTCCAGTTCGTTTCGATTGTGTGAACGAAAAATTAACGCAGAAAAATTTCCAGCGTATAGAGGGTGTGGATCACAGCATAGAAACAGGGGATGTGGCAGGCGCAGACGCCCAAACAAACATGTTTAAAACATGTTTCTAGGCAGAATTCGATTATGAAACTTTGCGATGTTATTCTTAAAGAATCAGTCAAATAAATTATGGAATAAAAAAAAGTTTTCCGCAATTTTGCCTTACATCTACTCTTAAAGCATGTAACTGGCGAAGGTGAGGCGAAAGCGGATCCAAGACTGATATGATCATTATGAAATATTCCAGAACTTAAGTAAAGAATGGAGCTAAAATCGTTTTTGGGACTCCCGAATTATTATAGGAAACCTGTGAAGGGGCTTACTTGTATAGGACAACCATTCACGCAGCTATTCAAGAAAGATACAAAAATTTTTTAGATGGAGAATCATTAGGCCATGTTTGAAGGTTTGAAGAAAGTCATAAGATAAAGTCAGTATCAATTTTTCCAGAGTTTTAACAAGAAATTGATACCATTGCCTGATGTATCTAACAATGATTTAAGACGCATCTTGAACCGAGAGGCCCAAGCTGAGGAGCATTTTGTGGCTTGTGCATCAAGACAACTTAACAGAGCACAGAAAAATTATTCTTCTACGATAAAAGAGATATTTCGCCTTGTATGTGGTGTCACAAATTTTCGGTGTTACTTGAGTTGGAAAGAAATTCAAAGTAGTGACTAACAATGCTGCTCAGAAATGGTTATTGGGGTTGAAGGACCCATCCAACAAATTAACGAGATGGGCCTTATGAGTCAGCGAATTTGAGTATGAATTAGTGCATAAGCTGTGGAAGAAGTAGAGAAATTCAGATGCTTTGAGCAGGAAGTAGCAGTAGTACAAGCACTGGGTCACAGTCTTGCTGAATGGCAAGCAACACAGAACACTGACAGCGACTGCAAGCCATACAGGACGAAACTGCGGTTTAGCACGTGTTATTGCCTGTTGTGTAATGTAATTACGTTAGGGCTGTGGTTGGTGGTGCGGGCTAATTTGCAGAAGGAAGTTCTGAGGGAGTTGCATGATTACATTCTCTCTGGTCATGGAAGGTGCAGAGCAAGAAACCAAAGGATGGCTGAAAGGTATTGGTGGATGGAAAGAACGGCAGATGTGGATCAGTATGTGAAAAATTGCGTGCAGTGCGTACAGTGCGTGGTCTTGACTCATCAATGAATACTATTCCAGGGACTAGCAGAAACATTAAAGTCATTTGAAATGAATGAGTAAGATGTGTTATGACCATTTCATCAAACTTCGGCAGTCAATCGTTTTGTGTTGATCACTTTTCTCAGCATATGAAGATGATCGCTATGCTGAGGCAGAAATCAGCTGTAGGTGCACAAGCACTTGTACATGTAAGTTTTGGGTGCCGGAAAGGATGATCACAGACCAACGGATAAATTTTGTCAGACTTGATAAAAGGAGTTGTCACTTGCTGCGTGTGAAGAAACAGAGAACGAGTCTGCTAGACACACAGACAAATGGTAGAATAGCATGAGTGCATCTTACGATAAGAAGGATGTTAAGTTACTATGTAAACTCCCTTCATAGTGACTGAGCACATTTTTCTCATCTCTCATTGCAGCATACAGTTGGAAGTTCCACGTTAATGCAGGATTATCCCTGTATGATGTAGTGTATGGCAGGAGAATGCTGTGACATTTTGATATGCTTTATACAAGAAGGGTGGCGCGTTGGTCTATAATTTCAGTAGGGCAGTGAAAAAGTATGCAAACGTGTGCAGAAAGCAAATATGAGGGCATTGGAGAGGCAGTAGGCAGAAGGCAGAGCGTGAAAATCTCACAGCACTTACCACATTAACTGTAGGATAATGGAAAATGATACTCAGCCCTTATATGCTGAACGCAAAGCCATCAATGGACGCTAACTTTAGTTTTTATTACATGAGAAATAAGGCATGAAGTGAAGAGGCTGGGGAAGTATTTTCTGAGTTTCGACGGAAGCCAAGAGTAGGAATGTCCTCAGGGAAGTATATAGGGAAAATGAGAAGCGCCATGAGCCTTTTGTACGGCTACAGAAGCAAATGCAGTGGAGGTGGTACCACATTAACTGTGTCAATGGAAGCTGCGTTGGATAGATTCTGGGGGGAAATCTTTGAGGATGGTTTTTGGAATAACAGATGCCAGTGACATCAGAGACTTCATACAGAATGTAGAGGTTGTGAGCAATTGGCAGAGCATAGCAAGTCAATGGTGTAGTGGCATACCATGCAGACATCAAACTTGTAAAAGTTAAGTGTTGAACAATATGCATATGCTATGGCAGCTGATGAGTGGGGTGATGAAATACATAATTCCATCAGAGGATACTGTATATCGAAATCTGAGAATCATGCAAGCACAGGTCGGTGTGTGGAATGCAAGGATGACAATGACAAGGCTGTTACAGTCACTAACATACAATACATGGGTTGTAAAGGTGGTGATGGCGAGCTTCGTTGAAGCTATTAATAGCGCAGTGTATGGGGAGCTGACTCACGCCCTAGTACCATCAGAGCAATACTTTTTTGGGCTACAAATACTGCAAGGTGAATTGCCACCAGAGTTAAGACTCGTTACAGAGCACAGCAGGCAAAGCCTATCTTTCTATTACCAGCCCACATCGGTAGAGATACGATCTGACCAGACACGGTGAAAAAGACTCTCGTTTACCTGCTTTGGGCTCCCTTTATAGATATGACGTGTTAATGGTCTAACAACTTTTAGAATTGTACTTGATAAGACTTAAAAGACGAAATCTTTATTGTATAGAAGAAAATTAAAGTAATATAGAGCCAAATGGCGGTGTATTAAACAACAAAATCTGTGTGTACATATTTACGATAAGACTAGTGCTCATAAAGGTAAGTTAAAAAACGTAAGTCCATATGTAGGAACATCTCAATATCATCAATATTTTTTATTTTCCCCCAGCAAAAATTTAATCACACTCGACATGTGTTTCGTATTGACATCCAAGTGTTATCATACCCTGCATTAAAATTACATATGGCATATTTAGTGACGAATAAAGTCAGTGTCGACACTGTAATCTGAGTGTCTGTCCATCTTGGGCAAAGAAAGAATCTAAATAAAGTATGGCAAACGAATGGAGCAATAAGGTGCTAACACATCAAATTACACAACATGATAAATTCAATATGACTCTGGTCATAGGTTCCATAAATACATAAATATATCATAGTGCTCTCTGTTTGTTTTTGTATGAGTTAAATTTGTGTCTCACTCGTGAGAACTGTTATGCAGCAACGGCACATGAATTCATGTTCAGGTTGAGGAAAGAGCATATTCTCACCACCCGTCATCAGCTGTGTAACTGGAATCGAGTTGCCTCAACAGCTTGTGCGTTGGGGAGTTATCATTCCTCCATGGATGTGGCTCACCTAGGAGTCATGTTTTCATCACTTCATCCAATGACATCCGGTGAACGTGTATGTCTGGTGGATGGCGATACACGTTCTGATTCTTTATTGCGTGTGAGAGACTCTGCGAGGACAGGTTTTTGGCCAGTTTATTATCCCCTGTGTAGTGCAACTATACACTGAGTATTCTACACTCTGTGGCCTGTTATGGTTAGGATCTTTAGAGCTAAAATGAAGGAAGATACAGACTGGCACATATAAGAGCAAAGAACTTGTGATAATGGCGGTGTAGTGGTACCTGGCATGATATTGTTATCCATGTATACGTAGGGGCAGATCATGCATTACTGTTCGAAGCTGCCTTGGATGTTTGGAACCAGGGGAATGGTTCTCGCTAGAAGATATAATGTCACGGATATGTACCTCTTCCCTACGAGTTGTAGGCTGATTGTCTAAGCATCCTCCGTAAAAAAAAATGGTTCAAATGGCTCTGAGCACTATGGGACTTAACTGCTGAGGTCATCAGTCCCCTAGAACTTAGAACTACTTAAACCTAACTAATCTAAGGACATCACACACATCCATGTCCGAGGCAGGATTCGAACCTGCGACCGTAGCGGTCACGTGGTTCCAGAGTGCAGCGCCTAGAACTGCTCGGCCACCTCGGCCGGCGCATCCTCCGAAAACAGAAAAGATATAATGTCACGGATATTTACCCCTTGCCTACGACTTGTAGGCTGATTGTCCAAACATCCTCCGAAAATAGAAACTCATCTATTGTTTCCCTGCAAGGTTCCTCATGGTGCATATGCCAAGCCGTAGCATGTTTTGGAGTAGTCGATTGTTTGACAAACAGAGCTGTACCACACTGCTCCCAAATGTCCGCCACAGTCGTCGTGTTGTAGTTCTGTCACCGTTGATCCCCTCGAGATATGTGCGGGACAGCTGGGTTGCTGACTGCCTGCATTCCCCTGCTCACAGAGCGCGTACCAACAGGCCGTCAGCTGGACTTCCGTTCACCTCAGTTCGTCCTGTGCGTGTCTCACTCGCTTGTGTCTGATAGCATCATCACATTCTCGTCAGCCCGTATCTGCAAATTCGTCAGAGCACATCTTTATCACTGTTATTATAATATCCATTAGTTTTAAACAAAATTTCCTGTTAGTTTGTATCTTTTACGTTCATCCAGGTACAATTCATGTTAACGACATATTTCCCTTTGGTTTGCGTGCTTTCTAATCTATGGTACAAAAGTGACTTATTTCTTTATACAAAATCTAGTAATTTACATCTTATCCATATGCTTATGATGAACGATATGTTCAGTAGCATTAAACTAACGGTTAGACTCGTTATTACTGGTTAGTAGAACATGCCGTCAAGCTGCCCATTCTTTACATGCACGCTACCTCTCCTTCGTATTTCCCATATTGAATTCTCCATACGTTTACCATCTAGTTATTTAACATCTAGTACAAAAGAGAGAAGTGAAGACACTATCACCTGTCACGCATTACTCGGAATTTTCAAGCTTGGCCCTTCTCTTCTCCACACTTATCTCCGCACTTCCACATCTTCTTAACATCTTTTCATACCTTTCGTCATCCCGCAATTTGCACACTTTCAAGGGTACCATGTCCAAGACTGTCCGTTTCCCATTGTCATTACTCCAGCACAACTATCTCATACCACTGAATAGCTTACGAAACAAAACGAAAACACAACATAACCTTTTAATCAACGTTATCACATCTTGCCTTCAAGCCGCGTAGACTGATGGGATAAGATTCCTCCACCACCGCCACTGTATCACATAGGCACTGTAGCTTTCAGGGCTGATTATTCTTGGTTTTATGACGTTTCGTGATTTTCGTTTGTGGAGGTGTAGACAATGCATATGCTTCTCTAATGTTTATTAACTTTCCGTTCTCTCTCCACAGTGCATGTTACTGCTTTCTACTCACATGGAACAAAAAACAAAAACTTATATTTCACACACATTCAAGTTCAATTTCTCGGTCAGAAGCTCATTCAGACCCAATGTACTATTATTCCACTAGGACTGCGTCCTCTCTTGAGTACTTTCAAGGCTGAGCACCCGCTCCTTAACCTGAGACAAACGCTTTTGTAACACCAACCCATTCCTTCCATAATACATAAGATAATAAGACATGCAAATTGAGATGGGTCATAATATTTAACCTCACACATTACGTACCGGGACTCGTTCGGTGTAGACCAATACAAAAATAAATCATCTACTAATACCCTCTAAAGTATTCACTCTCTCATTCACTTACTAAGGTGTCAAATTGAAATATAAGTTATCCGGAAGTCACGTGCGTTCCTTTACATCCCAGTACTCCATAATGTCTCATAACAGACCTTCCTCTCTTCTATTCGGTCTCATAGGGCTCCTTGCAAAATATATGCAGCTGACTAATATTCCTGGTTCTTATTAACGCTATTCTCACCTTTACCGTATATCTGAAGCTGCGCACTGTCTCCCAAGCCGGGCTCTTCTTTCCAACTGCCTTCATTTACTCCCAATAGCTACTAATGTAATTTGAGTTAATACATATTTCGCAAACTACTCTCTGATTTCACTTGCACCTACTCGGTTCAGCCATTCCTTCTTACCCCATAAACCTTGCCCACAGTTTTAAGCCATTCCCTAAAGAATTTACTTTTGCTGATATGGTGCTTTCCCCTATATTTACCTGACTCAAGTGTCTCCATCTCTATGACATTTGCACGAATAACCTGCTGAATCCTCATTGGTCTATAATGTAGTGGTAAGAATTTATGACACACCGCCTTCTGATTGCTTGATTATCTATGAAACCGTATCAAAACTTTCTGACCTAATTCATAGCTTTGCGTTTTCTCATTCCTATCAATTCTACCATTTCTTTTTGACACTGTTGCTCTTATCTTCTTTATGGTCAACTCAGAAACTTCTCTGTGCCATTGGTGTTCCTGTTCGGGAACTCTACCATGTCTGTAACCTAGTCTGCTGCTTGCTTATTCTTCAGGACGGCACGAATTTCACGTCTGGTTAGTCTCTTTCTCCTCTAACTGTAACTCTCGCAAATCTTCATGTTCTGTGTAATTTATACTGTAAGTAGGTTCAAATGGTTCAAATGGCTCTCACCACTACGGGAATTAACATCTGAGGTCGTTAGTCCCCTAGAACTTAGAACTAATTAAACCTAACTAACCCAAGGACATCACAAACATCCATGCCCGAGGCAGGATTCGAACCCGCGACCGTAGCGGTCGCGCGGGTTCATACTGAATCGTCTAGAGCCGCATGGCCACTGCAGCCGGCTAAGCAGGCTGTTTAGGTTTTTATGTTGGTAACGTCACGTAGCGCCCTGTATGACTATCACTGGCTGTGCTGTGTGCAGTCTGTGGCTGGTTGGCATTGTTGGAATATTCGCTATTGTAGCGTTGGGCAGTTGGATGTGATCAGCGCATAGCGTTGTGCAGTTGGAGGTGAGCCGCCAGCAGTGGTGGATGTGGGGAGAGAGATGGCAGAATTTTGAGAGCGGACGATCTGGACGTGTGTTCATCAGAAAGAGTAAACTTGTTATACTGTATATCGTGAACTGATATATATATGTGGACTTTTGAATATTATTAAGGTAAATACATTGATTGTTCTCTATCAAAATCTTTCATCTGCTAACAATGCCTATCACTAGTTAGTGCCTTCAGTAGTTAGAATCTTTTATTTAGCTGGCAGGATTGGCGCTCGCTGTATTGCAGTAGTTCGAGTAACGAAGATTTTTGTGAGGTAAGTGATTCATGAAAGGTATAAGTTATTGTTGGTCAGGGCCATTATTTTGTAGGGATTATTGAAAATCAGATTGCGTTCCACTAAAAATATTGTGTGTCACTTTAGTGTTGATGAGAATAATTAAAGAGAGAAATGTCTGAGTATGTTCATTTCTGCTCAGCTGTTTGAAAATCAAATAACGTAAGAGGTTTATCAGCACAGTAATTCATAAATTTTTCTAAGGGGAGGTTTCAATACATCCTGTTTCTGTGTTGTGTCGGGGTCTCCTATATCTCATACCTGTAAAGTTCCCAATCCCAAGTCATTGTTCACAGGACAGCCCCACAATCGGACCTGTATGGGTGGTAACTTATGGCACTTGCAGTAGCTGTGCTGATTGTTTTCTTCACATCTGAAATCTGCATCACTATTACTATCATTGTAGCCATTGTGACCATCCCTTTATTGACCATCTGTATTATTCAATCTCCTACAGTTCTGAGGGGTAAAGTTTAAAATGTGCTCAGCCATTGGGATGTGAATTGTTATTTTTTTCTGGTATTGAGGTCGTTCTGGCCAGGAAAATTATTTCCCCGATCTGTTGGCTGATGTGGTCTATAACTACCACAATGCACAAATTCTATTTCTTGCAATAGATCCTTAAACTCAGCTATTTCATCAATGAAGTGTACAGAAAGAACGATTTGGTATTGTCTAAATAATCTTTGGAATCATAATCTGACCATCTCATCTGAACCATACGGTACATCCAAGAATTGATTCTTTTTCAACATTTCTTCTAAAAAATTTACGACTACTCAGTCCTGTCCCTTTGAAGTCATGTTCCACAATAATTTCATTCTCTACTCTTGTCTGCTTTTGGTTTGGCCAGTAGTTGGCCAAAAACGCCTCCGTCAGTTTGTGATAGGTTGCACGTTTTGCCCGATTGGTCTTGTTTTCAAAGCAAGTTCTCCCTAGAATAAACTGAAAATGTACTCTGAATTGTTCCTCAACATCTGTAGCGTGGATTTAAATTGTCTAACTGTTACAAACAGGCTTTGCGATGGAACATATCTCTGTTCTCCTTGAACTCAAGATACTTAGTCGCTGACACGTAATCAAATGACTTAAGCCCAAATCTCTTTGCCTTTCCATATAACTCCACATCTGCGTGCTTCATTGTTCCATTGCGACTCTGAACGGATTGATCACCAAGCACTTTTTCTTTCTCTATCTGAAATGTCTTCATATTCTGTGGCTGTGGGGTGGCATACAATTTTTGATATGCTCCGTGCTTCTGCATAAGATCCTAGCGCCCATCACTCGTTCTTTGAAACTGTCGTAATCTCTCTCTAAATGCTCTACTTGTTGCTGACGTCTATGGTTAATATATGTTTTTTTGTTTCTCCTTGAATTGTGTAGTAACCATAGCTTCTGTGACTCACCTATTGAAGCTGTGACTGTGCCCTCAGATTTTTTGCAATGATTCCATATTTCTTTCCTGATGTTGCTGTTCTCCATTCGCAGTTATCCATTGCCTTACACAACTACAGCTCAATATTCTCTTCACTAATGCCAAACAGATCTCCTGCCATACTTACATGCCTTTCTACATCCCTTGGCTCATCCTCAGATTCCTGCCTTTCCTCTACCACTAACCTTTTGATTCACTGTTGAAAGTTTCGCCAATAGCTGCCGCTTCTGCTCCTCTAGTTTTTTGACGCTAGGTCCCTTTTGTTTTTCTCTTTTCCTATCCCACTCTTGTGCTCCCATTTTCCCTATCATCTAAATCTTTTCTCAGTTCCCTTTCTCTTTCCACATCCCCCTATAGGGGGATAGTTTGGTTTTATTGGATTTATAAGCTGTAATTTTGGTTTACGTATTTGCAGCACTGCATCCCATGCCAAGCAAGGTGAGGTAATAAAATGTGCAGGATGTAGTTGATATGTCCTAACTCGGATACCGTGAAAGTTTACGGAGAAGTCTGCAAGGAGCCGGCCGGAGTGGCCGTGCGGTTCTAGGTGCTACAGTCCTGAGCCGTGCGACCGCTACGGTCGCAGGTTCGAATCCTGCCTCTGGCATGGGTGTGTGTGATGTCCTTGGGTTAGTTAAGTTTAATTAAGTTTAATTAGTTCTAGGCGACTGATGTGCTCAGAAGTTAAGTCGCATAGTGCTCAGAGTCATTTTCTGCAAGGAGCACCACATCAGTTTTCAGATATAAATCAGAATATTCTCCAAGTGTCTAAGCATTGAATGCATTCCATACTCTGTAGGCTCTCTGATATTAAGCCTCTTTTAACTTTTTACATATTGTCAGGCATTTAAAATTCTCGGTTGTGGGTACGCGATCATCCGACACAACCAATTCTTTGCTTATGTACTTGCACGGATAGATTACCTTACGATTAACGAGAGTGAACTTCCGATCATGAGGAAAATATGCCCTCATAATCTTGAGTTCATTGGTCTTTAAGTACGATGCACATTTCTCAGGGAAGCAAGTAAAAAAATAATCAGTCAATAAATCTAAAATTTATATTTCAGTGTCCTTCTTGGTGCATTACTCGAATATTCTTTGTCAATTATTTATATTTTTCCACGTTCGATGTTAGAAAAGGAACACAACCTGTATTTAATGTAATATCTTCATCGCCATCTGTTGTCTTTTATTCACGTAAGTTCATGATCAGTAAATGCATATCGTAATTGTTGTAATTGTGGAATACAATGGGCACAGTTTAATTATGCTTGTTGTTCACAGTGGAGCTGAGATGTGCTGAGCAATGACAGTGCGCCTCACCTGAGAAAATTATTCTTTCTGTGAAGTTCTCACTCTCCACTTGTCGAGCCAAGACCCACTGGGCAGATTTGTGTCTCTTTCCACGATCTGCAGGTTTCACCTCTTGTGAAGTTGAATCTTGTAGCATGTATTTTCAGATGTTTTGAAAGGATTTCATGCAATGAACTAGGTGTAAAATTCAATTGTTGAACTCGTCGGCGAACCGATTTTCTGGTGCTTACGGTGACATTGTCATACACGACGGCAATGTTTTCTTGTGTGCGAACAGAACACAGTCGTCCTGTTGTCCTTAACATTTGAAACTGAACCCGTGGTCTCAAACATCCGAATCAGCTTCCGAGCTGATGATTTTGTTGGAGCAGCATTAAGTCAGAGTGTCACACGCAATTCACAAACGGTTGCAGTAACACTTCCACTCTTTTTGTAATAACTTTTTATCGCTTGAATACGTTGCTCAGTTGTCATCCGCTCCATGATGAAAATAAACTTCAAACAAGAATTCTCACCTTATTGAAGCTATCCGGCTAATAATGGGAAGGATCACAGATGACAAACATGACAAGCCACTGCTGCCAACCGTCACATGACAAAATGATGCAAAATTCAAATTCGTCCCTACTTCCTGGACAGCTGTTCGTTCAGGAGATATGACGATATAAACACTGGGGTGCGTGGAATACAACATTGTCTTCAACCAGAACGGTTTTACATCCCTAACGTCAAATATGTAACACATTAAGTCGTTTGTAAAGTTTGAATCTGTTTTGTACGAGGGGATTCGACTCTTTAAAGAAACGGAATTGGGGGAGGGCGTGGTAAATGGTATTTTATCTAAACGTAATACGGAGATCATTTTGCTTAGTAAAACAGCTTACGGTATTACGTGTGTTAATCTGCAGAAAAATACGTCTTGGACGGAAGGCAAGTATCGCGATGTATTCAAATGTCTCGGTTAAAAATTCTTCACTTAGCACGTTATTTACTTTTTCAGACTCCCCAACTGCATTAAGCTGTAATCTAACTTACACACGTCAAATTGTTCGTACATGTGTTTTCGATTAGACACGGTTTCGTCTTGTGGGTATTGGTACTCTGTTTCGCTCCCCGTACGTAATTCCAACGAATGGTTTCGGTCACATAAAAAGTTAAAGCTGATTGTATCAGGTCCGGGGTTTGGGCTGATTGGCCAGACGTAGAGTGAAACGGAGATTTGATTAGGGATTCATCAGGCGGCCTGCGCGGTGCGCATCTGTGGAATAGACGATGCCAACTGCAGCCACCGCCCATGTGTGCGCACCTGCGCACAACCAACGGCTGCACAAGGCGACACAGCTCTTTGGTTTTGCATTATTTCACAGCTGCAGTGTAAAATGTTTTCCGTAGAAAAGTACGCGAGCTCCAGGGCCCACACAAGTTCTCCGAGTACACTGCTCATTGAAATGAGAGTATCATTACTTCTGCAGGTCGGTTTCCGAATTGCTGTCACAGCAAAGTAGCTCCGTGTACATATTGATATATGAGCGGTAATAATTGGTTACAGCCTGTAGATTCTTAAAGCTTGGAACCAATACTCACTCTTTGCTAATTTTGAGCATTTATTTATTTATCAGCATCCATAACAGTGCAGTAGGAAACCGTACAGTCAGCAATCACAGTGTTAAACGCTGTTACATAGTACACTGAAGAAATTTAGGGTCAGACATAAGTGTCTAGTGTTGCGTAGGTCTGCTTAGGGCAAATGATGCCGCTTGTACGTAATCTACGTGACACTGAGTGCCTTAAGGACCCATGCTTATCATGCTAGCTCAACCACCATCTCACCTCATGGAGACAAGTCGGAACAGAATCGGATGGATCACAACCCTCGTGATACCAGTCCAGATATTGTCAAAATGAATGAGATCAAATAATTTCGAGGACGAGATCCGTGTATTCGTATCAGCAAGCTATTCGTCGACCCTTCTGACGAGTGTCTAGAGCTCTAAAGCGGTCACTGACTTCCCAGGACATGTCCTGAACGGTGGTATAGGTGTAGGTCATAAAACAAGTCAGAATGAGCTACTTGATACACCCTGTATAGTTGTCTGTAATGGACTATGACAAACACATTAAAGGGAGCAAATGACCTATATTACTATTCCCCAAGCCAAGATACTATCATCGTCGGTATGAATTGTATTCTGCTCTTAGGATGGGTACATCACACAATGCATTTCTCGACGCATTTGTGTCTTCTTACCAGTACGCCCGTTCATATACAGTTACTTATTAGCCCAGACGATGTGTTACTATACTTCGAGCTCCTTTCATTTCGGTGTTCATATATCTAGAAAGATTTCTGTCTCACACTGAATGTGGTTAGCGTAGGTACTCGTGGTTCAGCTGGTGCCATGTAGGGAAAATGGTTTTGGATGGTATTGCTAATGACGTACCGATTTTGTTGCAGTCAGCCGCCACTGAACTCATGCGTGACTACGGTCTGTCTGTCCGAAACTACACTAACAGCTAAACGACACCGTCTGCTGAAACCTCCTCACAGATTAAAGCTGTTTGCCAGACCACCACTCGGACCTTGGCCCTTTGCCTTTCGCCAGCAAGTGCTCTACCAACTGTGTTATTAACTGTCCCCCTCGCACCTTTATTTCCTCTATACCTTATCTTCAACTTTCCAAACTTCACTGACGTTCTCCTGCATACTTTTTGGGATTAGCACACCTGGAAGAGAGTATATTGAGAAATATGTCTTAGCCACAGTCTGGCTGATAGTTTCGAGAATTAATTTTCAGTCTGTAGCGCACACTCCACTGAGGAGGGCAAAATCCGTTGGTTGAGATTACGCAAGCAACTTGCTCGTAAGGAGTTTTACTCAGTGACTGAGGATATGACGATGATTAACGTGATATTAACCACAGGCAAAGTCGATGTCCAGTAGATCCAACAACGTGTACAAGCCGAGAAATCTAATAACTGCGCCAGTTTGTGGGAGACGTTCTCTACCGCTTGAGCAGTCCGTTATTGTATGTGCTAGTGGATAGTGGTAAATCGCGCACAAGGTTTAGTGTTTCAACCTACTCATTCTGTAGTTTCTTGAAACGGCTTTTTCCCTTTTATGTGTCTAGTCAAAGCATGCACCAATGACCCAAAACATTATGACCACCTGTTTTCAAACACTGTACAACAGAGATTCTGCTTGCCATGGTTCCAACAACTCCTTCACAGGATTCTACACTACTGGCAATTAAAATTGCTACACCAAGAAGAAATGCAGATGATAAACTGGTATTCATTGGACAAATATAATATACTGCAACTGACATGTGATTACATTTTCACGCAATTTACGTGCATTTATCAAAGTCGGAAACGTGATGGTACGCATTTCTCCTCCTTACACGAGGCATCACAACAACGTTTAACCAGGCAACGCCGGTCAACTGCTGTTAGTTTATGAGAAATCATTTTCAAACTTTCCTCATGTCACCACGTTGTAGGTGTCGCCACTGGCGCCATCCTAGTGTGAATGCTCTGAAAAGCTATTCATTTGCATATCACAGCATCTTCTTCCTGTCGGTTAAATTTCGCGTCTGTAGCACGTCCTCTTTGTGGTGTAGCAATTTTAATGGCCCGTAGTGTAGATGTATGTATCACTAGTCCCACAAATTACGCTGTAGGAGTTTACGGGTACGTAGCTGGCGCCCGATGTGTGTTCGAAAGGTACAGATCAGGCTCATCTGCTGGCCGAGACAACAGTGTGACTTCACTATAATGCCCCCTCAAACCACTGTAGCACGATTCTGGCCTTGCAACATGGACAGTTACCTTTCTGGAAGCTGTCATCGCCGTAGGGGAGACTCAAAGCATGAAGTGATGCAGGTAGTCCTCAATAATATTCACGTAGTTCATTGCTGTCATGATACTTTCGATTATCACCATAGATCCCACGGAAGCCCAAGTCAACGTACCCCACAGCGTTTCACGTAGTTCATTGCTGTCATGATACTTTCGATTATCACCATAGATCCCACGGAAGCCCAAGTCAACGTACCCCACAGCGTAATTCTGCCGTCGGCCTGCATCTGTGATGCAGTGCATGTTTCGTGCAGCCATTCGCCTGTATGACGGAGACCTGGTGTAACAAGGAATTCGATTCATTCGACAGGCGACACGTTCCTATTGATACACGGTGAAAACTCAGTGATGCGGCGCCCACTGCAATTATAACTGCCGATGTCGTTGGGCCAACACAGGAACATGTAGGGGTCGTGTGATGTGGAGTTCCACGTTCAACAACGTCCTTTGGACGGTGTGCTCCAAAACACTCGTGTTGCACCAGTATTGTACCCCGTGATCAGATCAGCCACAGATCGCTGCCTGTCCTGGGTTACACATTGGGAAACCCTCCCACCTCTACGTTTTGTAATGAGACGTGGTCGTCTAATACCATACAGCATACTCGTTACTTCATCATCGTTCAGCCACGTTCCATAGGTGCTCACGACAGTAGTACGCCAACAACGACCAATTTCGCCTTATCAGAGGTTCTCATTTCCAGCCGCAGCGGCAAAACAATGTGTCATTTGTCAACACCTCTTATATCTGTGGATTTCCGCATTTGCGAACCGTATATTTGCTATAGTGAGTGCCCATTCGTCTCTCTTCCGCTTACATTCTTTCCTTACTACGTCACTTGCCCGCAAAACCACCAGGAGACATTCATCCTCGGGGTGGGCAATAGTCATAATGTTTTTGCTCGTCAGTGTATTACATTTCACTTACTGAAACGTCAGTTCAAATGATTCAAATGGCGCTGAGCACTATGGGACTTAACTTCTGAGGTCATCAGTCCCCTAGAACTAAGAACTACTTAAACCTAACTAACCTAAGGACATCACACATCCATGCTCGAGGCAGGATACGAACCTGCGACCGCAGCAGTAGCGCGGTTCCAGTCTGTAGCACCTAGAACCGCTCAGCCACCCCAGCCGGCGAAACGTCAGTAATAGGGCTTCAGTTAAAAAATATTTTACAAACAGTTGTTGACTAGCAGTACGTATCTCAGTACATCGAGCTCCAGAGATCTCTCGACATTCCTCCAAGCAACAGTCACCGATCACTGACTGACGTGTTCGTCGTTGCGACAGCTCTGGGAAATAATGATCATCGTTTTGGCAAGTATAAAGAAATTTATGTTGTTTTTTATGCGGACATTCGATGTAAACACTATAAAAAACCATTCACTGTTGATATAGACGAAAGGATCCGCGATGAACTTAAACTAAGCAAAAGTGATAAAATATAATTACGAATACAAATAGGTTTCAACTACATTTGCCTGTTTTCCGTGTTTCCTATCGTTAAAGAGTGTAAATATGAGGTTGGTGATAACCAGCGTCTCAAAATCTTCCACGATGGAGTCGACAACTAATCCATTTGGCAATTGTTCATGTAGGATACCGTGGGATAGCCAATTACGCTCGCAACCTATCACCTGAGAATTCAGATGTATTTATCAAGATCATTCTCTGCCGTGTAGTTCGTAAAAAACGAATAGAATTCCAATCTCTGCCATTGACGATTCCATGGACAACACAAGTTTTTTTTTAATTATCTTGATTGACCCAAATCAAGTATCTATGATTACTCGTGTAAGACACTGAATTTAGGCTGGGCGAAGACTTATCAGTAATATACAAGGTCTCATGGCAGAATAAGGTCTCCAGTAGATAATTCTGGTACTTTGATGTCGTTTCTGCGATGTAACTAAAAGAACTAAACGTTTCGTATATGGTCTTTTGCCTGACTTTAGAAAGACAACAGAGTACCCTTCGTTATAAAACTTGATCACCAATTTTGAGTTAAAACCGTGGAGGCAGCAGTTGAATCATCAGTTAATCATTCTAGGATGGTCAGGGTCACTAATTCGTGGCTGTCTAGTACTAGAGACAGACCAGTCATTAATCAGTTGTAATTTTTTGAGTAGCATAAGTCGATGAGAATTTATTTAATGTCATGGTAATCAACTAACAGCGTCGTCTGCGCATTACATCCTTCACCGGCCACCCATTATCAGCTTTTAGGGTTGAAATTTTCCTATGCCCTCAAGCTAACACGAACTCTCGAGATTAATGTGACTGTTTTTGGCCCAGATTTACGCTATGCTTCAGTTATCCATGATCCATAACAGGTTTTCAACAACAAAATTTGTAAATAGGAAACCTTATATGACTGAATTAAAAACAACAATAACAGCATTGTACTGACAATAATAACAGTTAATGAAATTTTTCACATACTAGGATAAGTTCAAATATTACCAAAATGTGATTCTTCGACCTTCACAGCAGTAGAAGTAGGAATACAAAACTCTTCTCGTGGCTCCGTCAATGAAAATCGTTCTAAAGTTTTGCAGATGGATTAAAGACGAAGGAAGAGAAATGCCAATGTTCTCCAGCGCAATTTTTTTTACAGCTGAAGTACCCTCCCTAGTCTTCATTTCAGTAGACGGACAGCGAAACACCAAAAAGATGCTGCTTCAAATACCTTCTTCATCTACATCATATTCCACAAGCCAACTAACCGTGTACGTTGAGAGTCACTTCTGTTACGAGTAACTGATATTCCCTTCTCTGTTCCACTTGCGAATGGCGCGTGGGATGTGGGTAAGCCTCTGTATTAGCTCTAATTCCTGGAATTTTCTCGGTGAGGTCATTCCTCGAGATGCATGTGGGGGGGAAGTAATATGTTGTCCGTCTCTTCCCGGAAAGCGCTCTCTCGAAATTCAAAAGTAAGCTCTCCGTAATGCACAACGCTTCTCTTGTAACGCCTGACCCTGCAGTTTGTTGAGCATCTCTGTAACGCACTCGCGTCGACTAAATCACCCCGCGACGAAACGCACCGCTCTTCGTTGAATCTTCGCTGTCTCTTCTATCAATCCTGCCGGGTAAGGATCCCAGACAACTGAACGGTACTTAAGGATCGGTCGAACAAGCGCCTAGTATGCCACTTCCCTCTTGTATGTGTTACATCTTCTTAAGGTTCTTTATATGAATCTCATTCCGGCATTTGCTTTTCTACTGTTTGCTTTATGTGATCATTCCAGTTAAGATCTCTCTGGATAGTTACTCCTAGATATTTTACAGTGGAAAACGTTTCCAGAAGATTGTCATAAACAGTGCAGATCTGCAGCAATGAATTTTATTTCCTATGAATTCGCAGTATGTTATATTTATTTACGTTCAGGTTCAAATGCCCGTGGCTGCACTTTTAATCAATCCTCTACAAGTGATTTTACAAATCGGTACTGTCTTCTGGTGTTGCTATTTTCTTATAGAAAACCGCATGATCTGGGAACGATCTTAAAGAGATTTCGACGCTTTCTACCAGATCATTAGTATGTATTGTAAACAGTAAAGTTCCTTGGGGTAGTCCGGAAATTACCTTCACATCTGTCAGTTTTGTTCCCTTAAGAACGACGTTTTGAGTTCCGTCCGCAAGGAAGTCTTGAATTCAGTCACAAATCTGGTCCGATACACTATAATCTCGTATTTTATTCACTAACTGGCATTCCATGGTGTCAAATGCCTCCCTGACGTCAAGGAATACAGCATCAAACTGAACGGGGTTGTCTACAGCGCTATGGATCTCAGAGAGGAATCGAGCGACCTGAGTTTCGCGAGATCTCTGTTTGGGAATCCAATTGACTTTCATAGAGGATATTATTATTCTCCAAAAACATTATAATTCCTGATCACAAAACATTTTCCATATTTCAACAACAGACCAAGTCAACGATGTAGGCCTATATGTGTATCTGTCCTATGGTTTTTTTATTTAATCGAAATACCTGCGCTATCTTCCAGCCGCTACGTATCTTTCGTTGCTCCAGCGGTCTACGATAAACAGATGCTAGACCGAGAGCAAGCTATTTCGCAAAATCTTTTTAGGATTTTATACATATCTTATTGGTCCTGAAGCAGTTCATTATTAAACGATTGTAGTTGTTTTCCTATACCGCGATCGGTTATCTCAACATCTGTCATTTCGGCGTTAGTACGACGATTGAAAGAGGTGGCTGTGCTACGACTTTCCACGTTGAAACAATTTTGGAAGAGCGAATTCAGTATTTCGCCCATATCAATATTATATTCCGTTTCGGCGCCAGTATGGTCACTGAGTGAATAAATGAAGGATTTCGAAACGCTTACCGATTTTACATAATCTCATAACGTCTTAGGGTTTTTACTCAGTTTCGCTGACGAAATTTTACTTTCAACGTCATTGAACTTTTCTCTCATTGCTCTCCTTATGCTCATTTTCGTTTCATTCAACTATTGTTTGTCGGTTATGTTTAGACTTCTCTTGAATCTGTGATGAAACTATCACATCACGGTGGATGTTTCCAGCCCTTGAGACCTTACTCGAAATTGAATCTGTTATAAAACTATCAAATCACGGTTGGTATTGCCATCCCCTAAGACCTTACTCGGAATATATTTGTCTAAGGTATGCTGAAGGATGATTTATAATTTTTTTTCTATTTGTGTTCCACATATTCGTCCAAATCACTGAACATTTTATGCTGGATACTCACATACTCTAAAGTTTGTATCCTGTCACTCTTGTTAATCAAAAATATCTTGCAACTCATCTTAACATTCGTTGTAAAACGCATAATCGTAGTTACTAACACGGCTTTATGATCGCTAAAACCTTCCTCTACGTTAACAGACTGGATTGTCGGACAATACATTTAGTACAACGTTGCACGAATCACTGTCTCAAGCACCAGTTTTGAAGGCATGAGTCTTCCAATCTGTACCAGGCAAGTTGAAGTCACCCCCACACCTTGGTTTCTGCGGTTATTTCACACAGTGTTACTTTTCTGTTAGCACTGACAACATTGCGCAAAAGCCGTTGTTCACAGTCGTTACGTGAATGCCGTCGACCACTGCGTCGTCCATGGTGGGAGGTAATGCCTGAAATTTGATATTCTCGGCACACTTTTGACACTGTTGATCTCGGAATATTGAATTTCCTAAATATTTCCGAAATGAAATTCCCATGCGTCTAGCTCCAGCTACCATTCGGCGTTCAAAATCTGTTAATTCTCGCCAGGCGATCATAATTAGATTGGAGCCATTTCACATGAATCGCCTGAGTAAAAATGACATGCCTGCCAATGCACTACACATTTATACCTTGTGTACGTGATACTACCGCCATCCGTATATGTGAATAACGTTATATCATGACTTTTGTCACCTCAGTGTAGCTTGTTCAGCAATATAAACAAATGAGTGCTAAAAATGTAGCTACAGAACTGGACATGTTAAGATACGTCGCATTAAGCAACGGGTACGTGAGTCACTGTTCCTAAGGTACCCGAATGTATGGTTTGTTTCCATGATTTGACAGTGCCGCTGTCTAGAGCCATGCAAATGAATTTTGTCGAATCTACCCTCTAAACGTAGTCGCAGAAGTTAAAAAGAACATGGAGTCAGGAATATGCTGAGAAAAATAATATTTGCAACTCAACGTATGTTAAGATTTCAATAAAACTGAGTATATTCACTGTCTTCTTAACACAGCAGCAGCTTGATAATTCATTATCACTGAATTGAAGTTAGACTGTGTTAGAACTTAGAGAAAACCAAAGCAGTGTCTCACGTTAAGTATCGTGCAATATTCCGGTGAAAAGCTCGGAAATAATTCAAACTTTTTAAAATAAACATCCACATCTGACAATCAGTTATCATCGGAAGTTCAGATCTTACACAAATATTCGCTGAGAAGCTTCGGAGCTCTGCTTAGTGCAATTAACATGAATTACTTCAAAGAATACGCTGCAGACGCAGCCAGAGAAGTCCCCAAGTTAACACTTAGAAAATTTCAGTACTCTACCGAGACCGGTGCGAATATTCACTCATTCGTACTTGTTGCCCGCTCCAGTCCACAAAACCGAATGATATCGCGCAAGATGGCTAGTCGTTATTTGACCATGAGACAAATTCATACACTCCTGTCTTCCACCACACAATTAAAACTATTACTTCTCTGCTACACATACATATTATACATCAGTTTACACGAAAATTTCCTCAGCTTTCCACAGCTATTCTGGATTATTTCGAAAGTTAAATAGTTTGTTCAATAACTGACATTTTGTTATAGTAATCGCTACATTAGGCTATTTTGTTGTTATTGAACAAAAACAACTAAAACTAAATATATTTTAATATCAATATCTAAGTAAATTCACTATACTGACTACTCTCAATGTTTCACTAATTATTTTTGTGAAAGACCTATTCTTCATGGATGGAATGCGTATTCCGACCCTTAATATGTAATTTTTACAGAAAAAAAAATCTACTGTTACAGTATGACAGTAGTAAATGAGCCACCTCCATAGACACAAGGTTTATGAAAATAACACAAGGCGGTGTCGTTATATTGATTTTCAAAGTTCATTGTAATTACGAAACGTATGACATAGAAACACTTACACTGAAGAGCCTAAGAGACTGGTACACCTACCTAATATCGTGAAGGGCCCCTGCGAGCACGCAGGAGTGTCGCACCACGACTTGGCGTGGACTCGACTATTGTCTGAAGTAGTGCTGGTTTGAACTGACACCATGAATCCTGCAGGGCTGCTCATAAATCCGTAAGAGTGCGAGGGGGTGGATATCTCTTCTGAAAAACACGTTGCAAGGCATTCCAGATATGATCAATAACGTTCATGTCTGGGGAGTTTGGTGGCCTGTGGAAGTGTTTAAACTCGGAAGATTGTTCCCGGAACCACTCTGTAGAAATTCTGGACGTGTGGGATGTCACATTGCCCTGCTGGAATTTTCCAAGTCCGTCGGAATGCACAATGGACATGAAAGGATGGAGGTGATCAGACAGGATGCTTACGTGTGTGTCACCTGTCAGCGTCTTATCTAGAGGTGTAAGGGGTGCCATATCACTCAAACTGCATACGCCCCACGCCATTACAGAGCCTCCACCAGCTTGAACAGTCCCCTGCTGACATCCAGGGTTCATGGATTCATGAGGTTGTCTCCATACCCGTACACGTCCATCCGCTCGATACAATTTGAAACGAGACTCGTCCGACCAGGCAACATGGTTCCAGTCATCAACATCAAATGTCGGTACTGACGGGCCCAGGCGAGACGTGAAGCCTTGTGTCGTGCAGTCATCAAGGCTCCGAAAGCCCATATCGATGATGTTTCGTTGAACGGTTCGCACGGCGACACTTATTGATGACCGAGCATTGAAGTCTGCAGCAGTTTGCGGGGGGATGGCAATTCTGTCACGTTCAACGATTCTCTTCAGTCGTCCTTGGTCCCGTTCTTGCTGGAACTTTTTCCGGCCGCAGCGATTTCTGAGATTTGATGCTTACCGGATTCCTGATCTTCACGGTACACTCGTGAAATGCTCGTAGTGGGAAATCTCCACTTCATCGGAACCTCGGAGAGGCTGTATTCTATCACTCGTGCGGCGACTATAACAGCACGTTCAATCTCACTTAAATCTGGGTAATTTGCCATTGTAGCAGCAGTATCCGATCTAACAACTACGCCATACACTTGTTCCCTTGTATAGGCGTTGCCGTCCACAGCGCCGTATTCTATCTGTTTACATATCTCTGTATTTGAATAGGCATTCCTATACCAGTTTCTTCGCCGCGTCAATTTGTAAACTACTTGTATGACTGAGGGCGCGTTTTCACCTACATACTTGTCCTGTTTTTCGCTTTGTAATGATGTTAAAGACCTTTATGTAACTAGTGTGGATCAGTTTTCATAGAATTTAGTTTTCTGTAGTATATATGCAGGTATCTCATTTCAGCCATGGCAGATGCCCTACTCACGCCTTTCGCCAGTGTCTGCCCGTCTTGGGTTTTTCCCGCCCTACGCGTCTGGTTGTGCGTTTTCCTGTTCTCTGTCTGTCTCTTGCAGAAGGGATATTTTTTCATTCTCTCAGTGTCTACCAATTACACCTATTGGCGACACGGTGACGCTCACTGGGCCTCTCTGATATCAGCCCGGCGAGTCCGGTACACCTGCTTAGCTGTCAAATACACACGCTCGCACAGCTGTGCCTGTTTCTGTCTCACAAAACGGCGCAAACTCATAGCCACGTCTTCTTGTTAAAGGTTTCGTTCTCTTGAAGAGGAATGTACTCTCACACATGCTTTCCTTAATTGCTGCCACATGTCCCATGGAAGCGCAGGTGAGTGTCTGTCCATCCCCCAGTGCGATGGTGTGGACGTCCAGCAGCTAGCTGCCTACTCCTGGCTTCACCATCCTTCAACCACTTTCCACGGATGCTCACAGTAGTAGCACAGTAGTAGCACATTTCCAGGTACAGGGCCATATCGATCTACTTATTGTCAAAGTCGCTTATATCAGTGCATTTCCCCATTTGCGGTCTGTATTATCGCTAGAATGAATCCCCATTCGTCTCTACGTCACTTATATACTTCCCCTATGACATCACTTTCCTTACTACACAGCATGTGCCCGCAACGGCATGAGGTGGCATGTAATCTCACGGTGGGGAGTCGTCATAACATTTTGGCTCATATGCACACACAAAGTGTAAGCGCCCGTCATGGCTCCCACATTTACAGGGCAGTTATCTACAGTTTTGATATCTCACAGATTTTAAGAATATCCTAGGCATATTGCTATCAGCATTTACAGATGAATAAAATACTAGTAAAGTCTACGAATAGGTACAAAATATCCACAAAATAGAATTATTGCGTAATATTTGAAAAATAATCGCTATACGCACTGTTAAGACTTTAATTCGTGAACATCACCATCAAAACAGTACCCAATATGAAACCAAAATAACATAAACTTCGATAAACTTTTCAGTAATTTTCTCGTCGTTTAACCAAAAACGCAAAATGAAACGTAACACACGACATTCACTGTTCAACACAATAAACGGATTACTTTTTCGAATCCCTGTAACTGTCTCCCATAGAAACGCATAAGTTTTAAATGTGGCTCAAAGGTGCTTACAACAGTCCCCTGTAAAGATGCAAAAGCGTGGCGTCCCGCGACGTTACTCCCAGACTCGGCGGCTCTTCAAACAGCTGTATGTGACACATGAGAAGAAAGGCGAGAACTCAGAAGTCAGTGTGAAATGTAACGTGTGTTGATTACTTCATCTTGGTACCAAATATCACAACAATTGAGCACAACAGCCCCGTCAAAGAGCCTTTTCTTAGCGCCTCTGCGATGGAGGTCAGAATCGGGACACCCAGCGTTTTATGCGCGCAGTTTTCTTACGGGTTTCTGACAAAACCGCTGCTCATAACAGACACGAGAAGGACTCAGGGAGTGACATAAAAGGCGTCATTGAAACCACTCCTTCACTTGGGGCATTGATTCCCACATATTTTTCGGTCAGAAGTGACGGTCAAAAGTGCTATGAGCAGCATGACAACACCCCACCGTGTTTAGGCCACAGTAGGCGAGAAATAGCAGCGCTGAAAAAGCGCGCCGGCCGAAGTGGCCGTGCGGTTAAAGGCGCTGCAGTCTGGAACCGCAAGACCGCTACGGTCACAGGTTCGAATCCTGCCTCGGGCATGGATGTTTGTGATGTCCTTAGGTTAGTTAGGTTTAACTAGTTCTAAGTTCTAGGGAACTAATGACCTCAGCAGCTGAGTCCCATAGTACTCAGAGCCATTTTTTTTTTTTTTTTGAAAAAGCGCAAACACCATTCACTCCATCTGCTCACGTTCGAACTTGGTCGAATAGGATGAAACCGTCTCTGGTGGTTGCACTCTGTGCACAACAGGAAAATTTGTGGTCGCGCTACACTCCAAAGGGGTGCGGCAACATTCAGTGGGGTTGCGGGCCTCTATCTCCTTAGAGATAGGTTGAATCGTCAGCGGGATGTCATCAGTGTCAAAGTATGTCACGAACATCGTCCTGTTCCTTTGTGTGCTCTGAAGTGCCGCTTTTGTCCTTGAAAGACGCCCTCTATTCCACCCTCTGAGGCCTTTACGTGTCGATTCTGAGTAGTGGTGAGTCTGAAATGTTTTCCTCCGCCACCCATAAGAAAACCGCGTGACACCAACGCTGGACGTCGCTATATTGGCCTCCATCACAGACACGTCAACAGAAGAAGTGAAACGTACGTAAAACCTCAGATCTTCACGGCCTGAACGAGAAACTCTTATATATACCCAATACCTGTCTGTTTGAATTCCTATTCTCTGTTCCATAGGCTGTAAATAATGTTAGAGCATTTATTGATATTTCTCTGATATTTCCTCCAGATCAAATGAAAAAAAAGTCTTAGATACTTGCCCCTCGTGTTGGTTTATCTATACAATTTTATTCACCTTAATATGAATCTGGCCCAACCATTGCTGCAGACTTCACTTTCTTAGACGTATGGTCGACTTGGCATGAATGCACTACGTGAGCTCGTGTTTCTCGATACATCAATCTTTTGTGATACTCTGTTGATTGACTTCGATGTCCATGCGCTACACAGCAGCAACTTCGACAAAAAGTAAAACTTTCACTATCTTCTTCCTTTCTTTTTCATTGCAGTCATAGTTCACCGATATATGTGTGGAATGTTACAGTACAGTACAGCGACCAATATTTTCTTGGTCTTTGTTTTGTGGACAGTCAGCTTGATCTTCGCTGTCTCCATCAGCAGTTAAAAGAATAATTGGTACGTTATACAGTCTTCTTCTGTGACCCAAACAAGTTCTTTCCACACAGCCTCAGGTTACTGGTGACTTAATTTAGTGTGGTCGATATCGAAGTATTACAGTTTGTTCCTCAATCGCCACCTCTTACCATAGCGCACGATGTCAAGACAGTTCACCGTCACATGAGTGAAATAATAGCAGTCAATATGTACGCAGAAAATATAAGTCTAGAACGGTGTCAGAGGAAGGTTAAACATTGAACATGGTTCACTGGTGGAACCAAAATATCTACTAAAAAAAGCATGGATAACTAAAATGATTATAATATCTTGTAAGGTCGTAAGTAAATTAATGGAACTGTCAGAAGAAGTGGAGACCGCGTATTTGTTGCATTCTACAAGGATTACTGTGATATCCGACAAAGAAAAAACTGTTTAAAGGTCCACGATAGGTACATAACCACAAAAATTAGTACTAGTACATATAAGTAAACCAACTTGGAATACAGAGAAACAAGACACAGTAGAATCGACGTGTGCACATGATAGCGTGGCAGTTAAATTGAGCTAGTGTGGCGTGACCACTACTTATCAAATTAAAAAATACTTTGATTATTGTTTTCTAGAGTTAGTAGCAGAAATAGGGTCAAACAGTTTTTTCTAAGAAGCAAGGAGTTATTCTGCAAATATCGTTTCGTAAATATTATTGATGCATGTAACAATGACATCCCTCACAGAAATTAGCAGAATCATAACTCTTTTAAGAAGCAGTTGATTGGGTGGCTTGATATAATTTCGAACTTAATAAGTCGTTTCATTCTTAATATATGTAAGGTACTTGGATCTACCATTCTAAACCCTCTTTAGTAGAAAGATGACAAGAAATTCTTGAATAATTATTGACCATTTTCCTTTATAATATTTTTTCGTAAATATTCAATATATTAGTATATTCATGGATAATGTCACGTTTGAGCGGAAACAATTTGCTTATTACGTCGCAATTTGGATTCCAGGCGGACCAGTCAAATGTGAATTACTTACCTAATATTACAGTCTTTAAATAACAGTATATAGCCAGTGGGTATTTTTGTGATTTGTTGGCGTTTGATTCTGTAGACCATGATAACAGAACAACTTTTATGAAATTAATCATATTAAGAACAACTTGTTATACTTAAAAAAAGAAATGCACAGAGAGGAATAAGTAACGAAACCAATTCTAGAACGAGAGGAATGTTTAGTAACTGGATAAAAATAGTGTTTGAATTCCCCGCGGTAATTTCTTGAGCTATGAACTTTGCTTCCAGACACTCTGGAATTTTGAGCACATTAATGAGGGCCACAAGCGTCCCCTCATCTCGCTTCTATGCGCTGGAGGTTTCGTCCTTCTTCTGGAAAAACTGCCAGGAAACACCGCATGTCTGACCAATAGTAAGGACGGTAAAAAGTCTCGAAACTTTCTTCGAATAATCCGATTCGCCACCACTCTCTGGATTTCTTCCAGAAAAGATGTGGTAGGACGGTTTTCCCTGTCGGAAAGCACCTTCCAGAAGCTAGGAGGCAAGTACGGGGCCCTAAGTTCCTCCAGGCCGCCGGCGGAACATCGGCAGACCAGCTCGCCGCCGTGACCCTCTGCTCCCTCTCCACCATTCGCACGCGCCTCCATAATGAACCGCGCACCAACTTCTGCAGAATGTGCCACTCAGACCGTATCGAAGCGAAATATGTGTGCACGAACATAACAGACCGAACTCTATTTCCCCGCATTAATTCCCACGTTGGAAACCAGCCGGAGCACGTCTCATTTTACTACCGGCAGCTCTGTATAGAATGTTGTAAGTGTGTGAAGCTTCGACTGAGGCAACGTTATTATATTATAACGACGTCTAAATTATAAACTAATCTTATATTTTCGCCGTCGGGAATGAAAAAAAAAAATAGGGACAAATTGTTGCAGATGGGTTTTAAATTAAAATAATGTTTCTTCTAGGTTTTGATAATGTGCTACTTGCTATAGTAAATTCAAATATACCTT
Organism: Schistocerca serialis cubense; assembly: GCF_023864345.2. Lineage (NCBI taxonomy): Eukaryota > Metazoa > Arthropoda > Insecta > Orthoptera > Acrididae > Schistocerca > Schistocerca serialis. The sequence continues at coordinate 156,615,460 of NC_064640.1, forward strand.
GAATTAAAAAGGATGCCCTCCCACATACACAACCGATATTTAGACACATGAATCATACCAGCAATGCGATCTGACTAAAAAAACCTGTAGAACACTACCTCGATAGGGAACACTTACTGTGTGCAGCAGCAATTTACAATGGGCACATCAATGGGGAGCTGAATTTACATGTTCCTTAGAAATAATAACAAGCATCTCACTACGCATGTAAATGTGTAAGGCAACGTGGCCATTAGGTCCATGCCGTGCTATGGGGATGTAAACCTACTTTGTTATGATAGCTTACAAATACATGACGTCAAATAATCGCATTTTCTATAGCTTCAACTCCTACACATATCTTCTGTGCTGAAAAATCATGCATAGAAAAGCGACATACTATGTTTACAGTGAATGATTTTAGTTTTCGTATTAATGTCAGTAATAATTCTATAAAAATGCTATTAACTGCTGATGCCAAGCAGTACATTTCGCATAGAGTGTCGTATGGGACTGCGAAGTGCAGTTCGGTCTAAAGTCGTCTAAGCGATGGCCACGAGAAACTTATCTAAAACCTTGTTTCAATATAAACCCATATAATTATCTCAAAAGGTAATTAAACATCAATAGTGCTTATAACATTAATGCTCAGTAAACACAGAGCTCCAACATCGAAGAAAATCAAAGTAAAATCTGTACATATTGCAAAACATTAACAAAGGCTCATTGTTAGTGAGTGTGACGATTATAAGTGTTGTACCATTCAGTTGGATTAGTACGTAACCAGTTATACGAGGGTTCTCCAGAAAGTAAGTTCCGATCGGTCGCGAAATGGAAGCCGCTGGGAAAATCCGGTAAGACTTTGCACAGATGTGTTAGGCAGAGTCTCTAGTATGTCCGTCGATCGCGTTCAGTTTTGATTGAACAGTGAGCACGTAAAGATACGTAGGGAATAGCGTATCCCGCCAAGTATGAGGGCCTGGTTAGAGATTTCGCCTGTGTCATGCAGCCCACATAACACAACTGTCAAGCAGTTCCTTCTTCATGTCAATACTTCTCGGCCGCCCACTGCAGGGGCAATGAAGACGCACCTGCAGCGTTTCCGATACGAAGAGGTTGATCACGCACTATTCAGTCCATAATAAGATCCCCCTGAGTCTCATCTCTGCTAACAAGAACCGCTGGCTATGAAGACAAAATTTTTCCACAGACAATGAGCTGCAAACCAGTGCAGATAACTGGCCGAAAGCACAGGCGGCTACTTTCTATGAAGACGATATTGGAAAGTCGATACAACACTACGATAAAACTCGAAGTTGGAGCGGCGACTGTGCAGAGAAGTAGGTGGAAGGTGTACCTAACTGTTTCAAATAAAATGTTTCTGGTTTTCACTGTGGTTTCCATTTCGCGACCGATTGGAACTTACTTTCTGGACAACCCTCGTATACAGAGTATCGAAACCTACTCTCTTTACAAATGAACGAAGATCAGATCTCCACCAGAGAGACACGTTTCCAAGTCATCAGACTTTCAGCGAAACTCACCACCTTAAATTTCGCAATGCTAACCAAGAAAAGAGTTACATGTCAACCACACACTCTTTGCAAATGTTTAAAAAATCGTATTTCAAATATACAGGATGGTCCATCTGAAGTTTCGTATGAGACTATCTCGAAAACTATACATCGGGTAAAAATAGTGGGTAAGACAAGTTCGTAAGCTCAAAGGGGGACATCAAATGATACTTCATGTGACCTCCAGCCCCCGCCCACTTGGGTGGGGTGGGGGGCGCGACTTTTAAATCTTAAATGGGAACACCCATTTTTATTGTACATTCGGATTCTCCATAAAAATTAATCAAGTTTTGTCTGAAACATTTTTTAAACCATTGACAGATAGCGCTGAAATCGAGAAAAAGTTAAATTTGGGAAGAGCTGATTTGTTTAGAATTATCCGAGAAAGACGCGTCAAATCAATAAAACATGTGCATCAATTATTTTATTACGCCAAATTAAATTGTTTTTGTACAAAATGTACTGTATCCTACTTTTAGCGTTACCCAGGAACAATGAAATGGACGTAGTAGAATGATGCTACCATGGGGTGCTTCATTAGTGTGAGTCCCCTTGCCTCTCACAATTTTGGATGTTTAATTAATGAAATTAGCCACGAAGAAATTGTTCAAAATTATCCCCATTTGCTTCAAGGCGTAAAGTCAATCGTCTGCGAAAGTTGTCCACGGTTTTGGGCAGCACATCCCATGGAGTTCTTCCCCAATCATAATTTTTCTCGATTTCAGCGTCATATGTCAATTGTTTAAAAAAAAATTTCAGACAAAACTTGACTTTTTTATGGAGCATCCGAATCTGCAATTAAAAAAGTGGGGTTTCCATTTAAGATTTAAAAGTTGCCGCCCGCCCTACCCAAGGGGGTGGCGCTGGGGGTCACGTGTAGTATCATTTGATGTCCCCCTTTGAGCTTACGAACTTCTCTTACCCACTGTTTTTACCCGACGTCTAGTTTTCGAAATAATCTCATCCGAAACTTCAGATGGACCACCCTGTACTCTTCCCGCAGTCAGCCAAGTGACTTATTACCAATACGTCGTGCCGCAAACAGCATCATTGGATTACAAACGGCATCTTCCACTATGCTTGCTGGAACCCAAGTGTCTCTGCAAACATGCAACCCAGTATTCACAACGAGGCGCGCTGCGATCTGATTGGTCACGTCAGACGGAACTCAAAGATCACTTCCTGAATAAGCTCATAGACTAACCTAAAGATCAACTATATTTTTCAAAACTGGTTCAAATGGCTCTGAGTACTATGGGACTTAACATCTATGGTCATCAGTCCCCTAGAACTTAGAACTACTTAAACCTAACTAACCTAAGGACATCACACAACACCCAGCCATCACGAGGCAAAGAAAATCCCTGACCCCGCCGGGAATCGAACCCGGGAACCCGGGCGTGGGAAGCGAGAACGTTACCGCACGACCACGAGATGCGGGCAACTATATTTTTCCTAATCAATAAGTAGGTGCACATTTGTATCACTGCAGTAGACCGGCATTAAGAAACACATAAAAACTTAAATAGTGGATGTTGCAAATTGAATAGTGAAAATTTCGAATGTAATAGTCAACTCTCAAATCCTATTTCTATTTGGTGTAACGTATGCCAACTTGTTTTAAAGATATGAAAATTATGTTAAGGCAGATGAATAGGAAAAAGAATAATGCAATTTTCGAATACAGTGCTACAGGACATAGTCACGCCAGGTAAATATCGATGGGTAAAGTTGCAAAGCAATATGAAATGGAACAAGTACGTGAGGTCGGTAATAGGGAAGGCCAAAGGGCAACTGTGGTTTACTGGGAGAAAATTAGGGTTCTACAGCTCATATATAAAGTATATTGCATATAGAACACTAGTACGACCAATTCTCGATGGTGTGACCAATTCTCGATGAGCGTCGCGGGGTAGACGTGCGGTCTAGGGCGCCTGGCGACGGTTGGCGCGTCGGAGGTTCAAGTCCTCCCTTGGGCATGAGTGTGTGTGTGGTCCTTGTAGTTAGTTTAAGTTAGATTAAGCAGTGTGTAAGACTAGGGACCGATGACCACAGCAATTTGGTCCCATAGAACTTACCACAAATTTCCTAATCTCCAATTCTCAATGACAACTGAGCAAGTGTTTCGAATTCCGATCAGATCGGATTATAGGAAGTCATCGAAGCAATTCAGAGGCGTGCTGCTAGGATTTCTACAGGTAACTTCGATTTTGTCATGCTTCATAAATCAAATGGGAGTCCCTGGAGGAAAGATGACGTTCTTTTCCCTAAACACCGTTGAGAGAATATAGAGAACTGGTACTTTCGGTTGACTGCAGAACGATTCTGCATGTGCCAAGAAAGACACACAAATTATCTTATATTTTTCGACAAAGTCACCCCCTCGAAAAAAAAATGGCTCTGAGCACTATTGAACCTAACTTCTGAGGTCATCAGTCCCCTAGAACTTAGAACTACTTAAACCTAACTCACCTAAGGACATCACACACATCCATGCCCGAGGCAGGATTCGAACCTGCGACCTTAGTGATCATGCGGTTTCAGACTGTAGCGCCTAGAACCTCTCGACCACTCCGGCCGGCTCACCCCCTCCCCCTGGCACATACGATTGATACGAAAAATGTGTATATATGTGTTTGAGAGAGAGAAAGAGAGAGAGAAAGAGAGACAGACAGAAACTTTGAGGGAGACAGAGATTGCACGAACTCATTACTTGTACGGAAACAACTGTGATTTGACTATTTTCGCAGAAATATATGAACAGTGCCGATATGATACTCCGCGAGAAGTGGCGAAGTGCACAATTTGCATAACGGATGCATCATAACCAGTAACGAAAACTGACACTGGTCAGAGTATGCGATAATAGAAACGAAACGTTCCTATTAACATAGTGCCGTTTGTGAGATAACTGCGAATGCGTGGTTACGGCTTGCCACTGACTTAAGTAGCAAATATTATCCTAAATAGTATAAATGTATTTGAAACGTAGCATTTTCGATTAAGTCGCCACCTAATTGAGCTCGGATTTCACCTTCACAAGAAATACAGTACTACTTCAGCTCGTTACATTTTACAATTTAATAGTAAGAAATATGTAACATTCAGATTACGAAGATTAAAAGTTTCTTTTGTTCCTCGAGTCATCATCAAATCAGGTGATTTTTTTCATTTCTGTCCACTTATTTCGTTCTTTCTATTCAGTTAAATTGGCAGCACAGTTTTATAGGAGCTAAAACAACATAAGAAAGCAAATTCTTTCTGCTTTCACCAAAAGGTTTTAAAGACCTCAGGAATCACCTTGGAAGGGATTTGTTGTTCCTTCGTTTAACGGTTATCTCTGAAATAAGATTAATAAAAGAATTTATGTTACAGAGAAATGTCTGCGTAGCATTTATTCTAAAATAAAAAATAAGCCACTTCCTCGAGCAATAAATTTATATATATATCTAAATGTAGGACTAGGGGCAACTTGCGTATGAGGAAGACAAAACGGTTTGGGGCGGGGAGAGGGAGGGGGTAGCAAATGTAGCTTGTATGTGGAAAAATAATCTCGAACTGGAACCGCTTACGAAAGCTCTCAAGTGAACTGACTAAAGTAGACCACATAAGGTCTTTCTATTGCCCAGCGTCGCAAAGAGCCTTTCCATTTCAACAACCTTCTTGAGTTCTCTCTGGACCCTCGGTATTTAGAAAACAGTCGATAGCCTATTTTCTTGGTTCCGCAGTATCGCCTGAGTGCCGAGGCCAGGGTCTGCTTTCAGAGCGCCCCATAAACAAGTCTTTGGTAGAAGTTACAGCTGCGTCAGCGAGCTATGTGCGAACTTCAGGAAGTGGACGGCCGGCGGCTATAAAACACCGGCCAACACAGCGTTCTGCACTTACTTCGCGGTAGGCAGCCTCCGCCTGGCACTCCGCCACCACTCCTGGCTATCATATGCCCGTCATTCCTTTTAAAAGTATGGGGTCACGGCAAAGAGAGGAAACAGTTTCTGTGTCTGCACCCAAAACATCTCAAGTGCGCCCTTCCATTTCGCTTTTTATTACTTCAAAAATTGAACTTCTTCGTATTCCTGCGGCCGAGCTTTTTCCGTCATAATGACATTCGTGGGAAGCATATGGAGTTTTCGCTACATAATTTTTCATGTCTTCGTTGGGGAATTGCGTTTATACTCTTACGTGGGGCGCTGTTTCTGAAAGAGGAACAAGCATCATTCACAGTAAATGCTCTCTTATCTCATTAACCTGTATCGCCAGTAAACTTATTTCAGCATTGAAGCGAGCGACAGAAACTAGGTAATGGACAAGATCATTCTAGAACTTTCCGTATCCGTCCCTTGCGTGGATCAGATGCACCTGTTCCTCGGTAGAAAGAAAACATTTCCACTTGTAGGTCCATTTCAATCAAATGGAAAATGACGAACACTGCAGTGTCGTTATCAGGCAGCGAGTACGTATAACCATACAGCTCGCAACACCTGTAGAAAACAACTCACACGTTTGAGAAAATATTGTGCGTAAAATTGTGAATTAACGAGCGCAAAACTATAGACCTATATCTCTGACGTCGATCTGTTGTAGAATTTTAGAACATGTTTTTTGCTCGAGTATCATGTCGTTTTTGGAAACCCAGAATCTACTATGTAGGAATCAACATGGATTCCGGAAACAGAGATCGTGTGAGACCCAACTCGCTTTATTTGTTCATGAGACCCAGAAAATATTAGATACAGGCTCCCAGGTAGATGCTATTTTTCTTGACTTCCGGAAGGCGTTCGACACAGTTCCGCACTGTCGCCTGATATCCAAAGTAAGAGCCTACGGAATATCAGACCAGCTGTGTGGCTGGATTGAAGAGTTTTTAGCAAACAGAACACAGCATGTTGTTATCAATGGAGAGACGTCTACAGACGTTAAAGTAACCTCTGGCGTGCCACAGGGGAGTGTTATGGGACCATTGCTTTTCACAATATATATAAATGACCTAGTAGATAGTGTCGGAAGTTCCATACGGCTTTTCGCGGATGATGCTGTAGTATACAGAGAAGTTGCAGCATTAGAAAATTGTAGCGAAATGCAGGAAGATCTGCAGCGGATAGGCACTTGGTGCAGGGAGTGGCAACTGTCCCTTAACATAGACAAATGTAATGTATTACGAATACATAGAAAGAAGGATCCTTTATTGTATGATTATATGATAGCGGAACAAACACTGGTAGCAGTTACTTCTGTAAAATATCTGGGAGTATGCGTGCGGAACGATTTGAAGTGGAATGATCATATAAAATTAATTGTTGGTAAGGCGGGTACCAGGTTGAGATTCATTGGGAGAGTGCTTAGAAAATGTAGTTCATCAACAAAGGAGGTGCCTCACAAAACAGTCGTTCGACCTATACTTGAGTATTGCTCATCAGTGTGGGATCCGTACCAGATCGGTTTGACGGAGGAGATAGAGAAGATCCAAAGAAGAGCGGCGCGTTTCGTCACAGGGTTATTTGGCAACCGTGATAGCGTTACGGAGATGTTTAATAAACTCAAGTGGCAGACTCTGCAAGAGAGGCGCTCTGCATCGCGGTGTAGATTGCTCGCCAGGTTTCGAGAGGGTGCGTTTCTGGATGAGGTATCGAATATATTGCTTCCCCCTACTTATACCTCCCGAGGAGATCACGAATGTAAAATTAGAGAGATTAGAGCGCGCACGGAGGCTGTCAGACAGTCGTTCTTGCCGCGAACCATACGCGACTGGAACAGGAAAGGGAGGTAATGAGCCGGCCGAAGTGGCCGTGCGGTTAAAGGCGCTGCAGTCTGGAACCGCAAGACCGCTACGGTCGCAAGTTCGAATCCTGCCTCGGGCATGGATGTTTGTGATGTTCTTAGGTTAGTTAGGTTTAACTAGTTCTAAGTTCTAGGGGACTAATGACCTCAGCAGTTGAGTCCCATAGTGCTCAGAGCCATTTGAACCATTTGATTTGGAGGTAATGACAGAGGCACGTAAAGTGCCCTCCGCCACACACCGTGGGGTGGCTTGCGGAGTATAAATGTAGATGTAGATTTCGCTCTCATTTAAATACATGGCCGAAAGAGTCAGCCCACAGGAACTGTGAAACGAACCCTGTCGTCCAGGACCGCGTGCCACAAAGTGCGCAGATTCACCACGTGATGGGGAAGCTCATAGGCGTCTATTGTCTATTGAGGTCTAAGCTATGTAGTGTGCGAGTTAGACAGACGAGAACCTAAGTCATAGGGAAACGCAGTAGAAGCCATTTGTGGCCAAGGAGACTTAGCAGTGTTAAATATGGCGGACCTAAGATCGGCCATAAAGGGAAACATTTATGAAAATTAATTAATTCTGTAGTAATGCAGGGAATCAAGCAACGGTAAATTTAAACTGTCATCCTCCATAAATTTTCATGTTGATCCCAAAAACTTGAATATTCATCATAACTATAGAAGTGAAATTAACAACAAGTTACCCTCCATTCAGAGGCTGTTGCACGCAGCGACTGTTATTTTTACTTGCAAATAATAGATTTCAGCTATCAGTCGACCTTTGGAATTTTTATCGGCAAATCTAGATTTCAGCTAGAAACTAGCCATTCTCAATGCACTATCATTTTTGATCAATGTTGGTCGGGTTTCATCCACAGTTCATTGAACTGTGAATGAACTGTGGATGAAGCCCGACCAACAGGCATTACGTGCATTGATCAAAAATGATAGTGCACTGAGAATGGCTAGCTTCTAGCTGAAATCTAGATCTGCCAATAAAAATTCCAAAGGACGACTAATAGCTGAAATCTATTATTTACAAGTGAAATTAAGAAGTTTTGAAACAAAGACCCGAACTCTAAAATCTGAACGCTTTGCTCGATATTAACGATCGACATTTCATGTAGAAGCGCATCATTAAAATGACAAACATTGTATATATCAACTCTGTAACTTTATTTGTTTAGAAGATATAGTAAATTTAAATTATCAATATTTTCAGGTAAGCATCAGATCATCATTTTCTCCACACTAAAACACATGACACCTTATTGAATCATTCGGTCGTAGAATACTTGTTGTAAAGTTTAGTGCATAACGTAAACGTAGGCTTCCGCGGCCGTTGTCACAGTCAATAAAATTCTTCTGGGTTTGACGCCGCATTGTCATCTGTAAAATTCCGACGTTTCGGCGACTGTTGCAAGGCGCCTTCCTCAGGGTGTACTGCAAACTGTAGTTAGCAATTATATAATTTATAAATATAATAACATAATATTATATATATAATATAACTTTATAATTTACATGTAGCTATTTATATAATTTCCTTCTTAACTTTGAATGTCACGGCCAGTAGCCTTGCACCAATGTGCTTTCTGATAAATAAATAAGATCAAAAGTAATTATTATGCACTAAATTCAACAAAAGTCTTCTGGGTTTGAGGCCGTATTGTCATCTGTAAAATACCGACGTTTCGGCGATCGTTGTAAGGCGCCTTCCTCAGGGTGTATTGCAAACTGCAGTTAGCGATACACCCTGAGGAAGGCGTCTTGCAACAGTCGCCGAAACGTCGGAATTTTACAGATGACGACGCGGCCTCAAATCCAGAAGAATTTTATTGACTTTAGTGCATAATAATTACTTTTGTTCTTTATTTATTTATCAGAAAGCACATTGGTGCAAGTCTACTGGCCGTGACATTCAAAGTTAAGGAGAAAATAATATTGGCTTTATGTAAAAGAATATAACGTATGTTATGTAATGGATACTATTGTTACTTTATTTAGAACGTGAAAGTTCTCAAACTTTGATTATTTAAATATGTTAAAATGTAAAGTAATGTAGAATAAGCAGTAGCCAATCAGATGGCCGGCTTCAGGAAAGGTAACTGCGCTAGTCTATTGAGGGAAGATGTTCGGCGCGCGGGAAACGCGGTCGGAGATGGGCAGAGGGCAGTTCTGGTCGAGACACCAAATGCGACAGTCCGAATGGAGACGCGAAAGCGGATAGTTCAGCTGGAGACACCAAACGGTACAGCTCGGGTTGAGACGCTAAAGCGGACAGTTGGTCTTTAGGCAGTTGGGAAGTAAAACGACTTAGCAAATTTCGCGTTGTGTGGTATCGGGGACTTAGTCTCTGAGCGTAACTTGTTATTCGCGATGAGATTGTGAATGGTCGAAGTGTGTCAAATGGATCTGCGCTCGAGTGTAACAGAAACTCTAAATACGACCACTTTCACCAATAATTTGCTTTCGGAATAAACATTACGCTAACCAAATCACAACTGTCTGGCCTACATCATTTATGGGTCGTTAATTTAGTTCCCGATGTTATTATTACTGTTATTATATGTTATATTAACTTTCTATTTCGCAAATTTGCCATCAGCCAGACAATTTAACCAAAGGTCACAAGTGCCTAATTTAGGGCGTAATCCGACACGTGCGGTTCAACCCCTAGACGAGTTTGAGCCGAGGCATTTCGATGAAGGGGAACCGCATGTGAGGCCGAATATCATTGGGATGTTAGCTCGCAAAATGGAATGAAAATTCGACTGCACACCCGAAATCACGCCATTAATGAATCACGCCGCGGTAACCTGGGAGATCACATCACTTTACTCTACACGAAGATGTTTCACAACGAAAGGAACTGAGTATACCAACTAAGATCTACATCTCAGCAAGCTGAGGTTCCTAACAGCATATAGAGATTAACACTTAGTGCCTACGTTCACCCATAAACAGAGGCGTGACACCAATAACGCTTCACAGTCTGGTTGCAGCCAAGACAGCAAGTAGCGTAACAGCACCGCATGCTGCACTTGAAGTAGAGACTTGGTCGGTCCACAAGACACTACGCATGAAATGGAATCAGCAACTCGTCCGTCCACCCGAACGTAAAAAATCAATGAATCAAGATATGAAAATCTGAGAAATTGCACCCTGTTTAAATCACCGGATGCGAACAGCAACTTTTATTGACCTATACACAATCCAGTAGATCATAGCTTGTATTTACTTGATTTTTTTATTATTTTTGATGCCAGTGAGATATGACGAAGCTCTTGTCAAACGCTGTGAGATGGCTAAACTAGCAAAGCAGTTCGCTGCCTCTCTTGTCACTACTAAAGTAATCTGCTGAATTATTGACAGAAGATTGTATATGTAAACAGAAGCATTATTTCGATATGTAGATATGTTTTCAAATATTGCTTCTTTTTTTTTTTTGCAGCATCACACTACCAGGCACGCATGAAACGGCCGGCCGGAGTGGCCGAGTGATTCTAGACGCTACAGTCTGGAACCGCGCAACCACTACGGTCGCAGGTTCGAATCCTCCCTTGCGCATGGATGTGTGTGATGTCCTTTGGTTAGTTAGGTTTAAGTTGTTCTAAGTCCTAGGGGACTGATGACCTTAGAAGTTAAGTCCCATTGTACTCAGAGCCATTTGAACCGCATGAAACGTCCAGTATTGGCACTAAAATTCTTATTTTGTCATGCACGTGTGAACTGGTGTAAGATCAAAATATTTCATAGAGTTTAGAATAAGACATAAAAAAGGAGTCATCTATTTCCGAAAGTTGTAAGTAATGGCATAAAAGGTAACATGGGAAATGCAGCCACCATCGCTTTCCTTCACAGAATGATTATGCATTTTGGATTACAGCCTCGAATATCCTGAGCTTACGTAATCGATTTCGAGGATGAAGTGGTACAGTTAGCGAGTTATATTGTTACTTCACACGCAGACACTATCGTCTTTTGTCGTCAATATTGATAATATCGCAGCAGACTTACTAATGTGGCTCTATATTCGAAAAATAAAGTTATCTTTTGCACAAATAAAGTGCCAAGAAAGCTATACCCCTTGAAATGGGAGAATGATATTAATGATAAACTGGGTAATATTACGAACACAACCTTGTAAGACTGCATGAGACTGCGAAGAATTTACAAAATTTCTCCTTGAGGATGTCCTAGCTGTCTACGAGCGGTAATGTCAGCAAGAGACACACACGATGGATACAGATTTTACACTCTGGAAGGCCTCCCTTTACACTGATGGACTATCCTGCATGATCCTCAACAAAATAGCGATGGCTCGTTACTGATGTCGAAGGGTTGGACTACACGCACTTACATTCACCCCTCTTCTCACGAAAAGATCAGTGAAGTCTATATGTTACTTTAATGTGTTCACTGAATCTATCCGACAAACAATACTCCTCAACCTGTACACGCAGACGGAAAAGAGTGACTAGCTTGCCTAAATAACGTAATTTATTGATTAACTGTAGTGTTGCAAATAACGTTGAGCAAATACATGTTCCTAAATACACTCGGCTGCAAGTTCTCAAGTAGCAGGTTATTTAGATCGTAACAAATTTCGATCGCCCATACTGATTCAAAATGTCTAGTGAGGACATGTTTCTTATCGCTGTATAAAGTTTTCGATCAGTCATAGACCAACATATTATACATTGCGTTGTGGAAATACTCTAACAGCAGTGGTAATAGAGCTAAGCACGCTTCCGCATACGACAGTTTAATATGAACAAGGAAGCCATTTGAACTATGGAGAATTAGCAATGTCACCCCAAAGTAGAGATAGCTTTTACTCCATGGGAGTGATTACGAGTAAGTCTTTCAGTGGAACCAGAGACAGCCCAGCTTAATAATATCGACACCTCATCCGGTGCGCAAGCCAGACTGCATAGAACTACCTTCTTTCAAGAAAGCATAGTTGCCTTAATGAGTCACGTGAAAAAGAAAACCAGTCTTGCTGGTGATTTTGACTGTGTTCTTTCGCCCACCGACCAAAGGCCCAGTCCTAACATATGCCTGGAACTGGGAGACTTAATAACGGGACTGCGCCTCATCGACACCTTTCTCTGCCAGCCAAGAGGGAATCCTGTTTTCATCTATATTACAAGCCATTCGGTGAGTACGATAGGTAGAATCTACGCCTCCAGTAGCCTGAAAAAAAGTGTATTGAGCGCTGAAACTTACCAAGTTAAGGTTTTTGACCACTTTGCGGTTGAAACTAATATTAACATGCATAGACAAAGGATTTTTAGGGGTATGAGTGTGTGGAAATTCAATATATGACACATAATGGACATTGAGCTTGAGCAAGAGTTAAAGTGAGTTTGAAAAATGTGCTTAAGGAACATACGGTGGTTGAGAACAAATCTGGTTCAAAATGGTTCAAATGGCTCTGAGTACTATGGAACTTTACATCTGAGGTCATCAGTCCCCTAGAAGTTAGAACTACTTAAATCTAACTAACCTAAGGACATCACACACATCCATGCCCGAGACAGGATTCGAACCTGCGACCGTAGCGATCGCGCGGTTCCAGACTGGAGCGCCTAGAACAAATCAGGCACGGCAAGTAAAGCACACAAAGATCAAAATACGAACAATACATAAATGCAACACTTTTGAAAAGAAAGAGTGGGATAGATGCACACTGAGGTGACAAAAGTTATGGGATACCTCCTAATATCGTATCGGACATCTCTCTGCCCGGCATAGTGCAGCATCTCAACGTGTCATGGACTCAACAAGTCTTTGAAAGTCCCCTGCAGAAATATTAAATTATTCTGCATCTACAGCGGGCCATAATTTCGAAAGTATTGTCAGTGCTTTATGCACGAAATGACCTCTCGATTATGTCTCATAAATGTTCGATGGGATTGATGTTGGGCGATCTGGGTGGCGAAATCATTCGCTCGAATTGTCCAGAATGTTATTAAATCAATCGCGAACAATTGTGGCCTGGTCATCCACAATAATTCCACACTTCTTTGGTAACATGTAGTCCGTGAATGGCTACAAATGGCCACCAGGTAGCAGGACATAACTATTTCCAGTCAGTTATCGGTTCAGCCGGACCAGAGGATCCACTACATTCCACGTAAACACATCCCAAACCAATATGGAACCACCACCAGCTTGCACAGTGACTTGTTGTCAACTTGGGTCCATGGCCTCGTTAGGTCTCCGCCACTCTGGAACCCTCCATCAGCTCTCACCTACTTAAATTGGGACTCATCTGATAAGGCCACAGTTTTCTAACGTCTACGTTACAACCGATATGGTTATGAGCCCAGGTGAAGTGTTACAGGTAATGTCGTGCTATTACCAAAGGCACTCGCGTCGGTCATTTGGTGTCATAGCCCATTAACGCAAAATTTCGTCACACTGTCCCAACTGATACGGTCGTCTTACGTTCCACATTGCATTGATTCTGCGGTTGTTTCACGCAGTGTTACTTGTGTGTCAGCACTGATATGTCTACCCAAAGGCAACTGTTCGCGGCCGTAAAGTGCAGGCTATCGGCCACTGCGTTATCCGTGGTAAGAAGTAATGCCTGAAAATGGTATTCTAGACAAAATTCTTGACACTGTGAACGTTGTAATACTGAATTCCCTAATAATTTCCGGAATGGAATGTCCCATTCTTCTATTTCCAACTACCATTCCGCGTTCAAAGTCTGTTGAATCCCGTCGTGTGGCCATAAACGCGTCAGGAACCTTTTCATATGATCATCTGTGTTCATATAACATCTCCGCCAATGCACTGCCCTTTTATACCTTGGGTGCGCTGTATTACCGTCATCTGTATATGTGCGTATCGCTATCCCATGACTTATGTCACCTCAATGGAATTCTTCTTCCAGTGTCTAAGAGTACTACACGCAGATGCTGCCAATATGCCAAATGACATCGTGAAACCAAAACGGACCAAGGCAAAAAATAGTTAACTCTGTCCGAACAGGCTTTGGAGACCCAACAGTACCGACCGACCACCGTATCATCCTCAGTCCACAGGCGTCACTGGATGCAGATATGGAGGGGCATATGGTCAGCACACCGCTCTTCCGGCCGTTATCAGTTTTCGTGACCGGAGCCGCTACTTGCCCCCCAAGTAGCTCCTCAATTGGTCTCAAAAAGGCTGAATGCACCCCGCTTGCCAAGCCTGACAGCCCTTAGCTTCTGCGATCTGACGGGGACCGGTGTTACCATTGCAGCAAGGAGGTTGGCCATTAAGGCCAAAATAACCACTCAGACACGCCAGTAAATAGAAGGCGTTAACTTAAGATCAAGAGACAACAGCGTCATCGAGGAAGAAAAATCTGCGCTTTTACATCTTCTGGCCGATTTTAAAAGAGGATTCCGTCTGTGCGTAAGTTCTATCTCAAAGGACGAAGGAATACAACTTAGTAGCACTGGTCATTTTGTTTTCCTCGTATGATGAGACAAACTCATTCCAGCGCAAACCTGTTCACAGATTTGAATTGTTGTTACGTCTTTCAGAACTACATACTACCCGTTCTACACATTTTACACTTGAAATAACCATTATACACAAAGAATATAGGCGCACTATATTATGTGATACTATTGCAAAAACATACACGGTGTTCGGAAATTCCCGTTAAAAACTTCTAGGACTTGTAGAGGGGAGTAAGTGCATAATATTCTGAAGAGGGACCCATGTCCAGAAACGTATCGTTTCCGTTATACGAAGGTCTCAGTTAAAATGTTTAACTCATCCACTTGTGCTTCAGAATTTGAATTTAGCGTGATGCAGTGTAGTTATTAGGTAACAATTCGAAAGGAAACTTAGCGAAACATCCATTTATCACTTAAGCACATTTTATTGTATTAACACTTAAATATTACATGTTTACACTAATTCAAAACCAAAACAACTCAGGATACTGTACGTACAGAACAGTACAGATGCACTGTAGCAGCGGATCGATGTAGCGAACACCAACGTTGTTACTGACATTGTACCTACCAAGCATATTCCCACCTGGCGTCTCTTCAGTTTCTATGAGGGGGTCAGAACTCGAGCCAGCATATCTTACAATGTATCTGTAGGAGCCTTGTAAATTAAACTTTGTATGTGACCCACAAGAAGTACTCCAGTGGAGTTCAAACCTGCGAACACGGCGGCCACGCGGTTGGACCACCTCCGTCTATCCGTCTTTCACGATGTTGTTTGTTGAGCGTCTCCAAACTGCACGCGAGTAGTGAGGTGTTGCGCCATAATGCTGTAGCCAGATTTCCTGTCGGACCTTCAGTGGCACAGCTTACGAGAACGGATCCAACGCATCTTATCCTGTCTACCGTACTGCATACTAGGGCAACAGACGTGGACACGTTACATATCTGAATAAATACCATCGGCATGGGTTCCTAGTCATAATATTATATGTTCACTCACCTCGACAAATCCTAGAGGTTTGTAAAAGAGATTTCCGGACATCATGTATAGGTCTGCAACATATGGAGGCTGAGGTCCACATGATGAAGGACCACCATGGTTGTTTTCCAAACGATATATAATTTCACGCCACAACAGGATGAGGACCAAATTTCATTATTAACTGGTAGACAGATGTGCGATCGCGATACTCCTTTCAAAAAGAACAAGCGAAGGTGAAGGTTTTACGTCCCGTCGACGTCAGGGTCTTTAGTAACGGAGCACAACGTAGTACTTGGTAAGGTTGAGGAAGGAAACTGGCCAAGCTCTTTGAAACGAAAAATACCTACATTCGCCAAGAATTATGCAGGTGAATCACTGTACACCTTAATCTGGATTACCGAAGGGAGATTAGAATCCTCCCGTTTACGACTCCAGTGTTACATATGACCACCTCACCCAGTTTTACATAAGTTGCTAGAGTTTTCACCATCGTTTAGGTCACACACAGTTTTTCAGGAGCTATTGTCGTTAGGTAGCGTCATCTAATTGTAAGAGAAGCCGAGATCTTCGGACCGGGTTAATTTTGCCTAAAATAGCTAACTTCTTAGTAAAAATATATCAAAGAGGATTAGGTAATGAACTACATAGGATGGTTCCTGTGACATCCTACAATCAGTTTATACTATGACCCGATCAAGGCAGCGAAACAGTGGTTCAAACGTCTCGTTGACGTTACCGGCACTTGGTCATTTAAGTGTATCAGTGGTAACAAGTGACAATTTGTGGCGGATCGGGACTGTACCCCGGATATCCCACTTAACGCGAGCGGTCACATTAACCACCACGGCTATCTGAGATCCAAATTGCCATCCTGTTACACACTACTGACGTAGCATCAGCTAACCATGAATCCTTTATTCGCAAATACCTGATTCCGGCAAGAGATCGGGCATAGTGTGCACAGACACTATTGGTACACATTATTGGTATACACTGAGGTGCCCAAAGTCATGAGATACCTTCTGTTACCGTGTCGGACCTCCTTTTGGCTGGCGTAAAGCAGCAACTCGATGTGGCGTGAACTCAACAAATCGTTGGAAGACCGCTGCAGAAGTATTGATTCATGCTGCCTCTACAGCCGTTCACAATTGCGGAAGTGTTGGCACTGCAGGAGGTTGTTCACGAACTGACCTCTCGATTATATCCTATAAAGGTTCGATGAGATTCACGTCGGGTAAAGTGGATGACCAAATCATTCGCTCGAACTGCCAGAATGTTCTTCAAACCACTCGTGAACAGTTGTGGTCCGATGACGTGACACCGTTCTATGGTAAAATGAAGTCCATGAATGACAGCAAATGATGTCGCAGTAGCCGATCATAGACATTTCCTGTCAATTATCGGTTCAGTTGGACCAAGTGACATAGTCCATTCTTTGTAAACATGGCCGACACCATTATGGAGCCACCAGCAGCTTGCACAGTCCCTTGTTGACAACTTGGGTCCATGGCTTTGTGAGATCTGCGCCAGCGTCGAAACTTACCATCAGGTCTTACCGACGGAAATCGGGTCTCATCTGACCATGCTACGATTTTCCAGTCATCTAGGGTCCAACTGACATTGTCACGAGCCCATGCGAAGCGTTGCAGGAGATGTCGTGCTGTTTGCGGAGGTACTTGCGTCCGTCGTCTGATACCATAGCCCATTAACGCCACATTTCGAAGCACTGTCCTAACGGATACGTTCGTGGTAAGTCCCACAATGATTTCTGCTATTATTTCAGGCAGTCTTGCTCGTCTGTTAGCACTGACAACTCTAGACAAACGCCGCTGCGCTAGGTCGTTAACTGAAGGCCGTCGGCAACTGCGTTGTCTGTGCTGAGAGGTAATGTCGGAAATTTGGTATTCTCGGGACACTCTTGACACTGTGAATCTCGAATACTGAATTCCCTAACTATTTCCGAAGTGGAATGACACATGGGTGAACCTCCAACTCTCATTCCGTGTTCAGGGTCTGCTTAATCCCGTCGGAAACTTTTTCACATTAATCATCTGAGTACAAATGACAGCTCCGCCAACGCAATGCCTTTTTATACCTTGTGTACGCGATACTACCGTCATCTATATATGTGCTTATCGCTATGCTACCACTTGCGTCATCTTAGTGTATATACACTGCTGGTCATTAAAATTGCTACAGCAAGAAGAAATGCAGATAATAAACGGGTATTCATTCGACACATATATTATACTAGAACTGACACGTGATTACATTTTCACGTAATTTGGCTGCATAGATCTTGATAAATCAGCACCGAGAACAACCGCCTCTGGCCGTAATAACGGCCTTGATACGCCTGGGCATTGAGACAAACAGAGCTTGGATGGCGTGTACAGGTACATTGTGCCCAGGCCGCTTCAACACGTTACCAAAGTTCATCAAGAGTAGTGACTGGCGTATTGTGACGAGCCAGTTGCTCGGCCACCATTGACCCGACGTTTTAAATTGGTGGCCGGTCGGGAGAATGTGCTGGCCAGGGCAGCAGTCGAACATTTTCTGTATGCAGAAAGGCCCGTACAGGACCTGCAACATGCGGTCGTGCATTATCCTGCTGAAATGTATGGTTTCGCTGAGATCAAATGAAGGGTAGAGCCACGGGTCGTAACACATCTGAAATGTAACGTCCGCTGCTCAAAGTGCCGTTAATGCGAACAAGAGATGACCGAGACGTGTAACCAATGTCACCCCATACCATCACGCCGGGTGATACGCCAGTATGGCGATGACGAATAGACAGTTCCAATGTGCGTTTACCGCGATGTCGCCAAACACGGATGCGACCATCATGATGCTGTACACAGAACCGGGATACATCGGAAAAAATGACGTTTTGCCACACGTGCACCCAGGTTCGTCGTTGAGTACACCATCGCAGGCGCTCCTGTCTGTGATGCAGCGTCAAGGGTAACCGCAGCCATGGTCTCCGATCTGATAGTCCATGCTGCAGCAAACGTCGTCGAACTGTTCGTGCAGATGGTTGTTTTCCTGCAAACGTCCCCATGTGTTGACTCAGGGTTCGAGACGTGGCTGCACAATCCTTTACAGCCATGCAGATAAGATGCCTGTCATCTCGAATGCTAGTGATACGAGGCCGTTGGGATCCAGCACGGCGTTCCGTATTACCCTCCTGAACCCACCGATTTCATATTCTGCTAACAGTTATTGGATCTCGACCAACGCGAGCAGCAATGTCGTGATACGATAAACCGCAATTGCGATAGGCTACAGTCCGACCTTTATCAAAGTCGGAAACGTGATGGTACGCATTTCTCCTCCTTACACGAGGCATCAGAAAAACGTTTCACCAGGCAACGCCGGTCAACTGCTGTTTGTGTATGAGAAATCGGTTGGATACTTTCCTCATGTAAGCACGTTGCAGGTGTCGCCACCGGCTCCAACCTTGTGTGAATGCATTGAAAAGCTGATCATTTGCATATCACAGCATCTTCTTCCTGTCGGTTAAATTTCGCGTCTGTAGTACATCTTCGTAGTGTAGCAATTTTAATGGCCAGTGGTGCATAACATCGAAATAAGGTGTCTAGCGAATGACAGTACGCAGTGCAGCACATAATTTTGTTATTCCGTTAATACTAAGAACTCTTGTATCGATAAAGATACTGATGCAGGCATGGGATTTCGAATGACATTAAAAACGTATTCAGTTTCATTAAAAAATTCTTGCGTCTGTATCTCGTATGATAACGAAGTGGCGCAGCTATATGACAGTAATCACATTTCAGAAGAGTTTAGCTTCAAATCTCCTTCTGGCAATCGTGATTTAGGTTGTCTGTCTTTTCCGTAAATCGCTTATGGTAAACGCCTGGATGGTTCTGCTAGAAAAGGACACCGCCGATTTCCTTCCCCGCGGTTCTCCAATTGGAGTAAGTGACCCGTCTTAAACGATCTCGTCATCGATGGCACATTAAACTCGGGTCTTCCTTCCTTCAGTTGAAACAGAAATTAATGGAATTATCCTCGTAATAAAATTACACGCCATCTGCGTGCTATCATCTGCCGATACCTCGAAACGTCCTCCGCGACTGTCCCCGCATAAATTTTTATGAGCTCGTGTCTGCTCCTCGTGAATTCCCAATTAACAGCGCCTCTATCCTGCGAAGCATTCTGTGTAGCACCATAGCAAACCGTGTCCCCGTATCTTTGCGCTACGAAGAGCACTTATGCGACACCTAAATATTTGGCGTAAGTTAAATAAGGGCAAACATGTTAATGGTGAAAGCTGTTTATGTTCGAAGGCCCCGCATCGGTGGAGATGCAAGATACTTTAGTCCGATAGGCTGCGAGGGGAGGATCGGTTATGGATTTAGTTACGGAGACTAATTTGCATAGATTAGAGGTAGCGGGTGGCCCGGTCTGGGCGCCGGCCACCCTCACAGCGCGCCGCCCTCTCCCCTTCTTTCGATGCAGAGACCGAACTCCCTCGACGCCGGAGGTCCACGGAACGAACAACAGAAGTTTCCAACATCTCGTGACCGGAATACTTTCCCGAACAGGCATTTACGGCACGTAGCAAAAAAGACAAAGGCCTCTTCTTTTTAACGGGTGAAAACTGAAGAGGTCCATATACCGCGAGACATTCTCTTTAGCTTCGCACATGCAGTACACAGTAATTGTCAAGCTTATGCGGACTCAGTCAAAACGGCGAAGAAACTGATATCGAAAGTACCTACTGGTAAGCGTGATATCACACTACAACATCGACTATGTATGTTACTGCAGTATCATTATGGTTTAGTAGTCTTAAAGACTTCATTGTAAATGAAAATAGCTCAGATTTGAACCATTTGCTAACGATTACAAATGCGTTTTCCGCGAGAGATTGGAATCGGAATCTGGCTACGTGTTTTCAGCTTCCACAAATTCGATTACACATTCACTTTCTTGGAAGCATATCCGAAAATAACACCTTTCATACTTTATAATTATATTCACTAGTAGTAATGAACAGTCGATCAGCAACACTTAGCAGATCTCTCAGATAACAGGCAACCTATGTTTATGGATGATACTACATCAGGATGAACACTAAATGGTTCACTTAATACAGAGAACAGTTACTGTAGGTGATATGTAATACCAGTGACGTCCTTTGTTAAAATTTATTAACTGAGACTGAGTTACAGGAGATGGGCAAAAATATGAAAATATCAGGTACAAAATACAATACCATGTTTAATACAGTGTAGGAAAACAATGGGCATTCAAAATAGCAACTAGTCGTTTCGGAATGGATAAATGTGGGTGTCGTATAGTCTTCAAGCGAATATTATACCATTATTCACACAACATAGTTGCAAATTAAGATAACGGTTATGGAGGTGGACAGCGATCACGCACTCTTCTGTACAAAGCAGACCGCAAAGGCTCAACAATATTGAGATCTTGTGACTATGACGACCAGGACAAATGCAGCAATTTATCTTCGTGCTCACAAAAACACTCCTCCACGATGCGTGAACAGGGGCACTACTGTCTAGGAACACGGCATCACCATTGGTGAAAAAACATTGTACCATGGAATGAACCTGATCAGCCAAAATTGTCACATGGTTCTTGGCAGTAATTCGGCCTTCCAGAATATCCTTGACGTCTATGAAATACCAGCCCGGGCGAGGTGCAGTGGTTAGCACACTGGACTCGCATTCGGGTGGACGACGGTTCAATCCCGCGTCCGGCCATCCTGATTTAGGTTTTCTGTGATTTCCCTAAATCGCTCCAGGCAAATGCCGGGATGGTTCCTTTGAAAGGGCACGGCCGACATCCTTCCCTAATCCGATGAGACCGATGACCTCGCTGTTTGGTCTCTTCCCCCAAACAACCCAACCCAACCCTCTATGAAATACCACGATGTGGCTGCCCAAATCATCACAAAACCCCCGCCATGTTTCACTGTCAGGATGTTCAATCGGCCAGATGTAGGAAACAGTGTGCAGTATGCTTTATCCGACCAAATCACGTACTTCCATTGCTTGTTAGTGTCTCGTACCAACGCATAGATTTCTCACTCGATAACGTCCCAAACACAGAATCCAAGTTAGGGAATCTGTTGTGCCAAGATCGTGGAGTGTTCCTCAGTCCATTCTAACACATTTCGGGAGAGGTAAGACGGTACTTTGTCCGGCTGAATGTACAGGTAGAATTTGGTCTGCTTACCTGCATCACCTCATTCGGTTTTAAACGTATCCATTCTCTCCCACTGGATAGTACCAACACGTAGCGTAACTCATCGGTCTATACTACCTTCTCAGTAGCAGTATCCCTGTGCCCATATAAGTGTTTGTATCCTGTGACACGCAGTGAGCAGCGATGCACATATAGGAAATACAGCGCCTGTACCCCATAACGCGATGGTTGTTCTACATGGCATGTGTGATGACCAGTTGCTGTTTTCTCATATAGAATTTGTGAGTGATCTGCTCCACTGTGACCCATCTAATTTCAGTGAACTTGAGGCGGTGGTACGAGTAAAGCCCAGTGCCAGTGCATCCTCGTAGATGAGGTGTACCATGGGTCGAGAAGCAACCATTTGCCTGTGATTAAACGTGTTAATTCAGAAACTTGGCGAAAGAGCAACACCTTATGCCGGACCGAGATACGTTGCCTTCCAGAAGCAGTGCTCTGAGCGATTGAGTTATCAAAGCATGACTCATCAAGCTATGAAGACTAGGAGCCACATTCGATTCCTAGTCAGGTACACAGCTTTAATCTGTCAGGAAGTTTCAGAGCAGTGCAAACACGATGTAAAATGAACGTGTCATTCTTAAAAAGCAACTTGTCATGCTGACGTGTAATACAAGACCTGACGACATTCCAGTCACATACATAGCCGAACTATTTCATTCAGCGTAGTGATGGCTGTGCTTTGTCTACTGCACAACAGTTTTCCACATATCAGTTGTTCGTGGCTGTATTGTGAGAATGGCAGATGAAAGATAAAAAATCGCAAATGGTTTTCTAATACTTTCGTCATAAATTGGCGAGACGGAACACTGCGCCTAATTTGGTATAAAACTAATAAGAAACACCAATCAGTCTGTTTATAAATCCTAAGCAGTGCGAAAAGTTCCGCCTATGAGCAAGAAACACTTACTGGAAAATACGGAATATACAAACCAGAATGGACAGCCTCGTGATTAAACTACTGATTTCCTCAGTTCTAGGTTATTCTCACTTCAGCACTTCAGGCAGCTAAACCGGTCAGTATTCAAATTAAAACTGATATGTGGTGGGCAATTGTGCATCCCAAATCAGAAATGTGTAAAAAAAAAATGAAAATTGTCGACGGTTTTCCCGTTAGGATCCCATTTTTATCACTGTCTCAGATTGTGAAATAGGTCCTTTTCGCCTGGTTTACAAAACTATATCTTGTTATCAATTTATATGTGGACATCATGGAAAAGGAATTGTCCCACAAGAGCTTAGAGAGTTCAGAAGACGAAATGGAACTCCAGAAATGATAGGCCCTCCATTCAGCGCACATTTAACTGCACTTTAAATGACATGTGAAATTATCTTTTTAATGTATCTCTATTTCTATTTCGGTACCACATGAAGTGGTGGGGGAAGGTGACAGTGGATAAAACCGCTCTTCATCCACGTATTTTACATGTTTAACAAAAGTTTTAATTTTACAGCTTGTAGAATACAGTCCATAAATTCTTTCTTTAAAAATATGTATTTATGAAATAGTTTCTGATTTTTAAAAAATTGATTATTTTCTACCCCAGTTAAGATTTAAATAGAGGTGATAAAGTGGAGGCTGCTGTGATTCAAGATGATGCTAGTTGAGCATGAAAATGATCATATTACTGGTGGAAATAAAATAAATAGTACAATGGTCCCTTTGCGATAGTTTTTGAAGGCTGACGCTGGAAGAGAAAGAAAATGAAGAAAGATGAAACAAGATGGGAAGTTTTTGAATAGGGCAGGCGGAAAGGATACATCATGGTTGCATGAGATTTGACTGAAGCGCCGGCGGGAGAAAATGGATAAAGTATAAAGGTGCATAGAAACGAGCTCTCCTCGTCCAGCCTGTGATAGGCCAAGGGATGTCTACCTATCGCCGCGTAAGCCTCAGCCTTGCGGCGTCATACGGTTGCAGTATGGAGATGCGTGTGTTCAGCACATCGCACTCCCGGCCGTTTGCAGATCTTCCAGATCATGGAGCCACTACTACTCGGCCAAGCAGCTCTTCAGTTGGCATCCTGAGACTGAGCGCACCCCGTACCAGTTATCCCTCCAAGGAAAAGTCCTTGGCAATACGGGAAATTGAACCTCGGCCCTCTGCATAGCACCCATCTAAGCTGACCACTCAGCTAAGGCGATGGACATTACAGTGCGTTGAAAGCGGTATATGGGTGTACTACCGCTGCTGGAGACCTGCAATGGTGATTAGTTGGCAAGATAATTGGAGCTGTAACTGGAGTTTCCAATTAATGCGTTCGGTCCGACTGTGCTCTAAGGAAGGAAGAAGGTGCGAGGTATGGATGAACTGGTGTAAGTTACCAGTTGGAGAAGGTAGGCAGATGCGGATGATGTAGCAACATACTTGTCTTTCTAGCGTTGATGAATGAGGGATTTATAGGGAATATTAATGGTACAAGGATGTACATCCCCAGGTGCAGCCTGTTCGTATAAGTGCGAGCAAAATGTTTCCATTCGACGGCCGTACAGTCCAACCAGGCAAATGGCTATGACGATTGAGGCAATCATCCCACCGATGCACCAGGTTGAAGATGCCAATTTGATACAACATCGTGTACTCCTTCATGAAGACGTCAGTAACTGCCTGCTGTACATTCTTGCCCGATTAGAATCGTCGACCATTTAATGCCATTTTTAAGGGACCGAATGCGTGGTAACCGTGTGAGGAGAGATCGGGAATGTAGGGTGGGTGGTCGAGTGTCTCCCACATCTACAATATGAAGACGTATATTATCATGAAGCAGCAACACCCATCGGGGCACCATTCCAAAACGATGGTTTGCGACAGACATGCTGCCCTACAGCACCGACGTAAATCGTGGTGCTGAAGTGTTGTATGTGTGCCAGTCGGTTGTATGAAATCAGTGTCGTGAAGAAGATGACAGAGTGGCAGTGGGAAGCTGTCGTGTTTGCGGATGCCTATGACCACATCGTGAATGATGTTGACCGAATTTTAGATGTATCAACAGGAAATGTCCAACGTGTTTATGAGGAGTGTTGTGCTGCTTGCATAACATAGTGTAAGAACAGAGGTGGACTGGAGACGAATACCACGTCTTATCAACGATGGTCTGTTTCAAACACAACAGGAACTGCTGTCAGTGATTACAGTAAATCTCAAACAATTTCCGAGTGACAATTGTGAAGGGAAGACTATGCAATGGACATGGACCCGAGTACCTCGCTGAAGGCTATCGCCCTAAACTGCACGTTTTCAGTGGGTCAAAAAACACAAATGGACAATAGGTGACTGGAGGCGTGTGGTGCGGTCGTATTAGAATTTATGAAAATGATGCAAATCGTCTTCACCGAAGGCCGAAGGACGCGTTTAACCCGCAGAGTGTGTAAGGTGTAAGCCAGGCCGGAGGTGGTTGTGTGACGGGTTTGGAGTGTATCTCGTGCCATCACTAGGGACACTCATTCACGTTAACATTTATTTCAACATTCTCGGTGTCCTGCTGTTGCCCTTTCTTCTACATCTTCATAACTCTGCTGTGCACACTTCGCTTTCCAAGATAAGAACGGACGTGTTCGCAGGGCTGTATGGATGCATTTTGGTTTGGAGAACAGTTAGGCGTCCTATCGCAACTCGATTAGTCCGCTAATCAGCCGATCTTAATTCAATAGAGAATGTCTGGATCTATCTGAAGTGACTAGTGAAACGTAGCAGTTAAAATTCTCGCAATCTGGTAGCTGTGGGGGAAAAAATTATCATACTCCCTATCTGGGAGTATGCGTACGGAACGATTTGAAGTGGAATGCCAGGTAAAGTAAATGCACAAATAAATGAATAAATAAAGTTAATTGTTGGTAAGGCGGGTGCCAGGTTGAGATTCTTTGGGAGAGTCCTTAGAAAATGTAGTCCATCAGCAAAGGCGGTAGCTTATAAAACACTCGTTCGACCTATACTTGAGTATTGCTCATCAGTGTGGTATCCGTACCAGGTCGGATTGACAAAGGAGATAGATAAGATCGAAAGAAGAGCGGCGCGTTTTGTCACAGGGTTATTTGGTAGGCGTGATAGCGTTACGGAGATGTTTAGCAAACTCAAGTGGCAGACTCTGCAAAGGAGGCGCTCTGCATTGCGGTGTAGCTTGCTGTCCAGGATTCGACAGGGTGCGTTTCTGGATGAGGTATCGAATATATTGCTTCGCCCTACTTATACCATGCCGCGTGGGATTAGCCGAGCGGTCTAGGGCGCTGCAGTCATGGACTGTGCGGATGATCCCGGCGGAGGTTCGAGTCCTCCCTCGGGCATGGGTGTTTGTGTTTGTCCTTAGGATAATTTAGGTTAAGTAGTGTGTAAGCTTAGGGACTGATGACCTTGGCAGTCAAGTCCCATAACATTTCACACACATTTGAACATTTGAACTTACAGCCCCCAATCAGATCACGAATGTGAAATTAGAGAGATTGGAGCGCGCACGGAGGCTTTCCGGCAGTCGTTCTTCCCGCGAACCATACGCGAGTGGAACAGGAAAGGGAGGTAATGACAGTGGCGCGTAAAGTGCCCTCCGCCACACACCGTTGAGTGGCTTGCGGAGTATAAATGTAGATGTAGATGCAGAGTATCTTCAGATGGATGTGGTATACCTCAAGGAACATTAAGTCACTGTCCTCTGCCGAACTGGGACTGCTACCAAGGTTCGAGACAGTGTTACACGGCATTAGCGAGATGTTTGTCTGGGAGTAACTGTGATATGTCCGGTGTGCCCACATTACTGCTTCAGTGAGAGGAGTTGGTTGGTTGCAGATGGAGAGGGACGTTACGCCTGATTTTCCTCATCAAGTATTGGTAACATCAGCTCCCCGACATGCCTTCCGCGGTAGACTGCGGAGTGGCGCACACACGCAAACGCTTTAATACGCGGCCGTTACATATTCATACGACTGACGACAAGCCGGGTGCAACGCTGCATAGCTGCGCGCGCCCTCGCGCCCCGCGGAATTGATCCAAAGACGCTGCGGACGCCCCCGCCGGCAGCAAATGAAGCGCGCGTGATTCGCTTTGTGCTGTCCCGAGCTGACTGCCCTTGTCACCCTCCCGGTGATTCACCCCCGTCTTTGTCCCACCGCTATTTAAACTACATGTGTCACGTCTTTAGTAGCGCTCTTCCCGTTTGATTGAAAGTCGTTGGTGCTTTTCGTATCTGTAATTACGCCGAACCTGTGATGTGGGGACTACGCCCTTGGAGCTTACTACGAAATTTGATAACGCAGTTCTGCCACTTGGGAAGTCCCCCCCCCCTCCCCCACTTCAAGAGTGCTTTCAAACTGATCTTTTAAGTAGAGCGTTAACGCTCGCTTCGATTAAACTTCACAGAATTTTACCGCTAAGGTGGTTCTAGGTAACATTATGCACAAGAGAGAATTAAAGTGAACATGTAGAAAGTGACAAAGCAGTAACATTACTGTAGTTAATTATTCATTTGGAGATAACTTTTTCTTCTTCAGTGGAGGGATGTGTGAAAAGTTGTTTCGCTCATGAGCTGACTGGATACAGAACACAACCGTGGAGTTCTTATGGCTGTTGTAGAAAGCTGCCTTAAACATCCAGTGTCTTACCCCCATCACGTCATGTCACTCGATCGAGCAGTCACAACTTTCGTATTAATGTTCACCTTCACATGGTCATATTGATGGATTTTATATTTTAATCTATAATTAACGTACTATAGACGGAAAATACCTTGTTAAACACGTTACTTCCGCTTTATGAAGGCGAGTAGTACATCTCTTATTTTTGGCCAGATCACACAACTTAAACGGGATCTGATCAAATCTGACGTGTTCGGAAGATGCCGTCACGTTTTCAATGGAACTTCTTCTGTGAAGAGTGTTTTAAAAGGCACATTTAACGAAATTAATAAATAGATGACATTTTTATAGGTCAGAACGTATCATTAGAAGTTACCAAATAATTCACGATATGCAGATGAAAAAGTAGAAAAGTCGTGTGCTTTAAACAAAAGTTTTTCTTTTGTGCAACGATTTATCAATGAACTGTAACCATGTGCTCAAGGATTAAAATAGATGTGATGGCAACACGAGTGGATTGATATGTCACTCTATTTTTATGGTTTTGGAAGAAGGCACAATTAATGCCTGGAAGTTACAAAAATCGCGTTTTCAACGCATGTAGTGAATAATGAAATAGAAAACGTACTGACTTGGAATTTCAGGAGTTAGATGCGACGGAATATAGATATGTAAGGCAACAGGCCAGAAGCAAGGATAATGCAATTTAAGTAGTTCCGAGAAACATATGATGAAATTCCATAGCTTCCCAAGGGTAGAGGAGTGTAGAGGAAGTAAAGAAGACATAGATTATAATAATACATGATTCGTTAACTCTTTTATTGTAAAGCACTTGCTCTTTTATATGTGGATATATAATGAATTAGCATTGCGGAAAAGAGGGTAGCTTCGTTGAAACTCACATTTATGCCCATCTAGAGGATACAAAGCTAGCAACACAAGCATATGCGGACACACACACACACACACACACACACACGCTATATAAAGAAAATGCAGAAGCCGATAACAACGCAACACATTTATCAAACTCCAACGATGCAGATTTAGTTGAGGCTGAATAAAAAGCTTTTTGAAAATGTACGTAGTCTATATAAAAATATGTAATTCGTGACTACTGGCCCGTTCTATTAGAGCAGTCAAATGAAAACAGAACACCCACCACAAAGGTACAATAGAATTGTTCAATTCGAAGGTGATCACCACACACGTAGAGACATTTATCCCACTGGAAGACGAGACGATAAATTACTCTGTTTCAGAACGCGGTCGGCTACTGACGAATCCACAACCGCAGCTACTCTTGCACTTCCTCGCCCGTCTAAAATTGACGTCCACGTCTGTCTTTCTTCAGCTCGATGTGAAAATCACATGGTGAAAAATCAGGGCTTTGCGGAGTATGTTGCAGTGACCCTAACCAATTCACTAACAGCGTAGCCTTCGTCCTTTTGGCAGTATGGGGGCGGACGTTTTCACTTTATGGCGCGTCACACTTTCCGCGCAGTGTTTTCATAGCGCTGCGAATTGATTGTGGTTCAGCGTTCGAGGAACTCGACGGGAAGAAGACTATCATGACTTTACCGTAACTTGTACAAACATATCTGCATTTCTATGGCGGAGTAGGTGAGGGATGTTTCCAATGCCGGCTTTGCGTTTGCCCTCTGGGTGTCGGAATGCTGCCGGACGGAACCACTCTGTAGCACAATAACGCCCGCCCACATACTGCCAATCAGACGAAGCCTACACATTAGCAATTTGGCAGGGAACCACCGCAACATCTTCTGTATATCCTCTTTCACAGTGTGATTTTTGCATCTTTGGCGACCTGAAGAAAGAAATATGTTGACGTCGGTTCCAGTCGGACGAGAAAGTGCTAGAGTAGGTGCGATTGTGCATTCGCCAGTTGCCGACAACATTCTGCGAAGCAGGAACCGATCGTCTAGTATACCAGTGCGACAAATGTCTTAACGCGTGTGGTGATTACTTGTGAATGGAATCATTTCACTGTCCCGTTGTGGCGGGTGGTCGTTTTTCACTTGATCCCTCATATAATTTCGATTGCTACTTTTAAATGTTAGATTGCACTATATCAAAAGCTAAACACTGATGATTCGTGTTAACGTACAGTACTTACAATCACATGTAATTTTTAATGCGGCTTGTTAATAATTTTAGTGACTGTGTTTGTACACTACTGGACATTAAAATTGCTACACCAAGAAGAAATGCAGTTGATAAATGGGTATTCATTGGACAAATATTTTATACTAGAACTGACATGTGATTACATTTTCACGCTATTTGGGTGCATAGATCCTGAGAAACCAGTACCCAGAACAACTACCTCTGGCCGTAAAACGGCCTTGATCCGCCTGGGCATTGAGTCAAACACCATTGACCAGACGCTTTCAATTGGTGAGTGATCTGGAGAATGTGCTGGCCAGGGCAGCAGTCGAACATTTTCTGTATCCAGAAAGGCCCGTACAGGACCTGCAACATGCGGCCATGCATTATCCTGCTGAAATGTAGGGTTTGGCAGGGATCGAATGAAGGGTAGAGCCACGGGTCGTAACACATCTGAAATGTAACGTCGACTGTTCAAAGCGCCGTCAATGCGAACAAGAGGTGAGCGAGACGTGTAACCAATGGCACCCCATACCATAACGCCGGGTGATCCGCCAGTATGGCGGTAACGGATACAAGCTTCCAATGTGCGTTCACCGCGATATCGCCAAACACGGATGCGTAGGGACTGATGACCTTAGCAGTTAAGTCCCATAAGATTTCACACAAACACACACACACACACACACACACACACACACGGATGCGACCATCATGAACCTGGATTCATCCGAAAAAAGACGTTTTGCCATTCGTGCACCCAGGTTCGTCGTGGAGTACACCATCGCAGGCGCTCCTGGCTGTGATGCTGCGTCAAGGGTAGCCGCAGCCATGGTCTCCGATTTGATAGTCCATGCTGCAGCAAACGTCGTCGAACTGTTCGTGCAGATGGTAGTTGTCTTGCAAACGTCCCCATTTGTTGACTCAGGGATCGAGACGTGACTGCAAGATCCGTTAGAGCCACGCGGATAAGATGCCTGTCATCTCGACTCCTAGTGATACGAGGCCGTTGGGATCCAGCACGACGTTCCGTATTACCCTCCTGAAGCCACCGAATCCATATTCTGCTAACAGTCATTTTTCGACCAACGCGAGCAGCTATGTCACGATACGATAAACCGCAATCGCGAT
This sequence comes from Schistocerca serialis cubense, assembly GCF_023864345.2. Classification (NCBI taxonomy): domain Eukaryota; kingdom Metazoa; phylum Arthropoda; class Insecta; order Orthoptera; family Acrididae; genus Schistocerca; species Schistocerca serialis. The sequence goes on from NC_064640.1 coordinate 156,646,302, forward strand.
AGGTTACAATCCGACCTTTATCAAAGTCGGAAACATGACGGGACGCCTTTCTCCTCCTTTCACGAGGCATCACAACAACCTTTCACCAGGCAACGCCGGTCAACTGCTGTATGTGTATGAGAAATCGGTTGGATACTTACCTCATGTCAGCACGTTGTAGGTGTCGCCACCGGCGCCAACCTTGTGTGAATGCTCTGAAAAGCTAATCATTTGCATATCACAGCATCTTCTTCCTGGCGGTTAAATTTCACGCCTGTAGCACGTCATCGTCATGTTGTAGCAATTTTAATGGCCAGTAGTGTATTACCCAAAGAGGAAAATACACCTCTTTCGTAACACAAAGCTGCAACGCAAAATCTTAATGTAGTCTGTGCCGTTTTTACTCGAATGTTCCAAGGTGTATTCATTTGGAGAACACTGCTTTCTAATATACTAGTCTCAAGGTTTCTCAAATTGTAAACCCGCTTAGGGCCATGCTGATTATGATTTTCCGTGATTTCCCTAAATCGCAAATTTGGACAGTTCCTTCGCACGGGCAGGGCGGCTTTCCTTCTCTGTCCTTCCCTAATCTGAGCTTGTGCTACTTCTCTAATGACCTAGTCGTTGACGAGACGTTAAACACTAATCTACTCCTCCTCCTCCTCGAACTGCACACGTGTCTACTATGACGGTTCAAACAGGCTGCACACGTGGTGGCACGCGTTAAGTACGCGGCGAGGGTCGCGATTTTCGCTGCTGCGGCCGCACTGGAGCGTGCATCCTCCCTCCAATTCTCTGCGGCGCGCTGATTCGGTGCCTCATTATTTAGGCGGCCCCCATCAATCACGACAGGTCGCCCTGTCGGCGTCCAGTGCGAAATTCTGCAATGCTGCGGTCGAAACTTTACTTTCCCTTTGAATGATTTACAGCAGTGAAACGTTTCCCCCATTTCCTAGTCTTCTTGTTACATTTATTTTTCACCAGCGTATATAGTGGTGGAATTTACCTCCTAAAACCTTTTCCCACTTCACTGACACTGGGTTATTTTTTACGACAAAAAACTGTACCAATTAAATCCTAATATGTACTTGTTCCTTCTCAGACAGTTTGAAGAACTTTTTAATTAATTCTACAGGCATATTACGTTTCAGATTTTCAAGATCCAATTCGCTCTTCCAAGTGCAGTTATCGAACGTACATAAAACCACAACAGAGATCTTCTTTTATTAAATATATATTTAAAAGAATGTAATATTTTTAAAATGGTTCAAATGGCTCTGAGCACTATGGGAATTAACTTCTGAGGTCATCAGTCCCCTAAAACTTAGAACTACTTAAACCTAACTCACATAAGGACATAACACACATCCATGCCCGAAGCAGGATTGAACCTGCGACCGTAGCGGTCGCGCGGTTGCAGACTGTAGCGCCTAGAACCGCTCGGCCACCCCAGCCCGCCGTTTATCATTAAAAATATATATAAAATAAAATAAGTTATTTGACGTAAAACACGTATTTTTTTTCAGAGAAACGCAGTTGCGTTTCCGAAAATTACACAGGACATCAACTAAAATAAAGTAACTTTAACACAGCTCATTGAGGAAATTAAAAGCTGCCGGGTCTGGAAGACCCGTGTTTTTCATCCCAGGATTAAAAATGGCCTGATAATAATACAACGTGATAGGCCAGCCTCCATGAGTAACATAATCCTCTATGTTGAACTGTATTTTTTTTTATCTAGTCAATTTATCTAAATAAAAAAATACAGTTCAACATAGAGGATTATGTTACTCATGGAGGCTGGCCTATCACGTGGCATTATTATCAGGCCATTTTTAATCCTGGGATGAAAAACACGGGTCTTCCAGACCCGGCAGCTTTAATTTTCCTCAATGAGCTGTGTTAAAGTTACTTTATTTTAGTTGATGTCCTGTGTAATTTTCGGAAACGCAACTGCGTTTCTCTGAAAAAAATACGTGTTTCACGTCAAATAACTTATTTTATTTTATATATATTTTTAATGATAAACGGCGGGCTGGGGTGGCCGAGCGGTTCTAGGCGCTACAGTCTGGAACCGCGCGACCGCTACGGTCGCAGGTTCAATCCTGCTTCGGGCATGGATGTGTGTGATATCCTTACGTTAGTTAGGTTTAAGTAGTTCTAAGTTTTAGGGGATTGATGACCTCAGAAGTTAATTCCCATAGTGCTCAGAGCCATTTGAACCATTTTAATGATAAACGTTTAAAGTACGACAAGTGTCTTTCAAACTCCTTAGTACGCAAGTCTTCTTTTCAATATATTATTTGTCATTGATATGAGTGGTGTGTTAAATTAGCAAGTGGCCACGCGGAGTGGCCACATGGTTAGAGGCGCCTTGTCACTGATTGCGCAGCCTCTCCCGCCGGGGGTTCGAGTGCTCCCTCGGGCATGGGTGTCTGTGTTGTTCTTAGCATAAGTTAGTTTCAGTTAGTTTAAGTAGTGTGTAGGTCTAGGGACCGATGACCTCAGCAATTTAGTTCCTTATGAATTCAGACACATTTGAACATTTTTGAAATTTAGCAAGTTACTGGCAACAGTTATCAGTATGGCTTTCAGTTATACCCCTGCTGAGATTTCAGAAGTACTGTGAAACCTACAACTGAATACTCTTTAGCGGCGAAGTGCACTGCTCGTTGTGAAAATACTTTCAGATGAGCAAAAGATTAGTGTCATAAACCGAATAATTGTGGATGACACTTTTATTCTTTACATCGAACTGGATGCAATACTACCAGTTAGACACAAATGATCATAATCTGAAGTGAGCAGAAGTACTGAAATTATGATCACGAAAATAATAGATATTCAGACACTGTTGGTCCCCACGATAGTTAACTAACGTCCTCTAGCGTCTCAAGTTAGCAGTAAAGAATTAAATGATACAGACAATTAGTTTCCTTATCGGTTATGATGGAACTCGATACAGTAAATCACTGCCACCAGTGAGCAGAATATGGCTACACAATACCATCAGGATTCCTCCTGCTCAATTAAGAGGTAGAGTGACAAGACGAGAAGGAAATTTCACTAGAAATGATGACTTCTAAGTTAAGGGAAAATTTATCGTTAGTGTCGTGGTTTGAAATACAATTTGTTAATTACATGCAAGATGGCGAATAAAAACAAAAGTGTGATACTGCTAATTTCCCTGCACCACGGCACCACTGTAGATGAAAGACATAAAAATAGTGAGAGAATTTTTTATTCTATAATGAATTAAATCAGGAATTGGTTCTCTTTGCCAGATGGCACGTACATATACTTGAAAGGAACAGTTAAGAAGGTTGTATTTTGTCTTAGGACAAACGTATGAGATGTAGCAGCAATAAATGTCTTGTGTTATTTTCACAGCAGCTTCCCACCTACATGAAAACCGGATTTGATAAAAAAAAGAATGTTTCTCACATGGAGAAGAGAGTCTCTTTGAATGTCGACAATTCAGTGTGGAAGGCATAAAGTCACATGTTTCTTTCTCTTCTTTTTTCGTAGGAACAGCAGAAGGAAGCTTTGAAAGGAAGATCTTTCGGGTTCCCACTTCATTAATGACACAAAAAAAACCACCTTTGCTAAACTCGTAACCCACCATGAGCGTCCTGTAAATACTGTTAGCGAAAACATTTCTGTCTGTCACGAAGCTCATAAAAGTTTTAAAGTGGACTTACTTAAGAAGATCTGTTCACGTAATCTAAAGACATGTAAGAAAATCCTCACAGAATCAACTAATTCAGCTCAAAACTTTTTTCTCGTGCATTTTCAAGACATGACCCAACAATAAACTTATTCACAGAACACATTACTTTTCTATAGTATTATCACCCTACACGCACAGAACAAAAAACTCTCATTTCTTCTAAATTTATAAATGTATTTTAACACTGTAATCCTCACTACAACTGCTACTTACTAACCCACGTCCATTAATGTATTTGTGAGTAATTGTCTGTTCATTACTATTGCTGTATTACCACACTATACACAATTAGATACTGGACCAGGGCTGACATAAGAGATTTTGCCACCCCGCATGAAAATCGAAAACATCAAATTCCACTGCCTCCCCCCCCCCCCCATCCCCTGAACCTCCTTGCATTTGCAGATATAGTCAACTTTATTCACTATGTTTTATCATCCATGACGTCCATTCTCACATGTCAGACTTACACATACGTCGTAGGTCTTTTTGACGTGAGTACTTCTTTAAGACCACAGCTAGGTATGGGATACCAGTCGGTGAAACAGAGGTGAGATGTTTACAGTGCAATTCATTTTGAGCTACAGCACCAAAATTATTTACGCTGCTCACTTTTTTTCTCCTTTTCTCAGCAGAGGAGAACGTGCTTTGCGGAAGAAGGATCATCTTGACATCTGCGGACAGAGTAACAAGCGGGCGTTAGAGAAGAGTAGAGTTCTCGCTGTACCCTCAACGCTCACAGTTTCCACTTCGTGCTGATTGCTTGCTGTGGTGTAACTGACGCGCGTGAGAGATAGGTTTTGTGAAAGCGTCTATTTATCTGCACATGCAGTTCATATTCGTAGCGCACTACGAAGACAAAGAAACAAACGCGCACTTCACTGCGCACTGGAACGACTATTGACCGCAACCCTGAGGAGTGATAGATCACAGAAGTTTAAAAAGGCAAAAACGTTCCAAATTCCTATACGTCAACGGCTTACGAGCAGAACTATAGGTCTCAGGCAACAAGAAACAGAAAACGGACTATAGTATATGAAATTGCACTTCCACGAATGGTGTTGCGTAGGCGGATGAGATATGGCAACATATTTGGCAATTAGACAAAACAAATGTAGGCCTGCCCTACCACGCATCTTTATTAAGTAATTGAATGAAATAACACGACATTCCTGACAAGGGAACCTCCCCATCGCACCCCCCTCAGATTTAGTTATAAGTTGCACAGTGGATAGGCCTTGAAAAACTGAACACAGAACAATCGAGAAAACAGGAAGAAGTTGTGTGGAACTATGAAAAAATAAGCAAAATATACAAACTGAGTAGTCCATGCACAAGACAGGCAACATCAAGGACAGTGTGAGCTCAGGATTGCTGTGGTCCCGTGGTTACCGTGAGCAGCTGCGGAGTGAGAGGTCCTTGGTTCAAGAAGTTACAGGAAAAGCGGAAAAAATTACAAACAATCCTGTTGGAAGAGCATCCGCAACTGAACATTATAGCAGAAGTTGAAAATATCGCTTCAGTTGTAAATTACTTTATTTTCACACGACCGATTTCGGACTGTAATAAGCCCATCCTCAGGTGTCGTAGCTGTGCTGTGGTTCTCGAGCTCCGCGTGTACCAGACTCCCTGTTCTGCGCTCATAGGCAGCACATCACGCCTGGTACACGTGCCGCTCGAGGACCAAAGCACAGCTACAACACCTAAGATGGGCTCATAACAGTCCGAAACCGATCGTGTGAAAATAAAGTAATTTAAAACTGAAGCGGTATTTTCAACCTCTGCAGAAAATGAATTACCCTGCAAGAAGAAGTGATATGTAAATGGTATTAATGGCAGATCTGAAAGAAGGGAATGGTGGGAGAAGGCCGCTATGCAACTTTCCACTTGTAAACGTCGCTTAATCACACCGTATCAGCTCAAAATACTATTGCCAGTGCCAGGCAGTTCACGTTTCTCTTACTATTTTTTTTATTTGCTACAATGTGTTTTTCTCAGCGATTCTGCTAGAAGTGTTTAAAGTTGGTGCATAGGAGCTGTTAGGCCATCATATTTACCTTCATTTCTGTATTATAAAGTTTTTCACTTCTACGGGGCTTTCAAGCCGTCGAAGCTACATTTCAGGTCTCGTGTAGGTACATGACAGAAACTGAGTTGGCAATTCTGGCACTAGCAAGCTTTGCTATTTTGAAAGATGCACCCAAGGTGAAACTCCAGCATCTCATGTGTCACCTGTTTCACAAAACCATAAATAATTTCCCGTAATATAGTAGATTTTTATGAATAATTTGTATTTCCATATTATTCTCACACATTTCCATTTGTCCAAAAACTTCATTGTCTTTTTAATTCATCCTTTTTGTGCCACGTCAAAATTCAAGATTTTTACCACTCCCAAAAACATGCCGCTCTAGCGCTTTGGACGGTGGCATGGTCGCTCCTCCCCCTCCCTTCAACCACAGACTCGATTTACATATTTTATATTACTTTAACAGACAGGTTTCGCTACAGTAGTTAAGTTCGTCCCTCACACACATCAAAGTCTGATTCAATCAGTCATATTAACATCACACATATGCTTGCGTGCGTTACTTTGAAAGTCCGATTCCTTGAAGAGTCACCTTGTGTAAAATCTTTTTATTACTATCGATTACACGCTGGCGTAAAAAATTGAAGCACCAAAACATATCTAATGTAGAGTACTCAGATTCCGAGAATACATTTGCCTCGGTAACATACTCGTACTTCAGTGATTAACACTGCAAGATCACAGGTTAATGTAAGCACGAGATAAACCGTTACAGATATGAAATGCTGGTACATTAATAACCGGTATAACCAACAGAATGTAGAATGCAAGGATGTAAACGTGCACGCGTTATGTTGTACACGTGCCGGATGTCAGTTTGTGCGCTGCAGTTCCATGCCTGTTGCACGGGTTCGGTCAGTACAGGGACGGTTAATGTTGTTTGTGGACAACACGGTACTTCTCGCCCGATGATGTCCGTATGTGCTCGATTGGAGGCAGGTCTGGTTATCGAGCAGGCGAAGGCAACATATCGGCAATCTGTAGAGCATGTTAGGTTACAACAGCCGTGGGCGAGTGTTATACTGCTGGAAGACACCCCCTTGAATGTTTTTCATGGAATTGCAGCAAAGCAGGTCGAATCACCAGACTGGCGTACAATCTTACTGTCAGAGTGCGTGGGATAACCACGAAAGTGCTCCTGCTGTTCGTACGAAATCGCACTCCAGAACATAACTTCTGCTGTAGGTCCATTGTATCTAGCATGCAGACAGTTTGGTTGCAGGGCCTCAACCAGCCTGCTTGTAACCAACACACGTCCACCACTCGTACCCTTTCATCAGAAAAAACAATAGACGTTTACCCTGTTCTCGAACGAGCTCTCTCTTAACACCGCTGAAGTCGGAAATTGCGGTGATATGGGGTCAGTGGAACGCGTGCTACAAGGTATCTGGCTCGGAGCTGTCCTTGGTGTAACGGATTTGTAATAGTTCGTTGTGTCATTGTGGTGCCAACTGCTGCTCAAACTGTAGCTGCAGATGCAGCGCGATGTGCCAGAACCATACGCCGAACACGATGGTCTTATGTAAGCGTAGGCTTCCGCGGCCGTTGTCTTCTTCAATAAAATTCTTCAGGGTATCAGACCGCATCGTCATAATTTAAAATGCGCTGGCCGAAACGTTGGCGCATTTTAAATTATGACGATGCGGTCTGATACCCTGAAGAATTTTATTGATGACGATGGTCTTACCTCTCAGTAGCGCCACGTGGCCTCCCGGAACCCGGTCTTCTTGCGAGCGTACATTCTCTTGGCCACCACTGCCAGCAATTATGTACAACCGCTACACTTCTGTCACGTCTTTCTGCAATATCACAGAAGAGACATCCAGCTTCTAGTAGCCCTATTACATGACTTCGTTCGAACTCCATGTGTTGATAGTTGCGACTTTGTTGCCATATAAGCATTCTTCACTAACACCAACTCACCAAGTCCAATCTCAAAGCTAACAAACGTTCACGAGCGTTCCAGAGTGTATTTCAAGCAAACCTGATTTGCACCCTCATAGTAGTGCTACTAGCGCCGTTCTCATGCAACCGGCGTGAAATTTGTATAAATATTATCTTTCAGATGTATAAAGACGACTTACCAACTTTCGTTCATGTCGCTCAACTCCTTCCTCGTGTTGCGATCTTTTATCCAACAGCGTATTATACTGTTACTGAAGTTTATTTGTAGGAGAGCTCACAAGAAGGTTTAAGCCCCAAATGTTTGAGTGTCGTAAAAGAAATCTTTCATGATCTTCGCTAATTTTGCGATTTTTCATTAATATCGGAGATGGAGAAGGGAAACACTGGTAACAAAGATGAGGGTGATGGTACAGGGTGACAATTATTGAAATGTATGAAAAAAACGTAAATTGGTTACAAACTACGCCGTGCACACACTTTATTCAACATGTAAACGTCACTATAGATATTCGGATAAAGACTATGACATGTTCGATATGACATAGCGATGATGTGGCGCAAAGGAATAGCGAAATACTACATGACCCGCTGAAGTGTGGTAACATCAATGCTGTCGATGACCTCCTGAATGACTGTTTTCAACTCGGTATGGTTTTGGGGTTATTGCTACACACATTGTCATTAATATAGCCCCACAGAGAAGAGTCGCATATCTTCAGATCCGGAGAATATGGCGCCTAACCGACGCCTATGCCAGTGTCCTCTGGGTATCCCAGAGCCAGAATGCGGTCTCCAAAGTGCTCCTCCAGGACACCAAACATTCTCCTGCTTCGATTGGGTAGAGCTTTTACATGAACCACATCTTGTCGAAATCAGGGTCACTTCGGATAATGGGGATGTAATCATCTTCCAAAACCTTCATGTTCGGTAGTCACCGTCCATCAAGGAATATCGCACCGATTATTCCTTGACTGGACATTGCACACTACACAGTCGTCCGTTGAGGGTGAGAGGCTTCTCGCGAAATGAGGGTTCTCAGTCCAGAAATGTGTCAATTTTTCTTATTGACGAACCCATCCAAATGAAAGTGGTCATCGTCGCTAAACCAAATTTCACGCACATACTAATTCCCATCATGCCCCGCGGCCAACCGTGCAGTTTGAATGTCCTAACGCAGATCGTTCAGACGTTGCGACGATTTTATTTCATACAGTTCAATAATTGTTACCCTGTAAGTATGCACTTAGATTTACTGTTGTTACATGGCCGTTGCTGTTGTGCGCAAAGGTATTTAAGGCACTGCGTTTGCACCCCCATCCCCCACCTCCCCATCCACACACACACTGTGACATGTTTACTTCTGCCAAGCTTCTGTCAATAATTTTGGCGTCGAAATTATGTCATTACCTAATCGCCATAAATGAAATTATTATAGACAATGCCAAGTAGAGATGCTGGAAGCATATTTTTCACACTGTTCGCTATACACTACCGCATCTGTGCGCTTCATTGCCAAATGATCTAATAAAGACAGTTCAACCAATATCACTTTTAAAGTGGAACCATTCGCAGTTATACTTATCAATGAAGCCCGAAAAAGTATGAATTTTTCAACATCCGTTATGATAAAATAACAAAACTGAAAGAAATATGTGGTATTTGCGTTAAAATAGGTAGACCAAATTATATGCATTCGTTTCGTTTTTATCCATCAAACAGGAATTTTTATATCTTGTTAGAAAACCTACAGTGGAATTCGTACGCGAGTTGTCGAAATACTTTTTTTTCTAATTGTAGTATAATGATTATATATTAACCTACATGCACAAAACGAAACAGATTCCTAACATTAGACTGAACGAAAACCTTCAGAATTGTCCAGTGTCATAATAACTTTAGTAATTTTCAATTGCATTACAGAAAATAAGATATGTTTAGTTGTAGCAATATTATCTAGTAATATGTGGAAACCACATTTGTGGAATGGCCTTATTTATTGATTTCATTGTTAATAATTGGTGAAACACGATGCTTACAAGGATAAAGCACATCTTTTTCCTTGTACACATTACCCAAGTTTCTTCAGCATCTTAAGTTGCCCCATACGAATCTTCAGTTTACGACAGAGGCGGAAAAAATACGGTGAACGAAGAGTTAAGGATGATTCGGTAGTAAGAAAACCACTGGAGCGCTGGAACACAGTCTGCGTTGCAAGTCGATCCATACCAATCTATTTTGATGGGCTACATGTTATCACGACCCTCCGGAAGACAATGGTATAGTGCATCACTGTTTTAGAGATTGAGCCTCGCTTCCCGTCCTGCAAGCCCTCCGGATTGGGTTTCAAGTCTGAATACGGTTCGTATTCGGGAAAACCAATTAACTGCGCATTCGAGCAGAGCCAAGTACAGTCAAAAAACATCTTGAAAAAATGGAGTCACCAGTCTCCATTCTGTACTTCGGTGATAATTCTGAAAGAAACGGAAAAATTCGTGGCAGATACAAAATCAAATTTATTTGTCATCGACCTGTGAAAATGAGAAACTTGCTGCGACCTGACAAATACTGTGGAAGCCTTGAAAGCGTGTATGAGATTTCATGTTAATGTGGAATGTCGTATATTAGCTGTATGTGTCATTAATGGTAAGGCTGCTGCTATTAACACGTCTGGACCAGTAACATAAATATGACATAACCAAAGATTGTCTTAGTCAGCTCATCAGTTGATGTAAGAGAAGAGGAAGGATGTATATTCGACTTCCCTTCTCCTTCTACTGCATGATAAAGGTGACACTAGATATTCACATGGCAGACGATATCAACAATAAGAGTTCTGTGTTCCACTTCGGCACAGGGAGAAAACTGGTTTCAGATCATGACGAAGGAGTAAAGAATTTCCTGCAGCGGTAGCGTCACAGCATAGTGGAGGACCCACGTAGCGACCGACGGTGGCTCCACTCTCTGCTCGAGCGTCTGCTTTCAGAAGCGGGGCTGGTGGCCCTGCACACTCGCGGAAGCCCTCAGTTGGGTCACCACTAATGGTCTCTCGACACGCTACCATCGTCCGGCTGGTAACAACGCCTTCGCGCATGCTCTGCTTCCGTATACGGCTTCCAGTAGAAAAACTTCACAGCACGGACACCGGCAGTTGCTAGCTCCCAGTTGCCACCAGAAGCGACCACAGGGAAATATTGGGCACTTTCCTGGGTGAAATATTGTGAGAATAACAACGTAATCTTACAACAAACGCGAGGATCATACGTTTCATAGAATTACTGGACAACTCAGAGTTGCCCCATCTGGAAGTTCAGTTCTCGCACAACCAGCAAACGTCATTCTGGTAAGAAAAGTGGATAGTGAAAGTGCAAGGAATGCACGATTTTCTCAAGAAGGTATGTAACTGAGTGCTTTCAACAGCTTTCGCCATGGATTTACAACAATCAAACAATGATTTTAAATTGAGCTACATTTATGCAAGTGATATACGTTTGTAATTGTGAAAAGAGCAAATAAGTCTCATTGTTTCGTTATTCCGCAAGTTTACTAAACACAACAGATCCAAATAACAGAGACTTTAATCATCAATAATATATTCTCCTGTACTATTTACAAAAGTCTGTCTACGCAGGGGCAACTTCTCGATTCCGCGACTGTAGAAATCACGTGATTTTGAAGCGAAGAAATCGTCGAGCCGTGTTTGGAGCTCATTTTAATCAGGAATGGAAAGTACTTGAAGGTTATTCAATAGAGAGCGGAAAAGGCGAAACTCTGAGTGCGCAAGATCACTTAAATAAGGCCGGTGCGCAATGACTTCCCAACCCAACTCCCGTATAATGTTTTTTGTCAGTCTAGCAGAACCTCGGAGGGCGTTATCGTGGAGTAGCATCATTTCACGCAGTCATCCCGGTCGTTGTTCATGGAATGCGTCTCCAAGACGTCTCAGTTGTTGACAATAAATGACAGCAGCGGTTATTACCCCTCGGGGAAGCAATTCGTAGTACAGCACACCGTCGCTGTTCCACCAGATGCATAACATTAACTTTTATGAACGTTCTCAGGTCATTATACGGGGAGTTGCTGCTTTGCTTGGGCCGAACCATTCCATTCTTTACCTTATGTTAGCATAAAGGCACCATATATCGTCACCAGTAACGATACAGTGTCGGACTGGTCAGTGATGTTCACGAGCCAATTGAAAACGGGGAAACGGAGGCGCACATATCGCCATCCACTGCTTTTTATGCGATTGGGTGTTAGAGCATGCGGTACCCTTACACCCGATATTTGAACCTTCCTCATTGCATGCAAATGTCGCACGATGGTGGAATGATTCCAGTTCTTCAGATCGTCCAGTGCTAGAATACACCGACATGGATCACTGTGGACTAATGCGTCCAAACGATCTTCATCAAAGCCTCTAAGTCTTCCTGAACGTGGAGAACCGAAAGTCTTCCTTAAAAAAATAAAAGGTTCTTGCCGTGGTCTGTGCAATGGCATTGTCCTCATACAGGGTGCAAATGTTCCTGACTGCTTCTGCTGCTCTGTCACCCCTCTCTTGAGCTCACGAGGAGGAATAAATTGCAAATGTTACGATTTCTCTACTTGGCGCTCCATTTTTTAACGTCCACAGCTCCACTCACTATCTCATAATGACAAAATGTAAACTCAAGTAGAAACATTCAAATATAAGAAATGTCAGTCTACAAATAAACCCATAACAACAGGATTACCTACATGCAAAACACAAACGCTACGAACTTATGCACCAAACTAATTTGATTCTCAATGCCGTATTTGCCAATTCTAAACGCTACTTTTAAGACTGTTACTTCGGACCAGGCGGGTACAGCGTAATGAAACACGAGATTACCATTTTAAATATATAAAAATACCGCGCTCATAAGAGAAACCATGGTTATGTGAAGTATTTAGTTGCAGAAGAAACACATAATTCATAGCTACAGCATAGCGAAGTAGCCTGGCTATCATATTCTGTTCATTGCAAGCGTCAACTACACTTCAAGTATTTAATACTTCATCAACATAAGCTGCAAGTCACACGGACAGGGTTATATTGGTTATTTTACGACATCCTTAATATTATAAAAGTTTTCATAAAATGTGATACAATTGTAAATATTCTCTCATGATTCTCAGAAATTTTAACCTGTCTAAGTACTAATTAACTGCAGTGACTGGGGAGAGGGCAATAACGTCTTACCAGTTTTGACACAGGAAAGACAATTGGGAAACAACGAGGATTACAGAACATCCTCGATTTCAAGTTTCTTTCTGAAAATTGTAGCTTCTAGTCTTGAAGAAGGAAAATTGTATAAAGGTTTTATGATTTTATCGCTTCCGGTCACGCAGTGTGACAAAAGAAAGTGTTAATGACGTCGACTTCGTTACTGCTTGAATCTGACATGACGCTTTGGGAATAAATCAATAAAGTAATCCAACTGCATTATGATCCGATTTCTCATTTTATGCACTTACACTGCTTGGAAAACTCCACCTATCGGCATAGCTGTTAAAATTCGATGACTAGAGAGAATATGCTCTTGGGATAATGAAACTATGGTAAAGATTGTGCTTATACCAGTAGTGAGAGTAGACGGAAAGAGGATGAAGATATTCTGGAATAAATTTTTGATTATTGAAATAGAACATCACGATCGACCTCTCATTTTTTGCTCAGCATCTGAACTGGAGTGCACTGAAGTTTTTTTTTTAGTGTTTTCAACGACTTGCGTGTTCAACATTCAGATAGAGTGTAAATAGAATAAATGTGATGTTCTCTCAACTTTTCTTGTACGCATCACCATACCCACAGTAACAATGAGCTAAGTAGCGAAACTTCTTTCGCTCTCCACTTCTGGATGCGTTAATTACGTATCAATCACAAATTCGGTCTCTCAAATATTTTTTTCCTGAATGGCTGCTGAATGCTCGATTCTATTGAACAGTAATCCTGTGTTCGAAAACAACTTGTAATCGTCTACTAGAATCCTATGAGAATGTCTATATATAGCGATCATTTTAACGTATTGTGAAGCCTTTTGCCAAAATGGGTCAAAATTTCTTTGACACTAAAATATTCATTAGATACATTAATCACGGCGTTGAAACGGGTGTCTGAATTCACAGAGTGCAAGTATTTATCATGCATGTAAAGGTGCTATAGTAGATACATATAATACCTTTCGAAAAATAAATGATCTTTGTCAAAGATCGTGATATGTGGTTTTTTTGTAGTATGTGTTATCCCACGTAAACTGTGGCGTCCACTATTAGACTCCGGGCGCCGACCAGTATTAGCAAAGCTGCTCACTCACTATTGGTGCAAGGCACGTTATCAGCGGAAAGATTGACTTTGACACCTGTCAGACGTCATACTGCGGCATTCTCATTTCCAAATGCAAGTCTGTGTAGCTCTTTGAGTTATAACTGAACAAAATTATAGCCATTTGCTTAATTATATACGAATTTATTTACGGGAGTTGTTGTGTTATATATTCTTCTGGTGTTTGTTGTCAGACTCTGACGTGGTCACACTGGTTAAATTTTGAAGAAAAAACTGTTCTTTTGGATTTAAATAATGGAAAACCACGAACAAAATTACGCAAAGTATATTTCTGAGAATCGTTTTCTTGACAGCTTGACTCATTGTATTGTTTTAGGTTTTAAGATGAGACAGTTTTTACTAACATCACTTGAAAAATAAGAGGATTCAATTCACATTACATCTCAGTTGTACTGAAATAACTGATAAAGTTTTTATCGTTTTGTTATATAGGGACAACTGGAGAAAGTTTATGTTTAATTTACACTCGTTTGCCGTGGTCGGATCGGATGAACTTCATGCTGTTGTAAACAATTTATAAGAATCTTCTGTCATGTAACCAGACACTAAAACAGGAAAGGATACTGTGTGATGAATAGTTGAATCGAACCTGCAAAAGGAAGGCCAGAGGCCAAGCAGCATATCGGGTGACGGGAGATTACGATACGGTAGCAGAAAATCAGGTTGTGATACAGGCGACGAGGGGGGCAACCAGTACACTGCCACAGGATATTTGATCAAGTGCGGAAGGCAGGGGCGGAAATTACCTGCGGTTGAAGCGAGGGTCTGCTGGCGAGGCATACCACGCGTCATGCGACCCGCCGGGCAGCCCGCGGCTCTTGCATTCCAAGGGGCTCACAGCATATTAATACAGCCTGTTTAATGCTGATGCATATTAATAAGGCATCCACGCTCGTGGGTAGTTAACTCGGTGTCCCTCAGCTTGGAGGTCACAGATTCGAATCCTAGAGATGCTGAAAGTTCATTGTTATAATGAAGCCGCCAAGAGATTGAGGGTTTTATTTATTATTCATTACATTTTGCGATAATGCATTTGCCTGGTGGCGGGGTTAATATAGACGACTGTCATGGATCTCCTATGTGAATCTCCGTTCGTGGTGTTCAGAATCATTCGTGCTGTTGTGCCGCAAATACTTTACTTGGCACAGCTAAATTAAAATGAAGTTGTCACCATTGGCTAATGCAAGGAGCTCTGTGGAAGCAGGTCAAACGGAGGCCGGGGAGGTGGTTTTACATTAGCAGTCTATGCTAACGCTGTAAGTTCTGCCATCCAAGCCTCGGGGTACTAGCCACACATTCGTGCACCGACGACGAAGCCAGCGCCGCAATATCATTAAGGTAGTGAAAAGGCAGCAGTCACTGTAGACTTGAGGATCTGATTTCCACGCGGCCTGTCACTGTGGCTCTGATGTCGCTTACTTGATGAGAAACGACGCCTTGGAAAACTGCGACGAGCCGAGCCGTTTAAAATCTATCCATTTGAGACGCTTAGGGCAGTCACGGCCTGCCAAAAAGCAACGAGAGGAAGCCTACGCCGGTCATCGTCCTGAAATGGGTCATCTAGCTGTGGCTGCTGAAGGCTGTTTCATCTAATCTGCGGGTCTGCCTGCTGCGCCTAAATCCAGACGCATCTGAACGTTGAACTGGTGCTTTCCAGTCGGAAGGCCACCTACTGGCTGACTTCCACCAGCTGTGGGTCCACGTTGGGGTCCCTGGTTCGTGACTCTCCTGCCTAGCTGCTTTGTTGCTTTGTTCTGACAAACTCTAAGGCTCCTGATTCGCCCTATATGGGCAGACCTCACTCCTGCCAGTAGCTGTCACTGTCACCTTTGGTGTGGCACACATTTCGACTCTCCATGCTTGGGCGTACCATACACGGAGATGTGCACCAACGCCAGCAAGCGTGGAAATTCGTTCCGTAGACGCCTGCCGCAGCCCCACGTTGCCAGTGCTGGAGTCCTGACTCGGCAGTTCCTTGTCAAACCCGAGAATAAGATAGAAACAACACCTCTTGTATATGCGCTTATAATAAACATTGGAGTGATCCTTTCACTCTGCAGGGACACAGAGCTTTAATCTTAGTGGAAATAACCTTACAGCACCTTGTCTGCAGCATTTCAAGTCGGAGTAATGTTGAGGGTAAGGGTTTCAGTGCCATTTTCTCTCTGGAAGAAGAAGAGGGGAGGGCTGCTCCTGGAAGCTACAATGTGCAGCATTTGTGGTGGTTGAGAAATCCGAGGTATTGATGCTTTGAGATTAGATGTGAATCGTAGTCGAGATAGCTCGGCTAGAACAACCGCTGCCTGCAAAACATTAAATACTGTAATTGTAGCCAAGGGTCGTTTCCAGATTTAATCTGTCAAGAAATTTAACTTTTCACACCGATTCACACGATGCAGTAGCACTACTTCATTTTCACTAGTAGGAGTAAAGACAAGGGCGATTTGCCTCATTTAGGGATTATGAGGGTGTTCTGAAAAGTAATGCCTCAAATTTCCTTTTCGTAAACTCTTAAGGCTTTTCAGATAAAACAGACTTTATTAACATTCTATATCTGAACTCTTCCTGCCTACGTATTTCCAGCCCTCTGCCGCTAGAGGGCTCGGAATTGCAGCGTGTAACATGGCGTTGTGTAACGTAACTATACCAGTGTGTTAGAAACAGCGTGCTGTAATCGAGTTTCGAATTCAAAGAGTTCATCCACACATGGAGCACCTTCTCCTTTAACATGATAATGCCAGAGCACACACGAGGGCGTCGATCTCTGCAACAATCGGACGTCTTGGGTTCACTGTCATCGACCATCACCCATACGGTCTCGACTTAGTCCCATACGATTTTCATCTGCTCCAAAACTTAAAGAATCCGGTTGAGGACATCACATTGTAATGATGAGGTAGTGCAAGCAGAGGTGAAGTTCTGACTCCGTCAACAGTCCAACACTCTACAGTGGTGGTATCAACAAACTGGTCTCTCGTTGGCAGGAATTGTTTATGTCTACATAGCCACCCTAGCGTTCATCACCAGGGTGGCTATGTAGACATGAAGGCAAGTAGTGCAACGTGAAACATCATATTAGCACTAGCTCAGTTCGCTACGTAGCCTTTCATAAACAAACATTTTAACGTCTGTTCCACACCTATAGTTCGTAGGATTCCTCTATCGTCAAGGATATAACGAAGCGGTGTCCTAATTGACGCGCAGTCATTTTGATTTCAGTGTTTTATTTTTCCCCAAGATAATTAATTGACCGGGAGTCATCGAATCAAACAGAACTGATATATGCGTTTCCCTAAGGAAGTTTTATAAGCCCTGTACTGTTAATAACCTCCATAAACAATTTACGAGACCTTCTGAGCTGCCGTCTTAGAGTTTTGTCATATGATGCTATCTTTTACCGTCTAGTAAAGTCATCAGAACATTAAAATGATTTGAAAATTAATTTAAACAAGTTATGGGTATGGTGCAGTTGACTCTAAACGATAAAATGTGTGACATCCTTCACATAAGTACTGAAATAATGCGCAAAATTTCGGTTATACGGTTAATCACACAAATTTAAAGATTATCCGTTCAACCAAATATCTAGGGATTTCAATTACGAACAATTTAAATCGGAACCATCACATGGAAAATGTTGTTGGGAAGCGAGCGAAAGACTGTGTTTCATTGGTAGAACACTTATGGGATCTTTTCCAGATAGGACCGACGGAAGACTTGGAAAAGTTCGGGGTAGGACAGGCCGATGTGTTATCGCGAAGTATGGCAAAGTGTTTCACGGCTGTGCTACCCGAGTTATGGTGACGATCATTAAAACGTTTACTTTTTCTTTTGGGCGAGATCTTTTCACGAAATTTCAATCCTCCGAGAGTTTTTTTTTGTTTTTTTTTACTCCCACCTGCGTAGGGAGGAATGACCACCGTAATAAATTAAGAGGAAGCAGAGATGGTACGAGGTGATTCAGCTGTTCATTTTCGCCACGTTATTAGAGAGCGCAGTGGTTGAAATATAGTCCTAAAGTGCTTTTGTGAACCCACTTCCAAGCAGCTAGGAGTGCACTGTGTGGTTTTTGTCTAGTTGTAGATGTAGATCATTCCAATTAACTGCCAGGATGTATTTTTCAAAAATGTGTCTTGCAAAAAGGTATAGGCCAATTTCTTGTCTCGTTCCTGTCCGTCTAAAGCTCTGTCTGCTTTCAACTCGATTTCGACGAGACGTTAAGTTATACCTTCCCTCCCTTTCTATTAGCACCATTTCCTGACACTTAAACGCAGCACACATTTAGCAGAACATACAAAAATTTAAAGAACAGTACAGGCCTGTGTACATGGTCTCAGAAAATAGGTAGACGTATATTTTCATAATACGATGTGCCTACACCCACCACTGATAAACGGCAAACGATGTTGAATCTACGAAATACGATTCGTGAAACAGCAGCGAGTACCGGAAAGGTTTCCACTTCTTTGTCTAGAATGTGTTTGTTTTAAAATAAGTCTGTTTACGATTCTTCTGTTTCCCGAGCGTGACGTTACACATCCACTTTGTATACCTTTCTTACCGTTCAATTTCATGTAGTAAACTGACATGCAGAATTTTTTATCCCGAACCATTAAAGGGAAATAGCTATCTAGTCTCTGATGGGGATACTGCACTTTTCCGTGATTGGGTTAATGTTCTCCTTGTTTGATGACAGATACAAGGAACACATGAGAGCCTGGAAATATGGGACAAACCACTCCACATTTGCAGAACACCTAAGTAAAAATGACCACAAACCAACGACTAGAAGAGATGACATGAAAATAATTAGAATCAACAATAAAAAACACCTCCTGACCATACAAGAAAATTACCACATACATAAAACCAAAGCACAGGGGAAAGTCCTGTTGAATGAGCAAGTACACATGCCAACCAATTCATTATTTACACTAATAGATAAAATAATAGAATAACGTTCGGAAAAAGTATTAATATAATAATACTGTCCAGTGTAATAATAATAGAACCCAACATCTGTACACTCAATCATCCATGAACCCCTCCACAGAATATTGAAACGAAAAGTCAAAACAGCTGTCACCAAAGTTTTCATCCACTCGCTAACAGCTAATAAAACCGCCCCCCCCCCCAAAAAAGGGATGGCTCTATTCCCCCCCTCTCTCACTCATACACACACACACACACACACACACACACACACACACACACACACACGGTATAATCACAAATAGAAGCTATTAACGAACATATACTTCGTTACCAGAATGAGATTTTCACTCTGCAGCGGAGTGTGCGCTGATATGAAACTTCCTGGCAGATTAAAACTGTGTGGCGGACCGAGACTCGAACTCGGGACCTTTGCCTTTTGCAGGCAAGTGCTCTACCAACTGAGCTACCCAAGCACAACTCAAGCCCTGTCCTCACAGCTTTACTTCCGCCTTGGTAGAGCACTTGCCCGCGAAAGGCAAAGGTCCCGAGTTCGAGTCTCGGTCCGGCATACAGTTTTAATCTGCTAGGAAGTTTCATATACTTCGTTAGGTTGGCAACAAATAGGTATACATACCAAAGAAGATGAACACGTAATGGAGTCGCAATAGCCGGCCAGGGTGGCCGAGCGGTTCTAGGCGCTACAGTGTGGAACCACGCGACCGCTACGGTCGCAGGTTCGAATCCTGCCTCGGGCATGGATGTGTGTGATGTCCTTAGGTTAGTTAGGTTTAAGTAGTTCTAAGTTCTAGGGGACTGATGACCTTAGAAGTTAAGTCCCATAGTGCTCAGAGCCATTTGAACCATTTTTTTTAGAGTCGCAATATTTATGCTGTGAAAAGAATAGTTGTATCGAATGACAAAAGAACAATAGTCCACCACAAAAAAGAGTGAGAAACATGGTGAACAGTGTGTGGAAGGCGAGAACACACGGATGTGATTATATGGCAGTGATAAAAGTGGTAGTGCGACCTTCAGACCAGATGTGAGGAAACGCTGATCAGCAAATCGTAAGTAATAATTTTTTAACAAAAAATCGCGAAGTGAACTGTTTGAAAATCTATAACTGACACAAATGTATCGTTATAGATCCCACCGATGATGCCTTAGAACAGGAGAAGGCGAAACACGTATGGGATAAATAAAGTAACTAGCAGCAGCAAAAGGCAGTTTTATTTACAAAACTAATTGCCTTTCATTTCGTTGCAAAGACAGATCATACCTCCATGAATTTCATTATTTTACATCATCTGAATTTATGTAGACTTATTAATTTTCTGTGGGTACTTGCCCATCACGTGTCCATCAGTTTAGAGCCATCCTTTCCTGCTCTTGATTTATGAGTAGATTTCTCTCTTCTGAGTGCAACTAATAATTTGTATGGGTGATTACAGATTAACTCATGTTTTCAGAATTAAAAAAAAACCTTAATGACTCTTCAGTCACCGTCCAGCGTCATGTTTTGAGTCTGTATGCTATCTGAATGCAATCCAAACAGTCCCTCGACGTTGTTCATGTATATGTAAAATGGTCAAATCCATATGTGAAAAGTTTCTGCTAGTTAACGATTTTTATTTTTTTTTTGTCCTTGTCTATGTTTTTGGTTGATTCCACAACCCACATAGGCGAAACTCCCTGGTACTACCCAGTGCTCTCTAGATTCTCTCTGTCATTCAGCTACTTAGCTTGGAATAGATGAATCTCTGCATGAATTTTGTGTAAATGATTGTTATAACCACAGCTTCTGCTCCTGTCCCTCAGATTCTCATAAAGTTGTCTGCACCTAATTAAGTTTTAACGATATAATTTCACTGTCTGTTAAGATAGTTTACTATTTAAGAGGCCAGTTTTCGTCTATGAAATGGCAATTTACTGTTGAATTTTGTTTCGTGGGTCTGCATGCCACTAGAAGGGCTATGCATAGAAATGTTAGTTAATAAATCAGCCTTGCAGTCAATGGACTTTTGCATAGATGATCACAACCAACATGTCACTTCCTCTTCCCTTTCCCAATTACTTTGAGGACCCCCCCCCCCCCCCAAAAGCAAGAATAGATGGCCTTGAGCTACGAAAATAATGAGTGTTAACGAGAACTTCTTAGAGTACAAATCAGCGATTTTTCGTGATGCTATATGCTCCTGTTGCCTGTATGCCTACTGAATAGTCAGTTGAATCGTAAAGTCTTTATCTATTGCACGTCAGAAATAAATCTCGTAATGGATAAGGTATTGAGCCTTTGTCCCCCTATGTCTTACGTATATTCTTTTTATTGACATACGAGGTGGTGCAGAGCACAACGTGAGTGAAACTTAATTGTTGCAAGAACAACATGTCTTATCAAAAATGAAAGGTGAATGAGATTAAATTATATTGGCGATAAATTTCCCAGAAACCATGCGGATTTCAATGGGTGTGCAGTGTGTGGTGTCTACTCTGTTGGAAATGTCTGACAGAACACACACAAACACAAAAACACACACACACACACACACACACACACACACACACACACACACACAATATTGTTGATAGTTAAGTGGGTGGTATTTGTTTTTAAGGTAACCATACCATCTTAAATTTTTGCATTAGTGTTGAAACTTTTCATGGTAATATTTATACTATTCATAATTTGGTCTGGACAGATGCTATCACAATATTCTCAGTAGTCTAAACATTACAGCAGATGTCACGTATTCTCAGTGTATTCAGTAGGAATCATATGATAATGATGTTTTCCACTTTGTAGTGTGTGAGGTTGTGTGATATGAGTAGACATTGAAGAAAGATATAAATGGAGATAATTGTAGAGTTTCGTTTCAGAGGAGTTTAAGTCAGAACCCATGGTTCAAAATGGAGTGACGAGAATGGTACCTGAGGTTTTACAGAGAGATACAAAAATTTAGGATGAATCTTCTGTTGCATTCTTAGAAGCGTAACATGTAGAAATTTTGTGAAATATTTCGTAGTTCATAAGATAATGATATTTAATGAATTTATATATATGCAAGGTTGGGAAGGGAGGGATTTTGTTGTAGTTTATAGCTGCACTTATTTGAAAAAGAAATATTATTCGAGAGGGGTGCTTAATTTTGTGTATGATGTGAAAGTTAGAGTAGTAATACCACCGGTAACGAAGAAGTGATGTGGAAATATTTATACTTTGGAGAAAAGCATTGTCGGCATAGAATAAAATTATATAAATTTCAATATTTTTATATCTTCGTAAACTCTATGTGTTTTTCATTAAATATATAGTTACTTAAATCAAATTTTCCATTCTGAATAAAATAACTTTCTAACAAACACTAAGTGTGTAATTATTACCATTTCTTCCTTTATTTATTTCAGAGAAATATACAGGAGGATCAGCAATTAAGCTGCATTACGTGTAACTTCTTTCTGTTCTAAAGAAACTTTGGAAAAAGAGACAGGTGTACAACAGGAGTAGATGAGCCATAGATGTACCCTGATTATGTGTTCTTTATGAAGGGTTCACCCCCTCCCCACCCCCACCCCCCAACAACGATGGACCTTGCCATTGGTGGGTAGGCTTGCGTGCCTCAGTGATACAGATAGCCGTACCGTAGGTGCAACCACAACGGAGGGGTTTCTTCTGAGAGGAGAGACAATCGTGTGGTTCCTGAAGACGGGCAGCAGCCTTATCAGCAGTTACAGGGCCAACGGTCTGGATGATTGACTGGTCTGGCCTTGTAACTTTAACCAAAACGGCCTTGATGTGCTGGTACTACGAACGGCTGAAAGCAATGGGAAACTACAGCTACAATTTTTCCCAAGGGCATGCAGCTTAACTCTATGGTTAAATGATGATGGCGCCCTCTTGGGTCAAATATTCTGGAGGTAAAATAGTCCCCGATTCGGGTTTCCAGGCAGGGACTACTCAGGAGGACGCCGTTATCAGGAGAAACAAAACTGGTGTTCTACGGATCGGGGCGACGAATGTCAGATCCCTTAAATGGGTAAGTAGATTAGAAAACTTAAAAAGGGAAATCGATAAGTTAAAGCTAGGTATAGTGAGAATCTGTGATGTTCGGTGGCAGGAGGAACAAGGCTTCTTCTGGTCATGTGAATACAGGGTTATAAATACAAAATCAAATAGGAGTAATGCAGAAGTAGGTCTAGAAATAAATAAAAAAAAGCACGGGTAAGCTACTACGAACAGCATAGTGTTTGCATTATTGTGGGCAAGATAGACACGAAGCCCACGCCTACCACAGTAGTACAAACATGGACGTTATATAGTTTAGACAAGATGCGAAGAGAAGCTTTCGAAATGTTATACTACAGAAGAATGCTGAATATTGGATGGGTAGATCACGTAAGTAATGACAAGGGTACTGAATAGAATTGGGGAGAAGAGAATTTGTTGCACAACTTGAGTAGAAGAAGGGATCGGTTGGTAGGACATGTTCTGAGTTATCAAGGGGTCATCAGTTTCGCATTGGAGGGCAGCGTGGAGGTAAAAATCGCAGAGGGAGACCAAGAGATGGATACACTAAGCAGATTCAGAAGGATGCAGGTTGCTGTAGATACTTGAAGATGAAGGAGTTTGCACAGCATAGAGTAGCATGGAGAGCCGCATAAAAACCATTCTCTGGACTGAAAACCACAAAAACAACAACATGAAGGGTTCAAAACTAGTCAAAGTAAAAGAAATTATAATAAAGTTGTAAATTAAGTTTGAAGAGCGCAAGCGTTTCCACACACCTCAGCTGAGTGGCGCTTCATCTCTGAAACCAAGTACCTACTGGCAACATTCGAAATGTATAGGGTGTGGAAAGGGATGTGCGTCACGCCGGCGCCTAGGAAATAGTGATTGGCTGCTTCTATACAGGGACATGTTTGAACTGCCCAACAAAAGTGTGTGGGTGGACAATGAGGCCGTTTTCCAAAGTGGGGGTCTTTGCCGTTTCATTCTCGTATGTGTGAATATGGCAGACACCTACTCTTCCTCGTGATACGCCACAGGAGGGTGCAAAGCGGGAGGGCTGAGAGAGTATAAACACCCTTGGCTGCTTTCGATCACGAATTTCCAGAATGGTTACGAACGATCCCTAATTGTTCTACTCTCTGTACCAGAGCAAAAACTGCGTTCGCAGTACACTCCAAAGGGATGCGATCATGTTCAGTGGAGTTGCAGGCCCAAGATATCTCTATAGAAGTGTTGAACGTCTGGGCGTGTCATGAGTATCAAAGTTTGTCAAGAACGTCATCCTGTGGCTCATTGCAGAGCGAGCTGTCGTTTTCAACCATGAAATGTGTGGGACTCAACGCTCCAAGGAGGGAGGTGTTTTCATTGACGCTCTTTATGCCACCTCCTGATGCCTTTTCGTGTCTATTTTGAGCGGTGCTTTGTCTGAAATGGTTTACTCGGCTATCTATTAGAAAACAGCGTAATTACAGTTTGGGCGTTTGGCTCTAATCTCCATTGCAGAGGTGTCAAGAGAAGGGGCAGAATGTGGGTAACAGCGACTGTAATGACCTTCCCGTGGTGTGACGCTTCCACGGTGGCGTTGGGCAGAATTGTGATGAAATTTAGTGCAAATGTGACACCATTAACCCGCCTTACGCGTCACATGAAATTCTGAGCTCTGGCCTTCTTTACTCTTGTGTCGATAGCTTGCTGTTTCAAGCGTCACCGAGCCCGAGGGTCGCAGGGGGCCACGCTTTTGCACCATTACACAGAAAGGTTGTAGGCACCTTTCAGCCAAATTTCAAACTTCTGCTTTGCATTGGGAGAAAATTACAAGCTTTTAAAAATGTAGCGCTTTAATTGTGTTGTGCTGTCTAATTTACAGGGCAAACAAAAAAATTGCATATACACTACATAAAAATGCTATTATAAAAAAAATACGACTTGTTGACAATTGCGCCACCACTGATCCAGCAACTTCACATTTGTGTTAGCAGTGATTGTCTCAAACCTGTCATTAGCTACTCCCATTCTTTGTGGAGTGAGTGGTAGCCTTGTACTAAATATTATACACGACGTAAGTCCTTAACCAACTTCATATCTCCAAACATTTTAGGGGCACACATGACTCTCGTGACAAAGCTGAGCGTAAACCATTCAATACTACCTCGAATGACACACGTGACTCTCGTGACAAAGCTGAGCGTAAACCATTTAATGCTATCTCGAACGACACTCTACCTGAACCATCATTGTGATGGTGATGATTTTCTATTTACCATTTTACGGAAGTTATCTCCATCTCCTAGTAAGGCATTTTGCAATGTAGCACGAAATCGCCACAGGACACTACACTACTACGAACACCACACAACATCTGGAAAGCTAGTTTATTTGGAACAAATTGATTTGCTGTGGTGCGGGAAAAAGTAATAATAAACACCTACCCTCCGAAACGTGAGAGAAGTTTCCTTTACCTTAAGTACCAAAACTCGGTCTCGTAAACTAACATAAGCCGGGAGAGCGGTGTGCTGACCACAAGCCCCTCCACATTCGCATCCAGTGACGCCTGTGGGCTGAGGATGACATGGCGGCCTTCATGGCCTATTCGGGTGGAGTTTCGTTTCACTAACAAAGCTGTGGTGAGAAGAGAAATTAGATGACAGTCAAGGCACCACTTACATATGGCTTTCAGCTGCAGCTGCGGTTGAGAATTTGCGAATAATGTGTTTCCAGCTCTCTTCTAGGGATGTATGTGTGTGCGTGTATGTGTATGTGTATGTGTGGGTGTGTGTGTGAGAGTGTTTGGTTACAAAGGTGCGTGTGTGTTGCAAATGCTGATTATGCGTTACAGCTGTAATATAAAAGGCTTGAGCGAGGAGTTAGGTAAAAACCCATCCAGGGATTGAGTCGTTTGCAAGGATAGAAGTAACAAATCGATCAGGTGCGTCGAATGACGACGAATTCGGTTCAGTACTAATGACTGACTTGGAGAGAGGAATATCAATGGAGCTACCATTGCTTCCGGCATCTATCAAAGGAAATCATTTGAAGCATGTGAACAACAGAGAAGTTGCCGTGACGTACTTGAGTCGGGTCAATGATATGAGCCCGATAATTTTTTAAGACTGAATTTCTTTAAAAAAGTATTGCACATGTGTTATGGCCAAAAGTCAAGCGCTGGTACGCCAGTCAGGATTGATAGTAAAGAGATGGCTGTGAGAACATTTCAGCCAAACGCACACTGACCGCCCCTCTCCAGGAAGACAACGCGACAGCAGCGACGCCTATGCGAAGAGGACATAAGCGCGGCGCCCGACTGGTCGAGGCCCAGTCGAACAGCAGCTTCAAGATCATACACTTGTATAGCAGCGACTTAGGAATCGTTTATGGTGAAGAAGCTCGTTTATTTCGTAGGTCGCCTTTTGCTTGCGACACATCTGTATAATCACAAAGTTAAGTATTGTAATCTTTTTAGTTTCTAATAAAACTCATTTATTCGATGTGTTGAAATTGTTTGTCAAGCGAACCGATGAGGCAGGCTTCCTAGACCCCAAATATTTGACGACTAGGCTGTATTTCACATATTTCACTAAACTTTCATATGTATAATGTCTTTTTCTCACACATTAGGGCACATAAGAGCATTAATCTCTCACCAAAACTTGTGAACTTATTGGTTGAAGGCATCACTTCTATAACGGAATATCGTATTTAAAGTTAATCTGTTTGGGGGCTATAAAAATGACTACGAATTTATGCAAAATCTACTTTACTGACAACATTTACATTCCCAAAAACAAAGACAGGCAGAATTTGTGTTAAATACATTATGATAGAATACCGCAAATAACTAACAGGTGGTTTAAGACCACAATGGATAAGGATCTTGGGTGGCAGAAGTGAGTCAGGTACTCTGGCCTTAAAAATGTGGATAATGCAAAATGAGTTAGTCTGACGCTGAGCAGACTTCGACTGTTCAGAACTACAGAAGGTTATATTTGTGCAGCTGAGAGCAAGTGGCGATTGGAATTTCTACAGCCTGACAAGGCCGGAGCAGTTATACGTGGCTTCGTGCAGCGATGTAACTTGCAGCTGGAGAGATGTGTGCGGCGGAGGATAGGCGTCAGGGGCATCTGTGAATCGATCGCAGCCACGAAAGAAATGCAAAATCTCACGATCTAGCATTCAGGCAGACGGATCGCAATTTACTCTCTACCAGAGCCCTGAAATCACGGTAGATTTCAGTGTGTGACACTCCCGTTTGCTGGTCGTACCAAGGACCAATTTGGCTCACTTATACGACAGAGCGACCGCTACGGTCGCAGGTTCGAATCCTGCCTCGGACATGGATGTGTGTGATGTCCTTAGGTTTGTTAGGTTTAAGTAGTTCTAAGTTCTAGGGGACTGATGACCTCAGAAGTTAAGTCCCATACTGCTCAGAGCCATTTGAACCATTTTACGACAGAGCAAGGATACCAAACGTCAAGTCTGGTAAACAAAAAACGAGTAAGTCTGTCCTCGGAGAAACAGTAGTCCTCGACGTTTGAAGTCACACTGGTGGTACAGGAACAACTTCACCACAGGCTCCCCAGTCTAACTACTTCTAAGTGAAGTTAGTCTTGGGTCAGGTCCCAAGTAACAGCCACACATTCCAGAGCTTCAACCAGAAGTTGCTTCCAGACCGAAGTCCAGAGCCCAAGTGCCTCGCACCTCACCCACTGCACGAACGACATCGCCTTCACTCCGTCTTGAGCCAATCACAGGGCTTTAGAGGCACTAAATCTCCCCTCCTATATGGCAGCACAAACTCATGTGGAGCCAGAGCAAGAGTTAAGAAACCTGCGTCTCTGGAAAAAAAGAAAGCGCCAATTTCTGGTTTTTTAACTTCCGCGGTGGGAGATGTTTTTCTCTGAAGTCGAGTCACTTGCCACAGCAACAAGCAAATAGATACAATCTTAATGATCTTCATCTAAATTGCCTGTGCCTTGGAGCATATTAGTCCTAGCTATGTCATAAGAATTCTATCTCTAAACGTTTCTCAGACGCCAGAGTTTCTTACACAACAGGGCCGGCCGCGGTGGTCTCGCGGTTGTAGGCGCGCAGTCCGGAACCGTGCGACTGCTACGGTCGCAGGTTCGAATCCTGCCTCGGGCATGGGTGTGTGTGATGTCCTTAGGTTAGTTAGGTTTAAGTAGTTCTAAGTTCTAGGGGACTGATGAGCACAGCAGTTGAGTCCCATAGTGCTCAGAGCCATTTGAACCAATCTTACACAACAGAGATGGCCGATGAGGGTCACAGGCCTATTTGCAGTATCAGCGAACACGAAAACGTGTGAATGTTTATTAGCCGGGGCTCTGCACACAATGCCCAGTTTACAACTCCACAGTGTAGATGCATCCCTTCAGTCTGTTGCCCACAGCCCAGCCTTCGGCTGGCGCCAATGTACGCATAGCGGCATTGTCCTGCTGGAGACCTGTCTCGACTAGGGGGTGCTATGTCTGTCCTGTGCAGCTATGGGCCTGTCCGGCAGGAGGGATGGGCTCGCCGCCACTGGCTTTCAGCTTCCAACATGCTGTTTCTACGAACTAAGTATCATAAAAATATCTCATGCTTTTAGTGCCCTACCAGGCTCCATCAATGTCAGCTCAGGCCCCTAACTTTCTAGTGTCTCGCTCAAGTTGCGTAGGTTGTAAGAAAATACTCATGAAAAATAGGTGAGGGAGTAACTTGCCCTCTCTCATTGCCATCTACCTCCCATTGATATCTGCATCGATTGTGTCTTACATCAATATTGGTTAGTGTGACATGAACAAGATGAAATCATTGAAAATAGTAGTTGAATCTCATCCTTGTAACCAATATATATGTGTGAGAGAAGATAACTTTGCCAATCAGGATTGCCCATGGCTAAAACACGTCCTAGCTTGACCTCATTCATTCCAGTGGTCATTCACTCACATGAAGCTGCAAGCCAGCAAGAATACATGAAAAGTTTGCTGTGAGTGGTATGAATTTTGTTAGACCTAAGGGTCATTGCTACATCACAGATTTCCGATAAACATTTGATAGGCGGTTAAAAGGCCTTACAGCAAAGAAATATACCCATTCACACCATATCCTGAGGTCAGAGATGTCTGATGTCCCTAATCATTTGCAATTTCCTGGAGTACGAACTGATCTTTGCTCTTTGATTTACCCCTGCTCTGTCACTCATTTGATCCCAATCATCAGACACATACATTCTCAAATGCTCAGTTAACAAGGTAATCACATGTGTAATCTGTTTGTCTTACTACCTAAGTGGTGTAATTTGTGTATAATGTTCTACGACATGAAAACAAATACAGGCACATAATCAGAGCATTAATAATTGAGCAGAACAATATAAAAAACACAATCGAGACAGTTCAATTGATACATATTAAAACACAAAGAGATATTAAATAATGTCATTACAGAAAGGTGTCTTATCGCTTGCTCCACAAGGGTCCCTGGGCAGACAAATTTTGAAATTGAAAATGTCATATGAATTGAAAATATGGCACTTATGCACTCACAAAAACTGTGACTGGCAGGACTGAAAAACAATAATTTGCGCCAGAGTGGAATGGCTTCTCACTCAGCGCAGAAGTGGCGGCAGGCGTCTCTGATGATTCCTCTCGTCTCAAGGCAGCATTTGGCGACTGGCAGCAACCGGCATCTTTGCAGCTTATGGACCACAGCTGGACTCTTGGCGTCATCCTGGTCAGGTAGCAGTTAACAGTCAGTGACTGGCGTGATAGCGTTGCATTTGACGTGCAACCCGCTCCCTCGCATAGAAATCCATTCAGTGTTGGTGGGACATGGGGTAGTTCTGCTCTCCCCGTTCACCTCTGCATTGGAACGCACCTGCCGGCATGGGACATTGGATTAGATCGCCCTGTGTAGATGGGACACGTCCCTCTTGGCACCCCGCTTAGTCGGTTAGGCCCGGCGGGCGCATCGACTGTGGTGCTACGCGACTCTATTGTCCCGCAAATCTGTAGATAATGGTGTGGCTGGTCGTCAGCCACTAGGGGGTGGCTGCCAGCGCGTGGTGTCGTCCCCGCTGTCTGCGCTGGCTTGTGAAATCCTGCTGTTTGCACCGGTAGACGACTGGGCTGCATGATGTATTGTAGGCACATCAGCTGGCCGCGGCTCGGTTCTGTCACAGCGAGGGTCCCCTACACATGGTCTGTTACAGCTGAGAGTCATTACAGCTCGCGACTCCCTTTGCCCTTGCTGGATGGCGTGGGCCATGACGTCCAGTCTGCTGTACAGGATGGCAGCCAGTCAAGGAATACTTTAGGGAATTGGTTTAAGAAATTTATTTCAAAGGCCCAGTGAAAGCTTCACAAGTTTTCTCCGAGAGTAATTCACGCCGTGTCTACGTGACACAAGTCGCTTGTATTTCAAAACCGAGGCAGTTGTGCGCAGTTAAAGCTGCTGACAGGAGACGCCTTAAGCCCACTGCTGAAACTGTTAGGGAATTCACGCTATTGATTTTAGCCAACAGCGTGCATAGGATACCGATCACGTATGTGGACGCCGGAGCACTCTGTGGTGCAGAACACACTTGCTTCTCTCTTTTGTAATCCAGACCTCAAGCATAACAGACGTCTTTTTGGAAGGCAGAACCTCTGGCTATGCTTTTAATGTCCAGCCACCAACGTAGGTCAACATGAATCGCTTCCCCTTCCATTGCCCATTATAATTAATGGTTCGTCCTCCTATACTGGCCTAACCTGCTAACTTCCGACCATAGGTGCGCCTTTTGTACTCCGTATTTTGAAATATATCCTCTTTATTGTACTTAATTTCCTGTTTTGTCATTTAACGGCAGACCTGGATGCCCACTATCAAATCCTGACCGCTCGAATTCATGCACACTGCCGCCACGAGGCATATTTAACAACCTTCTTCCCCCTCCCTGGCATTTTATCTCTCCCCGTCCTCAAGCAATGTTTTTTTCTTCATTTGGTGTCAAGGTCGCGATTCGTTCCCACCATTCGATCCACAGGGTGGCCGTTTATTTTTGTTCATGTTTGATGTTGTGTGGTCGGTTAATATTCGCCACTGTTATGTCTCTACTAGCCAAGCCTGGGTGCCTCAGCACGTCGGCTCGACGTTGCGCCAGACACTGCGTCCGCGCATACCAGCACCCGGGGCAATGTCTGCCTGCGTCTCGCCGAGCGCGGCACTAATACGTGTGCGCCACACATCTGAGCCGCTGCTGTGGCTCCAGCTGCTCACGGCCGGCGCAGCTCCACTGCCACTGCCGCCCACCCACCTCCATCACCCCTGATATCGCCAGTCTGCCGAGATGAGCCTCACAGCGCACGTGTGTACTGCATGTGCTCTGGGCGCATTTGTCGGTCGCACCAGCCCAGATATCCGCGTCGCGGGCTCCGCTGTTGTCGCCCAGCTGCGCAGCTCACCTGCCGCTGCCGCTGCCGCTGCGCCGCCCACAGGCGCCGCCCAACGTTCGCCGCCAGTCGGCTTCCCGCTGCCTTCGCCATTTGGGCCCTAGAATCAACTCCGGGTGCGCGTACTTTCGCAGCCAGCAGCCCTGCCACCCACGCCGCTGCTGCGCGAGTACCGCATGCATACTGCCCTCAGCCGCCACACTGCCACCGCCACCGTATCTTCTGTACTGTGAGTGTTGATATATACTGAAGCATTTGCAGCATTTTCTCTGAATGCAGAGAAGAACTTGATATCTTGCGAACCATGGAATAAGGGTATCAGGCGGATGCCGTATTCCTTTACTTCCGGAAAGCGTTTGACTCGGTGCCCCACTGCAGACTCCTAAGGTACGAGCATATGGGATTGATTCCAAAACATGTGAGTGGCTCGAAGACTTCTTAAGTAATAGAACACAGTACGTTGTCCTCGATGGTGAGTGTTCATCGGGGGTGAGGGTATCATCTGAAGTCCCCAGGGAAGTGTGGTAGGTCCGGTGTTGTTTTCTACCTACATAAATGATCTTTTGGATAGGGTGGATAGCAATGTGCGGCTCATTTGCTGATGATGCTATGGTGTACGGGAAGGTGTCTCCGTTGAGTGACTGTAGGAGGATACGAGATGACTTGGACAGGATTTGTAATTGGTGTAGAGAATGGCAGCTAACTCTAAATATAGATAAATGGAAATTAATGCAGATGAATAGGAAAAAGAATCCCGTAATGTTCGAATACTCCATTTGTAGTGTAGCGCCTGACACAGTCACGTCGATTAAATACTTGGGCGTAACATTGCAGAGCGATATGAAGTGGGACAAGCATGTAATGGCAGTTGTGGGGAAGGCGGATAGTCGTCTTCGTTTCATTGGCAGAATTTTGGGAAGATGTAGTTTAAAGGAGACCGCTAATAAAACGCTAATACGACCTATTCTTGAACACTGCTCGAGCGTTTGGGATCCCTATCAGGTCGGATTGAGAGAGGACATAGAAGCAATTCAGAGGCGGGCTTCTAGATTTGTTACTGGTAGGTTTGATCATCAAGCGAGTGTTACGGAAATGCTTCAGGAACTCGGGTTGGAGTCTCTGGAGGAAAGGAAGCGTACTTTTCGTAAATTGCTACTGAGGGAATTTAGAGAACCAGCATTTGCGGCTGACTGCAGTACAATTTTACTGCTATCAACTTATATTTCGCGGAAAGACCACAAAGATAAGAGAGATTAAGGCTCGTACAGAGGCATATAGGCAGCCATTTTTCCCTCGTTCTGTTTGGGAGTGGAACAGGGAGAGAAGATGCTAGTGTGGTACGAGGTACCCTCCACCACGCACCGTATGGTGGGTTACGGAGTATGTATGTAGATGTAGAATAACTTCCCGATCTCCTTTATAACATAAATTTCGCATCCATAATGCAGTTGCTGCCTGTGTATTTGAAAACACAACCCTGTTGCCGAAGAAGTACGTCAGGCTTAGTTGTTGTGATAAGATGTTTTTTTAAGATTTGTTTTTGTATGGCTTTGAGTTAATCTCCAGGGATGTGCAGCTTGCAAAATGTTTTTGGCAACCACAGAGTCTCCCAGCTGTTCATGGCGCTTTCTTCCGTTTCGTTTTCGTGTCATGATCAACTCTTTCTCTTTCATCTTTCCCATAAGCATCGTTTCTCTGCCCTATAATGAAAGTAGGTTCCTTATCCTTGCCCCACAGACGTGAGCACTTAAGGGCTCTGTAACTCCCTGTGCCGTCATACCGCGTCCGCTTGGTATCCGAAATCGTTGACGGTTCGCGGGAAGAACGACTGCTGGAAAGCCTCCGTACGCGCTCGAATCTCTCTCATTTTACATTCGTGGTCTCCTCAGGAGGTATAAGTAGGGGGAAGCAATATATTCGATACCTCATCCAGAAACGCACCCTCTCGAAACCTGGACAGCAAGGTACACCGCGATGCAGAGCCCCTTTCTTGCGGAGTCTGCCACTTGAGCTTGCCAAACATCTCCGTAACGCTATCACGCTTACCAAATAACCCTCTGACGAAACGCGCCGCTCTTCTTTGGATCTTCTCTATCTCCTCTGTCAACCCAACCTGGTACGGGTCCCACACCGATGATCAATACTCAAGTATAGGTCGAACGAGTGTTTTGTAAGCCACCTCCTTTGTTAATGGACTACATTTTCTAAGGACTCTCCCAATGAATCTCAACCTGGCACCCGCCTTACCAACAATTAATTTTATATGGTCATTCCACTTCAAATCGTTCCGCACGCATACTCCCAGATATTTTACTGAAGTAACTCCTACCAGTGTTTGTTCCGCTATCATATAATCATACAATAAAGGATCCTTCTTTCTATGTATTCGCAGTACATTACATTTGTCTATGTGAAGGGTCAGTTGCCACTCCCTGCACCAAGTGCCTATCCGCTGCAGATCTTCCTGCATTTCGCTGCAATTTTCTAATGCTGCAACTTCTCTGTATACTACAGCATCATCAGTGAAAAGCCACATGGAACTTCCGACACTATCTACTAGGTCATTTACATATATATTGTGAAAAACAATGGTCCCATAACACTCCCCTGTGTCACGCCAGAGGTTACTTTAACGTCTGTAGACGTCTCTCCATTGAGATAAACATGCTGTGCTCTATTTGCTAAAAACTGTTCAATCCAGCCACACAGCTGGTCTGATATTCCGTAGGCTCTTACTTTATCAGGCGACAGTGCGGAACTGTATCGAACGCCTTCCGGAAGTCAAGGAAAATGGCATATACCTGAGAGCCTGTATCTAATATTTTCTGGGTCTCATGAACAAATAATGCGAGTTGGGTCTCACACGATCGCTGTTTCCGGAATCCGTGTTCATTCCTACAGAGTAGATTCTGGGTTTCCAGAAATGACATGATACGCGAGCAAAAAACATGTTCTAAAATTCTGCAACAGATCGATGTCAGAGATATAGGTGTATAGTTTTATAGTCGGGCTACACTGACGTTGCGATCGCGGACGGCTGTCCACGATTTTACCCAGCACAAACCCTGCGTTATATACAAAATGATTTTTCCCATTGGTCAAATCCCTTTTCTTCCTAAGCTCCAACATCCGGTACTAAAGTTTCCCATTCAGCAAATCACGTATGAAACCACTAAATTCCACCGGTACACGCCGCCAACTGTGCCGTGTGCTGAAGGTGCCACTGCCACTGCCGCTTCCCTTTCGCCCCCCTCGCCCTTCCTCATCCCTCGCGCTTACCGCTCCGCTCTTTCCCCTCCCGCAAGACGTGTGTTACGCCACAGATAATACCCCCTCCATCACCCTACTAGAGAGAACGGCCATTAATGTCTGCCGACGTCACACTTCCCCGCCGGACAAGCCACGTACTCTTCTCCCGTCAGTGAACGTTTGTTTACAAACAGAGCGTGCGCTTGTGTCGCACAGAAACACATTCTAGATGTGAACCTATTCATATTTTATGATCTGCTTATAAACTCATTGCATTCTTTCCCTTCCTTTATACGAAGTTTTGTGAATAGGACGAGAATATTATTAACTGTTTTGTCACTGTAGGCACACCATTTAATTACGTGTTGTAGAGTTTTGCCTGTGTATTCTCCATGCCTATAACTTTGTTTTATAAGTTATTTTATGGCATATGACAGTGTCCTGATTTCATCCTTAATTCCAGTGTTTTGTCAGTGTATGTTGTAGCCCATAGAACTTTATATACCCACTATGTGTAACTACTACATGGAGGATGTACTAAGATTTTACATTTGTTATTACTCTTCTTTAAATGTACTTAACCCAGTTGTAACCCCAAGCTAGGTGTTAATGATCTGCAGTAAGTCAGTTTATTATCTTTATTACCCAAATATTTTGATTACCATACAATTAAGTATTTTGCTATAATAGCAGATTTTTCCCTCAAAGTAACAGAAACCATGATAGTTCATTCCTATTTTGTGAAGCGCTATGGCATCATTTTACCTTCGTTTGTCTTAACACCTGATTATAAGGACAGTGATGATTTCAACTATTACAGGAGATATTGTATTGTAATTTGAACAAGTTAATACACTCCTGGAAATGGAAAAAAGAACACATTGACACCGGTGTGTCAGACCCACCATACTTGCTCCGGACACTGCGAGAGGGCTGTACAAGCAATGATCACACGCACGGCACAGCGGACACACCAGGAACCGCGGTGTTGGCCGTCGAATGGCGCTAGCTGCGCAGCATTTGTGCACCGCCGCCGTCAGTGTCAGCCAGTTTGCCGTGGCATACGGAGCTCCATCGCAGTCTTTAACACTGGTAGCATGCCGCGACAGCGTGGACGTGAACCGTATGTGCAGTTGACGGACTTTGAGCGAGGGCGTATAGTGGGCATGCGGGAGGCCGGGTGGACGTACCGCCGAATTGCTCAACACGTGGGGCGTGAGGTCTCCACAGTACATCGATGTTGTCGCCAGTGGTCGGCGGAAGGTGCACGTGCCCGTCGACCTGGGACCGGACCGCAGCGACGCACGGATGCACGCCAAGACCGTAGGATCCTACGCAGTGCCGTAGGGGACCGCACCGCCACTTCCCAGCAAATTAGGGACACTGTTGCTCCTGGGGTATCGGCGAGGACCATTCGCAACCGTCTCCATGAAGCTGGGCTACGGTCCCGCACACCGTTAGGCCGTCTTCCGCTCACGCCCCAACATCGTGCAGCCCGCCTCCAGTGGTGTCGCGACAGGCGTGAATGGAGGGACGAATGGAGACGTGTCGTCTTCAGCGATGAGAGTCGCTTCTGCCTTGGTGCCAATGATGGTCGTATGCGTGTTTGGCGCCGTGCAGGTGAGCGCCACAATCAGGACTGCATACGACCGAGGCACACAGGGCCAACACCCCGCATCATGGTGTGGGGAGCGATCTCCTACACTGGCCGTACACCACTGGTGATCGTCGAGGGGACACTGAATAGTGCACGGTACATCCAAACCGTCATCGAACCCATCGTTCTACCATTCCTAGACCGGCAAGGGAACTCGCTGTTCCAACAGGACAATGCACGTTCGCATGTATCCCGTGCCACTCAACGTGCTCTAGAAGGTGTAAGTCAACTACCCTGGCCAGCAAGATCTCCGGATCTGTCCCCCATTGAGCATGTTTGGGACTGGATGAAGCGTCGTCTCACGCGGTCTGCACGTCCAGCACGAACGCTGGTCCAACTGAGCTCCAGGTGGAAATGGCATGGCAAGCAGTTCCACAGGACTACATCCAGCATCTCTACGATCGTCTCCATGGGAGAATAGCAGCCTGCATTGCTGCGAAAGGTGGATATACACTGTACTAGTGCCGACATTGTGCATGCTCTGTTGCCTGTGTCTATGTGCCTGTGGTTCTGTCAGTGTGATCATGTGATGTATCTGAGCCCAGGAATGTGTCAATAAAGTTTCCCCTTCCTGGGACAATGAATTCACGGTGTTCTTATTTCAATTTCCAGGAGTGTATTTTACAATTTTCTTACTCATGAAATTTGATAAACTTGACTGCATGTAAATC
Organism: Schistocerca serialis cubense; assembly: GCF_023864345.2. Classification (NCBI taxonomy): domain Eukaryota; kingdom Metazoa; phylum Arthropoda; class Insecta; order Orthoptera; family Acrididae; genus Schistocerca; species Schistocerca serialis. The sequence continues at coordinate 156,683,316 of NC_064640.1, forward strand.
GCCTCCCATTGACATACACTAAACTAAATATTGTAACAGATCCCTCCCATAGTATTAAGGCCCCTACTATGGCAAACCATCTCTCCGGGGGGCCATTTTGTAAACAACGTTTGTCACCATTTCTCTGTAAGGTGGAAGGAATTTATAGGTTGACAGTCAGTCAAGGAATATTGTAGGGAATTAGTTCAACAAATTTATTTCTAAGGCCCAGTGGAAACTTTACAAATTTTCTCCCAGAGTAATTCACGTCGTGTCTACGTGACACAAGTCGCTTGTCTTTCAAAACCGAGGCAGTTCTGTCCAGTTAAAGCTGCTGACAGGAGACGCCCTGAGCCCTCTGCTGAAACTGCTAGCGAATTCACGCCATTGATTTTAGCCAATAGCGTGCGCTGGATACCGATCACGTATGTGCACGCCGGAGCGTCCTGCGGTGCAGATCACAGTTGCTCTCTCTCTTGTAATCCAGACCTCGAGCAGAACAGATGTCATTTTGGAAGGCAAGGCCTCTGGCTCTGATTTTCAACGACCGGCCATCAACGTAAATCAACATGAATCACTTCCCCTTCCATTGCCCATTTTAATTAATTGTTCGTCCTCCTGGACTGGCCCAAAAACTGCTAACTTCCAATCCTAGGTGCGCCTTTTGTACTCCGTATATTGAAATATATCCTCTTTATTGTACTTAATTCCCTGTTTTGTGTGCTGTCCTTAGGTTAGTTAGGTTTAAGTAGTTCTAAGTTCTAGGGGACTGATGACCATAGAGGTTAAGTCCCATAGTGCTCAGAGCCATTTGAACCATTTTTCCCTGTTTTGTCATTTAACGGCAGCCCTGAATGCCCACTATCAAATCCTGACCGCTAGACCTCCTTTACATTGCCGCCACGAGGCATATTTAACAAACTTCTTCCCCCTCTCTGCCATTTTAGACATTAATATTAGTGTCAGAAGTTTTTCTCCACATCCCCAAACATCGTACCCTTTTACATTTGGTTTCAGAAGTGGGATGTAACAATTATATCCTCCCTTGCCGGCACGAACTCTTATACACTGCCATGTGCTTTGGAGTCTGCAGAATCCTCAAGAGTGGTCAAGCTCCACATTTGCTCACAAATGTCATCACATTGATACAATCCATTTACATAAAAAGATAAAATAATGGTGAATACAAAAATTTTTCTTTACTTTATTGTACTTATTTATTTATTTTATTACTAAGGATGCAAATCCTAAAATAAGTTTAATGACTGCATTGTTTATATGTGCACATTTTCTGTTAGTTTTTGGTTAATTCTACTCTTGTCATGCACCCTAATTTTTACGCTGATACTACCTCTATAACTCCACCAAACTTGCAGACTTCTCCGAATGCCAAATGCTAACTTATTGTACTACCATATGCCTTTGCTTATACTACCGAAGCGAATTTTCATGCATTTTATTCTTTATATGCTCCTTTTCCTTTTTTCGATGTCTGGCGGTGTTGTCTGCTGACACTGAAGTGGCCAGGAAGTGCGTCTACTCACTCAGGTGCTTGTGATTTGACTGAAAACTTTCAAGTAGCGTTTTATGACTGTGTACTCGTTACTGTACATATTACAATGATGCATCCTGTTTCCTCTGCCAGGATCGCTGCTGCTGAAATGAAACAAGAGTATTATGCATTATTTATGTCTGTATAAATATTTTTCTAATTTAACTCTCATCCATGGTCCATCATTTCGTTTCTGCTTCCCATATCCGGGTCAGACTTGCTAATTTCCCATACACAATATTTCGCTGACGGCGCTCACATGGCGCTGGCAAAATTCCACCACGAGACAGGCTACATCGCACGACAGGCGATGGCTCATATCACACCGTGTCTCAGCGTTGACACGCGCCCAAAGCGTCCTCTCTCAGTATGTCTTGGGAACAGAGTTCTTGTTTGCGTTTCCGTTGTCATACTCATTACAGAGGATTTCTGTGTTTGTTTATCTTGACATGAAGTTTAGAAATTTATGGGGTACGTTTGGAAATCTGTACGACTCATGAGTAGATTTCTCCTGCATACTACTGTGACTGAAAATTGAAGTACATATCATACGTTTGCGTAGTATTCCTCGAGCTAAAGTCAACTGAATATTTCTATTCAAGACATTTAGACGAGTTAAGAGATGCCTTCAATTCTGTTATGTTCACTGCATCAAATATGCTGCAATGATTGGAACTCGAATTCCTGCTTGACCGAAAAGCTAAAATTACGTGTCTTGCTCTTCAGATACACTGAAGAACCAAATAAACTGGCAGATCTCTTAATCGAGTAGGACCATCGCGAGCACGCAAAAGTATCTCAACATGACGTGGCATGGACACGGCTAATGTTTGAAGTAGTGCTGGAGGAAACTGACACCATGAATCCTGCAGGGCGGCCCATAAATCCATAAGAATACGAGGGGTTGAGATCAAGAGCACGCTGCAAGGTATCCCAGGCATGTTCATGTCTGGGGAGTTTGGTGGCCAGCGGAAGTGTTTAAACACAGAAGAGTGTTCCTGGAGACACTCTGTAGCGATTCTGGACGCGTGGGGTGTCGCATTGTGCTGCTGGAATTGCCCAAGTCCGTTGGCACGCGCAATGTACATGAATGGATGCAGGTGATCACACAGGATGCTTACGTATGTGTCACCTGTGAGACTCGTATCTAGACGTATCAGTGGTCCCATATTACCCCAACTGCATGCGCCCCACATCATTACAGAGCCTCCACCAGCTTGAACATTCCCCTATTGACATGCAAAGGTCCGTGTATTCAGGAGGTTATCTCCATACCCGTACACATCCGTTTGCTCGATACAATTTAAAACGAGACTCGTCCGACCAGGCAACATGTTTCCAGTCATCAACAGTTCAATGTCGGAGTTGACGGCCCAGATGAGGCGTAAAGCTTTGTGTCGTGCAGTCATCAAGATCACACGAGTGGCCTTCGGCTCCAAAAGCCCATATTGATGATGTTTTGGTGAGTAGTTAGAACTTGTCGATGGCCCAGCATTGAAATCAGCAGCAATCTGCGGAAGAGTTGCACTTTTGTCACGTTGAACGATTCTCTTCAGTCATCGTTTGTGCCGTTCTTGCAGGATCTTTTTCCGGCCGCAGCGATGGCGAAGATTTGATGTTTTACCTTATTCGTGATATTCACGGTACACTCGTGATATGGTCGTACAGGAAAATCCCTACTTCATCCCTATCTCGAAGATGCTGTTCATCATCGTTCGTGCTCCGACTATAGCACCACGTTTAAACTCACTTAAATCTTCATAACCTGTCATTGTAGCAGTAGTAACCAATCTAACAATTGCGCCAGACACTTGTTGTTTTGTATAGGCGTAGCCAACCGCAGCGCCGTATTCTACCTGTTTACATAACTCTGTATTTGAATACGCATGCCTTTGGCGCTTCCGTGTAGCTGTACATCCTGGTGCAACAATTTCAATTAAATAACGATAAAGGAACGTGAGACTGAGACTTAGAACATTTTTAAAATGTTTCAGAGTGATAATTGTTCTTTCTCGGACTCTAGAATTCCTGACATTTTCCCTAGACATTTTTCCGAGCTCAATTTTTGATTTGGTGTTCAAAATGGTTCAAATGGCTCTGAGCACTATGGGACTTAACTTCTGAGGACATCAGTCCCCTAGATTTTAGAACTACTTAAACCTAACTAACTTAAGGACATCACACACATCTATGCTCGAGGCAGGTTTCGAACCTGCTACCGAAGCGGTCGCGCATTCCAGACTGTAGCGCCTAGAACCGCTCGGCCACCCCTGCTGGCTTGATTTGGTGTCTTCTTTATCTGAGATAGTACAAGGCCTTGTCTGCTGTGAATCAGTACAAGTTCATGGCGAGCATTTAAAATAAACTTCATCTAATCCACCGCGCACCCAAGGATGTATTGAGAGGGATGCAGAATCTGAAACGTCCATCGTTATCAACTAGTTCTTCGAGTTCATCTCTCGTTTACCAACTAGCATTCAGCTATGCGAATTCGTTACTTAGTGTAAGAGATGCGGATCCTTTCACTATCGATGCAGTTCCAAGATTGTGCACGTGATCAATAAATTGCTTATTCAATAATATTAAATTTCTACAAACAAGTTTAGTGCACAATTGTTAGTCAAGTCAATGTCATCAACTATCATCATTCCTGAATGAGATTTTCACTCTGCAGCGGAGTGTGCGCTTATATGAAACTTCCTGGCAGATTAAAACTGTGTGCCCGACCGAGACTCGAACTCGGGACCTTTGCCTTTCGCGTGCAAGTGCTCTACCATCTTTTTTTTCCGGTGTAACAGTAACAAACATAAACTGCTTCTAGCATTTTTTTTAAATATATAAGACAATGACTTTATAAAATAAAAGTCTTCTGGGAAACGTAAATAAGTGGACTTTTTTTTTACATAATAGTGAAAAAAAGAAAATAAAATATCCTGCTTCTGTCAGTACAAAACAATAACGTTCTACGTTCCTCTTTTAGGCGCGTACCTCCCTAATCCCGTCATACCTCGGGTACGTCTTCACGTGTGTTTGTGGATCCTCTCCACTGTCCTGGTCCGTTCTTGTTCTGATACTTATAGACAATAATTACATTCTCCTACCCGGGACACCCCAACTGGGTGGGGGATCAAGCAAGGCACTCCCTAAAAAATTTGCGTAATATGTTCGATATCTCGGATGTCTCATAAGCTGTGAGTGATGTTCCTGTAGTAAGGCCCAAAAGTCAAGCACATTCTTACTGCCGTCTCGGAAAAGATAACGCACAGTCAAACCTCGAATCCAAGTCACTGCGTTTGTCTTCGTTCGGGGATAATATGTCCTATCTGGGAGAAGTAGTGTGCGTGGTTCTATTGTTTGCGGCCCCACCCGAAGGAGGAAGGCTATCATTTTTTTGACCAAACACCATACGTCCGCCGAAGGACCGCATATCAGGCGATGCTCCTCAGTGTCTATAACATTGCACTGCGGACACAGTGGCTCGTCCGCCATATGAATTGTATGCAACCTGGAACGGGTCACGTATTTCCCATTTACCACCTGATACCACAGTGCGCGCGTTCCCGTATCAAGGTGTGGGTGGTGCACTGTACGCCATACCACTGACCACGTAACTGTTGGTTGGCGGCGCTCTACGGCATTATTCGGCCGACGTCGAGTCAAGGTGTGATATATATCACGTGCCGTCGCCGTCCTGGTAGTCGGTAGTTCCATATGTACATAACTGTGTTCCACAAAGAAGGTTCGCATATGGGCAAGCGATGGTGAGATGTGAGCCACCGCTACCGGAGCCGAAAGAGAAGGTGGAGCGAGTACGTCTATCAAGCTGCCCGTCAGACTTGTCTGGTGTCGTGTCCACAGCTTTATCATTGTGGTTACATAAATAGCCACTGCTCGGTCGCGTACGTGGACTAGTCCAAGACCTCCACGACTACGAGGAAGGGTGAGGGTTTCGTGTCCTACCTTAAAAAGCAGACCTGTGCTCACAAAATATCCTAGTGCCGCCAGGATTCGGCGGGCCAACACCACCGGCATAGGAAGAACTTGTGCCAGGTGGGGGATGCGAGAGGCTAGATAAGTGTTGGCAAAGGTGACCCGTTGTATCATATCCAGTGCCCTTAACCTGTGACTTCGGACACTCGCACGAATTGTTTGCAGAAGATGTCTGTAACTCAGTGCCGCCGTGCGTCGAACGTCTGTAGTGAAGATAATTCCTAGGCATTTCATCTTGTTGATCGGCTGTAATGGTGCTACACTTCCTGTCGGGAGTCCTCTCCCGATGTTCATCGCTCCTGACTTTGCCATGTTCAGGCGACTTCCCGTAGCCATACAATACAAATTAATCCAATGCAAGGCCACTCTTGCCTCATCGCCTGACCGTGCTAAAAACACTAGGTCATCTGCGTATGTTCGGCATATAAACGTGTTGTGCCTTATCGTCATTCCTTGGAGTCGATTCCGGAGCCCGCAAAGCAGCGGCTCGACAGCGATGGCATACAATATCGTTGACAGCGGGCACCCTTGTCTGACCGATCTTGAGATGGTGATGGGCCCCACCAAGCGTCCATTGATGAGCACTTTGGATGCGGCTCCGTGGAGTAGTCTCATGACGACGGTGACAAAACTTTCCGGAAACTTCATTTTCGTCATCAAGTCCGTGAGATAAGCATGACTCAGCCTGTCATGTGCGCGATCGAAGTCTATGGAGACCAATACACCCCGGAGACGACATGATGAAGCCAGTGCGATAACATCGCGGTAGTCGCTGAGTGCCGTTTGTATATTGCTAGCTCCTCCTAGCTGGGTTTGGTCGAGTGAAATCACTTGGCGTATCACGCGTTTAAAGCGTGCTGCAAGTATCCTGGCGTAGATCTTGTAGTCGCAATTAAGAAGGGTCAGTGGCCGGTAGGCCTGTATCCCTGTGCCGCCAGATGGTTTGTGGATGGGGATGATCATTCCTTCGACGAAGGAGGGTGGAAGAGTCACGTTGGGAGACATCAATTCGCAGTACATGGCAGTCCATCGTGGAATCATGAGATCTTTAAATGTACGATAGAACTCTAACGGAAACCCGTCGGGCCCCGGCGATTTGTGCGACGCTCCCTTATCAATCGCTTCCATTACGTCGTCAACTGTGATTTCACCTGTTAACTCCAGGTTGGCCGACTCGTCGAGACACGCGGAGAGCGTTCGTCGGACCTCATGAAAGGCTGCCTGATCGTGTTCCGCTTCTTGATAGAGATGACCGTAGTGTTCCACGAAAGCGTTGGCAATGTCTTTTTGCGTTGTCATGCGGCGACCATCTGGCAGTACGACCGTCTGTATTAAGGTTCTGCGGCTACGTTGTTTTTCTCTGATAACGTGATACATCGACGGGGATTCTCCACGGACTCGTTCAAAGGCCCTTGCACGGATTGCGACACTCTCCAGTCGGCGGCGCGTTATGGAAATTATTTGAGCCTGTGCTCGTTTTATACCGGCACGACGCTCCTGTGAAGGTGCTTGAACAGAAAGTTCGCGGAGCATCGTGAAATAAAATTCCGTCGTGTATCGCCTCCACATCATCTGCTCTCTTCCGTATGCATTTAACGCTCGGCGCAATGCAGGCTTAACGCATTCCAGCCACCACTGCAACGTCGTCGGATATGTCGGGAGGCGTCGTTCACACACGTGCCAAGTGTCTTCGACTAAGCGTCTGCACTCGGGTTCCCTAAGGTGTGCTGTATTCAGTTTCCAAACACTGCGACTCCTCCACACTTGTTGACGACTCAGGGAGACCGTGCATATATATGCTATGTGATCTGAAAAGGCGACAGGCCACAATTCCGCATCGAGGATCGCAGGTTCGAGACGACGTGTTACGTAAATTCGATCGAGACGACTTGCAGAGTGACTCGTGACGTAGGTGTATCCACGTCTGTCGCCATGTATCTTCTCCCATGTATCAATGAGATTCATGTCCTGTATGAGTTGCCGCAGCTCCGGGCACGAAGTATAACGTGGGTGTTGATCTTTTGGTGCGAGCACGCAGTTGAAGTCACCTCCAAATAAGACATGTTCATACCGACCTAAGAATAGTGTTGCAATCTCCTCTGCGTAAAATCGGGATCGGTCGCGCCGTCTGTCTGACCCCGACGGTGCGTAAATGTTAACTACCCGTACTCCCAGCACTGTGAGCGCCAGTCCTCGCGCTGACGGCAGGTACACCACGTCCTCGGCTACTATGCCGCTACGTAGAAGTATCGCTGTTCCGCTGCCGCCGTCGGTAGTAGGTGTAATGTACGTATCGTACCCATAGAGGTCGGGGAAGCTCTCAACGCATACTTCCTGCAGCAGAACGATGTCGACGTCTGACGCATGCAACATGTCTCGTAATAATTGCAATTTGACAGGCGTTCTGATCGTATTAATATTAACAGAGGCTGTTCGATATGCCTGCCGCAGTTCCTCAGTGCGTAAAGCGCACATGAACGCTTATGTTAATTTGTGTGCTGCTGCCCGGTGACATGCTGTCCGTGCGTCAGTCTGCATCTTCTGCGCGGTTAACATCCGGTGGACGCAGCACTCGCCATGGTGGGTGCGTCGTCGGTGTGGGGGTCAGTATCGGATTCGTCGGCCCAGTTCCTGTGCTGGAGGTCCATCTCCCGTCGTGTCTCTCCGGCCGGGCTGACCGAAGGCTGTGGCGTTGCGGCGGTGGGTGGAGGGACTCCTTCCGTCGGCTTTCCGTCCGGTGTGTCTGTATTTAACCCCTGTGTGGCATGATTCGCGTCATACTGCTGTGTGGGGGGTAGAACCTCCCGTTGCGCATCCGGATGCACTGTATCGACGTTACACCCAAGTTTGTCTGCCGTGGACTGCAGTAAGCAGGTATCCGACGGCGCTAGCAGTTGTTTCTTGTGGCGCTTCGGCGATCGTTGTTTGCGCGTGTGCGCCTCCGTATCCGAGTGCGGAAGTGACTCCCGGTGCTCAGGGACGAAAGCAGCTGTCGGCACAACAGCAGGATCAATTTCCATTTCTCCTACCGATCCTTTCCGCTCGGTTAAGTGCGTCGTCGGCGCCGGAGCGGCAGAGGTGTGCGTAGTTTCGTCACTGGAGGCGGTCTCTGCCGCAGTCGGTTGCCGTAAACTGTCAGGATTCTGTAGCTGGTCATTCTTCGGGATGGGATCCGTTCGAAACGCGTCCTCATACGTTAGTGGCAGCGGCGTCAACGTGGATGGAGGTACGGGTTCGCCGTTTGGAACTTGCACTATCCTCCGCTGCATACATTCGGAACGGACGTGGCCCTCTTTCCCGCAGCCTGAGCACGTTTTGGGTTGTCCATCGTATATGACTATAGCTCTGCATCCGCCGATGAACAAGTACGAGGGTACATGTTGTGTCAGTTCTATTCTGATTTGACGCACCCCATTGAGAACGGGGTAAGTCGTGAAGTTGGACCATTTTTCCTCAACGTGGCTAAGCACTCTTCCATATGGGCGTAAGGCGTCAACGACCAAGTCAGACGGAACCTCGAAGGGAAGTTCGAAAATACGTATGTTTCGTAAGCCAAGTCCTGCATGATCAATAGTTACTTCTCCAACATCTCCATAAGAGTGACGAAATTTGAGTCCATGTTTAGTATCTCGGATGATTCTGTCACATACGGCATCGTTAATCAGCTTGACGTAAACGACACTGCTCACTATGGAGAGGTGGATTCCGATAAGTTCGTTGTAGTCAAGTTTAACTTCGTCTCGTAGGAACCTTTCTATTTCGTAGGCTTTCGGTCTCGCATATTCTTTCGAAAAAATAATCTTCAGAGTCGACTTTCGGTATGCATGTGCCATTCTATATCGAGTCGTCGAAACGCACGAGTACGCCGAAGAGGTAAACAACTGCGCGAACGCGAACTTCTCCGGCAGGGACGTAAACAGACGTCCGTGCCGTAGCACCGCCGAAGGCAGACTGTCCATCTGAGCTACCGAAGCACAACTCACGCCCGGTACTCACAGCTTTACTTCCGCCAGTACCTCGTCTCCTACCTTCCAAACTTTACAGAAGCTCTCCTGCGAACCTTGCAGAACTAGCACTCCTGAAAGAAAGGATATTGGGGAGACATGGCTTAGCCACAGCCTGGGGGATGTTTCCAGAATGAGATTTTCACTCTGCAGCGGAGTGTGCTCATTCTGGAAACATCCCCCAGGCTGTGGCTAAGCCATGTCTCCGCAATATCCTTTCTTTCAGGAGTGCTAGTTCTGCAAGGTTCACAGGAGAGCTTCTGTAAAGTTTGGAAGGTAGGAGACGAGTTACTGGCAGAAGTAAAGCTGTGAGTACCGGGCGTGAGTCTTGCTTCGGTAGCTCAGATGGTAGAGCACTTGCCCGTGAAAGGCATAGGTCCCGAGTTCGAGTCTCGGTCGGGCACACAGTTTTTATCTGCCAGGAAGTTTCATCATCATTCCCGTTTCATCGCTAACTCTTCCTTTTACATACAGATGACTCTCACAGAGTAGTAGAAAAGTGTTTTATTTGGTATCACGGTCAGTTTGAAATCATTGTGAGCAAAATCTCGTTGACCAAACGGTTTACACACACAATGTTCGAAGCGAGTGACAGTGTCGTGAAAGATAACTTTCTCTTCTCACACTATGTGTGTAACACATCTTTTTCTGTTTCTTCTTCTTCTTCTTCTTCTTCCGCTTCTTGACTACCAAATCATGGAATGAGGGCTCACATAGAATGGCATTAGTATTTATAACACTGTGTACGTTAGCGTCATAGTATTTGGCGTCCGCGAGGACATAACATACTTTTCACTTCTTATTCTTCGCCTCGCGGAGTGGCCGCACGGTCTTGGGCGCCTTGTCGCGGTCCGCGCGGCTCCCTCTGTCGGAGGTTCGAGTCCTGCCTCGGGCATGGGTGTGTGGGTGTCGTCCTTAGCGTAAGTTCGATTAAGTTAGATTAGGTAGTGCGTAAGCTTAGGGACCGATGGCCTCAGCAGTTTGGTCCCATAAAGCCTTACGACAAATTTCCAAAGTTTTCTTATTCCTCTTCATACTCTTCTTCTTCTTTATATCGGAATTTTTTTTGACGTAACATACTGTACAATACCCATTACGATCGTTAAGTGTAATCGAATAGGTATGTATTCACTCTCGAAACCCACAAGATGTATTTATTTTTCTCTAATTAATATAATTAATTCCAAAATGTTTCTTGCCACAACTAACATATAAATGAATGAATTTGCTGATGCCAAAAATCTTATCTGCAGGTCAGAACTGGTGTAACATGTATATAGGATTGTCCCTGTGCAATGAAACTACAGAAATGTTAGAGTCAGCGTATAAGACGTTAACCTTCTGAATAATTACGGATGTTCTGCTGCCAGTTACACTTCTCTCAGATCCTAAAACTGGCCCTGTATTAATCTATAGCTTAGAATCACCACCTACATTACGCCAAATCTCCCCAATGACTGCGTAGTCATTCTTGATGTTCGACTCTGTATCCCTCAATAAGGCGAAGAGGAAGTCTTGGAGTTCATATGTTCTACGTTTCAGAGTGATCACCTGCCTGATTATAGATGTAGAAGTTATTGTTTGTCGACATAATGTCTGATACGGAACTGTAGATAAAGAAGTTTTGTATGGAAATATCGTACGCGTGATGAGACAAATTTAGAGTGGCGTCAAAAACAGCCGCTTTAATTGAGTTTTTACCTGATAGGCTAAATGCTACACCGTGTCCTATGGTATTCATTGTTGTATTGTCAGTATGGGCAAAAAGACTTTCTAATTTATTTAGAGTTCACAAACGTTAAACAAAGGTGGCCGCACCTCTAACTTTCATATGACTGAAATGTATCGTAGTTTTAGACTATTGTATAGTTTTTCAGATACCTCACTTTTTCCGGAGGAGGAGGTAAATTGATAAAGCTGTCAAAGTATTACACAACATCACCCTTCTTCATTTAAGGTACACAGTGCAAGCCTCGTTCAGTTTTTGTCTGGAGGTTAAAAATTTCAATGTCATATCCTTTACGTTTTTTGGGTAAATTAACTGTCAAACACACATCCCGAAAGTGAGATGTTTTCAGCTACGTAACATAATGTTCTAAGTCAATATTACTAAGTAGTCTTGTTGGAGGGCTAACGAGAACTCTTTTCTTTTTCCTAAACAGAGACCAAACTTGTTTTTCCTTTCTCGTCCTAAATACTACACTTCTCCTTCACAAAGTTCTGTTGTTTCTGTGGTGTCACCGCCAGACACCACACTTGCTAGGTCGTAGCCTTTAAATCGGCCGCGGTCCGGTAGTATACGTCGGACCCGCGTGTCGCCAATGTCAGTGATTGCAGACCGAGCGCCACCACACTGCAGGTCTAGAGAGACTTCCTAGCACTCGCCCCAGTTGTACAACCGACTTTGCTAGGAAAGGCTCACTGACAAATACGCTCTCATTTGCCGAGACGATAGTTAGCATAGTCTTCAGCTACGTCATTTGCTACGACCTAGCAACGCGCCATTACCAGTTTATATTGAGGTTATAACATGTACCGTCAAGAGCGATGTACACCAATTGTGGATTAACGTTAAGTATTCTACCAGTTACCTCCTGTTTTGCTAGTCTTATTTCTCTGACCTTGTTCCAGACCTCACGACAATCTACGTGAGCTTAAAAGCGTGCATTTCGACCTCCTCTAGCAACACGGTGTTGGCTCTTCTGCCAACACCTCAGTTTCTATTGCATGCTTATGTCTTTCCATTTCAGTTCAATGTTTTCAAGCAGATCACACATCATTAACGGATTCAGCAATTCCTGCTACAGCTGCAGTTAATCCTCCAAGCGTTGCTGAAGGTGAAATATTGGAATGAGGGGAAATATTCCACCTGTTTTTGGTATGGTCATTGTACGCGATCTGTCAAGTAATTTTATTAGGTGTACCTTCTGGAGTAATTTTACGTGGTACACTCACAGCTGCTTTTTGTCTTTATTTACTTAAGACACGTTTGAACAAATGTAATTATTTCGTTCCCTGTGGTCTTCTTTTGATAACCTTCATTTGAATTATCCACTGCTAAAGCATTTAACGTTTCACTGAGACTGGCGTCTCCTGGTTTCACTCTTAACCGTGCTTTTTCATTCAAAGTCCAGTCAATTCTATGTCTGTCTCGTAACCTGTCAGGGAGTTTATCATGAGCTATATTACGTTCTTTGCAGTCTTCATCTAATGGTTTAACTCTGACAGCACATTCTTTTAATTTTATTCACAAGCTTTGTTCCCGAACAACAGTACGAGTAGCCGGGACTTATGCAGTTCTATAGGTGAGTTGTTAATAACATGATTGAAGAGAGAAATGCCTTGCTCCTTCTTCTCGTCCTTGTTCATAAACAGAATTCAATGTTCTGCATGACTTAATGGAATATAGACCTACCTGTGCTTTATGCGAACGTACAATAAACACCGACAGACGGCTAGTGTTAGCACTAGAAGTGGAGGAAAATAGTTCTGTCGTTGTCGTACTGCAGAAACGGTGTGGTTTATCTGACGTCCAAAAGGGCACGATCATTGGGTTTCAAGCCAAAGGTAAAAACATTTTTGAAATGGTTACATTTGTAAATTGTTCTTGTACTACCGTGGTTAGGGTGAACAGATGTGCAACTTTTGAGCAACTGACCGCCCAGATGAACAAAGGGATTACCAATAGCGTCTCTTCAACTACCGTTCAGCGAACGTTGTTGTGTATGGGTCTCCGCAACAGGTGTTTGGTTCATGCATCCATGCTGACTGCTACTCATCGTCAACGAAGGATGCAGTTTGCACCACCGTACGGCAACTAAATGTCCACTGAATGGTGACAGGTGAACTTTTCAGACGAATCACATAACACGCTCCATCAGACAGATGGCTGTTTCGTGTACGGCATTAAAAGTCTTAAAGCAAATACCCTGCAACAATAATGGGAAGGGTTAGGGCTGAAAGAGGAAACGTTATGGTCTGGGAAACGTTTTCGTGGCGTTACGTGGGTGAGCTTGTCCTTCTGGAATACACAATGGATGAAACGAAAGCATCCATTTATCCTCGGGGACAATGTCAACCGCTGCATGCACCGGGTTTTTCCCCGATGCGATGGCATCTATTAGAAGGATAATGCAACATGCCACATAATACACAGTGTACCTGCAAGGTTCGAAGAGCATCATGGTGAGTTTACGGTACTTCCCTGGCCACCTGATGTAATGCCCTTAGCGTGTCTGGAGATGCAATTCCAAAAAGATGCATATCAATATACTATCAGTCCTGTTTCTGACAAAAGAGGATTGCAACAACAAAAATGCATTCATTCTAAATATACCTTGATGCATTATATCTGTTACTTCCACCTGCAACTGGCGTAGAAGCTTTGTGATTGCCCTGTTCCCAAGAAAACGGTGTAGCTTAAGGAAGTGAGAAGTATGATTTAACAGTAAAATACTGTGTTCCTATTTGGGAAGCTAAGAATGTGTTTGGCTAAGGTGCTCGCTGACTTCCTTATTTCCATGATTGCGGTGTGACTAAGGAGGTAGTAGAGAGTACAGGTGAGGGGTGAGGTGACAGAGGACTGGGGATAGGGTAGGTGGAGGGCAGGGGGGATGGGAGTGAGTTGGGAAGAGAGGGGGCTAGGGGAAGAGGAGGGGGAGAAAGGGGTGTTGAAGGTCATATTTTATCCTACTGACAGTCGATAGGCAATACAAGGGCCAGTAAATTTCGTGCGCGGCTAATTTTTCGAAGAAGACCCTAACGTAGAGGGACTCAGAGAAATTCATGTTATGTTCAAGTGAGACTGCACTGCATTTTCGGACAGTTTGGTACTTGGCATTGGTAGTAAATCTCACTGTGTTTATGAATTAAGTCGTTTAAGAAGCTAAAATGAAGGCAACTGATTTTATTTGCAGTTTTATGCACTAATTTTAAACCTAGATGGTAGCTAGTAACTATGACTAATAGGAGATTTATTAATGTGTTACATAAAGTAATGTACTGTATATATTTAGGCAATGAGCTAAACCATTTTAGTAGTCTCTTTGGTTGATACGACATGGGATTCTAGGCATTAAAGATGCACCCATATGTAAATGACAGCAGGTGCTAAAAATTGTTGCACTCAAACAACGCATAAATATCCGGTTTGTTACAAATTGCGGAAAATCATTGTATTCCGGAGCATGTATGCTGGAAAGAAGCTGTGAGCAGAAGTGTCTACCGGTTCATAAGCTTTCCGAAACGAGAAGGAAACTGTTAACGTTTGGATCGGACATCAAGATGCACAGTGGCAGCCAACACCGTGAAAGTATGTCAGATGCAGCCACAGAATCTTCTACTGCGCCTGACATCGACATCAGAGGTCTTTTTATTTGGCAATGTTTGTGTTAATACGATCACGCAGAAAAATTTGGGTACATGGAACATAAGCTATCTATAGATGTAGAAGAAACTGGCTGACAAGCAGAACACTATGTGGACGCCAGCTGATGAAGAAATTATTATTTTTTTTATCTTAGGGGATGAAGCCTGGTTCTGCGAGGTCCACACAAAGTACGGTCGCTGTTCATAGCTGTTGGCGTCAGTTTCCCGCGTACATTCTAAGACGTGAACTATCACTGCTTTGATCGATTCCAAAACAAATCTTCACCGGCACTTTCCAGTGGATTTATAAATATTGTCGTAGGTGTAGTGTGGTCAGCTGAGGTTATTTTGAAGGCAGGTAGGTATATTTGGTTTCTCTCTTCTGATTTCTTTTATCAAAACATTTACCGATCTTTATAGAGGCAATGTGAATGATAACCATTTGTACTGCAATGATGATTTGTAAATAGGAATTTTGTAACTGTTTTATTGGTATTTCGGTCATTAAATTGTTAAACGAAAATATCAGTTGAGATTGCAACCGAAGCACCAGTTTACCTGAGTGACAGTGAAATTCCATGGTGACACTATTTATTACCATGTTTTCTCTCTCTGTGGACATATGAGACCCTTTCTTACCCGGTGGTATTGCACTTCTATCAGAAGAGGGGTTGTTGTTCGAGGACATGGTTATCGCCCCGCGCTGCCAAGCCGAGCGCTGGCAGGTGTCGAGGGAGGAGACATCTGTTATAAACGCAGGAAATCGGCGAACATTTCTGGCTCGCCGTTCCTTTACTTCCCGAGATTCCAAACAGTCTCTTTCGACCTCGTATCTTTCGGAATGCAATATATTTCTCATTCTGAGAAATCTCTTCTTCATAGAAAATGCTTTGTTCTGCAGTACGTTGTATTCTACAGTCAAATAGAATAGGGAGACAGTTGCAGGGCATTGTGAATGACGTAGTAGTTGAGTAACAGCTACAGTTCTCTGCGTCGTCGAATATTCAGTTGCATAAATATCGTCATATAAACGGCAATGACGTATAAGCATTTGTTATATTGGCTCCATAGATCTAAGGAGCTTAAGGGATGCCACTATCGTTGGTGGTATAACGTAGTAAATCGTACCCCTTACGCATCGCTGATTCTCTGAAACTTTCGGAGCTGAGCACGCATTTTCCAGCATAAGGCTTTGTCTTGCTATTAGTTTCAGTAATGTTCAAGCGCTATCCTTCACGCGTCAGATTGTGAGGTCAGTGTTGTTGGGGTTCCTTGTGGAATAGTTCCGTTCTGCTGAATAGGGGTAAATTTATTTATTTAATTATTTTTTGACAGTTTTCTGATATGATGAAATGTGACTTTAGAAATTTTTCGTCGATTCGTAGGGAAATAATGAGTAACTTCTCGCTTTGCTTAACATCGATGCACGTAATTACACATGATATCAAGAGACAAGTCAGTATCGTCACTCGTAGTCTGAAGCATCTGTTGACGATGTATATTATTATCCGAACAGCTATTAAACGATACTTTGGATTGTCGTAACGTGGAACTTTTATGTACAAAGCAGTATACTAACGGCGGACTTCAGTGTGAAAGTAGAATAACTTTAAGTATTAATGCTTTACGGTTTAATCATGGCATTGTCAGGAAGTGTGTTACGAAATCAACACAATCAATACAGTAAAATGGTATACACTGTTATCTTTTCAAAGCAGCACTTTTCACCGAAAA
This sequence comes from Schistocerca serialis cubense, assembly GCF_023864345.2. NCBI lineage: Eukaryota > Metazoa > Arthropoda > Insecta > Orthoptera > Acrididae > Schistocerca > Schistocerca serialis. The sequence goes on from NC_064640.1 coordinate 156,699,942, forward strand.
TTAGAGTAACCTGAATATTCGTAAGGCAATGTATGAGCTACGTTTTCGTTTTAGGCCACAAGGTTCGAAATCACAAAGAATTGCGTTCTCTCTGTTAACCAACTTTTACTTATATCCGGTCGCCCCAAATTGAACTGTTTCAATGAAGCATGAGAGAAACTGTAGGGGGAGTGAGACTACAGCAGTGCCTAAATTTTATTTCACAGACTTCTTGCGATTATGTTGTGATACGTTGTGCAAGTCTGATGTGCTAACATTCTATAAAGATTACATATACATTGAGGTGTTGTGTGTTAGTACATTATGATATCTGGATAGCGGTCTTCTGATAATATAGTCAACAGTAATCTCACCAACGTAAATAGTAGTGTATCATTTGTCTTGCAATATGGGTCCACATCTTTCATAAATGTTTAAATGATGTCATATTGCTTTCAACTGCTATTATTTTTATTTTATTATTGCAATTTTGGCATTTGTGCCTTTTTCAAGCATTCGATTTTTGCATGCTGGTTGACGCTGGGCAGCTATTACAACCTAAATGACTGAAGATGAACACCAATTGTTCGTAATGGGTCGCAAATAAACCAATATTACAAAATCAGTAATTCATAATCTCTGTGACTGTGATATATATATGAAAAAACTCCATAGTCTAAAAATTCCCCAGAGTAATAATTTTTAAAATGTAGAGAGGTGACTTAGACTGCCCATGACACATAGTGCTCGATCAGACTGGAAGTGGTAATTGGTAATGATTGACTGGAGAGCCAGTCACAGAAGGATTAGAAAGTAGGCAAATGTCTCAACACGGTGCAGCATAGTCTAGGCATAATTACAGGCTTCTTACTGTGTAACTATTTGAGGCTATACTGAGCGAAAAGCTTTGACATAAACTCTAAGACAAAAAAGAAAAGAAAAAACTGCGCCCCACGAAGGAATTATCAGAATGGGTCGGAGGGATGGAAATCGATAGATATGATGTATATGTATAGACAAGCCAATTTCAGAAAAAGTCGATGATTTATCCAAGAGCAAGAGCTGCAGAACTTGAGCAAGTCAGTAATACTTTGGCCTCCGGGCGGGAAAGAGCGCCGGTCCCCGGCAGGAATCCGCCCGGCAGATATGTGTCGACGTCCGGTGAGCTGGCCAGTCTGTGGATGGTTTTTAGGCGGTTTTCCATCTGCCTCGGCAAATGCGGGCTGGGTCCCCCTATTCCGCCTCAGCTACACTATGTCGGCGATTGCTGCGCAATCAAGTTCTCCCCGTACGCGTACACCACCATTGCTCTACCACGCAAACATAAGGGTTACACTCGTCTGGTGTGAGACGCTACCTGGGGGGTCCACCGGGGGCCGAACCGTACAATAACCCTGGGCTCGGTGTGGGGCAGCGGAGGGGTGAAGTGGACTACGGTAGTCATCGTGGGGTTGCCGACCACTGCGGTTGCGGAGGGGACGGAGCCTCCCCGTCGATTCTAGGTCCCCGGTTAACATAACATAACATAACATAACATAACAATACTTTGGCTCATCTTAGGCCCTTACGGAAGGAGTTATTCAGATTGGCAATGATTGACAGAGGTGTCCTATTTCCTCCTGAGGGAAATCGTGCTAAATGGTTCAAATGGCTCTGAGCACTGTGGGACCCAAATTCTGAGGTCATCAGTCCCCTAGAACTTAGAACAACTTAAACCTAACTAAGGACATCACACACATCCATACCCGAGGCAGGATTCGAACCTGGGACCGTAACGGTTTCGCGGTTCCAGACTGTAGCGGCTAGAACTGCTCGGCCACCCCCGCCGGAGATATCGTGCTAAATTCTGTTCAACTGGCGCGTTATATCGTCAAAATCCCGAGCTGGTTGGAGGCCCTGCCCATACTGCTACAAACGTTCTCAATCCGGCCACCTTGATGGCCAAGGTAGTATTTGGTAAGCACGAAGACAAGCAGTAAGAACTCTCGCCACGTGCGGGTGGGCATTATCTTGTTGAAATGTAAGGTCAGGATGACTTGCTATGAAGGGCAACAAAATGGGGCTCAGAATATTGCCGACGTACTGCTGTGCTATAAGGGTGCCGCAGATGACAACCAAAGTATTCCTGCTATGAAATGAATTGCCACCCCACACCATCTGTCCTGGTTTTAGGGCCGTTTGGCGGACGGCAGTTAGATTGGAATCCCACCACTGTCCTGGACATCTTCAGATATGTCGTAGCTGGTAACGGTCTTTCTCTTGAATAAAGCGTCTAGTTTTCATGAAATAATCATTTGTTTTTCTGTACGTGTACAGTACATCTACCGTTTTCCGTTCCATACGCATTATTCCTTCGTGGTACGTCGTTTATTTCTGTCTTAGGGTGCATATGGAATACTTTTTGACAAATGAAACCACCCGACCGTGCCAGTCGTCGAATAAAGATTGTCTTTCGTAGTGCTTTGCTAAATGCATTATTAGAGCATTGACTGGAGACCAATTCGTAGTCTGAAGTTCATACTAACTCCACTTCTTCATATCTACCAAGCGCTATAGAGGTTCTCGAACGATATTGTGAGACTTAAGACCCCAGGAGAAATTAAACAGTGAAAATTTCATCTCAAGTAAAGTCTGCAGTATATTACACAAATTTTTTCGAAGTAATTTTATTCGATATTGTTTGTTGCCGGAACTGCCCTTATAACGTAAAGTCTAAACTGCCATTCTGTAGGACAGGTAGAGGAACCAGAAAAAGTAAATCTCGCACACTAAGTTAATGAAGAGTCATGCGCTAGTGCGGAGCGTTTGGGGTGTGTTTTGAAAGGATTTTTCACTTGTGTTTAGGCGAGTACCACGTGGATTACCATCTCAAAAACAATGACTAAACCAGTTAGAGCCTGGAAGCACGCAGAGGAGTGTCTGACGAATGGTGTAAGTAGCATCCTTCGCTATGTGTGAAAATGACATCGTGCTGGAACGAACGGCCTTCAGCACGGAAATCAATGACGGCTCCATATTTCATTGAGAGAAGGAAGCACACAGAATACACACCCATTAATAACAGTCTTTCTAACAGCTTAACATAAAAATATAGACAGTATTAACCAGTTCACAATGGGAAAGTTGAAGATATGTCTCAAGAAAATACATTAGTCAGTAAGTTATAATTTTTTTGCGGGGTAACCAATACATGCAAATATTCTATCATGCCATAAGCTGTTATGTTAGTGAAGAAATTTCGAGTAAATTAATTATTTTAATACACTGTCGGTGGGAAAATTAGGACGCGAATTAACTAATTTTGTAACTAACATATATAAAGCAAAAAATACAATATTTCAGAATACACAATGAAGAAACTTCCACGTAGAAGGTGAAATTCGTTTGAGGCAATAAATGTCAAAATTTCATCGAAAGAAGCATTTTATTACCGAATAATGCTGTCGTAGAAAACGGCCCCTCCAGCACTCTCTTTACAATATATGAAACTTCGTATTCTGATTGAAACCGTCGTCCATGAATAACGAGTAAGGACGTTATGAAACCCTGGAAGCAATAGCTAATGACAGCCGAATACCCCAGCTAACTGTCGTTGAGAGAAAGAAGCAGTCAAAATGTAATTTATGTTGCACACCCAGTTCTAGTGATGAACAAATTGTAAATTTAATGATAAAGAGAACATTCATGTTGTGTCGCCTACCCCCAGGAACTGGAGTGAAGGCATAAAATGAATTACAACGCTATGAGCGTGTGCTGTCTGTGTATACTGGCCCACATCTGATCGCAGCTTTGATATCGCATACGTCCATAATATTCCGATGGAGTTGAATATGCAGATCATTGTTCTCTTACCGCTATTAATGTAGGAGCCAGTCACTTGTACAACACTGTATTTCCCATTAAAGTTCTTTAAAAAACGCAGAATTAGAAGGAAGTATAGGTTTCTGTATATGAAATGTGATACAATTTATCGCTCTGAAACATTAATTGTGCCGCCAGCAAATCTCTGTCTGAAAGCTCACAGTGTCTATATTAACAAAGATGTTAGACATATAAAACCTTTACTACATTTGACTGGTCCTAGGAATAGAAAATAAATTTGATAACCTATTGTCGGTTTATCGGTCAGGTAGTGCAATCTGTTTAGTACCCATCATCAATACGATATGTACGAAACTCACTGAAACGTTGTGACAAGACGACGCCACCCCTCAGCTGATCACTTGAGAAGATTTTATCACTGGAATACGTCGAGAAAGCCTACAATCCCGGAAATCAAATTCATATTTTCTGTACGGTATAACGATGTTCGCTATCCGTTCCATTAACAAGTTGATTACACCATTTTGATCTGTGCCTACGAAAACTAATTATTAGAAAATCAGGATACCGTATCGTTATCGCAATGGTTGTTTTATTTCTTTTATTTTATGTTTTTACCCACACGAGCATTTGAAATTCCTTCATTACAAGATATAAGCCCGAAGCTGGTAGATATACGCCAATATCAGCATGGGTATAAATTGAGATTAAAAGCTTTATCGATCTGATGATTATTGTTATTCTATACAACAATTGTAATATTTAAACTTAGAATTATCCTTATCGTAATGGAATTTCTGGTGATCTGCAAAGCTTTTGCGTTTTTAAGTATTTATACTTTTCTTCGTTAGTCACTTTTTATATTAACTACATAAAATTAGTTGAGCCAAAGTATTTCACCAATATCGTGTTATCTTCAGGTGCCAGGTAGTTACTACAGTATGACTTAATCTTGCGTTGTACAGTCCTAGCTGTCAGAATTTATTAGAAATTAATTACAGTTGCATTAATTATAACAATATGAGAACACGAAACTGCATGTATTGTGGATGTAATTAATCTATTCCAGGCACACTGTACACACAAATACAAAAAAAGCATCTATTCACAATCTGTACGTAAACGTTAATCTGGTGTGGTTACAGATGTTATAGGAATACAAGTCTGACAAGAATATGCACTATGAGTACCATCATACATAAATCGTTACATTAAGACAGTTGTTAAAATGAATGATTAGTACTAGTTTTGAACATCTACCAACTATTACAAGAAATCATTATTAGTAGAACAGCCTACTGGTTGTCAGTAAATTTTTAAAGGAATTTACTCTCATTCTTTCAACTGTCATTTAACAGTTTCTTTCTTTTCAATGCTATATATGGATATTTCAAATTCTCCATATTAATCAACAACGGAATGTCCTTCGTCCATTTTACACAATATATAGAGATACTCTGTTGTGCAAAATGGTGTGTATCCCATCCGGAGGTAGGGGGTGTAATGGAGCAAGGAAAGTTCAACCCCCAAATACACATAGGGCGAAGCATCACACAAGGCTAGCAAACGGTGAACCCCACCCACGGCTGTCGGGCATTTGTATGAAGTATATTCAGTGACTGAATGCCTATCAGCTACCAAGATAAGCCCCTTCCAAGATCATGGGCAATTGCGTGTTATAAAAATGAAGGACACACATTCACTGTGAGAGTTCTATCCTAGATAGTGATCTAAGACGAAGTCACCATCCATTCCCAACCCCCCCCCCCCCCCCCCACCCTTATCTGGGCCAAAAGAATGGTTTAAAAGAGGCGAAAACCTCTCCACTCACCCTTTTCTCGCTAAACAAACAGGATTGTTAAAAAATGGCAGTTTCCCCCATACCCCTCCCCCTTTCATCACTGGAGGATTTGCCTGCGTTTCGTTATACGAGGTCTGTACAGTGTGCTGACAGGATTATCAGTAGCACAGTTAATCTATTTATAAAAATGGTGGGAAATATTACCACAATTTACGAGGTAAGACTTTTAGCATTGCATTGTCTGACTGTGGTATGTCTGAATTGCTATAACTGATAAAAGCGTGACATGTTGTGCTAAATGGGTGGAAATATTAACATAATTTATGAATAAAACGTTTTGACATTACAGTGTGTTACTGGGGCGCTGCGTATTTACTATAAATTGGTGACTTCATGACATTATCTGTAAGCACTCCAATGTATGAACACCTCCCATGGATGCATAAATTTTTGACCATTCTTCTCCAAACAGCCATGTTCCATTCTAAGATGTATTACATTAATGTATGATTTTAAACGCTTAAAAATAGCGAAGTGTGATATTTAAACAAATGCATCAACATTCCACGTTAAACAACTAGCACAGCTATATTCCAGGTTAAACAAATAGCACACATCCACAAATACGAACGAAGTCTACATTAAAACTGCATTATTATTATGGTGTGGCGACACTTTAAGCTGCCCTTGTATACTCCGTAAATAACGGCGGGAAAATCCAAGAGAGGTTGTAACAATGGGAAATTGTACTGAAATGCAGGAGGATCTGCCACGAATTGACGCATGGTGCAGGGAATGGCAATTGAATCTCAATGTAGACAAGTGTAATGTGCTGCGAATACATAGAAAGAAAGATCCTTTATCATTTAGCTACAATATAGCAGGCCAGCAACTGGAAGTAGTTAATTCCATAAATTATCTGTAGTAGGCATTAGCAGTGATTTAAAATTGAATCATCATATAAAGTTGATCGTCGGTAAAGCAGATGCCACACTGAGATTCATTGGAAGAATCCTAAGGAAATGCAATCCGAAAACAAAGGAAGTAGGTTACAGTACACTTGTTCGCCCACTGCTTGAATATTGCTCAGCAGCGTGGGATTCGTACCAGATAGGGTTGATAGAAGAGAGAGAGAATATCCAACGGAGAGCAGCGCGCTTTGTTACAGGATCATTTGGTAATCGCGAAAGGATTACGGAGATGATAGACAAACTCCAGTGGCAACCTTGGCAGGAGAAACGCTCAGTAGCTCGGTACGGGCTTTTGTTGAAGTTTCGAGAAAATACCTTCACCGACGAGTCAAGCAGTATATTGCTGCCTCCTATGTATATCTCTCGAAGAGACCATCAGGATAAAATCAGAGAGATTAAAGCTCACACAGAGGCATACCAACACTCTTTCTTTCCACGAACAATACGAAACTGGAATAGAAGGGAGAAGCGATAGAGGTACTCAAAGTACCCTCCGCCACACACCGTCAGGTGGCTTGCGGAGTATGGATGAGGATGTAGATGCAGATATCTGCACTCACAACACATCGCTAAATGTACGCTGTAAGCAATTACCGTCACCGATATTAAGAATTTACGTCACAGCGTGTTGAAACCATAATGTTACAATACGATTACCCGTAGTAAAGTTGTAAATAATGACAGTAAAAGATTCACTCGTAAGATGGTGCTAAATGTACACTGTAAACTACCTTCCCACAACTGTACTGAATGGAAACAGTAGAGAAACACACTATTTAAAAACACAGAAACTAAGAAAATCTATGTCTGATACACCTTGTGCTCACTTGCGACGTACATAATACCTCAGCTGTCAGCACGGCTTATGATACACCAGGCACCTCCCGCCACGTTATAATCTTTGGTCGTGATAAAAGGTGGCAGGTCACAACAATTAACTCGAGTCTATGCCTACAGCCATGACGTCCCATGCTCTGATAATGTTACTGGACAGACACACGGAGAAAGAGAGAGAGTGGGCAACGGACAAAAAGCATCCCAAAGCCTTGACAAAATACTCGCGCGGCTCACTGAAGTCACATGTGCCACTTCATGGCATCGGTCGCACCGCACTCCACGGCTGCATTGCTCCGTAAACGAGCCTGCCCACCAACAAGGCCCGGGCGCCCCAGGAGGCAAACAGCTCTCTGCCGCTGCTTACGAAGAGACCGCTCGCAGGTCACACGCGTACACGAGCGTGCTGGCACAGCTCTGGGGTGTGCGTCCCCAATATGAATCAGTATGCTACATATTTAAGCTTCAAAGAAGCGATAGGAGAGTGGCTGAACCAATTTTTAAGTTCACTACTGCCCATTAAAATTGCTACACCAAGAAGAAATGCAGATGATAAACGGGTATTCATTGGACAAATATATTGTACTATAACTGACATGTGATAACATTTTCACGCAATTTGGGTGCATAGATCCTGAGAAATCACTACCCAGAACAACCACCTCTGGCCTTGATACGCCTGGGCATTGAGCCAAACAGAGCTTGGATGGCATGTACAGGTACAGCTGCCCATGCAGCTTCGACACGATACCACTGTTCATCAAGAGTAGTGCCTGGCGTATCGTGACGAGCCAGTTGCTCGGTTACCATTGACTAGACGTTTTCAATTTGTGAGAGATCTGGAGAATGTGCTGGCCAGGGCAGCAGTCGAGCACTTTCTTTATCCAGAAAGGCCCGTACACGACCTGCAACATGCGGGCATGCATTACCCTGCTGAAATGTAGGGTTTCACAGGGATCGAATGAAGGGTAGAGCCACGGGTAGCAACACATCTGAAATGTAACGTCCACTGCTCAAAGTGCCGTCAGTGCGAACAAGAGGTGACCGAGACGTGTAACCAATGGCACCCCATACCATCACGCCGGGTGATACGCCAGTATGGCGATGACGAATACGCGCTTCCAATGTACGTTCACCGCGATGTCGCCAAACACGGATGCGACCGTCATGATGCTGTAAACAGAACCTGGATTCATCCGAAAAAATGACGTTTTGCCATTCGTGCACCCAGGTTCGTCGTTGAGTACACCATCGCAGGCGCTCCTGTCGGTGATGCAGCGTCAAGGGTAACTGCAGCCATGGTCTCCGAGCTGATAGTCCAGGCTGTTGCAAACGTCGTCGAACTGTTCGTGCAGATGATTGTTGTCTTGCAAACGTCCCCATCTGTTGACTCAGGGAACGAGACGTGGCTGCACGATCCGTTACAGTCATGCGGATAAGATGCCTGTCATCTCCACTGCTAGTGATACAAGGCTGTTGGGATCCAGCACGGCGTTCCGTATTACCCTCCTGAACCCACCGATTCCATATGCTGCTAGCAGTCATTGGATCTGGCCCAACGAGATCAACAATGTCGCGATACGATGAACCGCAATGGCGATAGACTACAATCCGACCTTTATCAAAGTGGGAAACGTGATGTTTCGCATTTCTCCTCCTTACACGAGGCATCACAACAACGTTTCACCAGGCAACGCCGGTCAACTGCTGTTTGTGTATGAGAAATCGGTTGGATACTTTCCTCATGTAAGCACGTTGCAGGTGTCGCCACCGGCTCCAACCTTGTGTGAATGCATTGAAAAGCTAAGCATTTGCATATCACAGCATTTTTTTCATGTCGGTTAAATTTCGTGTCTGTAGCACGTCATCCTCGTGGTGTAGCAGTTTCAATGGCCAGTAGTGTATGAGTCGTTCGGGGTAATTCCAGAAATGAGTGTTGTTAACATTCTGCATACTGCAACGTTTCTGCAACATTTAGCTGCGTCCTTACGCTTCAGCTGAAGTACACCATCTGACAAAAAAGAGTGATGCACCCAGAACACATGGTCGGATATTAGTGCAATTTCGTACATGCACACGACATCGGTGGGTATGTAAGAAATATACACTCATCAAAAAATGTTTTGTATCACCTCTGTACCCAGAACTCCTTAAGACAGACGTTGACTGTGCATATTGTATCACAGACACAGGCCCTTTGATTGTTCAGAGATGTCAGTAAATCCGCCCGAAGATGTAAACAACCACGCATGGGCAGCGCCTATTAGACAGAGGGGGTCCGACAGCCGATCAGTTCCAGCCATTCCACCAGGAAGGAGGTACACGACTCGTGTTGCCTGTAGTTCATACCGCCGTTCGATCGCGCTCATTTGTTACTTGTGCCGGGAAGGGCTCTCGACAAGGGAAGTGTCCAGGCGTCTCAGTGTGAACCAAGACCATGTTGTTCGGACATGGCGGAGATACAGAGAGACAGGAACTCTAGATGACATGCCTCGCTTAGGTCGCCAAAGGGCTACTACTGCAGTGGATGGCCGCTACCTACAGATTACGACTCGGAGGAACCCTGACAGCAACGCCACCATGTTGAATAATGCTTTTCGTGCTGCGACAGGATGTCGTGTTACGTCTCAAAGTGTGCGCAATAGGCTGCATGATGCGCAACTTCACTCCCGACGTCCATGGCGAGGTCCATCTTGGCAATCACGTCATTATGCAGCGCGGTACAGATGGGCGCAACAATATATTGAATATATTGCTCAGGATTGGCATCACGTTCTCTTCACCGTTGAGTTTCTCATATGCCTTCAACCAGGCAATCGTCGGAGATGTGTTTGGAGGCAACCTGGTCAGGCTGAACGGCTTAGACATACTGTCCAGCGAGTGCGAGTCCCTGCTGTTTTGGGGTGGCATTATGTGGGACCGACGTACGCCGCTGATGGTCAAGGAGGGCGCAGTAACGGCTGCACAATACGTGAATGCCATCCTCCGACCGATAGTGCAACCATATCGGCAGCATGTTGTCGATGCACTCGTCTTCATGGACGACAATTTGCGTTCCTATCGTCCACATTTTGTGAATGACTTCCTTCAGGACAACAACATCGCTCGACTAGAGTGGCCGGCATGTTCTCCAGACATAAACCCTATCGACAATGCCTGGGATAAACTGAAAAGGACTGTTTTTGGACGACGTGACCCACCAATCACTCCGAGGGACCTACGTCGAATACACTTTGAGGAGTGGGACAATTTGGACCAACAGCGCCTTGATGAACTTGTGGATAGAATGCCACGACAAATACAGTCATGCAACAATGCGGGAGGGCGTGCTAATGGGTATTAGAGGTACCGGTGTGTACAGCAATCTGGACGACCACCTCTGAAGGTCTCGCTGTATGGTGGTACCACATGCAATGTGTGGTTTTCATGAGAGTAAAAAGGGCGGAAGTTATACTTATGTTGATCTCTATTCCAATTTTCTGTACAGGTTTCGGAACTCTCGGAATCCAAGAGACGCAAAACTTTTTCTGATATGTGAAGTTACAATGCTCAGTTACAGGTTTAACGGCTACCAGAGTGCATCAGTGCTGTTCGTGTTTGGTGATGCTGTCAGACGTGGAAGAATATTTAAAGGGCATGAACAGCATCATATGTTAAATGATCGCTGTGATGGACACGGAAATGCTACGTATGCATGTGTCTCAGTGGTATCAACAGCTCACAAACGTCTCGCGTTTTCATGCGTTACCTCTCATGTGACGGTACCATGGTGCCTTTTTGAACAATTCTCGTCTATACTCATTGCACGTATCTCCATGAACTATCTACGTCAAGTTGAGGTACTCCTGTGACCAACAAGATCCTCAAATCTCTCCCCAATATAACATGTGATGGGTCAGCTCGGTCGTCCATTCCGTTCCAGTGCCAGTATTCAGGATACCAAAGGCCAGTTACAATGGAAGTGGGCCAGTGTGCCTCTGATTGAGATACAACAATTTATGACACTATTCTCAAACGTATTAGTGCATGAATTCTGGCCAGAGAAGATGCAACGTCATCCTGACGAGTGGGCTCATACTACCACTTTTTTTTTGTAAATTTGACTTGGTTTTGTAACCACTAAAGTAACATCACATACCCTCTCAATACAAGAAGTTTCATCTCCTTTGGGTGCTTCACTGTTCATGTCAAGGAGGTATTTTTATGAAATACTCCAGAACAACCAAAGAGAGTATTGCACTGAAAACGAAGTTGTGTGTCTCGTTGGTGAGTAGTATTAATTTAAGCACAGAATATATGCAGTAGTCAATATGTAGACTACAGGTTTAGTACTTAGAACGAAAAGAGAGTCAGAAAATATGTGATTTATACTGAGGAAGTGAAGATATACATTTCAGGTCCCTATTACTATTATGTAACGGATCAAGGTTATTTATATCTTCCGTAATCTGCGTAACGAACCCTAGATGACAACGTATGTAACACTAAAAGTTTCCGAAAGCTGTTGAAGTTTCACATTCCCCTTACACCAGACGCTTTAGAACTGAGAAGCAGGGATGGTATTAAAGAAAAGATTTTCATTTAGAAACGGGCAAGAAATTAATCACTTGTACGTTGTTATTAAACTTGAATGCTCAATAGTTTGACGAGGACGCAGGCATTTCTCTCCGGGCAGCAGAAGAGACGACAACATCGGCTCGCTTCGGTGTGAACTCTTTCTACTCGTGCTCGCGGAATGTATACAGTGACAGTTCGTTCCGGTATTTATTCTACACCCATAGCCTCCGCCTAATTGTTAAAACTTTTGTTGCCTGTGATAACCAACACGGAAGGTGGCGATAACAAACACCCCTGCTCCACAAACTTCACAAGACCAGCCGCACACGAGGACATAGCCAAAGGGGGGATCCAGGGGGTCCGAAGAATCCCCCCTAGTTGACTAAATGAAATTACACACAACCCAGTTGCCGTGTAGTGAAGCTGAAAGATATAAGAGTCGCTCAAAAAGTTTGGGTTTGAGAGCGCAGCTTCAGCGCATATGCTACATAGAGCGACTCCGATGCGGGTATATAAGCGCCGGCATGTGGGCAACGGATTGATGTAGCATTCATGTCTTTTCGAAGTGTTTGCGGTAAATGCGGAACTATGGTGACGCTAAAATAAATGCGCCCGAACACGACTAAGGAAGGTCGAAGGACAAACACTAGTAGACATCCATCAGAAAATGACGAATGTGTATGGGGCTGCATGCCTGTCTGAAAGCACCGTTGTCGGATTGTCCGGCAAGGGGATCTTCTGCTTCATGATAATTCACGTTATAAGACTACCGCCTGCTAGTGTTATACCATAACTTCAAAGCTGAAGACAGTTCGTATAATGAAATTATTAGTCAAAGCAATTATAGTATAAAGAAGTAAAGCAGTGTTACCCTCTGGAAGAAATTTAGTTGTGTTGACCGTGATATACCTAACGGAGGTGGCTTATCGGAAGTGAAAGTCAGAATTACGTAAATATTTAAACAGTAACAAACAATAATTTTCCTATCCAAAGCGTCCAAATGATAATAAAAACGGTCGCCAGCCTAATTAGGCGTAAGAATAAGTACCATTCTTGCTCAAGAACTGAAAATAAGTACCTTCAATGGGCAAACACAGCCTATACTTTTGTCACACGAAAGTGCAATGACCTCTGGCACCTGCATATGTTCACGTTAAGGTTGGAGTTGACAGAGCAGAACAAACTAATTGCATAAATATAACAGATAACGATACACACTCTTACCTCCACGGCTTATTCAAACTGAATGTTGTCAATAACATTACTATTAGTATTCGCTGTGCAATCATAAATTGGACATAGGTTCATTCTCTCTTTCACCAATTACTTTTATATCTGACATGAAAAAAAATATTTCACTATCAAACTATTTCTCACTGTCCTCTGAATAAAAGAAGTTACTGTTTTCATAAATAGTGGTCTTTCTGTTACTTGTTACCTAGCATAAGCACAATAGACAAACTGTGGATCCTGTTACACTATTAATATGCACTTCCAATGCACAAGAGAGACAAGCACTTAGCAAACATGAGTATATAACTTTCCACAAATGCAGTTCACGACTTATACTGCAGTGACTCACCTTTTTAAATTTATAACAGGCAGCATTATGATCATTGAAAGGAAAAATTATGTTAGTAGAGCTATGGAGCTCTGGTGTTACAACGTCCCTACATTGCAAATGTAACGCAGAAGTTACGCAGACTCAAGTGAGAGATACTGAAGCACCCGCTCTGTAGTCCTGCTCTCTCTCCATGCCTTAGGTCTCTTAAAAAAGCCTTTGAATGGTCGAAGATTCTTGTCAAACAAAGATGTGCAGCTGGCAGTTACGGCCTTCGCCACGCACCACGGTATTTTATCCAACGGCGATCTTCAACCTGATGTCTGGATAAATTGATTGTCTCAATACTCACGGCGATTTTGCCTGAGTGGCATTCCTGTTCTGGACTATATGGCCTTCGAGAGAAATCTTTTTCATCGCCTCTTATCTTTTGTTTTTCTGTCAAACGACAAAAAAGGCTCGCACTATCGATAATCAACAGGACCGTCGACAGAATTTATCCATCGATATCTCGAACGCACTACAGCCTACCGCCTGCCGACTTTAGGCAAGACCAACTTCTATACCTAGTAGTATTTAATTCCGTTCAGTTTTTATTTTGTAAATCTATTCAGTTACTACTTGCAGCTGAATTTAATGTAATTGCTGTCGTCGTTTTGTGCTGTGTGCTGTTCTGATAGTTTTAATTATGAATAAGAAAAGAAAGAAGAGGAAAACCTATTTCATTCGCCCACTAGCGTGATTATAAGCTAACGTTATGTACACACAACAAAAATAGCCTGATTACCTGTTTAAAGCAGTTTTATGTAAGCACTGGAGTCGTTAATTTTAGATTGGTAGGACATTGGGATTGCTATATTTCAGAATTTTACAAAGTAGTGGAGCGGCAAACATCGTTAAGAATAACATTAAAGTGAAACCAATGCATAAAAATACAATTTACTTTTCCTGTGTCACCCAAAAGTTGCGTTGATCAACAAAAATATCGCACAAACGGCAATAGTTGCATATATTTAAAAATTTGTTCAAAATTCTGTCATTATCAGCGAAAGTCGCAAAATATCACCCAATCTGGACACCCATGCCGTTACACAATTATGAAAAGCGTTTCCGATACGGAAAGGTGGGAAGATGTTTGCGGAGAGCGTAGGAGGTATGTGATGACAGGACGTTCTGTAGTTTGTGCTTCTCTAAAAGATTTTTTTCAGCTGTATGCTTGAATTCGTGCGACGCGACTACGCCCACATCCTCCTAACTCCACCTTTCGTCCAAAATATATTTACGCTCTTGTAATACTATAGTAACTGAAGCCACGAACTCCCTGCTCAATAAGATATTAAAATGTGCACGCGTTCATGCACTATCAAATGAAGAATTATCACAATTAAAGGAGGAACACGTAATATAAAAAAGAAAGACACAATTTCAAACACAGATCAGCCAAAACATTATGGCAAGCGTCCCCCACGACGTTGGATACAGCCTGGTGGCATTGCGGACACGTGACGTGGTAACAAACATACCTAAGGGGAGCAGACACAAACGTGGGAACACCTGAACGAAGATATGGGCTGAAAATGTCGAAATACATTGCGATAAGTGACTTTGACAAAGAGCATACTATTATTACGCAGCGCCTATGAACAAGTATCTCGAAAATAGCGAATCTGGTCTAATGTTCACGTGCTACTGTCGTGAGTATCTACGAAAACAAGTATAAGTATAGTGAAAATACCACTAAGCTCTAAATAGTTGGACGTCGATAACTCTTCGGACAACTTGCGGTTCGGAGGCTTCCCTGATCTGGAAAATAGGATACATAATGATCTGTGACATGTCTACCGAAAGAGCACAATGCTGCTGCACTTACAAGTGTTTTGGAGCCCATATTGATCTCCATCGGGCGCCATCACCACGTATGCAAATCAGTGGCCCATTGTTTACGCGAATTACATGACCTGTACATAGACATCTAGTGCCACATACCTCCACAAACCTAATAAAAACTGTCAAATTCCTTATACGCAGAGTCAATGAACTATTTCGTTCCCTAGGGTGGACAAACGATCTATAAAAAGCAGGTGGTGATAATGTTTTGGCTCATTAGTGTATATTCCATCTTTTGTTGTGGTGCGTTTTATTTTATTTCAAAACAATGTTGGAAGACACTGAGGTCTCCTGACCTTCATTGCTTACATATTCCGCCCTCACTATCATATTCCGCACATCAAGACGCTACATTCGAACCCAAACTCGATAACGTAAAGTCAATGTTGTATGAATTCATGTAAACGATATGCAATTAACAAGTAAGCGCACCGTGGTTGAAAAACTCGAGGCTGGCATACATACATACATTCCACACACAACAGTCACAGAAGCTTTTAGTTCGGGAGAGAAACCACACAACGGGACGCCGGTCCCTTCAGAGGACGACCCAGCCTATGTTGACCGGTGACCGCCCGTGTAGCGGACAGCGTAGGCCCGAG
This sequence comes from Schistocerca serialis cubense, assembly GCF_023864345.2. Lineage (NCBI taxonomy): Eukaryota > Metazoa > Arthropoda > Insecta > Orthoptera > Acrididae > Schistocerca > Schistocerca serialis. Next base: position 156,715,956 of record NC_064640.1, read on the forward strand.
TGAAAGGGGGGAACAACCCCATGTTCGGCTTAAAAGCAAATTCCGCTACATTGTGTGGGAGTGGCCAGCCTACGCATTCTTTACATATAGCACGCAGTTTCAGAGATTTTCACAGGGAGACAGCAAACGCCAAACAGGTTTCTGGATTGGTCACCTTAAACGAAACGTCATTCTCCCGTTTTAGATGAGCAATGCTGATTGGCAGACGATATTTCTGATGCCTTGAGCTGAAGGAATAATGGAAGAGACCGAAAGATATACCCCTTTCACGTCTGGTGTGGAGAGGCGCCGTTCTGTTGTCGCTCTTGGAGCGAGGAACAAGTCTCTCCTCAGTACTTCACTGGTTGGTTGGTTGGTCGGTTGTTTTGGGGAAGGAGACCAGACAGCGTGGTCATCGGTCTCATCGGATTAGGGAAGGATGGGAAGGACGTCGGCCGTGCCCTTTCAGAGGAACCATCCCGGCATTTTCCTGGAGTGATTTAGGAAAATCACGGAAAACCTAAATCAGGATGGCCGGACGCGGGATTGAACCATCGTCCTCCCGAATGCGAGTCCAGTGTCTAACCACTGCGCCACCTCGCTCGGTACTTCACTGGGAGAGCACCTCTGTCGAGAGCGAATCGAAGTGCTATTCTATATTGAGTCCTTGTGATTTAGCGTTGTTCACTGTGTTGCCCGACACACTTATTGTGCGGTGTGAACGGACAGAGTCATAGTTAAACGCCTGCGAACGAATTTTGAGTGGCATCGCGGTGGACTGGTTATCTGACCGGTGTACCACACCAATACTTAGACTAAGGGCAAATAGGAGTCCTTGACTTCATCAAGGCATAGGGAGAGTTTGATTGGCGAAGGTCAATCCAGATGGAACGAGAGTTATCTTATTCGTCAGCAGCGAGTGGCGCAGACAGCAGTCATCACAGCTTACGGTATTGGTCGCTACAGCTATTGCGAGCCCCATATTTCCTCCACAACAGTACACTTCACTGCATTTCACACACGACAGCCTCGACCATACCTAGCAATATTCTAAAGGATAATTATTCAAGTTGAGTAGGCGCGCCTTTCAGCCATTCTGCCAAGTCAATAACCATCTTAAACTTTGTATAAAAATTTCATTCGCGAATCCTATCCTTGAGAGGTAACTTCACATTCCGAAAAGAACCAGGATTAACTTTTTCAATTCATAACTAAAAGTACCATTCTGATTTCTCAGAATTTTTGCAAAATAAATAATAACTTTCGTTAGGTTCACGTTTTTCTTACACTAACTAGCACTACTCCAGTACCCAAGTTTCCCACTACTTACGTAAGAAATTTTGTGAATTGTTGTATCATTTCCTTACAGCGGACGACACCAGAAGATATTTATTACTGAAAGTTTTTCGGGCATTTCTCTTTAGAACGTTAGGAGCGTCTGTCTGACTTCGGTAGTAGTGTGGGGATGGAAATTGCATCTTGCAGGAGCCACAGAGTAAAGGGTACATCTCAGAGTATTCCGTTGCGCAGAATAACAGATCAACCTCACTCCTCAGAAAATGGCGACCCTGCCAGGATACGTAAAATAGGTAAGGTACCAGGATAGGAAAGTGTTAGGATAGTTAGGTACGGCAGGTCGCATCAGTAGCACTTTGAAGAACTTTCTTTCATGTATTAAATAGCTAATTGCAAAAATTGGGATCAGAATAGATGCAGGTAGTGAAGAAAGCAGAATTGTAGGTAAAAGGGCGTGTGTTATTGTGTTGGAAAATTTTGCATTTTTTTACTACTTTTGTGTAGCTGTTAGGGCATAGAATTTTTAGGTGATAGGCACAGACGCAGTGTGGCGCAGCATCATATAAATTAGAATTAAGACATAACATTTATCTGCCTTTGCAAGCACCCAGGTAGAGATTGGAGACGGTAGCAGAGCAGACGGAATATTAGCTGAGAAGTCAATTGTTGTTATTGGTTCAACCAACTGATAAGTGGGCGTACAGTTTTGTAGATAGGGTTGTGGTGTGTTGAAAGAATTTCCATGTTAACGAGAGCACAAGCCAAAAGGTTACGTGAGAGACCCCAAGTAGACAAGATGGGGGGGAACCAACCAGATAGACAGCAAGTAAACGAGCTTATTGAGAATAGGACAGAAGGTGAACCTGAAAATAGGACAGACGGTGAATCAGAGAATAGGACAGTCGGGGAGCTGCAGAATCAGCAGGCTCAGTTAGACTGGGATAAAATTGAGACAGATCAGACAGATGGGAATCGAGGGGATGAGAACATAGAATTTCCAGAATATGAAATTCCAGGTGGGGCACATTCTGAGCCAGGAATAGACAGCCCACGCAGGAAATGGCAAATATTAGAAGCGAAACGAGTACAGGAAACGCGTTTGTTTGCCGCATATTCAGGGACAGAATACGCGTCAGTGCAGTCAATGAACCGGCAGTTAGCTAACGTTCAAAGATAAGTAGACAGTGAGGAAGAGGGGAAACATTTAGAATACGTCGAACCTATCGTACACATTCTAAATATGCCCCAACAGCAGACACAGAATTTTTGGGAGTTACGAGCGCCACGAAAAGGTTCCGTAACAGACGCAACTGTACCTGCAAACACAAGACATACACAACAGAGAGGGCAGAATGCGGAGTTGTTTGCGCCACGTAATGGTTCAATGAGAAACGCAACTAGTCCTCAACACAGACAGCACGGGTTATTGCAGTTATCAAACTTAGAAACGCCACAGCATAGCCCAGTAAACGACGTAACTGACCGAGTAGAAAACAATAGATCAAGAATACATAGTTCACCAGAAGGTAGTGTTACAGGACAGGACGCGATCATGGAGATGTTACAAAATATGAACGTTAGTATGACGAAACAAAATACACAGATAACAAAACAGTATCAGGAATTGAAACAGGATAATCAGGAATTGAAACAGGACAATCAGGCTATTAAGACACAGATCTAACAGGTTAAAATCCAGATGGAAGAAGGGATCGCCAGAATTGATAGTCAGATCACTCAAATAAACAAAGACGCGAAAGAATCTAGAGAAAGAATTCAGGTACTAACACAAGGTCAGCAGAAAATACGCACTGACGTGGACAAGGTCCAATTGGACGTCGTAAACGTTGACAAAAAGGTGGAACGTTTTACGAAAAAAGCCACTCGAACAGCAATACAAATTTTCTGAAGAACAAGCAATTCAAAGCAAGGCCGCAAAGGTTGCCCTGAAAAAGTATGATCAGCGGATTAATGAAATAGAACTTAAAAACAAAGAACAGTTTGAAAGCTTCGAACAGAGTTGATACAAACTATCGAAGAAAAGGTCGAGACCGATTACACCTGTAGCGAAACAACTGACGCGTCAAGCATTAATTCAGTACACGAACACGCGGCGTCTAAGAAAGTTCAAGTAGAACCAAGGCTAGACGTAACACTCGCGCAGAAATCGAAACAGAAAACCCCGATTAAAGTAATACATGACATGCCACAGGACCAGGCACAGTACCCAGAGAAACGGAACACATACATTCAGCCGATACCAATCGAAAGACAGGCAGCTGAACCAGTAAATCCAATGACACAACATAATAGTAGCACAGGTACTGTACCACGAACGACGAGAGTAGAAACACACGAACAACACTTTTGTTCACCAATGATACGATATGACGCGGATATGAATCAGGAAATTGAGAATAGGCAGACAGGCAGTAGATTACCAGAGAATAAACACGACGACACAAGCAATGGCAGATTTTTTGAGTCCGTGAATCAGCCACAAACCGGATTTATGAGTAGATATGATACAGACCACTTCCTTATAGTTAGAAAATTTCAACATTTCAAGGAAGTAGACGGTAGCTTGCATGCACGCACATTCATCGACCAGTTTCAAGTAGGCTTACCAAACCACTGATCCGTAGCTCACAAACTTGACGTCATTTGTGTACACATGTCAGGGAAAGTAGCAGAGGTGATGCAAAAGATCGCGGCTACCTGTACGTCTTACCTACAGTTCAGATCAGCATTTCTCGAAAGATATTGGTCCAAGGAGACGCAAAACAAAATTAAATAAGAGTTACTTCAGATGAAACCATATGAAAACTCAGGAGAGAAAAGGGTGGTAAAATTCTTTGATACAATGGACAAAAAGAATCAATGCCTAGACAAACCATACAGTAACGGAGAGGTGATACGTCTGTGTAGAATGAAATTACCGGTTAAAGTATTAACAGGCAACAGTAGGAAAAAATGAAAATATTGAAGGATTCAAAGAGGTTTTAAGGGAACTTGGATTTATGTTTAAAGAAGACGAGATGAAAGAAAAAAGAAAGAAAAGGGAACAGCAAAAGGAGAGGACTAGGAACGAATATTGCAATAGTAATAATAATCGTAATCCTAACATCAATAATTTCAGGCAATTTAACAGACAAGGACAGTAGCACAATGGAGAGAATTGGCATAGAAACGATAACCAGAATAATTGGTACCGAAATAGGAACGGTAATGGACACTCATACAGTGACGGATATGGATTTAGGAATGAAAATGCCAACGGTCAAGGGTACTTTGAAAGAGGTCCCAATGTTAGAAACAGCAACTGGTGAGACCAGAGGGCGAATAATTACCGAGGAAATTATGGACTACAGAGACAAAAACAACACAGCAAAGGGAAACCAGCAGTAGAAATTAGGCCACAAAACACTGCAAAACGTAAATATTGAATTGAAAAATGCGGAAGAGGTTAGACAAACTAACGTCCACCCTACCTAAAACTAACCACTAAATAAAAGTTAAATTAATAGATCAACAAAATAACACATTAATTAAAAGAAAAAAGAGACACAATACACACTAACAATCTCTTGTACTATCGAGTACACTACAACATGCGCACAAACAGTAAATGGTACACAACAAATAAAAGACTGAAGAAGTGGTAGGACATAATTAGAATAAAGAAAAGATATCATATATATATATACAAATTTTTGCCAGTATCAGAAAATTTTTGCATTATATAAAATCAGAGTTTTTTTGTAAATAACAAATATATGCAAAACAAAAATTGTAAATATTTCTATGCGTCAGAGGGACATCGCCACCAACACCAATCACCAGCTCCCTTAACACCAGATGCTTCGAGATAGCGACGGAGAGGCTACAGACATGTTGATAAAGCACTTAGGACAATAACAACATGTAGACCAACGCCACAATGGAAATGATGGTTGCAACCAGGTAGGACTTCAGGAGGACAACGTGCAACATGGACATTTCATATGTCACGACACTGCTACGCAACAGAAGAGTGTGAGGAGAATCACAATATGACGACACGACAATGAAGATACAAAAAATTGCTGAGATGTACAAGCTCATGAAGTAACAGTTTCCAGGCAGTCAGATCCTACAAATCCTATATCACTCCTACACTAAAATTCACATTTTCCTAGCCCAAGAAAAACAGAAGAATGCAAGAAAGAAGAGAAGAACAGAGGATGCAAGATGAAGAAGGGCAGAAGACAGAAATATACCTTTCTTTCCTATCTTACAAAAGCAAATTGCTACAAACGTCTTTCCATGAACTTTGAGCCATAGCACCTACTACAACCACCTCTCCAAAAATAAACCTTGAATCGTCAAACAAATACAAGCAAACGGCAAACGGAATATTAAATAGTACCAACCAACATTATCTAGAAATAGATTCAGCAAAATGAACAGTATTCTCCCTACCACTTAATCAAATTGCCATACCGAACCAGGTGTGAAGTACCAAGACGTCACAGCACAATATTGGGTGACGATCGACGGTAGTCAGCTACAATCATCGAACTGCCACACCGCCCCAGGTGTGACAGCAAAGGTGTACCAAGACATCACTGTTTATGCAGTAAACCACAGTCATCATCATTGGTTAAAAGTACCACTCCATGATGACAATGTCAACAAGTAAGACCTGGCATCGCATGCTAGAGTGCTTCTCTCATGATTTGTGACACCTACAAAAATGAGTCGACGCCTTACAGCATTTCAGTGGGGATCATCGAGCACAGAAACTGACGCAGAAAAAAAAAAGGAAAGACTGATATAACACATTGGTAGAGTTAAGGAAATGATATATTTGTAAAAGTACCTTTTTCCTTTCTTGCAAAAGTAATTATTTTATTACGTATGTAAAGTCCACAATTTGTAGATACCTTAAACGTTTTGTAAAGAAACTTAGTTAGTATAGTTATATAATCTCACAAACTCATAGAAAGTCTATTTATTTCTTTTACATGTAAAATTAGAAAAGGATTTGTGCAGGATTTTTCTTCTTTAAGTAACATTCAAAAACACCTCTTAGGGGTAATAATATTAATACTGAGGATAGAACTAAGAGAAAACGCTACTTCTTTCTTACAAAAAAAATAAAATAAAAAAAATAAAAAAACAGTGACACATAAAGAAAAAGACAATGCCTAAATAAATAAAAGAAAGTAACACCACAGAGATTTTGGAAACATTTATGCAAGCTTAACTAAATAAAGATATAATCACACTAAAACATGATACACTGTACACTTACGAGTTTAGAAAAATTAATATTGTAAAAACAAATTTTTGGAAATGAAAAAGAAAAACAGAGACACGTACTGGCAACGACAAAGAATAACAACCTTTGTAAAGCCTATATTTGTCTAACAACAAAACTTAAATTGTAGAATTAAAGAAATAGAAACAATAGCTGTAAAGAAATCATTAGAAAAAATTGTTAAAAGTGGCTGAGAAAAGTTTATTGGAAAAACTAAAAGAACAATTTTTGCCTGACATTGTCAATGTTTTCCTCGGCATTGACAAACCCTAGACAAAAATTTTGTTAGAAAGATGGAGGTATGTAAGACGTCGTGGTCTCCTGACCTTCATTGCTTACATATTCCGCCCTCACAATCATATTCTGCACATCAAGAGGCTTCATTCGAACCCAAACTCGATAAGATAAAGTCAATGTTGTATGAATTCATGTAAACGAAATGCAATTAAGAAGTAAGCGCTCTGTGGTTGAAAAACTCGAGGCTGGCGTACGCACAGACATTCCAGACACGACGGTCACAAAAGCTTTTAGTTCAGGTGAGAAACCACACAATGGGACGCCAGTCCCTTGAGAGTACAACCCAGCCTATGTTGACCGGTGGCCGCCCATATAGCAGACAGCGTAGGCCTGAGTGAATGGGGGGAACAACCCCATGTTCAGCTTAAAAGCAAATTCCGCTACATTGTGTGGAAGCGGCCAGCCTATGCATTCTTTACACATAGCACGTAGTTTCATAGATTTTCACAGGGAGACAGCAAACGCCAAATGCCAATGCTACAGGTTTCCGGATTGGTCACCTTAAACGAAACGTCATTCTCCCATTTTAGAAGAGCAATGCTGATTGGCAGACGATATTTCTGATGCCTTGAGCTGATGGAATAATGGAAGAGACCGAAAGATACCCGTTCACGTCTGGTGTGGAGAGGCGCCATTCCATTGTTGCTCTTGGAGTGAGGAACAAGTCTCTCCTCAGTACTTCACTGGGAGACCACATCTGTCGCGAGCGAATCGAAGTGTTACTCTATATTGAGTCCTTGTGATTAAGCATTGTTCACTGTGTTGGCCGACACACTTGTTGTGCGGTTTGAACGGACAGAGTTATAGTTAAATGCTTGTGAGCAAATTTTGAGTGACATTGCGGCGGACTGGTTATCTGACCGGTGTACCACACCAATAGTTAGACTAGGGGCAAATAGGAATCCTTGACTTCATCAAGGCATAGGGAGAGTTTGATTGGCGAAGGTCAATCCAGATAGAACGAGAGTTATCTTATTCGTCAGCAGCGAGTGGCGCAGACAGCAGTCATCGCAGCTTACGGTATTGGTCTCTACAGCTATTGCGAGCTCCATATTTCCTCCACAACAGTACACTTCAGTGCATTTCACACGCGACAGTCTCGACCGTACTTACCATTTTAAAGGATAATTATTCAAGTTGAGTATGTGCGCCTCTCACCCATTCTGCCAAGTCAACTGCCATCTTAAACTTTGTATAGAAATTTCATTAGCGCTTCCTGTCCTTAAGAGGTAACTTCGCATTCTGAAAAGAACCATGATATAACTTATTCAATTCATAACTAGAAGTGCCATTGTGATTTCTCAGAATTTTTTGCAAAATAAATTATAACTCTTGTTAGTTTCATTTTTTCCTTACACTAGCTAGCACTACTACAGTACCCAAGTATCTCACTAGTTACGTAACAAATTATGTGAATATTTGTGTCATTTCCTTACAGCACACGACTCCAGAAGAAATTTATTACTGAAAGTTTTTCAGACATTTCCCTTTACAACGTTTGGAGCGTCTGTCTGACTTCTGTAGTAGTGTGGGGGTGGAAATTGCATCTTGCAGGAGCCACAGGTTAAAGGGTACATCTCAGATTAATCCGTTGCGCAGAATAACAGATCAACCCCACACCTTAGAATGTAAACAACTGGGTTTTCCAACTTCATCGATGTGGGTAGCTCTATGACGTGAGGCACAATGCTAACAATCTATAGATTCTGGAGGAGAGGTGGTTCGGATTCATGTACCGGCCGACTTGATAATAATTTTCCGTGGTTTCCCATTTTTAGTTTAGACAAATGCTGGGATTGGTCCCTTACTATGGGCTACAGCCAATTCCTTTCGAACTCCTTTCGTTCAGGAGGGATTCCAGTTCCCTCAAAGACGCAGCCGTTCTGCGCAAAAGAATAGAGCTTCATGGAAGGAGAGTCGAACATCTCTTCGGAGACTCACGGCTTTGTTTTCCTTATTTAGCATGTCATAAAAGTAATTTGGTATAATTTTTTTGGCATCCGAATTCAGAGTACCAGCCATCATCGGAATACATTTTAAATAAATTATGTTTCTGCACAAAATTAAAGACGAATACTGTCAACTACAATACCTCGAACAATCTAAGATTCAACTAAAATATTGCACTTGTAATCATTCGAAACGTAGCATAAAAGTCTTTATTCCTCGGACTTCAAGAATACTCTTTCCTCTAACTTTATCTGGGTGAAGCTCATGTTCAACATATTGTTGAAATACACTCATGTTCAGAAAAACCAGATCACCTTGAGCGATTAGAGATAGGACGTTCATATTCACAGGACACGTACGTTGGTGTTCTGCAGAAATGATTAGCATTTCAGTCAACTCGGTTCAACATATGTCCTTTGCCTAGTAGGCACAGGGTACGCCATGGGCCCTTGTAACTTCTTACATGTGTGATGGCATCGACGCGTATGATGAGCAAATGGCGTCCTGTGGTGTAGCCATCCATTCTGCATTCACCTGGTTCCAAAGGTCATTGTGGAGGTTGGCATTCGGTCACATCATTGCACCCATCCTTTCACCATATTCCACACATTTTCGATTGGTGACAAGTCTGGTGACCTGGTAATCCAGGGAAAAAGGCTGGTATCTTATGATACCATGAAGGCACGTGTTCGTGCACCAGCATGTGGTCGTGCATTGTCTTGTTGAAAAATGCCCCCTGGGATGTTGTGCAGAAAGCTTATGGCTACAGGTCGCAGGTTTCGTTTGCGTAGATCACACAGGTCACAGTGCCCTTGACACCCTACAACTGTGATTTGTGGTTGTACCCAAAGCACCCCACACTATAGGGTGTTGAGCTGGCGCTGTATGTCTTGTGTGCATGCAGTCACTGCGATGCCGCTCTCTCTGTCTGTGGCGAACCAAAATGCTACCATTATTTTCAAACGAACAGAACCTAGTTTCGTCCGAAAACACTATCTGATGCCATTTCTGTTCCCAGTGACGTCGTTCCGTGCACTATTGCCGTCTAGCCTGTTTGTGCCCAATCGTCAAAGGTAGGCTGAGAAGTCGACGACGCGTACATAACCCATGTCGCAATAAACGGCGATGGGCTGTCACCTCTGATAGTATACGACGTGTTGCACTGTTCCAGTGTTGCGCCAGAACCGAGGAGGACGCGGAACTGTTCTACAATGCCATTCGGATGAGGTGTTGACCTTCTCGGGGGTGGTCTGGGTGGAGCGATTAGATCCATCTCGTTGTGTTCTACCGCATCCCGTGAACCATTCTGCACACATCCGTTGCACTCTCGAAATACTTTGTCCCACACCAGCAGCGATTTCGCAGATGGATTCTGCACATTCTCTCATGTCAATAACACGCCCTCTTTCAAACTCACTGACTGGACGGTACGATTCACGCATACGTCTGCGAAGAATCCTGCACGTCTGCTGAAGCCACCCTGATCCATTGCCATCGGTTTAAAGCGACAACGAGAGCCGCAGGCACATTTTACCAGTAGGTGGTGTTGCGCGGCCAACATGGTTCAAACGCTAATCATTTCTACAGAACACACGAATGTGCATGTCCTGTGAATATGAACGTCCTAACTCTGGTCGTTCAAAGTGTTCCGTTTTTTTCTGAACATGAGTGTGTGTTGAGGCAACTCCTTACACCAGTCATGGCTTATAAAATTCACAAAATGGGAAGGAAGATCGCTCACGGCAAACAAAGATAGCTTGCAACATTTTCTGCTCGAAAGCCAGACATTTGTGGCATCACCGAAACATGGTTAAAGTGGTACGAATCCTTCGCACACTTGGGATACTCCGTCAATGGAGGAGATATAGATGATGGCTACGGAGTGCAGCGTTGTTGGTAAAACAAGATTTCCACATTTATCTTATGAATAATGGCTACAGGGATCCAATATTTTTGATAAAACAGGATATCCACCTTTCCCTTGTCATCAATCCTGCCACTCACAAGGGAAACTCTCAATGGCATCCACCTCAGATGTAGTGGTAAGATAACCCGGTGGATAGCCTGTCAAAAACTGAACGCAAATCGAGCATAAAAACAGGAAGAAGGTGTACTGAACTGTGGAAAAAAAACCAGAAAAACAGAAACAGTGAACCGTCAGTCATTAACATGTGTATCCTCGAGCGACATCGTGTGGTTACCGTGATGGATAGCAAGGTGGGAGGCAGGAGTTCAAAGCTCTAACGTGTTTTTTTTATTTTTCTTTCACGAAATTATGAACGGTGAGTACGATCATCGAAATGTTTGTTCCTCTCATGAGGTCTTGGCGACTGGCATACTATACGTTGCTCATAGACTGAGTCATATGGTAAGAACACATTGCCGTCCGAAGTAAATGTGTTGAATAGTGAGAGGAGGAGGGACGCCGCTCAGACCTCTCACACAAATGAAAGCAGCAAACAAACGGGTGTGAACTACACTACAGGCCATTAAAATTGCTACACCAACATGAAATGCAGATGATAAACGGGTATTCATTGGACAAATATGTTATACTAGAACTGACATGTGATTACATTTTCACGCAATTTCGGTGCATAGATCCTGAGAAATATGTACCCAGATCAACCAACCTCTGGCGGTAACAACGGCCTTGATACGCCCGGCCATTGAGTCAAACATAGCTTGGATGGCGTGTACAGGTACAGCTGCCCATTCAGCTTCAACACGATACCACAGTTCATCAAGAGTAGTGACTGGCGTATTGTGACGAGCCAGTTGCTCGGACACCATTGACCCGACGTTTCAAATTGGTGAGAGATCTGGAGAATGTGTTGGCCAGGGCAGCTGTCGAACATTTTCTGTATCCAGAAAGGCCGTACAGGACCTGGAACATGCGGTCGTGCATTATCCTGCTGAAATGACGGGTTTCGCAGAGATCGAATGACGAGTAGAGCCACGGGTCGTAACACATCTGAAAAGTAACGTCCACTGCTCAAACTGCCGTCAGTGCGAACAAGAGGTGACCGAGACATGTAACCAATGGCACCCCATACCATCACGCCGGATGATACGCCAGTATGGCGATGACGAATACACGCTTCCAGTGTGCGTTGCCGGCCGGAGTGGCCGAGCGGTTCTAGGCGCTACAGTCTGGAACCGCACGAACGCTACAGTCGCAGGTTCGAATCCTGCCTCGGGCATGGATGTATGTGATGTCCTTAGGTTAGTTAGGTTTAAGTAGTTCTAAGTTCTAGGGGACTGATGACCTCAGAAGTTAAGTCCCATAGTGCTCAGAGCGTTAACCGCGATTTCGCCAAACACGGATGGGACCATCATGATGCTGTAAACAGAAGCTGGATTCATCCGAGAAAAATGACGTTTTGCCATTCGTGCACCCAGGTTTGTCGTGGAGTACACCATCGCAGGCGCTCCTGTCTGTGATGCAGCGTCAAGGGTAACCGCAGCCATGGTCTCCGATATGATAGTCCATGCTGCAGCAAACGTCGTCGAACTGTTCGTGCAGATGGTTGTAGTCTTGCAAACGTCCCTATCTGTCGACTCAGGGATCGAGACGTGGCTGCACGATCCGTTACAGCCATGCGGATAAGATGCCTGTCATCTTGACTGCTAGTGATACGAGGCCGTTTGGATCCAGCACGGCGTTCCATATTACCCTCCTGAACCCACCGATTCCATATCCTGCAAGCAGTCATTGGATCTCGACCAACGCTAGCAGCAATGTCGCGTTACGATAAACCGCAATGGCGATAGGCTACAATCCGACCTTTATCAAACTCGGAAACGTGAAGGTATGAATTTCTCCTCCTTACACGAGGCATCACAACAACCTTTCACCAGGCAACGCCGGTCAACTGCTGTTTGTGTATGAGAAATCGGTTGGAAACTTTCCTCATGTGAGCAAGTTGTATGTGTCGCCACCGGCGCCAACCTTGTGTGAATGCTCTGTAAAGCTAATCATTTGCATATCACAACATCTTCTTCCTGTTGGTTAAATTTCGCGTCTGTAGCACATCATCTTCGTGGTGTAGCAATTTTAATGGACAGTAGTGTATGTTACAACAAAGGAATTCAAGAGTCAAAACTTCCAAACTGAATGGAAGAGTCGTAATATATAGTAATTGTGTAGAACAAATAGGAGGTACGTATGTTTGGATGTCCGTTCCTTACACCTCGCTGTTGGAAACTGACGCTACACCACGACACAGACACAGATCTGAATACAGCGAACAGATACGTCAATGACCAGACAGAGTGTTGACAACATTGTGAGAAGGAAAAATTTGGGCACGAGGGAGATTCGAACACGGATCTCCACACTTGCACTCCAACACCGCGACCACAGAACAATGACGCCATGGCTTTTGAAATGCGCTCGATGTTGCAAATCTTCAGCATGGGCCGCTAACCATTTCTATTTTGATATTTTCTTTACAGTTCAGTACGCCTTCTTTCGGTTTTCGTTCTTGATCTGTGTTCAGTTTTTGACGGACAATTCACTAGCCCACTTTACCACTAAATCTGAGCGGAGGGCGATGGTGAGCTTCCCTTGTCAACATTATCCATTGCAAATGGTGGATATCCGACTACGGATCAAGGACCGCCAACTGAATTTGATTTCAGCATACAAAGCATCTGTTGTTGTTATGGTCTTCAGTCCAGAGACTGGTTTGATGCAGCTCTCCACGCTACTCTATCCTGTTCAAGGTTCTTCATCTCCCAGTACCTAATGCAACCTACATCCTTCTGAATCTGTTTAGTGTGTTCATCTCTTGGTCTCCCTCTACGATTTTTACCCTCCACACTGCCCTCCAATACTAAATTGGTGATCCCTTGATGGCTCAGAATATGCCATACCAACCGATCCCTTCTTCTAGTGAAGTTGTGCCAAAAATTTCTCTTTTCTCCAATTCTATTCAGTACCTCCTCATTAGTTATGTGATCTACCCATCTAACCTTCAGCATTCTTCTGTAGCACCACATTTCGAAAGCTTCTATTCTCTTCTTGTCTAAACTATTTATCGTCCACGTTTCACTTCCATACATGGCTACACTTCATGCAAATACTTTCAGAAACGACTTGCTGACACTTAAATCAATATTCGACGTTAAAAAATGTCTCTTCTTCACAAACGCTTTCCTTGCTATTGCCAGTCTACATTTTATACCCTCTCTACTTCGACCATCATAAGTTATTTTGCTCCCCAAATAGCAAAACTCGTTTACTACCTTAAATGTCTCATTTGCTAATCTAATTCCCACAGCGTCACCCGATTTAATTCGACTACATTCCATTATCCTCGTTTTGCTTTTGCTGATGTTCATCTTATATCTTCCTTTCAAGACACCGTCCATTCCGTTCAGCTGCTATTCTAGGTCCTTTGCTGTCTCTGACAGAATTACAATGTCATCGGTGAACCTCAAAGTGTTTATTTCTTCTCCATGGATTTTAATTCCTACTCAAATTTTTCTTTTGTTTCCGCTACTGTTTGCTTAATATACAGATTGAATAACATCGGGGATAGGCTACAACCCTGTCTCACTCCCTTCCCAACCACTGCTTGCCTTTCCATGTCCCTCGACTCTTATAACTGCCATCTGGTTTCTGTACAAATTGTAAATAGCCTTTCGCCCCCTGTATTTTACCCCTGCCACCTTCAGAATTTCAAAGAGAGTATTCCAGTCAACATTGTCAAAAGCTTTCTCTGTTTACAAATGCTAAAAACATAGGTTTACCTTTCCTTAATCTATTTTCTAAGATACGTCGCAGGGTCAGTATTGCCTCACGTGTTCCAACATTTCTACGTCATCCAAACTGATCTTCCCCGAGGTCGGCTTCCACCAGTTTTTCCATTCGTCTGTAACGAATTCGTGTTAGTTTTTTGCAGCCCTGGGTTATTAGAAATATAGTTCGATAATATTCACATCTGTCACACCTGCTCTCTTTGGGATTGGAATTATTATATTCTTCTTGAAGTCTGACGGTATTTCGCCTGTCTCATACATCTTGCTCACCAGATGGTAGAGTTTTGTCAGGACTGCCTCTCCCAAGGCTGTCAGTAGTTCTAATGGAATGTTGTCTACTCCTGGGGCCTTGTTTCGACTCAGGTCTTTCAGTGCTCTGTCAAACTCTTCACGCAGTATCATATCTCCTACTTCATCTTCATCTACATTATCTTCCATTTCTATAATATTGTCCTCAAGAACATCGCCTTTTTATAGAGCTTCTATATACTCGTTCCACCTTTCTGCTTTCCCTTCTTTGCTTAGAACTGGGTTTCCATCTGAGCTCTGGATATTCATGCAAGGGGTTCTCTTTTCTTCAGTGGTCTCTTTAATTTTCCTGTAGGCAGTTTCTATCTTACCCCTAGTGATATGTGCCTCTATATCCTTACATTTGTCCTCTAGCCATCCTGCGTAGCCATTTTGCACTTTCTGTCGATCTCATTTTCCAAACAATTTTTAACAACAGTCATTGCCTTCCTCGGAAAACCGCCTCTGCTAATATGCTACTAGGTGACTTTAACAGCCATCATGCACTGTGGTGTTGCAGAAATGCCAACGCAATGGGAAAAATGCAGCACTTAAGTTGAAAACCTTATAGTCTAAATGATGGTTCACACACAAGAACAGTGAGACCAAATGGAGCCACGACGGCAGTAGACTTGAGTATAGCATCCCCTGCGCTGTCTCAGTGTCTACCGGAACAATATGAGGAGGCATGCCGGATGCTTCTAGTTCGCATCACTTGGTATTTCATATTATAATAAACGCACAACCTAGTGTGACTGTCAGACACGCAATCAGTAGGAAATGGAACACTATTAAAGCGATCTGGAACCTATACGACACACTACTGGTAAACAAACTGGAAATCATCGATACGGGAACCCCTAAAGGCACTTAGAGGTTTGGTGTGGCTTATCAGTAAAGCAGCGGAAGTCTCAATACCCCATAAATTACGTAAGCGGACTATTCATAAGCCATCATTCGGTTAGGAGGATTCCGAATGTTCCGCAGTCCTCAAGGAACGACGATACAAACTCTTTTGGCCTTAAGAAAGCACAAGCTGCATCCAAGAAAATATTCAAGCACAAAAGTAAGAAAATCGTGGCACATTTTCTACACTGCAATATGCAAAGAAACTCCTGTAATCAGGATCACGAATATAATACAGAATATTAAAACCTGACAATGAACTTGCACACACCTCCACCATGCGACGAACTTTTAGACTCAATCGTTCTTGTGCGTGATAGCTCCAACTGACGTAATGGACAAGGAAGAGGAGGAGGTATATAAAGAGTCAAAAAAATGTGTATGATATCTTATGGGACTTAACTGCTAAGGTCATCAGTCCCTAAGCTTACACACTACTTAAGCTAAATTATCGTAAGGGACAAACACACACACCCATGGCCGAGGGAGGACTCGAACCTCCGCCGGGACCAGCCGCACGGTCCATGACTGCAGTGCCTTAGACCGCTCGGCTAATCCCGCGCGGCATTCCCTCTCTATCTGCAGATCTTCAAACAATTCTCAAAGAACATACAAAGAACATTTTATTGTTAATTTAGATTTATGGTCATTAATGTAGACTGAATTGAATATATTCCAAACGTGTACCAACTGTGATTTATCATTATTTGTTGTGTTACCAACCTGATATTTATAGTATACTACCACTGTGTATCCCATGTTCCATTTTCGTCTTGTTTACTCGTTTTCGTACACTCTGACATAAATCTTGTTTTATGTCGAACCAGTCCTTTGTTAATCGTTACTTTGTACTAGGGTATGACTTAAAGTAGTGTATACTATGAATTGTCAAAACCAGTTGTAACATAACAGTCCCTGTGTTTGGGTGGCTGTGTGGGCACGTAGCGAAAGCCAATACATTTAAAAAATATTTTAATGCTCTAACACGTGCACAATGTTGCATGCGTTTCTTAGCACGTACGTTGCAGGTCTACTGTACAATCGTGGTGTTCCTCTCGCCTCAGCCTGCCCACCTAAGACGCCATTTCAGCATCCCTGCTGTGTCCCTCAGCGGTGTAATTACCCTTCCAGCCTTTCATTAGAATCCGTAACTCTGTCACCCTCCGTTGTGCCCCTCACTTAGCCCGACCCGCTGACGACGTCTTTCAGATGTTCCCACCCCTAAAGACGTCTCGAAGATTATGCACTGCCATTGCTTGTGAGAATTCGCTACAGTCTGTTTAATCAGGGGAGCGAAGTACATTCACCCTAAATAGTCACCTTCAATTAGAAAGGTAATTTGCTTTAATTTAAAATCTCTGAACTCACTGCTAATTATATATCGCAGGCAAAATTCAAGTTTTCGTTGCAAATACAACTCCTTAACTATTCATATTTTATAAAAGATTGTTACTGAAGGTACGAGTCTTCAAAAATATCCAAACAACATTTTATATAATATTGATAAAAAAGAATTTATATTTGCGATACAAACTGGGATTCCGGATGCAATATGCATTTAGAAACAGGAAGATGTACATTTTTCATAAAAGTTATGATTAGAATGTGTCAGCTAGTATATATTTGGTGAATTTTCAAATGACGTAGATATTCGAAATGAACGAAAAAATAAAATAAAAAAAGACTGTAGGGAGATTTGAATCAGAAATCTTTCACTTACTCGATCACCATTCCCCGACGCCAACGAGTGAGCCACACTACCTGTCGTGCAAATCGCCTTCGTTTCAGTAAGTTATTATCCCTGAAGTTTCTTGGAAAAGTGCAAAGTTAATTTTCTACAGAAATTTTTGAGTTGCATCGAACTTCTTCTGAGATACTGATATCTGAGTTATGAACTTCAGGCAAAATAAATACAAAAAATTGGAAGAATTTGTTCCTTGTTATCGTAGGGTGACATGTGTAACTTTCTTTCTTAAGTTCCTACATACATATGAGACAAACATAAATTTCACAATTAGCTTACGTCTACTTACACCCCTCTGCCAATCTTGACACGGTGCGTCACATCATCAACTGTGACATGCTCCATCGAAATTGATCATGCTCAGTGACAGTGAACTTACAGCGGATTGTTTGTGTTTATTTTTATTTTACAGGCATGGTGTAATTAGTCTAAAGTTGTTAAGGAATTGTTATTTCATGAGTATGTTGCACAAGTTGTACAGTATTACTGACTCCTGTTTAGAGATCAAGTTAGCTACCGATTAGTATATAATGGGTCAGTGGAGATGCTACCTGAGGTAACAGAAGAAAATACAGGAGAAAAGGGTCAGGTAAAAGTGCTCGCTGTGAGAGTGAGTAAGTGTGGGAGCGAAGAACGAGTCTTGGGCAAATGAACCTGCAGCACGGAGGTAAAAGGCATTGCCTCTGATGTTTGAAAATTAACCAACGTGAACACTCAGAAGCACAATTCGCTGAACACGAAAATACCGTCCAATACCAAGCGGATATTAAATGAAAATGTATAGAATTTAATCTATAGTCGCAATATATTTATTTTGCTTGCTGGCTACCGCTTTCGGTACATATCATCAACCTGAGGCCCTCCACGGCACACAGTCGTCACGCTCGCTTCCCAGGTAGGTGTGTCAACTACATAGCTTGACAAAGAGCACATGACCGCTTCCTTAGAAAGCAAGTTTGATGACTGCGTGCTAGGGGTTGGCCTGAGGATGATAGTGTGTACCGAAATCTGTAGCCACTAGGCAAAACAAATAAACTGTGACTATGTACTGAAACATATAATTTTTCATTATTCTATTGGTCGCTGTCCACCGACAGTGTGTCGGAAACATGTAAGATACAAAAGGGTCATAAATGAGGTGTTATTTGGTAATAAGCAAAGCATCTGCTTCAAATAATATACTGGTATGTTAACACACGCTGTACTTACAGATTCAATTGCTGTGTTGTCGTACGTTCTTCCCTTATTTGACGTCGTAGTACAAACATGGAGTTTCAATGAAGTTATCAAAACGTAGAAGTATGGAAAAGTGTGCGCACTTGACGGGGGGAAACATGTGTACATACTACTTCATTTGTGGTTTAGCCGCACTGCAGTAATTCTATATTAACGGCAACAGTGAGTATATTATCAAACGATACAACAGCAATATCAAATTCATAATCAGACCTCTGACACGCTTATGTTAGCGCATCTCTGTATCTCCGTGCAGAATACTTATTACAGACAGTAGCGTGTAATATCAGTCCTGCAACGTGAAATGGGGTTTGTCACTTAATGAGCGTACAAAATCAACAATATGTGGGACATAGAGTTTGTACTATGCTTAAAAATTTTGTTCGAAGACAGTATGATTTTTTCAGCGACGTGTGCTTCTCTGGCTTTTACATTCATTAAACTTTAAAAATAAGTTGTACACAAATGCGAAATTTTTCAAATAAAGGGCCTAACTGGTTGTCACAACATACAAATCTTCGTAATTTAAGATCTTTCTTACTGGGTTTTAGCTGCTGGAATCATTCCCTTGTTACTACGCACTGCTCCATATTCTTGAAATAGCTGGCTTAATGAAGACGTGAATATACTTTTAGGTGTCATACATAGATAATTAATAGTTATATTTACAGAAATTAATAAATATGTCTGTCTATGCGCTATTACATTGGAATCTAATGTCTTGCCTAAAGATGAGGATAAGGCCTGTAGAACACTGAGAGTTATAGTTGACATCGTTTTCTATTTTGTGCATCTAGCAAATCGATAACACGTAGCTCTCGCTGTCTCAGGAGTTCTAATGTTGAAAAAAAGTCAACTGTATTTATTTTATGTATGTGCAGTACAACTAAATATGTATGTAAAGATTTCGTTCACTGATGTGGGAAGCGTTGAGCAACAGAAACTTCCTTAATGAAGTCTTAAATTCAACCACATTCTCAACAAGACATCTAATATGTTCCGGAAAAATGTAGGGTACATGCGTACCCATATATCTGACCTCTGCCTCCCAGAACTTTAAGCCATTGAAGTCGTTACTGAGTTTGCTTTTTGACCTTTGTGTTATATCGTGCAACTGTTGTCATCATACAGTTTCATTATGAGGTGTCTGCAAAGAATTGAAAAGTTAACGCCAGAAAAGATGATAATATTTCTTCATTATCGAGACATTGACTTTTCAATAAATCGTAAGAGTGATATCTAAGTTAACGTATATATCGAAAGTAATATGTCAATTTTTTCGATGTCTTGGAGTTTCTATATATCTAGACTGATCATTATTCAAAAATAGGTAGTAGCGTCGAAACATGAATGTGTTATTTGAAATTGTTGAATGAGAGGTCTGTTATTGTTTATTCAGACTGGAGTTCTATGAAGAGATTTGTTTCACTTCTATATAAATATTTAAAACTTTTACAATGAATAAAACAGTCGTGGTTATATGAATTACAGGACGCGGTACTGAACTTGTAGATAAATTTAAATATCTCGGAAGTGTGATAATGGAGAACGCCAAAAACGAAAGTAATAATGCTGCCACCGCGCTACCCTCAGGGCGTTCCAGAACATAAGAAGGACTGAATGTCCAGCCGCAATTTTCTGCGGCTGTATCATATCAGGGGGTCGGCGAGTGCCGCTAAGTCTCCCCAGGATTTATAAACTCCCTTGGGTAAATGGAAGCCATCTCATTTTTCTTCAAGAGCGGAAAGAATTGTTCCCCTATGTTTCCTCTGCCCGCACCGCCTTTCTTTTGAGTAAGAAAATAATTAAATTCGACCTTCACTTCCGGTGCTCTGATCAAAGCTCAGAGTTAAATATCTTGAGCAACTAAATTTCGCTGAATTATAAAATCGATTTCGATTCCCTGGCCATGTAACGTTTGCGCCAAAAGCAATACAGAGTAATTATGGAGAAATTTACTTTACAATCAGATTAAAGATTTTTCACTCGGTCCACTGTGGAATGAATCCAGAAAAGTTTTCTGCGAGTTAAGTAGTATTCAACTCGTCTGTATTTCATTTTGCAAATGAAAATGGAAGAAAGATTAGGGATTAATGTCCCGCTGATAATAGAGGGCAAAGACAATTTCAGACGAGCCACAAACAGATAAGAATTTACCGCCCACTATACAAGTCCCCTTATACGTCCCATAAAGACGAAGTGCAAGTTCACAACTCGACTCTTGCTATTTCTGTAACTTGTATCTGCGCCCACTGACTAGACGTAACTGGTGTTGTAAACGCTTCCATTTCGTTTTTCAATTCGTAATGGGTGGCTGTTGGTGCCAGTCAGATCATGAAAATACCGGGTGTGAATGATTTTTTAGCGTTATATGGACTGTACTGCCTGCTGTACCCAGGGACTTGGATCAAATAATGCCGCGTGTACTACATGTAAGTTGCCTGCATCGTGTGTAGAAATCGCTTCTGAGACTGTAATTTGATTGAGACTTAATCTGAAAGCAAAATACATACATATCGGAAAAAGATGTTCACAGTGCGAGATGTCCCGTAATCAAATTTATGGTTCTGTTACCATTTTCGTATACGGTTGTTACCGTGGCTTGCCCCGTAAGTTAAAGTTCAAATTATTTATAATTTAAAGCACAAGAAGCCGAACTCTTAGCAAAATCATAGCTCTGCATCCAAAAGCAGTACGGACTTGGCTGACAAGTCACTGTGGTTGATGAGATGTAGATTCAGTAGTCGTTATAATTGCCGGACATTCTTTGCTTTTTGGCAATATGATGATACATATTATTTTTTATTTTCTTTTGAAATAGTAGTCCACAGAAAATCAATTTAGAAAATTTCCACACAGACTGAGACAGCACTATAAAAGTCAAAGCGATTGATGTATCACATCACATAGCGCGCATCAGTCATGCCTAAAAGATCAGCAGACTGAAGTCATGAAGAAATAGTGATCACAAATCAGACCGTTAAAATAGCACCATAAACTAGCATTTCAACGTATCATTAAGCACCACATACAACCTGCTGACCTCCTATCTGATACTACAAATTAACATCGTAGCTTTATGTTAAAAATGAGTATACTATAATTATTAATACTTTAGTAGGGAAGAAAGATATTTTATTTGACGTTATTCTTTAATCCTTGGTGCACATTTTCGATAAACTATTTGATAGACTGCATGATGCCGGCAACTCTGAATTTTTGTTTTATCTTGGTACAAAAATAACACAAAAATCAGCAGGTTCAGGCATGATGGACTCATTCCACACTATTCCAAGTTAATTTCACATATGAAACCTCTAGATACGTTTCCAGACCCGAATTTAAAAAGTTCATCGATTGACTCCTAATATTACTGTGGAAAGTGTGCTCCACTCTTTTTCTTTCCTCTCGTTTACGGCCATCGGAGAATGAGTCAAATAACTATAACGTATTTCTAGAATAATATAACAACTATAATTTCAACGAAAGCAGGTGTCGACAGGTGTGAAAATTATCGAACTATCAGGTTACCAAGGCATGGTTGCAAAATACTTACACGAATTCTTTACAAACGTATGGACAAACTGATAGAAGCTGACCTCGGGGAAGATTAATTTGGATTCCGCAAAATAAAAAATAAAAAAAAATGGAAATGAGCTTATGGCATCATTGGCCAGGAGGTCCCATCCGGGGAAGTTTGGCTGCCAAATACAAGTTCAAAATGCCATGGTTCAAATGGCTCTGAGCACTATGGGACTTAACATCTGTGATCATAAGTCCCCTAGAACTTAGAGATACTTAAACCTAACTAACCTAAGCACATCACACACATCCATACCCGAGGCAGGATTCGAACCTGCGACCGTAGCAGCAGCGCGGTTCCGGACTGAAGCGCCTAGAACCGCTCGGCCACAATGAGTTATTCGGAGATGAAGAGGCTTGCACAGGATAGAATAGCATAAAGAGCTGCATCAAACAAGTATCTGGACTGAAGACCACAACAACAACATGTCTAGAAACATTTTTTACAGCCCAAAACCGTTGTATCGTTCACCTGACCTCCCAACTTCTCTCCTCTGTCCAACCACTGCTCTGCTTCTGTTCGTTGTGGAAAGTCTTGAAGTTGTTGACGAGTAATCTGTAGTTTCATAGGTTAGAGGTATCTTCTTGAAATGGACCAATCAATGATTCTGAGGTCCTTCCTTTCTTCATTAAACCTTTTATAGCAGACTTTAGACTTGTCGTACGGTACATTAAATATCGGATTCTTAATTCGGATTGCATCCATCCTGAACAGCTCTTCTCTTCCTCACAATCTGTACACCTGCTTGTTATATTAACTCCTTCATTTTTCGTAAGATTTTGTGTTCAAAATTCTCATCTTTTTTCAGTCCAGTTTGCCTGCCATTCTGAGTCAATGATATGTGTATAGACATGCAGTTTTTATTACTGTGTTATACTGCCTCAGTTTAGTTTTTCCTTGAGATTGGTTTTGTCGCATGTAGGACATGCGTCCAAGGACAAGCAGTACCTATCTTCTTTACCCTGCTGTCACTAGTTTCTTCTTAGATACTTTTCATCTGCAATGTTTCAACAAGATGTATGAAGTAGTCCACTTTTTCTATTGAACCATACTTTGTTCTGCGCGAATCAGGTGCTGTTCACTAGAAAGAAGTTAGGAGGTCATATTTTTCTGCTTGTTTCCTCAGCAAGTTTGCCTCTTCTCTATCTCTCTATCTCTGGATTTCTTGGCAGGATCCTGGTCATCGGCCAATGAAACATAGTTGACTCTAACAGCCTTCTTACAACTGCGAATGTGAACTTTACTCCGTAACCCTTTCATGGTTAATTCCTTTTTCCATTCTCGGCTAACCTTGTTTGACATGCAGCTGAAGGGAACTTAGGACAATCACCCTGTCGGCACCCACTTGGATAATAATAGTAACAGTAATAACAAGCTTTAGGTGTGTTCTAATATGAATTTTACTTTTCAGTGCAACCCTGTTAGAGCTTGCTTGATAATTTCCTTGGATCCAGTCCTAATTCTATCATGAGGACAAACAATATTTCCCGGTCAGCCGAATAATAGACTTTCTCAAAGTCGATGAAAACCACAACCAGATCCTTAGAAATATAATTTTACTCATTCCAGACTCTACATCTGCTGGACGCATGTCATCCCTTTCTTGAAGCCAGCTTCGTATTCGTCAATTTGGTGCACCAACAACGTAACTTACAGCGCTTTGAAAATTTGAGGTCCGATTAAAAATACCACGCTAATTCTTTGCGTCAGTCAAATGGTTCAAATGGCTCTGAGCACTATGGGACTTAACTTCTGAGGTCATCAGTCCCGTAGAACTTAGAACTACTTAAACCTAACGAACCTAAGGACATCACACACACCCATGCCCGAGGCAGGATTCGAACCTGCGACCGTAGCAGTCGCGCGGTTCCAGACTGTAGCGCCTAGAACCGCTCGGCCACTCCGGCCGGCTTTGCGTCAGTCCTATCTCTCTTTCACACAGAGGGTGAATCAGTGTTCTCCATTCACCAGGAATTGCTTTGCTTTCTAGATCTTTGCCATACCTTGACAGGGCATTATTCTTCATTTCGCGGGATTTCCGCTCTGAATGAGTTGTTTTGTTGTTCTTTACTTCCACGACTATTGTGCTTGCTTCATGAGGAGTACCAGGAGATGACTCGTTGTTACTTTACTTTGGAGCTATTCTTGGTCATTTTCCCCGGGTTTAATTGCAAGTATGCAGTTTCCTGAAGCACTTGGATAGTATATAAACTTTGTTTATCCTTCACTGCCGTCGGTTTCAGGAGTTGCTGGAGGTAAGACGTAGGTGCGTGTGGCTCAGTACAAGCACGGTCTGAGTTAAACTCATTATTTTTGCTATTTTTCCTTATTTAGAGTTTTATAGTTAGGGCGGGACCCTTATTATATTTCTAATAGTTGGGACTTAGAATTTTTGCAGCCCGCATCTCGTGGTCGTGCGGTAGCGTTCTCGCTTCCCACGCCTGGGTTCCCGGGTTCGATTCCCGGCGGGGTCAGGGATTTTCTCTGCCTCGTGATGGCTGGGTGTTGTGTGATGTCCTTAGGTTAGTTAGGTTTAAGTAGTTCTAAGTTCTAGGGGACTGATGACCATAGATGTTAAGTCCCATAGTGCTCAGAGCCATTTGAACCATTTTTTTGAATTTTTGCAGTATGTCTTTGACTTATTTCTGGGCAAAGTCAGGAATCAGACTTTTCGTAGCAAGTAGATCATTGTTATTTGGCAGTTATCTGAAGTGTGCCTGTACGACCACTTTTGATTAGAAGTAATTCTCAATATGCAGCAGACATCAACGTCACTTAAAGAATTAATTTGATTTAGTGACCGTTATTATAAAATAAGTTGCGATTATTTTCTGACTGTTGTCACTTATAAAACACCTATACGAATTTAATTTATGTTGCCTAACTGTTCGTAACATTGATGGTCAACGAAATCTGAAGACATTGTTGGAAGAAAAAAAATTTGTAAATACGCAGCTCCCTCTACTATACGCCCCGTGCACTTATACTGAACATTGAGGATTCGTCTTCCCTATCAGTAAAGTGTATTTAAGAATTTGGAAGGCCCTTGCTACGTGAGACCGACTCAGTAACAGGAGACAATTACATCTAGAGTGATGTTTTAGTATTCATGTCTATTTTAATATATGTCTCAAGAATATCCGGCGCGCACAAGGAGAGAGAGAACTTTTCGTGTATCTTAAAGAGTCATTCATTTCTCGCAAGTGCTCTGGCTTTCATGTTCATGAAATTGATAATTAAAATCTTTTGAGTGAGGCTTTTCAAAGCCCACGTGGGCCTTCGCCGTTAGTCATTATTAATATTACCTTGCTCGATTATTTCATAATTGCTTCGTCTTGTAGTGTTTTATGTGTTTCCGTAAATACAAGGTTTCGAAAAATTGCGTGTCACGACGTAGATGGAGTTTCTTGACATGTTCCTTTGTGTGAGGTCATACGCTATTATTGTGGTGTCTTCTCGGCCTCTTATTTCGTAACTATTTGGGATTTTGTTACGTCGGAATGTCTGATGATCTGGTAACTATCTGGAGAGGTAATTCTTGGTAAATTCGGGACTTTACCAGGTGGTGACTATTGAGCTCAAATTCGTTTGTCTTATCAAGCATTGAATAATGAGGCCAGGTTCCAAGCAACTTTTACAAGACAAGAATGTCCCCTCATATGTTAGCGAAATTTGTGATAGAGTCAGCTTCAACGTGTTTTTATTTGGTTAAAGTTGGAAAACCGAGGCCTTTGTGGCGAGTAAATGTGAAACCAAACAGTCTGAGGGTTCGACTTTATGTATTACCTGTCCATCATATAACGAGAAAAGTCTGTTGGTAAACCGAGTTCTTTGAATACAGAATCTGTGTGAATTATAGACTTCGTGAGTTTCGGCTAGAGAGGTAATTTGTTCCTGAAAATTTTCTGGTAGGATGAACGATTGACAGATGCGATGAACACGCACGCTTTTAGTTTAAAGTAATTCGAAGGTAGATTTCGGTATGTGGGGATAAAATATGCGCTTGTATTTAATCTTGTGTTATATTAGCCTTTATTGAAGATTTTGTTTCGCACTTTTTTCTCATGTACTGCCTATGTCGACAGTTCAGATTCACCTTTTGTTAAAACTGGCCTTCTTTGTCGAATATTAAGCTATTTTATGCAGAATTACCACACAATGAGTTACACTGGAAGATACGGCCGAGTTAGTCTGTTCTACAATTAATGCTTAAAAAGCGTAGGACAGCGTCTTTATCTTTTCAGCTCTATGTTATGGTATGAAGTTCACTACCATCAAAATGCAGGCAAGTACCAATTGTTCGCTAACTCTACAGGGCTGCTTGAATGTTTAAAGTGTGGTCCGATACAAAACAATAATGGATACGGTAGGGTATTCTTCAATACAGTCAGGAACGTTATCCATTTGTGTATTTTTGTTCAAAATCCTGTAACTTAATTTCGTTCCGTTTAGATATATATTATTGTCAAGTGCATATTGATTCTCAGTATGTTGCTTTTGTTTACCTTTTATTAGTCGGTCGCTTTTGTATATTCACCATTAATTATACGTGCTTCAAAATGGACCTTAGGTTAGTTAGGTTTAAGTAGTTCTAAGTTCTAGGGGACTGATGACCTCAGAAGTTAAGTCCCATAGTGCTCAGAGCCATTTGAATCATTTTTGCTGCTCGGTATCCTGGACGACATCATCCATGTGTCCGGACCGTTCGCCGGATAGTTACGTTATTTAAGGAACAAGGAAGTGTTCAGCCACATGTGAAACGTCAACCACGACCTGCAACATATGATGATGCCAAAGTAGGTGTTTTAGCTGCTGTCGCGGCTAATCCGCACATCAGTAGCAGACAAATTGCGCGAGAATCGGGAATCTCAAAAACGTCGGTGTTGAGAATGCTACATCAACATCGACTGCACCGGCACCATGTTTCTATGCGCCTGGAACTGCATGGCGACAACTGTGAACGTCGTGTACAGTTCTGCCACTGGGTGCAAGAGAAATTATGGGACGATGACAGATTTTTTGCACGCGTTCTGTTTAGCGACGAAGCGTCATTCTCCAACAGCGGTAACAGGGGGATTGGTCGTCGAAGCACCATACTATGGCCCGCACGTTCACCGGATCTGACGTTCCCGGATTTCTTTCTGTGGGGAAAGTTGAAGGATATTTGCTATCGTGATCCACCGACAACGCCTGACAACATGCGTCAGCGCACTGTCAATGCATGTGCGAACATTACGGAAGGCGAACTACTCGCTGTTGAGAGGAATGTCGTTACACGTATTGCCAAATGAATTGAGGTTGACGGACGTCATTTTGAGCATTTATTGCACTAATATGGTATTTACAGGTAATCACGCTGTAACAGCACGCGTTTTCAGAAATGATAAGTTCACAAAGGTACATGTATCACATTGAAACAACCGAAATAAAATGTTCAAACTTACCTGAGTTCAGTATTTTAATTAAAAAAACCTAACTGTTACCAACTGTTCGTCTAAAATTGTGAGTCATATATTTGTGACTAATGCAGCGCCATCTGTCACAAAGCGAAAAAAGTGGTCCAACTAAAACATTCATATTTCTTTACGTACTACACGAATATGTAATAAATAATGGGGGTTCCTATTTTAAAAAACGCAGTTGATATCCGTTTGACCTATGGCAGCGCCATCTAGCGGGCCAACCATAGCGCCATCTGGTTTCCCCTTTCAAACTAGACAAGTTTCGTTCTTTGTAGTTTTTTCGTTTGACGCTTATTTCGTGAGATATTTGGCCCCGTCACGATGAATGGACCATCCTGTGTATGTAAGTTCAAACGTACCAACAGTTATTGGTAAACTCATAGCTACAAAAATGCTAGGAATAAGGCGGTGATGAGTCATACGTTGCAAAGAAACAATACCAAACAAACCTGGGATCTGCGATCCGTCAGACTAGACTTTGACGGCAGAAACATTTGCACAACACTAAACTTAGTTTTATAAACTCACAATGGAGACTGTCTTGGAGACTGTCTTCGCATTCACTATTTGGTGTCATGACTGATGGCAAATTCTCACACGAAGAGGATCGAACGTTGCAGAAGAGATGTAACAAACAACGATATGATAATGAGCGTAAGTACTTTCAGGTTCTAAATTTAACAGAATCGCACCTGCAGTCATTTGCTAAGATTTTTGTTCGCACCACTTAGCTATTTTCTTAAGTACTCATTGTTAATAACATTCACTTAAGTTTAGTGCGTAGATGGCCACGTGGCGTGAAAATGATGATATACATTCATTGACGACTAGGATAGCAATAAAATGCGTGTCCATAAAAACAGTATTCAATAAGCACAAAGATCAGTTAAGTCCGCTGAATAAGGAAATGTGTAAGAAGAAGTCGTGAATGTTTCGGAACAAGAACTCACCGGATACGCGTCTTATGAAATGCAAACGAGAAATAATCGAACTCATATCAGCTTCAGAAGGCCACTAATACTAAAAAAAAAAAAAAAATAGTGAATAAACAAATTCATTCATAGATAACGCCGTACACAGTTTATGAATTATGCTGAGATTTGACACAATATGCCCAAAATCAATTTTTACACTTGGCAATTGCGTTCTTAATAAAACATATTGCAGCTTAATGTTTGATCTGTTACCTATCAGTTCCAGAAAATTAAAACAATTATTCAAAAATTTCGTCCGATTTCACAGGACGATATTCTTTACACCGATGTTGACAGAAACGAGACGATAGAAAAGTTTATACTTTCGAAGGAATCATCGAATTTTACAAAGGTATACATTTTATATGCGTGCACGTACTATTTGGGTTCTTTTTTACCGTTACGTTCAGGATAAAAGTTTTCATTTAACTTTCATAAATGTTCATTGTGCTCTCCACTGGAAACATGAGAAACATCCAGACGCAAGTCAACCTCATACCATACTTTTGTGGACATGTATGGAATTACAGCATTAGCTGCAATTGCTATGCAACGTCGCAGTTCACACTATGTAATGGAAAGGAGCGAAACATGGTTAGTCCCTTTCAGAAACCCAACTTGTTCTTATCGCGAATCTCTCGCCCAGTGCATAGTCCAAAGCGACTGGAAAAAAGAGCAAGTGAGTCCTGGGTACAAGAAGGGTAAAAGAATCGACACGTAAAATACAGACAAATATCCTTAACATCGGTTTGCTGCAGAATTCGTGAACTTACTCTGAGTTCGAATACAATAAAGATCCTTGAGACGGAAATCACCTGTGCACAGATCAAACCGGTTTAGAAACTATCACTCGTACGAAACTTATCTTGCCTTATCCTCACACGATACACTGAGAACTATGATGAAGAACAACAGGCTGATTCCATTTCCTAGATTTCCGAAAAGCATTTGAAACGGTGCCCCACTACAGGCTGTTAACGAAGTTACAAGCATACTGAGTATATTGGTTCTCAGATCTGTGAGAGGTTCGAAGAGTTATAAAGTAACAGAACCCATTACGTTGTCCTCGATGTCAACTGTTCATCAGAGACGAGGATATCGTCAAGAGTGTCCCAGGGATGTGTGATAGGACCGCTATTATTTCTTATGCACTTAAATCATCTGGGGCACAGTATGTACAGCATTCTGCAATTGTTTGCTGCTGACGCTGTGGTGGACGGGAAAGTATCGTCGTTGGTCGTTGAGTGACTGTAGGAAGATAAAAGATGACTCAAACAAAATTTGTAGGTGGTGCCACCTATGGCAGCTAGTTCTAAATGTAGAAAATGTAAGTTGAAGGAGATGAGTACGAAAAACAGTCCCAAAATATTCGATTACAGCATCAGTAGCGCATTACTTGACACAGTCAGGTCAATTAAGTATCTAGGCGTAACAGTGAAAAATGGTTCAAATGGCTCTGAGCACTATGGGACTCAACTTCTGAGGTCATTAGTCCCCTAGAACTTAGAACTAGTTAAACCTAACTAACCTAAGGACATCACAAACATCCATGCCCGAGGCAGGATTCGAACCTGCGACCGTAGCAGTCTTGCGGTTCCAGACTGCAGCGCCTTTAACCGCACGGCCACTTCGGCCGGCGTAACAGTGAAAAGCAATAGGAAATGGAAAGAGCGTGTGAGGATTCGAGTGGGTCAGTTTCGGTTTATAGAGAGAGTTTTGGTAAAGTGTGGTTAATCTGTGAAGGAGACCGTGTATAGAACGTTAGTGCGAGGTACTCATGAGTACTGATCAAATGTTTTCGATCCCCACCAGGTGGGATGAAAGGAAGATATCGAAGTTGCTCAGAGGCGAGGTACTAGATTTGTTACCGGTAGCTTATATCAACTCACAGGTATTACGGAGATGCTTCAGAAACTCAAAGGTGAATCATTGGAGGGAAGGTGAAGTTCTTTCCGAGAAACGCAGACATGGCTGCGCTCCTCAACGGCACTTCGAACACCGTCCCTGCACATCAATAACGTCAAAACCTTCATGGACCCATAGCGGGGAAACGATGTACCTGTGAATTTATTTTCAGAAGAAAGTGTTTCTTTTTATGTTCTCTAAACACTAAAATTGTGTATATGTAGTTTCCTAACAAGTGTGCACAATTAATTTTTTTCATATACCTTTATGAACCTCGTGTAGAGTAATGGAAATAAAGAGCATTACTGTTAGGATTTTATTTGGCACAACGTTAACAAATTCGTTCGTCACCTTTTGTTTGACAGAGAGCCAACTGCATTCACAATGATTTTATTGTTCATTAAATCATTTAATTACTTTTCATTTTCTTACCTAAACAGTGCAGCAGCCTGAATGAAACAATCAGCGAATTAAAATCAGGAGCCGCCATAAATTACCGTTGCAGTGCGAGCTGTCATAGAACATGACAATCTGCTGTAGCTGCCACAAGCGAAAATAAATGAACGTTCAGGAATGAGAGATGTTTTGGTTAAAACTGTGTGACGTTGCACTTGCCATTTTACAGTGCCAATACAGAGATAAGGGTCAGCTTATTGCCTGGTTGTAAATTTTGTACAATTTACTGATTCTCCAGACAGACGTGCTTCCCACTTTGCAAGGATGAAGATTTTAAGATAAAAAAATATGAGGCCACGTTCACAAGCGGTTGTTATTTTGGCGGACAGGAATTTTCAGCACGTAGGTTGTAAGATTGTGACTGTTAACCGTAACGAATATGAATATATCTGCTAAATTAATAAACTAATTTTCATTTTGTTAAAGGTAATTTGTTTTCCCGACCTGATATTCTCTTACGATTATTAGTTCAGATCTACCACTGGTCTAAAATTTGAAATTATATAACATGCTTCAAAAGCGATGAGTAAGCTCTGTGAGATACGCGACTAATTTCACTGAAATAATTACGTGAATAACTGACTTCTCTACTGGTTTTTGGCATAAGACTTTAATATTTACAAAACATAAATCGCACTTCTCAGAAGCTCTACGATGAACTGGTTTTCGGATTCTAGCTCATTTCTGCGACCATAGTCGACTGTGACAGACGCAGTTAACGAATTGTACGAAATACGGATATATTAGATTATACGATATTCATTAATGTTAAGTCAGTATTACAGTAGTTTGTATCATTTCATACCTTCTTAAGTCTTACGGCGACGGAATCATATTTTGACACCTGGGGGTGGTCTAAGAATTCGAATACCGGTTCGTGAATGAATACAACTTGTTATAGAAGAAGAAAAAATATATGCATTACTTTCGTTGTCATAGTTTTATACTGTCGGGGAAAAGTTAATGCGTCATTCATTTTATGTTGGGATGGAGTTCTTGTCTTTCAGCTCTCCGTTTCATTTTAAAAGAACTGCAATTAAACTTTTTCTTAGTGACGTAACGGACTGGTAGCTGATGATTATACTATAAGCAATTTCGTGAAACGACGTGAGGTTCTACCATCAGATGATAAGGAATTACTCACTGAAAAACTGACCAAGTTGCACGTCGTTTTTAGATTGTGGAGCCCAAAAAGATTCAACACAGGATTAATCAGAACACAGGCCGTAGCAATTACTCTGTCTCATTTCAGGCTCCGGTGGTCCACAAACCGCTAATTACCAGAATCATTCGTGTAGGTATTGCATTAGTCCTCGCGTGCTTCTATCGACTGTTTTTTCTCCTCTTCGTACGTATCCAATAAAGCAATCGCATGCGTTTCCGTTGCACTATTGCTGCATTATCGCGGTTGATTGTGTCAATTTTGTACCCGTGCGTGAATCTCGTACGCATTTCGGAACACACCATAAGCGTAAAAACAGAAAAGGTTACGAACAGCGGTACAAATATGTAAATTTATGGATACTTTTCCCTTAAGTGTGAAGCAGAGCGACCAGTTTAAAAAGCGTTCAGTTTTCGTATGGACTGTGTGGCGTGTATTAAGCGAGGATGTTCCTAAAAGCTGCTCACGGAGAGCTCTACTGAAAGGTATTACTGGAATAAAATTTGATACAGAATTATTTATCATAATAGATATGACATACTAATTCGCTCTGAGGAATAAGAAACGTATAGGATCACGAAACTTTTTTCAATGTGGTTCCAAAACCTCTTCAACCCATGTTCACACGTACATGTGTAAGGATGTAAATATCTAAATTAGCACACATGTACCGTAGAACGTTTATACCGACGTATTTTAATTGTAAGAATGTATTTTTTTTGCTACAAATATGTTAATTCTCTCTGATAAATAAATCACCAGGTCCTGATGGGATTCCAATTCGGCTTTACAGAGAGTACTCTACTACATTGGCTCCTTACTTAGCTTGCATTTATCGCGAATCTCTTGCCCAACGTGAAGTCCCGAGCGACTGGAAAAAAAGGGTAGGTGACGCTTGTATATAAGAAGGGTAGAAGGACGGATTCTCAAAATTACAGACCAATATCCTTAACATCGGTTTGTTGCAGGATTCTCGAACATAGTCTCAGTTCGAATATAATGAATTTCCTTGAGACAGAGAAGTTGCTGTCCATGTATCAGCACGCCTTTAGAAAGCATCGCTCCTGCGAAACGCAACTCGCCCTTTTTTCAAATGGTATCTTGCGAACCATGGATGAAGGGTATCAGACGGATGCCATATTCCTTGACATCCGGAAAGCGTTTGACTCGGTGCCCCACTGCAGACTCCTAACTAAGTTACTAGTATATGGTATTGGTTCCCAAGTATGTGAGTGGCTCGAAGACTTCTTAAGTAATGGAACCAAGTACGTTGTCCTCGATGGTGAGTGTTCATCGGGGGTGAGGGTATCATCTCGAGTGCCCCAGGGAAGTGTAGTAGGTCCTCTGTTGTTTACTATCTACATAAATGATCTTTTGGATAGGGTGGATAGCAATGTGTGGCTGTTTGCTGATGATGCTGTGGTGTACGGGAAGGTGTCGTCGTTGAGTGACTGTAGGTGGATACAAGATGACTTGGACAGGATTTGTGATTGGTGTAAGGAATGGCAGCTAACTCTAAATATAGATAAATGTAAATTAATGCAGATGAATAGGAAAAAGAATCCTGTAACGTTTGAATACTCCATTGGTAGTGCAGCGCTTGACACAGTCACGTCGATTAAATATTTGGACGTAACACTGCAGAGCGATATGATGTGGGACAAGCATGCAATGGCAGTTATGGGGAAGGCGGATTGTCGTCTTCGGTTCATTGGTAGAATTTTAGGAAGATGTGGTTCATCCGTAAAGGAGACCACTTATAAAACACTAATACGACCTATTCTTGAGTACTGCTCGAGCGTTTGGGATCCCTATCAGGTCCGATTGAGGCAGCACATAGAAACAATTCAGAGGCGGGCTGCTAGATTTGTTACTGGTAGGTTTGATCATCACGCGAGTGTTACGGAAATGCTTCGGGAACTCAGGTGGGAGTCTCTAGAAGAAAGGAGGCGTTCTTTTCGTGAATCGCTACTGAGGAAATTTAGAGAACCAGCATTTGAGGCTGACTGCAGTACAATTTTACTGCCGCCAAGTTACATTTCGCGGAAAGACCACAAAGATAAGATAAGAGAGATTAGGGCTCGTACAGAGGCATATAGGCAGTAATTTTTCCCTCGTTCTGTTTGGGAGTGGAAAAGGGAGAGAAGATGCTACTTGTGGTACGAGGTACCATCCACCAGGCACCGTATGGTGGATTGCGGAGTATGTATGTAGATGTTGATGTAGATGTAGATATAGAATTTTCTGGTCAGATTGGAAACATGTAACAAAGATGTAATACACGCAGTGAAAGAGGTAGCTTGCAAAATTACGTGGCTCATAATGATATTGTGAACCTCTCACTACCATGTCGATGCCGCATTATTCATACGAACACTAATGTGGCTGAAGCTTCACGCTAAAAATGGGTTTGGGGAACCAGAAGAGTATAGTGAATTATCGAAATAGGCAGTGTGTAAATAGGCAGCTCATTGGGCAGTGCGTAGTACTGTGTTATGACTGACTTTCTCCTGTCAGCTGCAGAATACGAGATTCCATGAATTTTGTAGACGGTTTCTCAATTCTACATATTTTCGTTCTATTCAATGATGGAGTGTCGAAACAATGACACTATATGTCTAACTGAATGTTATATACTTGAAAACTGTGAATGTTACATACCAAGAGTTGACGGATACACTTGTATTGATATCTAAATTATGTGTCTTCAAAAACGGTAAGCATATTTTGATAAGACAATCATTATCACTCTTTTATTATCTGCTGTTGTCTTCCACGCTATGTATTTGAGGGTCATAATTGTTGTTATGATGATAGTCATCATAATGTTGCTGATGGTGATACGCTGGTTTGTTCGCAGAACAGCCAAGTCCATACATAGCGCCCATAGTAAGATGTTCTACGGGATGAGTGCTGTTAAAAGGGGTAAAAGGTCAAAAGAATATTAGCTAAAATAGAATATTTAATTGAAGTCCTATAAAGACCCTGCAATCTCTATTCTATCCGTAAATACGGTATAGTACACTCTTATCGTCTTTTATTAGGAGTCGGTGGTCGCATCTGCTGAACTGCATGACTTTGCTACAACCTTGGCTGCCTTTCATAGCGTTGAACTTAGGACTCGCAAATAAAATCGGTGAAAATTAACACTTTGAACACTGTTTTAAAGTAAAATGGACTCTCTTAGAAATGTTAACTGCGTTTATACTTAATTAAGCTGTCATAATTTTTCCGTAACGTTTAGCGTAAAACTAGGAAGTATACTCGTCACATCACATCTTACCCTTAATTATGGTTTTGCTGATTAACATTTTCGACTAAAGCACAGTGTCAGTATTTAGGACTGAGCCAGGAGCTAATACTAACTAGCCTTCTGTTTCCTCCCGAAAATCAATAATTCTACCTTCCAATATCGATAGACATTCTTGATGGGGCGAGTTCTGAAAGTAAGTCTGTTCTCTAAAGTTCGAACAGTTAACGAATTCACATTAGAATCAATGTAATTTTTGCTTTTAATACCAGAATGAAACTAAAAATATTTAAATGATTTCCTTGTCAAACATTACTTTACGAACCTAGCAAATAAAAATTAATTCACTTACTCTTATTAGATGGAATTCGTTTTCGTCTTGGGAATTTGAACAAAGAATTTTACCAAGTACTGTTACTATGCGACCCATCAAGTTGCGTGTCTCCTGTTTCTTACGGTACTGGACCAGACAAACAATGCATTAAATGGAGTTACTTTTCCACTTAATAAATAATAATTTTAAGACAGGATTTGAACAACATGAATTGTGGACCATGCTGTCGGTGGAGTGACTTGCGTGTCTCAGCGATAGAGATAGCTATCCGTAGGTGCAAGCACAACGGAGGGGTATATGTTGAGTGGCCAGACAAAGGTGTGGGTCCTGAAGAGGGGCAGCAGGTTTTTTAATAGTTGCAGGGGCAACAGTCTGGGTGACCGACTGATCAGGTCTTTTAACAGAAACCAAAACGCCATTGCTGTGCTGGTACCGCGAACGGCTGAATGCAAGGGAGAAATTACAGCCGTAATTTTTCTCGAGGGCATGCAGCTCTTTTATATGGTTAAATGACGATGGCGTCCTCCTGGATAAAATAGTCCCGTATTTGAATCCTCGAGCGAGGACTATTCAGGAGGATGTCGTCATCAGGAGAAACAAAACTGACATCCTACTGATCGTAGCGTGGAATGTTAGATCCCATAATTGGGCAGGTAGTTTACAAAATTAAAAATGGGAAACGGACTAGTTGAAGTTATATATAGTGAGAATTAATGAAGTTCGGTGGCAGGAGGAACAGAAATTCCGGTCAGGTGAATACAGGGCTATAAATACAAAATCAAACATAGTGAACGCATGATTGTAGCCAAGATAGACACCAAGCCCACAACCACCACAGTAGTACAAGTTTATATGCCATCTAGCTCTGCAGCTGATGAAGAGATTGAAGAAATGTACGGGGTGTTCAAACAATCTCTCAGCGGTGCCGTATGATTGTTAGCTGCGCGTGCCGTATGCCGAAATTAAACTCATTGAAATACAAGTAATTAATTTATTGAATATTCATTTTTACTTACAGATTTTCTCATTAAATGTTGAAAGTGTCGCCCCT
The DNA here is from genome assembly GCF_023864345.2 of Schistocerca serialis cubense. NCBI lineage: Eukaryota > Metazoa > Arthropoda > Insecta > Orthoptera > Acrididae > Schistocerca > Schistocerca serialis. Next base: position 156,752,897 of record NC_064640.1, read on the forward strand.
GTTGTTGAATACACAATTCAATTCGTCTAATCATGTTTCCAAACAAAAGCTGTAACATTTCATCTGTAACAGAAGCAGTGAAAGTGGATATTGCAGTTTTCAATTCATCGATGGATTTTGGACGGTTTTTATAGACAGTTGCTTTCGCTGTACCCCAGAAGAAAAAATCAGGTGGTGTTAGGTCAGGCGATCGTGGAGGCCAAAGTCCCTGTGAAATTACGCTATTACCAAAAACATCAGCAAGCAGTGACATTGAAACGCGAGCTGTATGAGCGGTTGCACCATCTTGTTGAAAATAACCCATCAGTATTTCACTTAACACAAGTTCTCCTATGAATGAGTACAGAATATCACTGCAGTACCGTTGTGCGTTTATTGTTTCGTTGAAAAATATGAGACCCACAATCCGACGTCTAGAAATTGCAATCCAAACCCCTATTTTCACAGAATGAAGTGGTTCTTCATGAATACACAATGGATTTGCCGTACTCCACATACGAGAATTTTGTGCATTCACGTACCCGGATAAACGAAACAGTGGAATCTTGGGAGAGTTCACTTGAAGGGAAGTAACCCAGGCAGGCAGACAATCATACGGCACCCCGGAGAGACTTTTTGAACAGTCCGTATAATGAGATAAAAGAAATTATTCAGATAATTAAGGGAGATGAAAATTTAGTTGTGATGGGGGAACGGAATTCGATAGTAGGAAAAGGAAGACAAGAAAAAATAGTAGATGGATATGAACTGGGGGAAAGGAACATAGGATGAAGCCGCCTGGTAGAATTTTGCTCAGAATATAATTTAATCATCGCTAACACTTGGTTTAAGAATCATAAAAAAAGATTGTATACGTGGAAGAGACTGGAGACACCTGAAGGTTTCTGATTGATTATATAATGGTAAGGTAGTGATTTAAGAATCAGATTTTAGATTGTACAACTTTTAAAGGCGCAAGTGTGGACCCTGACCATAATTTATTGTTTATGAATTGTAGGTTAAAAATGGAAAAATTGGAAAAGGTAGGAAATTAAGGAGATTGGACCTGGATAAGTTGAAAGAACAAGAGGTTGCTGAGAGTTTCAGAGGGAGCATTAAGAAACGGCCGACTAGAACGGGGCAAAGGAATACAGTAGAAAACGAATGGGTAGCTTTAAGAGATTAAATAGTAAAGGGAGCAGAGGATCAAATAGATAAAAAGACAAGACCTTGTAGAAATCCTTGGATAACACAAAAGAAATTGAATTTAATTGATAAAACGAGATAATATAGAAGCGCAGCAAATGACGCAGGGAAAGGGAACACAAACATTTAAAAAATCAGACTTTGACGGCCGCTGTGGCCGAGCTGTTCTAGGTGCTTCAGTCCGGAACCGCACTGCTGCTACGATCGCAGGTTCGAATCCTCCCTCGGGCATGGAAGTGTGTCATGTCCTTAGGTTAGTTTGGTTTAAGTAGTTCTAAGTTCTACCGGACTGATGACCTCAGATGTTAAGCCACATTGTACTTAGAGCCATTTGAACCAATCATACTGACAGGAAGTACAAAATGGCCAACCGTGAATGGTTACAAGACAAATGTAAGGATTTAAAAGTATATTTCACTCGGAGCAAAATTGATACTGTCTACAGGTAAATTAAAGAGGCCTTTGGGGAAAAGAGAAGCACCTGTATGAATATCAAAAATTCAAATGGGAAACCATTCATAAGCACAGAAGGGAAAGCTGAACGGTGGAAGGTGTGTATAGAGGGTCTATACAAGGGAGATGATCTTGAAGGCAATGTTATCGAATGGGAAGTGAACGTAGATGACGATGAGACGGGAAGTATGATACTGCGAGAAGAATTTGATTTAGCACTGAAAGACCTGATTCGAAAGAAGGATCCAGCACTATATGATATTCGGTCAGATCTGCTGATAGCCTTGGGAGAGCCAGTCATGACAAAACTCTATCACCTGATGTGCAAGATATAAGAGTCATGTGAAATACCCTCAGATTTCAAGAAGAATGTAGTAATTCCAATTGCAAAGAAAACAGTTGCTGACAGGTGCGAAAACTACCGAATGATCAATTTAATAAGTCATGCTTGCCAAATACTTATACGAATTCCTTACAGAAGAATGGAAAAACTGCTAGAAGCTGACGTCGGGGAAGATCAGTTTGGATTCCAGAGAAATGTAAAATACGCGAGGCAATACTGAACCTACGACTTCTCTTAGAAGATAGGTTAAGGAAAGACAAACCTACGTTTATAGCATTTGTAGACTTAGAGAAAGCTTTTGACAGTGTTAAGTGGAATACTCTCGTTTAAATTGTGAAGATAGCATTGGTAAAATACTGGGAGCGCAAGGCTGTTTACAACTTGTACAGGACCCAGACGGCAGTTACAAGAGACGTGGGGAACGAGAGGGAAGCAGTAGTTGAGAATAGAGTGAGACAGGGTTTTTGCCTATCCCCAATGCTATTCAATCTGTACATTGAATAAGCAGTAAGGGAAACGAAAGAAAAACTGGGAGTAGGAATTAAAGTTCAGTGAAAAGAAATAAAAACTTTGAAGTCTACTAATGACATTGTAATTCTGTCAGAGACAGCAAAGAACTTGGGACACTAGTTGCACGGAATGGATGTTGTCTTCGAAGGAGGATATAAGATGAAAATCAACGAAAGCAAAACAGAGATAATAGAAGGTAGTCGAATTAAATCAGGGAAAGGGAATCATATAAATTAGAAATAATAATAACAATAATAATAGGAGGAAGTTAAATATATAAGGGAATTAGATTAGGAAACGAGACACTTAAAGAAGTAGATGAGTTTTGCTATTTGGGGCTGTAAAATAACTGATGATGGATGAAGTACAAAGGATACCAAACGTAGACTGGCAATGGAAAGAAAAGTATTTCTGAAGAAGAGAAATTTGTTAACTTCGAATATAGATTTAAGTGTTAGGAAATCTTTCCTGATAGTATTCCTTTGGAGTGTAGCCATATATGGGCGTGAAACATGGACGCTAAACAGTTTAGACAAAAAGAGAATAGAAGCTTTTGAAATGTGTTGCTACAGAAGAATTTTGATGAGATGGGTAGATCACGTAACTAATGAGGAGGTACTAAATAGAAATGGAGAGACAAGTAATTTGTGGCACAAAAAATTGGCCAAAACAAGGGATCAGTTGATAGGACACATTGTGAGACATCAAGTGATCACCAGTTTAGTGTAGGAGGGAAGTGGTGGAGGGAGGGGGGGAGGAGGAGGGGTAAAGAGCCTAGAGGGACACAAAGAGATGAATACAGTTAGCAGATATAGGAGGATCTAGATTACAGTAGTTACTCGGAGACGAAGAGGCTCGCACAGGATTAGTAGCATGGAAAACTGCACCAAATGAGTCTTCGGACTGAAGACCACAACTACAACAACATGATAGGTACTTGAAATAAGCTGATAATGCTTTTATGAATTATTTTTAATGTGTTAATCTAAAAGTGCATTTCATGAGCAAACTTCAATTTCTTTATTTCTTTCAATGCACTTTAATTCCTACTGCAAGTTTTTCTTTGGTTTTCCTTGCAGATCTGGATTTCCTTTACAGGAGATATAACGCAATAAATTGTCAGTATCTTGACTCGTCAGCAGCAGTGTAGTTGAGAATATAGTGCTAAAATGCTTCCAAAGATTCTTTACGTCTTATAATGTTTAGGTAGATCAAACATGTCGTAATGTCTTCTTGAAGTACGATGGTGTAATTCTAGCCTAATGCAATTTTGTCATATGATGACGTAATGGAGACCGTGGCTGTTATCTGAAGACAAATGTTGATGGTGTTAGGACAGCAACCAGCCACAAATTTACTTTCAGTTCCTTCATTCGAAGGGTACCGTTACCGGTTTCGAATCGTTGTAATTCATTACAGACGGTTTACACGCTTTCCTTATGACATGTGGTGTGTTTTTATAGATTAATTGTCCTAAAACATAAATAATACATCATTATAAGCACGCCATACACTGATGGTTGTATTACAGATTTTCGTTGCATGTGACTTACGTGAAATATTGGTTTGGAGTTTTTATTTTCATAACATTTGTCCAACAGATGTGAATACATTCCAACTGCATTCTCTTTGTTGCACACGTAACTATTTCTCACTGAACACTTTAGATTTGTCACCGAGAAGATTTCTACCACGCACCACATGTTTTGATACATACATATTTGTAAGCTCTTTGTATGTATCAAAACATGTGGTGCGCTGTAGAATAAAGGAACTGAAAGTAAATTTGTGGCTGGTTGCTGTTCAAACACCATCAATATTTTAGCCTGCCGACAACATATCAACACTGTCCGTTGAGTCAGCGTATTGCACATTTTCTCTCGTATAAAATGCGTTCCAAAAACGGAGTGACAAAGGAAAAAGTTGGAAGCACTCAGACTTGATGGCTTCCCCATTTATTTCGCAGAATATTACTCAGAAAAAGCTCAAAATTTTGTCATTACCAATCAAAATATACTTTAACCATCATTTTACAACATTTCTCTCTCCACGTTCCTCTTTAAACAATCATTAATAAATCATATCAGAAACTGACACTACACTACACTACACTACACTAACGCTGTTACATTACAAACCATGCGCATAAATACTCACACACAAACGCACACCCTAAAATACTGAAATAATTTGTATGCTAGTTATAAAATTGTCTGTATGTAGAGGAACTCCGTAGAAAGTTCTCCAGTATAGCAACACATAAACGTCATCGACTTCTCATTTGTCTAACGAAGCATAAGCCGCTTTCAATCACATTTTCATCCCCAGCGTGAAAACTGCGGCTGTAGGTCATAAAATACACAAAATTTTGGACGTTTTATCACACTCGTCTCGTCTTGGAATAAAAAGAGGAGTGTTGTCACTTAAATTTTCTTCAGGCCGCTCGTCAAAATATGATAAAACATGGAGTAAGCCACAGGCAACACAGATTGGGGCCATCCGCAAGGGTACGAAGCCGCGAGTTTTTGGCGAGTGTCCTATTCGGAGTCATGTCACGGTGGCTTCATCCCTTCAGACTGACCGGTATAAGGTACGCCTCGGCCAAGGGTTGCTTCTCCGACCGCAGCTTATCGTCAATCGCAGCCATTCACCCTCCCCGCTGCTCGACGGCCATCTGACGCAACCGCGAGATGACGGCCTGCAGGGGAATGGCACATTGTGTCACCTTGGTATTCTCTGCAGGCCTCCTTGGCTCATTTTCCGAGATTCCCAAGTCTCCCAGTGCCCAGGCGAATGCTTACCCTGCTTCTGAGGAAGGAGAAGTTTCACGTGTATCGCTTGCATAATTTTCTCTTCTGGGCAAATATGTGGCAATGCCTGTAGAGTTTACAGAGGGAATGAATGAGAGCAGATGAGAACTTTTCCGTAGGGGAGACCTTTCATCTGCCCCGGTGCTCAGCATTGCATTAAATTTGGAAGTATATGGACATTACAGCACAGCTGATTAGATAGCAATGTACGGACATCCGACTAATGACTGAATACTTACAAATACACTGTACTGGTACTGACTAAGAAACCACATCTGACTAAGCCTGCTCATTGAAGCACGTATAGCCGGCCTGGGTGACCGAGCGGTTCTAGGCGCTACAGTCTGGAACCGCGCGACTGCTACGGTCGAAGGTTCGAATCCTGCCTCGGGCATGGATGTGTGTGATGTCTTTAGGTTAGTTAGCTAGAACCGCTAGACCACCGCGTCCGGCACCGAGCAGCACACATAGCACAAGCCCGTTGGGCATTTTGATCACAATAGCCATACATCAACATGATATCGACATTTTCCGCAAATGGTAAACGGTCCATTTTGACACGAAGCAAATACCGTACGCACAGGCGGTATGTTACGTGATACCACGTACTTATACATTTGTGATTATTACAGCGCCATCTATCACAAAGCGAAAAAATTGTTCCAACTAAAACATTCATATATCTTTACGTGCTACACAAATATGTGATGAAAATGGGGGTTCCTACTTAAAAAAACGCAGTTGATATCCGTTTGACCTATGGCTGCGCCATCTAGCAGGCCAATCTGGTTTCTCCCTTCGAGCTAGACGAGTTTCGTTCTTTCTAGTTTTTTCGTTTGATGTTTATTTCGTGAGATATTTGGCCCGGTCACTATCAATGGACCACCCTTTGTACTCACTCATGCTATGTTTCCCCGTGTGGGGTCTGCTAGTCCCCCATCGGGCGCCTACCCGGATGGAGGATAGGGGAGACCGCTCCAGATATGGAGGGAATGGGAAAAATAAAATACCCGGGGTGGACCAAAACTAGCACGGGCAGAGGATGCTCGCGAAGCCGTGGTGAAAGCATCTCTCCTAGGGTAGAGCACCTCAAAATCAATACTCCTGGTCCTCTAGGTTGGGGGTTGTGCTGAGGGCTACCAACCCACTCATGTAAATACGCTGACCGGTCAGGATACTCAACGCATGCCCCGGAAACAGGACGGAATATACTGGAGCAAAAGTTTGCAAGGCTACAAGGACTTCTGTTTTGGATCATGAAATATCACAAGTCTACACCGACCTGGAAGTGCCCAAATACTAATAAATGAACTACAGAATTACAGGGTACAGCTGCTTTCTCTCCAAGAAGTAAGATGACACGGAACTGGCTCACTAAAAATAGGAGACAGAACTATAATGTATGGACATGGCTGTTAACGCCATGAATTTGGAACTAAATTCTACTTTCACAAGTCAATAAATGACTCAATGAAGGAGCTCAATCATGTCAATAATCAACTATCATACACTCCTTGAAATTGAAATAAGAACACCGTGAATTCATTGTCCCAGGAAGGGGAAACTTTATTGACACATTCCTGGCGTCAGGTACATCACATGATCACACTGACAGAACCACAGGCACATAGACACAGGCAACAGAGCATGCACAATGTCGGCACTAGTACAGTGTATATCCACCTTTCGCAGCAATGCAGGCTGCTATTCTCCCATGGAGACGATCGTAGAGATGCTGGATGTAGTCCTGTGGAACGGCTTGCCATGCCATTTCCACCTGGTGCCTCAGTTGGACCAGCGTTCGTGCTGGACGTGCAGACCGCATGAGACGACGCTTCATCCAGTCCCAAACATGCTCAATGGGGGACAGATCCGGAGATCTTGCTGGCCAGGGTAGTTGACTTACACCTTCTAGAGCACGTTGGGTGGCACGGGATACATGCGGACGTGCATTGTCCTGTTGGAACAGCAAGTTCCCTTGCCGGTCTAGGAATGGTAGAACGATGGGTTCGATGACGGTTTGGATGTACCGTGCACTATTCAGTGTCCCCTCGACGATCACCAGTGGTGTACGGCCAGTGTAGGAGATCGCTCCCCACACCATGATGCCGGGTGTTGGCCCTGTGTGCCTCGGTCGTATGCAGTCCTGATTGTGGCGCTCACCTGCACGGCGCCAAACACGCATACGACCATCATTGGCACCAAGGCAGAAGCGACTCTCATCGCTGAAGACGACACGTCTCCATTCGTCCCTCCATTCACGCCTGTCGCGACACCACTGGAGGCGGGCTGCACGATGCTGGGGCGTGAGCGGAAGACGGCCTAACGGTGTGCGGGACCGTAGCCCAGCTTCATGGAGACGGTTGCGAATGGTCCTCGCCGATACCCCAGGAGCAACAGTGTCCCTAATTTGCTGGGAAGTGGCGGTGCGGTCCCCTACGGCACTGCGTAGGATCCTACGGTCTTGGCGTGCATCCGGGCGTCGCTGCGGTCCGGTCCCAGGTCGACGGGCACGTGCACCTTCCGCCGACCACTGGCGACAACATCGATGTACTGTGGAGACCTCACGCCCCACGTGTTGAGCAATTCGGCGGTATGACCACCCGGCCTCCCGCATGCCCACTATACGCCCTCGCTCAAAGTCCGTCAACTGCACATACGGTTCACGTCCACGCTGTCGCGGCATGCTACCAGTGTTAAAGACTGCGATGGAGCTCCGTATGCCACGGCAAACTGGCTGACACTGACGGCGGCAGTGCACAAATGCTGCGCAGCTAGCGCCATTCGACGGCCAACACCGCGGTTCCTGGTGTGTCCGCTGTGCCGTGCGTGTGAGCATTGCTTGTACAGCCCTCTCGCAGTGTCCGGAGCAAGTATGGTGGGTCTGACACACCGGTGTCAATGTGTTCTTTTTTCCATTTCCAGGAGTGTATATAGCAGTTCAGACTCAGTGGTTATATATTACATTTATAAATGCACATGCACCCAACGAAGATAAGGATAATGGTGTTGTGGTTTTCAGTCCAGAGACGGGACTGATGCTGCTCTCCATGCTTCTCCATCCTGTGCAGAGCTTCTTCAGTACCTACTGCAGCCTACATCCTTCTGAAACAGCTTAGTATATTCATCTCTTGGTCTCCCTCTACGATTTATACCCTTCACGCTGCCCTCCAATACTAAATTAGTGACCCTTGATGCCTCAAAACATGTCCTACCAACCGATCCCTTCTTCTAGTGAAGCTTTGCCACAAATTCATTTTCTCCTCAATTCTAATCGGTACCTCCTCATTAGTTACGTGATATACCCATCTAATCTTCAGCATTCTTCTGTAGCACTACATTTCGAAAGCTTCTATTCTATTCCGGTCCAAACTATTTATTGTCCATGTTTCACTTCCATACACGGCTACATTCCATACAAATACTTTCAGAAAAGACTTCCTGACACTTAAATTTATACTCGATGTTAACAAGTTTCTCTTCTTTAGAAACGCTTTCCTTGCCATTACTAGTCTACAATTTATATCCTCTGTACTTGACCATCATCAGTTGTTTTGCTCCCGAAGCAGCAATACTCATCTACTACTTTAAGTATCTCATTTCCTAACCTAATTCACTCAGCATCACCTGTTTTAATTCGACTACATTCCATTATCCTCGTTTTGCTTTTGTTCATGTTCAACGTATATCCTCCTTTCAGGACACTCTCCATTCCGCTGAACTGCTCTTGCACGTCTTTTGCTGCCTCTGACAGAATTACAATGTCTTCGGCAAACCTCAAACTTTGGATTTTAATTCCTCCTCTAAATTTTACTTTTGTTTCCTTTACTGGTTGCTCGTTATACAGATCGAATAACATCGAAGATAGGCTAAAATCCTGTCTCACTCCCTTCCCAACCACTGCTTCCCTTTCATGGCCCTCGACTGTTATAACTGTCATCTGGTTTCTGTACAAAATGTAAATAGTCTATCGCTCCCAGCATTTGCCCCTGCCACCTTCAGAATTTGAAAGAGCGTATTCCAGTCAACTTTGTCACAAGCCTTGTCTAAGTCTACGAATGCTAGAAACGTAGGTTTACCTTTCCTTAATCTATCTTCTAAGAAAAGTCGTAGTGTCAGTATTGCCTGATGTGTTACAACATTTCTATGGAATCCAAACTGATCCCCGATGAGGTCGGCTTCTACCAGTTTTTCCATTCGTCTGTAAGGAATTCCTGTTAGTATTTTGCAGGCGTGACTTATTAAACTGATAGTTAGGTAATTTTCAAACCTGTTAACACCTGCTTTCTTTGGGTTTAGGATTATTATATTCTTCTTGAAGTCTGCCTGTCTCATACATCTTGTTCACCAGATGGTAGAGTTCCGTCAGGGCTGGCTCTCCCAAGGCTATCAGTAGTTCTAATGGAATGTTGTCTGTTCCTGCGGCATTGTTTCGACTTAGGTCTTTCAGTGCTCTCTCAAATTCTTGACGCTGTACCGTATATACCATCTCATTTTCATCAAAGTTGTCTTCCATTTCAATAATATTGCCCTCTAGTACATCGCCATTGTATAGAACCTATATATACTCATTCCACCTTTCTGCCTTCCCTTCTTTGCTTAGAACTGGTTTTCCGTCGGAGTTCTTGATATTAATGCATGCATATCTCTTTTCTCCAAAAGTCCCATTAATTTACCTGTAGACAGTATCTACCTTAACCCTAGTGATAAATGCGTCAGTATCATTATATTTGTCCTCTAGCATCCCTCCTTGCCCATCTTGCACTTCCTGTTGATCTCATTTTTGAGACGTTTGTATTCATTTTTCCCTGTTTCGGTTACTGCATTTTTATATTTTCTCCTTTCATCAATTAAATTCAATATCTAATCTGTTAGCCAAGGATTTCCACTAGCCCTCGTCGTTTTACCTACTTGATCTTCTGCAGCCTTCACAATTTCATCCCTCAAAGCTAGCCATTTTTCTTCTTCTATATTTCTTTCCACCGTTCTTGTCAATCGTTCGCTAATGCTGTCTCTGAAACTCTCTACAACCTCTGGTTATTTCATTTTACCCAGATCCCATCTCCTTATATTCCCACCATTTTATAGTTTCTTCAGTTTTGTTCATAACCAATTGATTGTGGTCAGAGTCCACATCTTCCCATGGAAGTGTCTCACAATTTAAAACCTGCTTCCTAAATCTCTGTCTTACCATCATAAAATCTATCTTAAACCTTCCAGTGTCTCCAGGCCTCTTCCACGTAAACAACCTTCTTTCATGATTCTTAAACCAAGTGTTAACTATGATTAAGTTATGCTCTATGCAAAATTCTACCAGGTGGCTTCCTCTTCCAATCCTTACCCCCAGCTCATATTCACTTACTACTTCTTCTATTCCTTTTCCTACTGTTGAGTTCCACTCCTCCACGACTATTAAATTTTCGCCTCCCTTCACCATATGAATAATTTTCCTTATCTCAACGTACATTCTTCAATCTCTTCATAATCTGCGAAGCTTGTTGGCATATAAACTTGTATTATTGTGGTAGGCGCGGGCTTCATGTCTATCTTTGCTGTTCGTAACAGCTTACTCGTGCTCCGGTTTTTTTTATTCATTCTTAAACCTGCGCCTGCATTATCCCTATTTGATTTTGTATTTATAACCCTGTATTCACATGACCAAAAGTCTGGTTCCTTCTGCCACCGAACTTCACTAATTCCCACTGTATCTAGCTTTAACCTATCCATTTCCCTTTTTAAATTTTCTAACCTACCTGCTCGATTAAGCGATCTGACATTTCACGCTCCAGTCCGTAGAAAGCCAGTTTTCGTTCTCCTGCTAACGACGTCCTTATGAGAAGTCCCTGCCCGGAGATCCGAATGGGGGAGTCTTTTACCTCCGGAATATTTTACCCAAGAGGACGCAATCATCATTTAACCATACAGTAGAGCTGCATTTCCTCGGGAGGAATTACGGCTGTAGTTTTTCCTTGCTTTCAGCCGTTTGCAGTGCCAGCACAGCAAGGGCGTTTTGGTTAATGTTACAAGGCCAGACCAGTCAATCATCCCGAGTGTTTCCCCTGTAAGTATTGATAAGGCTGCAGAATTTCAGCACAATCACATTCACTTAGGCACATGGATAACACCAGATGGAGAAGTAGTGAATCAGATTGACCATGTGGGTATCCAAAAAGGATTCCTGAAAAGTATTAAAGACATTAGAGCCTTTTGGTTCGTCGATTATGACATAAAACATATGTTAATCATATCAAAAATGACAATAAAATTAAAAATAAATATAAATGTAAATAGAGAGGGAATTGGTAAATATAACTAAGTAAATCAGCTTGAAGACTCTGAAAAATAAAACTTTACTGAAGAAATGGAAAGCAACGTAATAAAAACTAGACTGTCCAACAGGGAACAGTGAGATGACAAAAGCAGATTGAGACACCTGAGGAGTAGTACTCAGGAAGGATCTCCCAAAGTAATAGGAAAAAGAAAACAACTTAACAAATTTTGGTTTAACAAAAAGTGCCAAATTAGTTATGGAGAGAAGAAATGCGAGAAAAGTGTGGATTACAGAAAGGAAGAATATGCCACTGGAGAAAAAATATTTCAAAATCCTTCAGCAAACACAACGAACCCTAAGACAAGAGAAAAGGTAATACTACAATAATATGATAAAAGAAGCAAGGGATGATTTCAGGCACCACAAAGCAAAGCAGACGCATCAAAATATTGAAAAACCTTTGGGTAAATTTACAAAAGAGAACAATTTATAAAGGATCAGCATGGGAAAATACTGACCAACAAGAGTGACATACAAAGAAGATGGAAGACGTACTTTTCACAATTACTCAACCGTAATGATCCACAGTCTTACCAAAAATTCGAAGAACTTGATAAAGTCAATGTACAGGTTACCACTCCATCAGTAAATGAAATACAACAAGACACAAAGAAATTAAAGAATGACAAGGTTTGTGGAGAAGACTAGATATACGCTCAGTTATTAAAGAATGGAGGACCACAGTTGGAACTAGAACTACAATCTTTAATAGAAACAGTCTGAAATACCGTAAAAGCTAATCAGATTAATTAAAATAACTACAGATGAAACTTTACGTCGTATCAAGACATCTATAGGAGAAACAGAAAATTTTAAGGTGTTCACTGGTCTGAGACATGGAGACGCCATTTCACCTATTTCACTTAACTTCGTCTTAGAGAAGATCGATAGAGAATTTAGTAAATCTAATCCACATGGAATCCAAATGCAGGAGATGAACATTACTAGACTTGCCTACGCCGATGATGTAGCATTAATAAGTAGTTCCAAAACAGAATAATTTAGAATAATGCAAAATTATTACAAAATTGCATAGAAAGCAGGATTATATATTAATGAAGAAAAGACAGATAACTGGTCATAAGCAAGAAAAACCAAAGTGATGCACCTTTGGCTGTAGATTGATTCACTTTCAAAACAGTTGAGCGCTTTAAATACTTAGGGAGTCTATTTAGTAACAATAATGGAATGAATATAGAAGTACATGCCCGACTAGCAACAGCGAACAAAACACTCTTTAGCTTTGTCAAAATCTTACGGAAAATATCACTTAGTAGTAACTTCAAAATCCTCTAGTGTCAGTCAACCCTTACACCAGTAACACTATACAGATGTGAAGCATTAATATTTAGAAAGAAAAATGAAGAAGAACTATTGATATTTGAAAGAAAAACAGTAAGAAAAATTTTTGGTACGGTATATGATGAAGATAACATGAAATGAGGATAAGAAAAAATGAAGAGTTAAGAGAGCTGTACAAACATCGTTACATCATAAATGTGCTTAAGAAGAGAAGGTTGAACTGGGCAGGCCATACAGCAAGAATGACAGAAAACAGACTACCTAAAATACGCCGGCCGAAGTGGCCGTGCGGTTAAAGGCGCTGCAGTCTGGAACCGCAAGACCGCTACGGTCGCAGGTTCGAATCCTGCCTCGGGCATGGATGTTTATGATGTCCTTAGGTTAGTTAGGTTTAACTAGTTCTAAGTTCTAGGGGACTAATGACCTCGGCAGTTGAGTCCCATAGTGCTCAGAGCCATTTGAACCATTTTTTGAACCTAAAATACTATTCGGAAGGACAATAGAAGGAACGAGAAGAAGAGGAACATCCGGAAATAGGTGGAGAGATAACATCCGGGAGGACACAGCAAATATTTTTCGCGGCCACGTAGAAATATTTTACTTTCGAAATTTAACCTGCTATCATTTAATAAGTAGTGCAGGGTATTAGGTCACTTGATATACTCACTTACTGCAGCCCTGTATAACATTAGTTCGGAATACTCAAATCAGGGAAATTTACCAATGAAAAGTCTGTCTCTTTCCATTGTTACAATCATAGACATAAACTATCATTTTCTTAACAAAGTTACAGAACTGTACTTCATGGTCTGAGAGAAACAGATCATCGTTTATCAACACACAGGTCACTTGGTTTATGTGCTGTATGTTTCGCTAATTTACGTTCTTGTTTCCCACAAAGTTAAGGATTTTTAGATTATTATGCTGAATCGGAATATCGCTTATCTGTAGTGAAGTATGTGTTAAAATTCTTATACAAGATCGAATACTGTTTTTTTTTTAGTTAATACAGTTATCCTCCGTGTGGTAAGTGAACTGCAATGCTTCAATGTGACACAGCCAACATAAACGCTGGGTAAGATAACGAAATAAATTATTTATCCATTAACATACGCAATCAGCAGATGTAACTTGTGAGGCGGTTGCCAGACAGCCCGGATAAAATTTTCTGGATTCCGTCAACGCGGAATTCAGAAACAGCGAAAATTTTTGCAGGAGGAGAGTAGCCTGTGACCCACGTAAACCCTGTTTTTCTACATTTTCGCGGTTTTTAGGAAATAGTTTATGCAGGTATGGCACTACTCTCTTAGCCTAATGGAATGGAAAAATTAATTTAACATCACGGAACTTATGCTTCAAAATATTGTTTCCCATCCTACAACAAAAGAATAACAAAAAACCGTAATACAGTAACAAATCAGTAATAATTATATAACGCAGTATTATATTCAAAAACAAACTGTATTACATACCACTGAAGATGCTTAACAAATAAAAAGGAGCGAAACGGGAATGGAACACTAAAAAGAGCCTTTCATTAATTGCGTTAAACGATCTACGTCACAAAGATATGGATGCAGCGAAGGAGCGACGGTAAACGTAAAAAATGACGACAAGTTATACATTATAATGATAACAGGACTCTTACAGCGCTCACTTTTTGATGTATTGTTAAGTTCATCTAAAGTCCTATTTACGGTATGAATCAGTCATTCATTACAAAAAACGGAGTCTCCCACAGTGCACTAGTCCTGTGTGCGTAAAATTCATATTTGTAAGACGCTGAATCAATCAGGTTGACATGAGGATAGATGTAGTACAACATAAAACAGTTACCGAAATATTACCAAACTAAATAATAGATGAGTCATGGCTTTGTATAATTGGTTTAGTTTATTAGTATTAATGAAAATGTCTTGCGTGGAAACTATGCGTATGAAAGAAATTATTTTCACCTAGGTATATTTGAAATAGTTTATTAAGTCCAACGATTATTAATTGTAACAGATTATAATGTGTCTTTAAGGAGTATTTACAGTCAATTGGTGGCGTGTTCTTATACCGGACTTGACAGAATTAACTAACGGAAGCTGTACCCCACAAAATCTATTATGTCGCTGCAAATGTAATGTGATTTTGACTGCCCATAAATGTTAGGAACAGTAGAAATAATTTCCAAGAAGGAAACCAAAAGCGGAATCTGAAATCGTATAATAACAGTTGATAGAGTCAGTAGATGTAAAATGACTGGCATTAAAAGAAACAAGGAAACGATGTTGTGGTGTACACGAAAGTGAATGTAATGTTATATTTGAAAAATATCGATGGAGAAACACAGAGCTTTTGGTCAGAAACTATGGATCTCATATCAAGAGAGTGTTTGCTGTTCAATTTAGCTTATTAAGAGCGGTGAGTGCATGAGATATGCGTCACAATCTGAGTTGGAAGTGTTATTCCCCGATAGCTCAGCACAGCAAAAAAATCTTAGGAAACAAACTATTCCCTATAGAACATGTCAAAGCGTGTACATACCATAAGTAACATATATTGTCAAGGTAAACTCGTTCATAAAATTTTAAGTTATGTACATTAATTATATTCTGATAGCTCACATGAATTAAGAACACTCAAATGTATCTTTACAGGTGTAGAATGAGAAGAAGACGATGCTTCTCGCCAGTCAACAAAAGATGCACCTCGCCATTCAATAGCCCCCTGAGTGTTTTTAGTTTTTGTACTGCATTAGAGGGAGAAACTATTTTGTCTAGTAGTTGAGGCAGAAAATAAGTAAAAAAAGTTTCGAGAGTGCTCTCCCGATCCGAAAGAAGGTTTTAGCTTTTATGTCCGTGCACTTCTGCCAGAGAGTGTTGATAATGGAAAAATAATTAAGTTAATTACTTTTTGTTGTAAGTATTCGTACAGAAATTTTGTAAATGAGTGTAGATTGGAAGACATACATAGCTCAAAGCGGCTGTTTTGACGTATAATTTGACTAGTAGGTTTCATAGCACAAATCGGCTAATGAAATATAAAACGCGCCTTGTGTGAGATTTCGCAAACCTACAACAGAAGAGAGATGGGAACTTAATATTCTACTCTCTGAGGCTATGTGTTAAGGACCTTCCTGTGGGATACGACTGAAGACTTGGGTCGCGAGGGCTGATGAGGCGGCTATGAGACACAGCGTCTGCACATTGCTGGTAATTCGCCACGACTGCCTCACACCAGCCGCGCATCGACCACGCCGATGCAATCTCTGCCTCCGCCGCCGCCGCCGCCGCCTCCGCCGCCACCGTCGTCTCTGCCGGTCGAAAATACACTGCTCTGGACCACATCTGCAGCTAGTTTTCACTGCACATCTGAAACCTACAAAAATTTAAATCTTAGGAAAAACTACTCAAGTTAGATATATACCAAATTACTACAATAAAGTTTCAAGTTTCAAATATTGCAAAAGTAACGTGCCTAGGATTTTTTTGTAATGGTGTGAGTATTTGTAGTAACACTGACTCATGTCCTAATGTTTGTAACGCACTAAAATGTAAAGGTATTGTATTCCCTACCTACAGCCGATACATCATAACCTGTTCATGTACACCATGTGATCAGAAGTGTCCGAAAATCCTTATGTAATACGCAATTGACCATTATATGCCACATGTACAGAAGGAGGCAGGGAGTACTTTGCTGTTAATAGAGAAGCAGTAACAGCAAAACGGTTCCGTTAGCAGAGCTCAGTGGTTTCGGACGTGGACTGCTCATTAGATGTCACGAGAGCAATAAATCCACTAGTGATACTTCAACCCCTATAAAAAAAAAATTTGCCATGTCGACTGTTTGTGATGTGGTCGTGAAGTGGAAGCGCAAAGGAAAAACCATATCTAAACCAACAACAAGCAGACCTCACCTACTCACGGACAAGGACCGTCGAGCACTGTAGAGGGCGGTTGTAAAAATTGTATGAAAAAAATGGCTCTGAGCACTATGGGACTTAACTACTGAGGTCATCAGTCCCCTAGAACTTAGAACTACTTAAACCTAACTAACCTAAGGACATCACACACGTCCATGCCCGAGGCAGGATTCGAACCTGCGACCGTAGCGGTCACGCGGTTCCAAACTGACGCGCTTAGAACCGCACGGCCACACCGGCCGGCTAATTGTATGAAAACCCTGCCGCCGTTGGATAAGCAGCAGCCAGCAGCAAGTCACAAACTCTTAGCTCACTTATTTGTTTCGTAGTTTAATTCTTAACTTCTTTGCGTGTTTTTGGGTACCTGCATAGTTTAATTCACAAATTATAAGATTTGAGAGTTGTAGCATCGCGTTTGAGTACCTGAATAGTGTAAATTCACGTAGTCGTCAGTCATCTGTTTGTTTTGAACGGCTTGTGAGATAATGGAGAGGAAAGAACTGTTAAGGACGGATAGGAACTGCGCCTATTGTATACGGAGTCGGGGGAATTGGCCACCGTACGTAAACAGCTGGAAGCTGTGTTGGCCGTGGTCGACAGGCTCCAGGCTGTTGCCCTGGGCCGCGATGATATTGAGACATCCGCGGCGAGTGTTTTGGCGCCTCTGGAACCTGTAGCATTGCCTGGGATCTCTGATGCCACTGTGCCCTCGGATTCGGACGTCCCTGACGGTCGACACTTGGCTGATGGTGATTGGTGAACCGTGGTAGGGTTGCGAATCCCTGGGCGGAAGGCGAAAGTTGGTGCTGGCAGCAAGGCTGTACCCCTACGCCTCCGTAACAGGTTTGAGGTACTGGCCACTGCTGAAAGTACTTCTGAGCCAGCATGGGTGACCTCGCTTGTTGCGGCAGTGGCCAGTCTTCCTGAGAGGTCGAGATAAGCGCAGAGGGTGGGATGGCTTGTCATTGGGAGCTCGTATGTTAGGCGGGTGATTGAGTCCCTTAGGGATATGGCAGCTAAGGACGGGAATGAAGCCAGTGTGCACTCCGTGTGCATACTGGGGCGAGTCATCCAGGATGTGGAAAGGGTCCTTCCGGATGCCATGAAGGGTATAGGGTGCAGCCAACTGCAGGTGGTTGCTCATGTCGGCACTAATGTGTCTCGCTACAGATCGGAAGAGATTCTCTCAGTTTTCCGGCTGCTGTCTGAGCTAGCGAAGACTGCCACTCTTGCTAGCGAGATGAAGGCAGAGCTCACCATCTGCAGCATCGTCGACAGGACCGGTTGCGGACCTTTGGTACAGACCCGAGTGGAGGTTCTGAATCAGAGGCTGAGACGGTTTTGCGACCGTGTGGGCTGCAGTTTCCTCGACTTGCGGCATAGGGTGGTGGGGTTTCGGGTTCCGCTAAATAGGTCAGGTGTCCACTACAAACAGGAGGCGGTTTTTCTGGTTAGACAGTCTCGGGAAAGATCAAAAAGGGCTCCAGTCTCAAAGGGTGCAGGGCAAAGAAACGACAAGAATCGACCAAGCAACAGTCGGTATTGTAGTTGTAAATTGTCGTAGCTGTGTTGAAAAGTACCAGAACTTCAAGCGCTGATTGAAAGCACTGAAGCAGAAATCGTTATAGGAACAGAAAGCCGGGTAAAGCCGGAGATAAATTCTGCCGAAATTTGTACAGAGGCGCAAACCGTGTTCAGAAAGGATAGATTAAATAAAGTAGGGGGTGTGGGTTTGTGTCTGTTGGTAGTTTATCTTGTAGCGAAGTTGAAATAGATAGTTCCTACGAATTACTTTGTGCAGAGGTTATGCTCAGCAGCCGTACCAAAATAATGATTGGCTCCTTCTACCGATCCCCCGACTCAGATGATATAACAGCTGAAGGGTTCAAAGAAAACTTGAATCTCATTACAAATAAGTACCCCACTAATACAGTTATAATTGGGGGAACTTCAATCTACCCTCGATTTCTTGGCGAAAATACACGTTCAAAGCCGGTTGTAGACAGAAAACATCATCCGAAATTGTACTAAATGCTTTCTTTGAGAATGACTTTGAACAATTAGTTCATGAGCCCACACGAATTGTAAATCGTTGCGAAAACGTGTTTTTTTCATGAGCCCACACGAACTGTAAATGGTTGCGAAAACACACTTGACCTCTTAGCCACAAATAATCCTGATCTAATAGAGAGTGTCATGGCGGATACCGGGATTACTGAACACAAAGTAATTGTAGCGAGGCTCAAAATCATATCAACCAAAACCACTAAAAATAAACGCAAAATATATCTATTTAAAACAGCAGATAATAATTCGCTTTATGCCTTCCTAAGAGAGCCTCCATTCCTTCCAAGCTAATTATGTAAGTGTAGACCAGATATGGCTCTAATTCAAAGATACAGTACCGACAGCAGTAGATACATTCATACCGCGTAAGTTAATAAGAGAGGGGACTGATCCACCACGGTACACAAAACACATCAGAACACTGTTGCAGAAGCAACGAAAAAAGCATGCCAAATTCAGAAGAACGCAAAATCCCCAAGACTGCCTAAGTTTCCCGGGAGCTCGAAATTTAGTTCGGACGTCAATGCGAGATACTTTTAATAGTTTCCACAATGAAACATTGTCTCAAAATATGGTAGAAAACCCAAAGAGATTCTGGCCATCTCTAAAGTACACCAGTCTATACCGTCACTGCGCGATAGCGATGGAAATGTTACCGATGATGGTGCCACTAAATCGGAGTTACTAAATACAGTTTTCTGTAATTCCTTCACGAAAGAAGACGAAGTAAATATTCAAGAATTCGAAACCAGAACAGCTGTTAGCATGAGTGACATAATAGTAGACATAGTAAGTGTTTGCGAAACAACTCAAATCACTTGAGAAAGGCAAGTCTTCCGGTCCAGATGGTATAGCTATCAGGTTCCTTTCAGTGTGTGCAGACACAATATAGATATAGTAAGTGTTTGCGAAACAACTCAAATCACTTGAGAAAGGCAAGTCTTCCGGTCCAGATGGCATAGCTATCAGGTTCCTTTCAGTGTGTGCAGACACAATAGCGCCTTTCTTAGCAGTCATGTACAACCGCTCACTTGTAGAAAGGTCTGTTCCTAAATACTGGAAAGTAGCACAGGTCACAACAATATTCAAGAAAGAAAACAGGAGTAACCCATTGAATTACAGACCCATATCACTGATCTCAATTTGCAGTAGGATTTTGGAGCGTATACTCTACTCGAAACATTGTGAATCCCCTTAAAGAAAATGACTTATTGATTCATAAGCAACACGGATTCAGAAAACATCCTTCTTTTGCAACACAGCTAGCTCTTTATTCACATGAAGTAATGAGTGCTGTCAACAAGGGATCTCAGGTCGATTCCATATTCCTAGATTTCCGGAAGGTTTTCGATACTGTTTCACACAAACGAGTATTAATCAAATATCGTGCATATGGACTATCGTTCAAATGGTTCAAATGGCTCTGAGCACTATGGGGCTCAACTTCTGCGGTCATTAGTCCCCTAGAACTTAGAACTAGTTAAACCTAACTAACCTAAGGACATCACACACATCCATGCCCGAGGCAGGATTCGAACCTGCGACCGTAGCAGTCTCGCGGTTCCGGACTGCAGCTCCTAGAACAGCACGGCCACTTCGGCCGGCTGGACTATCGTCTCAGTTGTGTGACTGGATTCGTGATTTCCTCTCAGAGAGGTCACCAGTTCGTAGTGATAGACGGTAAATCATCGAGTAGAACAGAAGTGATATCTGGCGTTTCGCAAGGTAGTGTCATAGGCCCTCTGCTATTCCTGATTTACATAAATGATCTAGGTGATAATCTGAGCAACCCCCTTAGATTGTTTGCAGATGACGGTGTAATTTACCGTCTAGTAAATTCATCAGACGATCAATTCCAATTAGAAAATGATTTAGACAGAATTTCTGTGTGATGCGAAAAGTGGCAATTGGCACAAAACGAAGAAACGTGCGAGGTCATCCACATGGATACTAAAAGAAATCCAATAAATTTTAGGTATACGATAAATCGCACAAATCTAAGGGCTGTCAATTCGATTAAATACCTAGGAATTACAATTACAAGCAAATTAAATTGGGAAGACCACATACATAATATTGTGGGGAAGGCGAAACAAAGACTGCGCTTTGTTGGCAGAACACTTAGAAGTTGCGACAAACCCACTAAAGAGACAGCCTACATTACACTCGTACGTCCTCTACTGGAACATCGCTGCCCGGTGTGTAATCCTTACCAGGTAGGATTGACGGAGGACATCGAAAAAGTGCAAAGAAGGGCAGCTCGTTTCGTGTTATCGCGCAATAGGGGAGAGGGTGTCACTGATATGATGCACGAATTGTGGTGGCAGTCACTAAAATAAAGGCGGTTTTCTTTGCAGTGAGATCTATTTACGAAATTTCAATCATCAACTTTCTCTTCCGAATGCGGAAATAATTTGTTGATACCCAACTACTCAGGGAGAAATGATCATCATAATAAAATAAGAGAAATTGGAGCTCGAACGGAAAGATTTAGGTCTTCCTTTTTCCCATGCGCCATTCGAGAGTGGAATGGTAGAGAAGTAGTATGAAAATGGTTCGATGAACCCTCTGCCTGGTACTTAAGTGTGAACTGCAGAGTAACTATGTAGATGTAGATGTAGAAATGACTCGTGGGATCCAACGTGTGCCAACAGTCTATCTAGCACAATGACTGTGCTCATGAAGTTAAAAAGAATGGGGTACAGTGGTCGAGCAAGCTACAGTCAATGCTATGTACCGAGTGAAGTGGTGTAAAGAGAGACACTTGAACACTAGATGACTGGAAACAAGTGCTTTTGGGCTATATCCTCTGGAAATCCGGTGGAAGTATTTGGAATTGTCGAATTCCAGGAAAACGTTATCTGCCATCACATATAGTGCTAACAGTGAACAACAGAGGCAGTTATGTTACGGTGTTGGGATATTTTCATGGTTTTCCTTTTACTCAGCTTAAGAAAATGCTAAATGCAGAAAGGTAAGAAATCATTTTATAGCCTACAGTAGACGAACAATTGTGAGACGATGATTGATTTTATGAGCATGTTAATGCAGCCTGTCATAAAGCAACATCTATGAGGCAATAGTTTGTGGAAATAGAAGTCCTTGAAGTGACCTGACTTGCCCACAGTCCCGACCTGAACCCAGTGTAACATCTTAGGGCTTGTGGATGGTTTAGATCGTCGACTTTTCTCCAAATCCCAACGTCGATCTTATCTACCTTCTCTGGCTTCAAGTCTTGAGGTAGAATGGGTTACCGTTCCTCGACAGACGTTCACACACGTGAGCTGAAGTATAGATAGTGGAGTTCAAGTCATCATGAACGGAAAGGGTAGGCACACTCATGTCTACCAACAGGTATCCATATACTTTTCATGAAATAGTGTATATAACAGCCACTCTATTACTCAACAGCAAGTCTGAAACTAACTACTAACTAGTTAATATATAGGGTGAGTAGTATAACAAAGCAGTTTCTGGAACAGATAACGATCTATGTAAAGGTCACCTCCCATACCTCTAGGGCAACTGTATGGTAAATTCAAGGTCACAACGTAAGCTGATACATATGACATGCCCAGAAAACCACACTTCGACTACCCATGTCTGTAGGGCAATTGCATGAAATAAAAACGGAGGGAAAATGGTCAGCCATCCACTGTGGGCATACTAGCTCACTTTAAGGTTCACACTCTCCCCTTTTGTCCAGGCCGGTTGGATGACATGCATATGGCGGAAAAATCAAGCGTCTCCCTCGCCATCCCACACCCCAGGTCGCAACAAGCAGATCGTGGATATCATGCACCAGCTGCCAACGTCTGAGAATACAAGGCGTGTGCCTCTGTGCGTCACATATGAGATGCTAACTCTTCCCAACATTTGGCCACTGCCCACACGCCAGGTAGATAATGGCACTGCAGAGAGAGAGAGAGAGAGAGAGAGAGAGAGAGAGAGAGAGAGAGGTGGAGAATGGCCACATGACCGCTCTTTGTTGCACTGGCAAATGCATCTGAGACAGCCAACAACCAAGATAAAAGTCCCACTTCTAGCCACAATAAGAACAACAGGCTTGAAGGACTCAGTAGACGAGACTGTAGTGACTTCAGTGGATACAGTATGCATGTGGTCTTATACTGCTCAGATATTTTGTATTACATTTATTATTTCAATTATTATTACACCATACATTGAAATTCTATATAGACACAGAAATGTAAAAAAAGGTCAGTTCTTAATATGATTACGTTATGATCTTAACACTTCTTTCTACAAATCTCGTCATCACTAAGGAATCACGATCACAGTACGAAAACGTACAATTTACGGACAACACCACTGTTTGTCAGTAAGGACGATCTTCTGCTGGTTTAAAAGATGCTGTTTTCTAACTTGCGTAGTACTATTGATGAAATATTTGGATGTGTATGACCTATTAACAAGCATTTTGCGATCTTAGAATACTATACCTGAAGCCGCTAGTAATGCACACTCCGCTACACTATTTGCGACTTGGAGCTGTATCAGGGTGTACTTATAGAGAAATATCTGATTCTGTTACCACACAAACCAACTGTAACATACCAACTATAATTCCTTCCCTATTCAGATTTATAGGTGCACTCAGGAAAAAAAGGCGTTATACAGAGGCAATAATCGAAATTTGCAGCATAAGCTTTAGGACTTTAATGTAAGGACTACATACAGCATAGGAATGACACCAAACGCACACTTAGAGAAAAATGTGGATTTTTTGTTAAAAGCTGTAGGACATTAATGTAAGCACATGTTACAGAAGAGAGAGGACACCACATATATGTAGTTTGATAGTGGAAAGATGGGAAATTCTAGAGACGAAGCGTCAAACCGAAACTGCCCTATTCCCCAACATGTGGACAGTACTGCATCAGCAATAGGAGAATAGGAGAAAACTTAGCATGGAAGCACTGGAACCCATTTCGAGGAAATATAAGAAACCTATAGCTATGTATTATGCAGTGCACTTGGCCGATGTTAAAATGCATGTGCTAATGGATCAGGTTCCTCGAATACTGTATCAGCTGTGTGTAGATGATTATCATCTTACTGATGTGGATATGAAGCAAGACTTTGCTTAGATTTTTAACGATATTGAAAGCTAGTATTGATAGATGTGAAAATTACCGAACCAGCAGTTTAATAAGTCACCCCTGCAAATACTAACACAAATTCTTTACAGACGAATGGAAAAACTGGTAGAAGCTGACCTCGGGTAAATCAGTTGGATTCCGCAAAAAAACAAAAAAAAACAAAAAACAAAAATGATACCCCATCCGGGGAAGTTCGGCCGCCAAACGCAAGTTTAAATGGCTCTAAGCACTATGGGACTTAACATCTGAGGTCATCAGTCCTCTAGACTTAGAACTACTTAAACATACCTAACCTAAGCACATCACACACATCCATGCCCGAGGCAGGATTCGAACCTGCAACCGTAGCAGCAGCGCGATTCCGAACCGCTCGGCCACAGCGGCTGGCCAAATGCAAGTCTTATTTCAGTCGACCACACATTGGGCGACTTGCGCGCTGGTGATGAGGAGGAAATGATGATGAGGACAACACAACACAAAGTCCCGGAGAAGAGAAAATTTCCAACCCAGCCAAGAATCAAACACAGGCTCGCTTGCATGGGAGACGTGCACGTTACCACCCAGCTAAGCAGGCGAAATGGTTTCTGCAGAAATGTTGGAACTCGTCAGGCACTACTGACCCTACGTCTGTTCTTAGCAGATAGATTAAGGAAAGGCAATTCTACGTTTCTAGCATTTTTAGACTTAGAGAAAGCTTTTGATAATGTTGACGGGAATACTCTCTTTCAAATTCTTAAGTTGGTAGGCGTCAAATACTGGGAGTGAAAGGCTCTTTACAATTTGTACAGAAGCCGGATGGCAGTTATAAGAGTCGAGGGGCATAAAAGGGAAGTAGTGGTTAAGAAAGGAGTGAGACAGGATTGTTGCCTATCTCCGATGTTATTCAATCTGTATAATAAAGGAAACAAAAGAAAAAATTGGAGGAGAAATTAAAATCCATGGAGAAGAAATGAAAACTTTGAGGTTTTCCGATGACATTGAGATTCTGTCTGAGACAGCAAAGAACCTGGACGAGCAGCTGAACGGAATGAACAGTGTCTTGAAAGGAGGATACAAGATGAATATCACCAAAAGCAAAACGAGGGTAATGGAATGTAGTCGAATTAAATCAGGCGATACTGAGGGAATTAGGTTAGTAAACGAGACACTTAAAGTAGTAGATGCGTTTTGCTGCTTGGGGAGCAGAATAACTGATGATGGTCGAAGTAGAGAGGATAAAAATGTAGACTGTCAATGGCAAGGAAAGCGTTTTTGAAGAAGAGAAACTTGTTAACATCGAATATAGATTTAAGTGTCAGGAAGTCTTTTCTGAGACTATTTGTATGGAGTGTAGCAATGTATGGAAGTGAAACATGAACGATAAGGAACTTAGACAAGAAGACAATTGAAGCTTTCGAAATGTGATGCTACAAAAGAATGCTGATGATTAGATGGGTAAATCACATAACTAATGAAGAGGTACTGAGTAGAATTGGGGATAAGAGGAATTTGTGGCACAACTTGACTAGAAGAAGGGACCGGTTAGTAGGACACGTTCTGAGGCATCAAGGGATCACCAATTTAGTATTGGAGGGAAGCGAGGAGTGTAAAAATTGTAGAGGGAGACCGAGAAATGAATACACTGAGCACATTCAGAAGGATGTCGGTTGCAGTAGTTATTCGGAGATGAAGAGGCTTGCACAGGATAGAGTTGCATGGAGAGCTGCACCAAACCTGTCTCTGGACTGAAGACCACAACATCAACAACAATAAAATTTGAGTCAGAGGAAACACAGGTGCACACTACTGTTCTATACGATGCTTCCCAGGATTCCAAAGAAACTCTTATACTTTCAAAACTAGAACTAAACTTTTACCATGACTCCTTCATTCATTGTACAAAATTCCACCTTCACGTATCTACAATTAAAATAAAGTTATTTTGTAACTTAAGGTGCAATTTATTCATGTATTAATTTGAATTACCACAGTTCCTGTCATTTCCTTCTAACAGATAAGGTTAAGCTGCTTTTTATTTTTCTTTACTATTTTTTGTAACCTGAGACACTAACAGCATCGACTCCAAAATTGCTTTTTCTATATCCAATAGACGAATATTCTGTATCTACCTCGGCCGGTGTGGCCGAGCGGTTCTAGGCGCTTCCGTCTAGAACCGCGCGACCACTACGGTCGCAGGTTCGAATCCTGCCTCGTGCATGAATGTCTGTGATGTCCTTAGGTTAGTTCGGTTTAAGTAGTTCTAAGTTCTAGGGGACTGATGCCCTCAGATGTTAAGTCCCATAGTGCTCAGAGCCATTTGAACCATTTTTCTGTATCTACATTTTCCTACTGCGAAGGTACAGACCAGTGTGAAAGTGAGGGCATACGTACCTGTAAATTTAGAAACTGAGACAAGAATGAAGACTGCGTTGAAAAGATAGGAATACTGAGCACAGATGACATAGAAACTGATTAATACATCCCAGATATCCACTTCCAAGTTCTCAAACAAGGCAAAACGTTTAAGAGGCAAAAACGTTTTTGTTTCTCCAACCTTATATCGTTGCTAACGTAATGTGAATACAAGCCAACTGGAGTTCTTAGCACTGTTCGTTCGGACTTTGTCTTGTGTAATGCAAACTTTGCTTAGTGGATGTCTGTGAAAGTTTACTGTATTATTTTATGAACTTATTAGAGAGCACGTGGTGAGACCTGAGTTTCTAATCACGTATTATTTATAGCTAAACCTGTAAACTTAAGTATCATTATCTTTAGAAATGATTTTCATCTACCTGGCTTACCTTTTCTTTGACTTTCTGAATATGCTGTTATGTCCATAAGTTTATTCATTACTTTCGGACTTTAAGTTACATACATGATACAATATTTACAAACACAATAGCCTTTCCAACTACTCCTCATCTTTTGCTCTTTTTAATTTGCCTTCCAAAGTTTCTTCATAGACCTCTAAATAATAATTTCTTTCCAGAACCATCGTTAAAGCGGCGCTAAAACGTTGTTCACGACACTATTACAGAGGCTACAACCACATCAACTTTTACACTACTGTTAAAACCCGCAACACCACGTTATTACGCATTGCTAGACGTCAAATGACAAAGTTTACGGTATTAAAAGTAAAACCTTATACAGAGTTAACAGACCAAGTTTTACGGTATTTTCGTTGTCTTTGTCGTCGCTCCGCCAGAATACCAACAAATAGCCACAAGTTGGCACCGTATTTTGTGTTCTAACGGTTCCCTTACGACCAGCAGTAAAGCAAGTCGTTGGCGTGTAGGCAAGTCACGTTCCCTATGAAGCTGACTAAAAGACGGCGCGAGAGGAGCGGCTAGCAGAGGGAGGAGCGCCGGAAAGGGAGGCGACTAACTAAAACACAAAGACCGACAGAAGTCCGGGAGCTCAGCGTAATGAATTTCATTATTACCTCTTTCCTCCTCCTTCTCCTTCTTCCCCTCTCCCCTCTACCATCCCACTTGCACACAAATTATACGAAGATAATTTGCTTTTCTGTTCATTCTGTTAGCAGTCGCTACGAGCCTTTTATTTTATTTACTTTACGCGATAATGTTAGACTCTTCACATCCACTCTTCCATTGCATCAGAGCCTCAGGAAACCGCCCAACGCAAGAAGCAAAAGTTCTTTCTCTGTGGACTACTTCACGGCAACGAAAATGTTTTGGCCAGTACTAACGCGCTTCAATCAAAGGCTCATATTCGATCCGGGTCCATTACACCTCCCTATTTCCCTCACCAATGCGCCACGGGAGCGCGTGGGACTCTCAAATGAAATTCTTCTGAACGTACTACATGGCTTGTTGTTCTTCAGCCTCGACGGCTAAAAAAAATTTTTAGAATAAGTTTATTTGCGGCAACGTGGAGTACTGGAAATGGGTATGTAAACTTCGTTATTTAGGGGTGTCTAATTGTTTCGTGTCAGAAAGTCTCCAGTAAATGGAGACTTTTAAGTATTTGAAAATATTCATGTTTTATTTTGCTAATGTTCTCGAAAAAAAAAAACGCCTTCTCAGATTTTACTACTGTTCTTGAATAAATGCTACAGGTCAAAGTTGGCATAATGATAACTTCTGTATCTTTATAATATACGTATTGTGAGATCTTCAGTAAATCAAATAACTAGTCTCGAAGATTTAAAACGATGTTTTCTTTATGACTCCAAGATCTCTTTCATCAAAGAGGTATATTAAAACGGAAAAAATAATATTTCGTAAGTCCTCCGTTACTCCTCTTACAAGAAATAAACGTTTATGTGGTTCACTGTTTTCTGTTTCTGTTACTACACCGTGTATTTGTAAGTCACTTTTTCTAAAGTACAATTAATTTTATTTTTTTAGAAACCTGTTCGCAACTACATATATTTCTATACATGGTACCTGAAATATGCACTGCGGGAAATAAAAATGCAACACCCTCAAGGGATGTGTTCAGTGGTGCCAGGGAGCAAAATGTATATGCTGAGGAGTTGTAGTGCTAGTGATTCATTAGACACGGTCGTCGGCGGTCAGGTGGCGCTCAGCAGGCGTGTCTTGCTTTGTCTGTGCAGGCAGTAACTGCGCTGAGCTTAGAGGTGAAGAGTGCATGCAACACTCATTCTAGAGGAGCAACAATGCCTCACCAACGAGTACGTTTTCCTGCTGAGCGTCTTTAACCATTTTAACGGGTTCGCACTGTGAAAAAGCCAACGGCCTTGCCGCAGTGGTAACACCGGTTCCCGTCAGATCACCGAAGTTGAGCGGTGTCGGGCTGGGCTAGCACTTGGATGGGTGACCATCCGTTCTGCCGAGCGCTGTTGCCAAGCGGGGTGCACTCAGCCCTTGTGAGGCAAACTGAGGAGCTACTTGACTGAGAAGTAGCGGCTACGGTCTCAAAAACTGACATACGGCCGGGAGAGCGGTGTGCAGACCACATATCCCTCCATACCCGCATCCAGTGACGCCTGTGGTCTGAGGACGACACGGCGGCCGGTCGGTACCGTTGAGCCGCCATGGCATGTTCGGGAGGAGTTTAGTTAGTTTAGCATTGTGAGAAAGGGAAGCTAAACAAGTTGGGCACAATGAATCTGTGGTGTGTCTCTGCTTTCAGGAGTGGTCTGTCCATGTGCGAGTAATGGACGTACTCGTGCATGGCGTGGACACGGTGACCTGCCTATTCCAGAGCGCATTCGTCTACGACACACAGGTTCCATCCCAAGCTTCGTGGTGTGAGGGCCACCATCTACAACCAAGGTCATAGCTCATGTTTCTGCAGTGTAAAATAACGAGTGCCCGGTACATTACAGCAGGCTGTTGTCCTCGTGGTACTACCGTTTCTTCGACAAGAAGGAGATGTGATTTTTCAGCAGGAGAATGCTCGTCCATACACGGCTGCTGCAACGCAAGTGCTCTCGGTGCTGAATAGCAATTTCTCTGGCCAGCAAAACTACCAGATCCCTCTCTAATTGAAAACATATGGGACATGATGAAGCGGGATCTTAGACGTTCTCCAGGACCTGCAAGAACCATTGCCGAATTGCAACAAAGGGCGCTAAGTACTTGGGAAAATCTGACGCAAGATGACACATTGCACCTTTATATTCGTTTACATGTGAGAATACACGCTTGATTTGCCGCTAGTTGGGGGTGCACTGCGTACTAAAGCGATCGTTTGGCACCCTCTGGTGTGGCATAGGTGTCTCATTTAGTCTGAATTTGTTGTCACATACTCTTATAGTTATGAACTACCTCTCACCTCACTTGTGAGTATAATAACCTTGTCCTTGAGTGTGTAAATGTAACTTACAAGGGAAACTCCACATCGCATCCTTCTCAGATCTAATATTAACGTGGCCCATTGTATAGCTCGTCAAAAACTGAAGATGGATTAAGCATGAAAAGGAGAAGAAGATATACTAAACTATGAAAAAAGAAGCAAAGTTGAAACAGTGCTCGTCTTTCTTTTTTTCGCAGAATTATAAACTTTGTGTCCGCTCACTGACGTGTCTGTTCTCCCGCTGCAGTCTTGGCAATTGTCATACTATTCATTGGTTCTTATGAGTCCTGTGGTGAGAATATATTACCGTTGCAGGTAAGTGAGATAAATAGTGAGAGCAGACGAGATGCCGCATAGGCCCCGCACAGAACTTAAAACAACAAATAAACGAGTGTGAAATATGTTACAACGAAGGAATTCAAGAGTCAAATTTTCCAAAAAGTAACGCGAGAGTCATAACATGCGGTACTTCTGTAGAACATATTGAGCAAATAAGAGGTACTTACGCCTGGAAGTCGTTTCCTTACTCCTAGCTGTTGCCAACGGACGTTACACCACGACACAGACATAATTTGAAAGCAGCGGCCAGACACGTCAGTGACCTGATGGACGGTTTTTAATTTTGTGGAAAAAATGTGGAGCACGAGGGAGATCTGAACATTAATCTCCTCCGTCATACTCCAACACTGTGACCACAAAACCACGACACCGTGTCTATTCAAATGGTCTCCATTGTGCACATCTTGTGTTTTGAGCGTTTACTGTTTCTACACTGCTGGCCATTACAATTGCTACCCCAAGAAGAAATGCAGATGATAAACGGATATTCATTGGACAAATATATTATACTAGAACTGACATGTGATTACATTTTCACGGCATTTGGGTGCATAGATCCTGAGAAATCAGTACCCGGAACAACCGCGTCTGGCCGTAATAACGGCCTTGATGCGCCTGGGCATTGAGTAAAACTGAGCTTGGATGGCGTGTACAGTTACAGCTGCCCATGCAGCTTCAACACGATACCACAGCTCATCAAGAGTAGTGACTGGCGTATTGTGACGAGCCAGTTGCTCGGCCACCATTGACCAGACGTTTTCAGTTAATGAGAGATCTGGTGAATCTGCTGGCCAGGGCAGCAGTCGAACATTTTCTGTATCCAGAAAGGACCATACAGGACCTCCAACATGCGGTCGTGCATTATGCTGCTGCAATGTAGGGTTTCGCAGGGATCGAATGAATGGTAGAGCCACGGGTCGTAACACATCTGAAATGTAACGTCCACTGTTCAAAGTGCCGTGAATGCGAACAAGATGTGACCGAGACGTGTAACCAATGGCAACCCATATCATAACGCCGGGTGATATGCCAGTATGACGATGACGAATACACGCTTCCAATGTGTGTTCACCGCGATGTCGCCGAACATGGGTGCGGCCATCATGATGCTGTAAACAGAACCTGGATTCATCCGAAAAAAATGACGTTTTGCCATTAGTGCACACAGGTTCGTCGTTGAGTACACCATCGCAGGCGTTCACGTCTGTGATGCAGCGTCAAGGGTAACCACAGCCATGGTCTCCGAACTGATAGTCCATGCTTCTACAAACGTCGTCGAACTGTTCGTACAGGTGGTTGTTGTCTTGCAAAGGTCCACATCTGTTGACTCACGGATCGGGACGTGGCTGCACGATCCGTTACAGCCATACGGATAAGATGCCTGTCATCTCGACTGCTAGTGATACGAGGCCGTTGGGATCCAGCACGGCGTTCTGTATTACCCTCCTGAATCCACCGATTCCATATTCTGCTGACAGTCATTGGATATCGACCAAGGCGAGCAGCAGTGTCGCGATATGATAAACCGCGATTGCGATAGGCTACAATCCGACCTTTATCAAAGTCGGAAATGTGATGGTAAGCATTTCTCCTCCTTACACGAGGCATCACAACAACGTTTCACCAGGCAACGCCGATCAACTGCTGTTTGTGTATGAGAAACCGGTTGCCAACTATCCTCATTTCAGCACGTTGTAGCTGTCGCCACCGGCGCCAGCCTTGTGTGAATGCTCTGAAAAGCTAATCATTTGCATATCATAGCATCTTCTTCCTGTCGGTTAAATTTCGCGTCTGTAGCACGTCATCTTCGTAGTGTAGGAATTTTAATGGTCAGTGTGCGTTTTGCTTCTTTTTCCACACTTCAGTACACTTTTATCTGGTTTTCGTACTTGATCTGTGTTCAGTTTCTGACAGGCTGTCCATTGGGCCTTCTTATCACTAAATCTGAGCGACGTGAGATGAAGAGGTTCCCTTGTTAGAAGTCTTTTTCCCACTTTGCCTCAACGTTATCGGTGCATTACTGATGAGTGTGTAATAATGTCGAAAAATAAATTTGCAAAAGGTTTTCGAAAGAACGGTAATATACATGTATACTGGTCAAAATAATTGCATTAACAGATTACATCTTACACTCAAATTCATAACAAATTACTGTTACCTCTACGTTATACGAACTGGGATATATTACGTCGTAATGGAATTTTTGATTTACGTGAACCGCAATTTTTGTCAAATGGCTCTGAGCACTAAGGCACTCAACATCTTAGGTCATAAGTCAACTAGAACTTTGAACTACTTAAACCTGACTAACCTAAGGACATTACACACACCCATGCCCGAGGCAGGATTCGAACCTGCGATCGTAGCAGTCCCGCGATTCCGGACTGAAGCGCCTAGAACCGCACGGCCACTACGGCCGGCGAAATCTTTGTCCATACGGCGTAGAACACGAGAAGAATATTCCTCTGGCTTAAAAACTCAGAAGAAGATGCAGTAACACTGATTACTGTCCCCTACGTAGGTCTGCGGTTTCCTAGAATAACCCTAACCCGCATTTCAGCGCTTTGGCACGTAATTCCGCCGCGCTGAGTATCGGCGGGGCTCGAGGCGCCATATCACATATATCGCGGCCCCTCCTGTCGGAGGTTCGAGTCCACCCTCGCGCATGGGTGTATTTGTGTGTGTTGTTCTTAGGAGAAGATTGTTTAAGTAGTGTGTAAGTCCAGGGACCGATAACCTCAGCAGTTTGGTCCCTTAGCAATTCACACATTTTTTGAACATGTAGACTACTGGCTATTAAAATTGCTGCACCAAGAAGAAATCCAGGTGATAAACGGGTATTCATCGGGCAAATATATTATACTAGAACTGACATGTCATTACATTTTCACTCAATTTGAGTGCATAGATCCTGAGAAATCAGTACCCAGAACAACCACCTCTGGCCGTAATAACGGCCTTGATGCGCCTGGGCATTGAGTCAAACAGAGCTTGGATGGCGTGTACAGTTACAGCTGCCCATGCAGCTTCAACACGATACCACAGTTCATCAAGAGTAGTGACTGGCGTATTGTGACGAGCCAGTTGCTCGGCCACCATTGACCAGACGTTTTCAGTTGGTGAGAGATCTGGAGAATGTGCTGGCCAGGGCAGCAGCCGAACATTTTCTGCATCCAGAAAGGTCCGTACAAGACTTCGAACATGCGGTCGTGCATTATCCTGCAGAAATGTAGGGTTTCGCAGGGATCGAATGAATGGTAGAGTCAAGGGTCGCAACACATCTGAAATGTAACGTCCACTGTTCAAAGTGCCGTCAATGCGAACAAGATGTGACCGAGGCGTGTAACCAATGGCACCCCATACCATCCCGCCGGGTGATACGCCAGTATGGCGATGACGAATACACGCTTCCAATGTGCGTTCACCGCGATGTCGCCAAACACGGATGCTACCATCATGATGCTGTAAACAGAACCTGGATTCCTCCGAAAATATGACGTTTTGCCATTCGTGCATCCAGGTTCGTCGTTGAGTACACAATCGCAGGCGCTCCTGTCTGTGATGCAGCGTCAAGGGTAACCGCAGCCATGGTTTCCAAACTGATAGTGCATGCTGCTGGGAACGTCGCCGGCCACGGTGGCCGTGCGGTTCTAGGAGCTGCAGTTCGGAACCACTGGACTGCTACGGTCGCAGGTTCGATCCTGCCTCGGGCATGGATGTGTGTGATGTCCTTAGGTTAGTTAGGTTTAAGTAGTTCTAAGTTCTAGGGGACTGATGACCACAGCAGTTAAGTCCCATAGTGCTCAGAGCCATTTGAACCATTTTTGAACCATTTGAACCATTTTTTTGCTGCAAACGTCGTTGAATTGTTCGTACAGGTGGATGTTTTTTTGCATACGTCCCCATCTGTTGACTCAGGGATCAAGACGTGGCTGCACGATCCGTTACAGCCATGAGGATAAGATGCCTGTCATCTCCACTGCTAGTGATACGAGGCCGTTGGGATCCAGCACGGCGTTCCGTATTACCCTCCGGAACCCGAAGATTCCAGATTCTGCTAACAGTCATTGGATCTCGACCGACAGGAGCAGCAATGTCGCGACACGATAAATCGCAATCGCGATAGGTTACAATCCGACCTTTATCAAAGTTGGAAACGTGATGGTACGCATTTCTCCTCCTTACACGAGGCATCACAACAACGTTTCACCAGGCAACGCCGGTCAACTGCTGTTTGAGTATGAGAAATCGGTTGGGAACTTTCCTTATATCAGCATGTTGTAGGTGTCGCCACCGGCGCCAACCTAGTGTGAATGCTCTGTAACGCTAATCATTTGCATATCACAGCATCTTCTTTCTGTCGGTTAAATTTCACGTCTGTAGCACGTCATGTTCGTGGTGTAGCAATTTTAATGACGAGTAGTGTATTTCCTGATAATACTGATGTATTCCTGAGTGATCACTCGTCTAGAAGTTCCATCATCAGCTCCGGAAATGTCGAGTGAGATTGAATATTTCTTGCAGGCGAATTTCACTCCCCACCACAATTATTCAGGTCCGAGGGACACGCTCCTGGAATTCGTGTATTAGTCACACTTCGTAGCGCGTCACGTACGATTTTATCTCTGCCAGAAGGAACACTATAGTTCATACAGATCAAACGTCGCTAATCACTTACGCTGCAACTAAAGTTAGAAGAGCTCGCCTTAGCGCCGCCGTTCGATTAACAATGCTAGACGTCCATGAAAAGTTAATCATTCTGTGCGTGCACAGTTCACTTAGTGTATTGTGGACAGCTTCTTCAACAAATTGACTTAAGTCCTGAACAGAGTCTCAGTCAAAAAATAATAAACCATGTGGAGACCCAAGTTTTAACATAGATTTTGATCGAGAAATTAGTAATAACTTCCCAAACATTCTGAACACTTTTTACGCGGAATAAGTGGTAACTGCTGGTGCTAAATATCATTAATTTCTCCACCAGGTTTAGACCACGTAATTAGAGCTATCGACAACGAAAATTGTTAACTATTTATTGGAGAACTTGGCTTTCATATCATTACTATCAGATAATAAAGCTAAAGGCTGACGTGGTAGAAGTTAAAAAAAACTGCGGGCCTACGAAAGGATCTTCTCCAAACGTAACATACATATTTTTCTAGGGCATTGGCAAATCAAACTTCGAATGAAGTGTATACAAAAAAAGAATCTTGAAGTTAAGTTCTTTGATTTTTTCACATTGTTTAATTTATAAGGAGACATTTTCAAGAGTAGCCACTTCAACAGCAGCAGATAAGAAAAATAGATTTCTAATAGTGTGTATTAAAAAGTCATCGGAGACATTTATCTACAAAACCGCTAACCTATTCCACAATTTCTGGATTACTATCACAGGTATACAAAAATCTGCAGGACGGTACTACTTGATACAAAAAGTTAGTGAATTACGAAGTAATATATAACGTTGATATACAGGGTGATTCAAAAAGAATACCACAACTTTAGGAATTTAAAACTCTGCAACGACAAAAGGCAGAGCTAAGCACTATCTGTCGCCGAATTAAGGGAGCTATAAAGATTCATTTAGTTGTACATTTGTTCGCCATTTCAGCCAATAAAGTTTTTGGTCCCTTTTTCTTCGAAGGTGCTACTGTAACTGGACTACAGTATCTGGATATGTTAGAGAATTGGCTGTTCCCTCAGCTCGAACAAGAAGCACAACAATTCATATTTCAGCAGGATGGAGCGCCACCACATTGGCACTTATCTGTCCGTAACTACCTGAACGTCAACTACCCGAGGCGATGGATCGGCCGCCAGGCAGCCCGTGACAGAGCACTTCATCACTGGCCTCCAAGAAGCCCTGATCTTACCCCCTGCGATTTTTTCTTATGGGGGTATGTTAAGAATATGGTGTTTCGGCCACCTCTCCCAGCCACCATTGATGATTTGAAACGAGAAATAACAGCAGCTATCCAAACTGTTACGCCTCATATGCTACAGAGAGTGTGGAACGAGTTGGAGTACGGGTTGATATTGCTCGTGTGTCTGGAGGGGGGCCATATTGAACATCTCTGAACTTGTTTTTGAGTGAAAAAAAAACCTTTTTAAATACTCTTTGTAATGATGTATAACAGAAGGTTATATTATGTTTCTTTCATTACATACACATCTTTAAAGTTGTGGTATTCTTTTTGAATCACCCTGTATTTATTACATGGCCGTTTCTCTGATATTGCGGAAAAGTTTGCAACAAAATCTTCCTAAAATACATGTGGCACCATCAGTGACCTACAAAGCAAGCACAATGGTGTGGTTTCCCACAACTGAGCTTGAAGTCTGGAAGACAATATATGAGTAAAAAATTAAGAATTGAGCTAGCACCCTTTCTCTGTTCTGGAAGCGTACGTAGACGGCATACATGAGACTTTTTGTTACGACTTTTTACCAGTTTATCTAAAGCACACACAAGTTAGCCGGCCGAAGTGGCCGTGCGGTTAAAGGCGCTGCAGTCTGGAACCGCAAGACCGCTACGGTCGCAGGTTCGAATCCTGCCTCGGGCATGGATGTTTGTGATGTCCTTAGGTTAGTTAGGTTTAACTAGTTCTAAGTTCTAGGGGACTAATGACCTCAGCAGTTGAGTCCCATAGTGCTCAGAGCCATTTGAACACACAAGTTATTCTCTTACCGCAGTAAGTTAATGCGGAGAGTATTGAAAACTATAGACAAATTTCACCACTGTCTACATGTTGAAAAATAACTGAATTGATCTTATAAGATAGACTAATGAGTTTCTATCACTGACCTCTTCACTGGTTTCACAGTCTGTCGCGTTGGGCAACTGACTCCTTAGCTTCACTGGCAGGGACATTTGCTTGTACTGTATGTAGATCTCTAACAATTTCTTGCGTGTCTTTACTTTGTTATGCTTCGATCTGGTGGCTTTCGGTCGTAACTTCCGGCCATAGCTTCGCCAAGATTTTGCAGCGTGTCAGGTTTTAGTTACTCCCAGACTCAAGAATCGTATATATGTCGTTTTTGACGTTTAAGGATTTCATAGTTTCAAGCGCAACCTTCTTGGGACTTTTTTAAATTTGAGCTGACGTACTTTCTGAGATACCACCTCTTGAACCGTTCTATCACTCCCTGATATGTGATATTTGGTGGAAGAAAGATAGCTTTTATTTTTACTAAGTCCTCCTCACATGGATGTGACGGCACTTTATTCATCAGCAGTAGAGCACGAACAGTGAGCTTGTTTTTTTCAAGTCTTTTTCAAGGGATGGAAAGAACTCGTCGAAAAAACAAAATGATTTGAAAAGACTGCAGACAATCCAAACAGATTTTTGTTTGCAGTAATAAACCGGGACGGAAGATAAGTTAGTAATGTCCTAGGGCTCTTACATTTGTCGTTAACGAACAGGTAAAGAATGTGTGCACCATCAGCGTTGCTGGAATGAGCAACGGTTAGCCTATCTTTTCCAAGTTTCGTTCCTGCCACGGTTTCATTTGATGCAGCGAGGCTTTTGTTTGGAAGCATTTTACAGTTTAGGCCTGTCTCGTCTACTTTATAGACTTGAGAAAGTAACAGCTGATTTTTTTTAACAATTTCTTGAAACTTCACAGAAAACTCCTCGTCAACTGGGACTCAAAACCGGATTTCCCACTTTACCAATACGCTATCTCAGCACGTCTCAGGGCCACAACCAAACTTCCACATGTCGTGAACCAGGTGCCTATAAACTGCACTCTTTCATCCTTACCATTTTCTCCGCAGTGAAACCTTCCCGGCGATTAAAGGGACGGGTGGGGTCAAAGTGGGCAGGGGTGCAAAGCAGAAGGGCATTCTAATCATAACATAATAATCCGTTCTAAGAGTGAAGACTGTGTGGATCAACTTGTCATTGGTGTAACACCAAAAATCCGGTTTGGGTTAATAAAACACCACGACAAAAATAAGAGAAAAGTTATCTGTATTTGGGGTAGAGGACAACAGCACAATGTCGTTCATTAAGGAAGCTAAAAAAAATTCAAGGACATTTTTCTCAGCTTCAGCAAACAACTATCGAACTGTGTGTCCACAAATCCACTACACGGAGTTTCTCTTCATTTGTGGGAAGTATCCTCAGTCTGGAAAGAGGAGTAGGTGAGGAACTGTGTGACGAGGAGTCTAACTGCTATTGAAGGCCAGCATCTGTCGCACCAAGAATCAGGTACCTGTAAGGTGAATCCTGCGAAAGCATGACCGGCATATTTGCTTCCCATTGACCGTAAGGTTCCATGCAGATTTGATATCAGTCGCTATATGAGGAGCGTACACCGATCCCTAACGGCACGCAAGTCGAAGTGAGAATACTTCCCTCAACCATATTTGGTGTCGTGTTCTGCTGGATAAAGCCATAGATCGCCTTTCTGGATGTCAAGCACGTTGGGATTGGCGCAGTACAGACATAGCAGAGTTCGCGGAAAAAATGTCGGAAGTAAAAGAAGGGCAGTGGGACATCTGAAAGCTGGATAGGGGCTGAGAGAGAGAATGGAGAAAGGGTCTCCAGGAACAGGCTGGTGAGGCTCGTGGGACAACGGCGCCACAGCGCCATCTGAGAGCTAACGGAAAAAGCTACCGCTCTGTCACGGTCGTTATACATGCATAAACCGCCTCTTCACCGCGGGAGGAAGTGTGTCTCATAGCGTATCTTGAATTGCAAGTCGTGGCAAACATACAAATCCAATGCTGTTGGCATTGGATTTGGATGGTGGAATGAGTAGTGTCTGTGCCACGTATGGGAGATCGAGAGTTCGTAAACGGTGACCTAGAGACCCTGCTCGTAATTGAGACAGAAGACGCCGGCAATTGAGGGCAATCGTGCACCGAAAATCACCCATGAGTCCTAAGCATTGGATAATAGCAGCTACTAGAATGGATCAGTGTTGTCCCCAGAAAGCACCACACCTATAGTCACAGCCCTCGATTTGTCATCGTTAAGGAATCTACCAGAAGTTTCTCCGTAGATGGTGACCCTTGCTAAGGGCTCCTGGCTGGACCTCAGTACCACTACAAGGAACGAGGACGAGATCGTCCACGTAACCAGCGCAGCACACTGCACATGGTCACAGAGAGAGAACCCAGACAGGAATCGACAGAGGCCGCAGAATAGCGAATGGTGAAAACATACAACAGTTCGGAGAGTGGACAGCCCTGACGCACTGAACCACAGATCAAGATAGGAGGAGTGAGACGTCCATTGTACAGTACTCGGGACATCGCTCCACGAAGAGGACGCTTTACGGCGTCGGCGGCATTATTATGATATTCCGGAGCACCCCTTCCAGGCAGTCGTGATCGATCCAACGGAACGCCTGACTGAAGTCAAGAGTGACCAAAATCCGAGGCACGGGGTTGAGCAAGAGCGATATCGTCTAGATAGCGACAGAGGGCAGTGCGGATGGTTTGATTAGGGAATACCACCTGCTGAATCGTCCTTTTAAGCCGTGCTGCGAACAGCCGAGTAAAGGTCTTCGTGTTGCTGTTCAGCAGCGTCAAGAGGCGGTAATCGCATATCCCTGATGTACCCCGAGATTGGTGGATAGGAATGAGGAGGTCGTCGAGGAAACCGTCAGGGATCTACACAATAGGCGAAATAAGGTCTCGACAAATTTACGTCCACGCTAGCACCAGCAGGGGACTAAATGTCCTATAGAACTCTAGCAGGAGGCCGTCTGGTCGCGTAACTTGTTTTTAGAACCCGCCTCCATAGCATCATTGACTTCGTCCTCTGTGACGTCAGCAAGCAGATCCATCGTTGCATCCCCCGGAACGAAATCGAAGGTGAGTCGTAAGATCGCCATAATGTTGGCAAGGTGGTGATGTCGTGCAGATTACAGCGTAACGTAATTTACGTGGAGGGCCGGCCTGATATCACTTTAGGGATCTAAACGTCGTCCGTCACGAGTCGTAAGAACATTAATCAAAGTCTTCCGACGGTGGCGCTGTTCCTCTGTCACGTGGTACATAGACGAACGCTTCTGTGCTAAACCGTAATGTATGCGTGCTCTGAGCATGGCTCTTTCAAGGTGGCGTCGAGATAGAGAAGTGAGCTGTGTCTTGGCACGATTCACCATCGCCTGAAACTCTGGCGAATACGGTATCGTAATACATTTCCAGAAAATGTTGAAATAGAAGTCCTGGGTTCGTTGCCACCACACTGCGACCTCCCATCTGTGGCCAATCAAGACCTTGCAGAGGGCAAGCTTCACACAGAGGAACCACCATGACTGCGCAGACTGATGTTCATAGTGGAGTCGACGACAGACTGTCTACGTGGTCTCGATGAGCTGCCAACATTCAGGTGAAGTAAGGTGTATCGTGTTGAGTTATCATGGTCCATGGCCCATTGTCCATGCCCACCTTTGGGAGGCAGAGATTGATGGTATAGATATCGGAGTAATTGCCAAACAACTCAACAGGTCAGACGTCAGCATCATGCACCCCATCGAAAATATCGCGGGAGATATAAAGACGATCGAGGCGACTGGAAGAATGTCTAACGGAATTTGTACACACAAGACGATATCCTGCTCACAAGAGTCCACAGGGTTGAGATGTTGGACGATATTCACTAGCGCCGCGCATGGAGAGTGACTTGACATTTGGTCTTCGGGCACCTGTGTGGAGTTCAAGTCGCCTCCCATGATCAAAGCATACTGCGACCCAGGAAGAGAGGCTTGACTACGTCATTCGCGCCGGCGACCCGAAATAAGTGTCGCACAGACGCCGATGATGCTAATGCCACCAAACGTGAGAGTAACACATCTGGCATCCGAGAGATACGCAACTGCACTTCGGAGGATACAGTCACCCAGACTGCCCGCCATGAATCCCATCGAAATTTATGGGGTATAATTGAGAGGTCAATTCGCGCTCAAAATCCTGCACCGGCAACACTTTCGCAATTATATACGGTTATACAGGTAGCATGGCTAATTAATTCTTCAGGGGACTTCCAACGACTTGTGTAGTCCAAGCCACGTCGGGCTGCTGCACTACGTCGGCCAAAATAAGCTC
Source organism: Schistocerca serialis cubense (assembly GCF_023864345.2). NCBI lineage: Eukaryota > Metazoa > Arthropoda > Insecta > Orthoptera > Acrididae > Schistocerca > Schistocerca serialis. The sequence continues at coordinate 156,794,101 of NC_064640.1, forward strand.
CAACACGATACTAAGAGGTATCCTATGACTTTTTTCACCTCAGTTTACATTATACTCTAATTGCAATATCGATTAAATTTTATGAGCGATTGATACACAACCAAAACAATTAACAACCTGAAATCACCTAAGGTATTCAGTGTATCATCTGATCTCCTGTCTTCTGCATCCAGATAGCGTATGGGGCTCGCTACATAATAATGCACTGAGTGCACTTGTTAGTCAAAAAATAGCGAGCACAATTTCGGTGGACGCCGAAACCAGCTGTCGGGATGTCTTAGGATAAATCAGACGACCACCGATGGAGATTTCCGGAGTCGTTGTGAGAGCGTAGCAATTAGCTGGGAGCGTCGGCTCACAAAAAAGTAGCCCTGTGTTCCAATGTCAGAGAGAAATACAGATTGCTATTTGCAGTGGGATAATTACAGTCAAAATTTTTTTATAATGAAGGTAGAGACCAGACTGCACTTTTAAAACGGTAAGGCTCTGTGGAGTTTACAGTGGCAAACTATTCTGAAGTATTCTGTTCTGAACTGCGGGAACTGTACCGAAATATTGCATTCGTTGTCATTCATATAGTCTATTCTACATTATTTTTAGCGTTGCTACAGCTAGCAATTCTGAATAACGGCTAGCTTTTTCTTTATTTTGTAGAGAGGAACATTGCGCTTTGTGCAAGCACTTTCATAGCTCCCAGACTCAGGTAGTAGCAGTATGTAGTCAACATATTCTGCAATGCACGCTAAACTGCACAAGAAGCAAAATTTTCATAGAGTAACAGTAAACTCAGACGTTGACAGTCCAATAATGGAACAGTTTTGTTGGGGAGAGACATGCCACTAACAAATAATAATAATCCTTTTAAATATTAAGGCTTTTATGAAGGTCAGAGAACTGTTTTTCACCCAGGAGATTTTTGACAGTCAGGACTTACGGCACAGCTTTCAATACAATGTACCATGAATTGGTGCACAACCTGTTTACTGAGTCATTGTATTGTCTCCCGTGATACAACGTCCAGTTGAACTCCACATTCAATTTCTTATAGAATAATGAAACATATACATTGCTTGCATATGGTGACTTACCAAGAGAGTAAACATTTACTGTATATGAATGATGCATGGTTTCCGAGAGCGGTAGTGTTGTTAAAAGCAGATGCTCTGTTCAGTCATAAGATCGAGAAGTCAATCGACAGCGGAGCGCAGGTTGAGGATGTATTTCTTCACTTCTGTAAGGTCGCACAGTAAACAAAATAAGCGTATATGGAATGTCCAAGGAGATATGCTACTTAACTGAAGACTTCCTGCCGATGTGGACTCAGTAAAGAAGGGAGGAATGGTAGAGAAATAGCTGTGCATCCAAGAAACAATGAAAAGTCGAGAAATTTCCACACTTCATCCCATCACAAGTAAGAAAGAAACTGCTGGAATTATAATTATTAGAATAGGGATTAATAATATCATAGTAACGCGTACCTTAAATTGCATTTCGATAGCAAACGGTGGTTGGCTCCTCACTAATATACTGTTTTACAAAATTTGAGGACGAAATTAACACTAATTAAGCAAATGGTTTGAATTACTTCGAAAGTGACAATAGGAAGTGTCGTCTCTTTATTGATGGTGACTAGTTTCGGAGTTGGGTCCATTCTCAAAGCATCAGTGAATGAATACAGCGACATACGAAGATGGATTCTTAGAGTCTGGACGCAAGTCCGAAACTAGTCACCATTAGTAAATAAGGAACTTTTAATGCCACTTACGACGGTATTCCAACCACTTCTTTCATTAAAGATAAAGTTGCGGACCCATTTTACCTGCGGAACGATGGAGATCTATAGAAATTAACATTCGCATGAGGTGTTACTGTCAAGTGATACGTGGAGCATACATAGAAAGAACTGCTTCTGTATAGTACAGAAGGTACCTGAAAGAAATACAGAACGAAACGAACAGAAATGACACTTTTATTCGAAGACAATAATCACACTGAAGTCACCGTCATTTATCATGGTCGCTTGGACATTAGAAAAGGCGGTGCATGACTCTTACAATGGTGTCTGATCGTTACGCACTGACGACAGTGCAACCTTCGCAACGTGCTCCCTTGGAGGACACAAAGTTGGTAAGGAGTTCTTGCGGCATGGCGCTCCATTTCTCCACCATCTCTCCTGATATATGCTGGATGGTGGTTGGTGTATGTTGACGTGTTGAAATACTTATTCCCAACGCGTTTCACACGTATTCGACGGGATTTAAGTCGGGTGAATGGTCAGACTAGTCCATTCGGCGAATGTCCTGTCGGTCCAAGACATCCTCCACGTGCGTTGTTTGATGCGGTCGCGCATTCTTATTCATAGAAGTGAAGACACGGCAGAACTCATTTCCGAAAAGACGCACACAGGGACGGATAAGAGTGTCACAATGATGTTGAACTGTGATTGTACGGTGTTCACAGTTCTGGGTGACAGTATGTCCATGCAACGTAATGCTTTCCACTTCATAACACCTGGACGAACAACATGTTCTACAATGCTGGACGCATCATCACACGGCGAATGATGGGAACAATAATGCATCCAGACACATTGTCGAACATAATCGTTTTGGCAGTCCAAGTGTTATAGTGTGGGAGGCACAGCGTTGCAAGGGTGTACTAATATCCAAATCATTGAACACGAAATGCTCACCAGTCAACGTTACTGTGACATTGTATTCCTTCCACATGTGCCTCTTTTCTGGGGTACATTCAGTGCACGACCGCGTCGAACAGAGATAGTGCAAGAATTTTTGGAACAGGAGTATATTCGGTAAATGTACTAACCTGAAAGTTCCCCCTACTTAAATCACATTGAGCACGAGTGGAATGCGATGGCGAGTAGCACGCCCACACGCACCAACGACCATCCAACAACTGTTAACCGCGCTGGTAGACGAATTAATTGCCCTGCCACAAGAACACCTTACCAACATTGTGGCCAGCATGGTAGCACATTGCAGGCCATGCATTTCCATAGGTGGTGACTACACTTCCGATTAAGAACCATGTCCCGCCTTTTGTAATGCCCAGGGAACCATCATGAATTCCACTGACTTGCTTGTGATTATGGTCTTTGAATAAAAGTGTCATTTCTGTCCGTCTCATTCGCTATTTTGTTTGCTTAGTATTCATTTCTTCTTTTTAAATATTCGTTTTCTTTGCTTTTAGCCAATACACAGGGTGTTTCACAATTCCTATTACGGGCTTCTACGGACAGAAGAGAGGAATTAATAGATAAAGTTTTGATAACGAGCCCATGTCCGGAAATGTACCGTATGGATGTAAAATGCATTTGAAGATCGGATCGCTTTCAAATCCCCCTCTTCGCGGTACAGTAAAGACAATACACCCTGACCTGTGTGTTCTAGAAGAGGCCATGACATGAACATTGTGTCAAGTACTCGTTGTCCGATTCTCTTCCACATGAGGAAAAACGTCCTTTTCAAATTCGAGAGTGCGGAGCGTCCGTGGAACACCTAGTTGCGAAGGTAACAGTGTCTCGTAGCCGATTTTGTGGCCGGTCGGAAATCGTATGCGATGTCATACTTTCGAGACGGCTCGTACGGGGAAGCGAGAGATTTTAAAGAGATCCGATCTTCAGACGTATTTCATCTCCAAAATGACAATTTGCGGACATGGGTTCCTTATCGAAACTTCATCTACTAAGTCCTCTCTACAACCCCCATAAGCCTAAAATGGGAATGCTGGAGGTAAAACTGTATACCATTTGATATTACTTCTAAGGCATACCTGAAGACGTCCCTCAAAGGATGCTGTGTATCACATTTTTGGCAATATTGAGATTTCACTGGAATGAAGAGGTACATAACATGAGACACACTATGAGGGCAACAAATACGTTTTTTCTGTTTAAAATTTGAGCTATTTATAGTTGTCAAGCTGACGATCCTGGAAGAACGTTGTACATAAAAAAAAAAAAAACACCGAATGTGGCTGACGTAAGAGTCGCTCCAAAGGATACTGTATGGAAATAAAAGAATAGAAAGGACAATAGATCGTCCGGAATGCAAACAGAATGTCAAGAAAAGCAGAAGGAACAGTGGAAAATCTTCTATTTCTACGGCTGGTAAAGATATGCCTGAAAAAAACTAGATCAAAAATGTTGTACGAGCAAGAACGCTGTATATCGTTAGAAAGCAGAAATCCTACACGAGAATTATTTGTTTGTTATGGTCACTGGCTTCGGCAAAGCAGCAACGGGAGAATTTTATACAACTATCTTGCTTTGACTGGATATTTTAAACAGTACAGCAAAAGTTTATTGTTTCGGGACATAGCTTTCTATCCGGGAACCGTACTTTTGCGTTAATCAGAAAGAAGAAGGCCAATGAATGTCATGATTACCTGCGGATTGAAGTATATAATATCTGAAGCTTGTTTGAGAACATCTTTCATAAAAAAAGAAATGAGCCAGAATGACATTTTTGTTGTTACTGTTCTTGAATGAATTGGGAAGTATGACCCAAACTTGAAAATTACTATTTACATGGTTGAATATCAAAGAAGATTATTGAAATTCGGCGTATCTGCGTCTTGGTTATTATGGCATTCACCCCTGGATACCTCATACTCTGCTAGAAACAAAGGAGAAAATCAACTTCGAGTTAACATCCCTATTAATCTTATGAGGTTTCCCAAACCTAAATCTACATCACTACTCTGGAAACCGCACTTAAGTGCTTGGCAGCGGATGTACTGAACCAATTTCACACTGTTTCTCTACCGTTCCGCTCTGTAAGAGAGAGAGGGAAAAACGAACACTTACATCCATCCGTGCAAGCTCTGATTTCTTTTCTTTTATTACAATGATCATTTCTCCCTATGTAGATGAGAGCCAACAGAATAGCTTCACACTCGGAGCAGAACGTTCGCGATTGAAATTTGGTGAAAGATCCCGCGGCAATGAAAAACGCCTTTATTTCATTGATTGCCACCTCAACTCGCGTATCATACCCGTGAAACTCTCCCCAATTTCGCGATAATAAAAAACGAGTAGCCCTTCTTGCACTTTTTCTATGTTTTAAATTAGTTTTGCTATTTTAAGAGAAAATAATGTTTTTTAGATGTTATTGTTGTGGTCTTCAGTCCTGAGGCTGGTTTGATGCAGCTCTCCATGCTACTCTATCCTGTACAAGCTTCTTCATCTCCACTACCTACTGCAACCCACATCCTTCTGAATCTGCTTAGTGTATTCCTCTCTTGGTCTCCCTCTACGATTTTTACCCTCCACGCTGCCCTCCAATACTAAATTGGTGATCCCTTGATGCCTCAGAACATGTCCTACCAACCGATCCGTCCTTTTAGTCAAGTTCTGCCACATACTTCTCTTCTCCCCAATTCTATTCAATACCTCCTCATTAGTTATGTGATCTACCCATGTAATCTTCAGCATTCCTCTGTAGCATCACATTTCGAAAGCTTCTATTCTCTTGCCCAAACTATTTAGCGCCCATGTTTCACTTCCATACATGGCTACACTCCATACAAATACTTTCAGAAACAACTTCCTAAGAAGTCTATACTCGATGTTAACAAATTTCTCTTATTCAGAAACGCTTTCCTTGCCATTGTCAGTCTATATTTTATATCCTCTCTACTTCGACCATCATCAGTAATTTTGCTTCCCAAATAGCGAAACTCCTTTACTACGTTAAGTGTCTCATTTCCTAATCTAATTCCCTCGGCATCACCCGACTGAATTCGACTACGTTCCATTATCCTCGTTTTGCTTTTGTTGATGTTCATATTATATTCTCCTTTCGAGACATTATCCATTCCGTTCAACTGCTGTTCCAAGTCCTGTACTGTCTCTAATAGAATTACAATGTCATCGGCAGAACTCAAAGTTTTTATTTTTTCTCCATGGATTTTAATACCCACTCCGACTTTTTCTTTTGCTTTCTTCACTGCTTGCTCAGTATACAGATTGAATAACATCGGCGAAAGGCTACAACCCTGACTCACTCCCTTTCCAACCACTCCTTCCCTTTCATGTCGTTCGACTCTTATAACTGCCATCTGGTTTCCGTACAAACTGTAAATAGCCTATCGCTCCATGTATTTTACCCCTGCCACCTTCAGAATTTCAAAGAGTATTCCAGTCAACATTGTCAAAAGCTTTCTCTAAGTCTACAAATACTAGAAACGCAGGTTTGCCTTTCCTTAATCTAGCTTCTAAGATAAGTCGTAGGGTCAGTATCGCCTCACGTTTTCCAATATTTCTACGGAATCCAAACTGATCTTCCCCGAGGTCAGCTTCTACCAGTTTTTCCATTCGTCTGTAGAGAATTCTCCTTAGTACTTTGCAGCCGTGACTTATTAAACTGGTTGTTCTGTAATTTACACATCTGTCAACACCTGGTTTCTTTGGATTGGAATTATTATATTCTTCTTGAAGTCTCAGGGAATTTCGACTGTCGCATCTTACTCACCAGATATTAGAGTTTTGACAGGACTGGCTCTCCCAAGGCTTTCAGTAGTTCTAATGGAATGTTGTCTACTCCGGGGCCTTGTTTCGACTCAGGTCTTTCAGTGCTCTGTCAAACTTGTCACGCAATATCATATCTCTCATTTCATCTTCATCAACGTATTCTTCCATTTCATAATAGTGCCCTCCAATACATCACTGTTGTATAGACCCTCTACGTACTCCTTCCAACTTTCTGCTTTCCCTTCTTTGCTTGGAACTGGTTTTCCATCTGAGCTCTTGATATTCATAGAAGTAATTCTCTTTTCTCCAAAGGTCTCTTTAATTTCCCTGTAGGCAGTATCTATCTCACCCCTAGTAAGATAAGCCTCTACATCCTTACATTTGTTGGGTTGGGGAAGGAAGTCGGCCGTGCCCTTTCAGAGGAACTACCCCGGCATTTGGCTGGAGCGATTTAGGGAAATCACGGAAAACCTAAATCAGGATGGCCGGACGCGAGATTGAACCGTCGTTCTCCCGAATGCGAGTACAGTGTCTAACCACTGCGCCACCTCGCTCAGTCCTTACATTTGTCCTCTCCCTGCTCAGCCATTTTGCACTTCCTGTCGATCTCATTTTAGAGATGTTTGTATTCCTTTTTGCCAGCTTCATTTATTGCATTTTTATATTTTCTCCTTTCATCAGTTAAATTCAATATTTCTTCTGTTACCCAAGGATTTCTACTAGCCCTCGTTTTTTTTACCTACTTGGTCCTCTGCTGCCTTCACCACTTCATCCCTCAAAGCTACCCATTCTGCTTCTACTGTATTTCCTTCCCCCAATCCTGTCAATTGTTCCCCTATGCTCACCCTGAAACTCTGTACAACCTCTGGTTTAGTCAGTTTAACCAGGTCCCATCTCCTTAAATTCCCACCTTTTTGCTGTTTCTTCAGTTTTAATCTACAGTTCATAACCAATAGATTGTGGTCAGAGTCCACATGTGCCCCTGGAAATGTGTTACAATTTAAAACCTGTTTCCTAAATCTCTGTCTTACCATTATATAATCTATCTGAAACGTGTCAGTATCTCCAGGCTTCTTCCATGTATACAACCTTCTTTTATAATTCTTGAACCAAGTGTTAGCTATGATTAAGTTGTGTTCTGTGCAAAATTCTACCAGGCGGCTTCCTCTATCATTCCTTAACCCCATTCCATATTCACCTACTACGTTTCCTTCTCTCCCTTTTTCTACTATCGAATTCCAGTCACCCATAACTATTAAATTTTCGTCTCCCTTCACTATCTGAATAATTTCTTTTATTTCATCATACATTTCTACAGTTTCTTCGTCTTCTGCAGAGCTAGTTGGCATATAAACTTGTACTACTGTAGTAGGCGTGGGCTTCGTGTCCATCTTGGCAACAATAATGCGTTCACTATGCTGTTTGTAGTAGCTTACCCGCATTCCTATTTTTTTTATTCATTATTAAACCTACTCCTGCATTACCCCAATTTGATTTTGTTTTTATAACCCTGTATTCGCCTGACCAAAAGTCTTGTCCCTCCTGCCACCGAACGTCACTAATTCCCGTGATATCTAACTTTAACCTATCAATTTCCCTTTTTAAATTTTCTGACCTACCTGCCTGATTAAGGGATCTGACATTCCACGCTCCGATCCGTAGAATGCCAGTGTTCTTCCTCCTGATAACGCCGTCCTCTTGAGTAGTCCCCGCCCGGAGATCCGAATGGGGACTATTTTACCTCCGGAGTATTTTACCCAAGAGGACTCCATCATGATTTAACCATCCAATAAAGCTGCATGCCCTCGGGAAAACTTACGGCTGTAGTTTCCCCTTGCTTTCAGCCGTTCGCAGTACCAGCACAGGAAGGCCGTTTTGATTAGTGTTACAAGGCCTGATCAGTCAATCATCCAGACTGTTGCCCCTGCAATTACTGTAAAGGCTGCTGCCCCTCTTCAGGAACCACGCGTTTGTTTGGCCTCTCAACAGACACCCCTCCGTTGCGATTGCACCTACGGTACGGCTATCTGTATCGCTGAGGTACGCAAGCCTCCCCACCAACGGCAAGGTCCATGGTTCATGTGGGGGATTTTTTTTAGGTATGTAACGTTATTCCACAATGTATTTTTACAAGCTATGTAACGTTCTAACACGGAAAGCTCCATAAAATTAAGGTAACTTTCTAAATATTGCAAAATGTTCTAAATACCTGTTGCTGTGCTGTAAAATATACTGCATCGCTTGATCACACGTAATAAAACGTGTGAACAAATAATACCTTTTGAAAAATTTTAAAATTTTGTCATACAACCTTCTTTGAGGTAGGTCTTCATTTTTCTGCCATTGGTCCGTTATTATTATTAACACAATGTTGTAACATAATATCTTCATTAAACATGTCATGTAACAAGTTTTATGAGTCTTGTAAGCACGACCCAGTATATGAACATAGGTCTAAAAATAGCATTAAATAAATAAATTTTCGCAGACATGTAGTTGTGTTTACGAAGTGGTTTTGTTGAAAACTTGATATGCAGAAAGACTTTTAGATGATGAGTCCTGCTCCAAAAAAAGCAGTTGATCCTGAACGCAAATCAGTGTCATGTCATGGGCGTTAAAAGACTAAACAGTCCGATATCACTGCCTACACGGTCGGTGATCATTCACAGGAATAATCCACAACGTACACACTCTGTGCTTCACGAAGAGCTTTGCCAACAGAATTCCAAGCAATATATTATGTCCTCCAATATGAATCTCGCGTAATTACTAGGACGCTACCATAGCAGAAATTGTGACTCCTGAAAAAGAATACAGACACCCTTCCTCCCGTGTACCATCAGCGAATGTAATACTAAAGAATGAAAATGTTACTTTGTACTCTCTGCCACACAGCTTATGGTGACTTGCAGGGTACAGACAGCTGTAGATGATTTTAGTTTTAGCAACATATCCACATTTATTTGTCTTACATTTTAATCACAGTAGCAGCCACGACAGTTATTTATTCCTGTCCAAGATGCTGAAGGGATTAGTTGAATGCTCGAATTTTTTTCAAGATCTGACGAGGCAAGTGAACTGAGAATGTCGTATAGAACTTCAGGATTTTTGACGGAAACATTATAACAAATGATTGGACATGAGGGTCATGCTTACTTTATTTTCAAATCTGTCTTCGGCAACTGCAATTTCCATCGACAGATGCGCGTGGGTATTTAAACTACGTGTCCTTTGTTAAGTGAAAGATTAGTATGAAAGTACTAATGACGCCTGGCTGGTTGTTACTCTCTGTCGTAAGTGCTGACGGAAGAACTCTGTCACATTACCGGAGCTGACGCACTCCTCTATAAAAAGCGGCGAGCCACCTGGAGGCGCCCTCATTTGTTATTACAACGCTGCCTCAAAAGAATTTGATTGATGTGGTTGCAATACCGCATCGTTACCCATTTCATAGTCGGCGTCGACAGGGCAACTTAGATATATGTAAAAATCATGGATTAATGGTAACCGAAAAGAAAAAACCGTGGGTTGTCAGGGTGGTGTTGTTATCTGCAAAATTTATTAGGTAGATATATTCGCGTGCGAAACGCTGGCTGAATCAGTAATGAGGTGGAGCTGAGTGCGAAGTCGGCCCGTGCCCTCGGGACACATTATTCCGGAGCTCAATCTAATTCTTGGCGCTCCGTTGTTATTAGTGGCAAACACCTGCTGCTAACACAATTTTCCTCCGGTGAGGAACAAATAACGAATGGAAGCGGCCGCGATTTATGACGGTTGAATACTGATTGCTTTGCAGGTAATCGGAGAACTTCGCGAGAGGAATTCAAGAAGCCATTTCCCCGAACGTTCCTCTTCTTCTTCATCGCGGATTTCCTCCAAAATTCTACGACTGCATGAATAAAATGTGACTTGCCATCGCAATACTTATAAATTCGACGAAACAAAAACGGCTTACTGCCGAATAAGAAGTCATTTATTACGTACTCGAGCACTAGTAACTTAACTGTCGTTGTCCTAAAGTGATTGGCCTTTGACTTGTTGATTATCAGTCGTACATGAATATAATTTTAAATTACATTTATTCTTTTAGTAATATTATATACATTATCACTTGGTTCTGCTTTGAATATAGTGTGCATCAGCCCTACTGATTATCAATGAAAGAAGATCATAGCCAACGGTATTCCGAAATTCTACATTCATCAATATTTGCTTCACATTTAAAATTATTTCCGTCATTCGTTCTTCGGACATTTATTGTCAAATTTTCGAAAACGTCCTGTACAGACCTGCAATCTTATATTCAGCGTATGTTTAGCACGTATCGTGATAACAAGATTTTTCATATTTGCACAGTTTTCACAAGACATAGATTTACTTTTTCTTTTCATTTAGTCTTCTCCTTCCTACAATACATTTATCGCACATGCTGATTGAGCATGCTTAACAGTTTGCTTTAAGAAGTACCTTCATATTGGTCACTGTGCTTTCAAGAAATCCCTTCTCTTATACTGTCTTTGAGTGTTAAGCCGGATTTTCACAGTCACAAATTACTTACACGTGCATGTTAGCGTTTTCACACGCCTATGTTGGGAACGTTAATAACGCGACTTTCAAGTTATTCGTGTGAGAGTTAGTATTATTGAGCAGCATTCACTCAAACAACTTATAGTAAGGCTGACAAAGAAAAAACTGACTCAAAAATTTTGGGTACGGTAATGATTATATAACAGAAATCGTTCTGAGACATTCAACTCGCTAATAAGGGAACTATCTCCGAAAACTCATTTTCGAACGAGAAAAATCAATTTAGAATTCCTTTTTTCGATCACATTTGTGGTTCTATACAAAAGTGTAATAGACGTGTGCAAAATGCCAAGCCAGTTCACCTTAATTTACAACTAAAATTGCGATCTGCGGCTATTGGAGACACTTTATAATCATTCCAATGGACGAAGCGCATTTCGAAGGGCACTGTTTATAAATTTTTCTGTAAAGTATGGACGCTGTCTAATTTACACTGAAGGTACATAGGGAAGTAATGTTTGTCTCAACAATCCTGCATAGATTTTATTTTTAGAGCCAGTCAAGGTTCTTATAGATCACAGGTGCGGTAAAGATGTCTTCTTCACTGCTACAGTACTTAATTTTGTAAACAAACATTGTCTATTGGATGCTTTCTACTATACACTGAAGGTACATGGGAAAGTAATATTTGTATCAACAGTTTTGCATTGTTTTCATTTTTAGTGTCAGTCATGGTTCTGTTAGATCACACATGCTGTAATTATGTTTCTTTTATTGGCACAGTACTTCATTTTGTAAACAAACTTTGTCTCCTGTGAATAACAGTCATTAGTGATTGCGCCAATGTTAACACTGCTGTACTTACATAGGTTTTCGATTAGGGACTGCAGTAGCTTTAAATCTCGGAAGACACAAATAAACTTCACTTTTCCATTTAATCATATTTACACTCAATGACTGAAGCAAAAAAATAACCATTACAAGAAATAAAAAATATCTTAACAGTGTTGATTATTCTACAGAAATATGGGCAACATCAAGTCCACATTCTGAGTTACAATACTTTTCGTACCCGTTTAGTGACTTCAAACAATGTTGTATTATTTTATTACAGATAAGTTGATACGATGAACTTATGAAAGGTTGAATGAGATTCCTGTGTCATGTTTTAAGAATTTCTTACCACTGTACAAAGTATGTGTCTACTTGGTTAAAAAGTAAGCCCATTATTTTGCCATGACACTAGCTATCCACGTACATAAACAACTATTCTAGACCTGTGGACGGGTGTAAAATGAGAGCAGATCCAGCTAGAAGGAGTTGCTGAAGCTCGTAGGCGATGGCGGAGGAAGCGATGTCTTGCAAGAAGATTTAACGTTCCATCACTTAAGTGTAAACTGGCATGACAGTAGGATGTTTCCACGTGTAATTTGAGTTATCCGAGTGGTGATGGATGGAACATGCGCGCGTATATAATTCATGCCTATGGAAATTCGGCTTTCAACAATGTTCCTGCGGCATTCTGATTGAGAGTATACATCAAGAGAGGCACAAGAAATAAATTGGACTTTATATCACTATGACTCAGGAAATGAGCATGATACTCTCAGTTAAGGTCCAGTGACATGCTCCAGTATTTACTGGGCCGTTCAAAACGTTTTACACTGAAGCTACAATTTGCAGACGTATCAGAAGAAGGCCAGTGTTTATACAGTGGTCTACAACTTCCTGCTGCAGCTCATTTTTATTTCAGTCATTCAGAATCGCTATGTCGCCACTATATCAAGCCAAGGCATTTATCTGCCATTTTGCATTGAAATAGAAAAGATAATTATAAGAAGCAAAGATAAAATAATTCGAAGAAATTAAAACTGAAAGCTTAACCAAAGCGGTACTTGTTAGATTGATTTTAGACCTCTGCTATCTATAAGTAGCACATTAATAATCTAGGCGTACTATAAAGGAAACACTTCAAAACACAGAAAATCATGCAATATTGCTTGGAGACAGAGTTTTACGAGAACACAGTCATGCAATGCTTCTTGTTCCAGTACTCAGATTAGTTAAGACGCTACGTTGTTATATCCTTTTTGAGAGCTTTGAAAAATGTTTCAAATGGCTCAGCACTATGGGACTTAACATCTGTGATCATCAGTCCCCTAGAACTTAGAACTACTTAAACCTAACTAACCTAAGGACATCACACACATCCAGGCCCGAGGCAGGATTCTAAACTGCGACCGTAGCGGTCATGTAGTTCTAGACTGAAGCGCCTAGAACCGCACGGCCACACCGGCCGGCAAGAGTTCTGAAAAGCGATTAGCCAAATTATTTCCAACATAGAACAGTGGAGTAATATCTACAGTTAGCAACAAGGTTTCAGTACAGCTCTCTCCAATGGTCAACAGGCAAAATACTCGAAAGAGGACGGTAGCTTGCTCCATGCACAGGAGTCTTATCAGATCGCTGATGAGACAGCTCTTCTCTGAGCATTAGCTTCGATATCTCTAGACCGCCTGCAGGTCATGCAGAACAAGGTACTACGAATCAAAAACAACGATCATGATACACACTGTACGTGGACATTCACAATGAATTCCGTCTTGAGATCCTCGTGGAGGCATTGAAGAAACTCGAGGCATGATTGTACTGGAATATGAGACATTCCATTAACTCCTTTTATTCTGAAACTAGGGAGTTACGACCACAGTGACTAGTGGAAACACAACAGACCAAAAACACACCTTAGTAGGAAAAACTTACCACCTATGGCAAGCAAATAATAAATGTAGACAACATGGCGTCGGACAACCGCTCTTCAGCAATGCTAACTGTCTGCGCCAGCTGGAGGTACACATCCCTGCATCAGGCCGCCATAGGGAACTGACAACACACGAATCACAAACAAAACCCCCACGATACTTTACATTGATTGCCTTTTTTTTATTTTTAATCAAATTGATCTCCCGAGACGCGTGCTGTTGGCCCAGGAGGTAACGCCAGTGCCCAGCAGTATAGGTAACTTTCTCACTCTTAACAGTTCGTGCACCCTTATATGAATTACCGTTGTTCCGTTGTTAACAGGGAAACCACCAACAGGCCTACCAAACGTCTAGACTGTCGCGGAGATTTTTTCCCCACCACTTACCACGATGATTTTTCTCTTTCTGCCCTATACCGCTGCCTTTCAATTGTTCCTGTCTACTGTATCCCAGAAGGTATCCTATAAGTGGGTGGTCACACCCAGACGTGTGGGGATCATCACAAACCTGCATGCTGTGAATTCCACTTTGGTAAACTAACCATTTAGACGAGGTAATTGAAGAACGTTTTGTGATGGCCACCATGCAAGCACTTGTAATAAAAGTCGTTCTTTGTCAAGAATTTCGCTATTTTCCGCTCTGCGTATAACCTTATAACAAACCGGCAATTCCATTTCACCGTTAAAACACTCGAGCAGTGGGTGGATAGCAGTGTCTTTAAGTGACCTTCAAATATTATAGTTTGTGTTGATTCTAATCATTTTCAGAAACTTATAAACTCCATGTACTGCAGATGAAGGACATTTCTCTGTATTTTAGAAAGATGGTGATGTATATAGTGTAGCCAACTACCACAAATATTTTTAATATGGTCAGGTGCAGAAAAATGCCGTACTATCTGCGTTTTATATCGTGACAAGAGGGTAGAATCTGTTTACCAGCTGATATGTCTTCTTGTTTAGGCAACAAACTAAATGATGTTTTATGTCTTTTAACGTCCTGTGTAGTATCCGAGCTTCTAGCTAAATTTTTAGGTCTTTGTCTTATCTGTGCTCTCAGAGTGGGTGGCTTATCTTTATTGATGTAATTGATTAGCTACAAAAACTATTCTAAATTGGTTTTTTAATTTCTTATGTTAGTATATCCACCCTGATAGTCATATGTGTTAACGCGCTGTTTCTGGGATGGGTGCCCCGCAAGACCCAGACTGAGTCTGCCTAGAGGATTAACGATGGAGGTCGATGTGGCTGCCAGCCTAACGGTTTCCCACGTCCCACTATGTGAATACCAGGCTCGTACTCAAGTTTCGCCATGGTTACACGATTCACAAGCATTTAGAAAACTTTGGCTCACTTCAACAGAAATAACAACATACACAGTTGGGTACAAGTATTAGATATTAAGTTCCTAGGACGGGAGTTAATAAGGTGGCGACAGGAAGAGCATGAACCACCCCTTAAATTAAATATGCCAAATGGGTAAACAACCACGCCGATCCTGCACCGATGCAGGACAAAGGCACGAGAAGAGGAAGAAGAATTCCTTATGTTAGGATATTTTTAAGTTAAAATACTTTTTCAAGGAACATAGTAGTGATATTATGTATTACATGTAAGAGGTGGAGTGTATGCATATATGTGAAAGTCAGTGAAATTAAGTCGATAGGCTAGCAGCGAATATTCCATCGTTTCAGTTTCGAAGTTTCAAACATTTTAACAAGAGTTCTGTTAGAATTCTTTGAAAATGATATTTTGGGATTGAAATCTACCAGTCCTAAACCAAAAATCATCACTACGTCGTTCTAGCATTTTGTGCGGTGGCAATATTCATTATAAGAATCATGTTTACAATATACGTTGTTTCAGTTTTTATATTAAATTGTGTAATATGGCTATCATTTATTTGTTTAACGAACTAAATTCTGAAAATAAGTCGTAGGCTTAAAATAAATATTTCAGTGATCCAATGTACCTGAACACTGAGGAAAACTATCGTTTATTCTACTCAGTACAGGAATATTTACTAATTTTCATAATAAGATTATTTTTGCTATTTGGGGAGAGAAATAACGAGTCGTTTTGGTTGTATAAAATGCAGACTTGTCATAGCAAGAAACACATTTCTGAAAAAGAAGAATCTGTTCTGGTGTAACCACAAGTGGCGGAACGAAGAGGAAGAAGGCAAGACTAGAGAAGGCAGTGAGGCGACGTCAGCCAATAGCTCACTGACAACGGCAGCGTCACGACAGGAGCGACCTCTGCAAGAAGTGTATATAAACGCCACTCCTGCCAGCCTCGGCCGGCCATTAGTCGACAATATTTGCAGAGCATTACCACGGCCTAGCAGAGAATGTTATGAGAACAGATATTAGTAATCCTAATCCACTGCTTGTTTGGATATTGTCTATATCGAAAATCATTATTTGTTTGCATGTCGCCCATCGCTTGCGACCCATTGTCATTCCAGAGTTAAGTATTTTCAATGTGCTTTATTGAAATAAAACTATTAATGTTATTTGCTTGAGTTGTTGTATAGCATTCCGAGAACGCAGCATTCTTTAGGCACCCTATACGAGATGAGTGGGCAAGACTCCACAGACTATTACTAAAAATGTATATCTATAATTTAGAACGTATTTTCTAAATGTATTTGTATGGAATGTGACTTTGAAGTGAAATGTGAACTATTTAGTTTAGAAAAGAATGGAAACTGTTACATGTCTGTTTTTTTTCCATAAACAGTCCCATACCGTATATAAAATCATAATTCAACCACTTATCACATCTAAATGATTAATCGACACAGAAATGTGATACATAACAGTTCTAGGGATTGTCGGTGGCTGACTAAGGTAATTTACTCTTCGTTTGCACTTTTATTGGAATTTGATGCCTCATATAAATAATATGACCTTAAAAGCAGGTTGGGATAAGGTGACAGAGCCGTGGAGTCACATACGCCACTTCACTTGCAGCAGTTCTCGGAAGGGAGTGCCGCGAGGCGGACAGATCAACAGCTCGGAGGTTGATAGCGCCGCTATTGGGAGTCTGAAGCGCCGTAGCCAAGTACAGATAAGATCTCCTGTGAAGTAGGGCCCCCAGCTGTGACCGCTTTTACAACCCAGAAGCGGAATGAGAAGGAACGCTGTTCTTAGCGAAGTCCAAGTAGGCACCATTGTGCACAAAACATAGAAAGCTGAGTTTTGTCAGGAAAATTTCAGATGCTATTTCGAGAATGGGAGGAAAGCCGCAGTTTTGGGACACTATGAAACCATGAGACACCACTCGATGTTGACTTTACAAAAACTAAATATTAACAGAACATACACTGATCAGCCAAAACATTAGAACACTGCGCACCACAGCGTTGGATGCTGCCTGGTGGTGTGGCGAGCGCATGACGCAGTAATAAAAGTATGTAAGTGGAGCGGACATGGACTGGGGATCACCCTAGCAAAGAAATGGCTGCAAATTGGGAATCAATTGAGATAAACCACTTCGACCAAGGGCAGATTATTATTACATGGAGCCTGTGAACGACTGTCTTGAAAATGGTGAAGCTGGTCGAATGTTCATGTGCCACTGTCGTGAGCATCTACAGAAAGAGGTAGAAGGACAGTGAAACCACCACTAGGTGCTAAATAGTTATACGACCACGACTCTTCACAGAAGGTGGGATTCGGAGGCATCTCTGCTCTGTAAACTAGGATAGTTGGTGATTTCTGCCAAAGAGCATAATGCTGGTGCACGCACGAATGATTCAGAGCACACCATTCATCGTACATTGTTGAACATGGAAATCCGTAGCATCCCCCCCCCCCCACAAGTGTTCACATACTGACCCAACGGCAGGAGGGGTGGAGATCCAGGCAGGATGAGTGTAGCAGAGGATAGGGCAGATCAGGGATTTATAGGTGTCAAGGATGGTGAAGGGACTGGCGCCAGACATGCACCTGTCTTAATGCTTCCTACCTATCAACTCATCCGAGTACTGGTCAGCCTTCCACAGCCTTACCAGATCTAACCCCCCCCCCCCCCCCATGTGCGGCCAAGTCGAGGAGAGGCGACGGTCAAGGGTGACCCCAAGGTACTTGAGGGTGGGAGTGAGGGTGATAGGATGGTAATTTAGAAGTCGAGGAGACGGATGGAAGGGGTAGTTGTGCCTACAAGGATCACCTGGGTCTTGCAAGGATTGACCTTGAGCAACAACTGGTTACAACAAGCGGTGAACCTGTCAAGATGGGATTGGAGAAGGTGTTGGGAGCATTGCAGGGTGGGGGCGAGGTCAAGGAAGGTGGTGTCATCGGCATACTAGAGAAAGTGAACAGGGGGTGAAGGCAGCGGCATGTCCGTCGTATACAGAAGGATGAGGAGAGGGGAGAAGACGGAACCTTGGGGTAGAAGGTGTAGGAATCTGTGTTATGGATGGTGACATAGGAAGGATGTTGGGAAAGAAAGGACCCGATCAGATGGACGTAGTTGATAGGAAGGGTGAAGGTTTGGAGCTTGAAGAGGACACAAGAATGCCATACACGGTTGTAAGCACATTCAAGGATGAGGGAGAGGAAGATGGTGGAGCGACAGGAGTTGAGCTGTTCAGAGAGGAGATGAGTGAGGTGAAGGAGAAGGTCATCGGTAGAGAAGTATGGTCAAAAGCCAACACTGAGTAACGGAAAGAAGGCGGTGCTGGCAGAGATGCTGGTAGATGCATTGGGTAAGGATGGTTTCCAGGACATAGCTGAAGACTGAGGTAAGGCTGATGTGGTGGTAGGAGGAGACAGTGGACATCGGTTTATCGGGTTTGAGGAGCGTCAGCATCTGGCAAGTTTTCCGTAGGTCGAGGTAGAAGATGGTGGACAAGGCCACATAATAGAGTTTGGCCAGGGTGGAGAGGAAGGAGGCGGGACCTTCATGGAGATGGCGATAGGTAACACGATCGTGACCGAGCATGGTGTTGCATTTTGTGCAGAGTGTAAGGATAATATCCTGAGTTGTGATGGGGGCATTGAGTTCGTTGTGTGTAATGTTGCCCAATTACTGGAAGCCAGGAGAGAGAGGAAGGACAGAGGTGTCAGTTCGATCGTGGACATCAGGGAAGAGTGAGTAGTCGAATGGGGATCATCAGGGAGGTTTGAAGATATCAGAGAGGCAGAGAGGTAGGAGGTAACATGATTGGCGTTACTAAGGTTGTCAGGGAAGGGGCGGTCATCATGAAGGAGTGGGTAGTAGGGGGGGGGTTAGATCTGGTAAGGCTGTGGAAGGCTGACCAGTACTTGGACGAGTTGATAGGTAGGAAGCATTAAGACAGGTGCATGTCTGGCGCCAGTCCCGGCGTTTCTCAGGTGCGAGAAAGTATCTGACGTGTTGTAGTTGCCAGTGGTGTTGTAGTGTGTCCCACTCGTGCGTCTGAAGGAAGGCATGGTACAGACGGCAGGATTCATGGAAGAGGAGGATGGCCAGTGAGTGTAAAGTGGGACGATGCGGGTGGATGACGACGGAGGGGACGTGGGCCTCCACGGCCTCAGACGAGGTCTGCTGGAGAAAGTAGGCAGTATGGGTAACATCATCAGGGTGGTGGTAGGCGAGGAAATGGTCATCGAAATGGGTAGAGAGGGTATGCTGGTAGGCATTCCAGTCAACACGGGATTAATCATGGCCAAATTTTGGGGGAAGGTCGATGCGAGGATTGGGGCAGAGGCGTCGACCATCTGAAACGGTGAGGAGGACAACGAGATGGTCAAGGACGTCTACCGCTAGGCGGCCAAGGACGTTAGGGGAGGAGAGGATGTGAAATGTCCCCCTAGAAAGATTATACATGACTGTGTTTAAACTGACACACATTTTTTAGCGCAACACAATCTGACTTTCAATAATCCCTACAAAATAATGGCCCTGACTAACATTAACCTATACATTTCACAAATCACTTACCTCACAAAAATCTTCGTTACCGGAACTACTGCAATACAGCGAGCACCACTACTGCCAGCTAAATAAAAGATTCAAACCACGGAAGGCACTAACTACTGATAGGCATAGTTAGCAAATGAAAGATTTTAATAGAGAACAAACAATGTATTTACCTTAATAGTGTTGAAAAATCGTAATATATATAGCAGTTCAACACATCCAGTCTTACAAATTTCAAAATTCCGCCATTTCTCTCCCTACATCTACCACTGCTGGCGGCTCACCTCCAACTGCTCAACGCTATGCGCTGTTAACAGCCAACAGCCCAACACTACAATGGCGAATATTACAACAATGCCACCCAGCCACAGACTGCACGCAGCACAGCCAGTGATTTTCATATAGAGCGCTCCATGGCGTTACCAATATAAAAACCTAAACAGCCTACTTTCATAGCCCCCATGGTCCCCACAAAAAATTTTACAAATAGTTTTGGGCACTGGCCAATACATATTTGTTAAAATTTTTGTACAATTACAATAACAGAGAAATTAAATGCACACACTTATTGATACAATGTTGGTCAAAAGCTAAAATTTTCTCACATTCCATAAAGACAGTCCTGGTCGTTGATCACAGTAAAATAGCAGTGTTTTTCTCAAAGTCTGAGCAGTAAAAGAAAATGCACGTGGAAGTAGTGGATTTCCATGCAGTCTTGAAGAAGTAGTGTTGTCCTTCTAACGGAAAGACAGTGCTGACTCTTCACATGCAGGCAGGTAATGGGCCAAAACAGAGGAAACCCACAGCAGAGTCATTCGACGTTTTGAGGAATATTGGTAGGTAGGTCATCACAGAGAAGACCCACTGTAGTCCTGGTAGAGATTGTGGTATTGGTGAGCCACCAGAGGTGCAGACCCACTGCAGTCCTTGTAGAAATAATGGTACTGGTGAGTCAGCAAAGGTGTAGACCCACTGTAGTCCTCGTAGAAATAATGGTATTGGTGGGTCATCAAAGATGCAGACCCACTGTAGTCCTTGTAGAGATGGCCAGCAGCCATCTGTTGTGACTGTGCAGGTGCACAATCACCATTGAAGAGTTTTGCAGATAATATAGCAAGTCCATAACCACTACTTGTGCACTCACAAAGTTTTTGGAATTGTCCTTGGAACCAGAAATGCTGTTATCCAGTCCTTTGCTGAATTATTAACACACGTGCAAACACTAACAGTCCCTACTTCTCACATATTGTCCATATACTATGACCAACAGAAACGTGTGCAGTGAAATGGAACTTACAAGTTAATAATTTGATGAACTGGTTTCAATTACAATTTTATAACATAAGAATACAATAACAAAGGTGCAAAATACATCATTAAAGAACATAACATTACAGATAACATTTTTAGTACAAGCTTTACTAAAGAATCGAAATAACATATACATCACTGTTACAGGAATTATGACATGAGTACATACATAAAAGATCAGAATAACTTTCGATACATCAACTTCACACATGAGCATTAAAAAAAAAACAGAATAAATAATGTCTAAACATCTTTACAAAGTAAATAACATATTAATAGAAAAATTCTACAACATAACTCTTATTAGCTAAACACATTAAGACAGGAAAAACACAAATTCATATAGTGTAATAACACAAAAATACAGGACAGGGTTTGTTTTCAGTGTAACATTTGTTACTGCAGTCCAAACCAAAACTTTATTCCATAGATCTTTCGTCTTATTTCAGCATTTGATTCCAACAAAAAAAATCCTATCCAAGCATGCTTTCTGTATTTATATGTTCACATATTTCTTACCTCATTATTTATTTTCCATTATCTTACCTCATCATTTATTTCCAAGAAAATCCTACCTAAACCTGTTGTCCATGAACCCTACTTTTTTGTTCATATCATCTTTTAAATACTTTTTTGGCCAAACCATTTTCTTACAGCTTCTCAATGCATTTCTTTCCATTCATTACAACTCGTTCTCTTATATAGCCTACCCTGTCATAAGCTAACTTCAATCTACTGAGCTCAGATGCTAAACTAAGGAACGAGGCAATGCAGCAGCACAAAACAATTAATACAAACAGCAATGAAAAAAATTCAAATTGCCAAAGCAAGCAGCATAAATTAGCAAAGCAAATGCAATATTACAACTAATACAAGGCAATGCGCCGCAAACAAGAAAAATAAATCCGTAGTAAAACTGGCTTAACCATTTAATACATAGTGAAATTCAGTAGCACTATGCCTGGCAAACAGCAGCAGCAAATGCAATAACTTATACCTAAATATGACAAAGCTCAAGCAGAAATAATATTACACTAAAAATGGCCATGTCTAATACCTATGTCACATCTGAACACTAGAGTGATGCATCACCTTTACTTACTGTACCAAAAATGTACCAAGTCATTGACAAAAATTATCTATGCACTTCCTGTGAAGGGAAATGTCTTTTTGTGCTCCCCCTTTTTTTTTTTGTAGTAGATCATTAAATTATTTATTTACTGGATCTGTAGGCATAAAATACCTATATTAGTACATCTATAAAATTTTATTTTAACCAATGCTGCAGTGCAGCTAGAAACTAGATATTAAACAAAATAGGCAAAGCAAGGCGTGAAACGTCATTCACTAGCCATATGGCATTTCATAATGCAGTAAACAATCTTTCAACTAGCAAGACAATAGATGTGAAATGTTTCTCATCATTTCATGAGGCATTTTAGTAAATATCATAAATTACGAGCTCCACAGTGTAATCATGTTTTCAAGTTTGAGCGTGTCGTATTTGCGATGCTTCCCACAAAGAACTGTCAATAGCGAGGTTAATAGTCTCTCTTTTTTTCTCCAGCTGTGCCTCTGAAAGGCACACACTAATGGCTTTTTTCCAGGCGTCTGTCGCGCAGCTGGGTGCCCACGACGCATTACGTGAAAGGTGGTCACTTAACTTTCTTACCGAAGTATTTACGACAGCAGTTTCCGCTACAGTGACAGTCTCATATAAAAATATTTCACAGGTCAAGAATCTGCGTTACAAATCTGTAGAAACAAAATCCTTTTGATATAACAGTGTCCAAAAAATTTTCGGCGTCATTGTAATACATTCACGCATTTAAATACATTTCATAACTCTTAAAGTACCATTCTTGGTTTCCAACACCTTTTTCACAAACCAGAGTCCCTAACCACTACTCATTATTCCTTACCTTATTCGTCGACACTTCTTCAATATTTCATCATAACAGATACATAGCATAATCAAATAACTCATATAGCATCAGCTTACTGATCATAAACATATCGCAACAGCATAACACACATAGTCATCGTAATAATAACATCATAACACCTCAGTCAACTCTCAAAATCGTCGTAGCCTCCTCCAATAACTTCAAAACCTAAAAAAAATTCTCTGCTCATGTCAAAAGTGTCATCTGCCTCAAACATACTTTAAAAATCATGATCCCGTACCAAATACATCATTCTAAGCTCTCATATTATCACAATGGTTCCGAAAAAATATGAACAGTTCACATAGTACAGACAAAATACAATTTCATAAGTGTGAAATTATCGAACTGTGTAATTGTGTAAACATGTACCACTGACATAAAAATTTTTTTTTGTTTCTCTGTTAAATAATCAGATAGCTGTGTAATTCTGTGTTGGAGAAATATGGTACCGATGTGTAAAGTTGTATAAGCAAATACCATATTAGCTATGGCTCCTTGTGCTTGCCACACACATGGTACACAAAGTAAGCGTGTACCCCCCTGAGGATTCATGCAATTGTACCCTCAGGTGTTACAGATTACAGCAATGGAATGAAATGTATCACGGAAAACCTTTGTATCATTGTACTTTAAATCTCTTTAAAAATAAATGATTTAAGTACAAAATTAATCACTCAAATACGTGTACTGTAGCGCTAAACTGTGCGTCTTGTTGTAAGATAATCTCTGTGGAAGTGTCGTAGTTATTGTCCTCCGAAAGCTAAGTTCTGCAGAAGTCAATGTACTTACCTCATGATAAACAAAAGTGAAATGCTTTGCGTATAGATATCTTAGATATTACGCTTATTGCCATGATGAAGAAAGTACTGTGCTGTAACGTATTGTTGTGTTACGGAAAAGGCTGTCTCCTTGTAGCTATACCACAAAATTTACTACTAAAACATGTTTTACCTTCCAGAAGAATTCATAAAAACTGTGCAGATATAAAACAGATACACCGCAAAAGCAACATTGTAAATTGTCACTCATTAGTAGCATCATGATAAAATCGTGTAGCTGTCACATAAACTAACCACTGTGTCATCTGGTATCTCACAGAAAGTACTTTAAATCCAGAACGTATTTTCAAGTAAACCAAAATGTTGCATTAAAATCCCATTAGCAGTACTGGTAAATGTTCTAAGTATGTGAGGCTTAAGTCGCTATGTAATCGTGCAACTAACAAGCAAGAATGTACAAATAACAACACTGTGTCGTTTGTTCACTATAACAATGCATTCGTCATTTATGTTGAAATAAGTTCTCTTGGTTCTTGATTGGATATTTAACTTCAAACATTGTTGCATGGTAACAGTTTCTAAGTTAGACAATGCATACTAGAAATGTGAAGTGAAACGTTTTATGGCAAAGACAAAGTTAAAAAGCAGTTTATCTATCAATAAACGATTTTACATGTGAAATGTGGTGTAAACCTTTACTCTTCCTAGTACGCAGTGTTTCAACTTCGACACAATTATCACGTGGTATACGTCGGTAAAGAATACTGGAATTTTTCTCAAGGTTAGCGTCTATGTAATTTTTCCGAGCCAGCCGGCGCACGCGGCTGCCTGCGGTGCGAGTCATTGTCTGTCTCTTTGTTGGCGCGCGTCGTTATTGGGATTATGAGACCTAACTTCTACAAATTCACCTTGCCGAGAAGACCCTGCCCTGTTTAAATCCCGCCATTTCTGATGCAATTCAGGTCTGTCGTTACGAATATATCGCCTATCGTCATGTCGGTAGATTCCGTAGTTTCTTCCTTGTCCGTCACGTGGTGGAGAATTTCTCCCTGAATCATAACTGTGCGCCGAACTGTTGCGTCTGAAGTTATTCTGTCTCCCTTGATAATAATTGTTTTGGTTCCCATATTGTCTGTTTCCATGGTTATCTCTACCATATTCATTACTACAGAAATGCGATCTTTCTCTGCAACTATTACTCTGCCAGTGGTTGTCATACGGGTGGTGTCTGTTTTGGTCACGATTTGTGTTGTGAGAATAGCCTTGTCGTGTCCAGTTATTATTTCTGTCATCGCAGAATTGAGACGGATGTGACCTGTAATTGTTGTGCTCCTGTTTTCGGGTTCCGCGATTGTCAGTGTCAATTTACAGTTCTTGTAACAGTTCCTGAAAAGCTTCAGTGTCGTCTTTTCAACGTCCTGCTAAAATAATATGTCGTAAACGTTCAGGCAATTTGATTAAGCAAATGGGGATGAGTTCTGAGGGGCTGTATGGGTTTGACAAGTACTGATTCTTGTGCAACATGTCTTCAAAATATTTCATAAGACTGGAAAATTCAGATTGTTCGAAACGTTTCATCATGATGATGCTATGTTTTACTCGGTCTTGTGTAGCTTGAGACCAATACGCTGAGAGGAAGGCATGATAAAATTCTCCTTCACTGTGACAACCGTGAATGACCGATCGCATTCTTACAGATGGTTCATTCTCCAAGTAACCACACGTAAATTCTAACCTGTGCTCCAATGACCAGTTGGGAGGAAAACAATGAGAGAATTGATGAAGCCATGCTTGTGGATGAATGTCGTTGTCAGAATTCTTAAATGTTTTGAATTTACGTGTAGTAATGAACAGCTTATAGTCAAAATCATCGAGTCGGCGAGTCGCACATCGCTTATTGTTACTTCGTTTCGAGGGTTCCATCTAAAAATCCAACGCGCCTTGCCAATTTCTTTCATAATTTCCAAAGTGTCCTGTGTTTTTATTTTGTGGTTGTTCCGTATTTCTATGTCCCTCTTCCCGTACTGGAGCGCGAGTGTCCTCTGAAATATGTAATTCTTGTATTACTTGTGCCAACTGATCTTGTACTTCCCGGATTTCTCTTTTGTACTGTGTATTGATTTGATTTTGATTTTGTTTCAATTTTCTAATTTGTTCATACTCTTCAGTGTCCGTGAAGGCTACAGGTCTTGTGTCATTCAGATCATCATCTACTTTTGTAGATAAGTTAGTGAACTGATCTGAAAGTTCGGCTACTTTATCCGTTAGTGAAATTATTTCCTCTGTGTGTTTTTCTGAACCAAGTTTGAGAGTGTCCATTTGTGTTGAAATCGTATCTACTGTGTCCTTTAAGTTTTCCTGAGTTTTTGCAAGTCGCGTAACCGAATCGGTAGATGCAACTGAGTCAATTTTAGCTTGCAAGGTGTCGTGATTTTCATGAACAATAGTTTGCAGTTCTTTTATGGCTGCTCCGTGATTCTGTAATGCATTTTCATGACGCGAAAAAATATGTTGGAAATGCTCACAAATTTGTGTTTTTACGTCATTGCAGACTTTTTGACATTTCGATTCAATGTTATGTAACTCAGTAGTTAAATCTTCACGTGTTTGTTCAAGTGTGGCGTCTAACTTCCGAAGATTTTGTTCCATTTGTTTCTGATTTTGTTCAAGCGTTGTGTCTAACTTTTGTAGACTTTGTCCCATTTGTTGCATTAACTGTAATAACAGTGCACTGGTGTCTGAAACATGTGCCTCAGTGCTATTCGCCAGTGCATTTGAACCGGCAATATTCGCATTTTGAAAAGCAGAAAATGTGTCTTGATTTATTTGAGAAAACGGTGAGGACGCAAAAGCTGAATCTACAGTATTTGCAAGATTGTGTCCTGTCATTTCGGAATCCTGAGGCGAGCTGTTGCCGACCGATCGATCGATAATGCTTCCCTGTTCACTAATTGTTTCACTGCCTACACCATTATTTGCAGCTCGCTCCATTTCCCTATGCACAATTACCAAATTACTACTTTGAACATTAGTTAATTCATTATATGGTGGCGCTAACACACTGCTTTCGTCTTCACTGTCATTTCTCAGTTTACTTTGGAGCCTAGTATTACGTTTTTCACACGCCATTATTGTCACAATATTTCATACGACAACACATAAAAACACAATTTGAAGAGCAAAAATAAGAGAACACATTAACATAGCACTGAAAATAATATCTAGTTAACTGCAAGCGCAGCTGCGGAATACTTGGTGGAATTTTACATGCGTGCCACACCTGTTTTAATGTACAACAATGAAAGACTGCAACTACAAAGAAGATTCTCTCTACAATTACGCGCTAGCAATAAACAAAATCTACACTAATTACACAAACTACAAGAAAAAATCAGAAGATTCCAGTGAGGTATCCTCGGCTAAGGGTCGACATATGAAACGTCCCCTTAGAAATATCATACATGACTGTGTTTAAACTGACACACAATATTTTTTGGCGCAACACAATCTGACTTTCAATAATCCCTACAAAAGAACGGCCCTGACTAACATTAACCTATACCTTTCACAAATCACTTACCTCACAAAAATCTTCGTTACCCGAACTACTGCAATACAGCGAGCGCCACTAATGCCAGCTAAATAAAAGATTCAAACTACGGAAGGCACTAACTACTGATAGGCATAGTTAGCAAATGAATGATTTTAATAGAGAACAAACAATGTATTTACCTTAATAATGTTGAAAAATCATAATATATATAGCAGTTCATGACATCCAGTCTTACAAATTTCAAAATTCCGCCATTTCTCTCCCCACATCCACCACTGCTGGCGGCTCACCTCCAACTGCGCAACGCTATGTGCTGTTAACAGCCAACAGCCCAACACTACAATGGCGAATATTACAACAATGCCACCCAGCCACAGACTGCACACAGCACAGCCAGTGATTTTCGTATAGAGCGCTCCATGGCGTTACCAATATAAAATCCTAAACAGCCTACTTACAGATGACATCGGGAGTGGTATTGGATTCAGGGCGGGTGTGCTGGGGATGGGAATGACGTCACCTGGGAGGGTGGAGAGGAACCGATGCCACCGCCGTAACTGGGCAGCAGAACAACTGTGGATGTTGAGGTCGGCGACAATCATGTAGGAGGAGAAGGTACAGTCAATGTGGGAAATGAAGTCAAAAGTAATAGGGGCAGTGGGGCATACATAGATGGTGGCGCAGGTAATGGTGACGCCGGGGAAGAAGAGACTAAGGATCAGGTGTTCTGTGGGGTCAAGAAGGAGGGGTTGGAGCCAAACAGGGATCTGGCGGTGGTGGCCAATGGCTACTCCACCACACGCTATTGGGAGAGGATTATTGGAGTGGTGGAGGAGGTAGGGTAATGTGTGTAGAGTATGCTGGGACTGCAGAAAGGTTTTGTTTAAGAGGAAGGCATAATCATGGTGGGTCGTGAGGGTATGCATAAGGAGGTTCTTGTTGGTGGGTAGGGGGTGGATATTGTTAAACAAGATACGGTGCTGTCATGCCATGACAGGAATTTAGACAAGGCTGTCGAGACGGGAGAAGGTGAAGTGGGCTTGGTTGTGGGAATAGGTGGCATAAGTGTTAAGGTGGAAGACGGATCATGCGGTGAGGGATACCTGCTGGGGGGGTTTGGGGGTGATGGAACGGGTGGACATTCTGGAGGACGATGGTGACAAACCTGATGATGTCTTCGGCAGTGGGGGGGGGGGGCGGTGGGAGTTGCCAGGAGGGGTGGAGGCATCCAGAGGGCGGACAGGCATGGTGAGTTCAGGAGTTGCCAGGGGGGAGGGGTGGTTCTGGGCCTCGAGGAGTGAGGAATCAGGACGGGACCAGAGGTATTTGTAGGAGGAGGGGGAGGAGGAGGACGAAGTGGAGGGGTCGAAGGGACAGGCGAGGAGACATCCATGGCATCCTGTGGGGGGGGGAGGGAGGAGGACGAAGATGGGACTTTTTGGGAGCAGAGGAGGCAGCAGTGCCTCTGGGGCACTTAACAGTGACCTGAGCGTGAGAAGAGGCATGTGGGATGGGAGCAACTGGGAGATGGCGGGAGGTGGCAGGTCCCGGCGTGGATGCTGGTCCTGGCGCTGAAGAGGGGGATGGTGACGGTGGTGGCGATGGCGATAGCGATGACGATGAGGATGAGGATGACGATGGTGACAGCAAGAGCGGGGTGGGGGCCGTGGCCCTCTGGGCCACTACCCTGGCAGGGGCTGCAGAGATGGCTGGAACAGGGTGAGGGAGTGGAGGGAAGGAATCAGAGGAGGAGGCTAAGGAGGAAGGAGCAGGGAACAGGGCTATGAAGAGCAAAGGAGAAGGGAGGGTGAGAAGCAGGGGATGGAAAGGGGGTGCGATTGAGCACACCACGTCATCATGGTGGTGGTGGCAGAGGGAGAGGTGTATACAATGGCGGTGGTGATGGTAGTGGTGGTGGGGGTTGTCACTATACAAGAGGAACGGAGGAAAATAACAAGACCAGACAAAACAAGAGACGAAAATAGGGAACTCACAAAAATGGACGAAGATGATGGACGAAGACGGACACTGGGGCCAAAGCCCCACTCCGCTGCTGCCAGTGGGAGGGCGACCGCAGGGGCTGCTGCTGGTGGGACGGCTGGCTGGCTGGCTGGATGGCTGGACGGCTGGACGGCTGGCTGGCTGGTCCTGGAACATCTAACACTTCGGTAAGTAGCTATGCAGTTATCGAAGGGCGGTACTCTTTCGAGGTACCGCCGGAGATGCCCATAAGTCGCGGCGTCATTCATACACCTCGCACGGAGTAGGCAGAAGACCAATGATGACCGTTAAAGGGATGAATATTAGCAGGTTAGTGGCATGCATGCATCAGTTTAAGGCAGAGTGAGTGCAAGAGAAACATATGAGGCATTTAGTTTTTTTAGTATCGGGCTACGCGGAAGTTGAATGACTGCCACAGCAAATGGGCCTCGATGGACGATACAGGGCAGTGTCTCCACAGTGCTGCACTCGCCTAGTGAGTGCGCCAACATCTCGCGGCGTGAATACAGGTGCCAATATTGTACCTCGCGACCGGCGTAAATACAGCTGCACTTTTACCCTCAGACTCTAGTTTACTTCGTCTGATAGCGTTCGTTACTATCTCCACCGTGCTGTTGACTATTCGTCGACGACTTGGCTTTGGTATTGGGTTTCCTCTTAGCTCTCGATTTGGATTGTGGCTTGAACTTGACCTGTTGACAGCGTTGAGTCGAATGTTTGCTGAGCTTCGTTGTTGCCTAGATTGTTATTGACTTGCACTTGTTGCGTAGGGTCCGCCGTTCGGTCAGTTCTTTCACTAAACACCAGCGTGGGTTTGACATCCGTCCGCAGGGAGTCTTCCTGCCTTGTATCGTTATCGTTTCTGTTCTGTTTTCCTTACGTGTGCCCCGGTATCCGGCTACTCGCGGATTAGTAGTTGTCTGTCCATCAACAAACAGTACTTTGATGACTAATATTTCTTCTTGCTGAGGAAATCCCTCACTTCAAGGGAAGGCAGACACATGCATATCAAAAAGTGGTTTGGCAGTATAAAGGCAGCCCGCCCAACTCCGTGCTAGTTTGGAGGAAGCTGCAATTCATGAGTAGCCACATGAGTGGAGATGTAATTGCGAAAATGTGACCAGTAAGAAGCCACTGCCCTCCCTCTATGGAATTTATATCAGAAATCATGAACAACAATGAAATTTTTCACAACCTGATGTCATGATTGCTGGTGCGTCTTCTTGGCTGGATCGCTGTTGCCCAAGAAACTTTTCAGTTCCTGACATTTCATCCATGACTACGCTGTGCATCATCGCAGCTGCTCCTGGATACACTTATTCTGGTCAGCTCATGAGTCAGATGTCGGAGAGCGACTTCTGTGTAAAATTGGCATGGTCTAGTTCGTAAGTGACCAGCAGAGATAATCCTCATCAAAGATAGAAAAAACTTAATTGTCGATTGCCGCCTGTCATAGATAAATACTTGTCTATACAGTTGGCGGATTATTTCGATGGCTTCTCCATATAGCCGGGAGCTGTGGGCAATTGTTTGTCATTGTAGATAAAATGTTGGTTTCATGAAACTTCAATTCATGATTTCCTAAATGAAGAGTGTGCCTTGGAGCAGGTGATTTTTCTTTTTTCCCTAGTCGGCAAAGACAGTCTTGTATTCACACTTCACTAGGTAAGCCCAATGTAGACCTTTTACAAGAACACGAAATCCTATGTATCCTACAAGTCGATAAGGAGGGTGTTTATCCTTCACAGATCGGAATGCTTGACATATTTCCTTAGCTGATCTAAATTCCAATCTGATGTTACGTTTCTGTAAATTTTTCCTCGTGAGGAGGAGGAGGAGGAGGAGGAGATTAGTGTTTAACGTCCCGTCGACAACGAGGTCATTAGAGACGGAGCGCAAGCTCGGGTGAGGGAAGGATGGGGAAGGAAATCGGCCGTGCCCCTTCAAAGGAACCATTCCGGCATTTGTCTGAAGCGATTTAGGGAAATCACGGAAAACCTAAATCAGGATGGCCGGAGACGGGATTGAACCGTCGTCCTCCCGAATGCGAGTCCAGTGTGCTAACCACTGCGCCACCTCGCTCAGTTTTCCTCGTGAGATAAGTTACTTTTTGGATAAAGGGAAGAAAGACAGTTTTCTTCCATCGTCATGTTTTATCTTTGTTCTTTGGCCTATTGTTGTTTGATCGCAGAACCTTTCTTACTTCTTCATCTGAATAGCCATGTTTCTCGCAAGCCTGCTTCAAATGTTTTAGTTCGGCGTCCAGGTGTTCAAGCATCCAAATTATTCTGAGTCTGTCAATAAGACATTTAATGTCACCTCCCTTCAGTTGTGGATGATAGAGTTCTTATGCAATTATCAGTCTGTATATGTGACCTTCTGGAAGATCTTACGTTAGAAAAATTCTTACGTTAGAAAAATAAAGCATCCAAGAAGGATACTTTATTATCATTTTCAATTTCCATGGTAAACTGGATATTTGGATTTATATGATTTAGTTGGCAAAACAATTCTTCTAAAACATTATTACTGTGTGACCAAACCACAAATTTACCACCCACAAATAGGTATTACCGACATTGTTTTTATTGGCTTTTTGTACAGCTGACTTCGAATTTTTCGATGTAAAAATTCGAGATCGCAGGATATAAAAGGATACCCACTGCGACACCTTCAACTTGCTTATAAAATTTATTGTCCCACTGGAACTGACTGCCGGCCGGTGTGGCCGTGCGGTTCTAGGCGCTTCATTCTGGAACCGCGAGACCGCTACGGTCGCAGGTTCGAATCCTGCCTCGGGCATGGATGTGTGTGATGTCCTTAGGTTAGCTAGGTTTAATTAGTTCTAAGTTGTAGGCGACTGATGACCTCAGAAGTTAAGTCGCATAGTGCTCAGAGCCATTTGAACCAACCATTGGAACTGACTACATGTTAGGCAGTGTCTAAAATGAGCAGTTAGATCCCTTGGGAAAACATCCGTAATACGAATCATTGGCAGGCAACCCACTAATAATAAATATAACTTGATGCACACATAATCTTACTGTTATCACTGTGATGGCGTTACCATTGTTTGCAGAGGCCTAACTCAATCATCAGTAATTTTAAGATATCAGAGAAATGAACGAGTATTCCACTCGTTCGTCATGTATGACCAAAAATTGGTTTAATAATGAGCATTGCACTTACGACCCTCGACTATGATCCAGGACGGGTACCCAACATTCACTGTTTTATAGTGCCTTATAACACGTAAATAAGCATTATCAATACACAAATTAATAAAAATCACGATACATGATATAAACTGCTAGACATGAAATTTACAACAACAAGAAGCATAGAAAATATAGTGATTTTATTATCATGTGTATACAGTTTAGAAACGAAGATACACGGCAAGCGTTGGAATGCCTCTTTCAAAAAGATGTTCAAATGTGTGTGAAATCTTATGGGACTTAACTGCTAAAGTCATCAGTCCGTAAGCTTCCACACTACTTATCCTAAACTATCCTAAGGACAAACACACACACCCATGCCCGACGGAGGACTCGAACCTCTGCCGGGACCAGCCGCACAGTCCATGACTGCAGCGCCTGAGACCGCTCGGCTAATCCCCTGCGGTGGAATGCCTCTTTCAATTGTAATGTAATTTATTGGAGGTACATATGCGTAGACGATGCAGACACTCCTACATGACGAAAATACACTGAAGAGCCAAAGAAATTGGTACACCTGCCTAAAATAGTGTAGGGTCCCCGCGAGCACGCAGAAGTGACGCAACACGACGTGGCACGGACTCGAGTAATGTCTGAAGTCGTGCTGGAGGGAAATGACGCCATGAATCCTGCAGGGCTGTCCATAAATCCGTAAGAGTACGGAGGGATGAAGATCTTTTCTGAACAGCACGTTGCAGGGCATCCCACATATGTTAAATAATGTTCATATCTGGGAGTTTGGTGGCCAGCAGAAGTGTTTAACCTCAGAAGAGTGTTCCTGGAATCCCTCTGTAGAAATTCTGGATGTGTGGGGTGTAGCCTTGTCCTGTTGGAATTGTCTAAGTCCATCGGAAAGCACAGTGGACTGAATGGGTGCAGGTGATCAGACAGCATCCTTACGTACGTGTCATCTGTCAGAGTTTTATCAAGACCTATTAGGGATCCCATATCACTCCAACTGCACATGCCCCACACCACTACAGAGCCTCCATCAGCTTGAACAGTCCCCTGCTGACATGCAGGGTTATGGATTCTTGAGGATGTCTCCATACCCATACACGACCATCCGCTCGATACAATTTTAAGTGAGACTCATCCGACCAGGAAACATATTTCCAGTCATCAACAGTCCATTGTCGGTGTTGACAGGCCCAGGTGAGGCGTAAAGCTTTGTGTGGTGCAGTCATCAAGGTTACACGAGTGGGCCTTCGACTCCCAAAGCTCATATCGATGATGTTTCGCTGAATGGTTCGCAACGCTGACACTTGTTGATTGCCCAGCATTGAAATCTGCAACAATTTGCGGAATGGTTGCACTTCAATCACGTTGAACGATTCTCTTCAGTCGTCGTTGGTCCAGTTCTTGTGGGATCTTTCCCGGGCGCAGCGATGTCGGAGATATGATGTTTTACCGGATTCCTGATATTCACCGTACACTTGTGAAATTGTCGCTCGGGAAAAGTCCCCACTTCATCGCTACCTCGGAGACGCTGTGTCCCATCACTCGTGCGCCGAATATAACACCACGTTCAAACCCACTTATAGCTTGATAACCTGCCATTGTAGCAGCAGTAACCATCTAACAATTCAGCCAGACACTTGTTGTCTTATATATGCGATGCCAGTTTACATATCTCTGTTTTTGAATACGCATGCCTATTCCAGGATCTTTGGCGCTTCAGTTTAAATAAAAGAAAGACCTCTTCAGCACTGCGTTAAATGTGATTAAGTTTATTCAAATGCTTCGTGATATACAGTATTTCTGGTCTTCCTGTCTTGTGCAAAAAGAGATTAATTGCTTGGCAGTCCCATTCATGAGCATGGAAGGTACTGGTATAGCTAAGCATGAGAAATGCACAGATTTTCCATGTTTAGTCCACACATTTGAAATAACTGACCTTTTGCTGTATTGATGACCATTCAGACTGACAAGCTAATGGGGAAGTTTAGGAGTTTAAAATGAAATGGCATGTCGGAGTGAATGACAGGAATATATGTATTGGGCACATATCCTCGTAATTGCAACATTGTTTTTCTGGCAACCGGTTTTAACGGTAAATCGGGACATTGTTGCTGGAAAAGCTATATAGCAACAAACCTTACAGACAATACCGATCACTTTGGAAACAATCGCGCGTAAATTGGGCAACTACTTTTTCAGATCATACGTTGTGCACACGCACTTAAACATTTGTTTTTATATATACGGCATATAAGGATTTGGGTGATCTTTAGGCACAGCCATCGGTCTTGACACGTCATAAATGTAAAGCTTGCTATCCAAATGGCTGACTATGGTGCTTTATGTACCAGACCATCGGCAACCCATGCCATCACGCCAGGAGATTGGAGTGCATGATGATGACAAAAGCAAACTGGCAACGTTCAATTTCCTCCGAGCTTCCACATGGGGATCGGTCCACACTGTTGCCATACATTGAACTAAAGCATGAAAACTGCCATACGTAGTGTAGACTATCACAAGTAGGTGTAGACTACGGTAATTTTTCTAGTAGCCTTGTTCAGTTAAGATCGTATCCGCGTTATCTGTACTTTAGGTGCATTTGCATACCTATCGGGCGCAACTTCATTTGGATCGCTTTGTGTACATATAAAATCAGTGTTTCACTAGATTCCCCAAGAAACTGTAAGCCTTGAACCGACTAGAAGCTGAGAGAGGATATATAAAGTGCCTCGTAACATACGGAATGTATTTGTTCCACATAGTTATCCTGCTGCTGTTACTCGAAAATAAACATTATCAGTAGCAAAAAGAGAATTTTGACTTTTAAGGTGAAATTCCGGGATGGTATAGCAAAAATAAACAAAAGCAACACCAATTTATCATGTTGCGCTAGAAGGCGAAATTTCCTTTAAAAATGTAAAAAAACTCACAACAAAACTGTATCAGACATCGCTTCAATACTTCATCGAGCTTAATGAAATATATTTCTGTTATTCATATATTAAGGTTCAAAGAAAACTTGACTTTGATTTCAAACACTTACCCGACTCATACGATAATAGTTGGCGGTGACTTTAATTTACCCTCGATATGTTGGCGGAAATACATGTTTAATTCCGGAGGTACGCATAAAATATCATCCGAAATTGTGCTAAACGCATTCTCTGAAAACTATTTCGAGCAGTTAGTTCATGAGCTCACGCGAATAGTAAACGGTTGTGAAAACACACTTGGCCTCTTAGCAACAAATAATCCTGAGTTAATACCGAGCATCAAAACCGATACAGGGATAAGTGAACACAGGGTTGTCATAGCGAAATTAAATATTGTAATCACCAATATCCTCCAAAAATAAGAGAAAAATATACCTATTCAAAAAAGCAGATAAAAATTCACTTGACGCCTTCCTGAAAGACAATATCCACGCATTACAAATTAATAATATAAGTGTACACCATATGTGGCTTGAATGCAAAGAAATAGTATCGGCAGCAGTTGAGAGATTTATACCAAATAAATTAACAAACGACGGAGCTGATCCAAATTGGTATACAAAACGGGCTAGAACACTGTTGCAGAAACAACTAAGCAAACATTCCAGATTTAAAAAGACGCAAAATCCTCAAGATTGGCGATCTTTTACAGAAGCTCGAAATTTAGCGCGGACTTCAATGAAAGATGCTTATAGCAGTTTCCACAACGAAATTTTGTCTCGAAATCTGCCAGAAACTCCAAAGAGATTCTGGTCGTATGTGAAGTATTTTAGCGGCAACAAACAATCAATGCCTTCCCTGCGCGATAGCAATGGAAATACTATCGAAGAAAATGCTGCCAACTCAGAGTTGCTAAACACAGCCTTCCGAAATGCCTTCACAAAAGAAGACGAAGTAAATACTCCAGAATTCGAATCAAGAACAGCTGCCAACATGAGTAACGTAGAAGTAAATATCCCTGGAGTAGTGAAGCGACTTAAAGCACTTAGTAAAAGCAAGTCTTCGGGTCCAGACTGTACACCGATTAGGTTCCTTTCCGAGTATGTTGATGCATTAGCTCCATACTTAACAATCATATACAACCGTTCGTTCGACGAAACATCCGTACCCAAAGACTGGAAGTCGCACAAGTAACACCAATATTCAATAAAGGTAGTAGGAGTAATCGACTTAATTACAGGCTTATACCATTAACGTCGATATCCAGCAGGATTTTGGAACATATATTGTGTTCGAACATTATGAATTACCTCGAAGAAAACGGTCTATTGACAACAGTCAACATGGGTTTAGAAAACATCGTTCTTGTAAAACACAACTAGCTCTCTATTCGCATGAAGTGCTGAGTGCTATTGACAAGGGATTTCAGATGGATTCCGTATTTCTGGATTTCCGGAAGGCTTTTGACACAGTACCACACAAGCGGCTCGTAGTAAAACTGCGTGCTTATGGAATATCGTCTCAGTTATGTGACTGGATGCGTGATTTCCTGTCAGAGACGTCACAAGCCGTAGTAATTGACGGAAAGTCATCGAGTACAACAGAAGTGATTTATGGCGTTCCCCAAGGTACTGTTGAAGGCTCTTTGCCGTTCCTTATCTACATAAACGACTTGGGACATAATCTGAGCAGCCGTCTTAGATTGTTTGGAGATGACGCTGTCGTTTATCGTCTAATAACGTCATCAGAAGATCAATAAAATTGCAAAACGATTTAGAAAAGTTACCTGAATGGCGCAAAAATTGGCAGTTGACCCTAAATAACGAAAGGTGTGAGGTCATCCATTTGAGCGCTAAAAGGACTTCGTGAAACTTCGGTTGCAAGAAAAATCTGTCAAATCTGAAGGACGTAAATCCAACTAAATACCTAGGAATTACAATTACGAACAACAAACTGGAAGGATCAAACGGAAAATGTTGTGGGGAGGGCTAACCAAAGACGGCGTTTTATTGGCAGGACACTTAGAAAATGTAACAGACCTACTAAGGAGACTGCTTACACTACGCTTGTCCGTCCCTTTTTAGAATACTGTTGCGCGGTGTGGGATCCTTACCAGATAGGACTGACGAGGTACATCTAAAAACCTCAATGAAGGGAAGCACGTTTTGTATTATCACTTAATATGGGAGAGTGTGTCACTGAAATGATACAGGATTTGAGCTGGACATCATTAAAAGAAAGGCATTTTTCGTTGCGACGGGATCTCCTCACGAAATTCCAATCACCTACTTTCTCCTTCTCTTAACCACCGAGAGCAGCAGCGTTTGAGTAGAGTCGTTAGTGCTAACAGGCAAGCAACACTGCGTGAAATAACCGCAGAAATCAATGTGCGAAAATATTTTGCCGACTCCGACCTACATAGGGAGAAACGATCACCACGATAAAATAAGGGAAATCAGAGCTCGTACGGAAAGATATAGGTGTTCGTCCTTTCCGCGCGCCATACTAGGTTGGAATAATAGGGAATTGTGAAGGTGGTTCGATGAACCCTCTGCCAGGCACTTAAATGTGATTTTCAGAGTATCTATGTAGATGCAGATGTAGATGTCTGTACTCTGACGGACCGTACGTGGAAGTCTCGCAATTTATTATTCAGTGATTCCGACTGATTCCCACGATCACTAGTGGTGAAGAAAGGCGCAGACAGGCCGTATATCCTACAAATATGATGCTCTATTACCTCGGTGGATGACTGTTTCAGACAGGAGTTTCCATATGCAGTTTGTTTTTCTCCTGTATATCGAAAAACCTCGGGAACTTTAGAGGATTTCATGAGAAAAATAAACTGAAAATACACTGAAGAGTAAAAAAAAAAACTGGTATACCTGCCTAATACCGTGTAGGGCCCCCGCGAGCACGTAGAAGTGCCGCAGCACGACGTGGCATGGCCTCGGCTAATGTCTGTAATGTCTGAAGTAGTGCTGGAGGGAACTAACACCATGAATCCTGCAGGACTGTCCTTAAATCCGTAAGAGTACGAGCGGGTGGAGGTACCTCCTGAACAGCACGTTGAAAGGTATTCTAGATATGCTCAATAATGTTCATGTTTGCGGAGTTTGGTGGCCAACGTAAGTGTATAGACTCAGAAGTGTTCCTGAAGCTATTCTGTTGCAACACTAGACGTGTGGGGTGTTGCATTGTCCTACTGGAATTGTTCAAGTCCGTTGGAATGCGCAATGGACATGAATGGATGCAGGTGATCAGACAGGATGCTTACGAACGTGTCACATTTCAGAGTCGTATCTAGACGTATCAGAGGTCCCATATCACTCCATCTGCACATGCCCCACACTATTACAGAGCCACCACCAGCTTGTATAGTCAACTGCCGACTTGGTAGATCCATGGATTCATGAGGTTTGCTCCATGCCTGTACACGTCCATCCACAGTAACCTAAGGATACCATTTGAACAAGTCCATCCACTCGATATAATTTGAAACGTGGCTCGTACGACCTGGCTAAATTTTTCCAGACATCAACAGTCCAATGTCAGTGTTGACAGGCTCAGGCGAGGCATAAAGATTTGTGTCGTGCAGTCATCAAAGGTACACGAGTGTCCATTAGGCTCCGAAAGCTAACATCGATGTTGTTTCGTTGAATGGTTCGCACGCTGACACTTGTTGATGGCCAGCGTTGAAATCTGTAGCAATCTGCGGAAGGGTTGCATATCTGTCACGTTGAACGATCCTCTTCAATCGTCGTTGGTCCCGTTCTTGCACGATTTCCGGCCGCAGCGATGTCGCAGATTTGATGTTTTACCGGATTCCTGATATGCACCGTACACCTGTCAAATGATCCTGCGGGAAAATCCCCACTTCGTCACTACCGCGGTGACGCTGTGTCCCATTGCTCGTGCGCTGACTATAATGCCTCGTTCCAACCCACTTAAATCTTGATAACCTGCCATTGCAACAGCAGTTACCGTTCTAACAACTGAGCTAGGCACTTTTTTTCTTATTTAGACGTTGCCGACCGCAGCACCGTATTCTAACTGTTTACATATCCCTGTATTTGAATCCGCATGCCTATACCATTGTTATTGGCACTTCAGTGTAGAAACCAGTCTCAGAAATCGTCATCTACCGAGGCAAGATAGCATCACATTCATGGGACACAAGTCTCTTCTACGCCGCATTCAAACTCCCTCTTCTCCACTGGCGATCGTGGCAATCAGTAGCGTTCAGTGAATAACAAAAGACACGGCGAGAAATTCCGCCTACGGCCCTTCAGCGTGTGCTCCTAAACATTTGTGCGTACACGAGCATTACATTTTGTCATATCCGCCTTGTGTCCCCAAGTACCTGGCTATCCTGCTTTACAGACCGGACAAACGTCCTACCTCCACGTTCTGTGATGAGGCGCCGACGTCCAACTCGTTTTCGACTACTTGTGTTTTCACATTCCTTCAACAACTTTCCGTAGATGCTCACGACAGTAGCACGCGAGTAGCTGACCAGCTTAGCCGTTTCCATGGTGCACGTCGCCAGGTGTTAAGCCATAACATTCTGCCCTTTCTCAAAGACAACTTATCTGTGGATGCCCCCATCTGCGACATATGTAATCGCTAGAATAATTCCCCTGCTACTCTGCTTAATTTAAATACACTGAGGTGGCAAAAGTCATAAGATACCCCCCAATATCATATTAGACCTCTCTTCCCCAGTGTAGTGCAGCATCTCGACGTGGGATGGACTCAACAAGTGATTGGAAGCCTCCTACACAAATAGTGCCATGCTGCTTCGATAGCCGTCCGTAATTCCGAAAGTGTTGCCAGTGCAGGATTTTGTGCAATGATTGATCCCTCAATTACGTCCCTTAAATATTCGATGGGATTCACATCGGGCGACGTAGGTGACCAAGTCATTCGTTCGTATTGTCCAGAATGTTTTTCAAGGCAATCACGAACGACTGTCGCCTGCTGGCATTGTGCATTGTCATTCATAAAGATTCCATCGTTGTTGGGGACTACGAAGTTCATGAATGGCTGCAGTTGGTCTCCAAGTAGCCTAATACAACCATTTCCAGTAAACGATGGGTCCCATTCCATCTAAAAAAAAAAAGCCTACACCATTACGGTGCCACCACCAGCTTGTACAGTGCTTTGTTGACAACCTGTGTCCAGGGCTTCGTGGGGTCTGCGCCACACCGGAACCCTACCAAGGGCTCTTACCAACTGAAATCGGGACACATTTGGCCAGGCTACGGTTTTCCCATAGTCTATGGCCCAATTGATATGCTCACCAGCCCAGGAGAGGACGTGCAGGCGATATCGTGCTGTTAGCAAAGGCACTCGCGTTGGTCATCGCCAAATTTCGCCCAACTCTCCGAACAGATACGTCCGTCACTCCTTCGCACATTGATTTCTGCGGTTATTTCACGCAGTGTTGCTTGTCTGTTAGCACTAACGACTCTACTCAAACGCTGCTGCTATCGGTGGTTAAGTGAAGGCCTTCGGCCACTACGTTGTCTGTAGTGAGAGGTAATGCGTGAAGCGTGATATTCCCGGCACACTCTTGACACTGTGGATCCCAGAACACTGAATTCCCTAACGATTTCCTTCGCGTATAAGTCTGTTAATTTCTGTCCGCTGTGAGGTCGTAATCACGTCAGAAACCATTTCACGTTAAAACGTAACCAGGTCCAGAAGCCCAGCTCCAAAGCCAAATCTAACGTGACTTCTCATACCACTAAATCTAACGTAGCAATCCCATCAATTCAGGTTTAACATAGTACAGCTGATCGTGCCATGTTTTACATTTTTGGAGGTGATGACTTCGCTGCAGAAAGTCTTGTGTCACTACCAGACGCACACTAGTTAATCTGTTGACAACACTTGTTTATTTGTCACAACTTTACAGGCACCAGAACACACCAGCTAGTACTCCAACCGCACGCCCTCCGGGGCTTTGGACGAGGTGTATTTATACATCTTTTAAGAATTACGTTCTCTGATATTATTATGTTATTTCATGTTTGATGTTACAATTGCAATAAGCTAATCCAGAAAAAACTGACATTACGGAGTTTTAGTAGATGTTAAAAGGCGTACAATGATAATGCATATTTCCGAAGTTAACGATCTTTCAAAGTGCCATTTTGAAGCATACATACTGTTAACAATTAATTTCTTATTCTTCACTCCAGAACATTCTCGAATATATTTACGTAATTTAATCAATTATGCGATTTTATTAAACAACTTTGAGCTGGTAATATTTCTACAGCATTCGGGAGGACGACGGTTCAATCCCACGTCCGGCCATCCTGATTTAGGTTTTCCGTGATTTCCCTAAATCACTCCAGGAAAATGCCGGGATGGCTCCTTTGAAAGGGCACGGTCGACTTCCTTCCCCGTCCTTCCCTAATCCGATGAGACCGATGACCTCGCTATATGGTCTCTTCCCCCAAACAATCCAATCCAAATATTTCTACAACTTCAAAATTACAGTTCAAACGTTCAAAAAGACTTTTTACAACATTTGAAGGCTAAAATGCCGAATAATTACGTACATCACAAAATCTTTAAATCGTCCTACAAAAAATTAATGAATCGTTTTTCTAACATTATTTACTATACAAATCGTCTTTCTGAATCAGGTTATGTCTCCAGTTTAGCCGAATCTTCTCTAGTTTTCGTAATAAGTGGACATTGCATTGAATTTCTCTATAGAATGTTCCATAAAAATTAATTACGAGTTTAATTACATATTTTTGGTTGGTGATTTCCGTAAGAATATGTTGTCCTGACTTGCAAAGATACATAAATGTTAAGCTTTTCCAAAATTAATGATTTACACAGTTAATTTGCGTTGTGGTAAACAATGAATTTTACTAATTGAATTATAACTACAAAACTGAATGAAAAAGGTTACTAACATTTGTACACTAATAACACTAATTCCAGAACTTGTTCTTTCTCTTCAACACAACCAGAAATTCATGTCAAAGTGATAATGACTTATCCTAACGGTACACTATTTTACCTGATTGAGAGCGTACATTAAGTGGTCTGTGACACAGTTTAACATTTTCGTTACAACTATTTGACAATGTTGCACTAAGTGACTTTATTCACTAAGAGTCGTTATACGCTACCCACATCTGTTTTAGCGTGTATCGCATACTAAGAAACCGGCTGTATCGGGTGCTCCACATGACCCAATACAGCCTGTTTCGTTACAACATGAATCACCGGAGTACAAATGCCAGCTCCACCATTGAACTGTCCATTTATACTTCGTATACGGAAACTAACACCATCTATATATGTGCATATCGCTATCTCACCGTCTCCTGTCACGTCAGTATACTTTCCTTACCGTGCCACGTGCCCACAGCACCAACTGGCGGCGTTATATCTCGCTGTGTGTAG
This sequence comes from Schistocerca serialis cubense, assembly GCF_023864345.2. Classification (NCBI taxonomy): domain Eukaryota; kingdom Metazoa; phylum Arthropoda; class Insecta; order Orthoptera; family Acrididae; genus Schistocerca; species Schistocerca serialis. Next base: position 156,836,934 of record NC_064640.1, read on the forward strand.
TGATCGTAATGTTTTGGTTCATGTATGTGTTGAGTCTGGATGGATATCGTGCCAAATACTGTCCAATTGGCACCTTAGATCGTCAAAATCCCGAGCTGGTTGAAAGGCCCTGCCCATAATACTCCAAACATTGTCAACTGGGAAGAGATCTGGCCATCTTTCTGGCCAAGGTAGGGTCTGACAAGCGTGAAGACAAATAGTAGTAACTCTCGCCGTGTGCGGGTAGACATTATGTTGATGAAATGCAAGTCCAGGATGGGATGCCATGAAGGGCAACAGAACGGGGCGTAGAATATCGTCAACGTACCGCTGTGTTGTAGGGGTGCCATGGTTCAAATGGCTCTGAGCACTATGGGACTTAACTTCTGAGGTCATCAGTCCCCTACAACTCAGAACTACTTAAACATAACTAACCTAAGGACATCACACACACCCATGCCCGAGGAAGGATTCGAACCTGCGACCTTAGCGGTCGCGAGGTTCCATACTGTAGGAGTGCCATGGATGACAGCCAAAGGGGACCTCTTACGAAAAGAAATGGCACCCCACACCATCACTCCTGGTAATCGGCCCAAACTGTGAGCAGCACTCGGACTGGTATCACGCTATTGTCTAGGGCGACTGATCACACGTCTTCGTCGGTCATCGGGGCTCAGTTCGGAGCGGGAGTTGTCACTGAAGACAGTTCTACTCCAGTCAATGAGATTCCAAACCGTAGACTTGTCTGGAGACGCTTTAATCAGCGGTGCGATACTAATCCGACTGTAGTCCACCATACGAACCGACAACAAGAACTGATAGTGTGAGATCTCATTTCTTTTCGTAGCCGGACCCCTTTAGCTGTCATCCATGGAATGCCGACAGCACAGCGGTACGTCGACACACCCCGTTCGGTGGCCCTTCATGGCATGCCATTCTGGACTTACATTTCAGTAACACAAGGCCCCCTCGCACACGACAAGTGTTACTACTACTTCGGGCTTGCCGAACTGTACTTCGGCCAGAATGGTTGCCGGATCTCTCCCCAACAGTGAACGTTTGGAACACTATGGGCAGGTCCCTTGAACCAGCTCGGGATTTTGGTGATCTAATGCGTCAAATGGACAGATTAGCCACGATCTCCGTCAGGGTGACATCCAACAACTGTGCCAATCAATGAAAAGCGAATAAGTGATTGCAGCAGGACCAGAGATGAGGCAACTCGTTAGTGAAGCTTTTTGTCTTGAAGAAATCATCGAATTTCCATCTACATCTACATTTATACTCCGCAAGCCACCAAACGGTGTGTGGCGGAGGGCACTTTACGTGCCACTGTCATTACATCCCTTTCCTGTTACAGTCGCGTATGGTTCGCGGGAAGAACGACTGTCTGAAAGCCTCCGTGCGCGCTCTAATCTCTCTAATTTTACATTCGTGATCTCCTCGGGAGGTATAAGTAGGGGGAAGCAATATATTCGATATCTCATCCAGAAACGCACCCTCTCGAAACCTGGCGAGCAAGCTACACCGCGATGCAGAGCGCCTCTCTTGCAGAGTCTGCCACTTGAGTTTGTTAAACATCTCCGTAACGCTATCACGCTTACCAAATAACCCTGTGACGAAACGCGCCGCTCTTCTTTGGATCTTCTCTATCTCCTCCGTCAACCCGATCTGGTACGGATCCCACACTGATGAGCAATACTCAAGTATAGGTCGAACGAGTGTTTTGTAAGCCATCTCCTTTGTTGATGGATTACATTTTCTAAGGACTCTCCCAATGAATCTCAACGTGGTACCCGCCTTACCAACAATTAATTTTATATGATCATTCCACTTCAGATCGTTCCGCACGCGTACTCCCAGATATTTTACAGAAGTAACTGCTACCAGTGTTTTTTCCGCTATCATATAATCATACAATAAAGGAGCCTTCTTTCTATGTACTCGCAATACATTACATTTGTCTATGTTAAGGGTCAGTTGCCACTCCCTCCGCCAAGTGCCTATCCGCTGCAGATCGTCCTGCATTTCGCTACAATTTTCTAATGCTGCAACTTCTCTGTATACTACAGCATAATCCGCGAAAAGCCGCATGGAACTTCCGACACTATCTACTAGGTCATTTATATATATTGTGAAAAGCAATGGTCCCATAACACTCCCCTGTGGCACGCCAGAGGTTACATTAACGTCTATAGACGTCTCTCCATTGGTAACAACATGCTGTGTTCTGTTTGCTAAAAACTCTTCAATCCAGCCACACAGCTGGTCTGATATTCCGTAGGCTTTTACTTTCTTCATCAGTCGACAGTGCGGAACTGTATCGAACGCCTTCCGGAAGTAAAAAAAAATAGCATCTACCTGGGAACCTGTATATAATATTTTCTGGGTCTCATGAACAAATAGAGCGAGTTGTGTCTCACACGATCGCTGTTTCCGGAATCCATGTTGATTCCTACATAGTAAATTCTGGGTTTCCTAAAACGACATGATACTCGAGCAAAAAACATGTTGTAAAATTCTACAACAGATCGACGTCAGAGATATAGGTCTATAGTTTTGCGCATCTGCTCGACGACCCTTCTTGAAGACTGGGACAACCCGTGCTCTTTTCCAGTCATTTGGAACCTTCCGTTCCTCTAGAGACTTGCGGTACATGGCTGTTAGAAGGGGGGCAAGTTCTTTCGCGTACTCTGTGTAGAATCGAATTGGTATCCCGTCAGGTCCAGTGGACTTCCCTCTGTTGAGTGATTCCAGTTGCTTTTCTATTCATTGGACACTTATTTCGATGTCAGCCATTCTTCCGTTTGTGCGAGGATTTAGAGAAGGAACTGCAGTGCGGTCTTCCTCTGCGAAACAGCTTTGGAAAAAGGTGTTTAGTATTTCAGCTTTACGCGTGTCATCATCTGTTTCAATGCCACCATCATCCCGGAGTGTCTGGATCTGCTGTTTCGAGCCACTTACTGATTTAACGTAAGACCAGAACTTCCTAGGATTTTCTGTCAAGTCGGTAAATAGAATTTTACTTTCGAATTCGCTGAATGCTTCACGCATAGCCCTCCTTACGCTAACTTTGACATCGTTTAGCTTCTGTTTGTCTGAGAGGTTTTGGCTGCGTTTAAACTTGGAGTGAAGCTCTCTTTGCTTTCGCAGTAGTTTCCTAACTTTGTTGTTGTACCGCGGTGGGTTTTTCCCGTCCCTCACAGTTTTACTCGGCACGTACCTGTCTAAAACGCATTTTACGATTGCCTTGAACTTTTTCCATAAACACTCAACATTGTCAGTGTCGGAACAGAAATTTTCGTTTTGATCCGTTAGGTAGTCTGAAATCTGCCTTCTATTACTCTTGCTAAACAGATAAACCTTCCTCCCTTTTTTTATGTTCCTATTAACTTACATATTCAGGGATGCTGCAACGGCCTTATGATCACCGATTCTCTGTTCTGTACATGTTGTTGTTGTTGTGGTCTTCAGTCCTGAGACTGGTATGATGCAGCTCTCCATGCTACTCTATCCTGTGCAAGCTTTTTCATCACCCAGTACCTACTGCAACCTACATCCTTCTGAATCTGCTTAGTGTATTCATCTCTTGGTCTCCCTCTGCGATTTTTACCCTCAACGCTGCCCTCCATTACTAAATTGGTGATCCCTTGATGCCTCAGAACATGTCCTACCAACCGATCCCTTCTTCTGGTCAAGTTGTGCCACAAACTTCTCTTCTCCCCAATCCTATTCAATACTTCCCCATTATTTATGTGATCTACCCATCTAATCTTCAGCATTCTTCTGTAGCACCACATTTCGAAAGCTTCTATTCTCTTCTTGTCCAAACTATTTATCGTCCATGTTTCACTTCCATACATGGCTACACTCCATACGAATACTTCCAGAAATGACTTCCTGGCACTTAAATCAATACTGGATGTTAACAAATTTCTCTTCTTCAGAAACGTTTTCCTTGCTATTGCCAGTCTACTTTTTATATCCTCTCTACTTCGACCATCATCAGTTATTTTGCTCCCCAAATAGCAAAACTCCTTTACTACTTTAAGTGCCTCATTTCCTAATCTAATTCCCTCAGCATCACCCGACTTAATTAGACTACATTCCATTATCCTTGTTTTGCTTTTGTTGATGTTCATCTTATATCCTCCTTTCAAGACACTGTCCATTCCATTCAACTGCTCTTCCAAGTCCTTTGCTGTCTCTGACAGAATTACAATGTCATCGGCGAACCTCAAAGTTTTTGTTTCTTCTCCATGAATTTTAATACCTACTCCGAATTTTTCTTTTGTTTCCTTTACTACTTGCTCAATATATAGATTGAACAACATCGGGGAGAGGCTATAACCCTGTCTTACTCCCTTCCCAACCACTGCTTCCCTTTCATGTCCCTCGACTCTTATAACTGCCATCTGGTTTCTGTACAAATTGTAAATAGCCTTTCGCTCCCTGTTTTTTACCCCTGCCACCTTTATAATTTTAAAGAGAGTATTCCAGTCAACATTGTCAAGCTTTCTGTAAGTCTACAAATGCTAGAAACGTTGGTTTGCCTTTCCTTAATCTTTCTTCTAAGATAAGTCGTAAGGTCAGTATTGCCTCACGTGTTCCAGTGTTTCTACGGAATCCAAACTGATCTTCCCCGAGGTTAGCTTCTAATAGTTTTTCCATTCGTCTGTAAAGAATTCGTGTTAGTATTTTGCAGCTGTGACTTATTAAACTGATAGTTCGGTAATTTTCACATCTGTTAACAACTGCTTTCATTGGGATTGGAATTATTATATTCTTCTTGAAGTCTCAGGGTATTTCGCCTGTTTCATACATCTTGCTCACCAGATGGTAGAGTTTAATCAGGACTGGCTCTCCCAAGGCCGTCAGTAGTTCCAATGGAATGTTGTCGACTCCAGGGGCCTTGTTTCGACTCAGGTCTTTCAGTGCTCTGTCAAACTCTTCACGCAGTATCACATCTCCCATTTCATCTTCATCTACATCCTCTTCCATTTCCATAATATTGTCCTCAAGCACATCGCCCTTGTATAGACCCTCTATAAACTCCTTCCACCTTTCTGCTTTCCCTTCTTTGCTTAGAACTGGGTTTCCATCTCAGCTCTTGATATTCATACAAGTCGTTCTCTTATCTCCAAAGGTCTCTTTAATTTTCCTGTAGGCAGTATCTATCTTACCCCTAGTGAGATAGTCCCCTACTTCATTACATTTGTCCTCTAGCCATCCCTGCTTAGCCATTTTGCACTTCCTGTCGATCTCATTTTTGAGACGTTTGTATTCCTTTTTGCATGCTTCATTTACTGCATTTTTATATTTTCTCCTTTCATCAATTAAATTCAATATTTCTTCTGTTACCCAAGGATTTCTACTAGCCCTCGTCTTTTTACCTACTTGATCCTCTGCTGCCTTCACCACTTCATCCCTCAAAGCTACCCATTCTTCTTCTACTGTATTTCTTTCCCCCATTCCTGTCAATTGTTCCCTTATGCTCTCCCTGAAACTCTGTACAACCTCTGGTTCTTTCAGTTTATCCAGGTCCCATCTCCTTAAATTCCCACCTTTTTGCAGTTTCTTCAGTTTTAATCTACAGGTCATAACCAATAGATTGTGGTCAGAGTCCACATCTGCCCCTGGAAATGTCTTACAATTTAAAACTGGTTCCTAAATCTCTGTCTCACTATTATATAATCTATCTGATACCTTTTAGTATCTCCAGGGTTCTTCCATGTATACAACCTTCTTTCATGATTCTTAAACCAAGTGTTAGTTATGATTACGTTGTGCTCTGTGCAAAATTCTACCAGGCGGCTTCCTCTTTCATTCCTTAGCCCCAATCCATATTCACCTACTATGTTTCCTTCTCTCCCTTTTCCTACACTCGAATTCCAGTCACCCATGACTATTAAATTTTCGTCTCCCTTCACAATCTGAATAATTTCTTTTATTTCATCATACATTTCTTCAATTTCTTCGTCATCTGCAGAGCTAGTTGGCATATAAACTTGTACTACTGTAGTAGGTGTGGGCTTCGTATCTATCTTGGCCACAATAATGCGTTCACTATGCTGTTTGTAGTAGCTTATCCGCATTCCTATTTTCCTATTCATTATTAAATCTACTCCTGCATTACCCCTATTTGATTTTGTGTTTATAACCCTGTAGTCACCTGACCAGAAGTCTTGTTCCTCCTGCCACCGAACTTCACCAATTCCCACTATATCTAACTTCAACCTATCCATTTCCCTTTTTAAATTGTCTAACCTACCTGCCCGATTAAGGGATCTGACATTTCACGCTCCGATCCGTAGAACGCCAGTTTCCTTTCTCCTGATAACGACATCCTCTTGAGTAGTCCCCGCCCGGAGATCCGAATGGGGGACTATTTTACCTCCGGAATATTTTACCCAAGAGGACGCCATCATCATGTAATCATACAGTAAAGCTGTATGCCCTCGGGAAAAATTACGGCTGTAGTTTCCCCTTGCTTACAGCCGTTCGCAGTACCAGCACAGCAAGGCCGTTTTGGTTATTGTTACAAGGCCAGATCAGTCAATCATCCAGACTGTTGCCCTTACAACTACTGAAAAGGCTGCTGCCCCTCTTCAGGAACCACACGTTTGTCTGGCCTCTCAACAGATACCCCTCCGTTGTGGTTGCACCTACGGTACGGCTATCTGTACCGCTGAGGCACGCAAGACTCCCCACCAACGGCAAGGTCCATCATGGTTAATGGGGGGGGGGGGGGGGGGGGTAGGGTTCTGCACATACAGAGTCGAAAAGTTCGTGTCTGCTTGTTATCAGTAGGTCCAAGATATTATCTCCACGAGTCGGTTCTCTGTTTAATTGCTCGAGGTAATTTTCGGATAGTGCACTCAGTATAATGTCACTTGATGCTCTGTCCCTACCACCCGTCCTAAACATCTGAGTGTCCCAGTCTATATCTGGTAAATTGAAATCTATACCTAAGACTATAACATGCTGAGAAAATTTATGTAAAATGTATTCCAGATTTTCTCTCAGTTGTTCTGCCACTAATGCTGCTGAGTCGGGAGGTCGGTAAAAGGAGCCAATTATTAACCTAGCTCGGTTGTTGAGTGTAACCTCCACCCATAATAATTCACAGGAACTGTCCACTTCTACTTCACTACAGGATAAACTACTACTAACAGCGACGAACACTCCACCACCGGTTGCATGCAATCTATCCTTTCTAAACATCGTCTGTACCTTTGTAAAAATTTCGGCAGAATTTATCTCTGGCTTCAGCCAGCTTTCTGTACCTATAACGATTTCAGCTTCGGTGCTTTCTATCAGCGCTTGAAGTTCCGGTACTTTACCAACGCAGCTTCGACAGTTTACAATTACAATACCGATTGCAGCTTGGTCCCCGCATGTCCTGACTTTGCCCCGCACCCGTTGAGGCTGTTGCCCTTTCTGTACTTGCCCAAGGCCACCTAACCTAAAAAACCGCCCAGCCCACGCCACACGCGTGTAGCCGCTTGTTGCGTGTAGTGGACTCCTGACCTATCCAGCGGAACCCGAAACCCCACTACCCTATGACGCAAGTCCAGGAATCTGCAGCCCACATGGTTGCAGAACCGTCTCAGCCTCTGATTCAGACCCTCCACTCGGCTCTGTACCAAAGGTCCGCAGTCAGTCCTGTTGACGATGCTGCAGATGGTGAGCTCTGCTTTCATCCCGCTAGCGAGACTGGCAGTCTTCACCAAATCAGATAGCCGCCGGAAGCCAGAGAGGATTTCCTCCGATCCATAGCGACACACATCATTGGTGCTGACATGAGGGACCACCTGCAGATGGGTGCACCCTGTACCCTTCATGGCATCCGGAAGGACCCTTTCCACATGTGGAATGACTCCCCCCAGTATGCACACGGAGTGCACATTGGTTTTCTTCCCCTCTCTTGCTGCAATATCCCTAAGGGGCCCCATTACACACCTGACGTTGGAGCTCCCAACTACCAGTAAGCCCACCCTGTGCGACCGCCCGGATCTTGCAGACTGAGGGGCAACCTCTGGAACAGGACAAGCAGCCATGTCAGGCCAAAGATCAGTATCAGCCTGAGACAGAGCCTGAAACCGGTTCGTCAGACAAACTGGAGAGGCCTTCCGTTCAGCCCTCCGGAATGTCTTTCGCCCCCTGACACACCTTGAGACGACCTCCCACTCTACCACAGGTGAGGGATCAGCCTCAATGCGGGCAGTATCCCGGGCAACCACAGTCGTAGTCCGATCGGGGGATGCGTGGGACGAGCTGGCCGTCCCCGACAAACCCCCATCCAGACCCCCACAGTGATGCCCATTGGCAACAGCCTCAAGCTATGTGACCGAAGCCAACACTGCCTGAAGCTGAGAGCGAAGGGATGCCAACTCAGCCTGCATCCGAACACAGCAGTTGCAGTCCCTATCCATGCTAAAAATTGTTGTGCAAAGAACGTCTGAACTAATGTACAGAGAGCGCAAACAAATGGACACAAAATTTAAACGGTTATTAAAATACAAGATTGCCTAGTAAATGCAGTAATGCTGCTACTTGCGCACTGCTGACACACTGCTCGGCGGCGGAAGGAGACTACGCGATTTTGCACTATTCGGGTACTAAAACGCGATGCTACAACTCTCAACTACTATAAAACGCCCGAAATTTATGAATTAAACAGTGCAAGTACCAAAAACACGCAAAGAAATTAAGAATTAAACTATGTAACAAATGAGTGAGGTATAAGTATACGACTTGCTGCGGCAGCTGCTTATCCAACGGCGGCAGGAAGCACACGTATGAAGCTGTAATCATTTGTTTGTCTTTACATGTTCATGAAATCTAACAATTTCGGTCCCATTATGGTAATTGTTCCTTGGTGCTTCGTTTTTATTATTATTTTCATTTAAGTTTTAAAGAGGGAATTCACATAACTTTTTTTGTACAGCAATGAATTTCCCATCCATCGATCTTTTTCTATTTTTTTCCGGTGGTTTCTGAGAAGGTAGTTCTGAAGTAAATTGTTCGTTGTTTTCACATCATATTGCATGTACCTCTTTCTTAGCCGAACTTGGAACTGCGAAGCGTCGTCTTTTTAAATACCAGGATCGTAATGATTCCACCAATGACCGTGATCACAGAAGAGGTGTATGCGCTCTGTTTCGATGTGAACTGCTGCACACAATGGTCCTTGTCCACGTCCGCGTGCAGTGCCGGTATGTAATTTAGGGCACAGCCGCAGGTGCCTGGCGCTAGCGCAGGTAACGCACATCTGCAAATATGCTCGCGGCACGATACATCACGCCGTCAGTTATGCAAATACCGCGCTCCGCGGCAAGAATGCTTATGACGTATGTAGATAAATATCCAATACGAGAGGCCGTGTCCATTACAAAACCCGCATATGTGGAATGGCCTTGGCTGAGAGGGTCATTGTGAAACCAAATCTGTTCTGTCGCTCGTGTGTCTCTCTGCAATCCATGGAATCTGCGGTTTGACGTATGTCCCTCCGATCAAACAAAACGCGGATGCTGCGTATCCTTCTGACTGTGCATATCTCTCTCGTGGTATTCGTGCAGGAAAAAGTCAAGGCACACGCGTACTCTTGCATGTGCACGTGATAACGCGTACAAATCATTAAATGCCCTCTTTAAACGAGGTTTTCATGAACAACGACCGATTACTTATCAGCTTTCGGTACACATTGCATAAGTTGATTCACCGCTAGCTCAAAAGCGACGTTCGTGTCGTCAGTCGATAAATTATCATCAAATTAGCAGAATATTTCGCAAGAAACTAATATGTTATAAATGTTGTGAAATTGGGGTTTTATAAACTGTTGTGTAATACATTTTGTGATATTTTAATCTTGAGAGAAATTAAGTAGTCAAAAGAAGAAGTTTTGCCATGACCGAGGATCTTTCCTGACAACACACCCAGTTTCATAATTTTCCGTTCTAAAGCCCTCTGAAGTGACCAAGTGACATAGGCTGAATTTCGCAATGATATTTGTCGAAAAAAAGCATTAGAATAAAAATTGAACTCTCCATTATCAGTATCACCTGGGAGAGGCGTTCTAAAGTCATGTGATAGCCAAGTGCAGTAAATAAATAAATGAAAAATAAATCCATACACAACACACTATATATACATGCCCATTCTCATAGGTTATACTTCACGACCCCTGATGCAATTTAACGATTCCCCGCACAGCAGAGATTGCTATCACTCCTGATAGTTTGCAACCTATGTAAGGAGAATCATTAACGATTTTCATCAAATATTAATTCGGTTATATCAAATTATGGTTGTTATGCATAAACTATTAACGTGGTATACAGAGACATTGAATTTGCGTGACTATTTCTTGAGCAGCAGTCCCCGATAAATTTAGTATGCATGCAGTGTCACAAACGTCGTACACTTTCAGCCACAAGAGAAAAATAATTCTACATAATAGCGAAAATTAAGTTTTCGATTATAAAAGATTCATATTACACATTCGTGTACCAAGACAATCAGCTGTGTATGTGGGAAATACAACGACAATCTCTCTCGCAAAATGTTCGCGTTTCTTCTTGGACTCACATCTCTTGGAAGTGTTCCTTCCACACCTCTGTCAGCATTCTCCTTGACATACCTCAATACATACACACGTTTTGGGTTAATCGATGATTATTTGTTTATTTTTGCGTCTTCAGCCTTGTGACTTTTTCGGCCACACATTCCTCTCCTGTGCTAACCTCTTCATCTTAGAGTAGCACTTGCAACCTACGTCCTCAATTATTTTGTGGATGTATTCCAATATCTGTCTTTCTCTACTGTTTCTTTCCCTCTATAGCTCCAACTAGTACGATAGAAGTAATTCCCTGATGTCTTAACAGATGTCCTGAGATGCTGTCCCTTCTCGTTGTCAGTGTTTTCCACTTATTCCTTTCCTACCCGATTCTGCGCAGAACCTCATCATTGCTTACCTTACCAGTCCACCTAATTTTCAATATTCGTCTGTAGTCCCACATCTCAAAAGCTTCGACTCTCTTCCGTTCCGTTTTTCCCACACTCCATGTTTCACTACCATATAATGCTGTGCTCCAAACGTACATTCTCAAAAATTTCTTCCTCAGATTAAGGTCTATGTTTGATACTAGTAGACGCCTCTCGGTCAGGAATGCCCTGCTTGCCAGTACTAGTCTGCTTTTGATGTCCTTTTTGCTCCGTCCGTCATTGGTCATTTTGCTGCCTAGGTAGCAGAATTCCTTAACTTCATGACCACGTTATGCTTCTCTCGGTTCTCATTTCTGCTACTTCTCATTACTTTAGTCTTTCTTCGATTTAGTCTCAATCCATATTCTGTACCCATTAGACTGTACATTTCATTCAGCAGATCATACAATTCTTCTTCACTTTCACTCAGGATAGCAATGTCATCAGCGAATCTCTTCATTGATGTCCTTTCACCTTGAATTTTAATCCCACTCCTGAACCTTTCTTTCATTTCCATCATTGCTTCTTCGATGTATAGATTGAACAGTAGGGGCGAAAGACTGCATCCCTGTCTTACACCTTTTTTTTTTTTTTTAAATACAAGCACACTATTATTATTCTCTCTTGGCTCTTGTACATATTGTGTATTACACGTCTCTCCGTATAGCTTATCCCTATTATTCTCATAATTTCGAACATCCTGCTCCATTTTACGTTGTCGAACGCTTTTTCCAGGTCGTCACGTCCTATGATAACGTTCTGATTTTTCTTTAGTCTTGCTTCCATTATCAACCGCAACGTTATAATTGCCTCTCTGATGCCTTTACCTTTCCTAAAGCCAAACGGATCGTCATATAACACATCCTCAATTTTATTTTCCATTCTTCTGTATATTATTCTTGTCAGCAACTTGGATGCATGACCTGTTAAGCTGATTGTGCGATAAGTCTCGCAACTGGCAGCTCTTGCAGTCTTCGGAATTGTGTGGATGAGATTTTTCCGAAAGTCAGATGGTATGTCGCCAGACTTATACATTCTACATCACAACGTGAATAGCTATTTTGTTGTCACTTCCCCCAATAATTATAGAAATTAGGATGGAATGTGACCTATCCCTTCTGCCTTATTTGATTTTAGGTCCTCCAAAGCTATTTTAAGTTCTGATTCTAATACTGGATCCTCTATCTCTTCTAAATCGACTCTTGTTTCTTGTTCTATCATATCAGACAAATCCTCCCCCCCACCCCCCCTTCATACAGGCCTTCAGTGGACTCTATACACCTATCCGCTCTCTCTGTGCATTTAACAGTGGAATTCCCGTTGCACTCTTAATGTTACCACCCTTACTTTTAATTTCACCGAAGGTTGTTCTGACTTTCCTTCCGACAGCCATTTCTTTTTCCATTTCATCACATTTTTTATGCAACCATTTCATCTTAGCTTCCCTGCACTTCCAATTACTGTTTATTTTACATCAAATTTATAGCGCACTAAGAATATAGATCCATCTTGAGCGTAGTCCATCCACTTAACAAGTGGCACGTGAACTTCCCCTCAAACACTTGGTCCTCCAGTCTGTTGTGGTGCATACTTCTTCCTACTGTTTGAAACCTATCAGTAAATACAATAGTGTTGTGTTTAATTCAGCTGCCCACATGAGATAAGGTCTGTTACATACATCACAAATTTAACGTCGCGACTCATATCAGGAATTATTATTCAAAAATGTTTCACAAACGTGTCAGTCAATTGTGTGTACGCCATAAATGGCTAGCTGCTAGAAAGGGAGGCTGGAAATTTTCTTAAAATCGGTCAGAAATTTGCTATAAATGGCGATGGGGGCTTGTGACATTTTTACTTCTGCTATAAACATGAATCACAGATATACTGAATTCATGTGACCTGTATATTTTTTAAATATTTTCCCGCCGTGCGGGATTAGCCGAGCGGTCTGAGGCGCTGCAGTCATGGACTGTGCGGCTGGTTCGGGCGGAGGTTCGAGTCCTCCCTCTGGCATGGATGTGTGTGTGTATGTCCTTAGGATAATTTAGGTTAAGTAGTGTGTAAGCTTAGGGACTGATGACCTTAACAATTAAGTCCCATACGATTTCACACACATTTGAACATTTTTTAAATATTTTCCCGTTATATTCTACCATTCTAAGTGCTAATTAGTGTGTATATAAGTCTTCCATCGTAAACTAGAGTTAGAAGGTATGGACCTTATATTGCCGAATTACTATTGCAGAAAATTCCCTCTCTAAGATCATACAAAATTTGCTACTCACATATACACCAATAATGTATTGATACTGTCAAATACGCATCAAATGCTGAATTCTACCCTTACATTCACGGTAGGTGACAACAATGTTCCCACCTGAAAGGATATAAAACGCATTTTCAACAACTTAAAATATATTTCGAACTGGCTATGATACATTTGTAACAATTCACCATCCGTTTCAAAGAGTTGCCAACACGTTCCTCATGTCTGTCAATACACTCTCCAGAGCTGATAATGCATTGCCAACAGATCACATATTTTAAACGGTTCACAACCTTCTGTTGCGAACTTCATGTCAGTTTTGTTATACAAGCTGACAACGACATTTCGTAACGAACACCAACCTCAGAGAACTTGGAGCGACCACCTCTGCATAGTTCACCACACATCTAAGCGCTCAAGGGGTAATACTCGCCACGTACGTAGCACCCCATACACCAATTAGTGGATATTAACATGAAGTGTGTCCATCCTTCATATTTATGACAGGTATGCAGGTATGAACTCTTCTGGTGACACTCAGTGAGGTGACTGAATGTCTGTGCAAGAATGGAAGCTTGTTGTCCCTCAAGAGCCAAATCCAAAGAAGATGGTGCCGTTGGACGCTGGAGCACGAAGCGATGATGACGTTCTAACTCATACAAAAGTGTTCCGTAGGGTTCAGGTGGCGTCTCCGGACGGGCCAATCAAATTCAGGAATGTTATTATCCGCAGACCACTGTCTCACAGATGCTGCTTCATGACAGAGCGCATTATCAAGCTGATACAAACAATCACCGTCACACAAACGTTCCTCTATCGAATGCAGTATACAATTCTCCAAAATGTGCTCATAACCTGCCGCATCTAGTGTTTTCTTATGCCGCGACTGCTACGGTCGCAGGTTCGAATCCTGCCTGGGGCATGGATGTGTGTGATGTCCTTAGGTTGGTTAGGTTTAATTAGTTCTAAGTTCTAGGGGACTGATGACCTCACATGTTAAGTCCCATAGTGCTCAGAGCCATTAGAACCATTTGTTTTCTTATGCGCAGTAAGGGAACCACAAGCTAACGATCAAAAACGCTCCCACACCATATCACCACCTCCTCTGTGCATCTACACCTACATCCATACTCCGCAAGCCACCTGACGGTGTGTGGCGTAGGGTACTTGGAGTACCTCTATCGGTTCTCCCTTCTATTCCAGTCTCATATTGTTCGTGGATAGAAAGATTGTCGGTATGATTCCGTGTGGGCTCTAATCTCTCTGATTTTATCCTCATGGCCTCTTCGCGAGATATACGTAGGAGGGAGCAATATACTGCTTGACTCCTCGGTGAAGGTATGTTCTCGAAACTTCAACAAAAGCCCGTAACGAGGTACTGAGCGTCTCTCCTGCAGAGTCTTCCACTGGAGTTTATCTATCATCTCCGTAATACATTCGCGATAACTAAATGATCCTGTACCGAAGCACGCTGCTCTCCATTGGATCTTCTCTATCTCTTCTATCAACCCTCTCTGGTACGGATCCCTCACTGGTGAGCAATATTCAAGCAGTGGGCGAACTAGTGTACTGTAAATTACATCCTTTGTTTTCGGATTGCATTTCCTTAGGATTCTTCCAATCAATCTCAATCTGGCATCTACATTACTGACGATCAACTTTATATGATCATTCCGTTTTAAATCACTCCTAATGCCTACTCCCAGATAATCTATGGAATTAACTGCTTCCAGTTGCTGACCTGCTATACTAGAGCTAAATGATAAAGTACCTTTCTCTCTATGTATTCGCAGCACATTACACTTGTCTACATTGAGATTCAATTGCCATTCCCTGCACCACGCGTCAATTCGTTGCAGATCCTCCTGCATTTCAGTACAGTTTTCCATTGTTACAACCTCTCGATTTACTACAGAATCATCCGCAAAAAGCCTCAGTGAACTTCCGATGTTATCCACAAGGTCATTTACGTATATTGTGAATAGCAACGGTCCTACAACACTCCCGTGCAGCATACCTGAAATCACTCTTACTTCGGAAGACTTCTCTCCATTGAGAATGTCATGCTGCGTTCTGTTATCTAGGAACTCTTCAATCCAATCACACAACTGGTCTGATAGTCCATGTGTTCTTACTTTGTAAATTAAAGTGCTGTGGGGAACAGTATGAAACACCTTACGGAAGTCAAGAAACACGGCATCTACCTGGGAACCTGTGTCAATGGCCCTCTGAGTCTCGTGGGCGAATAGCGCGAGCTGGCTTTCACACGATCGTCTTTTTCGAAACACATGCTGATTCGTACAGAGTAGATTTCTAGTCCCCAAAAAAGTCATTATACTCGAACATAATACGTGTTCCAAAATTCTACAACTGCTCGACGTTAGAGATATAGGTCTATAGTTCTGCACATCTGTTCGACGTCCCTTCTTGATAACTGGGATGACCTGTGCCCTTCTCCAATCCTTTGGAGCGCTACGCTCTTCTAGAAACCTATGGTACACCGCTGGAAGAAGGGGGGCAAGTTCCTTCGCGTACTCTGTGTAAAATTGAACTGGTATCCCATCAGGTCCAGCGACCTTTCCTCTTTTGAGCGATTTTAATTGTTTCTCTATCCCTCTCTCGTATATTTCGATATCTACCATTTTGTCATCTGTGCGACAATCTAGAGAAGGAGCTACAGTGCAGTCTTCCTCTGTGAAACAGCTTTGGAAAAAGACATTTAGTATTTCGGCCTTTAGTCTGTCATCCTCTGTTTCAGTACCATTTTGGTCACAGAGTGTCTGGAAATTTTGTTTTGATCCACCTACCGCTTTGACATTAGACCAAAATTCCTTAGGATTTTCTGCCAAGTCATTACATAGAACTTTACTTTCAAATTCATTGAACGCCTCTCGCATAGCTATCCTCACACTACATTTCGCTTCGCGTAATTTTTGTTTGTGTGCAAGGCTTTTGCTATGTTTATGTTTGCTGTGAAGTTCCCTAGCCTTCGTAGCAGTTTTCTAACTCGGTTGTTGAACCACGGTGGCTCAATTCCATCTCTTGCGATCTTGGTTGGCACATACTCTTCTAATGCGTATTGCACGATGGTTTTGAACTTTCTCCACTGATCCTCATCACTATCTGTACTTGAGACAAAACTTTTGTGTTGAGCCGTCAAGTACTCTGAAATCTGCTTTTTGTCACTTTTGCTAAACAGAAAAATCTTCCTACCTTTTTAAATGTTTCTCATTACGGCTGAAATCACCGATGCAGTAACCGCTTTATGATCTCTGATTCCCTGTTCTGCATTAACTGTTTCAAACAGTTCTGGTCTGTTTGCCACCAGAAGGTCTAATACGTTATCGCCACAGTTGGTTCTCTGTTTAACTGCTCAAGGTAGTTTTCAGATAATGCACTTAAAAATTTCACTGGATTCTTTGTCCCTGCCATCCGTTATTAACGTTTGAGTCTCCCAGTCTATATCCGGCAAATTAAAATCTCCACCCAGAACTATAACATGGTCCCTAAATCTACTCGAAATATTTTCCAAAATTTCTTTCATGTGTTCTGCCACAACAGCAGCTGAGCTAGGGGGCACATAGAGACACCCAGTTACCATGTTTGCGCCTGCTTTAACCGTGACCTTCACCCAAATTTCGGATCTCCGTCAATTTCCTCGGTACTATTGCGTTTTTTATTTTTTTTTACTTCACCGTTGACAATACAAATGATGGCAGGTAACACTCTCCAGGCATCCGCCAAAACAAACCGTTTCATTGGATTGCCACAAGGTATGGCGTGATTCATCACTCAAGATCACCCGTTTACAGTCATCCACTGTCTATTGGCCTTATTCCTTACAACATCTCACGCGTCGCTTAGCATTCACTATAGAAATGTATGGGTTACGAGGAGCTGTTCGATCACCGTACGCCACTATTCTTAACTCCCTACCCACAGCCATTGTGATGGATAATTCTGGTAGCACTTTGTATCTCATGAGTGATTCCTTCCCCAGAATTTTCATGACCAACCCATTCTGTTCCAGCTTCCTTTTATACTGGTGTGTCCCGGTGACATTGAAATAAGTGTCCAAGGAATAGAAAAGCAACTGAAATCACATCAGAGGAAAGTCCACTGGACCTGACGGGATACCAATTCGATTCGACACACAGTACGCGAAAAACTTGTCCCCACCCAACCCCCCTTCTAACTGCCGTGTACCGCAAGTCTCTAGAGGAACGGAAGGTTCCAAATGATTGGAAATGAGCACAGGTAGTTCCAGTTTTCAAGAAGGGTCGTCGAGCAGATGCGCAAAACTGTAGGCCTATATCTCTGACATCGAGCTGTTGTAGAATTTTAGAACATGTTTTTTGCTCGCGTATCATGTCATTTCTGGAAACCCAGAATCTACTATGTAGGAATCAACATGGATTCCGGAAAAGCGATCGTGTGAGACACAACTCACTTTATTTGTTCATGAGACCCAGAAAATATTATATACAGGCCCCCAGGTGGATGCCATTTTCCTTGACTTCCGGAAGGCGTTCGATACAGTTCCGCACTGTCGCCTGATAAAGTAAGAGCCTACGGCATATTAGACCAGCTGTGTGGCTGGATTGAAAAGTTTTTATCAAACAGAACACAGAATGTTGTTACCAATGGAGAGATGTCTAGAGACTTTAATGTAACCTCTGGCGTGCCACAGGGGAGTGTTATGGGACCATTGCTTTTCGCATTATATATAAATGACCTAGTAGATAATGTCGGAAGATCCATGCGGCGTTTCGCGGATGATGCTGTAGTATACAGAGAGGTTGCAGCATTAGAAAATTGCAGCGAAATGCAGGACGATCTGCAGCGGATAGGCACTTGGCGGAGGGAGTGACAACTGACCCTTAACCCAGAAAAATGTAATGTATTGAGAATACATAGACAGAAGGATCCTTTATTGTATGATTATATGATAGCGGAAGAAACACTGGTAGCAGTTACTTCTGTAAAATATCTGGGAGTATGCGTACGGAACGAGTTGAAGTGGAATGATCATATAAAATTAATTGTTGGTAAGGCGGGTACCAGGTTGAGATTCATTGGGAGAGTCCTTATAAAATGTAGTCCATCACCACAGGAGGTGGCTTACAAAACACTCGTTTGACCTATACTTGAGTATTGTTGATCAGTGTGGGATCCGTACCAGTTCGGGTTGACAGAGGAGATAGCCGGCCGCGGTGGTCTAGCGGTTCTAGGCGCGCAGTCCGGAACCGCGCGACTGCTACGGTCGCAGGTTCGAATCCTGCCACGGGCATGGATGTGTGTGATGTCCTTAGGTTAGTTAGGTTTAAGTAGTTCTATGTGCTAGGGGACTGATGACCACAGTAGTTAAGTCCCATAGTGCTCAGAGCCATTTTTTGACAGAGGAGATAGTGAAGATCCAAAGAAGAGCTGCGCGTTTCGTCACAGGGTTATTTGGTAAGTGTGATAGCGTTACGGAGATGTTTAGCAAACTCAGGTGGCAGACTCTGCAAGAGAGGCGCTCTGCATCGCGGTGTAGCTTGCTGTCCAGGTTTCGAGAGGGTGCGTTTCTGGATGAGGTATCGAATGTATTGCTTCCTCCTACTTATACCTCCTGAGGAGATCACGAATGTAAAATTAGAGAGATTCCAACGCGCACGGAGGCTTTCCGGCAGTCGTTCTTCCCGCGAACCATACGCAACTGGAACAGGAAAGGGAGGTAATGACAGTGTCAGGTAAAGTGCCCTCCGCCACACACCGTTAGGTGGCTTGCGGAGTATAAATGTAGATGTCCCGCTGTCGTGGCATCTAATGGTCAACCTTTTTACAGATAGTGTACGCCTACACGTAGTGCCAAATGGTTTGCTTATATGGAAACTCGGCCAGCTTTGCTGTTTCCGTATTTAAAGCACAAGGTGCAACCAAGCTAACGTCTGGGGAATTCTACCGTTGTTGTAGAACTGCGAACTTTAGGATCGCTTTAGCGGCCGCCTTGATGCTCTGTTGTTGAATGTTTGTCACGTGGATTTAGGATGAATCGTCGGATGGAACGAACATCTGTTTAGAAACTAGAAACCTTCAATCTCAAGATTTGCTACTTGCCGATGAGCTCGTACACACGAAACGTCTGCGGCACTTGCAGATCTTACATTGTCTTAAGCCTGTCAAGGTAGCGCTGGGCTCTGTCTGGTTTAACATTTATGTCCCCGACTGTTTGAAAGACTTATGCAGTCTGGAACCGCGCAACCGCTACGGTCGCAGGTTCGAATCCTGCCTCGGGCATGGATGTGTGTAATGTCCTTAGGTTAGTTAGGTTTAAGTAGTTCTAAGTTCTAGGGGACTGATGACCTCAGATGTCAAGTCCCATAGTGCTCAGAGCCATTTGAGCCAATGATTTATGTTTAGCCTGGTACCTCCAGCACTCAAATACATAACAGTTTGAATAGATCGGTAGTAGAAATCATACCTAACGCAACAATACAATGAACCTGAACACACTCAGGATAAAACCATACCCCAAGTTATTAAAAGGATTCATATCAAAAGCTTCAATGCATTTTTAATTCTAAATTCATTGGATTCAAAAAGCCGGATATGGAGTAGCAGAACACGGAATTAAGTGAGACATTTTGTAAGAGTAATTTGGCAACATTGCTGTATGTAGTTGCAGTGAGCCGATTATGACCCAGCTGCCCATTTCTTTCCGTTAGAGCAATGCGGTTGTTTCAGGCAATGCCATTACGGGTGTGGAAAGCGCGAACTTAAAGAGACTGGAATAGTGAAAACGTCACTGATTTCAGAAATCTTATCACGAGGGTTAAGCTTTTGTGGTGACGTTTGACTCCCACAAATGTTTGAGTACAGCGTGGTGGCGTCCAATGGGCATGCCATGTCTCGAAACCGTGGCGAAGCAGTCCATGAATGAGTAGAGTCGTGTTCATCTTCTTCACCCGATGACATCTGTAGTAAGAGTCACACTGCCTTGAAGCAAACTAGGCCTGTGTTTCTGGAAGAATCCGAAACTCAAGAGATAAAATTGACAAATTATTAATCATATGAAAAAGTTATGAAAATATTCAAAGCTAAACAGTGTTCTCTGATAGCCATTGCTTTCTCCGCATCAGTGAAGAAGTGGCCAATAAACCCTCTTTATAACGCATGGCGCGCGTACTTTCTGCAACTGTTATTCGCTTCCACTCCTACTGTGCTGCTTGCAAACGGAGCAAGGGAGAAATAAATGCTGTATATCTCTGCACGAGCCTTAATCTCCGTTGCTTTCTTCCTATAGTCCTTACGCAGGATGAACACTGGAAGCGTAGAATTGTTCTGCAATCTGCCGCAAAAGGCAGTACTGTGAATTTCCTCAATAGTCCTCCGCGCACAAATTGTTTTCTACACCTTAAGTAGTCCTAGTTTAGGACCGTAACACTCCCGTACCTATCGAATTGACCGGTAACAAATCTACAATACTGGCCATTAAAATTGCTACACCACGAAGATGACGTGCTACAGACGCGAAATTTAACCGACAAGAAGAAGATGCTGTGATATGCAAATGATTAGCTTTTCAGAGCATTGACACAAGGATGGTGCCGGTGGCGACATCTACAACGTGCTGACATGAGGAAAGTTTCCAACCGATTTCTGATACACAAACAGCAGTTAACCGGCGTTGCCTGGTGAAACGTTGTTGTGATGCCTCGTGTAAGGAGGAGAAATGCTTACCATCACGTTTCCGACTTTGATAAAGGTCGGATTGTAGCATATCGCGATTGCGGTGTATCGTATGGCGACATTGCTGCTCGCATTGGTCGAGATCCAATGACTATTAGCAGAATACGGAATCGGTGGGTTCAAGAGGGTTATACGGAACGCCGTGATGGATAATAACGGCCTCGTATCACTAGCGGTCGAGATGACAGGCATCTTATCCGCATGGCTGTAACGGATAGTGCAGCCATGTGTAGATCCCTGAGTCAACAGATGGCGACGTTTTCAAGACAACAACCATCTTCACGAACAGTTCGACGATGTTTGCAGCAGCATGGACTGTCAGCTCGGATACCATGGCTGCGGTTCCCCTTGACGCTGCATCAGAGACAGGAGCGCATGCGATGGTGTACTCAACGACGAACCTGGATACACGAATGGCAAAACGTCATTTTTTCAGATGAATCCAGGTTCTGTTTACAGCATGATGTTGGTCGCATCCGTGAGTGGCGACATCGGGGTGAGCGCACATTAGAAGCGCGTATTTGTCATCGCCATACTGGCGTATCACCCGGCGTGATGGTATGGGGTGATATTGGTTACACGTTTCGGTCACCTCTTGTTCGCATTGACGGCACTCTGAACAGTGGACGTTACATTTCAGATGTGTTGCGACCTGTGGTTCTACCCCCGTTCTGTCCCTGCGAAATCCTACATTTCAGCAGGATAATGCGCGACCGCATGTTGCAGGTCCTGTACGGGCCTTTCTGGATACAGAAAATGTTTGACTGCTGCCCTGGCCAGCACATTCTCCAGATCTCTCACCAATTGAAAACGTCTGGTCAATGGTGGCCGAGCAACTGGCTCGTCACAATACGCCAGTCACTACTCTTGATGAACTGTGGTATCGTGTTGAAGCTGCATGGGCAGCAATACCTGTACACGCCATCCAAGCTCTGTTTGACTCAATGCCCAGGCGTATCAAGGCCGTTATTACGGCCATAAGTGATTGTTCTGGGTACTGATTTCTCAAGATCTATGCACCCAAATTGGGTGAAAATGTAATCACATGTCAGTTCAAGTATAATATATTTCTCCAATGAATACCCGTTCATTATCTGCATTTCTTCTGGATGTAGCAATTTTAATGGCCAGTAGTGTATTTATTTTTCTTCTGCTATGCGTTTTCTCCTTTCTCCGATAATATTCCGTTGCAATTTGACGTCATTCTGACCAGTGGTGTTCTTTCTACAGTGCTTTGAAAGTTTAAATTTAATTATAATCCCTCTGTATATTAGTGTAGGAGGTATATTTCAACTTGATTCGTCTACTTGTTCTTGAAAAATAAAGAGTTCTTAATAGTCGAATAGACAGACGATCAACAAATTAATCCTATATGCTTTCCGTCTGTACTGATTCAGCTGAAGGTCACGGCTATAACAGGGTCAAACCCGGTAATCGGATGTCTCTATAGGCCCCCTGGCTCAGCAGCTGTTGTGGCAGAGCACCTGAAGAAAAATTTGGAAAACACTTCGAGTGGATTTCCCGACCATGTTATAGTTCTGGGTGGAGATTTTAATTTGCCGGATATAGACTGGGAGACTCAAGCGTTAATAACGGATGGCAGGGACAAAGAATCCAGTGAAATTTTTAAGTGCATTATCTGAAAACTACCTTCACCAGTTAAACAGAGTACCGACATGTGGCGACAACATATTAGAAATTCGTACAATATGCATTAGAAGAGTATGTGCCAACCAAGGTCGCAAGAGATTGAACAGAGCCACCGTGGTTCAACAACCGAGTTACGAAACTGCTGCGGAAGCAAATGGAACTTCACAGCAAACATAAACATAGCAAAAGCCTTGCACACAAACAAAAATTACGCGAAGCGAAATGTAGTGTGAGGAGGGCTATGCGAGAGGTGTTCAATGAATTCGAAAGTAAAGTTCTATGTACTGACGTGGCAGAAAATCCTACGAAATTTTAGTCTAATGTCAAAGCGGTAGTTGGATCAAAACAAAATGGCCAGACACTCTGAGACCAAAATGGTACTGAAACAGAGGAAGACAGACTAAAGGCCGAAATACTAAATGTCTTTTTCCAAAGCTGTTTCACAGAGGAAGACTGCACTGTAGTTCCTTCTCTAGGTTGTCGCACAGATGACAAAATGGTAGATATCGAAATATACGAGAGAGGGATAGAGAAACAATTAAAATCGCTCAAAAGAGGAAAGGTCGCTGGACATGGTGGGATACCAGTTCAATTTTACACAGAGTACGCCAAGAAACTTGCCCCCCTTCTTGCAGCGGTGTACCGTAGGTTTCTAGAAGAGCGTAGCTCTCCAAAGGATTCGAAAAGGGCAAAGGTCATCCCCGATTTCAAGAACGGACGTCGAACAGATGTGCAGAGCAGTTGTAGAATTTTGGAACACGTATTATGTTCGAGTATAATGACTTTTTTGGAGACCAGAAATCTACTCTGTAGGAATCAGCATGGGTTTCGAAAAAGACGATCGTGTGAAAGCTAGCTCGCGCTATTCGTCCACGAGACTCAGAGGGCCATAGACACGGGTTCCTAGGTAGATGCCGTGTTTCTTGACTTCCGCAAGGCGTTCGATACTGTTCCCCACAGTAGTTTAATGAACAAAGTATGGACACATGGACTATCAGACCAATTGTGTGATTGGATTGAAGAGTTCCTAGATAACAGAACGCAGCATGTCATTCTTAACGGAAAGAAGTCTTCCGAAGTAAGAGTGATTTCAGGTATGCTGCACGGGCGTGTCGTAGGACCGTTGCTATTCACAATATACATAAATGACCTTGTGGATAACATCGGAAGTTCACTGAGGCTTTTTGCGGATGATGCTTGTTGTAACAATGGAAAACTGTACTGAAATGCAGGAGGATCTGCAACGAATTGACGCATGGTGCAGGGAATGGCAATTGAATCTCAATGTAGACAAGTGTAATGTGCTGCGAATACATAGAAAGAAAGGTCCTTTATCATTTAGCTCTAGTATAGCAGGTCAGCAACTGGAAGCAGTTAATTCCATAGATTACCTGGGAGTAGGCATTAGGAGTGATTTAAAACGGAATGATCATATAAAGTTGATCGTCAGTAATGTAGATGCCAGATTGAGATTGATTGGAAGAATCCTAAGGAAATGCAATCCGAAAACAAAGGATGTAATTTACAGTACACTAGTTCGCCCACTGCTTGAATATTGCTCACCAGTGAGGGATCCGTACCAGAGAGGGTTGATAGAAGAGATAGAGAAGATCCAACGGAGAGCAGCGCGCTTCGTTACAGGATCATTTAGTTATGGCGAATGTATTACGGAGATGGTAGATAAACTCCAGTGGAAGACTCTGCAGGAGAGACGCTCAGTAGCTCGTTACGAGCTTTTGTTGAAGCTTCAAGAACATACCTTCACCGAGGAGTCAAGCAATATATTGCTCTCTCCTACGTATATCTCGCGAAGAGACCATGAGGATAAAATTAGAGAGATTGGAGCCCACACAGAGGCATACCGACAATCTTTCTTTCCACGAACAACACGAGACTGGAATAGAAGGGAGAACCGATAGAGGTACTCTAACTACCCTCCGCCACACACCGTCAGATGGCTTGCGGAGTATGGATGTAGATGTAGATGTAGATATTGAAACCCTGCCGGCGGGGAGTTAGTGGGGCGTAGCGAGGGAGAGGGCGCTGAGGGGTGACGGCGTTTGGTGGTCACTTGTTTAAATTTGAATATCTCGAATACCGAGGCTTCTAGCGGAAATGTCTTCCAGTACAAAGTTAAACTACGTTAAATATCGTTCTAAGAAAGGTCCTATTAATTTCTTCTCTAGGACCGATAGTTTCGGCGTTGCAGGGATAGAAAAATATCGTAGGTCATATAAAATAGTATTTTAACGGTATATAGATAATGTTAATTGTTTAATGAAGTGCGTTGAGAACAAATATTAAACTTATATATCACATCGAAGTACAGTAGAACCGCATTAAGGGAGAAATTTTGTCATGGTAGTAAGACATGTTGGAGTGGAGGCTGACAATAGATGCGTGGGGGAAGGCAGATAGTTGGATTGCGGCCATGCATTTCCCTTTTTACTAGGTCTGAGAACTGAAGAGAAAGCCGGTAAATTCCCACTCTCTTTGCACGCTACGTCACAGAAAGCAATGACAGTGTTTTTCACAAAATTGTACCGATGATTCCACGGCTCACTTTATGACTGACTGGCAACGTAATGTGCAGAAATTCCCGGGGGGATGTTTATTTTCCACAAAGTCCGTTAACATAACACCAGATACAGATATGAGTTGCCAATACTATTAAAGCAATAGAAGTATATGGACAGGTTCTACATAAATCTCTGGACTCTGTTCTACACTGCTAGAGGGGAAATTGAGTCTTAGTGATCGTATACGGCAGTTGCAGTGTTCTTCTGGGAAAGGCGACTTCACCTCGGACTCTGCTCGCTTTTCAGTTTGCAGAGCCACTGTAACTCAGTAGCATTTCCTGTCCATTTCTCTCATGTAAGTTGACAGAATAACTTAACTGATCTCCTGTTTCCAGTCTGTTGAGTGAGCATGTGACTTTGATAGCAGATTGGTTTCATTCTAATTAGTTGATATCTAGTATGTGTGTATGGGTAATTATAAGCAACTGCGTGATGATGGTGGCGATATACGTATTGTGTGCTAGTTAATGAATAAATAATTACGTATTAATGTAAAAGGTAAGTCCTTGTACGAGTCCGAAATCAGAACACCATTAATCACCAGTACAGCACTCATGATCATCAGTTAATGGGTCTTAAATGATCAAACCTCTATTACATTCGGAATCAGTATTGCTATGGAGCTATACCTGCCACCTCATGGATAACTTTACTGGAGGCTGAGGGAAACTTGAGGTGGAGTGGGGGTGAGGGTACTGTATTTCTGTATTCCTAAATAACAGATATCACTGCTCTTCCGATTACATATCTCCAAGCTGATCTTGCATCCTTTCACACGCCGTACAGAATAAAAATGTTCTTCGTCTGTTTAATACTGCAAGAGGCTATAACCTGTGAAGTTCTCACCGAATTTTCAACACAGGTCCACTGCTTATTCCTTCATATGATCGACTTCAGTGCACAAAGCATGTTCTGGGAACTTTAATAAGCTCACCACTAAGACAGAGTTGTGGAGAGCCTCATCAATGCTGAAGTGCTATAGTTACATCCGTAACATTTGTGACGCAGCTCACTATGGTGTTGTTACGGCGACATCTTCTGTCAGACATTCAGTTCTCTTCTAGACCCCTCGCTGCTTTCTCTTAGTGAAACGTTACTGATGATCAGCATTCCAAAAGCCACTTCCCAGTCTGGCTCCAAATATATCCAAAAAGAAGCCGCCAACTCAGAGATACTCTCACGGAGTCGCCACACGGCGGTAACGGAACTCGGAACTCGAGACACTGAACAGTCCTTCCATTTTAAACCTGGCAAACTACGATCACAACCATAGGTGAAACATAATAGCCCAAAAAGACGCCTTCCTACAGACTATTAATCACCTATGTTAGTACAAGCTCACTAACAAAGCAAATACTGGTGAACCCATGGATTACAGTAAAACTAACTGGCAACGGCAGCTGAATGTACCCAACCAACCATCCGGCAACGCAGGGAAGCCGTATTACACATCAAACGCAAGCAAAACCCAACAATACTACACACAATGTGCGATCGATTTATGACCAAGTGGCCACTCATATGACAATCTTGACGGGTTACAAGTATAGACGCGGCATGCGGCCCAAGAGACATTACAGGTACCCAGCCCAGCAGTACCCCTCCTCGACTGGACTGCTTCCTTTATGAAGACCTAAGTTATGACAATCGTACCGAGGATTGCACCATACTCAAAAACTAACAAAAACATTACTCTCGCATGATCTGTCGCAGATAGGAAGGAAACCGCTACTACTCATACTACCCGTCCAGACTATTGCAGAGGTTTTCTTTCCGAGGCACTTCTTGGCACTTTTTTCCCTCTGCCCTCAGACGCACTACCCTTCATTCGCTTTTCGACACTTCTATCTGCTGGATGGTCCCGTATTAATAGGTAATCCTACTCAGACGTGCGGACATCACTGCCCCATATCCCGTGACCTCCTCGAACGAAACTAACAACACGGGGGTAACAGTAGAACTTTTGTGATGATCACCACGTCGGTGAGGGCTGGAGGGGCTACACCCTTTATATGAAACTGCAGAGATGGAATAAACTGGACATGGCACCTTAGTTAGCTATTTTCCTCCACGAGGACACGACGTCCCAGGTCAGCATAAGAGACATTACGCCGCTTGGTGGTACAGTTAGAGTCACTGTGTAATTCAGGACAGACATGTGACTTTGCGGGGTGTTGATTGGAAAATATTCGCAAAAACCTCACAAAGCTCCCGGACACAAGGGTGAAAGATGGACGAGAATTCCAGGAAACCAAAAAAGCTTCTTGGAGAGAGCACTTAGAAACAATAAAATATTTATAATTTTTTTATTGCATGGTTGGAGATAAAACAGTGTGATATTAAAAATTATCACTTAATGATACAGTAAACGACTGTGGCATCTGCCAGCTGTTCTCCGAAAAAAAAAAAAAAAAAAGTTCAAATGGCTCTGAGCACTATAGGACTTAACATCTGAGGTCATCAATCCCTTACAACTTAGAACTACTTAAACCTAAAGACATCACACACATCCATGCCCGAGGCAGGATTCGAACCTGCGACTGTAGCGGTCGCGCGGTTCCAGACTGAAGCGCCTAGAACCGCTCGGCCACACCGGCCGGCTGTTCTCTGCGCCGCCGACTTCAGCTATATGGTTCCGTGATCTGATGATGGCCAGCACAAAGGCCGAAACCGATTATCATTCTTAAATAAATGCCTATTTGCGATCTCGACTATTTCATTAAGTAAAAAAACGTTTCACCTCCTCTACATAAGTATGAGAGGCCTTCAGCTGAAGGTTTGGCATGTGCCCTCAGCGACATTCAGCAGCCCTACTGCCTCCGGTCACCACTTTGCTAAGACTGCTGCCAATACAAGCCTGGATCTGACGTCACGTCACCGCTCTGCTCTACGTTGGTTCAAGATACAGTATTGCCTGACTCTCGCAACTCTGCTCCCGCTCATGGCGGAAGTTAGTACAGCGTTTTACGGTAACAGATAAATTATTCACAGGAAATCCTAACAGCGCTTTTCAATTAAACATGAGACATAGCTTAAGTTCCTGGCTAGTGGAAGGAAGCCATTATGGAAGGGACGGAAATGCTCCACTAGCTACAGAAGCGTCTCCCTTACGAATTTTCAGAAAGACCGTGGAGTTACTGGTGAAGCATCCATGACGGTATGGATACTGAAGACTAGGAAAATACTTACCCCTCATTTAACGAAGTTTTCCCTCTTTATTAACATAGCCTAAGTAGGCCTCTAGAATTTTTCGTCATTTTAACTTGACGCAAATAGCCTATTTCGAATTTACCATCGTTTTATATAGGAAATATGACCTATATTCGCCATCTATGATTTTTACACAGCAAAAGTGTTTTTTTCCCCGACTTTATACTTTCATAAATCTGTCAGTGTCGTACAGGGTGCACAAAGAATGTGAAATCAGGCAGCATTCAGGTTTGCTGCAAACTTGCCCCAAATACCTATTTAGAAAATGGCTCTGAGCACTAAGGGACTTAACATCTAAGGTCATCAGTCTCCCAGAACTTCGAACTACTTAAACCTAACTAACCTAAGGAAATCACACACATCCATGCCCGAGGCAGGATTCGAACCTGCGACCGAAGCGCCTAGAAGCTCTCGGCCACAACGGCGGGCCAACTATTTAGAATGTGTGGAGAGTAGCACTCAACGTCGAAATAAAACTTGTTAATGTACGAAGTGAAGTAATAACGCAGCACTAAAACGGAAATAAACCATTCGAAAAGTTATCGAATTAATAATGCGTGATAAAAATAGTGTAAAGTGTTTATCGAAAATTCCTAAAAAGTCTTGTCATTTCTGAAACACATGTTGTGTAAGTTGATGAATGTTGCTGGACACAGGCCAATAAGAAAGTATACGCCTTCCTGTCGCATCCGAGACATGCTGTATTGGTAACAGATTTGAGGATCAGGTAGTCTAGTCAGAGATACGTTTATTCCTCTAGGTTTTTGTGGTGGGAACTGCTGTGTGGGGTCTTCCATTATCCGGCTGGAATATGCTATTTGGACCCCGGTCTTAAGAGGTATGAAAATAGGGTTCGTCAATCTCTCTACTGCAGGCGGCCATTCTGCCAAAATTCAACAATTACCAAATTATCCTTGTTGTCATATGCAATAGCTGCATACACCTTGAATCCAAGAGCTGAAGGTACGATTTCTATATTCGCTGCACCTAGTGACCTTCCACCAGGTCCTCTACGAACACACTGGTGTCGATTGGCAGCCACAAGCAGAAGCGAGACTCCTTGCTGAATACCATGGAGTCCCACTCAAAGTCCTAGCGACTCTGGCTCTACGCAGTGCAAGTCCCTGTAGTCTGCGATGTGATGTCAGTGGTACACAACGTATGCCAACTGGAGGTCTGACAGCAGCTTCCAGTAATTTGGTCCCGTTGGTTCGTGCCGATCCTCTGCCTTTAACTTCTGCCGGGATTTCGTTTATTGCCATACTTCAGTTCGCCAGAGTCCATCAAACAATCCTACGATCTCAACGTGTTGTTGTTCTTCTGGAAGAACCTGCGCCTATTACGCTTGCCACATTATTGTCCTGATCTCATCTCGTCACCAGCTGCTTTACAGCCATCTGTTTGTGTGTTCTATCGGCATGATGTTCCCACGTCCTTCATGCTAATAATTAGACCTTTCTGAAGTTCGAAAAATGTTCGTATTCCGCACATTCACATCGTCTGGCAGTGCTGTTCTGCGACCTCCTGCTGACACTTCCAGAAACGTCAGCCGTAACTTCAGTCTCGTTATGTAAAAACGACTTTTCCTATAGTAAAAATTGCCTCGCAGACCGATAATCTTTGAACTACGTATCTTAAGGGCATCGAATTGCTGGAGGATGAAACAAGTAGCGCGTGGTTATTGATTTATGGTGTATTTTAAAATGTACTTTCCATGTGGAACGGAAAATAAACTCGTTAGCTGGAAACAAATTACAGCACCAAGTGCTATTTTATTTTTTCATCACCATGACCGATTCCAGCCACCAAAGCCATTTTGAAGTGTTCATCTCAATAAAAATACACAATAATGTGAAAAAATGAAGTACAGATAAAGTAAGTTACATAAAACGAGAAGTTTACAACAAACACCATCAAAACAAGACAACATGGTAAAATGAATAACGTACTACAACAGCTAGTCCTAATTTTAAGAAGGTTATATGGACAATATCAATAAGAAGTTACAGCAACGAATTCTCTTATGAGAGAAATATAGTTAATTCTCAGTATCACGGAGTCGATTCAGTGACTGCACTATTTCCGCTACTGAAATCAGTGCCATGAGGTACTGACATTTACCGATTTTTCGCTTAGCAGTTATTCACCTTTTTGATCTTAGCGCAAACTGGGTAAAGTCGCCTTTTTGTCTTTTACACAGCAACATCAAGCAAAATGTAGTCAATCATGACTGTACGCCATTCAAGTACGACGACTGCAGATTATTCCGGCATGCACAGTTCATCCACGCAACACCGGCTTTATTTTCACTGCTAAAATTATCGTTGGAGGTACATAACTGTACCTCCGTTCACATTACAATTCGGCTGCGGCTGAATCTAGAAGGAATAGGGATTCAGCCAAAAATGTTTTAATGCATAAGTTCTTCGATCGTAAAATGTAGCTCGACGACGGGGCCTCATATGTAGTTAAATAATGTGCTGGTAGGGGGGCAGAGAGCGGCCGCCTGGCGCATGGAGCGTGGCAGCCGTCGGACTCACAATGGACTTTCCTGAATGGCCTGCGACCCCTCCCCACGTCACGCGGTGAACCATGGTCTGTACAACGTCCAAAAGGGAAGATTTCATTGGTTCTGCATCGAAGACGAAAGTGAGCCATTTTGTTCGTAGAAATATCGTCCTGGAGCTGTAAACTGTTAAAGAGAGAGAGAGAGAGAGAGAGAGAGAGAGAGAGAGAGAGATGGAATGAAGTATAGTAGCCTGTGACCTTGTGCCTGCCAGGTTAACTCACCTTGTGAGCACACTACATCTGCCTCCTAGATGCTACGGAATTCCTACAGCATCCAGGACGAAGTATCTATAGTTGAGCTTCTCTTCATTTGGCAGCCTGTCACTGATTGTCATAGACGCCATTCTCGATATGCTCGTACTGCTACAGTTCTGTACCCCAGAAATCAGAACGGGTGGCATTTATTTCTTTGCGTCGCTCAACTTTGGAAACGTGTATCGCAATACATGCAGGGCTCTCGGGTGCATGAATGCGTGACCAGTTCCTTCAGTATGTCCGCCTGCTTAGCTGCGTGGTAACGTGTTTGCCTACTATACAGCGGGTACGGGTTCGATTACTTGGCGGGCTAGACAGTCCGCGGACTGGTTGCTGTGTTGTCCTCATCATCACCGACCCCCTAATTGCCCAATGTGGTGTCACCTGAAATAAGATGTGCACCTGGCAGGCGATCTTCCCCGGATGGTGCTTCCCGCCCAACACTCGATCCTTTCATTTTTTTTTCCTATGATATCTGCCACATTTAGAGCAAAGCTAGACAGCAAGTGATACACGTAGCACAATATGCACAAAAATTTACTTTGTTGTTATAAGAGCTATGGCTCAATGTTTGAACGCAGGTACATCGAAGACATCACGAAACATTGCCTGATTCATATATCAACAAGTTTTGGATTTATATAACCAAGATTTTAAAAAATCTCGCTCATTTAGTCGTAAACTAGAAACACTGCTTTAAAACAGAACAGAGAATAAAGCAAAACTCTAACATACTAAAATGAAATGTCGGGATTATTGAAATATTAGGGAATATCATTCTTGTATTAGTAAATACCAGTATAATGACAGATCACTCGCACTGATCGAACAGGAGAATAGCTGCGTCTGCTGTTTATTGAATACAGAATTCAACCTGAGTCCGATAGCCCTGGGCTCGTTCTGTAGTTCAGAATTTTCACGCATGTTGCGGAAATACGTTGCTGTAAACGGTTTCCAACATTACTTAGGAATAGATGGTAGAGCACTTGCCCGCTAAACGGAAAGGTCCCGAGTTCGAGTCTCGGTCCGGCACACAGTTTTAATCTGCCAGGAAGTTTCATCACCTAGAAATAATGCTAATTCAGAGCCTTTTTCTCCAAAAACGGTCACATCGAGTTAATTCCGTTACTTGGTGGAATTTTATTCAAAAGCGTTGCTTGGATAATGAATGTGGTATAAACATCAACAAAAATTCTATTTTTTATAACAAGATTGTTGGAGTGGCCCTTTCCTACTACGGCTGCAGTAACAAAACGTATTCTTGGTGTTGCAGTATTGGTGTTAGTTTTCCAAATGTGTTTCGTGTTTTGTGTGAAAGTCAGTTCTTATGGGTATTCTGAAAAATACTGTTTTTGGTTTCACATACATTAACGAAGTTTTAAAGCAAAAAAAAATTCCAGCTTCACAAAAAAATTCATACATAGAAAACAAAATCAGGAACGGAAACCGTTCCAAATTAAAGCTCGAATGTAATTGACAACTCCTAATTTACATACAAGAAATAACTGAGCGACATCCCAAAAGTAATGATCAAAATACCATCATGCAATCCCTTTCCACTCACTCTCCAAAGAACCACTATCCGAAATCCATATGTACACAAACTTCACCCAGCCTCTCCTTTCACCTAATTCGCCCCCTAACTGGTGTTCTAACCACCTCAAATGTTCTCAAATCTCTTAGCGTTTCCATGAATACACTCACCTACAATCGTAACATGAAGTCAACATAGCTCTAATGAACACACTGTTTCCACCCCATATCCTTACACTACCAGTTTATATAAAAAATAAAAAAATCCACTTTCGCTTACACAGACACACACACACACACACACACACACACACACACACACACACACACACACACACACACACTTACATACTCACTATAAGAAATGAAAGTAGCGAATAAAGGGCAAGCAACTTCACTTCAATGGAACAACAGCCACCAAGTAAAAAAACAGTTCTGTTATCGAAACTTCTAACGTTTTCGTATAAACATCTAAAATTGTCAAACCATCACTGAAGTGTTCACATCACATATTACACAAAAAATTACAAAATTTGTTGTGACAAAGTAAGAAAACAAGTAATAGACCTTTTTCCAATCCGTGGAGTTGTGATACAGCAACCAGTAGTAACAATATGAAAGAATAAACAGTCTCGGTTGGAAAACCGACTTTTTATTTCATTTATCCTCAAACGACTCGTTTCACCTTAAACAACGCATCTTCAGATTAGCCTACGAGAAAAGCTACCCGTATACTTCTTGTACTCTTCTACGGCCAGTACTACACTATGTGATCAAAAGTATCCCGGCACCTGGCCGAAACTGACTTACAAGTTCGTGGCGCCATCCATCGGTAATGCTGTAATTCAATATGGTGTTGCACCCCCCCACCCCACCCCCCCGTCCGTTAGCCTTTATGATAGCTTCCACCCTTTCAGGCATATGTTCAATCAGGTGCTCGAAAATTTCTTGGGGAATAGCAGCCCATTCGTCACGGAGTGCTGTACTGAGGAGTGGTATCGATGTCGGTAGGTGAGGCCTGACACGAAGTCGGCGTTCCAAAACATAGCAAAGGTGTTCTATA
Organism: Schistocerca serialis cubense; assembly: GCF_023864345.2. Taxonomy (NCBI): domain Eukaryota; kingdom Metazoa; phylum Arthropoda; class Insecta; order Orthoptera; family Acrididae; genus Schistocerca; species Schistocerca serialis. Next base: position 156,870,757 of record NC_064640.1, read on the forward strand.
GGATTCAGGTCAGGACTCTGTGCAGGCCAGTCCATTACAGGAATGTTATTGTCGTACAGCCTCTCCGCCACAGGCCGTGCATTATAAACAGGTGCTCGATCGTGTTGAAAGATGCAATCGCCATACCTGAATTGCTCTTATGATTTTTCAACACTATTAAGGTAAATACATTGTTTGTTCTCTATTAAAATCTTTCATTTGCTAACTATGCCTATCAGTAGTTAGTGCCTTCCGTAGTTTGAATCTTTTATTTAGCTGGCAGTAGTAGCGCTCTCTGTATTGCAGTAGTTCGAGTAACGAAAATTTTTGTGAGGTAAGTGATTTGTGAAAGGTATAGGTTAATGTTAGTCAGGGCCATTCTTTTGTAGGGATTATTGAAAGTCAGACTGCGTTGCGCTAAAAAAATATTGTGTGTCAGTTTAAACACAGTCATGTATAATTGTTCTAAGGGGACGTTTCAAAGTTCCATGCGGCTTTTCGCAGATGATGCTGTAGTATACAGAGAAGTTGCAGCATTAGAAAATTGTAGTGAAATGCAGGAAGATCTGCAGTGGATAGGCACTTGGTGCAGGGAGTGGCAACTGACCCTTAACATAGACAAATGTAAAGTATTGCGAATACATAGAAAGAAGGATCTTTTATTGTATGATTATATGAGAGCGGAACAAACACTGGTAGCAGTTACTTCTGTAAAATATCTGGGAGTATGCGTGCGGAACGATTTGAAGTGGAATGATCATATAAAATTAATTGTTGGTAAGGCGGGTACCAGGTTGAGATTCATTGGGAGAGTCCTTAGAAAATGTAGTCCATCAACAAAGGAGGTGGCTTACAAAACACTCGTTCGACCTATACTTGAGTATTGCTCATCAGTGTGGGATCAGTACCAGATCGGGTTGACGGAGGAGATAGAGAAGATCCAAAGAAGAACGGCGCGTTTCGTCACAGGGTTATTTGGTAACCCTGATAGTGTTACGAAGATGTTTAACAAACTCAAGTGGCAGACTCTGCAAGAGAGGTGCTCTGCATCGCGGTGTAGCTTGCTCGCCAGGTTTCGAGAGGGTGCGTTTCTGGATGAGGTATCGAATATATTGCTTCCCCCTACTTATACCTCCCGAGGAGATCACGAATGTAAAATTAGAGAGATTAGAGCGCGCACGGAGGCTTTCAGACAGTCGTTCTTCCCGCGAACCATACGTCACTGGAACAGGAAAGGGAGGTAATGACAGTGGCTCGTGAAGTGCCCTCCGCCACACACCGTTGGGTGGCTTGCGGAGTGTAAATGTAGATGTAGATGTAGATGTAGAACCGCATGGCCACCGCGGCCGGCCCGACCCGTAGACATACCATTTCTGGACAACACCCCAGACGCCATTTTTCAGCAAGACAATACACGACTACATGCTGCTTATTGGTGTCACAGGCTGTCAGCCTTTTGCCCTGGCCCGACACATCACCGGACTTATCGCCAATCGAAAATGTGTAACGTATGGGGAAAGATGCGTGCAGCGCTGTGATCCAGTGCCAACCACTACAGATGAACTTTGGAACCCATGGTACACAAAACGGGTCAGATCGTTGTTGCAGAAGCAACGAAAAAAGCAAGCATGACAAATTTGAAAGAACGAAAAATCCCTAGGACTGGCAAAATTGCGCAGAAGTTCGAAATATAGTGTGTACATCAATGCGAGACGCTTTTAACAATTTCCACAACGAAACTCTGTCTCGGAATTTGCCAGAAAACCCAAAGAGATTCTGGTCATACATAAAGCACACCAGTGGCAGGACGCAGTTAATACCTTAACTGTGCGATAACAATGGTGAAGTCGCTGGTGACAGTACCACTAAAGGAGAGTTATTAAACACGGTTTTCCGAAACTCCTTCACCAAAGAAGACGAAGTAAATATCCCTGAAATCCAATCAAGAATAACTGCCGGGATAAACATAGAAGTAGATGTCCTCGGTGTAGCAAAGCAGCTTAAATCAATTAATAAAGGCAAGGCCTCCGGTCCAGTTTGTATACCAGTCAGGTTCCTCTCAGAGTATGCTGATACAGTAGGTCCATATTTAGCAATTATATACAACCGCTCGCTCACAGAAAGTTCTGTATCTAAAGACTGGAAAATTGCTCAAGTCACACCAATACCCAAAAATGGAAATAGGAGTAACCTGCTGAATTACAGGCCCAAATCACTAACGTCGATTCGCAGTAGGCTTTTGGAACGTATACTGTGTTCGAACTTTATGAATTACTTCGAAGAAAACGATTTATTGACCACGGATTCAAAAAACATCGTTCTTGTGAAACACAGCTAGCTCTTTATATTCATGAAGTAATGAGTGCTATCGACAGGAGATGTCAAATTAATTCCATATTTTTAGATTTCCAGAAGGCGACATCATTCCTCACAAACGTCGTTTAATCAAACTGCGTACCTAAGGAATATCGCCTCAGTTGTGCGACTGGATTCATGATTTCCGATCAGAAAGATCACAGCTCGTAGTACTAGACGGATAGTCATCGAGTAAAACAGAAGTAATATCCGGCGATCCCCAGGGAAGTGTTATAGCCCCTCTTTATTAACGACATAGGAGACGATCTGAGTAGCCCTATTAGATTATTTGCAGATGATGCTGTCATTTATCGTCTTGTAAAGTCATCAGATGACCAAAATGATATGCAAAATGATTTAGATAAGATGTCTCCGAGGTGCAAAAAGTGGCAATTAACCTTGAATATAGAAAAGTGTTAAGATATTCACATGAGTACTAAAAGTATTTCGATTACGCCATAAATCACACAGATCTGAAGGCTGTAAATACAACTAAATACTTAAGGATTACAGTTACAAATAACCTAAATTGGAAGCATCACACAGATAATGTTGTGGGACGAGCAAACCAAAGACTGTGATTCATTCTCAGGACACTTAGAAGGGGCAACAGGTCTACACCACGCTTGTACGCTCTATTCTGAAGTATTGCTGTGCGGTGTGGGATCCGTATCAGGTGGGACTGACGGATGACGTCGAAAAAGTTCAAAGAAGGGTGGCTCGGTTTGTACTATCGCGAAATATGGGGTATTGGGCCACAGACAAGATACGTTAAAACAAAGGCTATTTTCGGTACGACGGGATCTCCTCATGACATTTCAGTCACCAGTTTTCTCCTCCGATTGCGAAAATATTCTATTGGTACTCGTCTACATAGTGGTAAATGATCATCACGACAAAATACGAGAAACCAGCGCTCGCACAGAAAAATTTAAGTGCTCGTTTTTCCCGCGCGCCGTTCGAGAGTGGAACGGTAGAGAGACAGCTTGAAAGTGGTTCATTGAACCCTCTGCCAGGCACTTTATTGTGAATAGCAGAGTAATCTCGTAGATGTAGATGCAGGTGAATGCAGCTCATGGATGGCTATACCATAGAACGTCACTCGCGCCTCATACACGTCCATGCCATCACTGGAAACTAGAAATCTACTCTGTAGGAATCAAAATGGGTTTCGAAAAAGACGATCGCGTGAAACCCAGCTCGCGCTATTCGCCCACGAGACTCAGAGGGCCATAGACACGGGTTCCCAGGTAGATGCCTTGTTTCTTGACTCCCGCAAGGCGTTCGATACAGTTCCCCACAGTCGTTTAATGGACAGAGTAAGAGCATATGGACTATCAGACCAATTGTGTGATTGGATTGAAGAGTTCCTAGATAACACAACGCAGCATGTCATTCTCAATGGAGAGAAATCTTCCGAAGTAAGAGTGATTTCAGGTGTGCCGCAGGGGAGTATTGTAGGACCGTAGCTATTCACAATATACATAAATGACCTTGTGGATGACATCGGAAGTTCACTGAGGCTTTTTGCGGATGATGCTGTGGTATATCGAGAGGTTGTAACAATGGAAAATTGTACTGAAATGCAGGAGGATCTGCAGCGAATTGACGCATGGTGCAGGGAATGGCAATTGAATCTCAATGTAGACAAGTGTAATGAGCTGCGAATACATAGAAAGAAAGATCCCATATCATTTGTTACGGAGATGATAGATAAACTCCAGTGAGAGACTCTGCAGGAGAGAAGCTCAGTAGCTCGGTACGGGCTTTTTGTTGAAGTTTCGAGAACATACCTTCACCGAGGAGTCAAGCAGTATATTGCTCCCTCCTACGTATATCTCGCGAAGAGATCATGAGGATAAAATCAGATTAGAGCCCACACAGAGGCATACCGACGATTTTTCTTTCCACGAACAATACGAGACTGGAATAGAAGGGAGAACCGATAGAGCTACTGAAGGTACACTCCGTCACACACCGTCAGGTGGCTTGCGGAGTATGGATGTAGATGTATGGGACAAGTTATCAGGGCCCATGGCAGACCCTGTGCCTACTAGGCGCCAGGACACATGCTTAAGCGAGGTGACTAAATTTCTAATTATTTTTGGAGAACATACTAATGTACATGTCCTGTGAATAAGAACGTCCTATCTCTAGTTTTTCAAGGTGTTCTATTTTCTGTGAACATGAGTGTACTTTTAGTGTCTGCTCTTTACCCAGCACTTACGTTAATGATGCTTCTGTGGATAGATGCCCATAATGTTCCTCAAATCTTCATTATTTATTCCTGCATTTTTCCTAGACATCAATATACGCGTTCTTTCCCAAAGTAAGGCACTGCGCTGTATTAGGAAGTAGCCAGATCGAAACGCGTCACTGACTGGACTGATTCTGGAATTCTGTCGATTCCCAAATTTTACATCTGCAGTTACTGTATTCTCCGCAAGCCACTGTATAATGTATAACAGAGGGAACTTCATTTCAATATTAGCGATTTTCTGTTCTATGCTATTCGCGTACTGAGCGAGCGAAAAATGGCAAGTTATATATGTTTCTGTAAGCGCCCTGATCTCCCATATAGGATTCTAATACTCTCTGCGCGAGATACATGAAGGTAATAAATATAAAAAGAAATATAAGAGTTTAATTTCCCGTCGACGATTACAGACAGGTCACAAGTCCTGATTGGAGAGGGATATCGCCTGTGTACTTTTAAAGGATATGTCTCCACTTTTGTCTTAAACGAATTAGAGCAATCATGGAAAACCTGTATATGGATAGTTAGACTGAAATTCGGGCTGTCGCCCCCAAAAATGCGACACATGTTTGTTGACCGCTCTATCACCTCACTTAGTGACATGCACTATGTGGTCAAAAGTAGCCGGACGCCTATGAATAGACATTAATATGGGGCGTATCGACAGTTCCCCTTTGCTACGGTTTGAACCGTGTTGGGCACAATTTCAACGAAATGTGTGAATTTTTGTGGAGGAATGGCAGCCCATTCTTCCACAAGAGCCGCAAACAGAAAAGGTTGTGATGTTGGACGCTGTGGTCTGCAACGAAGTAGACGTTCTCACTCATCTCAAAGACGTTCCATTGGATTCAGGTCGGGACTCTGGACAGGACAATCCATTTTAGAAATGTTGTTCTCCACAAACCATTGCCTCACAGATGCTGTTTTATGATAAGGTGCATTGTCATACTAACACAGTCATCGTCGAAACTGTTCCTATACTGTACGCAGTACACAGTACTGTAAAATGTGTTCGTATCCTTTCGGCTTTTAGCTTTTTTTCGCGTAATATGTGACCACACCCTAACTACGAGAAACACACTCGTAACCCAGATCGCAACATCACCAACACCGTACTTCATTGTTGGCGCTACACATGACGGTTGTTAATGTTCTACTGGCATTCGCCAAATCCATACCAGTCCATCGACCTCCACAGTGTATAGCGTGATTCATCTTTCCAAACCACTCGTTTCTGGTGATCCATGGTCCATAGGCCTTCCTTCTTACATCACATGAAAGATCACTTAGCGTTACCGACAGAAATGTTTTGCTTATGAGCACAGCCATTGTGCTAGCTGGACGTGGGAGCTCTTGAGGACTCACGAGTAATTTCTTCCGCTGATTTCATGCGATCTTTTACAACTGCCCTCTGCAATGCTGAACGGTACCTGACAATCAGTGTATGAGGTTGCCTCGTCTTGGTTTAACTGAGGGTGTTCCTTCGCACCTCCACTTCACCATCACATCACCAACAGTCGACTTCGGCAGCTTTAGAAGAGTTGAAATGCGGCAAGTGGATTGGTCTACCAGGTGACATCCAACGACTAGTCCACTTTAGAAGTCACTGACCTCTCCTGAAGGACCCATTCTGTTGTTGCTGCTTCTCTGCTGTCAGCATAATACACTACTGGCCATTAAAATTGCTACACCACGAAGATGACGTGCTACAGACGCGAAAATTTAACCGACTGGAAGAAGATGCTGTGATATGCAAATGATTAGCTTTTCAGAGCATTTGTACAAGGTTGGCACCGGTGGCGACACCTGAAACGTGCTGACATGAGGAAAGTTTCCAACCGATTTCTCATACACAAACAGCAGCTGACCGGCGTTGCCTGGTGAAACGTTGTTGTGATGCCTCGTGTAAGGAGGAGAAATGCGTACCATCACGTTCCCAACTTCGATAAAGGTCGGATTGTAGCCTATCGCGATTGCGGTTTACCGTATCGCGACATTGCTGCTCGCGTTGGTCGAGATCCAATGACTGTTAGCAGAATATGGGATCGGTGGGTTCTGGAGGGTAATACGGAACGCCGTGATGGATCATAACGGCCTCGTATCACCAGCAGTCGAGATGACAGGCATCTTATCCGCATGGCTATAACGGATCGTGCAGCCACGTCTAGATCCCTGAGTCAACAGATGGGGACGTTTGCAAGACAACAACTATCTGCACGAACAGTTCGACGACGTTTGCAGCAGCATGGACTATCAGCTCGGAGACCACGGCTGTTGTTATCCTTGACGCTGCATCAGAGACAGGAGCGCCTGAGATGGTGTACTCAACGACGAACCTGGGTGCACGAATGGCAAAACGTCATTCTTTCAGATGAATCCAGGTTCTGTTTACAGCATGATGATGGTCGCATCCGTGTTGAGCGACATCGTGGTGCACACACATTGGAACCGTGTATTCGTCATCGCCATACTGGCGTATCACTTGGCGTGATAGGATGGGGTGCCATTAGTTACGCGTCTCGGTCACCTCTTGTTCGCATTGACGGCACTTTGAGCAGTGGACGCTACATTTCAGATGTGTTACGACCCGTGGCTCTACCCTTCATTCGATCCCTGCAAAACCCTTCATTTTAGCAGGATAATGCACGACCGCATGTTGCAGGTCCTGTACAGGTCTTTCTGGATACAGAAAATGTTCGACTGCTGCCCTGGGCAGCACATTCTTCAGATCTCTCACCAGTTGAACACGTCTGATTAGAGGTGGCCGAGCAACTGGCTCGTCACAGTACGCCAGTCACTAATCTTGATGAACTATGGTATCGTGTTGAAGCTGCGTGGGCAGCTGTACCTGTACATGCCATCCAAGCTCTGTTTGACTCAATGCCCAGGCGTATCAAGGCCGTTATTACGGCCAGAGGTGGTTGTTCTGGGTACTGATTTCTCAGGATCTATGCACCCAAATTGCGTGAAAATGTAATCACATGTCAGTTCTAGTATAATATGTTTGTCCCATGAATACCCATTTATCATCTGCATTTCTTCTTTGTGTAGCAATTTTAATGGCCAGTAGTGTACTTCCTGCCTCCATCTGTAGTAGTGGAAATCAGTATATAGGGACGGTTCCACGAAAGTAGCAGTGCAATGTCTGAAGCATAAATGTATCGAATTTACTGTCAAAATAGTAGATACATTTAAGATATAAACAATCATGACGCAGTCACGAAGTGTCTTTCATGACACGAGTAACAAAACAAGGTGTTTGCATTTCCTGGATGGAAACAGGTATGAAGGTACTCACTGTCTTACTGTGTTATTGCATTGTTAGTAATCTGTCCAGCCTCCGTTCTTCCTAATTACCCCAAAAATTCTCTTCGGCGTTGATTTTGTTAGGGTTTGTAATTCTTGCAGCGAAATTGTCGCTCACACATCTCGTAACGGTCTTTCCAGCTCACGTAGGTCTCATATTGCCTTTTATTAGAATAAACACTCCTTACAAGTATTCCACAAAAGTTTGCCACGGGTTTCAAATCAGACTACGTGCAGACCAAGGCAAGACATCGATATCTTTCTCCCTAAAACTTATTTTTGGTTCTAGCGACTACACACAGGTGCATTACCTTGTTGAAACATTAGACTTTCGTCCCCTAGGTCCTCGTACATTCTAACCAATTCTGTTTATAGCATCTCAGTGTACATAGAGTTCATTCTAGTGCTAAGCAAAGCAATGTGAGACTTGCCTTAAGCACAGAAGGCTGCCCAAATCACAACACATCCACCACCAAAATTTCTCCTCGTTCTTACTTGCCGATCTGTTTTCAGATCATGTCAACTATACTGAAAGTCGTCCTGCCCATCTAACTTAAACGTCTTGTTATCACTGTACATCACTTTTCCCCTATCGAAGTCCATGACATGCTTTTCAGCAAACCTCAGTCTAGCCTGTTTATGTTTGGGTGTCAATGCGGGTTTCTGCAGTCGTTTAACATGTGACACAATTTGTCGTATACGCCTGGCAACTGTGAATCACAGGCGAGCTGAGAAGAATAAATGTTTGTGACCCTTGATTTGCTCAAAAGTAACCCTTTCTATGCCTCGGATAATTTTCTGGTTTTCCCATATTTGCCGTTCTGTCCACGTCATGAACCAAATCTGACGAAATGATCAATCACTTTAATTGAACAGGTTGACGATTAGAGAGTCGCATTTCCTTGTACACACGGATGTTTGATTTTTCGATAACTATTTTAATCGTGGCTTTATCACAGTCGTGGTTTATCTACACAATGTTCACTATCACTAATGGTATCTGCTTCCTGTGTGCAGTAAATGCACGTATTCACACACCAACACCTCACAGAGCCGACCGCCTTTATACCATGTTCCACTCGCTATCAGCTGAATCGTTGACATTTTGCTATATGCTGTACTACTGTCAGCAAATGTGATACCATTTGATTGCATTTGTACGGCAACTGGATTTCGTAATATTGCATATACATTATGCACAACTATTCCAATCGACGATGTTAATTTTGGTACAAATATCCACGCCTTTATAATGGTTTCCAATACTGTATACCGACAGATCAACCTCTGGTGATATCTGATAGCCAATTCACATAACATTGTGGTGTACGGACACTTTTAATCAGTTTTTTAGATTTATTTCCGAAAGAATATATACCATCTTCATACATATATAGTTACGGCTCACCGGTCATTTGACAATCTTCTGCGCGGATGCCCAAACAGTGCCCGAACTCTTACGGGAATCGGCAAAAAGCCGCGAGTAATGAGTATCATAGGCAGGGGCACTATGAATATAGTGCGGGACAATAAGTTGGGAATGTGGGTCTCACGGGGGGCGTGGCAGAGATAAATCCCCGCAGTCGCACTATCCGCTGTGTCGTCGGTGGCTCAGATGGATAGAGCGTCTGCCATGTTAGCAAGAAACCCCCGGTTCGAGTCCCAGTCGGGGAACACATTTTCAACTGTCCCCGTTGACGCATATCAACGCCAGTATGCAGCTACTAGTATTCATTTCATTGTAATTTCATTCTAACGAGCTGCATGGTCACCATCTTCATATATACTAATAGCAGAGTTGTCACATATCGCGTGTAATGCATTTTTCCCCCTTATTCATATTGTAGCATACCTCACACAGCCAGTACCTTTCTTTCTAAGGATGAAGAACGTAGTTTCTGATAGGCGCCTATGTACTAATGGAGAAGTACTGTGATGCAGTTGCTGTCGGCACGGGAATGGTTGAGCATAGCGTAACTAACAGGCAAAAATCCCAGCACCTAGAAGGGGTTGTGTGACATAAAGGAAAGTGGGTGACGTGTTTATACAGCATGTCAGAGGGTGTTTTACAACTGGATAACGCTCGCCCACATATCGCTGTTGTAACCCAATATGTTCTACGATGTGTCGACATATTGCCTTGGCCCGCTCGATCACTATATCTGTCTCCAGTCGACCACTTATGGGACATCAATGGACTACAACTCTAGCGTCATCCACAACCAGCATTAACCGTCCCTGTATTGATCGACCAAGTACAACAGGAATGGAACTCTATCCCACAAACTGACATCCGGGATCTGGTAGCTACACCGGTTTTTAATGTTCCAGCATTTCACATTTGCAGTGGTTTATCTCGCTCTTACATTTATCTGAGATCTTCTACATCTACATAATCCGCAAGCCACTATATGGTGCATGGCGAAGGTAACTCTGTACAACTACCACTCGTTTCCTTTCTTGTTCCACTCGCAGATAGAGCAAGGGAAAACGACTATCTATATGTCTTTGTATGTGCTCTAATTTCTCTTATATTCGTAGTCCTTACGCTCACTGTATGCTGGCGGCAGTAGAGTGATTCGCGGTCACCTTCAAATGGTAGTTCTCTAAATTTTCTCAGTAGTTTTACTCGAAAAGAACGTCACCTTCTCTCCAGGGATTCCCATTTGAGTTCCCGAAGCATCTTCGTAACACTTACGTATTGTTCGAACCTACCGGTAACAAAACTAGCAACCCGCCTCTGAATTGCTTCGATATCTTCCTTTAATCCGACCTGGCACGGATACCAAACACTCGAGCAATACTCAAGAATAGGTCGCACCAGCGTTCCATATGCGGTATCCTTTACAGATGAACTACTATTTCCTAAAATTCTCCCACTAAACTGAAGTCGATCATTCGCTTTCCGTACCACAGTCCTCACATCCTCGTTCCATTTCATAACGCTTTGCGACGCTACGCCCAGACATTTAAACGACATGACTGTGTCAAGTAGGACACTTCTACGAATAGTGCTGTATCCGAACATTGCAGGTTTGTTTTTCCTACTCATCCGAATTGACTTACATTTTTCCATATTTAGAGCTAGCTATCATTCACCACAACAACTAGAAATTTGGTCCAAGTCATCTTGTATCTTCCTACAGTCACTCAACTTCGACACGTACACCACAGCATCACCAGAAAACAACCGCAGACTACTGCCCCCCTTGTCCGTCAAATCATTTATGTATAGGTAACAACAGCGATCCTATCACATTTCCCTGGGGCACTCCTGACGATACCTTGTCTCTGATAAACAAAAAATGGTTCAAATGGCTCTGAGCACTATGGGACTTAACTTCGGAGGTCATTAGTCCCCTAGAACTTAGAACTACTAAAATCTAACTAACCTAAGGACATCACACACATCCATGCCCGAACCAGGATTTGAACTTGCGACCGCAGCGGTCGCGCGGTTCCAGACTGTAGCGCCTAGAAGCGCTCGGCCACTCCAGCTGGCTCTGATAAACACTCGCCCTCGAGAACAACGTACTGGTTTCTATTACTTAAGAAGTCTTCGAGCAACTCACATACCTGTGAACTTATTCCATGTGTTGATTCCTCCGTTAACAGCCTGCAATGTTAATCACTTAAATATGTTACCTAGGCAAGTATTCCCGAAATTTCATTACCGGTACTCTACATTAATTATTGTTTGGTGTTGCGTTTTTTTTTTCGTCAGTATGTTTTGTTGGATACAAATATTTAGAAGAATCATATAATGATGCGGTGCATCTCCCCTCCACTGACACACACGTACACTTGGCAACTCAGATGAACGCCTGCTAGAGTGCACGAAGACAGGCCTTCCGTCGCTCCCATGCGTGATGCGGTTGCCAATGGCCAGTGGTATTGGCCGTCCGAATAAATGTGCCCTACTAGCAGACTTCATTGTCAGCTCCGCTATGTCACTTTTCTGTGTTCACATTCAATTAGTATAGTCATAACACTGCAGCTCATTGTGACGTGGTCCGACATACGACTTATCACCAGCTTTGAACGATGTTTCGGCCTGCGTGGCGCAATCAGGACGTTGACGACAACGTGGACTGGGATTTGTTAATGTGCCATTTACGGAGTTAGAAGGTCTCCTAGGATGCTTAGCACAAGTGATATTGGGACGAAGAGGAGAAGTTTTTGGTTTCGTAGCAAGTAAATAAGGTTGCAAACACTTCAGGATACATTTTAAGAACAATTTATTTCCCAGTAGTTCAACTTAATCCGGAGATGTCTTACAGTGGCTTCTTATATTTTCGCACATCAACAATTACGCCCTACGAGTCTATATGTTAGTCCTTTCTGGCAATTCCCTGTTCCTGAGTTCCACCTTTCGCTATCAGAAATGATCGCTCTGCTTGCCCTCGTTCTGACAATTATATAATGAAATAAATTATCCACAATGAGAGATAAGCGCGAGGCAGCAGTTATCCCTATCTATTATATATTGTAACACATAGAAAATAACAAATATTTCTCGTTGCGACTGACACAGTTAGATACCTTATTCATTCTAGAAACAAGGGCGAGACATCGCTTGTTCCTTTCTACATTCTGACGAAAAGAAAATATCGAATATCACGCGTTGATAATACACGCTATTGTGCTGAACGGGCGGCAGGTGTAAGACAGTCCTTGTTCCTCTCTATATTCTGATACACACAAAATATCAATTATTACTCATTGCTAGTACTAGAGATAAACTCTACAGAGCTTGCTCCTTTCTGAGAGCCAGGAAACTCAAGATAATAACTGTTGCTGGATACTTATAGGGAATTCGGTCGTCTTCCTTCGAATGAGTACTGGCTTCAAATATGTTACGTGTAGTTACGCGAGAGGTACGAATCCATATTGTTAATTATAACAAAGAACAGTGTTGAATTGGTCGTTGATTGAAAATTTATTATTTACTCTTTTTTGCAGTCGCTGTATGCAAGGCAACTGATTTATTGGCGCGTTTCCAATACAATCACCGTCAGAAGACTTCATACGACCAGTATGGAGTCGCCTACATGGTATACATTCCAAGTGGTCACTAATTTGTCGTATGAAGTTTTGTCTCACGCAATAAATTTCTAATAATGATTGTAATCGAAACGCGTCAAAATACGAGTCGCCTTACATTCAGTGACTGCTTTATGAAATAGAATAAAGTTTGAAACAGCGTCCATTTCAGTTCTGTTCCTTCATGATGAGCACGGACTTCTCGTAGTTCTTACTGCAGCAGCATCGATGAGTCACTCCTTAGTGACTCAGGCTGAGCTGTAGTACTGCTTCTTCTGCTCCCTGATAATCACTCCTTATAACTCACGGTACTGAGAGCAACTGCTCTGCTCCTGTGCGCTAGTCGCTTTTATACTGATTTTTCAAGGACTTCGGAATGAAGTTCTCTAACGGTGTTGCTTTCCTCTGATGCTACCAAAGGTCTTCCTAATGACCGAAATCTTTCCAGAACCTTCCACATGTTTCTCGAACATTCTGGCTGTAGACCATCATTTGCTATTCACCTTTTCACCCGAGGATGTTAGCTCTTACGGCACTGCCATCTCTTCAGCATTCTTTTCAATTAGGGTTACTTCATGCGAAGCCCCGGCTCCCTTCCGGATTCTCACCTGGCACCACCCCTTGTATGTCATATGAGTATTCAAGCTTCTCTCCTTTCTTCGTAGGCCAGCCGCGGTGGCCGTGCGGTTCTAGGCGCTTCAGTCCGGGACCGCGGGACTGCAACGGTCGCAGGTTCGAATCCTGCCTCCGGCATGGATGTGTGTGATGTCCTTAGGTTAGCTAGGTTTAAGTAGTTCTAAGTTCTAGGGGACTGATGACCTAAGATGTTAAGTCCCATAGTGCTCAGAGCCATTTGAACCTTTCTTCGTAGCCTTGCCATATTTTATATTAATGAAATCTGGCAGCCATATTCCAATAGTATGCCACGGCCTTGCCGCAGTGGTAACATTGGTTCCCGTCAGATCACCGAAGTTCAGAGCTGTCGGGTTTGGCTAGCACTTGGGTGGGTAACCGTGGGGGTCCCCCCGAGTACTGTTAGCGAGTGGGGTGCACTCAGCCCTTGTGAGCCCAACCGAGGAGCTGATTGAGCAGTAGCAACACCGGTCACGAAAACTGACAACGGCTGGGAGAGCGACGTACTGACCACATGCCCCTCAGTATCCGCAACTGGTGACGCCTAAGGGTTGAGGACAACATGGCGGCCGGTCGATACCGCTGGGCCATTAATGACTGTTCGGACAGTGTTCCTATGTTTACATTACAATAGTGTGCACTGATTTTTGTGCATGATACTCTTTGTTTTCGCCCACCGTGCAACTCAAACTTGTTCAGTTGAAACTTATCAGTGCACGGTTTCCATTTTCTGTTTCTCGATTATGAATGCATGTTGCCAACTTGCATTGCAGATTAATTTTATGTTTGACACTTGTTTTTCCTCATGTACATGCAGGCATCAAATCCTAATTGTAAGTAAGAAACTAACGCGAAAACACACCAGTGACGATCTTTTAACCAAATAAGAGGAACTGTATGTCGTGATGAAGAAACGTATTTCAATAGTCGCACGCACAGTACCAACATAAATAAAACTTTTATCAGGCAGCTACCGACACTATCGCCACATAAATGAAGAATTTAACCTTTATTATCCCGGAATCATCACTACGCTAAAAGGGTATGATGATTTAATATATTTACGTCACTGCATGTAGACAAGTCAGCAGCAGAAAGCTGATATAATTCCATTAATGACAATCTTTTAGAATATTCTGTTGCAAGGTTCCACAAAGTGCATATCAGACTAGCTGCTACATTCCTGCTGGACCCGTTATTCCCAGCAGTGAACAGTATATTGCTGTGATAAGCAATTTCAGATCAACAGAACAGGGCTACAGCCTAATAAATGAAAATCTAACTTTAATTAATTGACTTCCTAGAAGGTTCAACTTTAATTACAACTACAGAAAATGAATTACTAAATTTTAAATATAACCAAAAAAGCATTTCTAATAAATACACTACGGAATAATCGATTGTCAAAACCAAAATGTTGGACCCCTGTGGCTAAGAACTTATTGAGGGCAAGATTTGTATAAACAAGAAAATATTTAAGAGAGTCAGGGCGAGGCGACTAAATGTGTCTTTGATCTCCGAACGCCCTTTATTTAAAGGACCAAGCCCACGCCTATGACGTGTTGGCTTTGGGTGTATGAGCGGGTTTTCCCGGCTTATCAGACCCGTCAGCGCTTTTTGCCTCGGTGCGGTAATTCAGTAATTATTCTGTGTTGCCGAGCTCGGTTCTTTCTGTTTAGGTTTGATTTTCAAGTGGCACTTGGGCGCTAAAGTTATGTATTGTTACCTTAGAGTACCTTGTTATGAAGCACAGCAACGCTAGCGTTTCGGCCTTCTTCGCTCATACGTTATGTGGCAATGGTCATTCCACATTAAGGTTGTCTTCAGCATAGAAAGTGATGCACAATGCCGCAACTAAGATTTTTGCTAACTTATACAGAGATATATAATGTCTGATAGACAGCAATGGCAAACCAAAAAAGTTGTTCCTGAGAACTCCCTCTCTTTCGTAAAAGAATTTCTGCTATTGTATTGTGAAAAAGAATAGGAATTACTAACTCACATGTGTAGATGTAATTAAAAAATTAAAAAACTTATAAATGTTCAGCTTGTAGCCATGTTTAAAAATTAATTTGCCGTGTGAACGTAAAATGACTTGCTCCACATCATTACGGCTTGTCGTGTAAGTGATTCAACTAACTAACACGGGGATGCCATGATGTTGGGTTCCCAGATATACTTTGTACTCCTTTAACAGGTCATTAAAACAACGTAATGTGCAAATAGTAAGGTGTACTACCCTGGCAATTCCGAGAAAATTGCAAGCAAAGTGTTAAGCATCTATTTTGTCACTGATATATCTGTGCGTAGATGCCAAACCTTGCAGTTCATGGTGCCAACCGCTTAGCGTCCGAGCTACGTCCGGCGAACGTGTACGACGTGACGGTTCGACTCCCGCTCAAATTTAATTGTTAATCTATCTTTATTTAATCAGTGGTCACGTTATTCAATTTAAATAATATATGAAAAAAAGCACTCCGTCTTCAGGCCACAAGTGGCCCATCGGGACCATCCGACCGCCGTGTCACCCTCAGTTGAGGATGCGGATAGGAGGGGCGTGTGGTCAGCACACAGTTCTCCCGTTCGTTATGATGGTTTTCTTTGACCGGAGCCGCTACTATTCGGTCGAGTAGCTCCTCAATGGGCATCACGAGGCTGATTGCACCCCGAAAAATGGCAAAAGCACATTGCGGCTGGATGGTCACCCATCCAAGTGCCAGCCACAGCCGACAGCGCTTAACTTCGGTTATCTCACGGGAACCGGTGTATCCACTGCGGCAAGGCCGTTGCCTCAAATAATATATAAGAGGTAATATAATTAAAAATCACGTGTATATGCATGAATTTTGAGATAATTTCATGGTATCTGACTACTTACAATTTTTAATTAAATTTCATCATTGGAACAAACATATTTGTAACCATCGACAAGAAAATGAAGACGAATGGTATTCTCCTGAAAATGAATGTCTGCCATAAGTTGCGAAATTCCTGATACATGCTTGAGCTGCAGACACAATAGCAGGCCCCATTTTGCAGGTAAGATGTGTAGAGGTGAGGCGTTGCTAATGTAGCAAGAACGAATAGCATAGGTGCAATTCATTTGAATATCACAGAATCTACACTTGCACTACAAAAATGAAGGTTTCAGGGGAGTCGAAACGTCGCTCACCGACAGCATACAGTTCGTCTTAGGAGGCTCTAACGCTAACTACTTTTCGCTGCATTTGTTCCGGCGGACGTCCAATGACACCCGTTCAGATTCATAGTTCATCCATTCAATCAGTTATTTCATTACAGAGAGCAGCTCACCCTCTGACTGATCACGCTGAGATACCGTGCCGCCATCCATTTGCACCTCATGAACATTAACATCCAGCACCTACGCACAGCTACATCAGTTACGTAATAGACGCGTAAAAATTCTCTTGCCATTTTCTCGGAATTGCCAGAGTAGTGTGTAACGCCGGAAATGCATATCCTCCTATTTCCATCTATTGTACTATTATTTTTTTCCTTGTTTTGTTACCTCAAGATATGACATTTCTGTCTCTTTATGTATTGTAATTGCTTTACTGTTTGGATATATATATATTTATGCACTTATGTCGATGTATAATTGGTTTGTTTCGTAAATATTATTTGTATTTTTACGCTGGGTCTTGCCTAGGGAAAACTGCTATCGAACGATTACGTCGATAGGTCGTGTGAAGAATCAAAGTGTGTAGGATCTTTGGTAGTGTTAACTCTGCCGCGTGGAGCGCGGGCTGAGCAGTGAGAGGCTGGCGGGAGTAGCGAGTGGAGCAGGTGTTGTGTGACGCTCCCGCGAGTTGCCGCGCTTTCGGGGTTTGGCAGCATGTAATTGCGCTCGACTCGCGATGATAGTTTCTGACATGGTGTCGCGGACGGGAAGCATTAGCTGGCGCACATCAAGAGCCCGTTTCGCCTGGTGACCGTGTCGAGAAGAAGGCGCGCCAACACCCAGCTTCTGCAACAGCGACGGCCGACAATGAGTGACTGTCGCCACCTCCTCGATCGACGGCTTCAAACCTTCAATCAACCAACAAGGAAGACTAAAAGCACGTAAAGTTTCAGAACTGTATGGCAGACCTCAGCTTTTCAAATTGTTCCATTTGTCTCGCAAAATTACAGCAACTTAGCATGAACCTTTGTTGCTCATTGTCCCAATTGCATTGCCAAGCAGGGTCCCTTCCTTTTCCGAAATGAACCCGAGTGTCGTTGAAATTCAAACGCCAGCATTAAAATAATATAATTAGATTTCGCTGCTTTAATTTCAAAGTTCAGTTAAAGTCTCAGAGCTGGCTACAATATTCAGATTACACAAGCACGAATTAAGAGTGCGACCTTTGTACCGTATTTTAGCTTACCTGTGACTGCAGCTGCAGCTCAGCATTTTACTATTGTTAATTGTTCAGAATCATTTAATTCAAGATCAAAGTTAAATCTCTTATTTCTAAATTGCGTAGATTCAAGTAGCTTTTGAAATGATTGTTGAGGTAGTCCAAGACTAACTGTATTTCGATGTGCTTCAGAAAGAAAGCTCACTATTAACTTCAGTCACTAAATCAACTTTCGATTTTCCGGTTTTATTAATTCTTTTGCTAAATTAAGTCAGAGTGTAGCGAAATTTATTACTTCTGACAAACTTTCAGTTTTCACACTACACGTGTCAACCTTCTGTTGCCACGCTTCTAGTGCTAATTATATGTGTAATAACCTTTCTTTTTCAGTTACTATAGTAATTGTCCTTAGGACTGGCGACCGTGATTTCCCCCAAATCTCAAATACCTAATTACCGCTAGTTAATTGTTAACGTAACGGCTGCACATTTACCTTCTTTATTAACTTTACCCCTTTTCAAAATTAATTTCCACCAGTTTCATTAGCACCTTTCCTTTCATTTAGATGTAACCCTTTCCACCCTCTTTACCGACAGGTTAACTTCGGTGACGATTGCTTTTCCAAAACTCCCATTACGTACACGCGGTTTCATTTTTCACTGTCATTAAGGTCGGTAAGTGAGGGGGAGGTTACAAGTGCACCTTACTACTTACCCATTATTTTATTTTAATTGCCTACTAAAGGTGTAGCAAATTTGAAGTAAATACGTAATCCCAACGTCGTGGCCGCCCCTTGTAAATAACTCTTGCCCTGACGTCTGTTACATTGACGGTACGCCTTGTTGACATTTAGATTGGTACACCGGCTCGGGGCTAACCTCTGTTCCGGGTTCGCCTGGTAGAACTTTAAAAAATGTCAGAATACACAATTAAATTTTTCTGTTGCGCAACAATAGGGAGGACGCAGCAAGTTATCTTGTTTGGAGAGTCCTCTACAGATGTAGTTGTAATCTCATGTGTGCCCCAATGATGTTTGTTGGGACCCTTGCTGTTCACGTTTTATATTAATGATTTTGCGGACAATATTAAGAGTAACTTCCGACTTTTTGTAGATGATGTAGTCACCTATAATGAACTAATGTGCGAAAAAAGCTGCATAGATATTTATTCAAATGTTAAAAAGATTTCAAAATCGGTAACGTATTTTAAGTGTTCAGAAATGTAAAATTGTGGACTTCACAAAACGAAAAATCGTAGTATCCTATGAATCGGTCAACTCATAAAAATAGCTGGATGTGACAATTTTCAGGGACGTAAAATGGAACGATCACTCAGGTACAGTCGTGGGTAAAGGAGATGGCATGCTACGGTTCATTGGTAGAATATTATGGAAATACAATGTCTAGAAAGAAGATTGCTTACAAATCACCCCTGCGATCAATCCTACAATACTGATCAGGTGTATGGGACCCATACCAAACTGGACTAACGGGAGGTATTGAAAAGACAGAATAAAGTGCAGCATGAGTTGTCACAGGTTTGTTGGACCCATGAGAGAGTGTCACGAAGATGCTGAAAGAACTGAAATGACAGACATTTGAAGATAGACGCAAACGATCCATGAAACCCGTATTAGAAAGTTTCTAGAACAAATTTAAGTCATAAATCTAGGAAGATATTACACCCCTAAGTATTGCTCCCACAGAGATGGCGATGGCAAAATTAGATAATTACCACTGGCACAGAGGCATTTAAGCAATCATTCTTCCCGCACTTCTTATGAGAATTAAATGGTAAAAAGCCTTAGTAACTAGTACAGTGGAAGGCACCCTCAGATATTCACTTCGCAGTGGTTTGCAGAGAGTGAATATAGCTGTAGATGTAGAAACGTCACTCTGAAGTGTAGTGTAGCATTTAACAACTGTTCCTTGTCCTGTCATAATAATGTCTAACTACTTTTTGAAATCTTCTCGTACCTTTTCTCATTTCAAAAGCCACAGAGAGTAGTAGGACCACACGAACTCCAACACTTGATGTTCGAAACTTGGCAAAAGGGTGTCTTGACTGATGAGTCACAACACACGTCGTTACACGCCGATGGCAGGGTATGTTGAACTCAAAAACTATACGAGTCGGTGAATGCTACTTGGCAGCGGGGTTTATCCAGGCAATTGGATAGCTATTCTAGGGTATGGTTGTTCACATGGCGTGAAATGTTTTGTACCGGATGAAATAACGATCGTCGGTACAATGGTGGATTCTTAGCTTTACTCCGGGAGGAGCCGAGACGATACTGCAACTCATAAAATATCAGATCACGTTATTATAACTTCAACAGGATGAAATTCTTAACTTTGCACCAATCCATGTCCACAGAAATGTAATGAGTATTTATTACTGACACGGAACATTAATGTATCACTTGATACAGAAAAAGACACTAGTTCAACATGTTCAAATGTGTGTGAGTCCTTAAGGGACCAAACTGCTGAGGTCATCGGTCCCTATATTTAAACACTACTTAAACTAACTTAAACTAACCAATACGCACATCCATGCGCGAGGGATGACTCGAACCTCCGGCGGGAAGACACTAGTCTCTTCTCACAAAGTTCAGCGGAATATAAACTTTTATGCAGAGTTCTGTCCAATACAATTACCCCGCTGCTGGCTCGGGACAGACACGATACTGTCGTCTTCGGCAATGATTGCTGACTGGGGTGAGCGACACAGCGCTAAGACTTAAGTAAGCGAGTTGATGCAGAGGTGTATGGAAACTCTGGGCGTGTCTACGCCACCGTCTCCCATTCGTCCTTGCTTCTGGCAGCGATTATGTTTACTTGTGGTTCCGTCTCGAGGACCAACCTTGTCCGTCTGCTTAGCTGAGTGATAATGTGTTTACCTACAGTGTAGCGGGCCCGCGTTCGATTCCCGGCTCCTTTCGTGGACTGGGTGCTGTGTTGTCCTCATCATCATTTCATCATAACCGATACGCAAGTCGCCCACCGTGGCGTCACGCGAAATATGATTTGCCACCCACCGCCCGACTTCCCCCGGAAGGGGCTCCCGTCCATCAGTGCCAATCCTACCTCGCTCTCGGACAACACCACAAAATGAGCCCACCGTTTCTCACTTGCGAAGGATTCTGAAACCTACTGTCCGATTATGTGCATTCTCTTGTTCACCTGTAGCACCCTTCAGAGATCTGAAGTTTCAAAATGGTAGAGAAATCCCAGTCGTTCCTGAAGTGTGTCAGAGCATGTGATTCCATCGAGTGAGACGTGGGCGTTCTTGAATCATTTCCAGCGAACATCTGTGAGTAGTTTGCACAGATTTCTCGGTAATACATCAGGGCAGTTATGTGGAATCAATTCTACGATGCGTCGTTCCCTCACCCATAACGACGCAGTACCCGATTCATTGCGACTTCTAGGTACATGTCTGTAACGGATTTGGTGATGGGTGTGTGAGACGCGTTCATTCTGCACTTCCCCTCTCCGTCGTTGTAGCGGCTACAGAGAGATAAAATAAGCTCCAGGTGCTAGTCGCAGCCTGAAACAGACTTCAAGTTCACGAAAAGTTGAATAACAGAGAAGGTTTACATTAGCATTTGTGTGGCACTGCAGCTAATCTGGCAGGCTGTGAGATTTCTTCATTATCACCCGACAAGCTTCTATTAAGGTGCTCAACCTACTGGAAGACACGATTTGGGAACTTCTGTGAAGCTCTTCCTCGACAGGGGAAATAGGAAACTGAGAGAGTGAGATGTCTGCAGGGGAATGAAAACAGCAGAGCACAGAGAGAGAGAGAGAGAGAGAGAGAGAGAGCATTACAAAGGGGCCAGTATCAGGGGGGAAACTTCACAATACTGATTAAAACTTCTCTGTTAACATCGTGACAGCTGAATCTTGCAACCACTTTCGGTTCGGTAGCGGAAAAAGGAATTTCGCTTCCAGTATCGTGAATCAATTGTTTTTCGTAACTATTGCATAACCTTTCTCGATTTTATCATTGAAGAGGCTTGAGTGAGTACTTCATTCGTATAGAATAACATTGGCTCGAGTGAAAGAAAAGTCCATTCAGTAATTATACAGCCTTGAAACGTGTTTCGCAAAGATGGCTCCGCTACAGAAAGTTATCGATAAACCTAAAAAATTAATAATATAATGCAAATAAAATCATGGGGGCAAAAGAATGGAAGAAAGATTAGAGTTCTACGCCACCTTGACTACAAGATAATTATATATGGGGCACTAACTCGGTTTGGGGAAGGAACAATCCCAAAAACTGCGTTAAGAGAATTGGGGAAGCCACGGAAAACTCAAGTCTGGAAGGCCCAAAGAGATCGATACTTAGTATGAATTGTAAGACTAAATTTTTTCTTTATTTATTCTAAGTGTACAGAACTGCCAGATGACGGTAAATTGCTGCTGCAACATCTCAGAACAGAGTCTTCTGGCCATCCTTAAATGTTACACTAACTGATAAATTATTTCAGTCATCTTTTATTTCAACCCACTGTGTCTTCTCCTTCTCCTTTTTATTATTGTTATTGTTATTAATCTTCTGTGTTAAAAACTGTCAACGTCGGTAATAAAGAAATGTTCCGCACGAGTAAGTTAAAAACCTGTTTATTCTAATATAGATGTGGGAGAAATTCTGAGAGTTATTTTTTAGAGTAGTGTGTTGATGTGTTACCAATTATACGAAAGGAAGATGGGCATCTTCCAGTAAGAAGATCGCGACAATAACATTGGTAATCCAATAGAAAGTTCTTTTTATTTCATATTATCCAGACAGTTATAAGAACGAACATTTGTTATTAGTAAGCCATGAACAATAAGTATGCTGAAGGAGTGTATCTATCAATGGTGGTACGTTTATCGATTATCAAAGACGTATATTCACCCTTTTAATGTCAAAAAGAGAAAGAAACCGAAATTATTTTGTGCAGAATAAAATCGCCTCAGTTTAGGAGTTCGCGATCGCCGTTTACTTTAGTTCAGAGGACGTGGGCGATATATATAACTACCCCCTGACATTTCGTTCCCGACTGCGGGAGACGTTTTCGGAAATTACGCTTTACCTTCCGCAATCGGAGATGAAACGTCAGGGAATAGTATTGAATATTGGCCACAGCCTCTCAGTCCGGAAGTTTTAACTAAAACAAAGAAAAACGTTTCAGAATTTGATGTTACGTTTCTATTTGCGTTCATTAAAGCTGGACGAACGATAGTACAGTGCATAACCCAGAAAGGCACTCGGTTCAAATCAGTTGATGTGGCAGCTCTGAATGATGCCAATTTTTACTGTGAGTGCAAGAGAAACAAAACTGGGTAGGGATTGTTCGTTGGTACCCATATGAGGCCATCCCACAGCACTCTGAGTAACGTAACTGTGAAGCCATTGCAAACGCGCTATCCTCGTGAAAATGAAAGACGGCCTGTTGAAAAATGAAATCCTCCGCCTGCGATGGAATCTCGCATATCAGTATTACGTTCTTTGGCGGCCATTGTTTCGCGGCGTTATTTATTGCCTGCTTTGATACTGAATACGGCCCGTTTCCTGACTATCGGAACGAAGCAGCCGGAGTATGACGCCCTGATGCATTACGTTTCACAGCGACCAAAAGGCTGAGAGCTAAAGAATAACAACAAAGCCAATGAAAGGCCTCTGAGGCATTACAGGAACTGAGCCTGCGCGTAGCCCCCAAAAAACACGCGGGAATAAAGGTTAACGAGTGCATTGCATTACTAACCGAAAGTTAATATTTCTCACAACGTTAAAGCTTCCAGATGGTACTAACTATTATTTACCAGCAGTCGACTGTGGTAATTTTAACTTTCAATCGCCACTGAATGGACAGAAGATAAGTAGCCACAGTATGCCTTCTGCAGTGAAAGTTTGTCCACTTTCGAGCTACTGACTACGTGCAAAACCCACTGGGAGTGAATGGTCAGATAAAAGCGTTTAACTGTTCCTTAACATAGTAAGCTAGAATTTACTGAGAAATTTCGTGCTGCACTAATATTAAAGTAAAGTCCGTACGTAGGCAACTGAATTGCAAAAAATCAGGTTGTCTCACGTAAGACGCAAATGCTGCGTGCGGCGCATCAGACTGGTATGTAGTACCATCTTCTCACACAGATGCACACAAAATAAAACTGAAGTCTTACGAAGTAACGGTAGCGTATCGACTGATCAATTCAAGTAAGATGGTTTCTACGAGTGAATTTGAAAAAGTAAGTTATACATTATTATGGCTGGCCAAGTAATTTCTATCGAATGCTGCACTACACTTCAAAGTAACACAGATA
Organism: Schistocerca serialis cubense; assembly: GCF_023864345.2. NCBI lineage: Eukaryota > Metazoa > Arthropoda > Insecta > Orthoptera > Acrididae > Schistocerca > Schistocerca serialis. The sequence continues at coordinate 156,895,008 of NC_064640.1, forward strand.
CAGGACAATATTTTTCAGCATAGTCACCAAGTCTCTGTAAACATCAGTCGGACCGTTCTTCGGTTAAATTCCTCGACGATACAAATCCGCTCTTTGGTAACGGAGCCATTCCAGAACCGCTGTGTGAACAACGTCATCGTTGGTGAACCGTGAATTTACTTTCAAAACCTTTTCTTAAGAATTTGTTTTATTTACTAACGATTCATCAAGAGCATTAACAAATTTAATCACACTATGGGAGCATGGAAGAGTTGCCAGTGGATAACTGATGAGAATAAGTTTCTTTCAACAAATGGAAATATTATTCCTAAAAGCCTTTTTTTAAAAAACAGATTTAAAATTATAATCAGAAAGCACCCTTAAAATATCAAGTTACAATTTTATTCAGAGACAGAAAGAACAAATATTGACAGTATGAGCTTTCGGGCTGCGAACCTTGCTGCTGCCTTTTGACACGGCCGTAGTCACGACCGCTCACAACAACCTCTCAAAGACTACACTGTTGCAAATCTGCAACACACCAGATTACTTTAAACTAAAAATTTTAACATCTCACAGAAGGACATAAACTATGCACCCCGTAGGAGGGTGTTAATGGTACAAAACACTAACATTTAAAAAATTAACTTGCCACCGAAGGTGCAACTTGATTTTTAAAAAAACTCTTGCGGTGGAAGGGTGGCAACTTTATATACTAAAATGACCATTTAAATAAAAACTCATGAAATGCAGTCTTACATAAAATATGCAAACATGCTCTACATTAAACATATACCGCCTCTCAAGATGATAAGCAAGATAAAAACATATTTCAGGAATTCGGCCGTTACACTTCTAGCAATAAATTCGTTAACACCGAATCCGACAAACATGACAGAGGCAGCTGTTAACGTATGGCAGATTGACAGGGAGACTGCTGAACAACCTGAACCGCAGGTTGCTCTAACCCGCTCCTACTCCACAAGGGAAAAACGGACCACCCAATTCATAAATAACCACCTTCACGCGGGTGGGAAAACGGAGAAGAATGGTGGGACGACACCAAAACAAAGCGGCTGGTGACCTCACCAAGAAAACAAGTAGAATTTAACAAGTAAATGAAACAACATATCTCCAATCACTTAACTTCTAATAAACTGCGATTTCTGGCGAAGACCTGGTGCAGCACCCCAACGCTCTCCTGAACCGTCCGCTCCCAGCTGCTTCAACGGACGCAGGAAGGCGCGCCGATCTCCCGTCTCACGGCGTCGCAGCTCGCACAGGCCAGCCCGATGTCGTGGGTTGATTCCTGTTGCTCTCGTGTCCACCGCGAAACCACTACCCCTCGCTATACGGCGCGACCCACTGGACTCACGTGGCGACCTCACATGCGCCAACGCTCAAGTTGGACAAGTCATCTTGTGTCTCAGTGCGCGACCGACCAACCGATCGATACAACCGCCAATCACCATTGCCTGAACAAACTCGAGCAGACTGGCGGCCTAACACATACTAGCACTCCGGACGACAGACAGACACTGACTGCCCCACACTGACCCAGCTGACCAACTCACCAGACTCCCCCTCTAGCTAGCTCATAGCCCCCATTAAAAGCACGTCAACAGGCTACCTTTCCCCTTTCCCACCAGAGGGAGACATCAAAGCTGCGATTGCCACGGCGGTGCCACCGCCAGAAACGGAGGGCGACTGCTTCACCCTACACGCTGCGGAGCTCTCTTCAAAACAGCAAATTTTACCACGGCTCAGTTGGGAAATCTTTTTCCCATCAGATGATCTTTGAGCTTGCCGAAAAGATTTAAATCCCACGAGGCTAGATCTGGACTTCCCAATCACCATAATCCACGGCTGTGAGAAATTGTATCTCAGACCATCACACATGGTTGTCGGGCTGTGTAGCAGGCGACAGTCAGGTTGGTATCCCACCGTTGTCCGTGGCGTCTCCAGACACGAAAATATTCTACGCCTCGTTTTGTTACCCTTCATGGCAAGCCGTCCTCGGCTTACATTTAATGCCCACCTGCACTTGGCGAGAGTCTCTGCTGCATGTCTTCGTGCATACCAGACCATGCCTAGGCCACGAAGGTCACCGGATCTCTCACCATTTGAGAAAGTTTGGAGCATTATGGGCAGGGCCCTTCGACCAGCTCTGGATTTTGACGATATAACAGACCAATTGGACAGAATTTGACAGTATGGCATCCAACAACTCTAACAGTTCATGCCAAGCCGAATGGATTTCCAGTGCCCTAAAACCAACCAAGATCCGGCTGACGATAAACAGAATCTATTTACGAGAGCAGTATCGGTACTGTAGTACTTTACTGAGAAACAAAATAAAGGGTGTGTAAAATAAAACCAGCCCTGGAAATATTTACAGTAAGACCCACTCGAGAGTATCCATTGTTAATTAGTTTCACAGATGATACTGAAAATGGATTCCATTTACGTCGATGCAACACTGTGCTCGATGTATTAAACTGCGAGACAGGTGTAACAGCACTGCCTGAGGGATAAAAGCAATAGTGTTTTCATTGTGCTATTGCAGCGCTTCTACTGCGTGAGGATTATTTGCTTGCAACAGGCCCTTTAATTTGCCCCATAGGTGAAAATTTCAGAGAAAGGTATCAGGCGGTCGAGGAGGCCAGGAGATTGTTTTGTCTCTGCTAATTGTCATCCGCTCACCGAACACCTTACGCGCGTGTGACAAGCTTATTAAGGCTGTGTGTACTGTTGCTCCGTCTTGCTGAAAATATTTTTACAGTCATGCATCTTCTGTGAGATGATCCACATATGGATTAAAAAGCTCTTGGATATACCGGCTAGCATTAGCATTTCACTGAAATAATTGTGTTACTATGAGGACACCAGACACTGCGTACCAGACTACAATCTTGAGGTTATACAACAGCTCTTCAAATTACTGTTGGCGATTTTCTAATGCATAATGGAGCATAGTCATGAGTTCACATACCCTGGAAGACTGAACCAGGCCTCATATGAAGGAGTGAAAAACTAAGGATCCAGAAGTACTGACTCCATTTAACTCAGAAACCACTCGCAGCACTTGATACTTTAAAGTTGATCTGGACGTTTTAACACATGCGCAACAATAAATTCTAACGATGAAGCTCGTTTTTGCTAATGTTTCGACACGGCGATTTCTTAATTCCCACTTTTATAGATGAACGACGCTGAGATTTCGTCGGACTTTGTTCATGGCTTTCCTTCATTCGAGCAATGTTTTCTAGAGTTCATGGTTTCAGACAGTTACCGTTTTTACTTGCTACAGGTTACATTACGCGGCAGTTTGTCTGTCAGTTTTTCATTACAGACTTTGCTGGAGGTTATGGGCAAAACACTTTCAGTCGCAAACTCTTGCGCAAAGATAGTTTTCCATGACACGTACTTCGCATAATATTCGACTGTGACATCCGGTGTTTTATCGTGATCACCATTTTGTGTTACATTCCACTGGTACTCTTACTGACTCAGACGTAATGACAAAGCGAAGTATTCGGGACAGAGCATACTGAAGCGCAGACAAGTGTCAGAAACCGATCTGCGCATCGAAATGATGGTTTCCAGCACTTTCTGACACAAGCAGTTTTTCTGTTTATTGGTGAAAAAAATATTCGCTAATTTATTCGCTACACAGCTAGTGTCGATCCACATTTATTGCGCAAAAGTTGAGAAATACATCTGCTAGCAGATGGAAAGCTTTCATTTCTTTGTAGGATACTGGCACATTTCAGTTTCTCTACGAAACAGATTTTTTACTGCACACTTGTACGGCCTCTACTGGAATACCTTCTCACTGTGTGGGACCAATAATAGGTTGGACTAACACAAATACCGGCACGATAAAATTCCACGGGCTTGGTTCAAATGGTTCAAATGGCTCTGAGCACTATAAGACTTAACATCTGAGGTCATCAGTCCCCTAGAACTTAGAACTATTTAAAGCTAACTAATCTAAGGACATCATACACATCCATACCACAGGCAGGATTCGAACCTGCGACCGTAGCAGTTGCGCTTAGAACCGCTCGGCCACTGCGGCCAGCCCACGGGCTTGCATCACTGGCAGGAGGGTATAACAGAATTACTGCAAAATCTCTGGTAAAGGACACTCGAATAAGAGCACCTAATATCTCGTGAAAAAGGGAAGAACTTGTTATCGCTCTGATAAAACCTGAATATGAGATCAAAGAAATTCCATAACACGCAAAAGCATGGAAGCAATCATGTGTTTCCAATCTCCTTGAGGGACATGAACGACAATGAAACTTAACATCGAAAGAATCATACAGACATATAATCAACCCAAGATAAGCATTGCATATAAAATTGCAGTTTTTTGAGTATTGCTCATAATATGACATCCGTACCATCTCCAGAGGAGCTCCAAAGAGGAGCAGCGCATTTCATCACGGTTTAGTTTAATGCACGTTTGGACGTCATCGAGATGCTTTTCATGCTGCATTGGTTGATACCAAAGCAGAGGCGTATTTTAGAAGACACAGGTTTACTGACATATTTCCAAAGAATGTCGCAAGAAGAGTCATTCACCGTATCACTTTCTTCTTATTATATTTCGTGAAATAAGCATGACAGTAACATTAAACCATCGAGTTTATAAAGAAAATTAAGGACATTCGTTCCTTTCGTATAGTGTCCGTGAATAGTACGAGTAAAGCCGGATATGACAGTGACATCCGAAGTACCCGCCTACACTTACCGTAAAGTGACTTACTGAGTAATTCGATTCTGTAGATGAATGGTGCAGTACAAAGTACACTGTCAGTCACAGTGCACAATTATTTGCAGAGCATAGATGTAGTTAAGAAGTACCAGTAAATAGGGGTGACTTATGAAAATGCTTCAGGTCTATAGAAACTCAGTTATGTCACTTGATCGACCTGCAAAGAATCACTTGTTTTAAAAGAAGACAGAACGAAGAAAATAAGGGGTTTCAACATCAATTATAAATATACACGGTGAGCTGCATAAGCATACAGAAGGACATTATAACCTCATTGTAATAGGAGGATAATGGAAGAATATAAGGAAAAACAGACAATTGGGGAAAGGACCCATCAAACGAAAAAGAGAGAGTGGATGAAGGCACATATTGAAGAAATTGAGCTTGTAGAAATGCAAACGAGCCAAGAAAATTATATAGTGAGGTAAGTAAGGCACAGAAATCTTTCAGGGGCAGAACACGTTTAGTAAAAGATGAAAAGGGCGAAATTATAAGCGAAGGGAAGGAGATATGCGAGAAGTGGCGTCGCTACTTTGATAAACTCCTTAATTCAAGACAAGACCAGTTGTACCAAGCATCCCAAAAGAAATATAGGGGTAGGTGCACCCAGATAACAGTGTAGATCCACCTAACTTAGAAGAGATGAGAACTGCAATTAGGAAACTAAAGAACAAGGCGGCAGGAACGGACGACATTCCAGCAGAACATTTCAGCAGGGAGGCTCTGAATTGTAAAGGAACATCCTGAAACTGGTTAATTTAATATGGGAAGAAGAGGAAATGCCTCGAACATGCCATATATATTAGAAACGAGACCAGATGGAATGCGGTAACTACACAGGGACCACGCTGCTTAATCTGGGATATAAAGTCCTCTCTAGCACACTACCGACTCATTCCAATAATACAAAGGAAAACGGTGCCGTACCAATGTGTTTTTATCCCCGGTAAGTCAACTATCAAGCAGATATTTCCCATAAGCCAAATTTTGAAAGAAAAATGAAAATGCTATGGGAACGTATCACCTTTTTACTGATTTTAGAGGAGCGTACTTAAGTATAGACAGAGAGCAACTGGATCAAGCGCTAGGTGAATTGGATATTCCAAAAAATCCAATAAGGTTAGTAAGAATGACAATGAGAGGAATGCAAGGTAGCATAAAAGTAGGAGGAATGTTGTGTAATAATCTGGAAATTCAAAATGGAGTACGGCAAGGTGATGCGCTGGCATGCCACCTATTCAACGCCGCCTCGGAGGAGGTAAGGAGAGAAGAGATATCTTGGATAGGGGAACTATTTTTCATAAACCTGTGCAGATAAAACTGGCCTATGTGGAGGAAATCGCTATAATAGCAAGAACTCTGACGGAAATGGGAGAGACATTCACTGCACTTGAACAGGCCGGCAGGAAAATAGGACTAAATATCAACGAGCAGAAAACAAAATAAATGTTTCAAATGGCTCTGAGCGCTATGGGATATAATATCTGAGGTCATCAGTCCCCTAGAACTCATAACTACTTAAACCTAACTAACCTAAGGACATCACACACATCCATGTCCGAGGCAGGATTAGAACCTGTGACTGTAGCGGTCGCGTGGTTCCAGACTGAAGCGCCTAGAGCCGCTCGGCCACAACGGCCTGTAAAACATAATACCTACCCGCTGGGAAAGAGCACAGGGAGAACATGTCGGACGAAATAACAATAGGTAGTTATGTGTTTGAAAGAGTCGCCTATTTCAAATACCTGGGTTCGATTGTAACCAGTCTGAATCATTCCTCCTCTGAAATAAAACAGAGACTAATTACAGCCAAAAAAGCTTATTTCACCTTAACGAAGTTTCTATCTTCGAGGGACTTCACTACATCCACAAAACTAACCATCAATAAAACACTGATCAGACCAGTGCCTAGATACGCCTCTGAAATTTGGGCTCTGACAGCAAAGGATGCTGACTCACTGGATACATTCGAGAGATGGATACTCAGGACAATCATCGACCCAATTTAAGAAAGGGGAAGTTTGAGGAGGAGATGCAACCATGAGTTATACGCCAACTATATAGATCAGCCTATTCGAAGAACTGTGAAGTCATCTAGGCTGAGGTGGGTGGGACACGTGACACGGGAGAATGATACAGAAATACCAAAAAATATTTTACATGGAAAGCCAGGTGAACAGTGAGGATGTGGTCGACCGAAAACTAGATGGAAGGACGGAGTCATGAAGACCTTCGGAAGATGGGCTACAGGTATTGTAAAATGCTAGCAAGGAACCAGGGTAAATGGAAGGAGATAGTGGAAGAGGCCAAGACTCATCATGAGTTGTAGAGCCGCAGAAGAAGAAGAAGAAGAAGAAGAAGAACAGTTGCATAACACATGTCACACCTTTTATTTTGAGAACTGCTAAAGACTTTTCGACAGCATTCGAAAACTGGTTGAAAGACGTCTACATTGATATAAAGCTTGGTAATGCAGGTGATGAAACCTTTAACAAAATTAACCAAGCAAAGTAATAAAATCGAGAGGTAATACGGCCGTAATCCACTATTACGATATAACCACTATGAAGTGTGTTCTCATGACAAGCTGCATCTGCAAATATAAGAATACTAAGAAAAAATATATTTCTTCTTAGCCCTACTTTATAAAACTGAAATACAGACATAGATACGAGTTTTGTGTATGGAACGGTATATTGTCTTGTAGGATATCCAAATGACTAGGAAATTAATTTTACATATTTATCTGTCCTCACACTTAATCGAACCAATTAACGACAGAGCTGAACATGAGTGGCCTGTTTGGCGGTTATTATACCGCAACAGAGGATCAGTTTTAGCATTTTTCTGTGATAGGTATGCGAATACATTCAACGCTAACATTAACATACGTTACACTACTGTGTAACATATGTTACACTACTGTGCGCGTCCTGCCCCATGTAAAATTCTTCCTTTAATATCTCGATTGATACAAGAATTAAGATTATTAACCAGACATAAGAACGACTCACCCTTGCGACCTAGCATTGACTGCGAACCTCGTTTCGATGTCTCGAGAAGTTCATTGATAAATATGCTTTAATAATACGCCATAACAGTGTGTAACATGGGACTTACTTTAATGATGTATTTTATTGGAGTAATCTTAACTACATAAAAGAGAATAACATTCAAATACGTTCAAAACGTTAGAATTAAACTGAACACTAATTTTTCACGCCCGTTTAAATGTAAAATTTACTTGTAACCCGATGTCAAAACAGAGTATTGTTTCCCTTTCTAGTTGCCACGCGAAACAACAGCATGCAAAGCCAAAGCAAAACATGTTTCTCCTTCTGTAGTCAACAGCGTGAAGCCTATGTTGCCTCACGTGTCAGCAAGCTCGAAATATACGAGTACTCGTATTCACCAGAACGCAGTCAACGTGAGAAACGCCACGTTGTCTCCGATGTTAGCTCGATATCACGGCTGCTCTGAAACGCAGATATACTACCACCACGGGGACAGCAGCAGCTGTGGTGGGAACTGGTGGCCGCCAGCGAGGAACACGCGTTCCCCTACTCGCTGTGCAAAACGAGTTTCGACACGGTCGGGCCCCTCGCTAAAGTGACGTAACTAGTTCGCACAATGGATAAAATAAGAAAAGCAGGCACAATGGTGACTGGGGCAATGCCTCGAGGCCTGCTAAAGAAATCTGCGCTGAAAGGAAGAGGCACGAGGCTGAAGTTTAATTTTGGAGGGAGAATGGCGCCGGTGAATGCAGCCAGCTCGCCGAGACGAATCGTGGCTTCCGTGACGAACGTGCGACACTACGGCCGTGCCCGTCTTTTCATCCGCGCGAGCGAGCCTTCTTATCAGGCCATCACTTCCAGGTGTCCTCTGCTCGGCTACCACTGTCCCGCGATAACCTACGCTTACTGTATTTCATAAGAAAGATAATATAATTACGCTATCTCACCCAGTCCTCCTTCTGTGCGAATATTCCGTTATACTGACTAGACAGTTGTTAAGCGAATGAAGTTCCATTCTTATATACAGGATATGTGTTTTAACTTCGGACAACTAAATCTCTCGAGGACGTCGCAGAGTACGAAAACAATGTTCTAGGTGAAGACGTATTATTAGTAAAGAAGGCATGTGTCTGCGCTACAACAGGTCACCTCTTGCATGGGTCGGGTCAACTCTGTATTTTCAAACGGGAACCACCCATTTTATTGCATTTTCGAATCCTGCACCAAATAATAGTTACAATTTACTTAAACCATTGTTTCCCATTCATGGTAGATGGCGCTGTAATCGAGAAATACATTAAGTGATCAAAAGTATCCGGACACCTGGCTGATATTGACTCGTGGCGCCCTCCATCGGTAATGCTGGAATTCAGTACGGTGTTGGCACACTCTTAGCCTTGATGACAGCTTCCACTCACTCAGGCATGCGCTGAATCAGGTGCTGGAAGATTTCTTGGGGAATGGCAGCCTATTCTTCACTGAGGAGAGGTATCGATGTCGATCGGTGAGGCCTGGCACGAAGCCGGTGTTCCAAAACATCCCAAAAATGTTCTATTGGATTCAGGTCAGAGCTCTGTGCAGGCCAGTCCATTACAGGGATGTTATTGTCGTGTAACCACTCCGCCACAGGCCGTGCATTATAAATAGGCGCTCGATCGTGTTGAAAGTTGCAATCACCGTTCCCGAATTTCTCTTCAACAGTGGGAAGCAAGAAGGAGCTTAAAATATCAATATAGGCCTGTGCTGTGATAGTTCCACGCAAAACAACTAGAGGTGCAAGCCCTCTCCATGAAAAACACGACCACACCCTAACACCACCGTCTCCGAATTTTACTGTTGGCACTACACACTCTGGCGGATGACGTTCACCGGGCATACCCACACCCACAACCTGCCATCGGATCGCCACATTGTGAACAGTGATTCGTCATTACACGCAACGTTTTTTCACTCTTCAATCGTCCAATGTTTACGTTCCTTACACCAAGCGATGCGTCGTTTGGCTTTTACCGGTGTCATGTGTGGATTATGAGCAGCCGCTCGACCATGAAATCCAAGATTTCTCACCTCCATCCTAACATTCATAGTACTTGCAGTGGATCCCGATGCAGTTTGGAATTCCTGTATTATGGTCTGGATAGATGTCTGCCTATTACACATTACGACCCTCTTCCACTGTCGGTGGTCTCTGTCAGTCAACGGGCGAGGTCAGCCTATGCGCTTTTGTTCTGTACGTGTCCCTTCATGTTTCCACTTCACTATCACATCGGAAACAGTGGACCTAGGGATGTTCAGGAGTGTGGAAATCTCGCGTACAGACATATGACACAAGTGACACCCTATCACCCGACCACGTTCGAAGTCCGTGAGGTCTGCGGAGCGCCCCATTCTGCTCTTTCACTATGCCTAATGACTACTGAGGTCGCTGATATGAAGTACCTGGCAGTAGGTGGCAGCACAATGCACCTAATATGAAAAACATATGTTTTGGGGCTGTCCTGATACTTTTGATCACATATTGTATCAGGTGTGCCTATTTCTGCAAGTAAGAACCGACGTACTTGGCTTTTATACTACATTTACATCGCTAATGTGTTTCTTTTTATCTTGTCTCATAACTCTACACTATGTGTAGTTTACCTACACTCTCTATAATACTGAACGTAAAAAATCCCAAATTGAGTACTTTTAGGTAAGGAGTTAATAGTCGGAAATGAATGGTTCAAATGGTTCAAATGGCTCTGAGCACTATAAGACTTAACATCTGAGGTCATCAGTCCCCTAGAACTTAGAACTATTTAAAGCTAACTAATCTAAGGACATCATACACATCCATGCCACAGGCAGGATTCGAACCTGCGACCGTAGCAGTCGCGCAGTTCCGGACTGAAGCACCTAGAACCGCTCGGCCACCACGGCCGGCACTTGGAAAGGAATATTTCTTTCTTTATTTACTTGCTTAAACGACTTAAGCATTTCAGCAACAAATGAAGTATATAGCAGCTGTTCAAAGTGACGACCGGGTGCATTATAACTGCACATAAAATTTTGCCGCTTTGCCGATCTCTCTCTTGCAGATACTGAAAGTTGCCTGTTTATTTGCAGTTTCATTTTTTGCTCGCAGTATATTTGCTTTTCTCAATTCCCGATATTATCTTTGTAGTGCTATGCGTGTTTCTGATATAGTCAGCTTCCATTAGTCGGACATAGCTCTTTGTGCAATCACTTTGCCTGCCCACAGAGGCGTTTCGCGTCTTTAGAAGGTCGGTTTGGTCACCAGCCAGTGGAAAGTGAGATATTCTCAATTACTCGCCGTGGTGAATATTAAGCTATTGCATTTGTTATTTCAGAAGATAATTCTAAATTTTTGCACAGTTAACTTGTGATCGCTAAGCGTTCAGATTCGCGGAGCTATTCTTCTGCGTGGCGAAATGGTAGCCCATAGGTTGCTCACATTTTGATAAATGGAAGCTGATTATAGGAGCGAATAGTATATCCTCAATATGTCGCGTTGCAAATTGAAAATTATCATCCTCCCCTGCCTTGTTAAGAGCTGTGTACTAAGATTATATGATCTGATTACTCTGCAGGTATGTGAGAATCTTTCTTGTATTTGTTACGAGTCATTTCATATGCTACCTCGCCGGGCGTGGTGGCCGAGCGGTTCTAGGCGCTTCAGTCTGGAACCGCGTGACAGCTACGGTTGCAGGTTCGAATCCTGCCTCGGGCATGGATGTGTGTGATGTCCTTAGGTTAGTTAGGTTTAAGTAGTTCTAAGTTCTAGGGGACTGATGACCACAGATGTTAAGTCCCACAGTGCTCAGCGCCATTTGAACCATATGCTACCTCAATTTAACGTCGCTGCATGCTGCCACTCCGCCATATTGTGCACACTTGTTGACACCGACTGCAGCATGTAAATGGTCTGTGATGGCAAATGCTACAGTAGCTATTACCGAATGAATTACTTTTTGAAATTGCCAATAACTAACAAAAAATACTATTTCTTTGTATGAAACCAGGTTTTTGAATGGAGCAAGGTATGTCGTCGGTTGCTGTTATGGACAATCAATGTTTGCTAACTGCTCTGCAGAGCATTCTGACAGATTAGTGAGATATATTGTGGAGTATATGATATCAACTAACTACAATATTATGCGGAAATCGTATTCCGAACAGGTGTTCTGATCGTAATAATTCAAAGTCATTTTAGTTTAATTATTATTTCACATCTACAATCAGTGACTATGTACATGAGGGAACATCCTCAGCTGCACTGCTTGGAAGTACAACCTCGGAGAAAACAAGCTATTAAGTTTTCTGACACTTCCTTAATGAATCATTACTTATTACTTAACGATTGAGCAATCAGCTATTAATTTTAACACCACCTACTTATGTAAGCGTATGTGTCTCTGACTATTACGTTGAATACCCATGGTCATACAGCGTTCCGAATTAGTTTTCTGGGGCATAAAGATTTAAGCTTTACTTGACTGCTCATGGTAATAGTTCAACTTTTAAAACACACACACACACACACACACACACACACACACACATACATTCAATATCCTTGTTATTTTCCATGCAATGAGACAGACAGTGAGGTCCCTACCATCTTAACAATCCTTTCCTCTTCAGTTGTTTCAAATTTCAAAACCTTCATAAAAGTCAAAGAAGAAAAGGTCTCTGTGGATACTTCGACAGACGATTGTGTGCTGTTTTCCTTTTTTCAAACAAAAAAAAAGAAGAAGAAGGAATCGCCTGCAACTTCAGTGCAGAAACGTCATCTTATTACAAACATACATTCAGGCATTGCTCATTTAAGACTTCGTAATGACTGAAATATTCATTTTCGACCATGAGACAGACCCATGTAGAATCCGCTCTGTGGTTTGAAGACTGTTGGGCTGATACAGCTTCCAGCCTGAGTGCGGTTTTTAATCGACTCTGCCCGTTATTTTTAATTTTTTTTTTTAGGCAAATACGGAATCGACATCCATTCTACGCTTCAGGAAATGCGGTACACACACAGTTAAAATACGATAACACACAAAATTAAGTTTGCTTCATTGATGGAGCACACTACTACCCTCTCATAGGTTAACGTCAACAGCGGCGAGAGAATGGCATTCGGCCGCAAACTTAAACAGAAATAATTTGCCATATAATCGAAAGACCTGAACCCCCACTACGGGATAACCACTAGGAAAGAGAGAGAGAGCTGATTACTTAGAGAAAAAGTATGTGATAATGATAACTTCTATGACACTCATATTTGGCAGTGCTGCACTGTTGAAATTGGCGTTACAATGGCTTGTCTTGATTAAGACTTCTAAATGCTTTGTTAACAGTTCCGAGTAAATAGACTGACGGAAAAAAGTCGCAACACTGAAATATAATTAATCTAGGGTAACGAAATTTCGAGGATAGATTTGTCTAGGTAACATATTTCAATAATTAACACTGCATGATTACAGGTTCATGTAAGCGCGAGACATGGCATTCCAAATGTAAAATGCTGGTACATTAATAACCTCTGTAACCACCAGAATGTTGAATGCAAGCATGCAAAACATTGTGTTGTATAGATGCAGTTCCTGTGTGTCTTGCATGCAGACAGATTGGTTACAGGCCCTCAATTGGCCTCCTTCTAACCAACCGACGACCATCACTGGCACCGAGTAAGAACTACCTTTCATCAGAAAACAAAACTGACGTCCACCATGCGGTCGAATGAGCTCTCGCTTGACACCACAGGAGTCGCAAATGGCAGTGGTTTTCATTCAGAGGAATGCACGCTACAGCGCGTCTGGCTCGAAGCTGTCTCTAAAGTATCCGATTTGTAACAGTTCATTGTGTCACTGTGGTGTCAACTGCTGCTTAAACTGTAGCTGCAAATGCAGTATGAAGAGCCAGGGCCATGGTATTCCCTCTCGATAGTGTCACGTGATCGTCCGGAGCCCGGTCTTCCTGCAACCGTACGTTTTCGTAACAACCGCTAACAACAATCGTGTCAGTGGCTACATTCCTACCAAGTCGTTCTGCAGTATCACAGAATTCAGAACATCCAGATTCTCGTAGCCCTATTACGCGACCTCGTTCAAATGAAACTGATAATGGCATCTTTGTCTCCTCAAAGACATTCTACATCTACATCTACATCCATACTCCGCAAGCCACCTGGCGGAGGGTACCCTGAGTACCTTTATCGTTTCTCCCTTCTATTCCAGTCTCGTATTGTTCGTGGAAAGAAGGATTGTCGTTATGCTTCTGTGTGGGCTCTAATCTCTCTGATTTTATCCTCATGGTCTCTTCGCGAGATATAAGTAGGAGGGAGCAATATACTGCTTGACTCTTCGGTGAAGGTATGTTCTCGAAACTTTAACAAAATCCCGTGCCGAGCTACTGAGCGTCTCTCCTGCAGAGTCTTCCACTGGAGTTTATCTATCATCTCCGTAACGCTTTCGCGATTACTAAATGATCCTGTAACGAAGCGCGCTGCTCTCCGTTGGATCTTTTCTATCTCTTCTATCGACCCTATCTGGTACGGATCCCACACTGCTGAGCAGTATTCAAGCAGTGGGCGAACAAGCGTACTGTAACCTACTTCCTTTGTTTTCGGATTGCATTTCCTTAGGATTCTTCCAATGAATCTCAGTCTGGCATCTGCTTTAGCGACGATCAACTTTATACGATCATTCCATTTTAAATCACTCCTAATGCGTACTCCCAGATAATTTATGGAATTAACTGCTTCCAGTTGCTGACCTGCTATTTTGTAGTTAAATGATAAGGGATCTATCTTTCTATGTAATCGCAGCACATTACACGTGTCTACATTGAGATTGAATTGCCATTCCCTGCACCATGCGTCAATTCGCTGCAGATCCTCCAGCATTTCAGTATAATTTTCCATTGTTACAACCTCTCGATACACCACAGCATCACCTGCAAAAAGCCTCAGTGAACTTCCGATGTCATCCAGGAGGTCATTTATGTATATTGTGAATAGCAACGGTCCTATGACACTCCCCTGCGGCACCCCTGAAATGACTCCTACTTCCGATGACTTCTCTCCATTGAGAATGACATTCTTGACTAACATCAACTCAGTGCGTCCAGTCTCTAAGTAAACTACCACTCACGACGGTTACTGTGTGTGTTTAAAGCAAACCTGATTCACATTCTCAAATGACGCTACTAGCGTCACTCTTATGCGACTGGCGCGAAATCTGAATAGACGTATTCTTTCACATGTAGAAACACGCCTACCAACTTTAGTTTATGTTGTACAGCTACTGCTTGGTGTTTCGATGTTTTTTCCGTCCATGTATTTGGGTTGGAATGTGATCGTGAGGATATAGTTGGAATATAGTTAAAGACCTTACTTTAGTGGTATGGGTTGGATAAGGATGCTTTTAGGTGTTATTTGTTAATATTCGTGTATGGGACGGATTGTATTGATGCAAAAGAATGAGATGTACTTAACACGGTTCATTTTAAGTTATACGAGACAATGGAATCAAAGCAAGAACAAACAAAATGGGAGTCTTTTACAAACATGTGGCTATGGTACTGAGATGGAAGATACAGTGGGTAGCCCCACTAGGTGAAGGGTCTGTTGGTTACTAAGAGCTCCAAGGTTACGCACCTTATGTAGCCCCTTAGAGAAACAGAGTCCAGGGTTGGAAAGTAGTTCACTGTGCACTCGGTAAGTTTGCCAGGGACCTCATC
The DNA here is from genome assembly GCF_023864345.2 of Schistocerca serialis cubense. Taxonomy (NCBI): domain Eukaryota; kingdom Metazoa; phylum Arthropoda; class Insecta; order Orthoptera; family Acrididae; genus Schistocerca; species Schistocerca serialis. The sequence goes on from NC_064640.1 coordinate 156,910,524, forward strand.
CGATGTGTGAAAGAGACTATCGAGTAAGCATGGTACAGTCATTTTCAAGTTGGGGCTCATGTTGGCGCCAAAGACTCCTATCACTTGGGTTATGAGGCTATTCACAGTTTCTAGAGGCGCCTGGCGGGACTGATAAAGACGCTGGCGTTGCTTACGGCGTTGCAAGCAGATCTCACAATTTACAGTACATTAGCCAGGGTCGATAGAGGTCCTTTGGTTTCGAGCCAAGTGCAGGTTTTCAATCAGAGATTCCTTTAATTCTGTGATGGTCTTAGCGGTAGATGTCTGGTCCTGCGTTATGGGATGGAGATTTTTAGGATGTCCCTTGATAGGTCAGGGGGGCAGTACACAAAGGAAGAAGCTAATCGTGTAGCACAGAACACATGGAATAAACATGGTTTATTAGGCTGGGCGACAATTTCAGGTCCTCTGATGAACACTCGCCATTCAGTACCGAGAGAACGGAATCTGATTGCATAAAAAGCAGACACACTTCCAACGCCAAGACTTTAGCATTAAATAGCAGAAGTATTCGTAACCAAGTCTCTGAATTTACCACACTCCTGGTAAGCAACCGCGCTTACATTGTACTCGTAACCGAGAGTGGTATGTCACACAAATTAACAAGCACCAAAATATTGAACGAGGCGTGGAAGACACATCGAAAACACGGTTGGAAATCAAAGGAAGGGGGCTGTTCATGGCAGTCCACTAAAATATTGGCTAAAAAAATTCATATTGAGTCTGACTGCGAAGTGACCTTGTTGAGAGTAACCGAGTTAGGCGAAATCAAATTAATCAGTGAAAGTTTGTACCGTCCACTCGGTTCCGATGTAACAGTTGCAGAATTACTCGAAGAAAGTCTTTTCTCAGTAGCGCTGAAGTACCCTGATCTTTCAACGTTAAGTTCGAGGTGATTTCAGCCCATCAGGTGTAGTTTGGGACCTTTATGGATTCGTTAGAAGTACGTACGGACAGAGAGCCTTGCGAAGAAATTCTGAGCGCTTCCTTCGAAAAATATATTGAGTATCTAAAGCGACAATCCAAGGTCAACGGTAATATTTGAGACCTCGTAGCTTCAGATGGACCTGAACGTACCGACACTGTCGGTATAGTGAGACACATTAGCGGAAACAACGTCGTTATTGCTACGATGGTTACTAATGTCAATAATTCCATCAAGAAGTTAAGAAGAGGTTTTATGCAATAAAAAGTAGATAAGCAGTCGTTGGCATCCTACTTACACAATGTATGGATGTCATTTAGTTAGAATATAGTGAATACAGAGAAGCTACGGGCAAAGTTCAAAGAGACTGTAAACTGCGCTGTAGAGGATTATAAGCTGAGTAAGCTGATTAAGGTAGGGAAGTCTCGCCGTCATTTAATAACAAGATTCGGAAAATGCTCTCGATTCAAGAAAGAGCGCTTATCTGTCCACTGGAAAAATTTAGGAGAAATTAATGTGTCTATAAATCTATGGATGGACGAAGAATACAACAACTTCCACCTCATAATTTAGCGAAATAACTTGCAGAGAAACCTAGAAAATTCTGATCCTACGCAAAGTCACCAAGAAGATCGAAGGCTTCTATTCAGCGACTCGTAGACCAGTCTGTTCAGTTAATAGAAGACAGCAAAAGGAAAGCTGGCTTTTAAATCTTACATTTCAAAACTCATTGAAGCAGCTGAATCCTACAGACATACCGTCGCTTAACGTCGCACAAACTCTAGTATGGACGACATAGAAAGACTGTTCAAAGAGTTGAAAACGAATAAGACCCAAGGTCCGGGTGGAATCCAAATTCGGTTTTAATGAGAGTATTCCGCATCATTGGTCCCCTATTTAGCTTGCATTTATCGTAAAACTCTCGTAGCGGAAAGTCCCAAGCAATTGCAAAAAAGTGCAGGTGACGTCCGTATTTAAGAAACGCCAAATTGTATATCACTATCCTCAACGTCGATTTTCTGTAGAGCTTTTGAGCGTCTTCTGAGTTCTAATATAATAAATTTCCTTGAGATAGAAAAGTTTATGTTCACAAACCAGCACTGACTTAAAAAACATCGCTCGTGATAAACTCAGTTTGCACTTTTCTCAAATTATATCCTGTGAACCACGGATAAAGTGGAAAGGCAGATTCCACATTCCCAAATTTCCACTGCAAACTAAATTCCGAACATACAGAATAGTTTCTGAGAAATTTTAGTGGCTCGAAGAATTTTTAAAAAGAGGAGGAGAGGAGATTTGTGTTTAACGTCCCGTCGACAACGAGGTTATTAGTGACGGAGCACAAGCACGCGTTACGGAGGGATGGAGAATGAAATCAGCCGTGCCATTTCAATGGAACCATCCCGGCATTTGCCTGAAGCAATTTAAGGAAATCAGAGAAAACCTAAATCAGGATGGCCGGACGCGGATTTGAACCGTTGTCCTACCGAATGCGAGTCCAGTAACAGGGAAGTGTACTAGAACCGCTCTTTTTCTATATATACGCAAACGATCTGACGGACACGGTGGTTAACAATTTGCTACTGTCTGCCGATGACGCTGTAAGGTACGGGAAAGAGGTATTTGTCAGTAACTGAGGGAACATCCTGGACGACATGGACATAATTTCAATTTGGTGTGATGAATAGCAGCTTCATCTAAATATGAGAAAATGTAAGTTACTGAAGATGAGTAGGGAAAAAATATCGAAAGCGCTCGCACACAGTATTAGTGGTGTGCTGCTTGACTCTATCACATCTATTAAACATCTAGGCGTTGAAACAGAACAGGAATGTAAAGTCTGTTGTTGGAGCGCGAATGGTCGACTTCGTTTGTTAGGAGAATACCAGGAAGGTGTAGTTCATCTATAAAGGAGACCGCATACAGAACGCTTGTGAGACTCATTAGAGAGTACTGCTCGAGTCTTTGGCGTAACCACCAAGTTGAGTTAAAGAAAGACATCAATGCAATTCAGACGTGTGCTACTAGGTTTGTAGGTTCGATTAAAATGTGTGTACTGCAGAGATACTCCGCGAACTCAGATGGGAATCTCTGCAGGGGAGAAGACGTTCTTTTGGGAAAGCTTAGAGAACAGACTTTTTCGATTGATTGCAAAACTATTCTACTGTCAGATACGTACGCCTCGTGGAAGGACCATGAAGGCAAGATAACAGAATTCTGGGCTCGTACGGAAGCAAATAGACAGTCTTTTATACCTCACTCCATTTTCGAGTGGAAGAGGAAAAGGAATGACTAACAGTAGTACAGGGTACCTACCTCCATGCACATTGCGGTGGCTACCAGACTATTTATGTAGATGTCGATGTAGGTGTAAGTAGTGAGCGTGATTTGTAGTATATGGCGTCGTTCTGTTCAATGAATACTTAATATATCAGTGGCAATGAAACGTTAGACATCTTCAGCGTTGGAAAGGAGACGCTGGGAGTTCTAAGAGTCTAGAGATACGTCTAATGGGCGTATGTAGACAGTTAATTTAAGTACAGGATGAGACTGTTTGGCCTCATATTTCCAGAAGCTCGTAGGGTAGCACAGGTTACATGTGTTAGAGCAATTAAGGGAAAGCATGCTGGGACATTGTTTCAGGAAATAGTTGGATCTACAATGGGCCCAGGCGGATACATTTTTACATGCCCTGAACAAGGACTCAATACGTGGAAGATACTTTTGTAACAGAAAGCAATTGTGTATGACGATAATGAAGAAAATTGTGGCTCAGGAATGTGGAACAGAGTCATAGATGTGGGAAGTTTTACTGATCTGGCTGTCAGAAATGGGTTAGAACGGAATTCCCATTCAGCCTGCTCCAATGGGATCTCAAAGTCAACATCTTTGAACACAATAAGACAGTGAGGGTCAGCAGGCGACACAGTGGAGGGGTATATGGTGATTTGGACGTCGAGACGTGGAGACACCATGGGGAGCAAGAATGTATAAGAACCAACAGTTACGTCAGAGTGCTTATATACACTGTTGTCCAAAATTAAAGCTCAGCAACCTCAAAAATTGTAAACAAAAATGTTTTTCCTTTCTTTCCAACTTAACGGATTTGCACAGACATTCCGACAACTGGTAACGTGCTCAGTATGGGTTATGTCCACCTCTGGCAACAATGCAGAAATGACCACGACTGGGCATGCTGTGAATTATATCACGAGGCAATAACGTCCGTTCTTCATGAAGAGCTGCTCGCAGTGTTGGAGAGTGGTTGGTGGGCAGTGACGCGATGCAAGCCGTCTGCCTGATGCATCTCAGTCATGCTCTGTGAGATTCAAATGGGGAGAGCGTGCAGCCCACGCCATGCGTGCAATATCTCCCATTTCTAGGAAAACATCAACCACCATTACTCTATGAGGTCGAGCATTATCGTACATCAATACGAAGTCTGGGCTCCACAGCACATGGCGACAACCGCAAATGAGGTCCCAAGATCTCGCCAGGATATCTGACAGCAGTTAAACACTTCTGATACACACATACAATTTCCTGAAGAGGGGTTCGAGTGGTCAACATAATCCATGCCCACATCATTAACGATTCTCCTCAATATCTGTCTCTTTCCACAATGTTTGGGTCCAGAAATCGTCTTCCACCTTCCCTTCAAATGCGAATCCATTAAAAATCACTCTACAGACTAAATCGGGACTCATCTGTGAAAACAACACTAGCCCACAGTTCGACCTCCCAGATTACATGTTGACGACTTCACTTTAGACGTTCCCTTCTGTGAAGGCGCGTCAGAGGTAGACATAAGGCAAGTCTCCGATGATAAAGGCGACTCTGCCGAAGCCTTCTGCGTACCATTTGCCTTGTTAAAACACGTCCATTGGATGCTGCAAGCTCCTATGCCAGTTGCTGTGCAGTACTAAGGCGGTAATGTCGTGCACTTACAGCCAAATAACGGTCCTCTCTTCTGAAGTCACGCAGGGTCGACTCTGCTCTGGTCTTCTGGATTCAGTATCGGTCTGTATACACTGTCGCCACAGCCGAGAAACAACAGAACGATTGACGCTAAGCCATCGGGCCACACCAATTTGCGACTGCCCTGCTTGCTTTCTTTCTCTGGCACTCCGCCGCAGAGAGTCTGGTAGGCATCTCCTCTGTGCCATACTGCATCGTCTGTCATTGTGTACACAGCGACTGGAAATGTGGGGCCACCCAGCAAAAACTAACTCGTTTCATCGGTGCCCTGACGTCCTTGTTGGCATCATTGTCCGTTGACCGGAATGCCATCTTCCGTGCAGGACGTCGTACGGACATCTGGTTGACAGTTTGTGTGACTGTATCGTGAACTAGACACAGGACGATGAAGAAGCGCTTTGATACATAAATTTTGGACAGCATCGTAGGAGGAAAACAGGGACTTAAGACACACTAGTTCAGTGAGCTGCGCTTCGTGAAAATTTTTTGATCTGAAGGAAGTGAGGCACAAGGCCGGAGTCATGTGTGGGAATATTTTTGATCCAGTGATCATTATCAAAGCAAGGTAAGAGGCATGTATTAGAGGTCTGCTATTAGCAGCGACTAGTCAGATGAAACTGCCGTAGCCTTTGAACTATTTATAAGGGTATTGACTAAAAGAAACATTATAGATAACAATAATGTTCTCGTTGCTGCTGAATGCTGATAAGTTGGGACGGATTTGATAAGAATGATGGTGGTGGTAGTGCTTACTTCAGTGGAATATTTTAAACAGACGCTAAATGGGAGTAACCTCCCCCCACCCCACACCTCGGGCTGACGAAGCGACGTTTGTAATGTACTCTGACACTGTGTGCCTAGTGTTGCAGGGAGTCCCTATGAACCTAGTGGTTATAAAATTACCACCCACGAGTAAAAGCTACTAAATCCCTACTTGACATACAATGAATATTCAAGGAAATAGCCAGAACAACCAAGCCATGGTTGTGGATGCGCTAATTAATGAAGGTGGTCACACTACCTACCAAATAAAACTCAATTATCCAAAAATATTAATTTATTTATCCAAACACAAGAAAAATAGGGGCGTCACAAGAAACAACATACTTCAATACAATAAACTATATTGAACATTGTAACGAAAGAAATGACTCGGCATCAATAACCAATAACAGGTAACCTATATATATCAGAGATCAGTGGAGGACAGACTATGTTGTTTACGGCTAAGGAAACAAATGCGATTATCTTTCTCATGACTCAACGTCACATACATCCTCGACTTCAACTGTTAAAATGAGTGGTTACTCGACTAAAAAAATACATGGAAAATGGGCAAAAGCTCATTTAATCACTCATTATCAATTTATAGATTAAACTGATATCAAACAGGAAGAAACTCACGTAGAAACAATTTTAACTCAATGAAATATTGATTAAAAATGAGAGAAAGAGGCAGAGGCGTGGCTGACACCTATCAAGGAGTACGCTGTAAACAGAGTGTTGCAGAAAACCTGGCACGAGGGTGGGTGGTGTGGGTTACGCTGTTACTGATGTTGGCAGGAGCAGTTTTGTGGGTTTGGTGGTGGAATTTCGGCTGCAGCAGTTTATGGAGCTACACTTGCTGAAAAGCTGAAGAGCTAAAACGGCGAGAATTTAACATGATAGAAAGATAGGTCCAGAATTATAATCACATCAGGACATTTTTTATGTCTACTACAAAAACTGCTACCGCTCATTGTTGATATTATTCACAGATCATTGTTGATATATTTGAATAGTTCAGATCGAAAAACTTGCTGTAATGATACCACTATCGCTAACTTCCTTTAGTTTTCTCGTCGTATGCATGATGAGTGTCATTAAATTTCAGTCATGAAATGGTACTCTACCCGAATATATCCAGTGTCAATGCGTATCGTAGCAGAAATTTCAGCAGAAAGAGAAATAAGAATGTTGTATTGTATTTAAATACACACCACGATTGCATTACCGTGTACAATCACCAAGCAAAAGTGTTACAACCATCCAGAGTGCGGAATGGCAGGTTTCAAGATACGGAAGGTATCTGACAGGTGCGGGTGAAACAGAAAAATTAATCATTGCCCACAGTGCGTAGTGAATGAAGAATTCTGTAGAATGAAACTACTTTGTCAAAGAATAGAATATGATAGGGCAGTAGCTGATAACAGGTACCAACGAGAGCCGCAAAATGGTAAAAGCGGAGCAACAAAGATCACATTGCTAGGAGACGAAATGCTTTTTGCTGTCATGTCTCATAAAACAACGTAAACGCCAGAGACTCTTAAACTAGACTAGGCAATTATCCGTACGACACATGAGACTGGAATCTTGTACTGGGGAATGAAGAAGCCTTTCGCAGCACAGTGACACAAAGCGCTCAGGGCAGAAGACACCTGATATCTGTGTCCTTATCAACCCAGCGACTGCTGCAGAAGCCCAAGAGCGTACTGAGTAGAGAGAGGAGTTGAGTTACCGGGACAAATGATTCAAGCACACCTAGTTGCCTGTATAACAGCTCACGTATGCACTCCTTCATGACTTTCGTCTTTGCACTCGGAGATGAAAATTGTCAGATGAAATAATATAATGATCTATAATGCCATACTCGTGTTCCTACTATTTGAAAATAATGGCCTCATCCCGTATATCTACCCCAATAAGCAGGTGAGGGATGTCATCAACTAACGTTTAGAACTCGCTCTTCGCTTTCTCGTATTCTAAACAAACAAACAAAATCTATGTGTAGCCATGCGGTGACAATTTTCTCCAGTCACGTCTCAAGCACTTCTAGAATTAATTTCACAGCAGATATTACGTATATGATTATAATTCTTCGGATGGTTAACGCATATGAATGCTACAATATGATTTTCATGGTGATCAGTTCGACATATGGAGACATAGAACGTACAGGCGACAGGTTTTACCCATCCATGTTGTATTCTCCTTCCTTTATAACGGTTCTTGATATATCAGTGATGTTAAAGGTGGTCTATGAGTCGCCCTCCTAAAACCAAAACAAGTGAATGAACAGATATTTCCAATATATGCTACGCGAGAAGGGGGAAACTTGTGAGTCTATATTTTAAACATGGCGCCCATTTTGGGAGCTGCCAATTTGGATGCAATTTGTAGTTTTCAAATATGAAGCGGGCATGTAAGGTATCAGACATACAGAGACTTACCTGAGTCAAACAATAGTGACTTTCATTTGAGCACACACTGAGGTGACAGAAGTAATGGGACAGCGATATACACGTATAAAGATGGCGGTAGTATTTCGTACACAAGGTATGAAAGGGCAGTAGATTGGTGGAGCTGTTATTTGTACTCAGGAAATTCAAGTGAAAGGGCTTCCGGCATGATTATGGCCGCACGAAGGGAATTAACAGGCTTTGAACACAGAAAAGTAGTTGGAGCTAGACGAAAGGGACATTCCACTTCGGAAACAGTTAGCGAATTCAAAATTCTGAGATCCACACTGTCAAGAGTCTGCCGAGAATACCATATTCCAGGCACTGCCTCTCTTCACGGACAACGCCTGAGAGCAACAGCGTTTGCGTAGAGTTGTCAGTACTAACAAACAAGTAATACTGCATGGAATAACCGCAGAAATCAATGTGGAATGTACGACAACGTATGCGTTAGGACATTGTGGCGAAATCTGACGTTAATGGGCTACAGCAGTAGACGACAGACGCGAGTGCCTTTGCTAACAGCACGACATAGCCTGCTGTGCATCTTCTGGGCTCGTGACCATATCGGTTGGACTCTAGACGCTAGGAAAACCGTGGTCTGGTCAGTGAGTCCAGATTTCAGTTGGTAAGAGCTGATGATGGGGTTCGGGTGTGGCGCAGACCCCAGGAAACCATGGATCGAAGCTGTCAACCAGGCATTTTGAAACCTGTTGGTGTCTCCATAAGGTGTGGGCTGTGTTTACATGGAATGTAGTGGGTCCTCTGGTCCAACTAAACCAGTCACTGAATGAAAATGGTTATGTTCGGTTACTTGGAGACCATTTGCTGCCATTCATGGACTTCATGTTCCTAAACAGAAGTGGAATTTTTATTGATTTCAATCCACCATGCCACCAGGTCACAATTGTTCGCGATTGGTTTGAAGAACATTCTGGACAGTTCGGGCGAGCGATTTGACCACACAGATCATCCGACATGAATTTCATCTAACATTTGTGAGACTTCATCGAGAGGACAGTTTGTGCACAAAATTCTGCACCGGAAACACTTTCGCAGTTACGGACGTTTATAGAGGCAACGGATTGTTGAGTCATTCTACGTCGTGTTGCTGCACTACAATGGATCAAAGGTGATCCGACACGATATTAGAATATATATCATCACTTTTGTCACTTCAGTGTAGTTTCATTCATTCTCGAGCTATGAGCGATGCTTACTTTTTACGTGAAAGTTGATCCTGTGGACACAAGTCGAATGCTTTGAGATCATCCCCATATCAAGAGGCAGGAGCATCCGTGTTATTGCAGAGGATTTCAGCCAGCGATACCCATACCACCCTTCGCCATAAGTGCAATGTCGAAACTTCTGTGAAACTGGCTCCGTCACAGGCAAACCGAAACCTGGACCAGTGAAAACAGCTATGTGTGGAGCAGTATCAACCGCTGTTCAGGCGTCGTCCAGAAAGAACACAAAGCGTATCTCGTAAGATACTGGGGTCAGACATACATAAATAACAAGAATTTTGTCCAGTCATAAAAGGTACCACTACAAAATGCAGTTTTAACAGCATCTCGCCAAGGACGATCCAGACGGACGTGTTCAGTTCGCACAATGGGAAACACACAATCTTGACGAAAACGTTCTCCCTAAGATGCTCTGTTTGCAGATGAAGCTAATTTCTTTTTGAACGGAGAGGTAAATAAAAACAAAGAAACACACAAGTAACATGTGAGCCCTCAGTTGATGGATCCATCAAAGGTTTTTGGATCATTAAAAGTTTTGTGATGGAGGTGGTGTTCTGATGTTGTTGGACTCTTCTTCATTCAGGCCCCCGGTAGCTGCAATTATTAAACGACGATATGCTGTCGTCTCTCCTGTCTGAGTACGGGATATTTCTAACTTCCTTTCAGCGCGATGGTGCCCCATATCATTACGTGCTAGCTGTCGGTACATACCACGATATCCAGTTTTCCCAGAGATGAGTAGATCGTAGAGGCCTGGTGGAGTGGTCCACACCTTCCTCGGATTTGAGTCTATTGTACGTCAACCTGTGTGAATATGTGAAAGCTACTGCGTATGCAGTGAAGATCAGGAACCTTGCACACCTCATGGGACACATTTTTCATGCTTGTGCTCGCATTCCGATAAACGTGTTGGTTGTAGAGGAATGGATGAAACTGATGAGAACAACCGTAGAATGTGCCGGACAATACGTCGATCACATCTGGAAGCCTTTATGTGTTGCAAATCGAGAATGAATGAAGCTATGCTCAGATGAAAGACGCTGTCGTATGTCTCTTGTAATTCCCAGTCTGTCTGATATATCACACGAGACATTTTCCATCTGAAAATTACACGTTGCATCTAAGATGGCTCTCTCAAAAGTGACAACCATTTTGATAACATTGCCTCACAAGCTTTGTCTTCAACATCATCTCAAACTACTTGCGACTTTACCTATGGTTACTTGAATAGGTAATTGGGCTATGCACGGCTTCTTTTTAAAAGGATAGCTCGATGAAGTCGTAGTGTCGAGCGATACACGTCTGCTTTCATGCCCTGCACCTAAACTCGCTGCATATGATAGCCTTTACCTGTGTTTCTGCAGTCAAATAAGAATATTTCACTAGAATTGCAAACTGATAAAATAAACAGAAATATTAAGTAAAAGAAAAATGAATAATTAATAAAAACGGTTTCTATTGTAACATCTGAAATTTGTGTAGACGAGGGTGGGGGTTGGGTTGGTTGGGGGAAGAGACCAAACAGCGAGGTCATCGGTCTCATCGGATTAGGGATGGATGGGCAAGGAAATCAGCCGTGCCCTTTTTTTTCATTTTGTTCGTTGTTGATCGTTGTGTTTGGTCGTTGCGGACGTCACATGACATCCGTTCAAATTCGTTTGTTGATCCTTCCACTCAGTTTTTTATTAAAAAGGACAACCAGCACTCAGGCCGAACACGCTGAGCTACGGTGCTGGCTCCCTTTCAAAGGAACCATCCTCGCATTTGCCTGGAGCGATTTAGGGAAATCAGAGAAAACCTAAATCAGGATTGCCGGATGCGGGATTGAACCGTTGTCCTCCGAAATGCGAGTCCATTGTTCTAACCATTGCGCCACTTTGCTCGGTGTGTGTAGACGACACCGAGAATTATGTTGACTATTGGTTTAGTCAAGTAAACCATATCAACAAACGGAAATTGGTCCTACAATAACCAGGTATAAAACAACCAGAAAGATAACCTGATTAAGTGCATAGGAAGAAAGGTAGCAGAATCCCAAAGCTAAAAAACTAAAGTTCTGCACCGAGGCACATTCAGGCCTCGCAAAAGCTAAAGTCCCTTCAAACATTGAAGTACTCTAGCGGCGATTCACCGCCCATACTCTATCGCCTCCGTGACCGAATAACACATGATACCACAGGCAGGTCTGCGTTCTTCCTAAACTCGACCTAAAGTGTCCAGAATCGCTCACTTGAGCTCTCCACTCGCAACTGTCTGTCTCTAGTTGACTCCGACACTGTTCTGTCACTGCCTATTTCTCGACGATAACATTGCCTAAGAGATTTGCCCCTCAACATCGTCTCAAACTACTTGCAACTTTACCTGCGGTTACTTGAACTTTAGGTAACTGGGCTATGAACAGCTCAGTTACTCGCCTGCATAAGTGTAACGCTATATACTTAACTGTAAAGTTCTGTTCAGCCACCTACTTTTGTTTCAAAAGTGTTTCCAGCCGAAGGCCCACCTACTTTACAAATTTTAAATTAGGTGCAGATCCATTAGAGGTACAGAAAACATAATTAATGAAAGCCAGATTTCAATTCAAATCCAGCTTATCGTATGTACTGACAAAGAGAAATCTTAAAAAATGTCACTATTGTTGCAATGTCCAAAAATTAATCTGCTCTGAGCCGGCCGTTGTGGCCGAGCGGTTCTAGGCGCTTCAGTCCGGAACCGTGCTGCTGCTACGGACGCAGGTTCGAATCCTGCATCAGGCATGGATGTGTGTGATGTCCTCAGGTTAGTTAGGTTTAAGTACTTCTGAGTCTAGGGGACTGATGACCTCAGATGTTAAGTCCCATAGTGCTCAGAGTCATTTCAACCATTTAATCTGCTCGACCACAAGATAGCAAAGAGTCCAATTAATAATACTTATACAGAGAAACACATCGAAGACCACTCTATGCATTGTAGTTACAAGAAAAGTGCAGAATGAAGTAGTCATCTGTTAGAGAAAATCTGTAGGCCATTTTCTTGTCAAATATTATGCCTCCGTTGTAATGGATACTGCAGGGGGGGGCCACTGGCACGCTGTTGAGACACCACGTATTTGGAGTATGTTCTTGGCAAACCATTTAAATCCACAACGTCTTTTACTTGGGGTTCAAGTTCCCGTCCTCCTGTGCCCATCACGTAAGGGTAGAAACATTTTTGCGGGAGAGAGGTAATGATGAGTGTCCTAGGTGGCATTTTTTGGTCCCTACAATTTGGTATCCTGATATGTTTCAGCAGCCTTCTCAGTGTCTAAAGATCAGTTACCAAATGAATCACAGGATGTGGTCCCGACTATACTGTACAGAAGGGCAGTAGTAGCAGGTCGATATCATTAAAATCTCGGAGCACTGCATAGTATTGGCCTTTTGGATGCTCCGTACAATGAGGCAGGATGGGCTGCAGACGAAGGATTCGTAGCGGTGGAAACAATGGTTGTGGTTGCTGAATGTCCCACAAAGACGGTTGGGACCCTGCTAAAGTACTGTGACTGTTGTTCAGTTGACCAGCTATGGCACAGTTTCTTTAACTAGCGGCAGGGACTGTCCACCTCGCTGCCGATTGTACACTCCTGGAAATTGAAATAAGAACACCGTGAATTCATTGTCCCAGGAAGGGGAAACTTTATTGACACATTCCTGGGGTCAGATACATCACATGATCACACTGACAGAACCACAGGCACATAGACACAGGCAACAGAGCATGCACAATGTCGGCACTAGTACAGTGTATATCCACCTTTCGCAGCAATGCAGGCTGCTATTCTCCCATGGAGACGATCGTAGAGATGCTGGATGTAGTCCTGTGGAACGGCTTGCCATGCCATTTCCACCTGGCGCCTCAGTTGGACCAGCGTTCGTGCTGGACGTGCAGACCGCGTGAGACGACGCTTCATCCAGTCCCAAACATGCTCAATGGGGGACAGATCCGGAGATCTTGCTGGCCAGGGTAGTTGACTTACACCTTCTAGAGCACGTTGGGTGGCACGGGATACATGCGGACGTGCATTGTCCTGTTGGAACAGCAAGTTCCCTTGCCGGTCTACGAATGGTGGAACGATGGGTTCGATGACGGTTTGGATGTACCGTGCACTATTCAGTGTCCCCTCGACGATCACCAGTGGTGTACGGCCAGTGTAGGAGATCGCTCCCCACACCATGATGCCGGGTGTTGGCCCTGTGTGCCTCGGTCGTATGCAGTCCTGATTGTGGCACTCACCTGCACGGCGCCAAACACGCATACGACCATCATTGGCACCAAGGCAGAAGCGACTCTCATCGCTGAAGACGACACGTCTCCATTCGTCCCTCCATTCACGCCTGTCGCGACACCACTGGAGGCGGGCTGCACGATGTTGGGGCGTGAGCGGAAGACGGCCTAACGGTGTGCGGAACCATAGCCCAGCTTCATGGAGACGGTTGCGAATGGTCCTCGCCGATACCCCAGGGGCAACAGTGTCCCTAATTTGCTGGGAAGTGGCGGTGCGGTCCCCTACGGCACTGCGTAGTATCCTACGGTCTTGGCGTGTATCCGTGCGTCGCTGCGGTCCGGTCCCAGGTCGACGGGCACGTGCACCTTCCGCCGACCACTGGCGACAACATCGATGTACTGTGGAGACCTCACGCCCCACGTGTTGAGCAATTCGGCGGTACGTCCAACCGGCCTCCCGCATGCCCACTATACGCCCTCGCTCAAAGTCCGTCAACTGCACATACGGTTCACGTCCACGCTGTCGCGGCATGCTACCAGTGTTAAAGACTGCGATGGAGCTCCGTATGCCACGGCAAACTGGCTGACACTGACGGCGGCGGTGCACAAATGCTGCGCAGCTAGCTCCATTCGACGGCCAACACCGCGGTTCCTGGTGTGTCCGCTGTGTCGTGCGTGTGATCATTGCTTGTACAGCCCTCTCGCAGTGTCCGGAGCAAGTATGGTGGGTCTGACACACCGGTGTCAATGTGTTCTTTTTTCCATTTCCAGGAGTGTATATACCTGTCAGTGGATGCCAGCCCATCTAGTGCCCAGACATATGAAACCACACTGTGATGCTGAAACACTATTTTCCAAGGCACTACTGAGTTGTATTCCTTATTGTCAGCCAAAGTTGGTTCAGGAATATGTGATGTGGCTGTCACCGTTGGATTTTTTCTGTTTAGTGGTTCAAATGGCTCTGAGCACTATGGGACTTAACATCTGTGGTCATCAGTCCCCTAGAACTTAGAACTACTTAAACCTAACTAACCTAAGGACAGCACACAACACCCAGCCATCACGAGGCAGAGAAAATCCCTGACCCCGCCGGGAATCGAACCCGGGAACCCGAGCGTGGGAAGCGAGAACGCTACCGTTTTCTGTTTAGTGGTGTTTATCTGTGCTCAGAAATAAACGCAATGGTGTTTGTACTGATGACTAGCTGATGGTCTACTTTTGTTTAATGTTGCTGACAGATCACTTTCCTTCACTGTTTGATCGGAAGTGAAATTACAAAGTCGGCATTTCTTCGATCCCATTTCGTGGAAAGAAATCATCGTACATATTAACAAATGTTATCTGTGATAATGCTCACAGTGCACAACTGAACGTTCTTTCCTATGCACTGGTGGTCGTTGCCCTGGTGATGAGACTCATATTGATGGTATACTGATAAACTGGTAGTATATCTACTAAGATGCATCAGTTTGGTTGGAAGAACTGGCCTCTCAAGTTCCGCATGCATCCTCTCCCACAGTTACTATGGATGTAGCCAGTCTGCTTACTACGTCGTAACTCGGTGCCTCTTCCACAATTCACGCGTAGAATAATTTGTATTGTAACTTAATATTGTAAAAGGATATTTACTTAGAAATTCTAAAACTGACACTCAGTCCCACATCGATATTCACTGGGATTCAAAACGTTGCGCACAAATTGAAGGAACTGACAGAGGAGACTTTCGAATAGGAACTGGAACATATGTCTTGGAGGTAACCGTGAGCCAATGAAATCTTTGGAATGGGAAGAACAATAAGGGCAGTCAATGCACATGCGTCGTAAATTCAGCAAAATTAATGTTCTGTTTCTGTTTGAGTACAGCTGCCATTGTATGCTGCATTCCTTGGACATAGGGCGTCACTGTAACGTCTTATAACCTACATCTCCGTGATCACTTGCACCAGTGCAATGGAAAGTCTTGAAAGCCGTTTCATTCAGTGGTCACCGACCTCAGTTACATTCTCTCTATCTGCGTAGTAGCCTCATTCATTTTGCCACAGTTGTAACATGCGACCGTGTAGTGCCTTTGTGCCTCAAGTATCCCATTCATATTTTTGCAGTAGCAATATGCAGTCTTGTATTATCTTATCGTATTGGCCCTGCTGTTCAATGCCTCGTGAAATCGTCCTTGACCTTCCAGGTTCTGCGACTAATGCATCTACAAGATACGCCAGGTTGATTTGTTTCTCAGTGCTGCTTTGGGATCCAGCATCCTTAATGTCTGGTGACTATCACCCGCTGCATCTTCGTAGAGCGCACAGTCCCACAACGTTTGGTGTGAAGTGCCCACACTGCCGTAGGAACAACTACCATTCATTTGTCTTTTGATTCCGTACAGATTATCAATCAGGTAATATATGAGACTGCTCGACGGGCAAAGAAATCTCATTTTTAATCTCTTCCCAATGTTAGGAATAGATTTGTACGTCTGCAAGTCCTATGGGTATATTCCTAGAACAGTCCGCAGCTCGTGATGTAGTGCTTAGCGCTGCTGCATCTAGACTTTATCGACTAATAAAGTCATCAGAAGATCAAAACAAATTGCTAAACGATTTAGAAAAGCTATCTGAAGGGTGCAAAAATTGGCAGTTGGCCCTAAATTATGAAAAGTATGAGGTCATCCTCATGAATGCTAAAACGAATTCGTTAAACTTCGGTTACACGATAAATCATCTAAAGGCCGTAAACTCAACTAAATACCTAGGAATTACAATTATTAACAACTTAATTTGGAAGGAGCATATAGAAAATGTTGTGAGAAGGCTATCCAAAGACTGCGTTTTATTGGCAGGACCCTTAGAATATATAACAGATCTACTAAGGAGACTGCCAACACTACACTTGCCCGTCCATACTTAGAATACTGCAGCGTGGTGTGGGGTCCTTACCAGATAGGACCGACGGAGTACATCGAAAAAGTTTAAAAAGGGCAGCACGTTTTGTATTATCACGAAATGTGGGAGAGATTATCACTGAAATGTGCAGGATTTGGGCTGGACATCGTTAAAACAAAGGCGTTTTTCGTTGCGAAGGAATCTTCTCACGAAATTCCAATCACCAACTTTCTCCTCCGAATGCGAAAAATCTTGTTGACACCGACCTACATAGGGAGGAACGATCACCACGATAAAGTAAGGGTAATCAGAGCTCGCACGGAAAGATATATGTGCTCGCTCTCATCAGCAGCATCATAATGGTGTAGCGATGCAGCTTAAATTACTTAATGAAGCCAAGGCCTCCGGTCCAGTCTGTATATTAGTCCGGTTGTTTCAGAATATTCTGATAAAATATCTTCGTACTTAGCAATGACGTACAACTCCTTGCTCGTTGAAAGATCCGTACGTAAAGATAGGAAATTTGCACAAGTCACATCAATACTCAAGAAAGGAAATAGCAGTAATCCGCTTAATTACAGACCAATACCGCTAATGTCGATTTGAAGTAGGATTCAGCAACATATATCATGCTTGAACATTATGAATTACCTCGGAGAAATCGGTTTATTGACAAACAATCAACATGGATTCAGAAAACATCTTCCTCGTGAAACACAAACAGCTGTTTAATCCCACGAAGTAATGAGTGCTATCAACAGGGGATGTCAAATTGATTCCGTATTTTTTGATTTCTAAAAGGCTTTTGACACCATTCCTCACAAGCGACATCTAATCAAATTGCGTGTCTGTGGAATATTGTCTCAGACGCGGCACTGGATTCGCGATACCCTGTCAGAAAGGTCACAGTTCGTAGCAATGGACGAAAGGTCACCGAGTCAAACAAAGGCAATATCTGACGCTCCCAAAGGAAGTGTTATAGGCACTCTGCTGTTCCTGATCAACATAAACGATCCAGAAGACCATCTGCGCAGTCCACTTAGATTGTTTGCAGATGATGCTGTCATTTACCGTGTTTTTAATTCATCATATGATCAAAACTAATTCCAAAATAATTTACACAAGACATGTGTATGGTGTGAGGAGTCACAAGTGACTCTAAATCATGAAAAGTGTGAAGTCATCCACATGAGTACTAAAAGGAAACCGCGAAAATCTGTCAGTTACTGAAGCAAATACTTAGGGATTACAATTACGAATAAATTAAATTGGAACGCCCACGTAGATAATGTAGTGGGGAAAGCAAGCCAGACTGTGATGTATTGGCTGAACGCTCAGCAACTGCAACAGGTCTACTAAAGATACTGTTTACACTACACTTGTCTGCCCTCTTCCGGAGTTCTGTTATGCAGTGTGGGATCCACGTCTGCTAGAACTGACGGAGGACATCGAAAAAGTACAAAGAAGGGCATCTCGTTTTGTATTAATGCGAAATAGGAGAGAAAGTGCCGGATATGATTCGCGAATTCGGGTACCAGTCATTAAAACAAATGAGTTTTTCCTTGTAGCAGGATCTCCTCATGAAATTTCGATCACAAACTTTCTCCTCAGAACATGAAAATATTTTGGTGGCGCAGACATATGTAGGGAAAAATGATCCTCATAATCAAATAAGAGTAATCAGAGCTTGCATGGAAAGATTTGAGTAGTCATTTTTCCAGCCCACTGTTCGAGATTGGAACAGTAGAGAAATAGCTTGTAGGTGGTTCGCTGAAGCCTCTGTCAGGCACTTAATTTTGAATTGAGGAGTAAACATGTAGAAATAGATGCAAATATATGATGTGCAAAATCTCGACGTTCATCAAGAAATACATATACGTGTCACGTTACTAAGCTTCTTCCAAAAATTACATCGTTTAATATTATTTTAGAATATCTTGCTATGGCTTCTTCCACCAGGAGGTACGTTGTTTTATGAGGTTCCAGTGGCAATTTGAATTTTCGATACCATCCTTCATTTTGATGGAGTGGTGCATTAATTTTGTCTTCTACAATTCTTCGGGAGTCACGGTTTACTACGAGCAACATATCTACAAATGCTACCAGTCCACTTACGTTATCAGTGTTATCTAACTTCTTTAGAATGGGCTCCAATGTTACATACCAAAATTCTGGCACAGTTATTGATCCCTGTAGGTCTTCGTTATTTCCTTTCTTGGGCAGATTGAAGATACATTTCTCTCGCGGCAGAAGTCTCCCGGACAAGTGTACAGCGCGTCTGGAGACTCAATCTCCCTAAGGTGACCAAAGAATGGCTGCTACCATACGTAACCGAAAGTTCCAGTAAAATTAATCATCATCGCTAAAGCATACGTAGAGTGAGCATCTGTCGCCAGCAGTATCGCCTTATTAATTGCATCTTCAGCTGACTTGCCTGTTCTAAACCCATACTAGCGAGAACACAAACCGTGTAGAAGTCCATGGTCTTATAATGTTCTGCATAATACGGAAGGCACCTCAATCACAACAGCACAGCTAAGTAGAGAGATATGTCAACTACAAACTGTCATTTTTCCACATAGTCACCACCATTTGTTATGTACTTGTGCCAACGATGAACCAGAGCCTGCATGCCACGCTTATAAAAATCAGTACCAGCTGAGGCTAACCACTTTCTTACACCTTTGACTACAGCATTCGTCTTGAAAATGTTCGCAATGTAGTCCACCTGTCAGAGGCCCAAAGAAATGGAAGTCTGAAGGTTTAAAATCGGAAGTTTACGTTGGATGTGGTAAGACAGTCCAGCAGAATTTTGCAATGAGTTGCGTGGTCGCTAAATTGGTATGGGGTCTGGTGTTATCATGTTGCAGTTTAAAGTAGATCTTCTTCTCTGGCATTACCCTGGAAATTCGGGCTTTCGGCTTAGTCAGTGTCATCTTATAACGTGCTGAACTGACAGTTTCTCCAGGCTCCAGGACATCCTGAAGAACCACACCCTGGCTATCCCAGAACACCATGCAAATCACTTTGCAGACGTCTGTGTCTTGAATTTCTTCTTTGGCGGAGAATCCGTATATTGCCATTCCATGGACTGTATTTTGGATTCCAGCTCCACGTCTCATCTCCGGTGACGATGCTATTCAGAAAATTGTCACCTTCAGCTTCATATTGGTCCATAATGTCCCGACGAATTTCCATTCGATGAGTTTTTTTTCTTCTGCAAGTATCTGCCGGATCCATCTCGCACAGACATTACAATAACTACGATGTTTCAACATTGTTTCCAAGGCATTACAGCCGACATTTATCTTTGCACACAATTCTCTGGTCGTTATCTGCCGATCAGCACGGATGAGTTGATCAAGACGCTCTTCACTGCGAGGGATGATAGCTGCGAAGCGCCGACCTGGCCGTGGTTTGTCATGCACATCCTTTTCACCACCTAGAAAGTGCCGTACTCATGACCTCACATTGCTCACGTCTACTGTATCGTCTCCATGCACCTTTAGCAAGCGTCAGTGGATTTCAGTTGGCGCAGTTTCTTCAGCAGTGAGGAATTCTATAATACATCGGTGTTTCATACTCGATTCCATATCAGACTCCACGTTGGAACACTCCTCTGCTGGCGCCAGCTATCGCAGAACAACACAACCCCCTGAAAATCAAAGAGGAAGGTTCAAGCATCAGCACTACACCAACGACATCTAGCGCGAACAACCACAGTCGCCACAAAAAAATGGGACGAATTAATTTCGGAACGACCCTAGTGGGTTTCCAAATCTCTTACCGAAATCGTTCTATTGCCCTTTAAATGGGTCTGTTTCAGCTCCCTTTTATATAAATTGTATTTATTATACTTTTTTTGCTTTGTGATCAGTCTAACAACTTAGTTTTCTGCTATCTTGTATTATATATTTATTCTGTGCTTTGGGGAAGAATTCGTAGGGATAATTTTGTTTTACTCGTGTCTCATGTAGACAACCTATCTTCTTCTCTTAATTCATGTAATGAATAATCTCTGAAGTGTGTGGATGTGGTTTTTCAGTTGTTCTAGCGCTTCCTCGCACTTTTTAGCGTTTTCACAATCATCCACCTGGTCGAAGCAGATCTCGGCGCCAACGACGGGCGGTTAGATAGTTTTCTGGGCACTCTACAAATGGATGTCATCGTCAGTACTCGTGCTGCCCGGAGCACAGATTATCCTAAGTTTCGGGCTGCTCAGAATTAGTTACATGTTCGTTTGCGATGTAGGTAGCTATTCGACCTTAATCGAATTAATAGTCAAAAGTTTAAGTCAGGAAAGCGCACATTTTTACTTTAAAAGTTTTTCAGTATAAGTGAAATTTGTCGAATAAATTTCTTTAGCATATCCGTTAGTCAAATTCAGAACTTGCTTCCATGTTTTTTATTTGACAGACGCACACTTGTGTTTCGCATGGTGAATATGGAATAAAAATATGTACTTTGTTTTCGTGAAACATGAGTGAGGTCTTTTTACTGGCTTCCCATTGTGTGAACTTCTGAAGTTCTTCAGTTTATTGATCACTTTCAGCTGATAATCTGTAACTTCTGTTTCCCAGTTTTATTACTGTGATCGTGATTCAGTTTCCCCTGTGTTTATTCAGGTTGAACTGGTACTTACTTGTGGTATCAAGCACCACAAGAGTTTGAATAGAGGATTTTGGCTAGTAGTCTGGTTAATCGAATAGTTCTTAGTTAATTTGACAAGGGAACATATGCAGGTGTAAATAAAAGATCTTGATGTAACTTGGCGGTATGCAGATTGGTCAAAATAATGTAATAAGTGTATCTTCGTTTTCGCCCAGTTTTACTTTTAAGGGGTAAAACATGATAAGAAATGTAATTTGGCATATTTCGTTCAGAAGGTATATCTTCGAAAACATGTTATAAAAAAGTGTATTTCATATAAAAGTTGAAATGTAATTAACGCTTTTGAAAACTGTATAACCAACTTCTGTAATAATCTGACATTTCGCAATACACCCCACCGCCATTAATTCATTCTAAAAAATGAAAACTTTTGCTACTTCATAAATTAAAAATAAACTGTTCACAGATGTGGCCGAGTGGTTCTAGGCGCTTCAGCCTGGAACCGCGTGACCGCTACGGTCGCAGGTTCAAATCCTGCCTCGGGCATGGATGTGTGTGATGTCCTTAGGTTAGTTAGGTTTAAGTAGTTCTAAGTTCTAGGGGGCTGATGACCTCAGATGTTAAGTCCCATAGTGCTCAGAGCCATTTGAACCAAACTGTACACAAACTGCTGTCGGAGTATTGTCAACATACCTGATTAAAATTTTTAAACATTCATTATTTCTCTAATTATTTGTTTTATTTATTTTTGTTTTAAATTGTTATTTTATGTTTTAAATCCATGATTTGTTGTTTTCTTTGTCTTTTACTGTTTAACATACCTGTATTTTGTTAAATGGATTAATAAGTAACTCTTTAATATGATACAAAATAATTGTAGTAATGATTATCTATAAAGAAATTCTTAAACCAGAAACTTTTTTACACTATGCACATAAAAGGAACGACGTTTCTTCACACGATACACACGACGAAAAACATGACAACATAATATAAAAAAAATATATCAGCAGGATTCTCAAATTGTGGCTGGCTAACCTCTAAATATCCTGGATGGTACCGCGCGTATTTCAGGACAATGGAAGACCTTGGCGAAGAGAACTGATTATTTACCAGTGGCTGCAGCTCGATTATATTTTTTTGAAGTGGTGAGTGACATCATAATCATTCAGCACAACTAGATCTGAAAATCTCGTGGCAAAGTTCTTCCAACATCGAAAGCCATCGGCTGTACCTATCCCGTCAAGCCTTTCGTGATCACGAGTTGACAAAGTTACTTGTCCTTAGGTAGATCGCTCAGAACGGTTCTTCGACATTGACAACCTCAAGAATCTAACAATAATACTGCTTTTTCTCCTGTACTACGAAAGAAAGCTTATATCAAATATCTTTTGACGCGCTTAGACGCTAGTTTATCTGACT
Organism: Schistocerca serialis cubense; assembly: GCF_023864345.2. Taxonomy (NCBI): domain Eukaryota; kingdom Metazoa; phylum Arthropoda; class Insecta; order Orthoptera; family Acrididae; genus Schistocerca; species Schistocerca serialis. The sequence continues at coordinate 156,933,064 of NC_064640.1, forward strand.
TCGATGACATCACAAGAACATTTGAGGCCTGAAGAAAAGTTTGTTGAAGTATCGGTCCTGACTCTCCTTTAGTTTCCTTTAAAGCTCTAGACAGCGGGATTGCCAGTGAGAACACAGAGATCTGCAGCTGTATCTGTGTCTCAAAACATCGCACAACTTGCGTCTGCAATGGGCACGCTGCTCGATGACGCTTCCACTGCACAGATAACTGGTTTTGCGCGACGGCAAGCGCTCGGCCCAGATAGAGGGCGAGAGAGAGACAGACAGGCGGTGCCTGTCTGTCAACGCTGCTTGTGTGGGGAACGCACGTATGAGCGAGTGTGTTTGAACAAAGTAAAGCCCTCCGCAGATTTTGTATAGATCCTAATTGTTATACAGTTCTTTTTTTTGTTTTTTGGTGCGGATGCTGCTCCCTCTGCATATTTGTTTCGTTCCTGTTTTAATTTCTCGCGGCACTAAGTATAGGAGTACTCGAGCGACTGCGTGTATTGTAAAATCCAGCTGGTTATTTTTTCTACGTTTTGGTGTGTTCAGCGCTGAACGCACGAATCCACATACATTATGTGCGCTCTATCTCTCTCTCTCTCTCTCTCTCTCCCTCCCTCCCTCCCTTCTGCCCTCCTATACAATGAATAAATTTTGTAATATGAATTGCTGAAAAAATATTTCTCTTAACCTTAGAATTTCTTATTGTAGACAGTCGCTTTCTAAATAGCATTGTGGATGTTAACAGCGCGTAGCGTTGCGCAGTTGGAGGTGAGCCGCCAGCAGTGGTGGATGTGGGGAAGTGAGTGGCGGATTTTTGAGAGCGGATGATCTGGACGTGTGTCCATCAGAAACAGTACACTTGTAAGATTGGATGTCATGAACTGATATATATAATATGACCTTTGAACAATATTAAGGTAAATACATTGTTTTTTCTCTATCAAAATCTTTCATTTGCTAACTGTGCCTATCAGTAGTTAGTGCCTTCAGTAGTTTGAATCTTTTATTTAGCTGGCAGTAGTGGCGCTCGCTGTATTGCAGTAGTTCGAATAACGGAGATTTCTGTGAGGTAAGTGATTTGTGGAAGGTATATGTTAATGTTAGTCAGGGCCATTCTTTTGTAGGGATTACTAAAAGTCAGATTGCGTTGCGCTAAAAATATTGTGTGTCAGTAGAAGCACAGTCATTCATAATTTTTCCTAAGGGGACGTTACAATTGTATGAGTGCATAATAATAGTCTCAAGGCGTTGGCGCAAGACCGCTACGGTCGCAATTTCGGATCCTGCCTCGGGCATGGATGTTTGTGATGTCCTTAGGTTAGTTAGGTTTAACTAGTTCTAAGTTCTAGGGGACTCATGGCCTCAGCAGTTGAGTCCCATAGTGCTCAGAGCCATTTGATCCAAGGCGTTGGCAGGGCATTGGCTATGTCAGCTGCAAGTATGTATGTTGTTTAAATTGAAGTAGTCGCTGTTTTGATGCTGTGAGCTGGCGTTGAAAATGTTTAAGTACTAAGTATACCTATTACAATACCCGAATTACACGAAATATTTGTAAGTAAATAATTATCTCGTTGCAATATACCGTACAGTATAGTATTTATCCGGTGTTACATACGTCGTTAGCTTCTCTATTACTTTCTAACGTTAATTTCATTACAGCACCTGACGACGACAACTGTCTCGTCATCCGTAATATGCTGTTATGGCAAGTTTCCTTTTTACGGTACTTGTTTACTAATTTGTGTTGGTGACGGACGGCTTTCGGTGAAAATTTTTTAACTTGTATCAGCATGTTGATAACGTGTGTGATCGAGATCAGTGCTCATCCTGATCAAGCCATAACACGGTGGCAGCAGCGTTTAAAGTGGTGGTACTCTCCGGACATTATTTCGAAGCGTGAACTCCTGAGGTGCGTAAATACGATTTCGTATGACGTTAGACATTAGTCTTCTGCGTGATGTCCCTAGCCTAACATCAGTATTACATTTCTGTGATGGTAATTCGAATAGAAAACTGTGTATACTAGTCTCAAACCATAATTATGCAAGAAAATGGTGCAGTTTGAAGAAAATTGTATGACAGTTCATAAAACAGTAGTGTGGGATTTTGCCTATAGCGCCGTATGTGTTGCCGCGTAGGAGCAGATGGTTTCCCGACAACCTCAGTAAATTCTGGTCTTACGTATAATCACTAAGCAGGTCGAAGGCTTCTTCCCAGTCACTCGTCGATCAGTCTGCGATGGCAGCAGAAACCAGCCAAAGGAAAGCTGAGACTTTAAATTTCACATGATTCCTGAGCATAAGAAAAATCCAAGAACGGATCCGCATAATTACATACCTATATACTTAACAGCGGTTTGATGGAGACTTCTTAAACACATTCTCAGTTCGAATACAAAACACCTTCTACAGACAGAAAATCTTCTCTCTACAAATCAGAACGGATGAACAAAGCACCGCTCATGCGAATTTCAGCTTGCGCTTTCTCACACGAGATTCTACAAACCACGGATGGAGAGCAAGAGGCAGATCCCACGTTCCTAAACTTCTGGAAACCGCAGACTGTTGACGAAGACCCGAACATACGGATTGGGTGCCCAAATATGTGAGTAGCTCAAAAACGTTTTCAGTAGTAGAACCCAGCACGTTGCTCTCGACGGCGACTGTTCATCCGAGACTAAGCTATCGTCAAATGTTCCCCATGGATGTGTGAAAGGACTGCTCTTATTCTCTGTAAATGGTCTGACGGACAGGGTGAGAAGCAATTTACGGTTGTTTGCTGATGACGATGTGGTGTAAGAAAAGGTGTCGTCTTTGGGTGAACAAACTGATTTAGAGGGAATTGCTCTTAAAATAGAAGAATGTAAGTTAATGGGGGTGAGAAGGAAAACTAATACTGTGTTATTCGAATACAGAATTAGCAGTGTGCTGTTTGACACAGTTGTATCGATTAAATACCTCGGCGTAACGTCGCGAAACAATATGAAATGGAATGAACACGTCAGATTAGCAGTAGGGAAGGTGAGTGGTCGACTTTATTTTATCGGGAGAGTTTTTGGAAATTGTACGCTAGTGAGACTCATTCCTGAGTACTGTTCGAGTATTTGGGATCCCCACCAGGTCGGATCAAAGGAAGACGTCGAAGCAATTCAGAGGCGTTAGGCTATATTTGTTACCAGTAGTTTCGATCAGAACGCACGTATTACGGAGATGCTTCATGAACGTAAATGGGAATCCACGGTGGGAATGCGACGCTCTTTTCAAGAGGCGCTATTGCGGAAATTATAAGCTCGCTGCCAAACGATTCTTTTTCCGCCAAAGCATATTTCGCGTGAGGGCCACAAATGTAGGAGGAGGGAAATTAGGGCTCGTATGGAGGCTTATAAACAGTCGTTTATCCCTCTGTTTGCGAGTGGCACAGAAAAGAATATGACTAGCAGTGGTACGTGCTTAACTCCGCCATGCACCATACGGTATCTTGCGGAGTGTGTATGTAGATGAAGATGTGAATGGCTTTTAACCGTCGTAGTTTCAACAGACATATCGAAGAACTGAGAAAAATTTTGTTTCCTGTACTGAACGAATGTCATAAACGTCATATGTGGATGAAATATCATGAACGTATGATAGACTTTGACCCAAAACCATGTGACCACAAAGCTTAGGACAACTGGTTCTACTTAAATCTGACGAAATCACTTATGGAGAGGCCGGAACTATTGTTTTCAAACTCCTAAGCTTATAGCATTAACTATGACATTATACACTTCTGTTTGTAAAAAGTGAAACACTCAGAAACAGTGGTCTGCAACACGCCAGTATAAGGTGACGTGTAGAACAGCGGAACCACAATAAGTGATTTAAATGGCAGAAAGTTGGCGTGCACCTACGCCAAACAGCGCTGTCTTTTGTGTGACCGTACAGGTCAGTGTTACGCAACACGCCGTCAGCGCGGAGCGAGCTTTCCAAGTGGAAAAACGTAACCAAGTGCCAGCATGTCTCGCCATTATCACAGGGTGTAATATAGTCATGTGAGTGCGGTCAAAGGGGGCAAAATGAATGGGCTTCGGGAGGCGTATCTATCGCTTCGTGACACTGCATCTCGTACAAGGCACGCTGCTTCAACAATGAGACCTATGAGGATCCAGTGGAGGCCCGTACACAGCGCGGACAGGATACTGGACGACACGATATGACCACAGAGCCATCTTGTCTGCTTCGTCGTAACGTACTAAATGGAAATGAGCGTATGGCATCGTTTTCCGGGAGGCCCCCATTCGGGGAATTTCAGCCGCCAAGTGCAAGTCTTATTTCATTCGATGCCACATTGGGCGACTTGAACGCCGGAGATGAAATGATGGTGAGGACAACACAACACCCAGTCCCCGAGCGGAAAAAATCTCCAACCCTGCCGGGAATTGAACCTGGACCAGCTTGCATAGGCGGAGAGTACGTTACCACCCAGCTAAGGAGGTGGACGGCATAATGTACTGAACAGCTTCATCTACAGTGTTGGCGCACCGTTAGAGTACCGCAGCGCGTGCATGGACATGTCTGCATCGACGGTTCCATGCCGTCTTTTGCGGGCTGTACGGGTAACCCGCATTCCATTGCGTCGACTTCCACTGACCAAACCCCAAAAGTGTCGCAGACTGCAATGGGTACATGAACGCCGACACTGGCGTGCTGACTGGTAAAATGTAGTGTTTTCAGTTAAAATCAACAGTCAAGATCGCTATAAAATTTGTTTATTCACCGGTTTCGGCTTATGTTAAAACCATCCACAGAACCTTTGGGCCACTTTGACTGGTGCTAGCGGCTCCTCGGTTTTTCAAGTGATACCACGATCGTACACTGTGTTTTCGGACGAGTTCTGCTTCAACTTGTCCAACAGTGATGGTCGCACACATGTTCGACGCCGACGTGGTGAGCGCAATCGGGCAGACTGTATTACTGAGAGGCATAGCAGATAAACAAACGCCAGGTTTGATGGTTTGTGGCATCGTTGCCTATAACACGCGACCTCTCCTCCTATGCTTTACGAGCAGTCTGAGTCGCTTCCGCTACATCAGGAATGTTTCGCAACCCGAAGCATTGCCGGTGCTGAAGGCCGTTCCACATCCATATTCCAGCAGGATAACGCCTGGCCGCACCTGGCGAGGAATGTGCAAGCCTTCTTCGAAGAACGACGGGTACCACTGCGTCCCTGGGCTTGTTCGACTGACATGTCGCCCATCGGACACGTCTGCGATATGGCCGGTCGACGACTTGTTCTTTCAGGTTCTCCTGTAGCCACAGTTGATGTTTTGTGGACGCGCCTACATATCGCATGGCAGAGTATTCCACAGCAGCATATTCAGGCGCTCATTTATCCCATACCACGACGTCTAGCAGCTCTGATTGCAGCACATAGTGGCGCTGCTCCGTACTGAATTTTCACAGACGCAGTGAGTGTACAGGTCTGTAGTGCTGTTGTGTACATAGTTCTGCGTAGTCAGCGCGTACACAACTTTCCCACAAGAGCGCGCCCCGCTAAGCACAACAGCGCAGGCGCAGCGCTTGTCCATCTCCGCACTACGAGATGGCGCTGCCTTAGAGACGGACCAAATTCTGCTTCCGCCGATCCGCGTATTAATACGTAACACAGCCAATGAGATTGCTGCTAACGTAGAACCTTTTCTCCTCGCAGATCACACTTGCGCAGTGATACCTGAACATGCGAGGTATTATAATGAGTGTACAGACCTCCGTCAGTCAGTCTGCATTTGTCTGCACCAGTCCGTACGAGTCTGAATTAGTCTGTACCAGTCTATAGTCAAGTTTCAGTCTGCGTCTAATAAGATTATCATATTCCCGTACATAGCCATGAAGATAAATGTATAGACACTTTGTCAAGTATCAGAGATATGTGAGAATAAGATTAACGTACCAAGACCAAAGGAACTTCAGATTGTCAGTTGTAAACAGAATCCAGAATCAAGTTACGTAATGTCTATGATTTTTATTATTTTAATAAATGTGTGTGAAAATTAATCAAGTTATGTTTAAAGTTGGGCACCGTCAATCTGCTACTCTAAGAGTGCAAGTGGCATTTCTGTCGTCTGACCTAATAGCAGAAGATAAACACGCCATGATAAGACCACGAGACATATTGCTGACACTCACCTACTTCATTAGAGCGACAAGTCAAATAATCTGATGGTGTGTGTACCGAAGGTCTTACAGTAGGCACACCACAAGTGCCAATCATTTGGGAAGTGTCATGTCACTAATCGCTGGAACAAATTTCATTGTGATCACATCTTTCAGTCTTGGTGTTTCACTTTATCCGAACATTGTTGTAGATCTTTGAACAGCTGTTTATGAACTTAAGGACACAGGACAATTCGCTGGTAGTGCTGTAATAGTATGTGTACTGAAATTTAAGAAAGTTACCAATGCCATGGAGGAAGCCAGGGCATTTGATCTCCAAAGCTTCTGTGCTGTTGAGACATGTTGGGACCTTATAGCTACATAGCAGGTTTGCCAGTCTCTCCTCGGCGGTGGATCTTCCGTAATTGGCTTGTTATACTATGTGCGTTGAAATTTGCTGAAAATTCCGCATGCTGGGGATTGAGCCCAGAACCATCTGACCACAAAGCTTATGTGTATGTAGGGTGTACGAAGGCAGGCTGTGAAGTATCTTGTCATTAACCAGGAAGCTGTTCGGTTGTTGAATTAAGAAAATTGCACACATGCTTGGGGTCGTATCTGTGGTGTTGGAGTTCTGAAGCTTAGAGTACTTAGGTGTCGTAGTGAAATAAAACAGACTCTTACAGCTGTGCGTTTCTTGCATAAGGTCTGAACAAAGTTGTCAAAAGATGGAAGTAGGTTCGAGTAATTAAAGTATGGCCGCTGCAGGCTGTCTTAAGGCACTTGAGGGCCTAGAATAGTTGCTCGGATGTGAAAGTAGGTCCGGTTAATTAGTGTGTAACCTCCTTGTGTGCCAGAAGCGGCAGACACCCCTACTCATCCCGTCTTGAAAGTGGAAATTACCTACAGCTATTGAAATCTCTCATGCTTCTGGCTGCGTACCTGAAACCATTATGTGAGACTATGTGAAACTACCGTATTTGGACTTCCAATGTGTATAGTTGTGTGCGCGTTATTTAAACTCTGTGTAGACTACAAATCTGGCCTTCTGAATGTGATTGCTGGGTAACAGCACAAGTCTTACGCATAATCTTTACAACTGAACTTCTAATACAGTACTTTTATACAATATTTTAAATACAATATTTCAATTGTACAACAATAAAATGTATGTTAACCAAACCAAGGTTAACATACGTAGCTACACGCAGTTCTTGCATCATGACTGAACTCTGAATACTATATTGTGTTTGGCCTAACAACTGTAGTAGTGTTCGTCAGGATAGAGGTCAGGAGCGGAGGGCGTTGCACTACTCTGTAGTGCACGCCTACCTTGATTATAATCATCTGCAACACTATGAGCTGGAAGAAATCACGCTGTTTTTGATATTATGTAAATAAATTTCGCTAGGTGCAATGTGGGTAAGCCAAACGTCATTAGATCATTCACTAATAATCGGATCTCGCAAGCTGCAATCCGTGTCCAGATAATACTACTTCAAAACTTCTGAACAGGCAAGAGCGAGATGTGAAGGCTTAGTAAAGAATAACTTGAAAACTATTGTGATTTAGTTGTGTATTATCCATTAACGGCACGGCGAGAAAGGTTTTGACGAAACTTTCTCTTACATTCAGTTCTTAAAGAAAAGACGTAAACTGTGATGTGATGGTTTCCTGAGTTCACGCATATCATGAAGTAGACTACTTAAACCGACAATGTTCCAGAGTCAAACCACAATTACAATACTGAAACAGTTTAAACTGAAAATAAGCCCTACACACGACATTCCGTTTCCTACAATATTAGCGCACGCCAATGCATTGCCAGATACTACCTCATTTGATATGTTAAAGCTGCAGCAACTGCACTCCGAAATCAAGCTTCCTCACTAACACAGCCAAGACAACACGTTAGATTCTACTAGCGATCGACAAAGAAGACACCACCGACTGTAAGACAACAGCATAAACTTTTTTATCCGGAGATTCTCTTCTATACACGTGCACAGAAAATACAGTCTCTGTGCAAATATTATAAACAAAGCTGCCACCTCTCATAATACAGAAATTTTACACTTTCAGATCGCTTAGGACACTTCGTTGCTCTAGTGACATGAGATTAAATGTTGCTAGAACGGGACCAGGTTCTCTCGCATAATCAATATAGAATTGTACAAACCTCCCACCAGTTCAGATATTTCAGTTTGTTTTAAATTATCAGTAACATGCTACAATATCTTTCATTCCTGAATTTGATCGATAGTTGAAAGGAGGAAGCGCAGTAGGGGGTCTTCGGAAGAAAAAAAAGGAGCATATTAAGTATTTCGGCCGACTACTTATCATCCCCCCCTCCCTCCCCGTTTCAATGGCAGTGTGCTAATTAATGATATTGATCCTTTTACCTACTTAATATACATATTAAGATTTACATTCAGACTTTTTGATAGAATTTCACTTTCTAACTCAGTGAACACGTCTTGTATAGCTCTCCTTATGTTCATTTCGACTTCGTTCTGCTTTTTTATGGCAACTAGGTGTTGAATCATCTCAAATCTGTTTGTTTTCGTACTAATGTTCTAACACTGCCGATAAATAACAATAGATAGGTGCTGTTCTTTCACATCTGTCACGTCCTTCCTCGGCACATACTCCGAAGCTACACATCTTCACTTCCAGAGATAAATGTATCATGTAAACAGCTCAGATATTCTGCGATCAGATTCCTCGTACTTGCTACGAATAAATATTTTCTTATCCTAACACTAACAGTACCAAGAAGGAAAGGGGGGAGCGGATATTTTATGCCTACCTTCCGAAAATATTGGAATCTAGTCAGTTACTTTATATTTTAAAATTTTGAAGAAAATACTTATTGCTTTTAACGAATTCTTCTACTAGATTCCATATACATTTCAAATTTTTCCGTTAAACTTAATCTAAAAATTTAAATCTCAAATGTCACTTTCTCAGTGAATGTCATATTCAACATTTTCAGGTTCAGGGCCTTACTCACACATCAGTATCTCTTTAATGAATATGTTGAGAGTAAAAGTCAACAACAATGAATCAATTTGAATTTTTAAACTTTTTTGGTTGTAGTTATGGAGTCAGTAGAAGACGTTATTAAAAATTCATTGATATTGCGAAGAGCGTTCTAAAATGTATTTTCAGGATCACGACCCTACTTACCATTTAGTACCTCTTTAAAATGTAGGTCGTTAATATAATTAAACAATAATTAATGCATTTTGCCTTTTTACAATTTTTTAGGGTGGGCAAAATTATTCTCGCCCCCATTGATAATGCGCGGTATGGAAAATGTCTTGGTATTACTAGTATGAACGCGTGCATTCGCTGATTCTATAGAACGTCATGACGACTCATTCCCTCCTCTACGGCAACTGAATTTAAAATTATGGACCTTTTAATTATCGTGATATATAAGACCTTGCTCTCACGAACTGATTTGTAACTAAGGGCTGAAAGTAATTATCTGCCAGATGTATCGAGAAGTACCTTCTGTCACCTAGTTTTTCTAGCAGTTCATGTTGGTGAAATGGGGTACGACTCTACCAGGGACTACATGTTGGTTGTAGCCATAAAATATCCACGAAGTAACCGTGCTCCCATCGACTTTTCGATGCGTTCTTTAGGTAAAGCCCGGTTGCTCACATTTATAATTTCGATAACACTGAAACTCCGCAGTCACTCTAATTCGTCCTTGGTTACTATTTTAATTTAAATTTCTGCTGAAGGTTTTTTGTAAAATTTTGATGCTTCCATTGGTTCCCCGGCTCTGAAATTATTCACACATGCGAGTTCAAACAGAATTAGTTCATTACATTCTTACTAAAGTTTTTCTAACTGGAAGACAGCAATCTGTTGTTTGACTAAATTAAATGAATCTTGCACAGTGAACAATAAATTGGTATATTCGTCTTTTGAATCTGCAGCTCTCGTCCCTTCTTTCCGCATTTTCGGTTAAATTATAGGATATAGGTTCCACATTTTGCAAACACACTGTTTTTTTTGTTTTACTCAAACATGTTTCAGCACATCTGTGCCATAATCTGTGGGATTTTATTTATTGTAAACTCTAAAAACTGAAAGTATTTTAGGTTGTAACTGATTTAATAAAGTGAGGCCTCAAGAAATTTTGTGTTCATTCTGCTTCTTACCGTGATTTTACATTATATGGTCTTGCAGGACCAACTGTATGGCGTCCTGCACTGATAGCTTGTCAACTGAAAACCAAACAATGTAAATGTAGGTTTCACTGGCGAGTTAACACATCTCTTGATTTTTAAAAATCGTGGTTTTGGCGTGTCAGGATTTATGTTAACTCGCCTATGAAATTTACATTTACATCTTTTTGTTTGCTGATGACAAGCTATTAGAGCAGGATTCCATACAGTTGGTCCTGAAAAACCATATAATGTAAAATCACGGTAAGAAGCGAAACGAACAAAAATTGTCTTTAGGCCTCACTTTGTTAAATCAGGCATAACCTAAAATACTTTCAGTTTTTAGAGTTTACAACAAATAAAATCCCGGTGATGATGGTACAGAGTTGCAGAAGCATGTTTGGGTAAAAAGAAAAAAAAATAGTGCGTTTGCAAAAAGGTGGAACCCACGTTCTATAATAAATGTGACGAGCTCAAAAATATATACGATTGCCTTCTGCGCCACCACCAGGTAGAAATGTTTATATGACTTGTTTCTAACTGATTTCTGTTCTTAACACACCTCTGACTGGTATTCTTTATTTGTTATATGATGTCTACCGTTGACCAGCTCGTAATAATCGTGACGAACCTCTTCTCTAATAAGCTTACATTTTGATTAATATTACTGCTGCGCCGGTGTCTACTTGAAATGACAGCAAAATGGCGGTGTTTACATACGTGCCCTAATGAAGCACTGTGGACAGGAGGGTAACATCTGTATAGAGCGGTTTATTGACCGTTTACGACTCCCGTTGCTCGGACACACAGCCCCGACGCGATACTGTGGTAGCCGGACCACATGCCTGGGGCGTGCTTCATGGGAGTTGAGCTTCCCTTTTGACGCACTTGTTAACAGACGCACTATGCCCTCTGTGTACCAGAGCTATTTCCGACTGATGTTCTATTTGAACGTCGCTCGCTGTGTGGGCTCGAATACCTGTGTGTCTACACCGCTGTCCATTCAAATTTCTACACCAGTAAGGACAGCAAATTTTTAATTTTTACTTATTGTGCGTAGACGATCATACGAGCATATTAAGAAGAATACACAATCAAATCTGATGTTGATTTGGGGAGGTATACAGGGTGCGAAATTTTGTACACAGGGCTGCCACTTCTGGGAGCAACAACGGCTCCAGCTCAGTTGCTCATCGAGTCGAAATGAATTATGAGTTATATAGCGACAATGTGAGTAAATAATAGTGACTAAGAACTAATAATGTTAATACTGGCAATACTTGTGCTACTGTTGCCACTAATAATGGTAATATTAGTAACGATGATAACAACGCCATAGATTATGACAGTAATAACAATAACGATAGTGTCAGATACAACAGAAGTTATAGATGTACAAAATATATGTATTCTGCTATAGCGATTTCTGAGGGGAACGAAAGTTGAAAGACAGCACCAGCAAAGAATTCTGAGAAATGTGGAAGATCTGTTTGAAAAGAAGGATGTACAAGGGTATCGAGTGCGTACTGGGACAATCATAATCCTTAGTGTTGCATTAGTAGATACGTCACGAACTGTCTTCTGAAGCTTGAGATGTGATTCAGTTCTTATATAATGCGTGAGGATTTGAGAGTCGCCTTCTAGATACTGAGAAGGACTTTGGGAAAATGGATGAAACATGGAGTGGAATAGAAAGGATGTTGCTCTGATGACAACGGCTGTTTCTGGCGTGTTGTTCAGACAAGAGCGTTAAGGTCGAGGAGATATATGAGGTGCAGTGTACAGGAGATAAGACAGAGGGTATGGAAATCTCTGCGCTTCTCTGCACGGAGCCAGGATAGCTGTGCATGATGGTGAATTGTGATCAATGAGTCGAACATCAGAGGCATAATAAACACAAGCATTCAGAACGAGTTCCTGGCTCCGAGAGGGTTCCTTATGAAGACCTTGCAGGATAAAATCGCTGTAATCAATAACTGGAAGTGTAAGTTTTTCTATGGGCCTATCATTTCGTCTTTGTGTAGCGGAATTCATGAGTCGTAGCAGCAGTTGAACATCTTTTTTATCGAGGTTAGTTAGGACAGCATGGCAGCATTCAGTCTTTCGTTATCTTCTTGAAGAGACCTCGAACACAGGCCCCAGCCACTAAAATTAATTCTTGAGATATGTAACATGTACAGGCTACGTGAACCAGAGATGATCGTGGTGTGAATTAGAGACACCCTATACCATTGTGTCAGGTGCTTGACCAATATGACTATGACGAAAGCAATATGGCAACGTTCACTCTTCTCGGAATCTCCACATACGGCTACATCCACCGAGGAGCTGTAGCACACAATCGGCATTCGTCTGAACAGACGACGTGGTACGACTGCTGCGGCTAGTGTTGTCTTTGCACGGACCACCACTGCCGCCGCTCCTCTTTTTGCTGCAGCGTCCAGGGAATCAGTACCTGAGCTTGGTGTGCTGGCAGACATTCTTTGGAGTTCCAAACGTCGTTACCCTGTCAGTGTGGATCCTTATCTTGCTGCGAACAAACCCGTTTCCTGACACCTTGCTGTACAAACCTGCGTGGCTGAGTGAACAATACGTCCAATCGGGTGCTAGTCACTATGGGTTGCTGACTTCATTCATGGCATCGAGTAGAGCCCTACTGAAATCATAAATTCCATATTCACATCACAGTCGTGGGATCCCGACCAGCGAGAGTAGAAATATCGCGGATGGGTAAACCACAGTCTAGAAAGGCTACGATGTCACTCCGTCCGATTCCAACAGATGCTGGTAGACAATTTTGCTCAATTTATCACGAACGATTCACAGTAACCAAAATTCAAATGCGATTTTTTATTGAGAAAGTCGATGTGTAATATTTCCTTACAAGTGAACAGTAGATGCTGTTACTCCTATCAACTCTGTGCGGTTGCGCCGAAATATTTATCATTGCCATATTCTCGGGCCAATTTGGCGCTTTTTACCTGCCTTTTCATGGGGCTGCGATTTTAATCCTGATCTAGTAAAGGGACTTTTTTAAAGCCTCGTGAGCTTTAGAATTATGTCTCATGTAAGAGAGTCGGTGTGTGGCGTCTGGCATTGTTTTGTGTTGATGTAAATTCACATTTGCGTCTTCATCCTAGGAATTCTGCTAGTCAACCGTTATAAGGAATCTCAGTTTTGTAGATTTGATGAAAATAGCTGCCTGTTCCTAGTACCACAAGAACAGTGTTACCGTTAATGAAACTAATTCTGCAACATAACTATGAACAATATCACTCGCTCTGGTATCCGCACGAGTTAGCACGCCGCTTCCGAGATTCGGGGAAGCGCGCCGGCTTCTGATCGTATCCGCCCCGCGGATTAACGATGAGGTCCGGTGTGCCAACCAGTCTGGATGAGGTTTTACGCCGTTTTCCACATCCGATGAGGTGAATACGGGGCTGATTCGCAAACATCTCGACAACGATCTGGCACTTTCACATGGGATACAATTAGACGCAGATAGATAGGGTGCACATATTCCTTCTGGCGTGGTGGGTGGAATCCCGAGATACACGCTGACCCCATGAGTATACGAGAGAAGGTAAGGAAACAGAAAAAGAACCAAACTTTTGCTGTTTACTAATTACCCTGTTAATGTTTTCTCTTTCTGTTCTGTAGGGCCGAATATTCTTCTATTTGATTAAAGTAGCTTATTTTCTCCTTTTTCCAGAGATTTTTGTGATTGTCTTGTATAGAACAGAAAGAATGAAGACAGTTGTAAAGTTTTCATATATGTCGCCTCCTTTTCCGTAGATTAGAATAGTTAGAATTCCTTATTAAAAATAGTTACAAAAAATAAAATATCTTGCTTGTTACATCAGGACTCAGTAATTCTGAAAGTGAAATCAAAATAGCACGGAGATTAATCAGAGAGCAACCCTGTAGTTCACCAAGGCGAACTGAAAGCAATGAAATAAATAGATCATTGCAATTAACATGCAACAAGACCCTTTATCAATCGATTCCTAAACACGGTAAGAAAGAAAAGTCATTTTAATGTATGCGGAAATCAGTACCAAAAGCACTCTCAATCCGTCTCGTGATACTCTGGCATGTTCCAGTGAATTCAGAGAAAGTAATTAACCACCTCAAATCCAACATCCGGCTCAGTAATACGACCGGGAGTTTGATGACGGCTCTCGATTCATTTCTTGAAGATGTAATGATCCCTCTCGCATATCAGTCTGTCTCTTCATATCTCTATATTTGAGGGTAGCATCACTGCTATTAAAAATGTCCATTTCCGTGATAATCAATATGAAATGAATCCTGAAGATCATGATGACGATAAATAAAAATTTTTATCTTAAGCATGTCGATTTAATGAACTACTTACTACCTTCAATGAAATTTACATTAACAAAATGCATACCAAATAATAATACTGTTTACCATTATTTTTCCTGACTACCATATGATATGAAGTCTGTAGTTTCAATAATTTAATACCGAAAAATTTTCAAAGTGCACGAAAGCGCTTTTAACCATACGTAGTCTACTACTAGCAATTACTTGCTCGGACTTTGATAGGCTCAGTCAGCATTGTCAGTTAAAATCTATTGTATTGTAAGCAGCTGTTATTGGATTCGCTGGTGTGCTGCTGTTGTGGAATACTCTGCCTGAGCAACATTAGCAGGAGTGCAACTATTATTAAATGAAATAAATAAATAATTGCTTTGGCGAAGATGGTATGCTCGCAAAAGCGAGAGACCAGTTAATTTTTCTCTTTTCGATTAAAATAGAGGGACTGGTGATCAGGGGAGTATCCAGCGGAGATATTGTCTGCGTGTGTGTGTGTGGCGGAGGGATCTGTTCTGCCATACAGACAGACGTTTGGATTCAGGGCAAATGTGAAGACAGGCGGAGCATATCATGAATACTAATTAGCATCAAGTGTACTCAGAACCATTCAAACATGTACTAAGATAGTAATATCAGTGGCCCTCCTTGTCTTTCCCATTTCCCTACCCCTTTAGCTCGAAGCCTGATGGCTCTTTTGCTAGCAATGATTTACAAATAGTTTTCCGAGCGAAACAGTGGAAGAACTTGTTCAGTGTTGAAAACCTTCCACTACCTTTTACTTGAACCTGTGTGTACACACCCCGCTCTCCGTTTGTAATGCCCTGAAATATTATGCCTTTACATAAAATTTGATCTACATGTGGATAAACGCAATCTGACTAACTTTGTTTTTTAGCTTTGTAGTTGTATGAACTTTCGCTTGCAATAGCTGAAAATTTTATTTGAAGAAAATGTGATCGCTGCTGAGAGCAGCTCTTTTTTTTTCTTTATTGTCATTTCATTCCACTGCCCCATTGGGATAGGGCTGGGCTGGCAGCGGCACAATTCGCTGCTCTTCAGCCAAGAGATTACATAAAATACAACACGGGAACATTACATATATAAATATGGGGCTAATAGATGAAATGTGGCAGCTCATTCTCTCTCAGCTTTAAATGTAGTTGAATCAAACGTAATGCATTCGAGAACCTGATTCTTAAGTGAACACATGTAGAGGTATGGAACATGTGGAGAGTTAAACTAAACAGAGAAGGAAGGGAGTGAAAATAAGTTCGTAAGAACCACGAATTACCATCACATTTAATATACTGTTCAGTAATTTAATCCAAAAATTTCAAGTATCATGTGTCTTTACATGACCATCCACATACAACTGAAAAGTAAAAACCCAATATATTAGAATTAGCGCAAGAAATATTATTCGACGAGTGGAAGAGCAATGAGACATGCAGCTCGGAAGCTTCAGGGCTGAATAAAAGTTGGATATTGACTCCCACATGATCTAAAGAAGTTGTAAGCCCAGACAGAGACCTAACATTTTCCAACTTAAACACGACTACAGAGTGTCACCAGGAAAGGTATATACCATAATCTACGCAACATATATCACGCTCTGTGTCGCCTATCGCATCCGCCTCCCTCCCCCATGCAGATCCTGTATGACCTAATTCCGTTCCCACACCTCCTCCTTGCCCCCGAATGGATACGGATCCTCTACACCTCCCACAAACTTGAACCTCTTCACTCGGTTGTCTCTCCCCTCCTTTCCCACCCTGGTCCAATGCCACACCTGCACTCCCACATCCCACACACTCTCCATCACTCCATACTCTTGCCCTAGGTGGCTTCCACTAACTCCCCACCCTGATGATGCCCTCATCCGCTCCATCTACCCCTCCTACAAACGTTGATCCTCCCCTTCCTCCCCCTGTGTTTTTCCCCCAGGACACCATCTCTCTCTTCTCTCCCACCTCTCTTCCACCCACCCTCCGCTCCCCTCGGGCTTCCCCTACCCCCTACCTTCTTCCCTCAACCTCCCTTCTCCTCTGTTCCTGGCATCTACACCCTCTCCCTCCTACCCACACCTTTTCCCTTTGGCAGGTCCCCGTCTTTGTGCGTGAACAGTGAATCTTCGTGCGCCAGAGATCGTCGCCAGTGTTTGTGTGTGTCTTCGTGTTAGTGCTTAAGTGTCTCACCGTTTGTGCTCCATTGTTGACGTGTGTCATCTCTGTCTTCTCTGTTTCATGTACAAGTGCTGAACGTTTTTTATTCGGACAATGCGCCTGTGAACAGCTATGTGTATTTTAATACGTCTGTCTACTGTTTTTTATCCACCGTGTTTGTTTTGGTTTTCTATGCCACTTTGTATACTGTTTGTGTTATCTGTGGCTGAAGAGCAGCATAGATTGGCCACTGCCGGCCTACCTATCCTGTAAAGGTGTTGGAATAACAATAAAGAAAAAAAAACATATATTATGCAAACGCAGCACGTGCATGAAAGTCAGCAACCATCTCGCAATAATTCAGAACGATGTCATTTTAGCACACTCATTTCATTGCCACAAAGGAAAACGCCTGTACGAACACATCAGCATAGCTTCATGGTTGCAGGTGAAAGAATGGTGTGTACAATCAAGGTGCCCCTTTGTCCACTGACCAGGTGGCCTCACTAAATGACACTGTAGACAGGCTTTTCTATTGGTTGACTCAGGTCGAAGCTCAGGCGGCTTGCTAAGACATAACTACAGTCCTAAAACTACCATAGGCTACCGTCGACTATCATAAGGAAATATAGCCTATAGTAGTTCGCCTAGTAGCCTTGGTTACTTAGGATCATAACCACATTATCTGTACATTAATTGTGTTGTATATAGACTGGGCGTTATCCCATTTCGATCGCTTTGTTTGCTATACGATCAGTGTCTTACTACATTCCCCTAGAAACTGAAAGTGGTGAACCAACTAGAAATTGAGTGAGAACATACAATAGGCTGTGTAACCTAAGGATCATGTTTCTTCTGCATAGCTATCCTTCCGTCTGTTACGTAATTATAAACTGTATTTATAGCGAAGTTGAAAAGGTCAATGTATAATTCAGGTTTTATTCAAAAGTTATTGCTTTGTAACCCAAAACAGAGGATTGTTGTAGCAAAAATAAGAGAAAGCAACACAGATTTATTTATCATGTAGTGCTGGAAAAGACAATTTCTATAAAAAAGGTAGAATTAAAAACATGCAAAACGAGAAAGTATCAAACATACATTCAGATCTTCGTCGAGCTTGTTTAAAACATGTTTCTGTTATTCACAAACAACTTTCGCACGCATTAGTAATAATAGAAAACTCTTGCTTTTGATCATGATGAAGAACGTTACACTGAGTACAAAATTACAGAAATAATTGTATTGAGTTTTATATGTTTGTGCATGTTAACTATGCTTCCATCAAAAGTAATTGCTGTGGTGACATTAATGAGCAGAAGTTACGCTATCAACTAATTTTTATTACTTATACAATCCATTTTATATTTTTAAGGATGTAAAACATACATTGGACTAACACTGAATGATGAGTGGTTCTAATTACTTGCAAAATAAAAAAGAAAAGCCGTCGGCTCTCAGTTTCCGTATCACACATTCATTTACGTTTCTTTCCCTACAAATACTACCAAACCCACCATTTACTTCGTCATTTATGTACTATACCAAAACTACCGGAAAGCATTTTTGTAAGAGCGCAACTCTAGACGTAACTCACAGTTTCCACACGAAGAGGCACTACCACAGCAGACAGAAGTGACTACAGAGTCTTTATGTTAAACAAGTTCCTATTCACGCGCAAACGAATACGTAGCATGAAAGGTGTCACTGTCACATAGAGAATTCCAGTGTGTATGGAGCGACAACAGCTAATGTTTAGCGATCGAGAAAAAGGTAGGACTATCAAAGAATAAACATCTGGTGGCTTCTGCATTAAATTCTAATATCACATTAGTCAGAGAGTCCATCAACTTCTTTGCATACATATTTTCTTTTAAAGTTTTCACACGACTTTGTGGGTATTTGTGTGCTAATGTTAAAGCATCTGCGAAGTGCAATGTTTCAGTTTTCAGACACTCAACAACGCACGCCTTCCTAACTTAGCAGTGGCCCACAGTCTCACGATAGGCAGTCCCGCATGCGTCTTGTAGCTCTAAAGGAATAACAGAGAGAGTCTGTACATTCGGCAGTCGTCGCACGCCTTATAGATTTCCTGTTTCAGTTTGGTAGTTTATACAGCTCGCCACAAAATTGACGACGCTCGCCAGAATATGGAGGACACGGTAAAACATGAGTATGGGAGGCAGCCGGCGTGACAGCGTAACAGCAGCAGGAGGCGGCCTTCGGAACGGTTTGCAGGCTTGGGCGCAGGGTTATCAGAGCGTGGCCCCCACTGAAAGTCAATGGGGTGAGTACCTGCGGCCTCGTTCCGCGCCACGAACCGGCGCAGCCCTGCTACAAAACCACCGCCCGTACACTCCAACTGCTTCTCAGCTCCGAGGACGCGCTGCCCACCCACTCTGACGTTCTCTCACATTGCATTTCAGTAGAGTATCGAGTTAAAATATCGGTAGCAACATATTATTTACAACTGATTTAGTTCACCATTATAGCTGCCACAATTGTTAACCATAACCTTGAAATTTATTTACTGTTACTGTTTTTCACGAATTTGTTGTAAGTGTCGTAAACTGAAAAGTGGCTATTAGTGGAATTAGTGAAAGTGAAAAACGTGATTCGATGAGCTGATTCGGCGCTAAAGTACTGAGCTATTACTAAGACACCTAAATGTGTGTGTTAGCATAGAAACTCCCTGATAGATCTGCACTACTGGCTATTAAAATTGCTACACCAAGAAGAAATGCAGATGATAAACGGGTATTCATTGGACAAATATATCATACTAGAATTGACTTGTGATTACATTTTCACGCAATTTGGGTGCATAGATCCTGAGAAGTCAGTACCCAGAACAACCACGCCTGTTCATTGAGTGAAACAGAGCTTGGATGACGTGTGCAGGTACAGCTGCCCATGCAGCTTCAGCACGATACCGTATTGCGACGAGCCAGTTGCTCGACCACCATTGACCAGACGTTTCCAGTTGGTGAGAGGTCTGGAGAATGTGCTGGCCAGGGCAGCAGTCGATTTTCTGTACCCAGAAAGGCCCGTACAGGACCTGCAACATGCGGCCGTGCATTATCCTGCTGAAATTTAGGGTTTCGCAGGGATCGAATGAAGGGTAGAGCCACGGGTCGTAACACATCTGAAATGTAACGTCCACTGTTCAAAGTGCCGTCAATGCGAACAAGAGGTGACAGAGGCGTGTAACCAATGGCACCATACCATCACGCCGGTTGATACGCCAGTATGGCGATGACAATACGCGCTTCCAATGTGCGTTCACCGCGATGTCGCCAAACACGGATGGGACCATCACGATGCTGTAAGCAGAACCTGGATTCATCCGAAAAAATGACGTTTTGCCATTCGTGCACCCAGGTTCGTTGTTGAGTACACCATCGCAGGCGCTCCTGTCTGTGATGCAGCGTCAAGGGTAATTGCAGCCATGGTCTCCGAGCTGATATTCCATGCTGCTGCAAACATGGTCGAACTGTTCGTGCAGATTGTTGTTGTCTTGCAAACGTCCCCTTCTATTGACTCAGAGATAGAGATGTGGCTGCACGATCCGTTACAGCCATGCGGATAAGATGCCTGTCATCTCGGGTGCTAGTGATACGAGGCCGTTGGGATCCAGCACGGCGTTCCGTATTACCCTCCTGAACCCAGCGATTCCATATTCTGCTAACAGTCATTAGATCTCAACGAATGTGAGCAGCAATGTCGCGATACGATAAATCGCAATCGCGATAGGCTACAATTCGACCTTTATGAAAGTCGGAAACGTGATGGTACGCATTCCTCCTCCTTACACGAGGCATCACAACAACGTTTCACCAGGCAATGCCGGTCAACTGCTGTTTGTGTATGAGAAATCGGTTGGAAACGTTCCTCATGTCAGCACGTCGTAGGTGTCGCCACCGGCTCCAATCTTGCGTGAATGCTATGAAAAGCTAATCATTTGCATATCACAGCATCTTCTTCCTGTTGGTTAAATTTCGCGTCTGTAGCACGTCATCTTCGTGGTGTAGCAATTTTAATGGCCAGTGGTGTATTTCCAAAATGACCATGGATTAGGAAAGGGAATAGGAAGGGAGCGGAAGTGGTTTGAGGGGTGAGGCGGGAGGCGAGGGGGGGGGGGGGGTTCAAAGACGAGGGGTGTTGTAGTAATGGGGAGTAACTTAGAAGAGGAGAAGAGCATGATAACATAATGCCTTTGCCGTCAGCTCTAATCGTTATAGGCACTGAAGCCGGCCAAAGCCGGAGATTAGGTCAACCGAAATTTCTGCGAACAGCATAACGGTGTTCCGAAAGGATACGCTCAACACAGTTGGAAGTGGCGAGTTTTTTGCTGTTAAAAGAAGTTTATCTTGTGGCGAACTTGAATCAGATAGTTCCTGTGAGTTATTATGGGCTGAGGTCATTCTTGGCAATCGGAATAAAATAATAATTGAATCCCTTCACCGACCTTCCAACACAGATGACATAATTGTTGAAAGCTTCCAAGAAAATTTGATTTTAATTTCAAACACGCACCCGACTCGTAGAATTATAGCTGGTGGTGATTTTAATTTACCCTCGATATGTTGGCGAAAATACATGTTTAAATCCGTAGGTACGCATAAAACACCATCCGAGGCTGTGTTAAATGCATTCACTTAAAATTATTTTGAGCAGTTACTTCACGAGTTCACACGAATAGTAAACGTTTGTGAAAACACACTTGATATCTTACTAACAAAATATCCTGAGCTGATAACGAGCATGAAAACGGATACAGGGATTAGTGAACACAGGGTTGTCGTAGCGAATTTGAATAATGTAACCCCAAATCTTTCAAAAATAAACGAAAAATATACCTATTCAAAAAAGCAGACAAAATTCACTTGACGTCTTACTGAGAAACAACCTGCGCTTCTTCCAAATTGAAGGGGTTCTCGGAAAAACAACATTAGCCCAAAAAACAAGGTTTTGGCAAACGAGACGAAACTGTCCACCATCATAATGCAGCGATATCAACATGGAATCTGGTATTGCGTAAGGATACGTTTACACAGCAAGAAACATAATATGAGCTTGCAAATACATAAAAAGCTATATTTCATACATGAAAACAAAAACTACGATGGACGTACGTCATATATGCTTGAAATATATAGAAGACACAAACCCATTTTTTTTCTTTTTTTTTCTTTTTGCTATGATGCATTCATAAGTATAAGAATGTACCAGAAATATACAAAAATGATATTACATTTAGAGTGCTTATTACATGTAGCCCTCTGTGACACAGTTAGACCGGGCACTCTTAATAAAGGCGCCTATAATACCATTTCCGTGATCTGAACCTGCAATACACGCGATTTACATTCGTAGAACAAATGTTATTGTCATCACAGTCAGTGTCACCTTCTTCATTGTTGCCTTCATGTGCCATGAAAAGTCTATTATAAAATGCTGTGTTGTTGTGCTTGCTCAAATATTGCATCAAGTTTTGTAGGTCCGTCATCTAGGCTGGTGGTAGTAGCAACCTTGTTCTGTATGGTGGTTTTCGTTAAATTTTATATAAAAATGGAACATTATTGCGAATGTCGCTAGTCCTCCACAGTCATAATATGTATCCCTGAGTTTTACAAGTGGACGTCTCTGCTCTGTCTTGAACATTCTCAATGTTTTAATTTGAACTGCAGTGTTGTGACGATTCAGAAAGTGCGAGTCAAAGTTGCTCTGAAATCAATGAAATCGTTATACTAGATTTCTTGTAGAGTAAATGGTAATGGGTTTTGTACTGATCTTGATATTACTTCCGTCTAGTCGTTAGGAGACTCTGTTGCATTCAGTTTTCTTTTCTGTTTATCTACGATGGGAAATTCTTGATAATTTGGGAGATAACTGTTCAAAAATGGCTCTGAGCACTATGGGACTTAACTGCTGAGGTCATCAGTCCCCTAGAACTTAGAACTACTTAAACCTAACTAACCTAAGGACATCACACACATCCATGCCCGAGGCAGGATTCGAACCTGCGGCCGTAGAGGTCGCGCGGTTCCTGACTGTAGCGCCTAGAACCGCTCGGCCACTCCGCCCGGCGAGATAGCTGTGTCACTGCATTGGAAATAATTACGTTATGCTAAGAAAAAGTTCCAAGGCATGCACTAGAAAACACAAGAGACACATGATTTTTGTTCTGTCTAGATGAACCACCAGTTATTAGAACTAGATGTTCAGAATCGTACTTCAAATGTTTTGCGTAGGTAAATAGCATTTATGTAACATCATTGGCTCCCTTATTCCCGTCGGCTCCGTGATGAGTAAACATAGTAACTCGGTCACCAGCTAGGAGTGTACACCAAAGACATAGTACAAGAACTGCCCGGAATAGAATACAGCGGAAGGTTTTGCATATAATCAATGCTAATGCATGTCATCTCATTAGTTTGGGCTTTTGCTTTGAACATACTCTTTCGTTGTCGAATGCTTCTGCTTCGAGCAAGTGAAACTCCTCCTTTTTATCAATTTCTCTTTGTCTTCCAGGGTCAAATCTGGATTGTTCAACATCTGTTGCAGCGAATCACAAAAACGAGCATGTGTGCGACCTTGGAAAGCCGAACTTAATGCTATGATTGTGGAAGACGTGCCAATAAAGTTTGAGAAGGATATACAGTTGATACTGTGCTAGAAACATTCTGTGCACTCTCTTCACTGACATATCTGCCGGTGGATATTCCACGTTGGGATTGTGTCGGAGCGATAGTGAGACTGCCGAACAGGAAACGATTTGATATGGAATGTGATAAGATTTGTCACTACTGACGTGTATGTATTAGGCCGGTTGTCATGCTTGGCATGCATATCTTTGGGAGACGCACCATGAACTAGGAAAGACATTTCAAGTCCGCGCACATGTGCATGAGTTGTGCCATGAATGCTTATAAATCCTTTCAGACAAACAGGCATCTCCTATCCATCCAACCTTACTTTGCATGTATATGCAGCATAATGACTTTTGCCACTGGATTCTGCAGAAAGGGGACGTCGTCGAATACGCGGTGCACATTAATTAGTCCATCCAAATGACAGTGTTGTGCATTTTTGTCTTCCAGGGGATTAAACGTTTGAAGAATACGTTCTACTACTTCATGTCCTACCTTCTTAAAACAGTGAGAGCCCACAGTACAGGGTTATTACAAATGATTGAAGCGATTTCACAGCTCTACAATAGCTTTATTATTTGAGATATTTTTACAATGCTTTGCACACACATACAAAAACTCAAAAAGTTTTTTTAGGCATTCACAAATGTTCGATATGTGCCCCTTTAATGATTCGACAGACATCAAGTCGATAATCAAGTTCCTCCCACACTCGGCGCAGCATGTCCCCATCAATGAGTTCGAAAGCATCGTTGATGCGAGCTCGCAGTTCTGGCACGTTTCTTGGTATAGGAGGTTTAAACACTGAATCTTTCACATAACCCCACAGAAAGATATCGCATGGGGTTAAGTCGGGAGAGCGTGGAGGCCATGACATGAATTGCTGATCATGATCTCCACCACGACCGATCCATCGGTTTTCCATCGGGTGTCAGGGCTTGTAGCAATTGTCAACGGTAAGGCTTCTGCTTTAGCCTTTTCCGTAAGATTTTCCAAACCGTCGGCTGTGGTACGTTTAGCTCCCTGCTTGCTTTATTCGTCGACTTCCGCGGGCTACGCGTGAAACTTGCCCGCACGCGTTCAACAGTTTCTTCGCTCACTGCAGGCCGACCCGTTGATTTCCCCTTACAGAGGCATCCAAAAGCTTTAAACTGCGCATACCATCGCCGAATGGAGTTAGCAGTTGGTCGATCTTTGTTGAACTTCGTCCTGAAGTGTCGTTACACTGTTATGACTGACTGATGTGAGTGCATTTCAAGCACGACATACGCTTTCTCGGCTCCTGTCGCCATTTTGTCTCTCTGCGCTCTCGAGCGCTCTGACGGCAGAAACCTGAAGTGCGGCTTCAGCCGAACAAAACTTTGTGAGTTTTTCTACGTATCTGTAGTGTGTCGTGACCATATGTCAATGAATGGAGCTACAGTGAATTTATGAAATCGCTTCAATCATTTGTAATAGCCCTGTATGTAAACACAAACAATAGGATGCAAAATGCACAATGAACGTATAGGAAATCGTCTTATTTCTTACCTGAATTGAGCTCCTGTTACTCGGTTTAGTACAACACGGCCTACATGGTTTGGGGTTTAACTACAGCCATTCTCTTCTGATGGATCAGCTCTCTAGTATTACATTAATCTTCTTACGTAATGAAGAGTCGTAACCTTCAAGTTCGCCATCTGCATTCATGAGTACACACACTCTCACAAGCAATGTAACCTCGAAAGGCAGCACGTCTTTACGGGAAACACAACGTCTGTTGACAAGATTAGTTTCAGGGCCTGCTACTTTTCTGCCGCATCATGTGCCACTGTTTCATATAAAAGCAGCAGTTGTCCATGACTAGTGCTGCTTCTCCCGGAATCATGTTGGACATGTTTCTCCGGAAACGCCTACATTATAACCCTCGTTTTCTGTGGGACTAATGCCCTCTCACCTCACACAATATTATTATCAGATTCATATACATACTTCAAAACGGCAGCACTAACTCAATTTACGCGATTTTCGACTAATGCCGTTTTTCAGAGAAACCCTCCAATTTTCAGTAATTCCTATTAATTTATTCATGCTTATTTCTACAGATGAAAAGTCACGCTAATTGTGTCGACACACAGTGGTCCATTCGAAAAAGTGAAATAATTTACCTGTCAAAAAACCTACATGAAAATTATTGTTATTCTATATCTGAATTTGCTTTATGTGATATTCTGTGTATGAATACGTGTGGAATGAAATAATCCGTCTTAGTCAAGAGCGGAGGTGAGCTAGCCACTTGTATTTTAGGTAAAAGTGTTTGTACAGCACTAAATTAATTTGGTGAAGGAGTACGAACTTCGGAGGAAGCATACCGTTAGAGTCTATTGACAGTGACCTCCGTCCATTGACACTCAAACGAGCTTCAGTAGTAATGCAACGAGTATTCCAGTATTATTCGTTTTATCAGTGTCAATTAGTACGGTACTTCCGCATGTGGTTTCCCTATTTTTTGGAGCTCTCGAGAAAGACATTCGTAGCTGTTGATTTACTTCAGAGGAAGAGATACATTCCTGGGGGCAATCATCATTACTTGGGCAAATCTTTGCCAATTTTTACTAAGAAGGAACTGACAACTGAAAAAGACGGTTGAAGCTGGGACGTTTCTGTATAAAGTCGAACAGAAGTGACGAGTCATTTTACTAGCGAAAATGCGATAATTTTGTGAAAAGCCGCAGTTTTGCCTTCAGTAATAACCAAAAAGTTACAATGAGGGATAATGAATGATGTTGAAGCTCATAAAGTTAAATTAGAATAATAGCAATAAATTCAAACATCTTCGATCTTACACCGAAACAAATGATTTTTCTCGCACTCACACGTTTTGTTCAAGTAATTAAATCAAACAGGGGAAACGTGCTTATTGGAAAGCAGATAGTAGAGTGACACATTATTATTGCCATCAGTTGCTGTTGATAAATTTGTTGTTTAAATGTGTTTTATAAAACTTCGTTCGCTTTATCACTTCACATCAAATTGTACTATCAGAACTGAACTTTAGTGAAACGATCCTATATACTCCAGCCCTAATCTTTCGATCTGCATCTACATCCACATGGATACTCTGCAAATCAGACTTCAGTGCCTGGTAGAAGGTCCGGCGAACCACCTTCAAAGTAATTCCCCTTTTATTCCAATCTCAAACAGCGCACGGAAGAAACGAATACCTATATCTTTCCGTGCGAGCTCTGATTTCTTTTATTTTATTATGATGATCTTTCCTACCTATGGTGGACGGTGTAAAAAGATATTTTCGCATTCGGAGGAGAAAGCTGGTGATTGAAATTTCGTGAGAAGTTTCCGCTTCAACGAAAAACGCCTTTATTTCAATGATGTCCAGCCCAAATCCTGTATCATGTAAGTGACACTCCCTCCTTTATTTCGTGATAATACAAAACGTGGTGCTCTTCTTTGAACTTTCTCTATGTACTCCGTTAGTTCTATCTGGTAAACATCTCAGACCGAACTGCAGTACTCCAAAAGAGAACGGACAAGCGGAGAGTAGGCATCCTCTTCAGTAGATCTGTTGCATCTTCTAAGTGTTCTGCCAGTAAAACATAGTCTTCGGTTTGCCTCCCCCATAACATTTTCTTGGGTTCTTACCAGTTTCAATTGTTCTTAATTGTAATTCCTAGGTATTTAGTTAAATTTACGGCCTTCGGATTTGGCTGCTTTATCGTGTAACCGAAGATTAACAGATTCCTTTTTCACTCATGTGGATGACCTCACACTTTCCATTATTTAGGGTCATTTGCCAATTTTCATACCATACAGATATCTTCTCTAAATCGGTTTGCGATTTGTTTTGACTTTCTGATGACTTTACTAAACTATAAATGATAGCATCATCTGCAAAAAACCTAAGACGGCTGCTCAAATTGTCTCCTAAATCGTTTATATAAATAAGGAACAGCAGAGGGCCTCTAACACTACCTTGGGGAAAGCCAGAAATCACTTCTCTCGATTACTTTCTGTCAATTATTATGAACTGTGACCTATTTTACAGGAAATCACGAATCCTGTCACGTAACTGAGACGATATTCCATACGCACGCAGTTTCACTACAAGCCGCTGGAGTGGTCCATTGTCAAAAGCCTTCTGGAAATCCATAAATATGAAATCAATTAGAAATCTCTTGTCCGTAGCGCTCAAAACTTCGTGTGTGTCTAAAGGTAGTTGTGTTTCCGAAGAACGATGTTTTCTAATGCCGTATTGACTGTGTGTCAATAGACCGTTCTCTTCGAGGTAATTAATAATGTTCAAGCACAATATACGATCCAACATCCTGCTGCATATCAACGTTAATGATATGGACCTGAAATTTAGTGGAGTACGCCTATTACCTTTCTTGAATATTGGTGTGATTTGTGCAACTGTACAGTCTTTGGGTACGGATTTTTCATCGGGCAAGCGGTTGTATAAGATTGTTAAGTATGGGGTTATTCCATCAGCATAGTCTGAAAAGAACCCAATTGGTATTCAGTCTGGACTGGAAGACTTGCTTTTATTAAGTGATTTAAGTAGCTTTACTACTCCGAGGATATGTACTTCTAAGTTACTCATACTGGCAGCTCTACTTGATACAAATTCTGAAATATTTACTTCGTCTTCTACGGTGAAGGTATTTCGGAAGGCTGTGTTTGTAACTCTGCTTTGACACTACTGTCGTCGATAGTATTTCCTATGCTATCGCGCAGAGAAGGCATTGATTGTGTCTTGATGCCACCATACTTTACATACGATAAGGATCTCTTTGGATTTTCTACTAGGCTTCGAGACAAAGTTTCGGAGTGGAAACTATTATTAGCACCTTGCATTGAAGTCCGCCCTAAATTTCAAGCTTCCGTAACAGATCACCAATCTTGGAGAGTTTACGTTCGGTTAGATACGGGATGCTTTTTTCATTGTTTCTGCAACATTTTTCTGGCCTGTTTTGTGTACCATGAAGGCTCAACTGCGCCGTTTTTTATTTTATTTGGTATAAATCTGTCAATTGTTGTCGACACTACTTGTTTGAATGTAAGCCACATCTCGTCTACATTTACATTGTTAATTTGGAAGGAGTGGAGGTTGTCTCTCTGAGAGGCGTCAAGTGATTTTTTATCTGCTTTTTTGAATAGGTATATTTCTCGCTTATTTTTGGAGTATTTGGGGGTTACAATAGCCAGTTTCGCTACGACAACCCTGTGTTCACTAATCCCTACATTGCTTTTGATGCTCATTATTAGCTCAGGATTATTTGTTGCTAGGAGGTCAGGCGTGTATTTGGAAACGTTTACATTTCATGTGGTTTCGTGAACTAACTGCTCGAAACAATTTTCAGAGAATCCGTTTAGCACAATTTTGGATGATGTTTTATGTTTACCTCTGGATTTAAACATGTATTTTCACCAACATATCGAGGGAAAATTAAAGTCACCACCAACTGACATTGTATGGTTCGGGTTCGTGTTTGAAATTAAACTCAGATTTTCTCTAAACTTTTCACCAATTGTATCATCTGAGTTGGCAGGTTGGTAAAAGTATCCTATTTTATTCCGGTTGCCAAGAATGACCTCAGTCCATACGAACTCACGGAAACTATCTGCTTCAAGTTCACTGCAAGATAAACTACTTTTAACAGCAACAAACACGCCGCTGACAACTGTGTTATCTCCCACTCTGGCCAGCTTTCAATGTCTATAACGATTTGAACATCAGTGCGTTTAAAATGCGATTGGAGTTCTTATACTTTTCCAACACAACTACGACAATTCACATCTATTATATAGAAGGTTGCTGTATCTATGTTCTTTCTGTGTTCGACCTGCACCCTTTGAGACTGAAGCCCTTCTTGTGTTTCCCCTCCAACCTAAAAAACCGCCCAATCCAAGCCACTCAACCCCTGCTACTCGTGTATCCGCTTCCTGCGTGTTGTGGACTCCTGACTTATTCAGGAAACCCAAACACCCTATGGCGCAGTCGAGGAATCTGTAGCCTACAAGGTCGCAGAACCGCCTGAGAATCCGATTCAGACCTTCCGCTTGGCTTTCTTCCAGAGGTCCGCAATCGATCCTGTCGATTATGCTGCAAATTTTGAGCTCGGCTGTCATCTCGCAGGCAGGCCTGGCTGCCTTTACCGCTTCTGTTAGTCACTCGAAACCAGAGATAATTATGAAATATCGTCTCAGTTATGTGACTGGATTTATGATTTCCTGTCAGAGAGTCCACAGTTCGAAGTAACTGACACAAAGTTATCGAGTAAAATAGAAGTGATTTCTGGCGTTCCCCAAGCCCCTTTGCTGTTCTTTATCTATACAAACGATTTGGGAGACAATCTGAGCAGCCGTCTTCGGTTGTTTACAGATGACGCTATCATTTATCGATTGATAAAGTCATCAGAAGATCAAAACAAACTGCAAAATGATTTAGAAAAAAATATCTGAATAGTGCGAAAAGTGGCAGTTGACCCTAAATAACGAAAGGTATGAGGTCATTCACGTGAGTGGTAAAAGGAACTCGTTAAGCTTCGGTTACACGATAAATCAGTCTAATCTAAAAGCCGTAAATTCAACTAATTACCTACTTATTACAATTACGAACAGCTTAAATTGGAAGGAACACATAGAAAATGTTGTGGGGAAGGCTAACCAAAGACTGCGTTTTATTGGCAGGACACTTACAAAATGTAACGGATCTATTTAGGAGGCTGCCTACACTACGCTTGTCCGTCCTCTTTTAGAATACAGCTGCGCAGTATGGGATCCTTACCAGATAGGACTGACGGAGTACATCGAAAAAGTTCAAAGAAAGGCAGCAATTTTGTATTATCGCGAAATATGAAAGACTGTGTCACAGAAATGATACAGGATTTGGGCTGGACATCATTAAAAGAAACGCGTTTTTCGTTGCGAGGAATCTTCTCATGAACTTCTAATCACCAACTTTCTACTCCGAAAGCGAAAATATTTTGTTCACACCGACGTACATAGGGAGGAACAATCTCCACGATAAAATAAGGGAAATCAGAGCTCGTACGGAAAGATATAGGTGTTCATTCTTTCCGCGCGCCGTACGAGATTGGAATAATAGAGAATTGTGAAGGTGGTTCGATGAACCCTCTGCCAGGCACTTAAATGTGATTTGCAGAGTGTCCATGTAGATGTAGATGAAGATCCAAAGTGACTCACATCATTGGCACCAAGGTGAGTCACCACCTGCAGTTGGCTGCATCGTGTGTTCTTCATAGCATCCGGAAGGACCCGTTCCACATATGGAATGATTCCACCCAGTATGCACACAGACTGCACATTGGCTTTCTTTCCCACCTTGGCACCCATGCCCCTAAGGTGCCCCATAAAGCACCTAACGTTGAAGCTCCCAGCTACCAATAATCCAACTCTGTATGCTTTTCCGGATTTTACACCCTGATATGTTTGCTCTGAAACAGGACAGGCGATAGTATCTGCCGGAGGGACGGTGTCAGCCACGAACAACATTTGGAACCTGTTTGTCAGACTAATCGGGGAGGCCTTACGTGTGGACGATTGGGAAGTCTTTCGCCTCCTGACCTGAGTCAACGTCCCACTCGACCAGGGGGAGGGGTCAAGCTCAATGCAAGCGGTAACTGGGCTGACCACTGGTGCATACCGATCGGAGGACAGTATTAATTTTGTAAATGATTGTGCCAAAAAAAGGATGTTGCTAGATCTCCTAAATTCATATGATCTGATGCAGACACTGTTTTTTCCAACTAGGGTGCACGGAAATAGTAGCACAGCCATAGACAATATTTTTATTCATTCTTCGTTACTAGATGGGCAGTGTGTTAGCAAGAGGGTGTATCTCCTTTCAGACCATGATGCACAAATTTTAACGCTAAAAGGCTTCTGTACTTAAACAAATGTCACATGTAATACAAACTATGTAGAAAAGTTAATCCAGTGGCAATAGAGAGTATTTAAAACTAGCCAAGAAACAAGAGTGGAAGGACGTTTTTAGTGCCGATAACATAGACGACAAATGTAATGCTTTCCTTAACACATTTATCATGCTCTCTGAGGTTTGCTCTCCATCAGAACGTTCTAATCGGGGTACCAGCAGTAAAAGGCAGCCTGGGTGGCTGACCAGTGGAATAGGGATATCACGTAGAACGAAGCGGGAATTATATCAAAATTTTATAAGTAGTCACAATCAAGCTACAGATCCCCATTAGAAACAGTATTGTAAAGCCCTTAAAAATGTTATTACGAACGCAAAGAGTATGTGGTGCGCAAACAGAATAGCTAATTTATCGGCTGAAATTAAAACCATATGGTCAGTTGTGAAGGAAGTGTCTGGTCGGCAGCACAAGGTCGATGATATAAAGTCAATTCGTAGTAAAAATATTTCTGTTGCTGGTAAATCAGACATATGTACAGTATTTAACAATCATTTTCTGAACATCACTGGTGACTTAAATAAAACTTTAGCTCCTACAGGGAATCATACAACTCTCTCGGAAAATGCCTTTCCGATACTGTTATCTGAAATACTCCTCTGTGACACTGACAAGGGGGAGATCGAGTCAATAATTAAATCACTGAAGACTAAGGACTCTCATGCATATGATGGAGGGCCTAGTAAAATATTAAAGTACTGTACTTAGCCCTGTACTTAGCTACGTTTGTACTTTTTCCTTTAGGAATGGTCGGTTTTGTGAACGATTAAAGTACTCAGTAGTAAAGCTACTTTATAAAGAGGGAGAAAGGGATAATGTAGGCAATTTTAGACCTACTTCTACGCCATCAGTGTTTGCTAAAGTTATTGAAAAGGCTATGTATGAAAGGATAATTGATCATTTTGTATAACATAATTTGCTATCAAATGTACAGTTCGGCTTTAGAAGCCGTTTAACAACTGAAAAATGCTATATTCTCTTTTCTCTGTGAAGTAGTGGATGGGTTAAACAAAAGGTTTCGAAAGCTAGGCCTATTTTTTGATTTGACTAAGGCGATTGATTGTGTTGGTCACAAAATATTGCTGCGGAAGTTGGACCATTACGGAATACAGGGATTAACTCACAATTGGTTCATCTCTTACTTTAACAACAGACAGCAAAAGGTCATTATTCACAGTGTTGAGAATGGCTGTGATGTGGGGTCTATGGGTTACTATCAAATGGGGGGAGTCCCAGGTATCAGTGTTGGGGCCACTCCTGTTCCTTATTTATATAAATAATGTGCCCTCTAGTATTATGGGTAACTCGAAAGTATTTCTGTTTGCTGACGGCACTAGCTTGGTAGCAAAGGATGTTGTGTGCAACACTGTCTTTGTTTCAACCAGTGCAGACCATTACATACGTTCATGGCTTGTAGAAAATAAACTAACACTAAATCACAGTCTACTTAGCTTATTTTCATTTTCTTACGTCGTTTGGTATTATATTTTGGGTAACTTTATTCATTCTAAAAGGATATTTTTGGCTCAGAAACGGGAAGTTCGGGCAATAAGTGGTGTAAGTTCACAAACCTCTTGACGACCCCTATTCACGAGTCTGGGTATTTTGACATTGGCCTCTCAATATATATATTCTTTACTGTTGTTTCTTGTTAACAATATCAGCCTATTCCCAAAAATAAGCAGTTTTCACTCAGTTAACACTCGGCAGAAATCCAACCTGCATTTGGATCGGACTTCCTTAACTCTTATGCAGAAAGGTATGCAGTATACTGCTGCATTCATTTTCTATAAGCTACCAAAATAATTCAAAAATCTTAGCAGGGCTGCACGCACTTTCAAATCGCAACTGAAGAAACTTTCTGGCAGATTAAAACTGTGTGCCGAACCGAGACTCGAATTCGGGACCTTTGCCTTTCGCGGGCAAGTGCTCTACCAACTGAGCTACCCAAGCACGACTCACGCCCCGTCCTCACAGCTTTTCTTCTGCCATTACCTCATCTCCTACCTTCCAAATTTTGCAGAAGCTCTCCTGGGAACCTTGCAGAAATAGCACTCCTGAAAGAAAGGAGATTGCGGAGACTTGCAGAAATAGTACTCCTGAAAGAAAGGAGATTGCGGAGACATGGCTTAGCCACAGCCTGTGGGATGTTTCCAGAATGAGATTTTCACTCTGCAGCGGAGTTCGAGTCTCGGTCCGGCACACAGTTTTAATCTGATAGGAAGTTTCATATCAGCGCACACTCCGCTGCAGAGTGAAAATCTCATTCTCGCAACTGAAGAGTTTCCTCGTGGATCACTCTTTCTATTTTGTTGAGGAGTTCCTTCAAAAATTAAGCTGATTCCTATGTTATATTATTGACTGCATTTACTGAAGCTTGCGGATTGACTATTTTCGGGTTCATAAACATTTTATTTTTATCTGTTATTACTATTATGTTGTAATTTTATGTACTGACACGTTCCATGACCTTGAAAATTTGCTCCTCAATTTGATCTTACGGAACTTGACGTGTAAATACATTAAAAAAGTGAGACTAGTGACCTGTAGGTTAGGTGAAAGTATACTGAATAACTCTGGGAGAACACTTGCAGATGCATATCGTTAGTGTTCGTCGACACTGACCTCTGTCCAGTGATACTCAAGCGCGCTTCAGTAGTAATAGTGAGAATTCATACATCAAATAATTTATCAGGATCCATTAGTCTGATAAGTCGCCAACGATTTCCGTGTTTTTATAGACCCGCAGAAATACATTCGTGGTCGTCCATATGCTTTGTACGAAGAGATACATGCCTGGGTGCAATCATCATTCCTTAGGCAAATCTTTGCCAATTTTTACAAAGAGGGAAGTGATAAACGAAAAAGACAATTGAAGCTGGGACTTCTTTATAAAGTGGGACTGGAGGGGCGAGTAGTTTTGTTAGTAAATGTGCCCTAACTTTGTGAGAATAACTAAAAAGTTATGATAAAAGACATTGAATGACGCTGAAACTGATAAAGTTGTTTCAGAACAAATGCAGTAATCTGAAATATTTTCGATATGGCTCAGAAACGCATAATTATATTATTACTCCCATCACCAGCTGTTACTAATTTTGCAGTTTTAATGTGTTTTACAAATCTTCCGTCATTGTATCACTTCCAGTCAACGCTATTGTCACAACTGAACTTCACTAAAATTACTTTATAGCCTTTCGATAACCGTTTCATGAATGAAGATTGTCATTTTACGTGAGATTACTCAATAATTTTCAATAAATCGGGTTAATTTATACATGCTTATTTCTACAGTTGAGAAGTCGCGCTAAATGTGTTGACGCACAGCAGTTCAGTAGAGAAAGAGACTGGATGTATCTGTCTAAATATCTACATGAAAACTTTAGCGATTCTATATCTGAATTTATTTTATGTGATTTTTTGTATATGAGTGTGTGTAGAATGAAATCTTTTGCCTTAAGTAAGATCGTGGGTGACGCTATTCACTTTTGTTTTAGGTAAAAGCTTTTGTATAGCACTGAATTGCTTTAATTAAAGAGTAGCAGCTTCGGAGGAAGCATCTCGTTAGTTTTCATCGACGTAAAATGAACGAATTATTATAAAACTCATTTAAACAGCAAATTTTTTAACAGCAGCAAATGGCAACAATAATGTGTCATTCTACTCTTTGCTTTCAAGCAAGCATTATTCCGCTGTTTCATTTAAATGCCCGTACAAACCATGTAACTGCGAGAAAAACTAATCGTTTTAGTGTAAAACCGAGTCTGTTTTAATTTGTTGCTGTTTTGCTGAAATAACTTTCTCAGCATCAGCATCATTCATTGTGTTTTATCATCAACTTTTAGTTATTACTGTACAGAAAAGTCCGTCTTTTAGCAAAATTAACCCACTTTCCACTACTAAAACGACTCGTCCGTTGCTGTCCCATTTTATACAGAAACATTCCAGCTTCAAGCGTCTTCTTTGTTTATCACTTCGCTCTTAGTAATAATTTGCAAGGATTTGCCGAAGGAATAATGATTGCACCATGGTATTTATCTTTTCGTCCGAAGTAAATCGTCAGCTGCGAATATCTTTGTCCAGAGCTCAAAAAATACGGATTCACAGTGTGCGGATCAGGCTAATTGACACTGACAAGACCAATAATATTGGAATACTCACTATATTACTGCTACAGCACGCTTGTGTATCACTAGACAGACGTCACTGTCAAGGAACGGTAACGAAATGCTTCCTCCGAACCTGCTATGATATCAGTAGTAGTTCAGTAGTAGACAAATACCTTTATCCAAAATTCAAGTGACTAGCCGCACCGTCGCTCTTGCCTAAGACAGATGATTTCATTCCACACACGCTCCACTAATACAGACTAAGTCACATGAAAGAAATTGAGATAAAGATTCATAGAATCAAAATAATTTTCATTTAGTTATTTAGACAGATAAATTATATCTCTTTTCGAATGGAATGCTGAGTGTCAACAAAATTAGCGTTACTTTTCAACTGTAGAAAGAAGCATGTATAACTTAACACGAGTTACTGAAAATCATTGAGTAATCTCATGTAAAATGACAGTCTTGAGGCATGACATGTTTATGGAAAGATAATGGAACCATTTTAGTGAAGTTCAGTTTTGATAATACAGTTGATAGCATGTGATAAATGGAACGAAGTTTCATAAAACACATTTAAACTGCAAATTTAATAACAGCAGCTGATGGGAATCTTATCATACCTTTTCACACTTTCCTTTCGAGGGGGCACGATCTTATTGTTTTAATTAAATAGTGGGACAGAGCATTTTACTGTGAGAAAATTACGTGTTTTCGAGTAATGTCGAATAAATTTGAGACTCCCTCATTTGTTCTGAAATAATGTTATCAGCATCGGCACGCGTCTCTGCCCTGTATCAAAACTCCTTACATCACATTTTCATAGATACTCCGAGAGCGTAGGTTGCGCGGCGGAGGGTACCCTGTACCACTATTAGCCATTTCCGTTCCTGCTCCTCTCGCAAATCGAGTGACGGAAAAGCGACTGTTTTCATGCTTTCATATGAGCCCTAATTTCTCGTATCTTACATTCGTGGTCCTCAAGGTCAACGTACATTGGCGGCAGTAGAATCGTTCGGCAGTCTAGTTCAGATGACGATTCTCTAAATGTGCTCAGTAGCGTTTCTCGAAAAGATCGTCTTCCTCCCTCCAGGGATTCCCACTTGTTTTGCTGAGATATTTCCGTAACACTTACGTGTTGTTCGAACCTAAAGGTAACAAACCTGTAAGACCTCCTCTGAATTGTTTCGACGTGGAACGTATCCCATACACTCGAGCAGTACTGAAGAATGGATCGCACCATCGTACTATATGCGGACTCCTTTACATGTGAAGCACTGTTTCTCAAAATTCTCCCAATAACTCCAAATCGACGATTCGCCGCCCCTGAAAACATTTCTCACGTACTCGTTCCATCTCATATAGCTTTGAAACGTTAATCTCGGATATTTAAACGATTTAACTGTGTCAAGTAGGAGACTACTAATACTGTACTCGAACATTACAGGTCGGATCTTTCTACTCATCCGGAGTAAGTTACATTTTTCCACATTTAGGGCTAGCTGACACTCATCACACCAACTGGATATTTTGTCTAGGTCGTCCTCTATCTTCCTAGAGACACTCGACTTCGGCATCTTACCGTACAACGCAGCATCATCAGCAAACAACCACAGATGGCTGCCCACCCTGTCCGCTAAATCATTTATGTATATAGTGAACAACAGCGGTCCTATCACATTTCCCTTCGGCACTCCTGACGATACCGTTGTCTGTGATGAACACTCACCGCCGAGGAAAACATACAGGACCCTATTATTTAAAAAGTCTTCCAGCCACGCATATTCGTGTGAACTTATTCCATATGTTCGTACCTTCGTTTTCAGCCTGCAGTGGGGTACTGTGTAGAACGCTGTCCGGAAATCTATAAATACGGAATCTGCCTTTTTCCCTTAATCCATATCGAGCGAGGTGGCGCAGTGGTTAGCACACTGGACTCGTATTCGGGAGGACGACGGTTCAATCCCGTCTCCAACCATCCTGATTTAGGTTTTCCGTGATTTCCCTAAAATCGTTTCAGGCAAATGCCGGGGTGGTTCCTTTGAAAAGGCACGGCCGATTTCCTTCCCAATCCTTCCTTAACCCGAGCTTGGGCTCCGTCTCTAATGACCTCGTTGTCGACGGGACGTTAAACACTAACCACCTACCCTACCAACCTTAATCCATAATTCGCGGTGTATCGTCTGAGAAAAGAGTAAGCTGAGTTGTGCGCTTGAGTGTATGTGGACTGAAATCATTCGTCTCAGGCAATCGGAGGTGAAGCCAGTCCCTCGTATTTTAGAAAAATGTATTTGTCTAGTACTGAATTATTTGGGTTATACAGAGGAAACATTTCGTTAGTGTTCATTGAAAGTGACCTCTCTCCAGTGATACACAAGAGTGCTTCAGTAGTACTGCAGTGAGTATTCCAAAATTATTTATTTTATCTGTGTTATTTAGTTCGATCCATCCCCATGCGATTTTCGAATTTCTGGAGCCCGGGATCCTACAAACTACAAACACCATCTTTCGATAAACGTTTCAGGTCTCAAATTTGTCATTATTCAATAGTTCAAATTAATCTACACATTCTTTGGCCACAAATGAAATGTCACGCTCATCGTGTTGTCACACGGCAATTCAGTCGAAACAGAGAAGTAACTTATCTGTATAAACAGGTGTATGAATATTATTATTGTTCAATTTCTGTAAATGTGATTGTGTGTGTGTGTGTGTGTGTGTGTGTGTGTGTGTGTGTGTGTGTGCGTGTGTGTGCATGTGTGTGAAATCAATTTATCCGTCATAGGCAACAGCAGAAGTCGGACTAGCGACGTGTAGGTTAGGTGAAAGTGTTTGTCTAGTACTGAATTACTTTGGCGAAATAGTTGCAGGTTCGGAGGAAGCATTTCGTCAATAGTCATCGACAGGGCCTCTGTTTAGCGATACTCAAGCGTATTTCAGTATTATTAAAGTGCGCATATTAATATTAAATGGAAAGCAGTAGTTTGCTTTTGTTCTACAAATGGTTCAAATGGCTCTGAGCACTATGGGACTCAACTGCAGAGGTCATTAGTCCCCTAGAACTTAGAACTAGTTAAACCTAACTAACCTAAGGACATCACAAACATCCATGCCCGAGGCAGGATTCGAACCTGCGACCGTAGTGGTCTTGCGGTTCCAGACTGCAGCGCCTTTAACCGCACGGCCACTTCGGCCGGCCTTTTGTTCTACAGTATTACTTTCATTGTGTTAGACGGTTTTCAGATTACAAGGCCATCTTCACACATTTACTGAGTATTGTCACCAAAGAAGTTACAATGTTTGTAAACAACACTGGAAAAGAAGTTACACATCTGCACTGAAGCAGAAACGTACAGCAAGTAACATCTTTGACAGTGTGATGGTAACGCAATGTAAAAAGTAAAAAATTTGAACAGTAAGTAAATAAAAATAAAAACAGAGTACACAGGAAACAACTTTAACACAAAGTAGAAACAGCATGCCCACATAACAGTTTCTATTAATAAATAAAAATAATAAAATAAAATAAAATTAGTACTTGACTAGCCTACCTCAGGAGATATAAATCATAGACTGTGATACACAAACCAATTAAAAAAAGAAAAAATTATCGGTGTAACTACAGAATGTATAAGGAACTCGAACAATATCAATAAGATGAACAGAAATGATTGTATGCAGGAAAATGGATGAGTATTACAGTGTCTGTTGTTGTAGTTTTTCAATAAATTTTTAAGTAATGTGTCTGTGTACTGATATCAGTGGCGAGATGTACTAAGTTCATGAATTTGTTGCCAGTTTCCATTGTGAACTGAATATTTTTATGTTGACTGTTAAGGTTTTTCAAAAATGTGTTCAATTGCCTTGTAGTACCATTCCGCATACACAGGACATTATCCACATATCCAAATCAGACTTTGATATTTACTCTTAAAGCTTCTTCCTCTAGGAAATGTTGTTCAAAATGGTTCATACATATTTCAGCCAACAGTGAGTTAAGAGGGAATCCCATAGCTAAGGAAAATCAATATTTTTCATTTTATCAGTGTTATTTAGACCGATCGCTCCCCAACGTTATCCACATTTTTAAAGATATGGAGGAAGACCATTGTTGACTGTGAACGAATTTACTCGCATCAGGAATCAGTTCGCAGATACGTGATTGGCTCGAAAACATCTCAAATAATAGAACCCAGTATGTAGTTGTCGACGGCATGTAGTCATCAGACACAAGGATATCGTCAGGAGTGCTGCAGGATAATCTGATACGACCGCTCTTGTTCACTATATACACAAATGGTTTAGCTGACAAGTGGGCAGCTATCTGCGGTTTGCTGATGATGCCGCGTTCAACGGTAAGGTGGCGAAAATGGGTAACTGTGGGAAGATGCAAGACGACTTAGACGAAGTTTTCAGTTGGTGTCATTTGTGGCAGATAGCCGTAAATGTGGAAAAATGTGGGTTAGTGCGGATAAGTAGCAAGATTAAAACTGTAATGTAAGGATACAGTATTACTACCGTCTTGCTGGACACCGTCAAGTCGTTAAAATATTTGGGCATAACTCTGCAAAGAGATATCAGATGGAACGAGCGTGTGAGAACTATTGTAGGGTATGGTCGACTTCGATTTATTGGGATAATTGTAGGTACGAGTGGTCTACATGTAAAGGAGACCACAATAGGGTGCTGCTGTGACCTAATCTAGAGTACTGCACGAGTGTCGTATCCTACCAGATAAGACTGAAGGAAGATATCGAAGCATTTGTGAAAAGGGCTGCTAGATTTGTTACTGGTAGGTTTGAATAACACGTAAGAATTTTGTCATGGTTCATTGATAGTAACCTCTGTCCAGTGACAGTCAATCGTGCTTCGATAGTACTACAGAGTATTAAAAAATTATTCACATTATTTAAGAACCTCTCGCGAAGCATAGAGCCCCAAGTGACTGAGAATGTATGAAGGGTGAAAGAACGGATCCTCAAAATTACAAATCAATGTCATTAACCTCTTTTTGGTAGAGAAGCATTGAATATATTCTTATTTCGAATATAAATTTTCTCGAGACTGAGAAGCTTATGTCCACAAATCAGTAAGTTTTGAGAAAGTATCGCTCGTGCGAAATTCAGCATGCTGTTTTCTCACAAGATATACTGCTAACTATGGATGAAGGTTCAAATGGCTCTGAGCACTATGGGACTCAACTGCTGAGGTCATTAGTCCCCTAGAACTTAGAACTAGTTAAACCTAACTAACCTAAGGAGAACACAAACATCCATGCCCGAGGCAGGATTCGAACCTGCAACCGTAGCGGTCTTGCGGTTCCAGACTGCAGCGCCTTTAACCGCACGGCCACTTCAGCCGGCTATGGATGAAGGGAAACGATGAGGTTTCATATATATAGATTTCCGGAAATCATTTGACAAAGCCTCCGTGTACACGTTGTAAACCGAATAACGTGCGTAAGCAATAAGTTCACAGATATGATACTGGCTCGAAAACTTCCTAAATAATAGAACGCAGTTTGTTGTTCTCGACATCGAGTGTTAGTCAGAGACAAGGATATCGACATGTGTAGCCCACGTAAGTGTGATAGGATGGGGTGGGCAGCAAACTGCAGTTAATAGCTGATGATGCCGTGGTGTATGGTAAGGTGTCCAAGTTGAGTAACTGTAGCAAGATACAAGACGACTTAGACAAAATTTCCAGTTGTATGATGAACAGCAGCTAGCCATAAATGTAGAAAAAAATAAGTTAATGTGGATGAGTAGCAAGATCAGACCTGTAATGTTGGGATACAGGATTACTAGTGTACATCATTACTTGTGCTGGACACAGCCTGCTCGTTTAAACATCTGGACGTAACGCTGCAAAGCGAAATGGGATGGAATGATCGTGTGAGAACTGCGGTAGGGTGAGACAGTTGTAGACTTCTGTTTATTGGGAGAATTTTGGAAAGAGTGAGTCACGTGTAAAGGAAACCGCGCATAGGGCGCAATTTTTCCCTACTGCTCGAGTTTCCGGGATCCATACTAGGTCGGAACGAAGGATTACATCGAAGAAATTGCAGCTAGTTTTGCTACCGATAGGTTCCTACAACACGTAAGTGTTACGGAGATGTTTCAGGAACTCAAATCGGAATCCATCCAGGAAACGCGACGTTCTTTTCGAGAAATGTTGTTGAGAACGTCTAGAGAACCAGCATTTGAAGCTGACTGTAGGACGATTATACTGCCGCCAACATTCAAAGTACATTGCGCGTAAGGACCACGAAGATACGCTACGAGAAATTAGGGCTCATATTGATGTATAAAGCCGTCGTTTTTCGCTGGCTCTATTTCCGAGTAGGACAGAAAAATAAACTACTAGTATCGGTACAGGGTACCCCACATCACGCACCGTACAGTAGCTTGAGGAGTGTCTATGTAGATGTTGAAATAGATGTAGAGATTAATGTTAAAGGACACAGAAGATGTTGAAGCTGATAAATTTATTTCAGAACATATGAGTTAATCTCGAATGTATTCGACATTAAAGAAAAACGCTAAATTTTCTCGCCGTAAAATGCTTTGTCCCAGTGTATAAACGAAACAATGTAATCGTGGTTCGTTGAAAGCAAGTGAAAAACGAGATGATATAATTCCATTCAGCTACTACTAGGAATTCTGCAGTTTAATTTTATTTGATAAAATTTCGTTCTTTTTTTCAATTACTATCATGCGTATTACCAAATCTGGACTATACTAAAATGATCACATCATCTTTAGATAAACATTTCATGCATCGAGTTTGGCAATTTACGTGGGATTACTCTATAACTTACAATTATTCGTGTAAATTTATACATGCATATGTCGCAAAAGAGAACCAATTTATCAGTCAAATTACCTACATGAAAATTGCTATGAATCTATATGTGAATTTGTTTTACGTTACTTTGTGTGTATGAGTGTTTGTAGAATAAAACGATCTGCCTTGGCGAAAATGTGGTCAGTGTTCCGTCCAATTATACTCAAGTGTGCTTCATACAGTCAGTATGCCCATAATATATATTCGTTTCTATCATTTTCAAATAGTCCGATCGTCCCCAAGTGATTTCCGTACTTTTTGAGCCATGGATAAAGAAGTTCGTGACCGTCGCATTAATTCGAAAGCAGTGGTACATGCCTGTGTACATCTTTAATTAGGCAAATATTTGCCAATTTTTACCAAGAGGGCAGTGATAAAAGAAAAACACATTTTAACGTTGAGCGTTTCTGTATAAAGTGGAACAGAAGGGGAGGGTCTTTTTATTTTGTGAATGTGCTACAATTTTGTGAAAGGAGGAGTTTTCTCTGTAGCAGTAAAAAAAGTTAAGATAAATGTCAGTGAATGATATTAAAGGTGATATAATTATTTCAGAAATATAGCAGTAAATTGAAACATATTAGATGTTACGCTTAAACGTATAACGTTTTTCGCAGTCACATGGTTTGTACCACCATTTAAGTAAAACAGCGGAATAGTGCTTACATGAAAGCAAAGAGTGGAATGACGCATTACTGTTGCCGTCAGCTGCCGTTAAGAAAATTGTTTAAATGAGTTCTATAATACTTCGTTCATTTCATAAAAATGGTTCAAATGGCTCTAAACACTATGGGTCATCAGTACCCTAGACTTCGAACAACTTAAACCTAACTAACCTAAGGCCATCACACACATCCATGCCCGAATCAGG
The DNA here is from genome assembly GCF_023864345.2 of Schistocerca serialis cubense. Classification (NCBI taxonomy): domain Eukaryota; kingdom Metazoa; phylum Arthropoda; class Insecta; order Orthoptera; family Acrididae; genus Schistocerca; species Schistocerca serialis. The sequence goes on from NC_064640.1 coordinate 156,976,304, forward strand.
ATTCAAACCTGCGACCGTAGCAATAGCGTGGCTCCGGCCTGAGGCACCTAGAACCGCTGGGTCACAGCGGCCGGCCCATTTTATCACTTCACGCCAAATAGTGCTAGCAAAACTGAACATTGCTAACACTATACTACACACTGCAATCACAGTCTTTCAATATACGTTTCGTGTCTCAAGTTCGTCATTTCACATCACACTGCTCAATAAAAATGCAAATGTCGTGTGACTAGGACCTCCCGTCGAGTAGACCGTTCGCCGGGTGCAAGTGCTTCTATTTGATGCCATTTCGGCGACTTGCGCGTCGATGGGGATGAAACGATTATGATTAGGGCAACACAACACCCACTCCATGAGCGGAGAAGAAATCTGAGAGAGAGCCGGGAATCGAACTCAGGCCCTAGGGATTGGTGCTCTGCCGTGCTGACCACACAGCTACCGGAGGCGGACACATTGCTCAATAATATTCAATAATTCAAATTAACTTATACAGTATACTCTTAGATCACAAATGGAACGTCACGCCAATCATGTTGACACATGGCAACTGAGTCGAAACAGACAAGAAACTTATCTGTCTAAATAGTTACATGAATATTATTATGGTTCCATATCTGTAACTGTGTTTTTTGATCGTGTTTTTACGTGTGTGTGTGAAATCACGCCATCCAGCGTGGGCTATAGCAGAAGAAGGATTAGCGACGTGTTTGTAGGTTAGGCGGAAGTATTTGACTAGAACTGTATTACTTTGGCGAAATAGTACCAGTTTCGGAGGAATAGCCGGCGGTTCATTGATAGTGTCTTCTATCCAATGACACTCATTCGTGGTTCAGTAGTACTACAGTGAGTATTAATAAATTATTTACACTATAAAATATCTCTCGTCAAGCATAAAGCCCCAAGTGATTTGAAGTGGAATTATCATATAAAATTAATTGTTGGTAAGGCGGGTACCTGGTTGAGATTCATTGGGAGAGTCCTTAGAAAATGTAGTCCATCTACAAAGGAAGTGCCGGCCGCGGTGGTCTAGCGGTTCTGGCGCTGCAGTTCGGAACCGCGGGACTGCTACGGTCGCAGGTTCGAATCCTGCCTCGGGCATGGGTGTGTGTGATGTCCTTAGGTTAGTTAGGTTTAAGTAGTTCTAAGTTCTAGGGGACTTATGACCTAAGATGTTGAGTCCCATAGTGCTCAGAGCCATTTTTACAAAGGAAGTGGCTTACAAAACATCGTTAGACCTATACTTGAGTATTGCTCATCAGCGTGGGATCCGTACCAGTTCGGGCTGACGGAGGAGATAGAGAAGATCCAAAGAAGAGTGGTGCGTTTCGTCACAGGGTTATTTGGTAAGCGCGATAGCGTTACGGAGATGTTTAGCAAACTCAAGTGTCAGACTCTGCAAGAAAGGCGTTCTGCATCGCGGTGTAGCTTGCAGTCCAGGTTTCGAAAGGATGCATTTCTGGATGAGATATCGAATATATTGCTTCCCCCTACTTATGCCTCCCGAGGAGATCACGAATGTAAAATTAGAGAGACTCAAGCGCGCACGGATGCTTTCCGGCAGTCGTTCATCCCGCGAACCATACGCGACTGGAAGAGGAAACGGAGGTAACGACAGTCGCACGTAAAGTGCCCTCCGCCACACACCGTTGGGTGGCTTGCGGAGTATAAATGTAGATGTAGATGAAGATGTAGATGTAGACTGCAAAAAGCCACAGGTGTCACCAGAATATAAGAAGGGTGAAAGAACGGACCCTCAAAGTTACCAACCAATGTCATTAACTTTCTTTTGGTACAGAATCTTTGAACATAATCTTATTTAGGATATCAATTTTCTTGAGACTGAGAAAGTTATGTGCAGAAATCTGCATGGTTTTGAGGAAGCATCGCAAGTGGGAAATTCAGCTTGCTCTTTTCTCACAAGATATACCGCTAGCTATAGATGAAGGGCGACTGTCAGGTTCCATAAATCTAGATTTCCGGAAAACATTTGACACAGCCCCTCTGTAAAGGCTGTTAACGGAATAACGAGCGTATGCAATAAGTTCACAGATATGTGAAAGGCTCGAAGACTTCTTAAATAATAGAACCCAGTGTGTTCTTCTCGACAGGACGGGGTGGGCAGCAATCAGCGGTTATTAGCTGATGATGCCGTGGTGTATGGTAAGGTGTCCAAGTTGAGTCACTCTAGCATGATACAAGAAGGTTTAGACAAAATTTACAGTTGTATGCTGAATGGTAGCTAGCCCTCAATTTAGAAAAATGTAAGTTAGTGTGGATGAATAGCACGATCAGACCAGTAATTTTTCGGATACAGGATTACTGGTGTGCAGCATTACTTATGCTGAACACAGTCAAATCGTTTAAATATCTAGACGTAACGTTGCAGACCGAAATGGGATGGAGTGAGCATGTGAGAACTGTAGTAGAGTGGGGCAATTGTACATTTCGGTTTATTGGGAAAGTTTTGGAAAGAGTGATTGATGTGTAAAGGAGACCGCACACAGGACGCACGTGCTCCCTATTTTTGAGTACTGCTCGAGTTTTCGGGATCCGTACTAGGTCAGATCGAGGGATTATATCGAAGAAATTCGACGCGCAAGTCCCCGAAGTGGTGTCAAATCGAAAGACTTGCACCAGGCGAGCGGTCTACTCGACGGGAGGCCCTCGTCACACGACATTTATTATTATCGATTAGAGCTAGTTTTGTTACCGAGAGGTTCATACAACACGTAAGTTTTGCGGAGATGTTCCAGGAACTCAAAACAGAATCCAGGCACGGAAGGCGACGTTCTTTTCGAGAAACGCTGTTGAGAAAATCTAGAGAACCAGCATTTGAAGCTGACTGCCGAACGATTCTACTGCCACCAACATATAAAGTACATTGCGCATAAGGACCACGAAGATAAGCTACGAGAAATTAGGACTCATATTGAAGCATAAAGCAGTGGTTTTTTGTTGGCTCTATTTTCAAGTAGGGCAGAAAAATAAACGACAAGTAGCGGTACAGGGTACCCTCCGCCACGCACCGTACAGTAGCTTGTGCAGTATCTATGTAGATGATGTAGTAGATGTAGAGAGTCACGATAAAGGACAATGAAGCATGTTTAAGTTGGTAAAGTTATTTCAGAAGATATGAGTTAATGTCAAATGTATTCGACATTAAACAAAAATGCGTAATTTTCTCGCAGTAAAATGCTATGCCGACTGTATTTAAACGAAACAATGTATTGTTGGTTAGTTGAAAGGAATTTATAAACGAGATGATATAATACCAATCGGCTTCTTCGTTCTTTTTATCAATTACGATCATGCGTATTACCAAATCTGGACTACACTAAAATGATCACAACATCTTTCGATAAACATTTCATGCATCGAGTTTGTCATTTTACGTGAGATTACTCAATAATTTTCAATTATTCGTGTAAAATTGCACATGCATATGTCGCAAAAGAGAAATAATTTATCAGTCCAAATACCTACATGAAAATTACTATGATTCTATACGTGAATTTGTTTTATGTTACTTTGTGTATATGAGTGTTTGTAGAATAAAACGATCTGCCTTAGCGAAAAGCGGGTCAGTGTTCTGCCCAGTGATACCCAAGCGTGCTTCAGTACTAATACAGTCAGTATTCCAATAATATTTATTCGTTTCTATCATTTTCAAATAGTCCGATCGTCCCCATGTGATTTCCGTACTTTTTGAGGTATGGATGAAGACGTTTGTGACCGTCGCATTATTTCGAAAGAAGAGATACATGCCTGGGTGCAGTCATCTTTAATTAGGCAAATATTTGCTAATTTTTACCAAGAGGGAAGTGATAAATGAAAAAGACATTTGAAGCTTGAACGTTTCTGTATAAAGTGGAACAGAAGGGGCGAGCCTTTTTGTAGTGAATGTGCGATAGTTTTGTGAAATGACGCAGTTTTCACTGTAGCAGTAACTAAAAAGTTACGATCAACGACAGTGAATGATGTTAAAGCTGGTATTATTTCATAAAAATAGCAATACATTCAAACATAGTAGATTTTACGCTTAAATGGATAACGTTTCTCGCAGTCACACGGTTTGTAACAGCATTTAAATAAAACAGTGGAATAGTGCTTACATGAAAGCAAAGAGTAGAATGACACATTATTGTTGCCATCAGCTGCTGCTATGAAAATTGTTTAAACGAGTTCTAAAATACTTCGTTCATTTCATCAGTTCAAATCAAGTAGTATTATCAAAACTGTACATTGCTAACACAATATTGTACATTGGACTCATAGTCTTTCAATATACGTTTCATGTCTCGAGTCTGTCATTTCGCATCACACTGCTCAATAATATTCAATAAATCAAATTAGCTTATATATTCATACATCACAGATGAAATGTCACGATAGTCGTGTTGACACATGTCAACTGAGTCGAAACAGACGAGAAACTTATCTGTCTAAATAGTTACATGAATAGCATTATGATTCCATACCTCTAACTGTGGTTTGTGATAGTAATTTTACGTGTGTGTGTGTGTGTGTGAAATCACTTCATCCATCATAGGCTATAGCAGGAAAGATGTTACCGACGTGTATGTACGTTAGGCGCAAGTGAAATAATTCGGGTGTAGGTCACGGTTAAAGCAGGCTCATACATGGTAATTGGATGTCTCTATAGGCCCCCAGGCTCAGCAGCTGTTGTGGCTGATCACCTGAAGGATAACTTGGAAAACATTTCGAGTAGATTTCCCCATCATGTTATAGTTCTAGGTGGAGATTTTAATTTGCCGGATATAAACTGGGAGACTCAAACGTTCATAACGGGTGGCAGGGACAAAGAATCCAGTGAAGTTTTTTTAAGTGCTTTATCTGAAAACTACCTTGAGCAGTTAAACAGAGAACCGACTCGTGGCGATAATATATTAGACCTTCTGGTGGCAAACAGACTCGAACTATTTGAAACAGTTAACGTAGAACAGGGAATCAGCGATCATAAAGCGGTTACTGCATCGATGATTTCAGCCGTAAATAGAAAAATTAAAAAACGTAGGAAGATTTTTCTGTTTAGCAAAAGTGACAAAAAGCAGATTACAGAATACCTGACGGCTCAACACAGAAGTTTTGACTCAAGTACAGATAGTGTTGAGGATCAGTGGACAAATTTCAAACCATCGTACAGTATGCAATAGATGAGTATGTGCCAAGCAAGATCGTAAGAGATGGAAAAGAGCCACCGTGGTACAAAAACCGAGTTAGAAAATTGCTGCGGAGGCAAAGGGAACTTCACAACAAACATAAACATAGCCAAAGCCTTGCAGGCAAACAAAAATTACGCGAAGCGAAATGTAGTGTGAGGACGGCTATGCGAGAGGCGTTTAGTGAATTCGAAAGTAACGTTCTATCTACTGACTTGGCAGAAAATCCTCAGAAATTTTGGTCTTATGTCAAAGCGGTAGGTGGATCAAAACGGAGTGTTCAGACACTCTGTGACCAAAATGGTACTGAAACAGAGGATGACAGACTAAAATCCGAAATACTAAATGTCTTTTTCCAAAGCTGTTTCACAGAGGAAGACTGCACTGTAGTTCCTTCTCTAGATTGTTGCACAGATGACAAAATGGTAGATATCGAAATAGACGACAGAGGGATAGAGAAACAATAAGAATCGCTCAAAAAAGGAAAGGCCGCTGGACCTGATGGGATACCAGTTCGATTTTACACGGAGTACACGAAGGAACTTGAACCCCTTCTTGCAGCGGTGTACCGTATGTCTCTAGAAGAGCGTTGCGTTCCAAAGGATTGGAAAAGAGCACAGATCATCCCCGTTTTCAAGAAGGGACGTCGAACAGATGTGCAGAACTGTAGACCTATATCTCCAACGTCGATGAGATGTAGAATTTTGCAACACGTATTATGTTCGAGTATAATGACTTTTCTGGAGACTAGAAATCTACTCTGTAGGAATCAGCATGGGTTTCGAAAAAGACGGTCGTGTGAAACCCAGCTCGCGCTATACGTCCACGAGACTCACAGGGCCATAGACACGGGTTCCCTGGTAGATGCCGTGTTTCTTGACTTCCGCAAGGCGTTCGATACAGTTCCCCACAGTCGTTTAATGAACAAAGTAAGAGCATATGGATTATCAGACCAATTGTGTGATTGGATTGAAGAGTTCCTAGATAGCAGAACGCAGCATGTCATTCTCAACGGAGAGAAGTCCTCCGAAGTAAGAGTTATTTCAGGTGTGCCGCAGGGGAGTGTCATAGGACCGTTGCTATTCACAATATACATAAATGACCTTGTGGATGACATCGGAAGTTCACTGAGGCTTTTTGCAAATGAAGCTGTGGTGTATCGAGAGGTTGTAACAATGGAAAATTGTACTGAAATGCAGGAAGGTCTGCAGCGAACTGACGCATGGTGCCGGGAATGGCAATTCAATCTCAATGTACACAAGTATAATGTGCTGCGAATACATAGAAAGATAGACCCCTTATCATTTAGCTACAAATTAGCAGGTCAGCAACTGGAAGCAGTTAATTCCATAAATTATCTGGGAGTACGCATTAGGAGTGATTTAAAATGGAATGATCATATAAAGTTGATAGTCGGTAAAGCAGATGCCAGACTGAGATTCATTGGAAGAATCCTAAGGAAATGAAATCCGAAAACAAGGGAAGTAGGTTACAGTACGCTCGTTCGCGCACTGCTTGAATACTGCTCAGCAGTGTGGGATCCGTACCATATAGGGTTGATAGAAGAGATAGAGATGATCCAACGGAGAGCAGCGCGCTTCGTTACAGGATCATTTAGTAATCGCGAAAGCGTTACGGAGATGATAGACAAACTCCAGTGGAAGACTCTGCTGGAGAGACGCTCAGAAGCTCGTTACGGGCTTTTGTTAAAGTTTCGAGAACATTCCTTCACCGAAGAGTCAAGCAGTATATTGCTCCCTCCTATGTATATCTCGCGAAGAGACCATGAAAAAAAAATCAGAGAGATTAGAGCCCACACAGAAGGATACCGACAATCCTTCTTTCCACGAACAATGCGAGACTGGAATAGAAAGGAGAACCGATAAAGGTACTCTGGGTACCCTCAGCCACACACCGTAAGGTGGCTTGCGGAGTATGGATGTGGTTGTAGATATTTGACTAGAACTGAATTACTTTGGCGAGATAGTTGCAGTTTAACAGGAATAATTTCATTAGTGCTCATCGATAGTGAACTCTGTCTAGTGATACGGAGGAAAACGTTGGAGCCGTGTATTTGCATCGAATAATGAGGTTCAGACCTGGGTACAATTAGAATTCCTTACTCAGAACTTTACATATTTTTACGATCAGAAAAGTGATAAATACAGAAGAAACTGGACGTAGCAGTATAAAAACGGACCGAAGTGTCGTGTCATTTTATTCGAGATAAACGAAATAATTTTGTGAAAACACATAATTTTCTTTGTAGTGCCAGTCTGGCGTGGCGGTTGAAGGTAGCAAAGCGAAATGCAGACTTTTATATTTTACGTTCAAAAATATCGTTTACACAGGAGAATCGTACAAACGTACCGTCACTTGACCGTCTTAGCGACTCCAGAATGGACTACATACTAATAAGTGTCCCTGGCGTAGAGAAACAACTGAGAGATTTGTAAGTAGATAGATCATCAGTATTGGATAGAATCACAGATTTATTTGACAAAGAGTACTCTAAGGCATTGCACCCTTACCTACCTTACATTTTTGTGAACCACTTGCCCAACAAAAAGTCACAAGCGACTACAAAAAGGCGCATGTGATTCCAGTGTACAAGAAGGGTAAAAGAACGCATCCGCAAAATTACAGGCCGATATCCCTAACGTCCGTTTGCTGCAAAATACTTAAACATATAATCCATCGAATATAATAAATGTTCTTGAGACTGAGAAGCGTTCGTCCACGAATTAGCATGGTTTTAGAAAGCATCGAACGTGCGAAGCGCAGCTTGCTCTTCTCTCAGATGATATTCAGCATATTATGGGTGAAGGGGGAACAGCGGATTCCGTATATATATTTGTATTTCCGGAATGCATTTGATACAGTGCTTATTGCTGATTGTTAACGAAGGTGCGAGCACATGGAATAAGTTCACAGATATGTGAGTGGGTGGGAGGTTTCTGAAATAACAGAATCCAATGTGACACAAGGATATCGTCAGGAGTGCTCCAGGATAAACTGATACGACCGTTCTTATTCACTATAGACATAAATGGTTTAGCTGACAAGTGGGCAGCTTTCTGCGGTATGTTGATGATGCCGTGTTGTACGGTGAGGTGGCGAAACTGAGTAACTGTGGAAAGATGGAAGACGACTTTGAGGAAAATTTCAGTTGGTGTCTGTTATGTCAGCTAACTCTAAATGTGGATAAATGTGGGTTAGTGCGGGTAAGTAGCAAGATTAAACCTGTAATGCTCGGATACAGTATTACTAGTGTCCTGCTGGACACAGTCAACTCGTTTAAATATTTGGGCATAACGCTGCAAAGGGATATGAGATGGAATGAGAGTGAGAGAAATATGGTAGGGTATGGTCGACTTCGCTTTATTGGGAGAATTGTGGGAAAGAGTGGTCTACATGTGAAGGAGACCGCAATAGGGTGCTGCTGTGACCTAATCTAGAGTACTGCACGAGTGTCGTATCCTACCAGATAAGACTGAAGGAAGATATCGAAGCATTTGTGAAAAGGGCTGCTAGATTTGTTACCGGTAGGTTTGAATAACACGTAAGATTCTCGTCATGGTTCATTGATAGTGACCTCTATCCAGTGACAGTCAATCGCGGTTCAGTAGTACTACAGTGAGTATTAAAAAATTATTCACACTGTTAAAGAATCACTCGCCAAGCAAAGAGCCCAAATGACTCCAAAAGGTCACAGGTGTCACCAGAACATAAGGAGGGTGAAAGAATGCACCCTCAAAATTAGAAACCATTGTCATTAACTTCTTTTTGGTACAGAATCCTTGAACATAATCTTATTTAAAATATCAATTTTCCTGAGACTGAGATGCTTATGTGCACAAATCTGCATGGTTTTGAGAAAGCATGGCTCGTGCGAAATTCAGCTTGCTGTTTTCTCACAAGATATACTGCTAACTATGGACGAAAGGCAACGGTCAGGGTTCATATATCTAGATTTCCGGAAATCATTTGACAAAGCCTCCCTGTATAGGTTGTAAACCGAATAACGAGCGTATGAAATAAGTTCACAGATATGATACTTGCTCGAAAAGTTCTTAAGTAATAGAACGCAGTTTGTTGTTCTCGACAACGAGTGTTCGTCAGAGACAAGGATATCGACAGGTGTAGCACGCGGAAGTGTGATAGGACGGGGTGGGCAGCAATCTGTAGTTAATAGCTGATGATGCTGTGGTGTACGGTAAGGTGTCCAAGCTGCGTTACTGTAGGAGGATACAAGACAAGATACCAGTTGTATGATGAATGGCAGCTAGCCATAAATTTAGAAAAATGTAAATTAATGATAAATGAGTGGCAAGATCAGACCTGTAGTGTTGGGTTACAGGATTACTAGCGTACAGCATTACTTGTGCTAGACACAGTCAGCTCGTTTAAATATCTGGATGTAACGCTGCAAACCGAAATATGATCGTGTGAGAACTGCGGTAGGGTGAGACAGTTGTAGACTTCGGTTTATTGCGAGAATTTTGGAAAGAGTTTTCCGGATATATACTAGGTCGGATCGAAGGATTACATCGAAGAAATTGCAGCTAGTTTTGTTACCGATAGTTTCCTACAACACGTAAGTGTTACGGACGTGTTTCAGGAACTCACATCGGAATCCATGCAGGGAAGGCAACGTTCTTTTCGAGAAATGCTGTTGAGAAAGTCTAGAGAACCAGCATTTGAAGCTGACTGCAGAACGATTCTACTGCCACCCACATTCAAAGTACATTGCGCATAAGGACCACGAAGATAAGCTACGAGAACTTAGGGCTCATATTGATGTATAAAGCAGTCGTTTTTCGCTGGCTCTATTTCCGAGTAGGACAGAAAAATAATTTACTAGTATCAGTACAGGGTACCCTTCATCACGCACCGTACAGTAGCTTGAGGAGTATCTATGTTGATGTTGAAGTAGATGTAGAGATTAATGATAAAGGACAATGAAGATGTTGAAGCTGATAAATTTATTTCAGAACATGTGAGTTAATCTCGAATGTATTCGACACTAAACAAAAACGCGTAATATTCTCGCCGTAAAATGCTTTGCCCCAGTATTCAAAGGAAACAATGTAATCGTGGTTAGTTGAAAGCAAGTGAAAAACGAGATGATATAATTCCATTCAGCTTCCACTAGGAATTCTGCAGATTAATTATATTTGATAAAACTTCGTTCTTTTTATCAATTATGATCATGCACATTACCAGATCTTGACTATACTAAAATGATCACATGATCTTTAGATAAACATTTCATGCCTCAAGTTTGGCATTTTACGTGGGATTACTCTATAACTTACAATTATTCGTGTAAAATTATACATGCATATGTCGCAAAAGTGAACCAATTTATCAGTCTAATTACCTACATGAAATTGCTATGAGTCTATATGTGAATTTGTTTTACGTTACTTTGTGTGTATGAGTGTTTGTAGAATTAAACGATCCACCTTAGCGAAAATCGGGTCAGTGTTCTGTCCAGTTACACTCAAGTGTGCTTCATACAGTCAGTATTCCAATAATATATATTCGTTTCTATCATTTTCAAATAGTCCGATCGTCCCCAAGTGATTTCCGTGCTTTTTGAGCCATGGATAAAGACGTTCGTGACCGTCGCATTAATTCGAGAGGAGAGGTACATGCCTGTGTACAGTCATCTTCAATTAGGCAAATATTTGCCAGTTTTGACCAAGAGGGAAATGCTAAAGGAAAAAGACATTTTAACCTTGAACTTTTCTGTATGACGTGGAACAGAAGGGGAGAGTCTTTTTATTAGTGAATGTGCGATAATTTTGTGAAATGAAGCAGATTTCTCTGTAGCAGTGACTAAAAAGTTACGATCAGCGACAGTGAATGATGTTAAAGGTGATATAATTATTTCAGAAAAATAGTAGTAAATTCAAACATATTAGATTTTACGCTTAAACGTATAACGTTTCTCGCAGTCACATGGTTTGTACCAGCATTTAAATAAAACATCGGAATAGTGCTTACATGAAAGCAAAGAGTAGAATGACACATTACTGTTGCCATCAGCTGCTGTTAAGAAAATTGTTTAAATGAGTTCACTAATATTTCGTTCGTTTCATAAAAATTGTTCAAATGGCTCTAAGCAGCATGGGACTTAACATTTGAGGTCATCAGTACCCTAGACTTCGAAAAACTTAAACCTAACTAACCTAAGGCCATCACACACATCCATGCCCGAATCAGGATTCAAACCTGAGACCGTAGCAATATCGTGGCTCCGGCCTGAAGAGACTAGAACCGCTCGGTCACAGCGGCCGGCCCATTTTGTCACTTAACATCAGGTAGTACTAACAAAACTGAACATTACTAACACGATACTATACACTGCAATCACAGTCTTTCAATATACGATTCGTGTCTCAAGTTCGTCATTTCACATCACACTGCTCAATAAAAATGTAAATGTCGTGTGACTAGGGCCTCCCGTCGAGTAGAGCGTTCGCCGGGTGCAAGTGCTTCTATTTGATGCCAGCTCGGCGACTTGCGAGTCGATGGGGATGAAATGATGATGATTAGGGCAACACAACACCCAGTCCCTGAGCGGAGAAAATTCTCCGAGAGAGCCGGGAATCGGACCCGGGCCCTAAGGACAGATGTTCTGCCGTGCTGACCACTCAGCTACCGAACGGGGACACACTGCTCAGTAATATTCAATAATTCAAATTAACTTATATATTCTTAGATCACACATGAAAAGTCACGCCAATCGTGTTGACACATGGCAACTGAGTCGAAACAGACAAGAAACTTATCTATCTAAATAGTTACATGAATATTATTATGGTTCCATATCTGTAACTGTGTTTTTTGATCGTGTTTTTACGTGTGTGTGTGAAATCACGTCATCCAGCATGGGCTACAGCAGAAGAGAGATTAGCGACGTGTATTTAGGTTAGGCGGAAGTATTTGACTAGAACTGAATTACTTTGGCGATATAGTTGCACTTTCGGAGGAATAGCCGGCCGAAGTGGCCGAGCGGCTCTAGGCGCTACTGTATGGAACCGCGCTTCCGCTATGGTCGCAGGTTCGAATCCTGCCTCGGGCATGGCTGTTTGTGTGACATCCTTAGGTTAGTTAGGTTTAAGTAGTTCTAAGTTCTAGGGGACTGATGACGTCGGAAGTTAAGTCCCATAGTGCTCAGAGCCATTTTCGGAGGAATAATTTCGTTAGTGTTCATCGACAGTGACCTCTGTCCAGTGATACTCAAGCTTGTCTCAGTATTACTGCAATGTGTATGTTAGTATTACTCATGTTGTCAGAGCTATTTAGCTCGATCGCTCCTCATACAGTTTCCACATTTTTAAAGAAACGCAGGAAGGGTTTGGGGCCGTGGATTTGCATCGGATGATGTTCAGCCCTCAGTACAATTCCAATTCCTTACCCAAATCTTTACATACTATTACGATGAGAAAAATGTTAAATGATGAATACGTTTTATACTGGACGTGGCAGTATAAAAATGGATCGAAGGGGCGTGTCATTTTATTAGAGATAAATGCAATAATTATGCGAAAAAACGTACTTTTCTTTGTAGTCCCAGTCTGGCGTGGCAGTTGAAGCTATCGAAACGAAAGGCAAACTTTTCAATTTTACGTTCAAGAAATCGTTTACACAGGATAATCGAAGAAACGTACCTTCGCTTGACCGTCTTACAGACTGACGTATGGACGAAAAACTAATAAGTGTCCCTGGCGTAGAGAAACAACTGAGAGATTTGAAAATAAATAGATCACCAGTATTGGATAGAATCCGAGATCTTTTTTACGAAGAGTACTCTACGGCATTGACCCCTTACCTACATTGCATTTTTGGGAATCACTCGCGCAACAAAAACTCACAAGCGACAACAAAAAGGGGCAGGATGACTCCAGTGTATAAGAAGGGTAAAAGAACGGAGCCGCAAAATTACAGGCCAATATCCTTAACTTCTGTTTGCTGCAAAATCCTTGAACACATTCTCTGTCGAATACAATAAATTTCCTTGAGACTGAGAAGCGTATGTCCACGAATTAGCGTGGTTTTAGAAAACATCGCTCCTGCTAAGCGCAGCTTGCAGCTCGACCTTCTCTCACATCATATACAGCGTACTATGGGTGAAGGGGGAACAGTGGATTATATATATATATATATATATATATATATATATATACTCCTGGAAATGGAAAAAAGAACACATTGACACCGGTGTGTCAGACCCACCATACTTGCTCCGGACACTGCGAGAGGGCTGTACAAGCAATGATCACACGCACGGCACAGCGGACACGCCAGGAAACGCGGTGTTGGCCGTAGAATGGCGCTAGCTGCGCAGCATTTGTGCACCGCCGCCGTCAGTGTCAGCCAGTTTGCCGTGGCATACGGAGCTCCATCGCAGTCTTTAACACTGGTAGCATGCCGCGACAGCGTGGACGTGAACCGTATGTGCAGTTGACGGACTTTGAGCGAGGGCGTATAGTGGGCATGCGGGAGGCCGGGTGGACGCACCGCCAAATTCCTCAACACGTGGGGCGTGAGGTCTCCACAGTACATCGATGTTGTCGCCAGTGGTCGGCGGAAGGTGCACGTGCCCGTCGACCTGGGACCGGACCGCAGCGACGCACGGATGCACGCCAAGACCGTAGGATCCTACGCAGTGCCGTAGGGGACCGCACCGCCACTTCCCAGCAAATTAGGGACACTGTTGCTCCTGGGGTATCGGCGAGGACCATTCGCAACCGTCTCCATGAAGCTGGGCTACGGTCCCGCACACCGTTAGGCCGTCTTCCGCTCACGTCCCAACATCGTGCAGCCCGCCTCCAGTGGTGTCGCGACAGGCGTGAATGGAGGGACGAATGGAGACGTGTCGTCTTCAGCGATGAGAGTCGCTTCTGCCTTGGTGCCAATGATGGTCGTATGCGTGTTTGGCGCCGTGCAGGTGAGCGCCACAATCAGGACTGCATACGACCGAGGCACACAGGGCCAACACCCGGCATCATGGTGTGGGGAGCGATCTCCTACACTGGCCGTACACCACTGGTGATCGTCGAGGGGACACTGAATAGTGCACGGTACATCCAAACCGTCATCGAACCCATCGTTCTACCATTTCTAGACCGGCAAGGGAACTTGCTGTTCCAACAGGACAATGCACGTCTGCATGTATCCCGTGCCACCCGACGTGCTCTAGAAGGTGTAAGTCAACTACCCTGGCCAGCAAGATCTCCGGATCTGTCCCCCATTGAGCATGTTTGGGACTGGATGAAGCGTCGTCTCACGCGGTCTGCACGTCCAGCACGAACGCTGGTCCAACTGAGGCGCCAGGTGGAAATGGCATGGCAAGCCGTTCCTCAGGACTACATCCAGCATCTCTACGATCGTCTCCATGGGAGAATAGCAGCCTGCATTGCTGCGAAAGGTGGATATACACTGTACTAGTGCCGACATTGTGCATGCTCTGTTGCCTGTGTCTATGTGCCTGTGGTTCTGTCAGTGTGATCATGTGATGTATCTGACCCCAGGAATGTGTCAATAAAGTTTCCCCTTCCTGGGACAATGAATTCACGGTGTTCTTATTTCAATTTCCAGGAGTATATATATATATATATATATATATATATATATATATATATATATATATATATATATATTTCCGGAAAGCATTTCACCCAGTGCTCATCGCTGATTGTTAACGAAGTACGAGCACATGCAATAAGTTCACAGATATGTGAGTGGGTGGGAGGTTTCTTAAATAACAGAATCCAATGTGTTGTACTCGACACCGAGTGTTCATCAGAGACGCGGGTAACTCAGGAGCGGCAGACGGAGTGTGAGAGGACCGCTATTGCTCCCTATATACATAAATCATTAGGCGGACAGGGTGGGCAGCAACCTATGGGGGTTTCCTCATGTTGCCTTGGTATATGGTAAGGTGTCGAAATTAAATGACTGTAGGAAGATACAAGAAGACTCAGACCGAATTTCCACTTTGTGTGATGTTTGGCAGCTAGTCCTAAATGTGGACAGAAGTAAGTTAATGTGAATGAGTAGGAGCATCAAGCGTGTAATGTTGGAATAAATTATTACTAATGTCCGGCTTGTAACAGTCAAGTCGTTTAAACACATTGGCAGAGCAATATATGATGGAAGGAACATGTGATAACTGTGGTGGGGAAGGCGAATCGTCGACTCTGTTTACTGGGAGAGTTTAGGAAAGATTGACTGACGTGTAAAGGATACCGCGCATAGGGCGTTGGTGTGACCTTATCTAGAGTACTACTTGAGAGTCCGATAATTGGTGCGACCTAATCTAGAGCACTACTCGAGACGCTGGTAATCGTACCAGGTGGGACTGAAGAAAGATCTTGAAAGAATTCAGTGGAGGGACATTTCATTTGTTGCCGGTAGGTTCGAACACACGTAATTGCTAATGAGATGCCTTAGAAACTCAAAGAGTATCCCTGAATGGATTTGCTAGAACTGCAATTGAGAAAATTTAGACAGTAGATCATAGTATGAAGGCTTTCACGACCGGATGAAATATCTTCTGGTAAACCTTGCGGGATGTAAGGTCGTGGTCCATGAAACTCTTCAGCTCCTAACGTTTCGTCCAGTGCTTCGCTGGACATCTTCAGAGGGGTGTTTCTCCTCCGGTGAGTCTTGAGTCGGCAAGACTCACCGGAGGAGAAACACCCCTCTGAAGATGTCCAGCGAAGCACTGGACGAAACGTTAGGAGCTGAAGAGTTTCATGGACCACGACCTTACATCCCGCAAGGTTTACCAGAAGATATTAGACAGTAGAGATTTAAGCTTACTGTTGAGCGATTCTCCTGCCGCCAACATACATTGCGCTTAAGGACCAGGAAGATAACATACGAGAAATTTGTTCTCATACTGATTCATATAAACATTCATTTTTCCCTCGCTCTGTTTGCGAGTAGGTCAGATACGGAAATTACTAGTAGTGGTAAAGTGTGCCCTCCGAAATGAACCGTACGGTGACTTTTGCTGTATCTATGGGGATGTAGACGTAAAGAGTTGAAGATGATAAAGTAATTTCAGAACACGTTAGGTAATCTCATAGATGAAATTTCCTCGCTGATTAAAACTGTGTATTTCGCAAGAGAGCTCATGTGAAGTATGGAAAGTAGGGCACGAGGTACTGGCGGAAGGAAAGCTGTGAGGATGGGGCGTGAGTGGTGCTTGGGTAACTCAGTTGGTAGAGCACGTGCCTACGAAAGGTAAAGGTCCAGAGTTCGAGATTCGGTCCGTCACAAAGTTTTAATATGACAGGGAGTTTCATATCAGCGCACACTTTGCTGGAGAGTGAAAATCTCATTCTATAATCTCAAACATATTCCATATTATATAAAACGCATAATTCTTTCGCAGTAAAATGCTTTGATCCAGAATTTGGAAGATACATTAAAATCGTGCTTACTTGAAAAGAAAGTGTATAATGACATATTATTATTCCCACCAGCAGCTGTTAATTTTGCAGTTTAAATGAGTTTGATAAAACTTCGTTCATTTTTTTCCAATTCCGATAAACGATATTATCAGTTCCGAACTGAACTAAAATGATCCCATCATCTTTCGATAAATATTTCAGGCACGATGTTTGTCATTTTACGTGAGATTACTTAATAATTTTCAATGATTTTATCATTTCCAGTTAGTCCGATCCGTCGCCATGAGGTTTCCGTACTTTTTGAGCCCAGGAGAAAGACATCCGTGGCCGTGGATTTGCCTCTGACGAAGACATACATGTCTTGGTGCAATCATCATTCCTTAGGCAAAACCTTGTC
The DNA here is from genome assembly GCF_023864345.2 of Schistocerca serialis cubense. Lineage (NCBI taxonomy): Eukaryota > Metazoa > Arthropoda > Insecta > Orthoptera > Acrididae > Schistocerca > Schistocerca serialis. Next base: position 156,993,316 of record NC_064640.1, read on the forward strand.
AGTATTTAGTACGAGGGAAGAGATAAATGAAATGGACACTTGAAGCTGGAACGTTTCTGTATGAAGTGGGGCACAGGGGCGAGTCGCTTTATTAGTGATATACGCGATAATTTTGTGAAAAGACGCAGTTTTCGGTGTAGTAATACTGAAAAGTCATGACAAAAAACTATGAAAGGTGTTCAACCTATTAAAGTATTTCAGAAAAATAGCAAAAAATTCAAAGCTATTCCAGTTTACACTACAACGAATAACTTTTCCGCAGTGCAGTATTTAAATGAAACAGTGCAATCGAGCTTATTTCAAATCAAATAGTAGACTCACTCATTATTAGTGCCATTAGCTGCTTTTAATGAACTTGCTGTTTGAATGTTCTTTGTAAGACTTCGTTCTTTTTTTTTTCACTTCACATCAAATTGTATTATCAAAACTGAGCATTAGTAACACGATTCTATACACTGCAACCATAATTTTCCGATTAACATTTCGGTCCCGAGTTTGACCTTTATTTAATGTGATTTGGTGTGTATGATTGTGTGTGTAACGAAATCATCTGTCTTGGGAAATCAGGGATAAGGCTGCTCGCTTGTGTTTTAGAAACATACATTTGTCTAATACTGAATAAATTTGGTGTAAGTGTATGTTGTCCTAGAGGGCGAGTGTTAATCAGAGACAAGGGTATTTTCAGGAGTGTCCGCGGCAAGTATGATAGGGCCCCTTTGGTTCTCTAAATAAAAGAACTTCACGATTACAGAAAAATAGGAATGTGTACGAGAAAAAACTATGGGAAGTAATGAAAAACAGATATGGTTATGAGAAGTTTAAGAGAGGTGAAGTGTTGAGCTGGGTCCTGTCATTTCGGATTAGGTCAGGACTGTGAGTTAGATGTTTGTTAATTTCTAGGACTTCCAACAGGTTGAGTTTAAGGGCCTTGTTTGCTAAATTAAGGATATGGGGCTTTGTCAGTTACTCGCGACCGTCCCTCAGTACATGCTCAGCAAATGCGGAGTCAGAATTCTGCAACCATGAGCTGAATTAGTGTTCAGCCAGCCTAGTTGATATGCCTCTGCTGACTGACCAAATTAAAACTTGTCACAATCAGAAGAGGTAATTTTGTATACCTCACTGTTCGTTAATAACTGGTGGTAATCTTTGTTATTGAAAATACACGGGGCTCTTGCGTTCTTAAAATTGAAGGAAAGACTACACTCGCATGCTTTCAGTTATTTGGCTGCAATCTGTGATACCTCTCCGAGTATGGTAATGTACACCATTTGTTGCACACATTGGATGGGGAAACACGTGGGTCATACAGAAGGGGTATAATTTTCGGTTTCATTTTCCCTAGGCAAGATGCGGTCATTAAGGAATGAACTGTAGCCATATGCTGTGGCTATAAATTCTATTGTATCTAAGTCTGCTTTAAAATCATCTGTGGACATGCAGACAGATATGAGACTGTTTACCATTGAGTGAAAAGCTGGATGTTTGTAAGCTATGGTGCGTTGTGAGCAATAAGTTGTTACAGTGTCTCGAGTGGCAATTTCTCCATAAATTTTTAAATAATGTGCCTGTGTACTGCTGTCAAACGTGAGATGTTATAAGTTTGTGGATTTGTTGACAACCTCCTTTGTAAACAGAATATTTTTATGTTGACTGTTTAGGTTTTTCAAAAATGTGTTGAACTGTCTTGTACTACCATTCCGCATGCACAGGACATCATCCACATATCTAAACCAGAATTAGATATTTGCACTCAAAGGTTCTTTTTCCAGAAAATGTTGTTCGAAATGGTTCATAAATACTTCAGCCAACAGTGGATTAAGAGGATATTCCATACTTAAGGAACATCAACATTATTCATTTTATCAGTGTTATTTAGACTGATCGCTCCCCATACGTTACCCACATTTTAATTATATGGAGGAAGACGTCAGAGGATGTGCATTTGCTTCGGATGATGAGGTTCAGGCCCGCGTAAAATTATTATTCCTTACTCCAATCTTTACAAATTATTAAGAGAGATGTGACACATATATAACAAATAATATATAAAATATGTATATAATAAATTTTCTTGAGGGTGACAAACTGACGTCCACGAATCAGCACGGTTTTAAAAGAATCGCTCAACGTCTTCCTCCGCGCCCTTAAAGATGTGGAAACTGTATGGGGAGAGATCGAGCTAAATTGCTGACAACATGAGTAATACTAATATACACACTTCGGTAATACTGAGACACGCTTGATTATCACTGGACAGAGGTCACTGTCGATGATCACTAACGAAATTATTCCTCCGAAACTGCAACTATCTCGCCAAAGAAAGTCAGTTCTATTCAAATTCTTTCGCCTAACCTACATACACGTCGCTAATCTCTCTTCTGCTGTAGCCCATTATGCATGACGTGATGTTACACACACGCGTAAAAACACAATTACAAAACACAGTTACAGATATGAAACCATAATAATATTCGTGTAACTATTTAGACAGATAAGTTTCTTGTCTGTTTCGACTCAGTTGACATGAGTGAACAGGATTGGCGTGACGTTTTATTCGTGATCTAAGAATATATAAGTTAATTTGAATTACTGAATATAATTGAGCAATGTGTCCGCCCCGGTAGCTGAGTCGTCAGCGCGGCAGAACGTTAATCCCCAGGACCCGGCTTTGACTCCCGACTGGCTCGGAGATTTTCTCCACTCAGGGACTGAGTGTTGTGTTGCCCTAATCATCATCATTTCATCCCCAGCGACGCGCAAGCTGCCGAACTGGGATCAAATAGTAATTCTTGCACCCGGCGAACCGACTACTCGACGGGAGGTCCTAGTCACACGACATTTACATTTTTATTGAGCAGTGTGATGTGAAAATGACGAACTTGAAAGACTGTGATTGCAGTGTGTAGTATCGTGTTAGTAATGTTCACTTTTGATAGTACTATTTGAAGTGAAGAGATAAATTGGGCCGGCGCTGTGACCGAGCGGTTCTAGGCGCTTCAGTCCGGAGCCACACTGCTGCTACGGTCGAAGGTTCGAATCGTGATCCGGGCATGGATGCATGCGATGGCCTTAGGTTAGTTGCGTTTAAGTTGTTCGAATATTAGGGTACTGATCACGTCAGATGTAAGTCCCAGAGTGCTTAGAGCCATATGAACCATTTTTGATAAAATGAACGAAGTTTTATAAAACTCATTGAAACACAACATTCTTAACAGCAGTTGATGGCAACAATAATGTGTCATTCTACTCTTTGCTTTCATATAAGCACTATTCCGCTGGTTTATTTAAATCCTGGTACAAACCATGTGACTGCGAGAAACGTTATACGCTTAAGCGTAAAATCTAATAGGTTTGAATATATTGCTATTTTTCTGAAATAATTATATCACCTTTAACATCAAACAAATTCACATATAGAATCGTAGCAATTTTCATGTAGGTATTTACACTGATAAATTATTTCTCTTTTGCGACACATGCATGAATAATTTTACACGAATAATTGAAAATCATTGCGTAATCTCATGTAAAATGACAAACTTGAGGCATGAATTGTTTATCGAAAGATCATGTGATCATTTTAGTATACTCCAGATTTGGTAATACGGTTGATCGTAATTGATAAAAAGAAAGAATTTAGAATTCCTAGCAGCAGCTGACAGGAAATGACTAGTAGTGGCAAAGGGTACCCTCCGAAATGAACCGTACGGTGGCTTGTGGAGTATCTATGTAGATGTAGATGTAAAGAGTTGAAGCTGATAAAGTAATTTCAGGACACATTAGGTAATCTCATACATATTTGATATTACATAATACGCATGATTCTCTCGCAGTACAATGCTTTGATCCAGTGTTTAGAAGATACAATAAAACCGTGCTTACTTGAAAATAATGTGTAAAAAGACGTATTATTATTCCCATTAGCAGCTGTTAATTTTGCAGTTTACATGCGTTTCGTAAAATTTCATTAGTTGTTTTTCTATTCCGATCAACGGTATAATCAATTTTGAACTGTACTAAAGTGATCCCATAATCTTTCGATAAATATTTCAGGCAATACGTTTGTCATTTTACGTGAGATTACTTAATAATTTTCAATAATTCATATTAATTTATACTTGCTTATCTCTACACATGAAAAGTCACGCTAATTGTGTTGACACACTGCAATTCATTCGGAAAATAGAAATAATTTATCTGTCTAAATATTTAGATTAATATTGTTAAGAATGTTTATTTGAATTGATTTAATGTGATTTTGTGCGTATGATTGTGTGAGTAATGAAATCATCTACCTTTGTCAGTCAGAGTTAACTCTAGTCGCTTTCATTTTAGAAACATATATTTGTCTAGTAGGGAATTATTTTGGTGAAAGTGAGGCAGCTCCGGAGGAAGTATTTCGTTAGTGTTCGCCGACAGTTTCCTCTGTCCAGTGATATTCAATCGTGCCTCAGTAGTAATACAGTGAGTATTACAATAACATTGGTTTTTATCATTTCCAGTTAGTCCGAACCGTCGACATGAGGTTTCCGTTCTTTTTGAGCCCAGGAGAAAGACATCCGTGGCCGTCCATTTGTTTCTGACGAAGAGAATCATGCCTTGCTGGAATCGTCATTCTTTAGGCCAAAGCTTGTCAGTATTTACTACGAGGGAAGTGATAAATGAAATAGACACTTGAAACTGGAACGTGGGGCACAGGGGCGCGTCGCTTTATTAGTGATATACGCGATAATTTTGTGAAAAGACGGAGTTTTCGCTGTAATAATACTAAAAAGTAATGACAAAAAACAATGAAAGGTGTTGAACCTATTAAAGTAATTTCAGAAATATAGCAGAAAATTCAATGGTATTCCAGTTTACACTACAACGAATAACATTTGCCGCAGTACAGTATTCAAATGAAACAGTGGAATCGAGCTTAATTCAAATAAGATAGTAGAGTCACTCATGATTATTTCCATTAACTGCTTTTAATAAACTTGCTGTTTTAACGCGCTTTGTAAAATTTCGTTCATTTTATCACTTCTCAACAATTATCAAAACTGAGCATTACTAACACGATTCTATACACTGTTACCATAATTTTTCGATTAACATTTCGTGTCCTACGTTTGTCCCTTATTTAATGGGATTTTGTGTGTATGATTGTGTGTGTAATGAAATCATCTGTCTTGGGCAAACGGAGCTTAGGCAAGTCGCTTGTACTTTAGAAACACATATTTGTCTAGTACTGAATTCGTTTGGTGAAAGTGTATGTTATCATAGTGGGCGAGTGTATGTCAGAGAGAAGGATTTTCTCAGAAGTGCCCCCGGCAAGTGTGACATGGCCGCTTTTGTCCTTTTGTTCCTTTTAGATCAGATTGCTCAATAATTTTCAAATAATTCAAATTAATTTATACATTCATAGAACGCAGAAGAATACTCACGCTAATTGTGTTATCGAAACAAAGAAGTAACGTATCGAAGTAGTTACAGGATTTTTATTATGGGTCCATACCTGGAACTGTGTTATGTGATTGTTTTTTATGTGTGTGTGTGTGTGTGTGTGTGTGTGTGTGTGTGTGTGTGTGAGAGTGTGTGTGTGAAGACAAGCCATCAGTCATGCAAATAACTGTGACTATGTAGCAGTTTGCATTAATTAAATGAAGGAACTACAGAAACCACTTTTTATGAGACAACTACAAGACGTATTAAACATAGAAAGTAATACAAGTACCTGTTAGAAGAAAGCCTTAACAATCGATACTATTGTTCATGTGGATGACATAGACAATTTCAATAAAATAAAAGAACGTCATGAATACAGAAAAATAGGACTGTGTATGAGCAAACAGTGTGGGAAGTAACGAAAAACAGATATGATTGTGGGAAGTTTAAGAGAGGGGAAGTGTTGAGCTGTGTCCTGTCATTATGGTTTACATCAGGACTGTGAGCTAGATGTTTGTTAATTTCTAGGGCTTCCAGCAGGTTGAGTTTGCGGGCGTTGTTTCCTAATTGAAGGATATGGGGCTTTGGCAGGTAGTTTCGACCCTCACTCAGTACATGCTCAGCAAATGTGGAGTCAGAATTCTGCAACCTACAGATGCATTCGTGTTCAGCCAGCCTAGTTGATATGCCTCAGCTAACTGACCAATGAAAAACTTGTCACAATCAGAAGAGGTAATTTTGTATGCCTCGCTGTTGGTTAATAACTGGTTCTTATCTTTGTTATTGAAAATACACGGGGCTCTTGTGCTCTTAAAATAGTAGGAAAGCCTACATTTGCAGGCTTTCAGGGCTTTCGCTACAATCTGTGATACCTCTCCGAGATATGATAATGTGCACCGTTTGTTGCACACATAGGATGGGGAAGCCGATGGGACATAGAGGAGAGGTATAATTTTCGGTTTCTATTTTCCTATTCAAGATGCGGTCATTAAGGAACTGTAGTCATATACTGTGGCAATAAATTCTATTGTATCTAAGTCTGCTTTAAAATCATCTGTTGACATAGAGACTGATATGAGACTGTTGAAAAGCTTGATGTTTGTAAGCTATGCGGCGTTGTGAGAAAGAAGTTGTTACAGTGTCTCCAGTTGTAGTATTTCTATACATTTTTAAATAATGTGTCTGTGTACTGATGTCAATGGTGAGATGTTATAAGTTTACGGATTTTTTGACAACCTCTTTTGTAAACTGAATATTTTTATGTTGACTGCTTAGGTTTTTCAAAAATGTGTTGAACTGTCTTGTAGTACCATTCCGCATACACAGGACATCATCCACATATCTAAACCAGAATTTGTTACTTGCACTCAAAGGTTCTTTTTCCAGAAAATGTTGTTCGAAATGGTTCATAAATATTTCAGCCAACAGTGGACTAAGAGGATATCCCATACCTAAGGAACATCAATATTAATCATTTTATCAGTGTTATTTAGACTGATCGCTCCCCATACGTTATCCACATTTTTAAAGATATGGAGGAAGACGTTGGAGGCCGTGGATTTGATTCGGATGATGAGATTCAGGCCTGCGTAAAATAATTGACCTTTTTCAAATCCTTACAAATCAATATGACGAGAGATGTGATAAATATATAACAAATAATATATAAAATATGTATACAATAAATTTTCTTGAGAATGAGAAACTGACGTCCACGAATCAGCACGGTTCTAAAAACATCGCTCATACGAAATTTAGCTTGCTCACGTCTCACATGACATACAGCAATATACGGATGAAGGACAACAATCATATTCTATTTATGGATATTTCGGAAAGCATTTGACACAGTGCACCACTGTAGATTGTTAACGAATTTACTAGCATCAGGAATCAGTTCACAGATATGTGATTGGCTCGAAAACATCTCAAATAATAGACCCCAGTATGTAGTTCTCGACGGCGTGTATTCATCAGACACAAGGATATCGTCAGGGGTGCTCCAGGATAATCTGATACGACCGCTCTTGTTCTCTATATACACAAATGGTTTAGCTGACAAGTGGGCAGCTATCTGCCGTTTGCCGATGATGCCGTGTTCTACGGTAAGCTGCGAAATTGAGTAACTGTGGGAAGATGCAAAACGACTTAGACAAAGCTTTCTGTTGGTGTCATTTGTGGCAGATAGCCTTAAATGTGGCAAAATGTGGGTTAGTGCGGGTAAGTAACAAGATTAAACCTGTAATGCTCGGATACAGTATTACTAGTGTCCTGCTGGACACAGTGAAGCCGTTTAAATATCTGGGCGTAACGCTGCAAAGGGATATCAGGTGGAACGAGCGTGTGGGAACTATGGTAGGGTATGGTAGACTTCGCTTTATTGGGAGAATTGTAGGAAAGAGTGGTCTACATGTAAAGAAAACCGCAATAGGATGCTGGTGTGACCTTATCTAGAGCACTGCATGAGTGTCGTATCCTACCAGATAAGACTGAAGGAAGACATCCAAGCATTTGGGTGGAGGGCTGCTAGATTTGTTACCGGTAGGTTTGAATAAGACGTAAGATTTTCGTCATGGTTCATTGATAGTGACCTCTATCCAGTGACAGTCAATCGTGGTTCGGTAGTGCTAGAGTGAGTATTAAAAAATTATTCGCACTATTAAAGAATCTCTCGCCAAGCATAGAGCCCCAAGTGACTGCAAAAAGTCACAGGTGTCACCAGAATATAAGAAGGGTGAAGAACGGAACCTCAAAATACAAACCAATGACAATAACTTCTTTTTGGTACAGAATCCTGGAACATATTCTTATTTCGAATATAAAACTTGTCGAGACAGAGTAGCTTATGTCCGGAAATCAGCATGGTTTTGAGAAAGCATCGCTAGTGAGAATTTCAGCTTGCTCTGTCTCTGATGATATACTGCTAACTATAGACGAAGGGCAACGGGCGGGTTCCATATATCTAGATTTCCGGAAATCATTTGACACAGAACCACTGTAAATATGTTAAGGAATAACGAGCGTATGCAGTAGGTTCACAGATATATAACTGGCCCGAAGACTTCTTAAATAATAGAAAACAGTGAGTTGATCTCGACATCGAGTGTTCGTCAGAGACAAGGATATCGACAGGTGTAGCCCACGGAAGTGTGATAGGGAGGGGTGGGCAGCAGTCTGCAGTTAATAGCTTATGATGCCATGGTGCATTGTAAGGTGTCAAAGTTGAGTAAATGATGTATGATACAAGACGACTTAGACAAAATTTCCAGTTGTATAATGAATGGCAGCTAGCCACAAATTTAGAAAAATGTAAGTTGATGTGAATAAGGAGAAGGATCAGACCTGTAGTGTTGGGATACAGGACTACTAGCGTACAGTATTACTTGTGGTGGACACAGTCAGCTCGTTTAAATATCTGGACGTAACGCTGCAAAGCGAAATGGCATTGAACGATCGTGTCACAACTGTGGTACGTCAGTTGTAGACTTCAGTTTATTGGGAGAATTTTGGATAGAGTAATTCACGTGTAAAGGAAACCGCGAATAGGGCGCTATTTTTACCTACTACTCGAGTTTTCGGGATACATACTAGGTCGGATCGAAGGATTACATCGAAGAAATTGCAGCGAGTTTTGTCACCGATAGGTTCGTACAACACGTAAGTGTTATGGTGATGTTGCAGAAACTCAAATCGGAATCCATGCAGGGAACGCGACGTTCTTTTCAAGAAATGCTGTTGAGAAAGCATTTGAAGCTGACTGCACAACAATTCTACTGCCACCCACATTCAAAGTACATTGCGCCTAAGGACCACGAAGATAAGCTACGAGAACTTAGGGCTCATATTAATGTATAAAGTAGTCGTTTTTCGCTGGCTCTATTTCCGAGTAGGACAGAAAAATAAACTACTAGTATCGGTACAGGGTACCCTTCATCACGCACCGTACAGTAGCTTGAGGAGTATCTATGTAGATGTTGAATTAGATGCAGAGATTTATGATAAAGGACAATGAATATGTTGAAGCTGATAAATTTATTTCAGAACATAAGAGTTAATCTCGAATGTATTCGCCATTAAACAAAAACGCGTAATTTTCTCGCAGTAAAATGCTTTGTCCCGGTATTTAAACGAAACAATGTAATCGTTTTTAGTTGAAAGCAAGTGAAAAACGAGATGACATAATTCCATTCAGCTACTACTAGGAATTCTGCAGTTTAATTTTTTTTGATAAAGCTTCGTTCTTTTTATCAATGACGATCATGCGTATTATCAAATCTGGACTATACTAAAATGATCACATGATCTTTAGAAGAACATTTCATGCCTCAAGTTTGGCATTTTACATGAGATTACACTATAACTTTCAATTACTCGTGTAAAATTATACATACATATGTCGCAAAAGAGAACTAATTTATCAGTGTAATTACCTACATGAAAATTGCTATGAATCTGTATGTGAATTTGTTTTACGTTACTTTGTGTGTATGAGTGTTTGTAGAATAAAACGATCTGCCGTAGAGAAAATCGGGTTAGTGTTCTGTCCAGTTATGCTCAAGTGTGCTTCATACAGTCAGTATTCCAATAATATATATTCGTTTCTATCATTTTCAAATAGTCCGATCGTCCCCATGTGATTTCCGTACTTTTCCAGCCATGGATAAAGACGTTCGTGACCGTCGCATTATTTCGAAAGAAGAGATACATGCCTGGGTGCAGTCATCTTTAATTAGGCAAATATTTGCCAATTTTCACCTAGAGGGAAGTGGTAAATGAAAAAGACATTTGAAGCTTGAACGCATATCCATAAAGTGGAACATAGGGGGTGAGTCATTTTATTAGTGAATGTGCTATAATTTTGTGAAATGACGCAGTTTTCTCAGTAGTAGTAACTAAAAAGTTACGATAAATGACAGTGAATGATGTTAAATGTGATATAATTATTTCAGAAAAATAGCAATAAATTCAAACATATTAGATTTTACGCTTAAACGTATAAGTCTACTGACTGGTTTGATGCGGCCCGCCACGAATTCCTTTCCTGTGCTAACCTCTTCATCTCAGAGTAGCACTTGCAACCTATGTCCTCAATTATTTGCTTGACGTATTCCGATCTCTATCTTCCCCTACAGTTTTTGCCCTCTACAGCTCCCTCTAGTACCATGGAAGTCATTCCCTCATGTCTTAGCAGATGTCCTATCACCCTGTCCCTTCTCCTTATCAGTGTTTTCCACATACTCCTTTCCTCTCCGATTCTGCGTAGAACCTCCTCATTCCTCACCTTATGAGTCCACCTAATTTTCAACATTCTGTTCCGGTTTTCCCACAGTCCATGTTTCACTACCACACAATGCTGTACTCCAGACGTACATCCTCAGAAATTTCTTACTCAAATTAAGGCTGGTATTTTATATTAGTAGACTTCTCTTGGCCAGACCGAGCGAGGTGGCGCAGTGGTTAGCACACTGGACTCGCATCCGGGAGGACGACGGTTCAATCCCGTCTCCGGCCATCCTGATTTAGGTTTTCCGTGATTTCCCTAAATCGTTTTAGGCGAATGCCGAGATGGTTCCTTTGAAAGGGCACGGCCGATTTCCTTCCCAATCCTTCCCTAACCCGAGCTTGCGCTCCGTCTCTAATGACCTCGTTGTCGACGGGACGTTAAACACTAACCACCACCACCACCACCTTGGCCAGAAATGCCTTTTTTGCCATAGCGAGTCTGCTTTTGATGTCCTCCTTGCTCCGTCCGTCATTGGTTATTTTACTGCCTAGGTAGCAGAATTCCTTAACTTCATTGACTGCGTGACCATCAGTCCTGCTGTTAAGTTTCTCGCTGTTCTCATTTCTACTACTTCTCATTACCTTCGTCTTTCTCCGATTTACTCTCAAACCGTGCTGTGTACGAATTAGACTGTTCATTCCGTTCAGCCGATCATTTAATTCTTCTTCACTTTCACTCAGGATAGCAGTGTCATCAGCGAATCGTGTCATTGATATCCTTTCACCTAGTATTTTAATTCCACTCCTGAACCTTTCTTTTATTTCCATCATTGCTTCCTCGATGTACAGATTGAAGAGTAGAGGCGAAAGGCTACAGCCTTGTCTTACACCCTTCTTAATACGAGCACTTCGTTCTTGATCGTCCACTCTTATTATTCCCTCTTGGTTGTTGTACATATTGTATATGACCTGTGTCTCCCTATAGCTTACCCCTACTTTTTTCAGAATCTCGAACAGCTTGCACCATATTATATTGTCGAACGCTTTTTCCAGGTCGACAAATCCTGTGAAAGTGTCTTGATTTTTCTTTTGCCTTGCTTCCATTATTAGCCGTAACGTCAGAAATGCCTCTCTCGTCCCTTTACTTTTCCTAAAGCCAAACTGATCGTCACCTAGCGCATTCTCAATTTTCTTTTCCATTCTTCTGTGTATTATTCTTGTAAGCAGCTTCGATGCATGAGCTGTTAAGCTGATTGTGCGATAATTCTCGCACTTGTCAGCTCTTGCCGTCTTCGGAATTGTGTGGATGATGCTTTTCCGAAAGTCAGATGGTATATCGCCAGACTCATATATTCTACACACCAACGTGAATAGTCGTTTTGTTGCCACTTCCCCCAATGATTTTAGAAATTCTGATGGAATGTTATCTATCCCTTCTGCCTTATTTGACCGTAAATCCTCCAAAGCTCTTTTAAATTCCGATACTAATACTGGATCCCCTCTCTCTTCTAAATCGACTCGTGTTTCTTCTTCTATCACATCAGACAAATCTTCACCATCATAGAGGCTATCAATGTATTCTTTCCACCTATCTGCTCTCTCCTCTGCATTTAACAGTGGAATTACCGCTGCACTCTTAATGTTACCACCGTAGCTTTTAATGTCACCAAAGGTTGTTTTGACTTTCCTGTATGCTGAGTCTGTCCTTCCGACAATCATATCTTTTTCGATGTCTTCACATTTTTCCTGCAGCCATTTCGTCTTAGCTTCCCTGCACTTCCTATTTATTTCATTCCTCAGCGACTTGTATTTCTGTATTCCTGATTTTCCCGGAACATGTTTGTACTTCCTCCTTTCATCAATCAGCTGAAGTATTTCTTCTGTTACCCATGGTTTCTTCGCAGCTACCTTCTTTGTACCTATGTTTTCCTTTCCAACTTCTGTGATGGCCCTTTTAAGAGATGTCCATTCCTCTCCAACTGTACTGCCCACTGCGCTATTCCTTATTGCTGTATCTACAGCGTTAGAGAACTTCAAACGTATCTCGTCATTCCTTAGTACTTCCGTATCCCACTTCTTTGCGTATTGATTCTTCCTGACTAATGTCTTGAACTTCAGCCTACTCTTCATCACTACTATATTGTGATCTGAGTCTATATCTGCTCCTGGGTACGCCTTACAATCCAGTATCTGATTTCGGAATCTCTGTCTGACCATGATGTAATCTAATTGAAATCTTCCCGTATCTCCCGGCCTTTTCCAAGTATAACTCCTTCTCTTGTGATTCTTGAACAGGGTATTCGCTATTACTGGCTGAAACTTGTTACAGAACTCAATTAGTCTTTCTCCTCTTTCATTACTTGTCCCAAGCCCATATTATCCTGTAACCTTTTCTTCTACTCCTTCCCCTACAACTGCATTCCAGTCGCCCATGAGTGTTAGATTTTCGTCCCCCTTTATATACTGCATTACCCTTTCAATTTCCTCGTACACTTTCTCTATCTGTTCATCTTCAGCTTTTGACGTCGGCATGTATACCTGAACTATCGTTGTCGGTGTTGGTCTGCTGTCGATTCTGATTAGAACAACCCGGTTACTGAACTGTTCACAGTAACACACCCTTTACCCTACCTTCCTATTCATAACGAGTCCTACACCTGTTATCCCATTTTCTGCTGCTGTTGATATTACCCGATACTCATCTGACCAGAAATTCTTGTCTTCCTTCCACATCACTTAAACCTAACTAACCTAAGGTCATCACACACATCCATGCCCGAATCAGAATTCAAACCTGCGACCGTAGCATAGCGTGGCTCCGGCCTGAAGCGCCTAGAATCGCTCGGTCACACGGCCGTCTCATTTTATCACTTCACATCAAATAGTACTAACAAGACTGAACATTACTAACACTCAACTATACACTGCAATCACAGTCATTCAATATATGTTTCGTGTCTCAAGTTCGTCATTTCACAACACACTGCTCAATAAAAATGCGAATGTCGTGTGACTAGGGCCTCCCGTCGAGTAGACCGTTCGCCGGATACTAGTGCTTCTATTTGATGCCAGTTCGGCGACACATGGCAACCTATCGTTTTGACACATGGCAACTGAGTCGAAACAGACAAGAAACGTATCTTTCTAAATCGTTACATGAATATTTTATGGTTCCATATCTGTAACTGTGTTTTAGGATCGTGTTTTTACGTGTGCGTGTGTGAAATCACGTCATCCAGCATGGGCTATAGCAGTAGAGCGATTAGCGACGTGTATGTAGGTTAGGCGAAACTATTTGACTAGAACTGAATTCCTTTGGCGAAATAGTTGCGGTTTCGGAGGAATAGCCGGCCGGAGTGGCCGAGCGGTTCTAGGGGCTACAGAATGGAACCGCGCGACTGCTATGGTCGCAGGTTCGAATCCAGCCTCGGGCGTGGCTGTTTGTGTGATGTCCTTAGGTTAGTTAGGTTTAAGTAGTTCTAAGTTCTAGGGTACTGATGACCTCAGTGCCATTTTCGGAGGAATAATTTCGTTAGTGTTTATCGACAATGACCTCTGTCCAGTGATACTTAAACTTGTCCCAGGAAGACGTTGGGGCCGTGGATTTGCATCAGATGATGAGGTTCAACACTCAGCACAATTAGAATTCCTTACCCAAATCTTTACATATTATTACGACGAGAAAAATGATAGATAATGAATACATTTTAAACTGGACGTGGCAGTATTAAAATTGACCGAAGGGTCGTGTCATTTTATTAGAGATAAATGCAATATTTATGTGAGAAAACGTAGTTTTCTTTGTAGTGCCAGTCTAGCGTAGCAGTTGAAGCTAGCAAAACGGAAGAAAAAATTTTAAATTTTACGTTAAAAATATCGTTCACACAGAGAATCGTACAAATGTACTCTCACCTGACCGTCTTAAAGACTCATGTATTGACGAAATACTAATAAGTGTCCCTGGCGTAGAGAAACAACTGAGAACTTGAAAGTAAATAGATCACCAGTACCCGATAGAATCCGAAATCTGTTTTGCAAAGAGTACTCTACGGCATTGACCCCTTACCTACCTTGCATTTTTGGGAATCACTCGCGCAACAAAATCTCACAAGCGACTACAAAAATGCACAGGTGATTCCAGCGTATAAGAAGGGTAAAATAACAGAGCCGCTAAATTACGGGACAATATCCCTAACTTCTGTTTGCTGAAAAATCCTTGAACATTTTCTCTGTCGAATACAATAAATTTCATTCTGACTGAGCGGCATACGTCCACGAATTAGCATGGTTTTAGAAAACATGGCTCCTGCGAAGCTTGGCTTGCCCTTCTCTCACATCATATACAGCGTACTATGGGTGAAGGGGGAACAGTGGAGTCCATATATATATAAATTTCCGGAAAGCATTTCACTCAGTGCTCATTGCTGATTGTTAACGAAGGTACGAGCACATGGAATCAGTTCACAGATATGTGAGTGGAGGGTGGTTTCTTAAATAACAGAATCCAATGTGTTGTACTTGACACCGAGTGTTCATCAGGAACGCGGGTAACTCAGGAGTGGCCCACGGAGTGTGATAGGACCGCTGTTGCTCCCTATATACATAAGTCATTTGGCGGACAGGGTAGGCAGCAACCTATAGGCATTTCTTCATGTTGCCTTGGTATATGGTAAGGTGTCGAAATTAAATGACTGTAGGAAGATACAAGAAGAATCAGACGAAATTTCCACTTTGTGTGATGTATGGCAGCTAGTCCTAAATGTGGACAGATGTAAGTTAATGTGAATGAGTAGGAGCATCAAGGGTTTAATGTTGGAATACATTATTAATAATGTCCAGCTTGAAACAGTCAAGTCGTTTAAATACCTGGGCAGAGTGATATATGATGTGAGAACTGTGGTGGGGAAGACGAATCGTCGACTCGGTTTATTGGGAGAGTTTTGGAAGGATCGACTCACGTGTAATGGATACCGCGTATAGGGCGTTGGTGCTACCTTATCTAGAGTACTACTTGAGACTCTGGTAATTGGTGCGACCTAATTTAGAGCACTACTCGAGAGTCTGGTAATCGTACCAGGTGGGACTAAAGAAAGATCTCGAAAGAATTCAGTAGGTAGTGGCGTACAGAGTATACACAACCGGACGGCGTTAGGTTTGAATATGGAAAGATGGGAGCGACAGACAAATATGATGAAAATGCACACAACTTTTCAACATTTAAACATTATGATATAACAGATGAATTTAAGTTCTTTGCTAACAAGTATGATGCTGTTATTATTAACAAAATTATTACGTATGTCTATCGGATTAACGTAAGAGTGGAGCGACTGACATTAGATGATAGGGCTAACAAGAAAATATTTGAAGACCAAGGTGCATTAGAAAAAGTTAGATTAGCTTGTACCAATAAACTTGGACCTTTTAGTTTGAAACCGGACAGATCATCCGGAGTACCATGGAGGAAATATGGTAGGCGTAATGCCTTTAAATTTGTTACTTATTCCAAACCAGAATGTAGCGCAGAAATTGGAAATTGCTAATGAGATGCCTTAGGAACTCAAATGAGTATCCCTGAATGGATTTTCTACAACTGCTATTGAGAAATTTTTGAGATTAGAGATTTAAGCTTACTGTCGAACGATTCTACTGCCGCCAACATACATTGCGCTTAAGGACCAGAAAAATGACGTACGAGAAATTTGTTGTCATACTGATTCATATAAACATTAATTTGTCTCTCGCTCTGTTTGCGAGTAGGTCAGATAAGGAAATGACTATTAGTGGTAAAGTGTGCCCTCCGAAATGATCCGTACGATGGCTTGTGGAGTATCTATGTAGACGTAGATGTAAAGAGTTGAAGATGATAAGCCGGCCTGATTGGCCGAGCGGCTCTAGGCGCTTGAGTCCGGAACCGCGCGACCGCTACGGTCGCAGGTTCGAATTCTGCCTCGGCCATGGATGTGTGTGATGTCCTTAGGTTAGCTAGGTTTAAGTAGTTCTAAGTTCTAGGGGACTGATGACCACAGCAGTTAAGTACCTTAGTGCTCAGGGCCATTCGAACCATTTTTTGAATATGATAAAGTAATTTCAGAACACGTTAAGTACTCTCATACATGAAAGTTCCTGGCAGATTAAAACTGTGTGGTTCGCAGGAGACCTTCTGTGAAGTTTGGAAAGTAGGGGACGAGGCACTGGAGGAAGCAAAGCTGTGAGAACGAGGCGTGAGTCGTGCTAGGGTAGCTCAGTTGGCAGTTCGGCGCTAGCGGGCGTGCGAATCGGAGGTCCGATACTTCCGCCTGTGCGGCGTGTGGGAGTGTTTGTTTACTTGTGGACTTAGTCTGCGCGCGGGATAGTAACAACGATCATGGCGAACAAGTACAGGAAAATTACATTACGATTCAATTTCTGGAAAGACTACGAACGACCAAAGGCATTAGCAGTGGGCCGATTCATTCGAGAGGAAGTCAAGTTACCGCCAAACCATACTGTCGGAATTCACTTGTCCATCAATATTCCCACGGTGTATGTTAAGACTGTAAATGTCGCGGCGTGTGAGAGAATTCTTCAGGCGACAAAAGCAGGTCTCCAATTTTGCTATGGTGACAGGAATGTCGGCACGGTTACTGTAGACCATGCTGGTCTGGGTGTACGGACAATACGTATTTTTGAGCTGCCATTTGAGCTCCCGGCTGACGAAGTTATCGAGGCTTTTAAGCCATACGGCACGGTCCATGGTCACACGGCAGAACGCTGGACACAATTCGCCACGTACCCCGTTCTTAACGGAGTGCGACAGATCACTATTGATCTTCAGAAGCATGTACCGTCCTATCTGACAACTGGTGGTTGTCGAGCGGTGGTGATTTACGATGGTCAGCCACGTACATGTTCTGGGTGTGGCCAGGAGGGACACCTCAGGTCGAACTGTATGCAACGTTGGATTAAGCAACTGCCTTCAGATGTGCGGGAGCCGTCGCCGTCGATGACAGTACTACCAAGCACCTATGCCAAACCCTCACTGCGTCCGCTGATGACCGAAAGGACACAGCCCCGATGGAAGATCAAGATGGCACTCTCCGAAACCTTGTAGCAGACGTCGGGGTGACAGAGGGTGCTGCTCCATCGAGCATACAATCTACAGCGACAACATTAGTTGAGACCGAACACCCACCAAACTCAACGATAGTACACGAAGCAGTTCCAGCTACTACGGATGCTGTTCCGTCTGGAACGCACTCTGTGACGACAACATCAGCTTCGGCCGAACTCCCGCCAAGTACAACGATGGGACTGGAAACAATTCAAGTTCCTGCGGATGCTTCTCTGCCGCGCAGACGTGATTCCCTACAATCTGAGGACACGGAAGGAAGGTCACGCAAACAACGTTCCCCGAAAAGGAGGAAACGGCGGCGTCGCACGACCTCTCCTCGGGATGACTCTCTTTGACCCGACGACGATGTGCCTGTGGCTCAAGATGACACAACAGCCTCTGCGCAACAGGATGATGCAATGGAAACTGTTGGCTCAGTGTCGAAACACTGCAATTCATTCGGAAAATAGAAATAGTTTATCAGTGATTCTTGAGTTTCTCCCGGCGTATTTGATAATCAATATATCCACGGGTGTACTGCCGGTCTACAGTGACGGCGAATGATTCCAGTCCAGGTAGAGAGGCATTCTCACATCGGACGATAGCGAGAGTAAACCATCCACTTCCAGTACTCCCTGTAGCAACGCCAAGCTTGAAATTAACTCGACATCCACGGGAAAAATTCGGTCCATTAAGTGCCCGTTAGACATTGTAGACCGGCAGTACTCCCGTGGATATTTTGATAATAGTTTATCTGTCTAAATAGTTACATGAATAGTACTAGGAAAGTTTATTTGAATTTATTTAATGTGATTTTGTGTGTATTATTGCGTGTGTAATGAAATCATCTGTCTTGGGCAATCGGAGTTAAGGCTAGTCGCTTGTATTTTAGAAACATATATTTGTCTAGTAGTGAATTATTTTGGTGAAAGTGAGGTAGCTTGGGCGGAGGCATTTCGTTACTGTTCGTTGACAGTGGCCTCTGTCCAGTGATACTCTATCGTGCCTAAGTAGTAATACAGTGAGTATTACAATAACATTGGTTTTTATCATTTCCAGTTAGTCCGATCTGTCGCTATGAAGTTTCCGTACTTTTTGACCCCATGAGAAAGACTTTCGTGGCCGTCGATTTACTTCTGACGAAGAGATACATGTCTTGGTGCAATCATCATTCCTTGTTGTCCTAGAGGACGAGTGTTAATCAGAGACAAGGGTATTCTCAGGTGTGTCCCCGGCAAGTATGATAGGGCCCCATTATGTTTTCTATATTGCTTTTAAATCACATTGGTCAATAATTTTCGAATAATTCAAATTAATTTACACATTCATAGAACACAGATAAATTCTCACACTAATTGTGTTGTCGAAACAGAGAAGTAACCTATCTATGTAGTTACAGGAATTTTATTATGGATCCATACCTGCAACTGTCTTATGTGATTTTTTTTATGTGTGTGTATGTGTGTGTGAAAACAAGTCATCCGTCATATACAAAACTGTGACTATGTAGCACTTTGCATTAAACATGGGAAGTAATACAAGTACCAGTTGGAAGAAAGACTTAACAATTGAAACTTAAGTTTATATGGATGACATAGAGAATTTTAATAAAATAAAATAACTTCATGAATACTGAAAAATAGGAATGTATATGAGCAAACAGTGTGGGAAGTTATGAAAAACAGATATGATTATGTGACGTTTAAGAGAGGGGAAGTGATGAGCTGTGTCCTGTCATTAAGGATTAGATCAGGACTGTGAGCTAGATGTTTGTTAATTTCTAGGGCTTCCAGCAGGTTGAGTTTACGGGAGTTGTTTGCTAACTGAAGGACATGGGGCTTTGGCAGGTAGTTGCTACCCTCACTCAGAACACGCTCAGCAAATGCGTAGTCAGGATTCTGTACCCTACAGCTGCAATCGTGTTCAGCCAACCTAGTTGATGTGCCTCTGCTGACTGACCAATGTAAAACCTGTCACCATCAGAAGAGGTAATTTTGTATACCTCACTGTTGGTTAATAACTGGTTCTTATCTCTCTTATTGAAGATACACACGGCTCTTGTGTTCTTAAAATAGTAGGAAAGCCTACACTTGCAGGCTTTCAGTGCTTTGGCTACAATCTGTGATACCTCTCCTATATATGGTAATGTACACCATTTGTTGCTGACAGTGGATGGGGAAGCAGATGGGACATAGTGGAGGGGTATATTTTCGGTTTCTTTTTTCTTAGGCAAGATGTGGTCATTAAGTACTGGACTGTAGCCACTTCCTGTGGCAATAAATTCTATTGTATCTAAGTGTGCTTTAACATCATCTGTGGACATGGAGACAGATATGAGACTGTTTACCATTGAGTGAAACGCTGAATGTTTGTAAGCTATGGCGCGTTGTGAGCAAAAAGTTATTACAGTGTCTCTAGACAGAGTTGTTGTAATTGTATGGATTTGATGACTAGTTCCTTTGTAAACTGAATATTTTTATGTTGACTGTTTTGGTTTTTCAAAAATGTGTAGAACGGTCTTGTAGTACCATTCCGCATACACAGGACATCATCCACATATCTAAACCAGTGTTAGATATTTGCACTGAAAGGTTTTTTTTTCCAGAAAATGTTTTTCAAAATCGTTCATAAATATTTCAGCCAACAGTGGACTAAAAGGAGATCCCATACCTAAGGAACACCAATATTATTCATTTTATCAATGTTCTTTAGACTGATCGCTCCCCATACGTTATCCGCATTTTTAAATATATGGAGGAAGATGTTAGAGGTCGTGGATTTGTTTCGGATGATGAGGTTCGGGCCTGCGTAAAATTTTATCATTGAAAAGTGCAATAATTATGTGAAAAGACGTAGTTTTCTTTGTAGTGCCAGTCTGGCGTGGCAGTTGAAGCTAGCAGAACGAAAGACGCACTTCTAAATTATACGTCAAAAAAAATTGTTCACACAGGAGAATCGTACAAACGTACCCTCACCTGACCCTCTTACAGACTCCCGTATGGACGAAATACTAATAAGTGACCCTGGCGTAGGGAAACTACTGAGAGATTTGAAAGGAAATAGATCACCACTATCGGTTAGAATCTTAGATCTGTTTTACAAAGAGTACTCTACGGCATTGGCCCCTTACCTACTTTGCAATTCTTGTGATTCAATCGCTCAACAAAAAGTCACAAGCGACTACAAAAAGGCGCAGGTGATTCCAATGTATAAAAAGGGTAAAAGACCGGAACCACAAAATTATAGGCCAATATCCCTAACTTCTGTTTACTCCAAAATCCTTGTACATATTCTTCGTGGAATATAATAAATTTTCTTGAGACTGAGAAGCGTATGTCTACGTATTAGCATGGTTTTAGAAAGCATCGGTCTTGCGAAGGGGGAACAGCGGATTCCATATTTATATAGATATCTGGAAAGAATTCGACCCATTGCTCATTGCTGATTGTTAACGAAGGTTCGATCACATGGATTAAGTTAACAGATATGTGAATGGCTGGGAGGATTCTTAAATAACAGAATCCAATGTGTTCTCCTCGATATCTAGCGTTCATCAGAGACGCAGGTTACTCAGGAATGGCCCGCGAACTGTGATGGGACCGCTGTTGCTCTCTATATACTACGAGGATATCCCATACCTAAGGAACATCAACATTATTCATTTTATCAGTGTTATTTAGACTGATCACTCCCCATACGTTATCCACATTTTTAAAGATTTGGAGGAAGACGTTAGAAGCCGTGGAGTTGCTTCGGATGATGAGGTTCAGGCCTGCGTAAAATTATTATTCCTTACTCACATCTTTACTAATTATTATGACGAGAGATGTGATAAATATATAACAAATAATGTATAAAATATGTATTTAATAAATTTTCTTGGGAATGAGAAACTTACGTTCACGAATCAGCACGGTTTTAAAAGCATCACTCATACGAAAATTAGCTTGCTCATTTCTCACATGATATACAGCAACCTACGGACGAAGGGCAACAATCATATTCTATGTTTGTATATTTCGGAAAGCATTTGACACAGTGCACCATTGTATACTGTTAACTTTACTAGCATCAGGAATCAGTTCACAGATATGTGATTGGCTATAAAACATCCCAAATAATAGAGCCCTATATGTAGTTCTGAACGGCGTGTATTCATCAGACACAAGGATATCGTCAGGAGTGCTGCAGGATAATCTGACACGACCGCTCTTATTCTCTATATACATAAATGGTTTAGCTGACAAGTGGGCAGCTGATGTTGCCGTGTTGTTGGGTAAGTCCGCGCGGGATAGTCCAGCGGTCTGAGGCGCTGCAGTCATGGACTGTGCGGCTAGTCCTGGAGGAGGTTCGAGTCCTCTCTCGGGCATGGGTGTGTTTATGTTTGTCCTTAGAATAATTTAGGTTAAGTAGTGTGTAAGCTTAGGGACTGATGACCTTAGCAGTTATGTCCCATTAGCTTTCACACACATACATGTATGGTCAGGTGGCGGAAACGAGCAACTGTGGGAAGACGCAAGACGACTTTGGCGAATTTTTCAGTTGGTCTGATTTCTGGCAGCTAGCCCTGAATGTGGAAAAATGTGGGTTAGTGCGGATAAGTAGCAAGATTAAACCTGTAATGTTCGGATACCGTATGACTAGTGTCTCGCTGGTCACAGTCAAGTCGTTTAAATATTTGAGCGCAACGCTGCAAAGGGATATGAGATGGAACGAGCATGTGAGAACTATGGTAGGGAATGGTCGACTTTTGTTTATTGGGAGAATTGTGGAAAAGAGTGGTTTACATGTAAAGGAGACCGCAATAGGGTGCTGGTGTGACCTCATCTAGAGTACTGCACGAGTGTCGTATCCTACCAGGTAAGACTGAAGGAAGACATCGAAGCATTGGGGAGGAGGGCTGCTAGATTTTTTTCTGTAGGTTTGAAAAACAAGTAAGAATTTCGTCAGTGTTCGTTGATAATGACCTCTATCCAGTGACAGTCTATCGTGCTCAGTAATACTACAGTGAGTATTAAAAAAGTATTCACATTATTAAATAATCTCTCGCCAAGCATAGAGCCAAAAGCGACTGCAAGAAGTCATAAGTGTCCCAGAATATAAGAAGGGTGAAAGAAGGGACCTTCAAAATTACAAACCAATGACATTACCTTCTTTTTGGTACAGAAGCCTTGAACATATTCTTATTAAGATTATCAATTTTCTTGAGACTGAGATGATTATGTCCACAAATGAGCATGGTTTTGAGAAAGCATCACTCGTGCGAAATTCAGCGTGCTCTTTTCTCACAAGATACACCGCTAACTATAGATGAAATGCAACGGGCAGGTTCCATATATCTAGATTTCCGGAAAACATTTGACACAGCCCCTTTGTAAAGGCTGTTAACGCAATAACGAGCATATGCAGCAAGTTCACACATATGTGACTGGCTCGAAGACTTCTTAAATAATAGAACCCAGTGAGTTGTTCTCGGCGTCGAGTGTTCGTCAGAGACAACGATATTGACAGGTGTAGCCCACGGAAGTGTGATAGTACGGGATGGGCAGCCATATGCAGTTATTAGCTGATGATACCGTGCTGTACGGTAAGGTGTCCAAGTTGAGTGACTGTAGCAAGATGCAAGACGATTTAGACAAAATTTCCAGTTGTAAGACGGGTGGCAGCTAGCCCTAAATTTAGAAATGGTTTAAATGGCTCTGAGCAGTATGGGACCTAACATCTGAGGTCATCAGTCCCCTAGAACGTGGAACTACTTACACCTAACTAACCTAAGGACAGGACACTCGTCCATTCCCGAGGCAGGATTCGAACCTGCGACCTTAGCGGTCACGCGGTTCCAGACTGAAGCGCCTGCAGCTGCTCGGCCACATAGGCCAGCCCATAATTTAGAAAAATGTAAGTTAATGTGGATGAGTAGCAAGGTCAGACCTGTAATGTTGGGATACGGGATTACTAGTGTACTGCATTACTTGTGCTGGAATCGTTAAATATCTGGAC
This sequence comes from Schistocerca serialis cubense, assembly GCF_023864345.2. Classification (NCBI taxonomy): domain Eukaryota; kingdom Metazoa; phylum Arthropoda; class Insecta; order Orthoptera; family Acrididae; genus Schistocerca; species Schistocerca serialis. Next base: position 157,017,062 of record NC_064640.1, read on the forward strand.
GTCACGTTGCAAAGCGTAATGGGATGGAATGAGCATGTGAGATCTGTGGTAGGGTGAGCCAATTGTAGACTTCGGTTTATTGGGAGAATTTTGGAAAGAGTGATTCACATGTAAACGAAACCGCATGTAGGGAGCTGGTGCGACCTATTTTTGAGTACTGCTCGAGCTGTAGGGATACGCACTAGGTCGGAACGGAGGATTACATCGCAGAAACTGCAGCTAGTTTTGATAACGATAGGTTCGTACAACACGCAAGTGTTACGGAAATATTCCAGGGACTCAAATCGGAGTCCATGCAGGGAAGGCGACGTTCTTTTCGAGAAAGGGTCTTAAGAAAATCAGGGAACCTGCATTTGAAGCTGACTGCCGAATTATTCTACTGCCGCAACCTTAAAAAGTACATTACGCGTAAGGACTACGAAGATAAGCTACGAGAAATTAGGGCTCATATTGATGTATCAATCAGTCCTTTTTTTATTGGCTCTATTTCCGTGTAGGAGAGAAAAATAAACGACTAGTAGCGGTACAGGGTACCCCCCGATACGCACCGTACAGTAGCTTGAGGAGAATCTATGTAGATGTTGAAGCATATGCAGAGAGTTATGATAAAGGACAATGTAGCATGTTGAAACTGATAAATTCATTTCAGAACACATGAGTTAATCTCGAATATATTTGACATTAAAGAAAAACGCGTAATTTTCTCGCAGTAAAATGCTTTGTCCCAATATTTAAACAAAACAATGTAATCGTGGTTAGTTGAAAGCAAGTGAAAAACAAGATGATACAATTCCATTCAGCTACTGCTAGGAATTCTGCAGTTTATTTGTATTTGATAAACCTTCGTTCTTTTTATCAACTACGATCAACCGTATAACCAAATCTGGACTATACTAAAATGATCACATAATCTTTCGATAATCATTTCATGCATCAAGTTTGTCATTTTACATGTCGTTACTCAATAACTTTCAATTATTCGTGAAAAATTATACATGCATATGTCGCAAAAGAGAAATAATTTATCAGTGTAAATACCTACATGAAGATTGCTTGGATTTTATATGTGAATTTTTTTTACGTTACTTTGTGTGTATGAGTGTGTGTAGAATGAAACGATCTACCTTAGCGAAAAGCGGGACTGTATTCTATACAGTGATACTCAAACGTGCTTCAGTACTAATACAGTCAGTATTCCAATAACATATATTTTTGTTTCTATCATTTTCAAATAGTTCTATCGTCCCCATGTGATTTCAGTACTTTTTGAGCTATGGACAAATCGTGACCGTTGCATTATTTCGAAAGAAGGGATACATGCCTGGGTGCAGTCATCTTTAATTAGGCATATATTTCCCAATTTTTACCTAGAGGGAAGTGGTAAATTAAAAAGACATTTGAAGCTTGTACGTATCTCCATAAAGTGGAACAGAGGGGGAGATGGCTGGCTCTGAGCACTATGGGACTTAACAGCTATGGTCATCAGTCCCCTAGAACTTAGACCTACTTAAACCTAACTAACCTAAGGACAGCACACAACACCCAGCCATCACGAGGCAGAGAAAACCCCTGACCCCGCCGGGAATCGAACCCGGGAACCCGGGCGTGGGAAGCGAGAACGCTACCGCACGACCACGAGATGCGGGCAACAGAGGGGGAGAGTCATTTCATTACTGAATGTGCTATAATTTTGTGAAATGACGTAGTTTTCAATGGAGCAGTAATTAAAAAGTTACGATAAAAGACAGTGAATGATGTTAAAGGTGAAATAATTAGTTCAGAAATATAGCAATAAATTCAAACATATTAGATTTAGCGCTTAAACGTATAACGTTTCTCGCAGTCACATGATTTGTACCAGGATTTAAATAAAACTGCGGAATAGTGCTTACATGAAAGCAAAGAGTAGAATGACACATTACTGTTGCCATCAGCTGCTGTTAAGAAAATTGTTATAATGAGTTATATAATACTTCGTTCAATTTATAAAAATGGTTGAAATGGCTCTAAGCACTATGGGACTTAACATCTGAGGTCATCAGTACCCTAGACTTCGCACAACTTAAACCAAACTAACCTAAGGCCATCACACACATCCATGCCCGAATCAGGATTCGAACATGCAACCATAGCAGCAGCGTGTCTCCGGACTGAAGCGCCTAGAACCGCTCGATCACGCCAGCCGGCCCATTTTATCACTTTACATCAAATAGTACTATCAAAACTGAGCATTACTAACAAGACACTATACACTGCAATCACAGTCTTTCAATATACGTTTCGTGTTCAAGTTCGTCATTTTCACATCACACAGCTCAATAAAAATATATATTATTTGATGCCAGTTCGGCGACTTGTGCGTCGATGGGGATGAAATGATGATGATTAGGGCAACACAACACCCAGTCCCAGAGCGGAGAAAATCTCCAAGCCAGCCGAGAATCGAACGTGGGCCCTGTCGATTGACGTTCTGCCGCGCTGACCACTCAGCTACCGGTGGCGGACACATTGCCCAGTAATACTCAGTAATTCAAATTAACTTACACGTTCTTAGATCACAAATGAAACGTCACGCCAATCGTGTTGACACATGGCAACTGAGTCGAAACAGACAAGAACGTTATCTGTGTAAATAGTTACATGAATATTATTATGTTTACATATCTGTACCAGTGTTTTGTGACTGTGTTTTTACGTGTGTGTGTGAAATCACGTCATCCATCAGGGGCTACAGCAGAACAGAGATCAGCGACGTGTATGTAGGTTAGGCGGAAGTACTTGACTAGAACTGAATTACTTTCGCGAGGAATAATTTCGTTAGTGTTCATCGACAGTGACCTCTGTCCAGTGATACTCAAGTCTGTCTCAGTATTACTGCAGTGTGTATATTTGTATTACTCATGTTGTCAGAGCTATTTAGCTCGAGCGCTCCCCATACAGTTTCCACATTTTTAAAGCCACGGAGGAAGACGTTGGGGCTGTGGTTTTGCATCAGATGATGATGTTCAGCCCTCAGTATAATTAGAATTCCTTACCCAAATATTTACATATTATTACAACGAGAAAAATGATAAATGTTGAAAACATTTTAAACTGGACGTGGCAGTAGAAAAACGCACCGAACGGTCGTGTCATTTTATTAGTGAAAAATGCAAAAATTTTGTGAAAAGACGTTGATTTCTTTGTAGTGCCAGTCTGGCGTGGCAGCTGAAGCTAGCAAAACAAAAGTCGAACTTTTAAATTTTACTTTAAAAGAAACGTTCACACAGGAGAATCGTACAAACGTTCCTTCATTTGACCGTGTTACACTGGATTCCTTATAGATTTCCGGAAAGCATTTCACCCAGTGCTCATTGCTGATTGTTAACGGAGGTACGAGAACATGGAATAAGTTCACAGACATCTGAGTGGGTGGGAGGTTTCTTAAATAACAGAATCCAATGCGTTGCCCTCGACACCGAGTGTTCAACAGAGACGCGAGTTACTCAGGAGCGGCCCACGGAGTGTGATAGGACCGCTTTTGCTCCCTATATGCATAAATCATTTGGCGGACAGGATGGCCAGCATTCGATGGGAGTTTCCTCATGTTGCCTTGCTATATGGTAAGGAGTCGAAGTTAAATGTCTTTAAGAAGATACAAGACGCCTCAGACGAAATTTCCACTTTGTGAGACGCATGGCAGCAAGTCCTAAATGTGGAAAGAGGTAAGTTAATGTGAATGAGTAGGAGTATCAAGCGTGTAATGTTCGAATACATTCTTACTGATGTCCAGCTTGAAACAGTCAAGTCGTTTGAATACCTGGGCAGAGCGGTATATGATGTGAGAACTGTGGTGGGGAAGGCGAATCGTCGACTCGGTTTATTGGGAGAGTTTTGGAAGGATCGACTCACGTGTAAAGGATACCGCGTATAGGGCGTTGGTTCGATCTAATCTAGAGTACTACTCGAGAGTCTGGAAATCGTACCAGGTCGGACTGAAGAAAGATCTCGAAAGAGTTCAGTGGAGGGACATTAAATTCGTTGCCGGTAGGTTCGATCACACGTAATTGCTAATGAGATGCCTTAGGAACTCAAATGAGTGTCCCTGAATGGAATTTCTAGAACTGCTATTGAGAAAATTTTGAGAATAGACATTTAAGCTTACTGCCGAACGATTCTACTGCCGACAACATACATTGCGCTTAAGGACCAGGAAGATAACATACGAGAAATTTGTTCTCATACTGATTCACATAAACATTAATTTTCCGTTCGCTCTGTTTTCGAGTAGGTCACATAAGGAAATAGCTAGTTGTGGAAAAGGGTGCCCTCCGGAATGAACGGTACGGTGGTTTGTGGAGTATCTATGTAGATGTAGATGTAAAGAGTTGAAGCTGATAAAGTAATTTCGGAACACGTTAGGTAATCTCATACACGAAACTTCCTGGCAGATTAAAACTGTGTGGTACGCAGGAGAGCTTCTGTGAAGTTTGGAAAGTAGGAGACGAGGTACTGCCGGAAGTAACGCTGTGAGGGCGGGCTGTGAGTCGTGTTTGGGTGGCTCAGTTGACACCGGCACGGTAGCTCAGCGTGTTCGGTCAGAGAGCTGGTTCGCCTCTGTAATAAAAAAACTGAGTGACAGAATGAACAACGAACTTAAACGGATGTCATGTGACGTGCGCAACGACAAAACACAACGATAAAAAATACATAAAATGGTATAGCACTTACCCGCGAAAGCCTAAGGTCCCGAGTTCGGGTCTCGGTCCGGCACACAGTTTTAATCCGTCAGGAAGCTTCATATCAGCGCACACACCGCTGTAGAATGAAAATCTCATTCTGTAATCTCATACATATTCGATATTACATGCTTTGATAAAATATTTGGAAGATACAATAAAACCGTGCTTACTCGAAAAGAAAGTGTTAAACGACATATTATTATTCCCATCAGCAGCTGTTAATTTTGTAGTTTAAATGTGTTTGATAAAACTTCGTTCAATTTTTTTCCAATTCCGATAAACGATATTATCAATTCTGAACTGTACTAAAATGAACCCATAATCTTAAGACAAAAAATTTCAGGCCACATGTTTCTCATTTTACGTGAGATTACTTAATAATTTTCAATAATTCATATTAATTTGCACTTGCTCATCTCTACACATAAAAAGTCACGCTAACTGAGTTGACACACTGCAATTCATTCGGAAAATAAAAATTATTTATGTGTCTAAATATTTAAATTAATATTGTTAAGAATGTTTATTTGAATTTATTTAATGTGATTTTGTGTGTTTGATTGAGTGTGTAATGAAATCATCTGTCTTTGGCAATCGGAGTTATCTCTAGTCGCTTGTATTTTAGAAACATATATTTGTCTAGTAGGGAATAATTTTGCTGAAAGTGAAGTAGCTTCGAAGGAAGTATTTCGTTAGTGTTCGTGGACAGTGGTCTCTGTCCGGTGATACTCTATCGTGCCTCAGTAGTAATACAGTGAGTATTACAATAACATTGGTTTTTATCATTACCAGTTATTCCGATCCGTGGCCATGAGGTTTCCGTACTTTTTGGACCCAGGAGGAACACATCCGTAGCCGTCCATTTGCCTCTGCCAAGAGATACATTCTTTGGTGCCATCATCATTCCTTAGGCAAAACCTTGTTAGTATTTAGTAAGAGGGAAGTGATAAAAGAAATAGGCACTTGAAGGTGGAACGTTTCTGCATAAAGTGGGATACAGGGGCAAGTCCTGTTATTAGTGATACGCGCGATAATTTTGTGAAAAGACGCAGTTTTCGCTGTAATAATACTAAAAAGTAATGACAAAAAACAATGAAAGATTCGTTCATTTTATCATTTAACATCAAATTGTATTATCAAAACTGAGCATTACTAACACAATTCTACACACTGCAACCATAATTTTTCGATGAACATTTCGTATCACAAGTTTGTCCTTTATTTAATGTGATTTTGTGTGTATGATTGTGTGTGTAATGAAATCATCTGTCATGGGCAATCGGAGCTAAGGCTAGTAGCTTGTTTTTTAGAAACATATATTTGTCGAGTACTGAATTCGTTTGGTGAAAGAGTATGTTGTCCTAGAGGGCGAGTGTGAAACTGAGACAAGAGTATTCTCAGCAGTGCCCCCGGCAAGTGTGTTAGGGCCCCTTTTGTTTTCTATATTCCTTTTAAATAAGTTTCAAATAATTCAAATTAATTTATACATTCATAGAACACAGATGAATGCTCACACTAGTTGTGTCGTCGAAACAAAGAAATAACGTATTTAAGTAGTTACAGGAATTTTATTATGGGTCCATAACTGGAACTGTGTTATGTGTTTTTTATGTGCGTGTGTGTTTGTGTGTGTGTGTGTGTGTGTGTGTGTGTGTGTGTGTGTGTGTGTGTGTGTGTGTGTCTGTGTGTGAAAACAAGCCATCCGTCATATGCAAAACAGTGACTATGTAGCAGTTTGCATTAATTAAATGAACCCGTTAAAAAAATATACACTATTTGATGAGACAACTACATAGAAAGTAATACAAGTACCAGCTAGAAGAAAGCCTTAACAACTGAAACTCCGGTTTATATGGATGACATACACAATATCAATGAAATAAAAGAACTTCTTGAATAAAGAAAAAATAGGAATGTGTATGAGCAAACAGTGTGGGAACTAATGAAAAACAGATATGATTATGTGAAGTTTAAGAGAGGGGAAGTGTTGAGCTGGGTCCTGTCATTTCCGATTAAATAAGGACTGTGAGCTAGATGTTTGTTAATTTCCAGGGCTTCCAACAGGTTGAGTTTATGGGCGTTGTTTGCTAAATGAAGGATATGGGGCTTTGGCAAGTAGTTGCGACCCTCACTCAGTACATGCTCAGCAAATGCGGAGACAGAATTCTCCAACCTACAGCTGCATTCGTGTTCAGCCAATCTATTTGATATGCCTCTGCTGACTGACCAATTGAAAACTTGTAACAATCAGAAGAGGTAATTTTGTATACCTCGCTGTTGATTAATAATTGGTTCTTATCTTTGTTATTGAAAATACACGGGGCTCTTGTGTTCTTAAAATAGTAGGAAAGCCTACACATTCAGGCTTTCAGTGCTTTGGCTGCAATCTGTGATACCTCTCCGAGATATGGTAATGTACACCATTTGTTCCACACATTGGATGGGGAAGCAGATGGGACATAGAGGAGGGGTATAACTTACGGTTTCTTTTCTCCTAGGCAAGATGTGGTTATTAAGGAATGGACAGTAGCCATATCCTGTGGCAATGAATTCTATTGTATCTAAGTCTGCTTTAAAATCATCTGTGGACATGGAGACAGATATGAGACTGTTTACCATTGAGTGAAAAGCCGGATGTTTGTAAGCTATGGGGCGTTGTGAGCTAAAAGTTGTTACAGTGTCTCTATTCTTATACACAGGAATCACCTGCGCCTTTTTGTAGTCGTTTGTGACTTTTTTTTGTTCGGCGAGTGGTTCACAAAAAATGCAAGGTAGGTAAGGGGTCACTGCCATAGAGTACTCTTTGTAAAATAGATCTCTGATTCTATCCAATACTGGTGATCTACTTACTTACAAATCTCTCAGTTGTTTCTCTACGCCAGGGATACTAATTATTTATCGTCCCTTCCACGGAGAATATGTTCCAGGATTTCTGAGTATACGGAAGTTAGGGATATTGGCCTGTAATTTTGTGGTTCCGGTCTTCTACCCTTTTTATACACTGGAATCACCTGCGCCTTTTTGTAGGCGCGTGTGCCTTTCTTGTTGGGCGGTTGATTCACAAGAATTGCAAGGTAGGTAAGGGGTAAATGCCGTAGAGTACTCTTTGTAAAACGGGTCTCAGATTCTATCCGATACTGGTGATCTATTTCCTTTCATATCTCTCAGTAGTTTCCCTACGCCAGGGACACTTATTAGTATTTCGTCCATACGGGAGTCTCTAAGACGGACAAGTGACGGTACGTTTGTACGATCCTCCTGTGTGAACGATTTTTTTGAACATAAAATTTAAAAGTTTGAATTTCGTTCTGCTAGCTTCGACTGCCACGCCAGACTGGCACTACAAAGCAAATTACGTGTTTTAGCAAAATTATTGCATTTATCTCTAATAAAATGGCACAACTCTTCGGCCCGTTCTTATACATCCACGCCCAGTTTAAACTTTCTTCTGTATTTATCACTTTTCTCATCGTAATTATATGTAAAGGGCTGAGTAAGGAGTTCTAATTGTACCCAGGGCTGAACCTCATTATTCGATAGAAATACACGGCGCCAACGTCTTCCTCCGTGGCTTTAAGAATGTGGGAACTGAATGGAGAGCGATCGAGCTAAATAGCTCTGACAACATGAATAATAGTAACATACCCACTGTAGACATACTGAGACACGCTTGAGTATCACTGAACAGAGTTCACTATCGATGAACACTGATGAAATTATTCTTGCGAAACTGCAACTGTTTCGCCAAAGTAATTCAGTTCTAGTCAAGTACTTGCGCCTAACGTACATACACGTCGGTAATATCTTTTCTGCTATAGCCTACGATGGATGAAGTGATTTCACACACACACACACGTAAAAACACAATTACAAAACACAGTTACAGATATGGAACCGTAATACTATTCAAGTAACTATTTAGACAGGTAAGTTTCTCGTGTGTTTCGACTCAGTTGACATGTGTCATCACGACTGGCGTGACATTTCATCTGTGATCTAAGAATATATAATTAATTTGAGTTATTGAATATTATTGAGCAATGTGTTGTGAAATGACAAACTTGAGACATGAAACGTATATTGAAAGTCTATGATTCCTGTGTACAATATTGTGTTAGTAATGTACGGTTTTGATAATACTATTTTATTTGAAGTGATGAAATGAACGAATTATTATAGAACTCATTTAAACAATTTTCTTAACAGCAGCTGATGGCAACAGTAATGTGTCATTCTACTCTTTGCTTTCATGTAAGCACTATTCCGCAGTTTTATTTAAATGCCGGTACAAACCATGTGACTGCGACAAACGTTATACGTTTAAGCGTTAAATCTAATATGTTTGAATTTATTGCAATTTTTCTGAAATAATTATATCACCTTCAACATCATTCACTGTCATTTATCGTAATTTTTTGGTTACTGCTACAGAGAAAACTGCGTCATTTCACAAAATTATCGCACAACAAATAAAAACACACGCCCCCTCTGTTGCACTTTATACAGAAACGTTCAAGCTTCAAATGTCTTTTTCAATTATCGGTTCCCTCTTAGTAAAAATTGGCAAATATATGCCTAATAAAAAAGATGGCAGCACCCAGGCATGTATCTCTCTTTCGAAATAATGCGACAGTCGCGAATGTATTTGTCCATTGCTCAAAAAGTGCGGAAATTACATGGGGACGGATGTGACTATTTGAAAATGGTAGAAACTAATATATATTGCTGGTACTGACTGCATTAGTACTGAAGCAAGCTGGAGTATTACTGGACACAACACTGACACGCTTTTAGCTAATGCAGATCGCTAGATCGTACAACCACTCATAGACACAAAGTAACGTAAAACAAATTCACACATAGAATCATAGCAATTTTCATGTAGGTATTTAGACTCATAAATTATTTCTCTTCTGCGACATATGCAGGTATAATTTTACACGAATAACTGAAAACCATTGAGTAATCTCATGTAAAATGACAAACTCGGGCATGAAATGTTTATCAAAAGATGATGTGATCATTTTAGTATAGTCCAGATTTGGTAATACGCAGGATCGTTATTGATAAAAAGAACGACGAAGCTAATTGGAATAATATCGTCATGTTTTTCAATTCCTTTCAACTAACCAAGAATACATTGTTCGTTTAAATACAGTGGCCAAAGCATTTTAATGCGAGGAAATTACGCGTTTTTGTTTAATTCATATGTTCTGAAATAACTTTATCAACTTCAACGTGCTTCATTGTCGTATATCATAGCTCTCTACATCTACTTCAACTTCTACATAGATGTGATTCTTGAGTTTCTCAAGAATGTTTGTTGACTTTTAGGGCTTCCAGCAGGTTGAGAATGCAAGCGTTGTTTGCTAATTGAAGGATATGGGTCTTTGGCAGATAACTGCGACTTTCACTCAGTGCATGTTCAGCAAATGCGGAGTCAGAATTCTGCGACCTACAGCTGCATTCGTGTTCAGCCAGCCTAGTTGATATGCCTCTGCTACCTGACCAATGTAAAACTTGTCACAATCAGAAGAGGTAATTTTGTATACCTCACTGTTGGTTAATAACTCGTTCTTATCTTTGTTGTTGAAAATACACGGGGCTCTTGTGTTCTTAAAATAGTAGGAAAGCCTACATTTGCATGCTTTCAGTGCTTTGGCTGCAATCTGTATTACCTCTCCGAGTTATGGTAATGTTCACCATTTGTTGCACACATTGGATGGGGAAGCAGATGGGACATAGAGGAGGGGTATAATTTTCGGTTTCTTTTCTCCTAGGCAAGATGCGGTCATTAAGGAATGGACTGTAGCCATATCCTGTGGCAATGAATTCTATTGTATCTAAGTCTGCTTTAAAATCATCTGTGGACATGGAGACAGATATGAGACTGTTTACCATTGAGTGAAAAGCTGGATGTTTGTAAGCTATGGGGCGTTGTGAGCAAAAAGTTGTTACAGTGTCTCTAGTGGCAATTTTTCTATAAAATTTTAAATAATGTGTCTGTGTACTGATGTCAAAGGTGACATGTTATAAGTTTATGGATTTGTTGACAACCTCCTTTGTAAACTGAATAATTTTATGTTCGCTGTTTAGGTTTTTCATAAATGTGTAGAACTGCCTGGTAGCACCATTCCGCATTCACAGGACATCATCCACATATTTAAGTCTTACTTTGATATTTGAACTCAAAGGTTCTTTTTCCACAAAATGTTGTTCCAAATGGTTCATAAGAGTTTCAGCCAACAGTGGATTAAAAGGATATCCCATACCTAAGGAACATCAATATTATTCATTTTATCAGTGTTATTTAGACTGATCGCTCCCCATACGTTATCCACATTTATAAATATAAGGACGAAGACTGAACTTTACGTTCACGAATCAGCACTGTTTAAAAAAGCATTGCTCATACGAAACTTAACTTTCTCATTTCTCACTTAATATACAGCAACCTACGGATGAAGGGCAACAATCATATTCTATGTCTGTATATTTCGTAAAGCATTTGACACAGTGCACCACTGTAGATTGTTAACGAATTTACTAGCATCAGGAATCAGTCCACCGATATGTGATACGCTGGAAAAGATCTCAAATAACAGAACCCAGTATGTAGTTCTCGACAGCGTGTATTCATCAGACACAAGGATATCGTCAGTAATGCTCCAGGATAATCTGATAGGACCACTCTTATTCTCTATACACATAAATGGTTTCGCTGAAAAGTGGGCAGCTATCTGCGGTTTCCTGATGATGCCATGTTCCACGGTAAGGTGGCGAAAGTGAGTAACTGTGGGAAGACGCAAGCCGACTTTGACGAAGTTTTCAGTTGGTGTCAGTTATGGCAGCTAGCCCTAAATGTGGAAAAATGTGGGTTAATGCGGATAAGTAGCATGACTAAACCCGTAATGTTCGGATACAGTATCACTAGTGTCCTGCTGGACAGAGTCAAGTCGTTTAAATATTTCGGCATAACGCTGCAAAGGGATATCTGATGGAACGAGCGTGTGAGAACTATGGTAGGGTATGGTCGACTGCGTTTTATTGGGAGAATTGTAGGAAAGAGTGGTCTACATGAGAAGGAGACCCCAATAGAGTGCTGTTGTGACCTCATCTAGAGTACTGCACGAGTGTCGTATCCTACCAGATAAGGCTGAAGGAAGACATCGAAACGTTTGGGAGGGGGGCTGCTAGATTTGTTACCGGTAGATTTGAATAACACGTAAGAATTTGTCATGGTTCATTGATAGCGACCTCTATCCAGTGACAGTCAATCGTAGTTCGGTAGTACTACAGTGAGTATTCACACTATTAAAGAATCTCTCGCCAAGCTTAGAGCCCCAAATAACTGCAAAACGTCACAGGTGTCACCAGAATATAAGAAGGGTGAAAGAACGGACCCTCAATATTACAAACCAATGTCATTAACTTCTTTTTGGTACAGAATCCTTGAACTTATTGTTATTTAGGATATCAATTTTCTTGAGACTGAGAAGCTTATGTGCACAAATCTGCATAGCTTTACGAAAGCATCGCTCGTGCGAAATTCAGCTTGCTGTTTTCTCACAAGATATACTGCTAACTATGGAAGAAGGGCAACGGTGAAGTTTCATATATCTAGATTTCCGGAAATCATTTGACAAAGCCTCCCTGTACAGGTTGTCAACCGAATAACGAGCGTATGCAATAAGTTGACAGATATGATACTGGCTCGAAAACGTCTTAAATAATAGAACGCAGTTCGCTGTTCTCGACATAGAGTGTTCGTCAGAGACAAGCATATCGACAGGTGTAGCCCACGGAAAGGTGGCTTCGGTTTATTGGGAGAATTTTCGAAAGAGTGATTCACGTGTAAAGGAAACCGCGTATGGGGCGCTATTTTTACCTACTACTCGAGTTTTCGGGATACATACTAGGTCGGATCGACGGATTACATCGAAGAAATTGCAGCTAGTTTTGTCACCGATAGGTTCGTACAACACGTAAGTGTTACGGTGTTGTTGCAGAAACTCAAATCGAAATACATGCAGGGAACGCGACGTTCTTTTCAAGAGATGCTGTTGAGAAAGCATTTGAAGCTGACTGCACAACGATTCTACTGCCACCCACATTCAAAGTACATTGCGCCTAAGGACCACGAAGATAAGCTACGAGAACGTAGGGCGCATATTGATGTATAAAGTAGTCGGTTTTCCCTGGCTCTATTTCCGAGTAGGACAGAATAATAAACTACTAGTATCGGTACAGGGTACCCTTCATCACGCACCGTACAGTAGCTTGAGGAGTATCTATATAGATGTTGCTGTAGATGTAGAGATTTATGATAAAGGACAATGAAGATGTTGAAGCTGATAAATTTATTACAGAACATATGAGTTAATCTCGAATGTATTTTACATTAAACAAAAACGCGTAATTTTCTCGCAGTAAAATGATACGTCCCAGTATTTAAACGAATCAATGTAATTGTGGTTAGTTGGAAGCAAGTGCAAAACGAGATGATACAATTCCATTGAGCTACTACTAGGAATGCTTCAGTTTAATTGTATTTGATAAAATTTCGTTCTTTTTATCAATTACGATCATGCGTATTACTAAATTTGGACTATACTAAAATATCACGTGATCTTTAGATAAACATTTCATGCCTCAAGTTTGGCATTTTACATGAGATTACTCTATCAATTTCAATTATTCGTGTAATATTATACATGGATCTGTAGCAAAAGTCATACTTTGTGTGTATGAGTGTTTGTAGAATAAAACGATCTGCTTTAGCGAACGTCGAGTCAGTGTTCTGTCCAGTTATACTCAAGTGTACGTAATACAGTCAGTATTCCAATAATATATATTTCGTTTCTATCATTATCAAATAATCCGATCGTCCCCATGTGATTTCCATACTTTTTGAGCCATGGACAAAGGTGTTCGTGACCGTCGCATTACTTCGAAAGAAGAGGTACATGCCTGTTTACAGTCATCTTTAATTAGGCAAATATTTGCCAATTATTACCAAGAGGGAAGTGATAAGAAAAAGGCAATTGAACCTTGAAAGTTTCTGTATCAAGTGGAACAGAAAGGGCGAATCTCTTTATTAGTGAATGTGCGATAATTTTGTAAAATGAAGCAGTTTTCTCTGTAGTAGTAAAAAAAGTTATGATAAATGACACTGAATGATGTTGAAGGTGAGATAATTATTTCAGAAAAATAGCAGAAAATTCAAACGCATTAGATTTTGCGCTTAAACGTATAACGTTTCTCGCAGTCACATGGTTTGTACCAGCATTTAAATAAATCAGCGGAATAGTGCTTACTTCGAAAGCAAAGAGTAGAATGCCACATTACTGTTGCCATCAGCTCCTGTTAAGAAAATTGTTATAATGAGTTCTATAATACTTCGTTCATTTAATGAAAGTGGTTCAAATGGCTCTAAGCACTATGGGACTTAACATCTGAGGTAATCAGTACCCTAGACTTCGCAAAACTTAAACCTAACTAACCTAAGGCCATCACACACATCCATGCCCGAATCAGGATTGAAACCTGAGACCGTAGCAATACCGTGGCTCCGGCCTGAAGCGACTAGAACCGCTCGGTCACGGGTCACAGCGGCCGGCCCATTTTATCACTTCACATCAAATAGTACTAACAAGGCTGAATATTACTAACACAATGCTATATACTGCAATCACAGTCTTTCAATATATGTTTCGTGTCTCAAGTTGCCGGGTGCAAGTGCTTCTATTTGATGCCAGTTCGGCAATGATGATGATTAGGGCAACACAACACCCAGTCCCTGAGCGGAGAAAAAACTCCGAGAGAGCCGGGTATCGAACCCAGGTCCTAGCGACTGATGTTCTGCCGTGCTGACCACTCTGCTACCGAACGCGGACACACTGCTCAATAATATTCAATAATTCATATTAACTTATACATTCTTAGATCACAAATGAAACGTCACAACTATGGTGTTGACACATGGCAACTGAGTCGAAACAGACAAGAAACATATCTGTCTAAATAGTAACATGAATATGATTATGGTTCCATATCTGTAACTGTGTTTTTTGATTGTGTTTTTACGTGTGTGTGTCTGAAATCACGTCATCCAGCATGGGCTATAGCAGAAGAGAGATTAGCGACGGGTATGTAGGTTACGCGGAAGTATTTGACTAGAACTGAATTACTTTGGCGAAACAGTTGCAGTTTCGGAGCAATAGCCGACCGGAGTGGCCGAGCGGCTCTAGGCACTATAGTATGGAACCGCGCGACCGCTACGGTTGTAGGTTCGAATCCTGCCTCGGGCATGGCTGTTTGTGGGATGTCCTTAGGTTAGGTTTAAGTAGTTCTAAGTTATAGGGGACTGATGACCTCAGAAGTTAAGTCCCGTAGTCCTCAGAACCATTTTCGGAGGAATAATTTCGTTAGTGTTCATCGACAGTGTCCTCTGTCCAGTGATACTCATGTTTGTCTCTGTATTACTGCAGTGTGTATGTTAGTATTAGGCTTGTTGTCAGAGCTACTTAGCTCGATCGCTCCCCATACACTTTCCACATTTTTAAAGAAACGGAGGAACACGTTGGGGCTTTGGATTTGCATCGGATGATGAGATTCAGCCCTCAGTACAATTAGAATTCCTTACCCAAATCTTTACATATTATTACGACGAGGAAAATGATAAATGATGAATACATTTTTAAACTGGCCGTGGCAGTATAAAGATTGACCGAAGGGTCGTGTCATTTTATTAGAGATAAATGCAATAATTATGTGAAAAAAACGTAGTTTTCTTTGTGTGCCAGTCTGGCGTGGCAGTTGAAGCTAACAAAGCGAAAGGCAAGCTTTTAAATTTTACGTTAAAAAATATCGTTCAGACAGGAGAGTCGTACAAATGTACCTTCGCTTGAATGTCTAACAGACTCACGTACGGACGAAATACAAATAACTGTCCCTGGCCTAGGGAAACAACAGAGAGACTTGAAAGTAAATAGATCACCAGTATTGGATAGAATCCGAGATCTGTTTTGCGAAGAGTTCTCTACGGCATTGACCCCTTACCTACCTTGCTTTTTTGGGAATCACTCGCGCAACAAAAACTCACAAGCGACTACAAGAAGGGGCAGGTGATTCCAGTGTATAAGAAGGGTAAAATAACGGAGACGCAAAATTACAGGCCAATATCCCTAAATTCTGTTTGCTGCAAAATCCTTGAACACATTCTCTGTCGAATACAATAAATTTCCTTGAGACTGAGAACCGTATGTCCACGAATTAGCATGGTTTTAGAAGACATCGCTCGTGCTAAGCGAGGCTTGCCCTACTCTAACATCATATACAGCGTACTATGGATGAAGAGGGAACAGTGGATTCCACATATATATAGTTTTCCAGACAGCATTTCACCCAGTGCTCATTGCTGATTGTTAACGAAGTACGAGTACATGGAATAAGTTCACAGATATGTGAGTGGTGGGAGGTTTCTTAAATAACAGAATCCAATGTGTTGTACTCGACGCCGAGTGTTCATAAGAGACGCGGGAACTCAGGGTGGGCAGCAACCTATGGGTTTTTCCTCATGTTGCCTTGGTATATGGTAAGGTGTCGAAATTAAATGACTGTAGGAAGATACAAAATGACTCTGACGAAATTTCCACTTTGTGTGATGTATGGCAGCTAGTCGTAAATGTAGACAGATGTAAGTTAATGTGAATGAGTAGGAACATCAAGCGTGTAATGTTGGAATACATTATTACTAATGTCCAGCTTGAAACAGTCAAGTCGTTTAAATACCTGGGCAGAGCGATGTATGATGGAAGGAACATGTGAGAACTGTGGTGGGGAAGGCGAATCGTCGACTCGGTTTATTGGGAGAGTTTTGGAAAGATTGACTCACGTGTAAAGGATACCGCGCATAGGTCGTTGGTGCGACCTTATCTAGGGTACTACTTGAGAGTCTGGTAATTGGTGCGACCCAATCTAGAGCACTACTCAAGAGTTTGGTAATCGTACCTGGTGGGGCTGAAGAAAGATCTCGAAAGAATTCAGTGGAGGGACATTAAGTTCGTTACCGGTAGGTTCGATCACACGTAATTGCTAATGAGATGCCTTAGGAACTCAAATGAGTATCCCTGAATGGATTTTCCAGAACTGCTATTGAGAAAATTTAGAGAATAGAGATTTAAGCTTACTGCTGAGCGATTTTACTGCCGCGAACATACATTGCGCTTAAGGACCAGAAAGATAACATACGAGAAGTTTGTTCTCATACTGATTCATATAAACATTAATTTTTCCCTCGCTCTGTTTGCGAGTAGGTCAGATAAGGAAATGACTAGTAGTGGTAAAGGGAGCCCTCCGGAATGAACCGTACGGTGGCTTGAGGAGTATCTATGTAGATTTAGATGTAAAGAGTTGAAGATGAAAAAGTAATTTCAGAACTCGTTAGGTAATCTCATAGATGAAAGTTCCTGGCAGATTAAAACTGTGTGGTTCGCAGGAGAGCTTCTGTGAAGTTTGGAAAGTTGGGGACGAGGTACTGGCGGAAGCAAAGCTGTGAGAACGGGGCGTGAGTCGTGCTAGGGTAACTCAGTTGGCAGTTTGGCGCTAGCGGCCGTGCGAATCGGAGGTCCGATACTTCCGCCTGTGCGGCGTGTGGGAGTCTTTGTGTACTTGTGGACTTAGTCTGCGTGCGGGATAGTAACAACGATCATGGCGAACAAGTACAGGAAAACTACATTACGATTCTATTTCTGCAAAGACTACGAACGACCAATGGCTTTAGCAGTGGAACGATTCATTCGAGAGAAAGACATGATACCGCCAAACGATATTGTCGGAATTCACTTGTGAATCATTAGCCGCACGGTGTATGTTAAGATGGTAGATGACGCGGCGTGTGAGAGAATTCTTCAGGCGACAATAGCAGGTCTCCGATTTTGCCATGGTGACGGGAATGTCGGCACGATTACTGTAGTTCATGCTGGTCTGGGTGTACGGACAATTCGTATTTTTGAGCTGCTATTTGAGCTCTTCGCACGGTTGCTAGCGCCCCGATGTCGTATGTTAATTCGTAGCGTTCTCCCTCCAGAACAGACGACAGCGGGCGGATAGGTGAATGTGCAAACAGCTACTGGCGAATGCCGTGATGTGATAGCGCTGGCGGAGAAGTGCCGGCTTAAAGCGGCGATGGTGGCGGTTGAATTTGACAGTGCTTTTGATAAAGTGCGCCACAACTATCTGTACGCTATAATGGAACAAAAGGGATTTCCAGACCGTTTCACTGGCCTCATTAGAAGGATTTATGGGGGCGCACAATCCTTGGTATAGGTTAACGGGCGTATAGCAGGGCCCATTCAAGTTCGAGGATCAATTCGCCAGGGCTACCCCATTTCGATGTTGCTGTTCGCGATAGCGTTGGTACCATTAATTGGGAGGCTAACAAATTCTCTTTCTGGGATGGAACTACGGGGCTACACCTTCAAATGTCGTGCCTATGCGGACGACCTCCTGGTGCTCGTTCGTTCTGAGGTAGAGGTTAAGACGGTCCTTGAACTGTTGTTGGACCACAGTGTGACGGCGGGTAGTGCAGTGAACATGAACAAATCAGTGGCAATGCCGGGGCCTTACGCCGGAAGAAATCAGTCCGTTTCCTTATGTACATCGATTCCTCTATCTCGGCATAGACTTTACCTCATCTGTAAAACATTCTGCGGCAGTTAACACTTATGTGGTTTCTCGAATGGTGCATATTTCGCAGATCCTGCCCCTACCACTCACACTCGGACGTCGACTTCAATCAGCACTAGGCTATTTCGTGATGACTGGATCGCCCCTCAAGGTGCGATACGCAACGCTCACGCTCACGCTCCCAACGGACAAGTGGGGACTCGGACTCACGAATGTTCACTGCCGAGCGACGGCACCCCTTCTAGCCACGATGTACAAGCAACGGCGTAGCGGTGGTGATTCCCTTACATCCCGCCTACTGGATCTCCTCGTTCCAGCGTCCCTCACACCGCCGGTGGCGGTGGGCTACATTACGCCACATTTTGCGCATGTATCAACATTTATCGTGGAACTTAGTTATATCAGAGACGAGCTTCCGCGCGCGAGACCGCCATGCGCGAAGAATTTTTATGTTTGGCTGCTACGACGGATAAGTCGTAATGTCATTGAACTCCAACACATCAGCTTGCATTGGTCGAAGATTTGGAGACATGTGCACCAAAAATTCCTTCCCAACCTCATTTCGGGCACTGTGGTACTCTGTCGCCTGTAGCAAGTTCAACATCAACCAACGGCTCCATGCAATTGGACTAGTGGACACTCCACTATGCCCGAAATGTCGCCAAGTGGATGACGACCATCACCGCTTAGCTTTTATCGCGGTGAAGGACGTCTGGCTCCTGGGAAGACAGATGGTAGCTTGCTACCTCCGTGTGACCCTGCAACATATTACACCTGCTCCCTTATTACATCCGGAGGGTGACTACTTTCCGGCGACTAAATCACAGTCGATCATCTGGGTCAAAGGCTGGACGATAGCGTACGTCTATAGCGATGCTGCCAAGTCGCGACTTGACTTTTGCTATTTCTTGCAGCAAGCCCACAATGAGGTTCACAGATGGTCACACTATCGAAAAACCTTTGCCAACTATCTTCAGGCAGTCTTCCTCGACCCACCACGCAGTTGGGATGTGCCGGGTGCAATCGGTGTGCACATTTGACAGCTGATAATGAATCTCACGCTTCTCTCACCACTCAATATGTAATGCACATACTATACCATGAAATGATCTACATGTTCCTTTTAACAAAGTGATCTTTGTTGAAAATAAATTTAAAAAAAGTTGGTAGAGCACTTGCCCGCAAAAGGTAAAGGTCCCGAGTTCGAGTCTCGGTCCGCCACACAGTTTTAATCTGACAGGAATCTCATTTTGTAATCTCATACATATTCGATTTTATATAAAACGCATAATTCTCTCGCAGTAAAATGCTTTAATCTGGTATTTAGAAGATACAATAAAACCGTGCTTACTTGAAAAGAAAATGTAAAATGACATATTATTATTCCCATCAGCAGCTGTTAATTTTACAGTTTAAATGTGTTTGATAAAACTTCGTTCATTTTTTTCTATTCCGATCAACGATATTATCAAATCTGGACTGTATTGAAATGACCCCATTATCTTTCGATAAATATTTCAGGCAATATGTTTGTCATTTTACGTGAGATTACTTAATAATTTTCAATAATTCATATTAATTTATACTTGCTTATCTCTACACATGAAAAGTCACGCTAAATGTGTTGACACACAGCAATTCATTCGGAAAATAGAAATAGTTTATCTGTGATTCTTGACCATCCACTTCCAGTACCGCCTGTGGCAACGTCAAGACTGAAATTAACTCGACATCCACGGAAAAAAATCGGTCCATTAAGTTCCCGTTGGGCACTGTAGACCGGCAGTACACCCGTGGATATTTTGATAATAGTTTGTCTGTCTAAATAGTTACATGAATAGTACTATGATAATTTATTTGAATTTATTTAATGTGATTTTGTGTGTATGATTGATGTGTAATGAAATCATCTGTCTTGGGCAGTCGGAGTTAAGGCTAGTCGCTTGTATTTTAGAAACATATATTTGTCTAGTAGCGAATTATTTTGGTGAAAGTAAGGTAGCTTGGGAGGAAGCATTTCGTTAGTGTTCGTTGACAGTGGCCTCTGTCCAGTGATACTCAATCGTGCCTCAGTAGTAATATAGTGAGTATTACATTGGTTTTAACATTTCCAGTTAGTCCGATCCGTCACCATGAAGTTTCCGTACTTTTTGAGCCCATGAGAAAGACTTTCGTGGCCGTCGATTTACTTCTGACGAAGAGATACATGTCTTCGTGCAATCATCATTCCTTAGGCAAAACCTTCTCAGTATTTAGTACGAGGGAAGTGATAAAAGAAATAGACAGTTGAAGCTGTAACGTTTCTCTATAAAGTGGTGTACAGGGGCGAGTCCCGTTATTAGTGACACGCGCGATAATTTTGTGAAAAGACGCAGTTTTCGCTGAAATAATACTAAAAAGTAATGTGTGCAGGGAGGAGACCCCCAAGAGTGATCATTGCCGACAAAATTTTATTTAAATAAATTTTCAATGCATAATGTTCGGCCGTAGCCGGCTTGGGCATACTGTGGTGGAAGGTGCTGGCCGGAAGACCATGGTCGGCACGTTCCTGCCACGTGCTCCTCGGTCAGACTCAAGTCCCACGGGTTGGTTGCGCTGACGGGGGCACGCTACTAGCAAGGCGCGTTGGCGGAATCAATCCTCCAATCAGGAACTAATCGTGTGATCACGTGGGGACGCGGCCGGGAGCGGCGAGGGCGGCTTGGGAACAGCTCCGCACTCTCTTAGCTTCTGACCTCGGCCCCGAGTAGTCGCTCCTGTAGTCTCTGCCTCTCTGATGAGCAGACGGCAACCCCTCTTGGGGCTGCTCGGCCCTACGTAGGCACCACTGTACCATCATTACAAGAATAAACTGGGTCCATTCCACTCAATTAATTTTCATTTTACAACGCCCTCCGCTCCTGACTTCTATCCTGACGAACAAATGGTGTCAGAAGTGGGATGCGACCCACCTTACGGTTGTAAAATCAACTCATCAGTTGAGTATGAGTACTATGAAGGGGCCGAGTTTGAGCAATTAAGGGAAACTAGACCGAACGTGGCGAGGCTGCAGCGCGCCATGCACGTGCCAGCCGGTCGCCTGCGTTGCAAAACGTGCGTGGCCGCGCACTAGCGCGCCACAAGCGTGACGCATTTCGCCGCCGGACGCGAGCCGAGGAGGGTCCGCGATGCAGTCACGCTCGCCGCCGCCGCCGCCGCCGCTGTCCGTAGCTGCCACGGGTCACCGCCTGCGCCAGGGTCCGGGGTGCGGCCCTCGCGCCGCCCCGCCGTCGCAGCTGTCCGTGCTGTCGCCCGCCGCCTGCTGCGCCCACGCGTGATCAACGCGCCTGCCGCCGCTCGTCGACACCGCCGCCGTCCGTCGTCTGCACGCCACCAAATAATGTAAGTCGCTAGCGACGCTACGGTGGTGTAGATGCCCACACTATTGTAACATGCCGATCACCAGGCAGCAATCGGAGGCAGGAGCAGCCGAAGTGGATGAAGATCCCCTCTTGGCGCTGCAGTCTACATCTACATCTACATCTACATTGATACTCCGCAAGCCACCCAACGGTGTGTGGCGGAGGGCACCTTACGTGCCACTGTCATTACCTCCCTTTCCTGTTCCAGTCGCGTATGGTTCGCGGGAAGAACGACTGTCTGAAAGCCTCCGTGCGCGCTCTAATCTCTCTAATTTTACATTCGTGATCTCCTCGGGAAGTATAAGTAGGGGGAAGCAATATATTCGATACCTCATCCAGAAACGCATCCTCTCGAAACCTGGCGAGCAAGCTACACCGCGATGCAGAGCGCCTCTCTTGCAGAGTCTGCCACTTGAGTTTATTAAACATCTCCGTAACGCTATCACGGTTACCAAATAACCCAGTGACGAAACGCGCCGCTCTTCTTTGGATCTTCTCTATCTCCTCCGTCAACCCGACCTGGTACGGATCCCACACTGATGAGCAATACTCAAGTATAGGTCGAACGAGTGTTTTGTAAGCCACCTCCTTTGTTGATGGACTACATTTTCTAAGCACTCTCCCAATGAATCTCAACCTGGTACCCGCCTTACCAACAATTAGTTTTATATGATCATTCCACTTCAAATCGTTCCGTACGCATACTCCCAGATATTTTACTGAAGTAACTGCTACCAGTGTTTGTTCCGCTATCATATAATCATACAATAAAGGATCCTTCTTTCTATGTATTCGCAATACATTACATTTGTCTATGTTAAGGGTCAGTTGCCACTCCCTGCACCAAGTGCCTATCCGCTGCAGATCTTCCTGTATTTCGCTACAATTTTCTAATGCAGCAACTTCTCTGTATACTACAGCATCATCCTCGAAAAGCCGCATGGAACTTCCGACACTATCTACTAAGTCATTTATATATATTGTGAAAAGCAATGGTCCCATAACACTCCCCTGTGGCACGCCAGAGGTTACTTTAACGTCTGTAGACGTCTCTCCATTGATAACAACATTATCCAGTCGCGTATGGTTCGCGGGAAGAACGACTGTCTGAAAGCCTCCGTGCGCGCTCTAATCTCTCTAATTTTACATTCGTGATCTCCTCGGGAAGTATAAGTAGGGGGAAGCAATATATTCGATACCTCATCCAGAAACGCATCCTCTCGAAACCTGGCGAGCAAGCTACACCGCGATGCAGAGCGCCTCTCTTGCAGAGTCTGCCACTTGAGACTGCCACACAGAACAACAGTCCCAGTTAAATCAATTAATTCTGACTAACGCGGAGCTTAAGCAACAGATAGATGATCTTAAAATGGCTTCTCCGCAATCTAATGTTGCTAAGCCAGTGCTAGTGGAAGAACAGCCGAAGCAGGTGATTCCACCACTCACTAGTGCTGAATCACCTGTGGCAGTAGCCAACTTTACTTTGGTGCAGTAGCGTTTATTCCGGCGTTCGCTGGAAAGCCGCACGAGGATATTCAAACGCTTGTCCAGAATATCCAGGACATCGGAAAGCTTTGCGGTTGGCCAGATGAATTTCTCTTAAACGTGATGAAAATGAAACTCACCGGCGAAGCGCGGAACTACGTGCAGTCGGTCGAGAGCTTGAAAAATGCCCCTACCTTCCAGTCCCTTGCAACAGGGTTGATTGAAAGGTATACAGACAAACGTGGTACTAGTTACTATCGCGACTTGCTTTCCACCCTTAAGCAAAAAACGGGTGCAGATTTAGAAGCATTCGCGGACAGGATTCGAAGCGTCGCATGCCACACGTACGCACTAAGTGCCAGTTCTGCTCGTAACGAAGTTCTGTTGGAAGAATCAGAATGTCGTGCGATAGACGTGTTTATTCGTGGCATAAACCCTCAAATAGGGGGCGAAATCAAGGTAGCTTCCCCCCGCACCTTACACGAAACCGTGCGATTAGCACTCTTGAGAGAGGAGGCGAGCCGATTTGTGGCCGTCTCCGCGCGGCAAAGTGAGCCCCGACGTGTCTTTTCGAACGATACTAAGTGTGGGCGCTGTAATAGACAAGGACATGTGGCAGAGCAATGTCGCGTGCCATATTGTCATCAGCGCAGGAACATGGGCCACCAAAGCGTGCATTGTCCAAATAGTAGGCCACAACCGCCTGCAAATTCCAGGCGAAATGCAAACCAACCACAGAATTCGGGAAACGGCCGCGGGGCAGGAAGTGCCACCCCTCCCGGCCCCCGTTAAAAATAGTGACCCCCCTAGTTGATAAGGGAATCACGCAGGTGGCAAGCGTGGTTGTCGATGGTGTTAGAGGCCGCAAACCAATACGCGTGCTAATTGACACAGGCGCACAGATCAGCTTGGCATTTTTATCGAAGAGAGATAAAAGAACATTGCAACCGCCGCGGTACCATATCAGTGGTATTGGTCCCGGCATAGTGAAACCTGATGGTAGCTGTTGCGTTGAGTTCATGTTGGACTCCTCAGAATATGCTTTTACGATGGAGGTTGTACGAAACAGGCGCACGGATTACGACATCATCCTAGGAAGTGACTTTCTGCGTCATTTCCAGGGGGTTATTGACTACAGGTTAAATACCGTCCAATTCGGCGACAACGTGCACCGTTTTGGACGTGACTGCACGTTGCGGGCGAGCGGAGCTGGGAAAAAAGGATCCGTTTCCCAAGTTTCGGAGTCTCCCGTAACGATGCTAAAAGCCGATAATCCCGTGGAGATACCAGAAGGCACAGGAAAGATCCTTTGGGTGCCTGTCGGGATACGTGAATCCGAAGAGGTTCATTTCTTGGTAGACCCACTCTGCCAGAATGAAACTCTTGACTAGATGCAGGTCCACGTAAAACGTAGCCTGTGCAAAGCACAGCAAGTACAGAAAGAAAATTGCGTACCCGTGTGTTTAGACAATTTTAGTCACAAGCAAGCTTTAATACCGCGTGGTACAGTATTAGCCAGCTTACAGGTTATCACAGAAAATGAGTTGCCAATGAGAACCCCTTCTCTGAAAAAGAAAGAGACTGCTGCCGCCTCTCAACACCTTTTGACAATCACGTCACATCTGACAGATAAGTTTAAAGCTAAGCTTAGTCACCTCCCATTGCATGAACAAAAGCTACAATAAATGAAGTATTGAATGAGTATTCATGGTTGTTTGAAGACAGGAAATATTTACCAGCAACATATCTAATCCAACATGAGATTCCAACCGGAAATGCTAGGCCAATAGCTCAAAAAGGGTACCGAGTTCCCTATCATCTTCAGTCAGTGGTAGAGGAAACTATATAACAGCAACTAGAAGCAGGAATAATACAACCCTCTTCTAGTGCGTGGTCTAGCCCAATTGTAGTCGTTCCAAAGAAGTCTATAGACGGAGAAAAATCCTATCGCCTCTGTGTAGACATGCGAGCAGTAAACAAAGTTACTACTCCAGATCATTATCCATTACCCCGGATCGATGAAACACTCGATCGTCTGGGCAATTGCCGGTACTTCACAACATTAGACATGCGCAGTGGGTATCATCAAATTCCAATTGCTCCTGAAGATCGAGTTAAGACAGCTTTTGTAGTTCCTGGTGGCTTATATGAATTCTTAAGGATGCCTTTCGGGCTTCGCAACGCGCCAGCAACCTTTCAGCGATTTGCAGATCTGCTATTACGTGGGTTGAAACCTACTATGTGCCTTGTGCATCTTGATGATATAATTATATTTTCAAAATCCATTGCTGAACATGCTGAACATCTACGCAGTGTACTGTTGCGCTTGCAAAATGCTAATTTAAGCTTAAAATTAGAAAAATGTTCTTTTGCTCAATCACAAGTGCAGTATTTAGGTCATGTCATCAGTTCCAGCGGAGTCAAACCAGATCCACGATTAACTGAAGCAGTAGACACTTTTTCTATTCCAACAAATTTAAAGGAATTACAATCCTTCCTTGGCCTTGCAAATTATTACCGCCGTTTTGATAAAGATTATGCTACTATTACCAAACCACTTACTAAATTGTTGAAAAAGGATACTCCTTTTGTTTGGACGGATGAATGTTCGACCGCCTTTCAAACAGTGAAAACTATTTTAACTAGTTCACCTCTACTTGTTTACCCAGACTTCGCTGAACCTTTTATTTTATCTTGTGACGCATCTGATTTTGCTGTAGGATGTGTCCTAAGCCAAGTGCAAGATGGTGAGGAAAAACCCGTTGGGTATGCCTCTCGTCAACTGAATAAAGCAGAAACTAATTACAGTACTACAGAAAAGGAATTGCTTGCCCTTCTTTTTGGAATTAATTATTTTAGATATTACCTCTATGGTCGCAAGTTTACAGTTCTTACCGATCACTCTGCTCTGCAGTGGTTATTGAATCTTAAAGACCCTAGCAGCAAACTTATGCGCTGGGCCATGAAACTGTCAGAATATGATTTTGAAGTTCGGCACAAGCCTGGTCGGTTGCATCAAAATGCTGATGCGTTAAGTAGAAAAGTGCGTGTCATTGAATCAGATGAGGTATCAATTGAAGAGTTAAAAGAAGCCCAGCAGGTCGACGTTCAGTGTCAAAGATACGCCACCTTCCCAGAATTTGAAGTAATAGACGACCTTTTGTATCGAAGAACTCCACATGGGAATCGTTTGGTAATACCGGAATGCTTGCAGCAACGTATAATACGGCAATGCCATGATACCATCCAAGCATGTCACAGCGGAAAACGCGCTACGAACGCTCGAATTGCGACACGTTATTGGTGGCAATACCGACAACGTGACGTGGACAGGTATGTAAGATCTTGCCTGCCGTGTGCACAACGAGCACAAAATAGGCATCCGCGAGTGCCGCTGCAAACACTTCCTCAGGCATCTTCACCCTTCGAAATTCTTGCTTTAGATTTCCAAGGTCCTTTTCCACAGTCGCAACAAGGTAACAAATACATTTTGTCTGTTATTGATCACTTTTCACGTTATCTAATTTTGGTTCCCCTCCCCGACATGACAGCTGAAACTGTGGCGAGAGAATTTGTAAATCGTGTGATACTACCTTTTGGAAGTCCTGATGCCATTTTAACGGATCAAGGAACCAATTTCATGTCTGCTTTATTTGTACAAGTTTGTAAATTGCTAAGAATCAAAAAATGGCGTACAACTCCCTTCCATCCTAAAGCCAACGGTCGCGTTGAACGCGTACACCGTACAATTTGTAAAATGTTATCCTATTATGTTGCAAAAACGCACGCTGATTGGGACAGATATGTACCGTATATTTCTTCTACATACAACACCCGAATACATGAATCCACAGGGTATACCCCTTACGAAGCTGTGTTTGGACGGCCGATGAATTCGCCGTTCGAAATAGACAAACTACCTCAAGGTGTAGAAATAAAGGAAGTAAAAGGTTTAGCCCGCCGGCTAAAAGCGATCTGGTATAAGGTAAAGAGGAATAATATCAAAGCTACTAATAAACAGTTGCACAGGCAGAACAAAAATGCTGTTTTACCGACTTATCAGACAGGTGATTTAGTGTTACTACGAAACCCGGCAATCAAAAAGGGACGAACTAAAAAGTTCTCTCCCCGCTTTGAAGGCCCGTATCGGATTGTACAGTTGACCTCACCAGTCAATGCAGAACTGCAATTAACCGATCGTACGGTGATAGTGCACTTTGACCGCCTGCAACCTTACCACGGTAGGGCTGTGTCACCACAACAGGTCGCAGCCCCCGATCCGCCTGTGTCACCTCCACCTCAAGTAGAACAAAGACGAAAGAAAAAACGGAGGAGATTACCTCCACAGGGTTGTAGATACCCTTTGCGGAATCGACACCCTTATGGGTTGAGGTTGCGTCATTAATTACGCCTAGTTAGAGTTTTATGTTATGTTTTATTGCAGATTAGTTTAAGTCATTTTCTCCAGGGACTTGGAAGCAAGACGTGCTTGACCACCACGGAGTTCCCAGCCATTCTCAATTGTCAACTTCCAGTCCTGTCATGTATTTTTGCTCATTTTTATATGTATGATTATGTTTTATGTTTTGCAAGCAATGCCACGCATTAGACGTCACGCAACTGACTTGCCTCAAATGCAACCATTACACTTGGTGTTGGCAGAACCGCGGCTGCTAACTCCGAATGATGTTCTTCAATGTCCTCTATTGCCATCTATTTGGCAAACCAGTATATGTGGAGTATTTTTACTCCGAGCTTTTCTCAATACTTGTTACAATGACGTCTAGTGTATTGTACTATATGTCGTAGTCCTGTATTTGCTGCAGCTAATCGTAAGTAATCGGAACAGATAAAGCCAGGACTTGAAATGCATACGCCTCGTACGCTTTGTTTACGGGACCAGCTGTTGGCGGGGCAAAACATCAGCTGTCGCCTCCCCTCCTCCTCTTCAGCGCTGTCCCTTCTCCTCGCCAAGAACTGGCCAGCGGCCATCATTCCTTCTCAGCCAGTAACAGCGCTCCGCGCGATGACGTATCTTATCACCACGTGCGCTGCCGCCTCCAGCGTCTCAACACGCGGCGCGTCCTAGTAGTTACAAAAACAAACCGCAAATTACTGCCCTATCCTCCGTGTATGACAGACTACAATGCATTTACCATCATTTTATATAACTAACAGCCTTTTTAAAAAAAAAACACTTATTCTAGATAATTAGCAATTTCTAATTCATCGTTATTTCTGGTACACGCTAAGTGCGTGATATTTGTCGCTGCAGTAGCGGCCGGTCTCTCGCGGCTACACGCCGTCTCACATAACCGCTGACGTGCCGGTGCCTACTCCGCACCTACGCGTGCGCTGCGCGCTCGCTAACAGCTCCAGCTGGTTTCTTTCATGCAGCCGGAAGACACGGCAAACAAAATTCATTCAAACATCCCAATAAATCTTAACATAAATATTAAATAGATGTGATTCATTGTTTAAATTCTTTTCCTCGTTTTGTTTCACATTAGCTGGATAAATCACACGAAGTTCTTAACGATTTACATTATTCTGCATACCTTAGTCTGCCAATCCTATAACTGAAATTTCACTACTGCTTTGATTCATTGTGTAAGGTACAAACTACAGCCCTAACCCTCTTACGCATCGAACTGCCTTGGACAAGGCCAGATATGGGCAAACCAATGCAATGCCACGGATTTTTCACGCTACTGACGAGGCACAAATGACCAATCGTCCGGGCTGCCGTATATCGGTGGACGATTGTTCCTTGGTTGCTACGCAGTTACTTTTGCCCTCCCCATTTATTTTACTCTACCGCCGTGGTCATTGTTCTATCCTGTTTTCCTTCTTCTGTCGATGAGGAGGCCCCTACAACATGTTAGGTACCCTCTTCCGACAGTACCGGTCTTTTAATCTTACCACCATTTACACCGAGATATTGCTCTCCCTTGTTGCAGTCTTGCCCCAAAATATCGGCCGATGATCCATTGTGAGATACGTACTTTGCCTCTAATTAGCCGGTGATGTAAGCGCTATGGGAACTGTGCCTAGTTGTCCTTTCAGTTCAATTTGTTATCGTCAGTTTTAAAACTAACACACACGCAGCCTAGCAGCCAGCCCCAGGTGGCCAGTGTTACATGTTAACGTTGAGCGTTCCGACTACTTACAGCATTATTATTATACATCATTGTGTTTTTATTTACCTGTCAATATATGTCATTGTGTTTAATTATGTCATTATGCTAGCGCTAGTGATTTATAGTTCATGATTTTCATTTTATGTAGTGTTATGTGCTGCGCACACAAAAAGTGACGCTATTTATGCATGTATGCCCCGCCAACAGCTTCGTCCCATAGCAGGTAGAAAAATTTTTCCAGCGAGTTATGCTTAGTCTGTGCTGCGTAGTACTGCCTCCACGTTCAGCGTCTTTTTTGCTGACGCGTGATTGATCAGCGGATACTCGGTGTCGAATTACACCATTGTCTTGCCGCCTTGCTACCCCCACGGCTGCCAAACTGTTGGTTGCCTGCCGTGATTCTACTTCGTGGCCTTCTTCATCAGTAAGCGTGACTGAACGGGTCCATCGTCGCTACTTGCCAGGTAATTATTGCTACAACGTTGTACCCCCTCCGTCATCTCTGAATTACTCATCAAGTAAGCCAGGAAATTTTTACTTCTAGGGTCACTAATACTTACTCTCGCAGTCGACCGTTATCAACATTGGAAGCTGAAAGCAACCTCCGTTCAAATGGCTGTCAATTTATCATCCGCAATGGGCAGCATGTTAATCTCAATGGTTGTCGTCGTCGCCGTTAAGGCGCCTCCATTTCACGTCTACCCTTCCACATCTGGCGTGCTTTTTGGACGTCGTCACAATCTGGTGCATACTCCACATTATGGTATTGTGTTAGCTGATGTCAACCTAACATTATTAGAAGAGGAAGACCGTGCTTTATATGATACACCTCAGCAATTGTCAAAATATGAAACCTTCTTGACGCAGACGAAGGAACATGAGTTTCTCCGATCTTTGTGGGAAGTGACTAGAATTATTTCAACCCTTCGAAGTCAATTGAACAGTATTAGTGATGTAGTACCACTGCCTCGTTTCAAACGAGCCTGGTTGCCCGTTGGAGGTACATTATTAAAATCTGTCTTTGGGACTCCTGACGAAACAGACGCAAAACGCTGGGATTTGGACACACAGCAAGCGCTTTCGGAAACACAAGTTAATCACGAAGTGTTGGTACATCAACAGGTGCGCCTGACACAACTTGAGAATAACCTGTTAGCCACAACTAGACAAATACAAGTTGTAGCCGACAGATTAACACGACACTATGGTGCACTTGAACAATCCTTTAACCAAGAGTGGACTCATCTTCGCTCGGGATTACGTAATCTAACTATCACATTGGACATTATGAAGACCACGCAGATTCTTTTATTTAATATACACACAGCACAGTTACACGTGCACATGTTACACTCGGCCATTCAACTCGGACTGCAAGGAAAGCTCAGTCCACATCTGTTACCCTCAGAGCCCTTCTTGCACATGCTACACAATGTGTTGTCGCAAATTTTGGCCCCTAAACAAATGCTTTATGCCGTGCGGGAAAGCAACCTCCCCTTTTACTATGCTGCGTTGGAGGTCCGACTTAACCGTAATTCTGACGGTATTCGGATGCGAATGAGGTTACCAATCACGTGCGCAAATTGCGAATACGAGTGCTATCAAATATACACTTTTCCAGTCTCTTGGGCTACCCTTCATCACCATGTTGTTTGGCAGACTCAAGAATTTTTAATAGTTAGTCGGGATCGACAAACTCACGCCACTCTCACTCGCGCTGAACTATCCAGTTGCTTCCATACAACACATTACTTATGCTCCACGCTAATTTTACACACTAACACTACTGAGTGCGAGATGTCACTGTTTTTAGCTGAAACTACTACACCTCCATATCCTCGTGTTCTAGTCTCACTTCGCCAACCAATAATTCAGCCTGTTGGCAACAGTTTTCTGTTCGCTGTTCCACAGACTGTCACCGCCACCCTGGTGTGCCACCGTTCAATGTCAGAGACTGAATCGTACCGGATAACACTGAATAATAGTGGCCTAGTGTATAATAGTTCAAGATGTGACGTATACGCTGCTTCTATGAGGATATCAGCTCAATTGTACTCCACCTTTCATGTCACCATTCCCACATTTACCTTATACCTTCCTGAACTCTCTTTTAAAATCCATCACCATGAGAAGCTGAAGAATTTACCGAATACCAATGATTCAGATCTACTCCAATCGATCAATCATCTCCTTACCCAGGAACACAACCAAGTTGCTCTTGACCGAGTGGCCTCACATATTGCTGATTGGCACCAAACCAAGCGATTAACCACCGTTGTGTTACCCAGCGCTGGTTCGGTAATCATCGTTGTAAGGATTCTGATTATAGTATCCTGGATACTCTGTAAAAGAGGGTTTTGCAAATGTTTCACTTCCTTCCGAGAAGTAGTACCACCCCCACAACCTGAAGGTGAATATCACACCTGAAACTACCTGCCAACCTTGGTGCATGCGATCAGGCATGACCCCCCCTTAGAATTAAGTTGTAGTCTAGGTGTCAGGTCAATGAACTAATTTTGCAATGGATTTGTATTTCTATGTCAAGTCTATGGAATCACGATTTAACTGTCGAGATTTAACCCTCATGTAAGTCATTTTGTTTTCTCTTTAAATTTTTGTCATTTTGTAATGTTCTCATTCACCCACTTGGGCAATTACCATTGTAATCCTAGATTTAAGAACTCAAAGTAATATTACGGGGAAAAACCCCCTTGTGACTGTTAGGCCTGGGAGCATTCTCTCACCCCCACGAGGGTGGAGTGTTTCAGTGTGCTGTGCTCCGGTGCCCCTCATCATCGCCCGGGTACCCACCACCACTGATACCACCGACACACACTCACAGCATGGCGACGCCCCACTGCCGTCGCACCAACTTCACAAGTTTGTTATTCAAGAGCCTTCCTTCAGGCCCTTCAGGCCACTTTGTAACTTTTGCACATATTGATATCATTATGTTACGGGACCCTTCATAATGATCATATATTTTTTAAATGGAATAATCGATTAGAATAAGCTCATTCATTTTCATCCAGAGAGCCTTCTTCGGAAGGGGAAATGATGTGCAGGGAGGAGACCCCCAAGAGGGATCATTGCCGACAAAATTTTATTTAAATAAATTTTCAATGCATAATGTTCGGCCGTAGCCGGCTTGGGCATACTGTGGTGGAAGGTGCTGGCCGGAAGACCATGGTCGGCACATTCCTGCCACGTGCTCCTCGGTCAGACTCTAGTCCACGGGTTGGTTGCGCTGACGGGGGCACGCTACTAGCAAGGCGCGTTGGCGGAATCAATCCTCCAATCAGGGACTAATCGTGTGATCACGTGGGGACGCGGCCGGGAGCGGCGAGGGCGGATTGGGAACAGCTCCGCGCTCTCTTAGCTTCTGACCTCGGCCCCGAGTAGTCGCTCCTGTAGTCTCTGCCTCTCTGATGAGCAGACGGCAACCCCTCTTGGGGCTGCTCGGCCCTACGTAGGCACCACTGTACCATCATTACAAGAATAAACTGGGTCCATTCCACTCAATTAATTTTCATTTTGAAACGCCCTCCGCTCCTGACTTCTATCCTGACGAACAAATGACAAAAAACAGTGAATGATGGTCAACCTATTAAAGTAATTTCAGTAAAATAGCAAGCAATTCAAAGGTATTCCAGTTTACACTACAACGTATAACTTTTGCCGTAGTACAGTATTTAAATGAAACAGTGGAATCGTGCTTATTTCAAATCAGATAGTAGAATCACTCATTATTATTTCCATTAACTGCTTTTAATAAACTTGCTGTTTAAACGTGCTTTGTAAAACTTTGTTCATTTCATCACCTCACATCAAATTGTATTATCAAAACTGAGCATTACTAACACGGTTATATACAATGTAACCATAATTTATCGATAAACATTTCCTGTCCCAAGTTTGTCCTTTATTTAATGTGATTTTGTGTGTATGATTGTGTGTGTAATGAAATCATCTGTCTTGGGTAATCGGAGCTAAGGCTAATCGCTTTTATTTAAGAAACATATATCTGTCTAGTACTGAATTCGTTTAGTGAAAAAGTATGTTGTCCTACAGGACGAGTGTTAATCAGAGACAAGGGTATTCTCAGGAGTGTCCCCGGCAAGTATGATAGGGCCCCTTTTGTTTTCTATATTCCTTTTAAATCAGATTGCTCAATAATTCTCAAATAATTCAAATTAATTTATACATTCATAGAACACAGATGAATACTCACGCTAATTGTGTTGTCGAAACAGAGAAGTAACCTATCTAAGATGTTACAGGATTTTTATTATGGGCCCATACCTGTAACTGTCTTATGTGATTTTTTTATGTGTGTGTGTGTGTGTGTGTGTGAAAACAAGTCATCCGCCATATACAAAACTGTGACTATGTAGCAGTTTGCATTAATTAAATGAACCAAGTAAAAAAAAAAGGACAACATTATTTGATGAGACAACTACAAGAGGTATTAAACATGGAAACTAATACAAGTACAAGTTAGAAGAAAGACTTAACAATTGAAACTTAAGTTTATATGGATGACCTAGAGAATTTCAATAAAATAAACAACTTCATGAATACAGAAAAATAGGAATGCGTATGAGATAACAGTTTGGGAATTTATGAAAAACAGATATGATTATGTGAAGTTTAAGAGAGGGGAAGTGTCCTGTCATTAAGGATTGGATCAGGACTGTGAGCTGGATATTTGTTAATTTCTAGGGCTTCCAACAGGTTCCGTTTACGGGAGTTGTTTCCTAACTGAAGGACATGGGGCTTTGGCAGGTAGTTGCTACCCTCACTCAGTACATGCGCAGCAAATGCGAAGTCTGATTTCTGTAACCTACAGCTGCATTCGTGTTCAGCCAGCCAAGTTGAAATGCCTTTGCTGACTGACCAATGTAAAACTTGTCACCATCAGAAGGGTTATTTTGTATACCTCGCTGTTGGTTAATAACTGGTTCTTATCTTTGTTATTGAAAATACACAGGGCTCTTGTGTTCTTAAGGTAGTGGGAAACCCTACACATTCAGGCTTTCAGTGCTTTGGCTGCAATCTGTGATACCTCTCCGAGATATGGTAATGTACATCATTTGCTCCACACATTGGATGGGGAAGCAGATGGGACATAGAGGAGGGGTATAACTTACGGTTTCTTTTTTCCTAGGCAAGATGTGGTTATTAAGGAATGGACTGTAGCCATACCCCGTGGCAATAAATTCTATTGTATCTAAGTCTGCTTTAAAATCATCTGTTGACATGGAGACAGATATGAGACTGTTTACCATTGAGTGAAAAGCTGGATGTTTGTAAGCTATTTGGCGTTGTGAGCAAAAAGTTGTTACAGTGTCTCTATTCTTATACACAGGAATAACCTGCGCCTTTTTGTAGTCGTTTGTGACATTTTGTTCGGCGAGTGGTTCACAAAAAATGCAAGGTAGGTAAGAGGTCACTGCCGTAGAGTACTCTTTGTAAAATAGATCTCTGATTCTATCCAATACTGGTGATCTACTTACTTACGAATCTCTCAGTTGTTTCTCTACGCCAGGGATACTAATTATTATGTCGTCCCTTCCACGGAGAATATGTTCCATGATTTCTGAGTATATAGAAGTTAGGGATATTGGCCTGTAATTTAGTGGTTCCGGTCTTTTACCCTTTTTATACACTGGGATCACCTGCGCCTTTTTGTAGGCGCGTGTGGCTTTTTGTTGGGCGGTTGATTCACAAGAATTGCAAGGTAGGTAAGGGGTAAATGCCGTAGAGTATTCTTTGTAAAACAGGTCTCAGATTCTATCCGATACTGGTGATCTATTTCCTGCCGGCCGAAGTGGCCGTGCGGTTAAAGGCGCTGCAGTCTGGAAGCGCAAGACCGCTACGGTCGCAGGTTCGAATCCTGCCTCGGGCATGGATGTTTGTGATGTCCTTAGGTTAGTTAGGTTTAACTATTTCTATGTTCTTGGGGACTAATGACCTCAGCAGTTGAGTCCCATAGTGCTCAGAGCCATTCAACCCATTTTTTTTATCTATTTCCTTTCAAATCTCTCAGTAGTTTCCCTACGCCAGGGACACTTATTAGTATTTCGACCATACGGGAGTCTGTAAGACGGACAAGTGACGGTACGTTTGTAAGATCCTCCTGTGTGAACGATCTTTTTAACATAAAATTTAAAAGTTTGAATTTCGTTCTGCTAGCTTCAACTGCCACGCCAGACTGGCACTACAATGCAAATTACGTGTTTTAGCAAATTTATTGCATTTATCTCTAATAAAATGGCACTACTCTTCGGCCCGTTCTTATACATCCACGCCCAGTTTAAACTTTCTTCTGTATTTATCACTTTTCTCATCGTAATTATATGTAAAGGGCTGAGTAAGGAGTTCTAATAGTACCCAGGGCTGAACATCATTATTCGATAGAAATACACGGCTCCAACGTCTTCCTCCGTGACTTTAAGAATGTGGGAACTGAATGGAGAGCGATCGAGCTAAATAGGTCTGAAAACATGAATAATAGTAACATACCCACTGTCGTCATACTGAGACACGCTTGAGTATCACTCCACAGAGTTCACTGTCGATGAACACTAATGAAATTATTCTTGCGAAACTGCAACTGTTTCGCCAAAGTAATTCAGTTCTAGTCAAGTATTTGCGCCTAACGTACATACACGTCGGTAATATCTTTTCTGCTATAGCCTATGATGGATGAAGTGATTTCACACACGCACACACACACACACACACACACACACACACACACACACACGTAAAAACACAATCACAAAACACACTTACAGATATGGAACCATAATACTATTCATGTAACTATTTAGACAGATAAGTTTCTCGTGTGTTTCGACTCAGTTGACATGTGTCATCACGACTGGCGTGACATTTCATCTGTGATCTAAGAATATATAATTAATTTGAGTTATTGAATATTATTGAGCAATGTGTTGTGAAATGACAAACTTGAGACATGAAACGTATATTGAAAGTCTATGATTCCTGTGTACAATATTGTGTTAGTAATGTACGGTTTTGATAATACTATTTGATTTGAAGTGATGAAATGAACGAATTATTATAGAACTCATTTAAACAATTTTCTTAACAGCAGCTGATGGCAACAGTAATGTGTCATTCTACTCTTTGCTTTCATGTAAGCACTATTCCGCAGTTTTATTTAAATGCCGGTAGAAACCATGTGACTGCGACAAACGTTATACGTTTAAGCGTTAAATCTAATATGTTTGTATTTATTGCAATTTTTCTGAAATAATTATATCACCTTCAACATCATTCACTGTCATTTATCGTAATTACGCGTTTTTGTTTAACTCATATGTTTTGAAATAACTTTATCAGCTTCAACATGCTTCATTGTCCTATATCATAACACTCTACATCTACTTCAACATCTACATAGATGTGCTTCTTGAGTTTCTCAAGAATGTTTGTTAATTTCCAGGGCTTCCAACAGGTTCCGTTTACGGGAGGTTGTTTCCTAACTGAAGGACATGGGGCTTTGGCAGGTAGTTGCTACCCTCACTCAGTACATGCCCAGCAAATGCGGAGTCAGAATTCTGCAACCTACAGCTGCATTAGTGTTTTGCCAGCCTAGTTGATATGCCTCTGCTACCTGACCAATGTAAAACTGGTCACAATCAGAACAGGTAATTTTGTATACCTCACTGTTGGTTAATAACTCGTTCTTATCTTTGTTGTTGAAAATACACGGGGCTCTTGTGTTCTTAAAATAGTAGGAAAGCCTACATTTGCAGGCTTTCCCTGTTTTGGCTGCAATCTGTATTACCTATCCGAGATATGGTAATGTACACCATTTGTTGCACACATTGGATGGGGAAGCAGATGGGACATAGGGGAGGGGTATAATTTTCGGTTTCTTTTCTCCTAGGCAAGATGCGGTCATTAAGGAATGGACTGTGGCCATATCCTGTGGCAATGAATTCTATTGTATCTAAGTCTGCTTTAAAATCATCTGTTTACCATTGAGTGAAAAGCTGGATGTTTGTAAGCTATGGGGCGTTGTGAGCAAATCTGTTATTACAGTGTCTCTAGCGGCAATTTTTCTATAAATTTTTAAATAATGTGTCTGTGTACTGATGTCAAAGGTGAGATGTTATAAGTTTATGGATTTGTTGACAACCTCCTTTGTAAACTGAATATTTTTATGTTCACTGTTTAGGTTTTTCATAAATGTGTAGAACTGTCTTGTAGTACCATTCCGCATACACAGGACATCATTGCTTCGGGTGATGAGGTTCAGGCCTGCGTAAAA
This sequence comes from Schistocerca serialis cubense, assembly GCF_023864345.2. Classification (NCBI taxonomy): domain Eukaryota; kingdom Metazoa; phylum Arthropoda; class Insecta; order Orthoptera; family Acrididae; genus Schistocerca; species Schistocerca serialis. The sequence goes on from NC_064640.1 coordinate 157,054,803, forward strand.
TTATTATTCCTTACTCAGACCTTAACAAATTGTTATGACGAGAGATGTCATAAATATATAACAGATAATATATAACATACGTATATAATAAATTATCTTGACAATGAGAAACTTACGTTCACTAATCAGCACTGTTTTAAAAGCATTGCTCATACGACACTTAACTTTCTCATTTCTCACTTAATATACAGCAACCTACGGATGAAGGGCAACAATCATACTCTATGTACGTATATTTCGTAAAGCATTTGACACAGTGCACCACTGTAGATTGTTAACGAATTTACTAGCATCAGGAATCAGTCCACAGATATGTGCTACGCTGGAAAACATCTCAAATAATAGAACCCAGTATGTAGTTCTCGACAGCGTGTATTCTTCAGACACAAGGATATCGTCAGGAATGCTCCAGGATAATCTGATATGACCACTCTTATTCTCTATATACATAAATGGTTTGGCTGAAAAGTGGGCGGCTATCTACGGTTTGCTGATGATACCATGTTCTACGGTAAGGTGGCGAAAGTGAGTAACTGTGGGAAGACGCAAGATGACTTTGACGAAGTTTTCAATTGGTGTTAGTTATGGCAGCTAGCACTAAATGTGGAAAAATGTGGGTTAGCGCGGATAAGTAGCAAGATTAAACCCCTAATGTTCGGATAGAGTATTACTAGTGTCCTGCTGGACACAGTCAAGTCGTTTAAATATTTGGGCATAACGCTGCAAAGGGATATCAGGTGGAACGAGCGTGTGGGAACTATGGTAGGGTATGATCAACTTCGCTTTATTGGGAGAATTGTAGGACAGAGTGGTCTACATGAGAAGGAGACCCCAATAGAGTGCTGTTGTGACCTCATCTAGAGTACTACAAGAGTGTCGTATCCTACCAGATAAGACTGAAAGAAGACATCGAAACATTTGGGAGGGGGGCTGCTAGATTTGTTACCGGTAGGTTTGAATAACATGTAAGAATTTCGTCATGGTTCATTGATAGCGACCTCTATCCAGTGACAGTCAATCGTAGTTCGGTAGTACTGCAGTGAGTATTCACACTATTTAAGAGTCTCTCGCCAAGAATAGAGCCCCAAATAACAGCAAAACATCACAGGTGTCACCAGAATATAAGAAGGGTGAAAGAATGGACCCTCAAAATTACAAACCAATGTCATTAACTTCTTTTTGGTACGGAATCCTTGAACATATTGTTATTTAGGATAGCAATTTTCTTGAGACAGAGAAGCTTATGTGCAAAAATCTGCATAGTTTTACGAAAGCATTGCTCGTGCGAAATTCAGCTCGCTGGTTTCTCACAAGATATACTGCTAACTATGGATGAAGGGCAACGGTGAAGTTTCATATATCTAGATTTCCGGAAATCATTTGACAAAGCCTCCCTGTACAGGTTGTCAACCGAATAACGAGCGTATGCAATAAGTTCACAGATATGATACTGGCTCGAAAACGTCTTAAATAATAGAACGCAGTTCGTTGTTCTCGACATCGGGTGTTCGTCAGAGACAAGCATATCGACAGGTGTAGCCCACGGAAGCGTGACTTCGGTTTATTGTGAGAATTTTGGAAATAGTGATTCACGTGTAAAGCAAACCGCGCAGAGGGCGGTATTTTTCACTACTACTAGGTTCGTACAACACGTAAGTGTTACGGACATGTTTCAGAAACTCAAATCGGAATCCATGCAGGGATCGCGACGTTCTTTCCAAGAAATGCTGTTGAGAAAGTCTAGAGAACCAGCATTTTGAAGCTGACTGCACAACGATTCTACTGCCACCCACATTCAAAGTACATTGCGCCTAAGGACCACGAAGTTAAGCTACGAGAACTTAGAGCTCATACTGATGTGTAAAGTAGTCGTTTTTCGCTGGCTCTATTTCCGAGTAGGACAGAATAATAAACTACTAGTATCGGTACAGGGTACACTCCTTCACGCACCTTACAGTAGCCTTAGGAGTATCTATGTAGATGTTGAAATAGATGTAGAGATTTATGACAAAGGACAATGAAGATGTTGAAGCTGATAAATTTATTTCAGAACATAGGAGTTAATCTCGAATGTATTCGCCATTAACCAAAAACGCGTAATTTTCTCGCAGTAAAATGCTTTGTCCCAGTATTCAAACGAAACAATGTAATCGAGGTTAGTTGAAAGCAAGTGAAAAACGAGATTATAAGATTCCATTGAGCTACTACTAGGAATGCTTCAGTTTAATTTTATTTGATAAAACTTCGTTCTTTTTATCAATTACGATCATGTGTATTACCAAATTTGGACTATACTAAAATGATCACATGATCTTTAGATAAACATTTCATGCCTCAAGTTTGGCATTTTACATGAGATTTCTCTATTAATTTCAATTATTCGTGTAAAATTATACGTACATATGTAGCAAAAGAGAACTAATTTATCAGTCTAATTACCTACATGAAAATTGCTATGAATCAATATGTGAATTTGTTTTACGTTACTTAGTGTGTATGAGTGTTTGTAGAATAAAATGATCTGCCTTAGCGAACAGCGAGTCAGTGTTCTGTCCAGTTATACTCCAGTGTGCTTCACACAGTTAGTATTCCAATAATATATATTTCGTTTCTCTCATTATCAATTAATCCGATCGTCCCCATGTGATTTCCGTAATTTTTGAGCCATGGATAAAGACGTTCGTGACCGTTGCATTATTTCGAAAGAAGAGGTACATGCCTGTGTAAAGTCATCTTTAATTAGGCAAATATTTGCCAATTATTACCAAGATGGAAGTGATAAGAAAAACACAATTGAAGCCTGAAAGTATCTGTATAAAGTGGAACAGAAAGGTTGAATCTCTTAATTAGTGAATGTGCGATAATTTTGTACAATGAAGCAGTTTTCTCTGTAGTAGTAAAAAAAGTTATGATAAATGACAGTGATTTAATTATTTCAGAAAAATAGCAGTAAATTCAAACATATTAGATTTTACGCTTAAACGTATAACGTTTCTCGCAGTCACATGGTTTGTACCAGCATTTAAATAAAACAGCGGAATAGTGCTTACATGAGAGCAAAGAGTAGAATGACACATTACTGTTGCCATCAGCTGCTGTTAAGAAAATTGTTGTAATGAGTTCTATAATACTTAGTTCATTTTATAAAAATGGTTGAAATGGCTCTAAGCACTATGGGACTTAACATCTGAGGTCATCAGTACTGCCCGAATCAGGACTGAAACCTGAGACCGTAGCAATACCGTGGCTCCGGTCTGAAGCGACTAGAGCCGCTCGGTCACGGGTCACAACGGCCGGCCCATTTTATCACTTCACATCAAATAGTACTAACAAGGCTGAACATTACTAACACGATGCTGTACACTGCAATCACAGTCTTTCAATGTATGTTTCGTGCCTCAAGTTCGTCATATCACATCACACTGCTCAATAAAATTGTAAATGTCGTGTGACTAGGGCCTACCGTCGAGTAGACTAATCGCCGGGTGAAAGTGCTTCTATTTGATGCCAGTTCGGCGACTTGCGCGTCGATGGGGATGAAATGATGATAATTAGGGCAACACAACACCCAGTCCCTGAGAGGAGAAAAATCTCCGAGAGAGCCGGGTATCGAACCCGGGTCCTAGGGACTGACGTTCTGCCGTGCTGATCACTCAGCTAGCGAACGCGGACACACTGCTCAATAATATTCAATAATTCATATTAACTTATACATTCTTAGATCACAAATGAAACGTCACAACTATGGTGTTGACACATGGCAACTGAGTCGAAACAGACAAGAAACATATCTGTCTAAATAGTTACATGAATATTATTATGGTTCCATATCTGTAACTGTGTTTTTTGATTGTGTTTTTACGGGTGTGTGTCTGAAATCACGTCATCCAGCATGGGCTATAGCAGAAGAGAGATTAGCGACGGGTATATAGGTTACGCGGAAGTATTTTACTAGAACTGAATTACTTTGGCGAAACAGTTGCAGTTTCGGAGGAATAGCCGGCCAGAGTGGCCGAGCGGCTCTAGGCACTACAGTATGGAACCGCGCGAGCGCTACGGATGTAGGTTCGAATCCTGCCTCGGGCATGGCTGTTTGTGTGATGTCCTTAGGGTAGTTAGGTTTAAGTAGTTCTAAGTTATAGGGGACTGATGACCTCAGAAGTTAAGTCCCGTAGAGACATTTTCGGAGGAATAATTTCGTTAGTGTTCATCGCCAGTGACCTCTGTCCAGTGATACTCAAGTTTGTCTCAGTATTACTGCAGTGTGTATGTTAGTATTAGTCATGTTGTCTGAGTGACTTAGCTCGATCGCTCCCCATACACTTTCCACATTTTTAAAGAAACGGAGGAACACGTTGGGGCTTTGGATTTGCATCGGATGATGAGGTTCAGTCCTCAGTACAATTAGACTTCCTTACCCAAACCTTTACATATTATTATGACGAGAAAAATGATAAATAATGAATACATTTTTAAACTGGCCGTGGCAGTATAAAAATTGACAGAAGGGTCGTGTCATTTTATTAGAGATAAATGCAATAATTATGTGAAAAAACGTAGTTTTCTTTGTGTGCCAGTCTGGCGTGGCAGTTGAAGCTAGCAAAGCGAAAGGCATCTTTTAAATTTTACGTTCAAAAATGTAGTTCAGACAGGAGAATCGTACAGATGTACCTTCGCTTGAATGTCTTACAGACTCACGTATGGACGAAATACAAATAAGTGTCCCTGGCCTAGGGAAATAACAGAGAGACTTGAAAGTAAATAGATCACCAGTATTGGATAGAATCCGAGATCTGTTTTGCCAAGAGTACTCTACGGCATCGACCCCTTACCTACCTTGCATTTTTGGGAATCACTCGCGCAACAAAAACTCACAAGCGACTACAAAACGGGGCAGGTGATTCCAGTGTATAAGAAGGGGAAAACAACGGAGCCGCAAAATTACAGGCCAATATCCCTAAATTCTGTTTGCTGCAAAATCCTGGAACACATTCTCTGTCGAATACAATAAATTTCCTTGAGACTGAGAACCGTATGTCCACGAATTAGCATGGTTTTAGAAAACATCGCTCGTGCGAAGCGAGGCTTGCCCTTCTCTAACATCATATACAGCGTACTATGGGTGAAGAGGGAACAGTGGATTCCCCATATATATAGTTTTCCGGACAGCATTTCACTCAGTGCTCATTGCTGATTGTTAACGAAGTACGAGTACATGGAATACGTTCACAGATACGTGAGTGGTGGGAGGTTTCTTAAATAACAGAATCCAATGTGTTGTACTCGACGCCGAGTATTCATAAGAGACGCGGGAACTCAGGGTGGGCAGCAACCTATGGGTGTTTCCTCATGTTGCCTTGGTATATGGTAAGGTATTGAAATTAAATGACTGTAGGAAGATACAAGAAGACTCAGACGAAATTTCCACTTTGTGTGATGTATGGCAGCTAGTCCTAAATGTGAACAGATGTAAGTTAATGTGAATGAGTAGGAGCATCAAGGGTTTAATGTTGGAATACATTATGATTCATGTCCAGCTTGAAACAGTCAAGTCGTTTGAATACCTGGACAGAGCGATATATGATGTGAGAACTGTGGTGGGGAAGGCGAATCGTCGACTCGGTTTATTGGGAGAGTTTTGGAAAGATTGACTCACGTGTAATGGATACCGCGTATAGGTCGTTGGTGCGACCTTATCTAGGGTACTACTTGAGAGTCTGGTAATTGGTGCGACCCAATCTAGAGCACTACTCAAGAGTCTGGTAATTGTACCAGGTGGGACTGAAGAAAGATCTCGAAAGAATTCAGTGGAGGGACATTAAATTTGTTACCGGTATGTTCGATCACACGTAATTGCTAATGAGATGCCTTAGGAACTCAAATGAGTATCCCTGAATGGATTTTCTAGAACTGCTATTGAGAAAATTTAGAGAATAGAGATTTAAGCTTACTGCTGAGCGATTTTACTGCCGCGAACATACATTGCGCTTAAGGACCAGAAAGATAACATACGAGAAGTTTGTTCTCATACTGATTCATATAAACATTAATTTTTCCCTCGCTCTGTTTGCAAGTAGGTCAGATAAGGAAATGACTAGTAGTGGTAAAGTGTGCGCTCCGACATGAACCGTACGGTGGCTTGAGGAATACCTATGTAGATTTAGATGTAAAGAGTTGAAGATGAAAAAGTAATTTCAGAACTCGTTAGGTAATCTCATAGATGAAAGTTCCTGGCAGATTAAAACTGTGTTATACAGAGGAAACATTTCGTTAGCGTTCATTGAAAGTGACCTCTCTCCAGTGATACACAAGAGTGCTTCAGTAGTACTGCAGTCAGCATTCCAAAATTATTTATTTTATCAGTGTTATTTAGTGCGATCAATCTCCATGCGATTTTCGAATTTCTGGATCCCGGGGTCCTGTAAACTGCAAACACCATCTTTCGATAAACGTTTCAGGTCTCAAATTTGCCATTATTCAATAATTCAAATTGATTTACACATTCTTTGGTCACAGATGAAATGTCACGCTCATCGTGTTGTCACACGGCAATTCAGTCGAAACAGAGAAGTAACTTATCTGTCTAAACAGGTGCATGAATATTATTATTGTTCCATTTCTGTAAATATTATTGTGTGTGTGTGTGTGTGTGTGTGTGAAATCAATTCATCCGTCATAGGCAACAACACAAGTCGGACTAGCGACGTGTAGGTTAGGTAAAAGTGTTTGTCTAGTACTGAATTACTTTGGCGAAATAGTTGCAGGTTCCGAGGAAACATTTCCTCAATAGTCATCGACAGGGCCTCTGTTTGGAGATACTCAAGCGTATTTCAGTATTATTAAAGTGCGCATATTAATATTAAATGGAAAGCACTAGTTTGCTTTTGTTCTACAGTATTACTTTTATTGTGTTAGCCGGTTTTCAGATAACAGGCCATCTTCATACATTTAGTGAGTATTGTCACCAAAGAAGTTACAGCGTTTGTAAACAACACTGGAAGAGAAGGTACACATCTGCACTGAAGCAGAAACGTACAGCAAGTAACCTCTTTGACATTGTGATGGTAACGCAATGCAAAAAGTACAAAATTTGAACAGTAAGTAAATAAAAATAAAAGCAGAGTAGACAGGAAAAAACTTTAACACAGAGTAGAAACAGCATGCCTACGTAACAATCTATTATTAAACAAAAATAATAAAATAAAGTAAAATTAGTTCTTGACTAGCCTACCTCAGGAGATATAAATCATGGACTGTGATACATATACCAATTAAAAGAAGAAAGAATTATCAGTGTAACTACAGAATGTATAAGGAACTCAAACAATATCAATAAGATGAACAGAAATGATTGTATGCAGGAAAATGGATGAGTGTGAAGGAACATACTGTACATGCAAACTCTGAGAGTGTGGTGGTACTGCATTTGAAAAGGTAAAAAAGGCTGAACAGTAGACGAATACAAAAGGAGCAAACAGGAAAAACTTTAACATTATAGTCAAAGCTGTGCCTATGTAACAGTTTGCACTAATTAAATAAATCAAGTAAAATAAAAGCAATATTTGATGATTCCAGAATGAGATTTTCACTCTGCAGCGGAGTGTGCGCTGATATGAAACTTCCTGGCAGATTAAAACTGTGTGCCTGACCGAGACTCGAACTCGCGACCTTTGCCTCTCGCGGGCAAGTGCTCTACCAACTGAACTACCGAAGCACGACTCACGCCCCGTACTCACAGCTTTACTTCTGCCAGTATCTCGTCTCCTACCTTCCAAACTTTACAGAAGCTCTCCTGCGAACCTGGCAGAACTAGCACTCCTGAAAGAAAGGATATAGCGGAGACATGGCTTAGCCATAGCATGGGGGAGAGCTTCTGTAAAGTTTGGAAGGTAGGAGACGAGATACTGGCAAAAGTAAAGCTGTGAGTACCGGGCGCGCGTCGTGCTTCGGTAGCTCAGTTGGTAGAGCACTTGCCCGCGAAAGGCAAAGGTCCCGAATTCGAGTCTCGGTCGGGCACACAGTTTTAATCTGCCAGGAAGTTTCAATATTTGATGAGACAACTACAAGAGGTATTAAACATGGAAAGTATTACAAGTACCAGTTAGAAGAAAGACTTAACAATTGAAACTATAGTTTATATGGAAGACATAGACAATTTCAATAAAATAAAAGAACATCATGAATACAGGAAAATAGGAAATTGTATGAGCAAACAGGGTGGGAAGTAATGAAAGATAGATATGGCTATGGAGAGGGGAAGTGTTGAGCTGTGTCTGGTCATTTAGGATTAGATCACGACTGTGAGTTAGATGTTTGTTAATTTCCGGGGCTTCCAGCAGGTTGAGTTTATTGGCGTTGTTTGCTAAGTGAAGGTCTTGGCCCTCTGGTAGATAGCTGTGACCCTCACTCAGAAAATGTTCAGAAAATGAGGAGTCAGAATTCTACAACCTACAGCTGCATTCGTGTTCAGCCAGCCTAGTTGATATGCCTCTGCTGACTGACCAATGTAAAACTTGTCACACTCAGAACAGGTAATTTTGTATACCCCATTGTTGGTTAATATCTGGTTCTTATCTTTGCTATTGAAAATACACGGAGCTCTTGTGTTCTTAACACAGTAGGGAAGCGTGTACTTGCAAGCTTTCAGTGCTGTGGCTACAATCTGTGGTACCTCTCACAGATATGATAATGTACACCATTTGTTGCAGACAGTGGATGGTGAAGCAGAAGGGACATAAAGGAGGGGTTTAATTATCGGTTTATTTTTTACTAGGTAATATGTGGTCATTAAGAACTGAACTGTAGACATTTCCTGTGCCAATAAATTGTGTTATATCTAAGTCTGATTTACAATCAGCTGTGGACATGGAAACAGATATGAGGCTGTTTACCATTGAGTGACAAGCTGGATGTTTGTTAGCCTGCGTAAAATTATTATTCGTTACTCAAATCTTTACAAAATATTATGACGAGAGATTTGATAAATACATAAAAATAATATATAAAATATGTATATAATAAATTTTCTTGGGGATGAGAAACTGGCGTCCACGAATCAGCACGGTTATAAAAACAGCGCTCATACGAATCTTAGCTTGCTCACTTCTCACATTGTATACAGCAAAGTACGGATGAAGGGCAACAATCATATTCCATGTATCTATATTTCGGAAAGCATTTGACACAGTGCACCATTGTAGACTGTTAACGAATTTACTCGCATCAGGAATCAGTTCACAGATACGTGATTGGCTCGAAAACATCTCAAATCATAGAGCCCAATATGTACTTCTCGACGGATATCGTCAGGAGTGCCCCAGGATAATCTGATACGACCGCTCTTACTCGCTATATACATAAATGGTTTAGCTGACAAGTGGGCAGCTATCTGCGGTTTGCTGATGATGCCATGTTCTACGGTAAGGTGGCGAAAGTGAGTAACTGTGGGAAGACGCAAGACGACTTTGGCGAAGTTTTCAGTTGGTGTCATTTGTGGCAGCAGGCCCTAAATGTGGAAAAGTGTAGGTTAGTAGCAAGGTTAAACCTGTAATGTTCGGATACACTATTACTAGTGTCGTGCTGAACACAGTCGTTTAAATATTTGGGCATAACGCTGCAAAGGGATATCAGATGGAACGACGGTGTAAGAACTACGGTAGGGTATGGTCGACTTCGCTTTATTGGCAGAATTGTAGGAAAGAGTGGTCTACATGTAAAGGAGGCCGCAACAGGGTGCTCTTGTGACCTCATCTAGAGTACTGCATGAGTGTCGTATCCTACCAGATAAGACTCAAGGAAGACATCCAAGCCATTTCGAGGAGGGCTGCTAGATTTGTTACCGGTATGTTTGAATAACACGTAAGAAATTCGTCATGGTTCATTGATAGTGACCTCTATCCAGTGACAGTCTATCGTGGTTCGGTAGTACTACAGTGAGTATCAAAAAATTATTCACACTATTAAAGAATCTCTCGCCAAGCATAGAGCCCCAAGTGGCTGCATAAAGTCACACGTGTCACCAGAATATAAGATGGGTGAAAGAACGGACCCTCAAAGTAACAAACCAATGTCATTAACTTGTTTGTGGTGCAGAATCCTTGAACATATTCTTATTTCGAATATAAACCTTGTTGAGACTGGGTAGCTTATGTCCCGAAATCAGCATCGTTTTGAGAAAGCATCTCTCGTAAGAAATACAGCTTGCTCTTTTCTCAGAAGATATACTGCTAACTATAGACGAAGGGCAACGGGCGGGTTCCCTATACCTAGATTTCCGGAAATAATTTGACAAAGCCCCGCTGTAAAGGCTGTTACGGAATAACGAGCGTATGCATTAGGTTCACAGATATGTAACTGGCCCGAAGACTTCTTAAATAATAGAAACCAGTGTGTTGTTCTCGACATCGAGCGTTCATCAGAGACAAGGATATCGACAGGTGTAGCCCACGGAAGGGTGATATGACGGGGTTGGCATCGATCTGTAGATATTAGCTGATGATGCCGTGGTGTACGGTTAGGTTTCCAAGCTGAGTGACTGTAGGAAGATACAAGACGATTTAGACAATATTTCCAGTTGTATGATGAATAGCAGCTAGCCCTAAAATTATGAAAATGTAACTTAATGTAGATGAGTAGCAAGATCAGACCTGTATTGTTCGGATACAGGATTACTATTTTACACCAATACTTGTACTGCACACTGTCAAATCGCTTAGATACTGGACGTAACGTTGCAAAGCGATATGGGATGAAATGAGCATGTGAGAACTGTGGTAGGGTGAGCCAATTCAAGACTTCGGCTTATTGGGAGAATTTTGGATAGAGTGATTCACGTGTAAAGGAGAACGCTCATAGGGCGTTGGTGCGACCTACTTTTGAGTACTGCTCGTGTTTTCGGGATCCGTAGTAGGTTGGATCGAAGAATTCAATCGATAAAAGTGCAGCTACTTTGGTTACCGATGGGTGCGTACAACACGTAAGTGTTTCGGAGATGTTCCAAGAACTCAAATCGGAATCCATGCAGGGAACGCGACGTTCTTTTCGAGGAACGCTGTTGGGAAAGTCTTGAGAACCAGGATTTGAAGCTGCCCGCAGAACGATTGTACTGCTGCCAACATTCAAAGTAGATTAAGCGCAAGGACCATTAAGATAAGCTACGAGAAATTAGGGCTCATGTCGATGCATAAAGCAGTCGTTTTTTGCTGACTTTATTTCCGAATAGGACAGAAAAATAAACAACTAGTGGCGGTAAAGGTTACCCTCCGCCACGCACCGTACAGTACCTTGCGGAAAATCTATATAGACCTTGAAGTATATGAAGAGAGTTACGATAAAGGACAATGAAGCATGTTGAAGCTGATAAAGTTATTTCAGAACATATGAATTAAACAAAAACGCGTAATTTTCTCACAGTAAAATGCTTTGTCCCAGTATTTAAACGAAACAATTAAATCATGGTTACGTGAAAGCAAGTGAAAAACGAGATGATATAATTGCAGTCAGCTGCTGCTAGGAATTCTAACTCCGTTCTTTTTATCAATTATGATCAACCATTGTACCAAACCTGGAGTATACTAAAATGATCACATAATCTTTCGATAAACGATTCATGCCTCAAGTTTGTTATTTTACATGAGACTGTACAATGAATTTCAATAATTCGTGTTAAATTTTTCATGCATTTGTCGCAAAAGGGAAATAATTTACCAGTCTAAATACCTACATGAAAATTGCTATGATTCTATATGTGAATTTGTTTTACGTTACTTTGTGTGTATGAGTGTTTGTAAAATAAAACGATCTGCCTTGGCGAAAATCGGGTCAGTGTTCTGCCCAGCTATACTCAAGTGTGCTTCATACAGTCAGTATTCCAATAATATATACTCATTTCTATCATTTTCAAATAGTCCGATCGCCCCCATGTGATTTGCGTACTTTTTGAGCCATGGAGAAAGACGTTCGTGATCGTCGCATTATTTCGAAAGAAGAGATACATGCCTGCGTGCAGTCACCTTTAATTAGGCAAATATTTGCCAATTTTTACCAAGAGGGAAGTGATAAATGAAAAAGACATTTGAAGCTTGAACGTTTCTGTATAAAGTGGAACAGAGGGGCGAGTCTTTTATTGGTGAATGTTCGATAACTTTGTGAAATGACGTAGTTTTCTCTGTAGCAGTAACTAAAAAGATACGATAAATGACAGTGAATGATGTTAAAGGTGATATAATTATTTCAGAAAGAAATCATAAATTCAAACATAGTAGATTTTACGCTTAAATGGATAACGTTTCTCGCAGTCACGTGGTTTGTACCAGCATTTAAATAAAACAGCGGAGAAGTGCTTACATGAAAGCAAAGAGTAGAATGACACATTACTGTTGCCATCAGCTGCTATTAAGAAAGTTGTGTTTAAATCAGTTATATAATACTTCGTTCATTTTATCAAAAATGATTCATTTGGCTCTAAGCAGTTTGGGACTTACATCTGAGGTCATCAGTACCCTAGACGTCGAACAACGTAAACCTAACTAACCTAAGGCCATCACACACATCTATGCCCGGATCAGGATTCGAACCTCCGCCAGTAGCAGCAGCGTGGCTCGGGACTGAAGCCCTAGAACTGCTCGGTCACAGAGGCCGGGTCATTTTATCACTTCACATCAAATAGTACTATCAGAACTGAACATTACTAACACGATACTATACACTGCAATCACAGTCTTTCAATATATGTTTCGTGTCTCAAGTTCGTCATTTCACAACACACTGCTCAATAAAAATGCAAATGTCGTGTGGCTAGAGCCTCCCGTCGACTAGACCGTTCGCCGGGTGCAAGTGTTTCTATTTGATGCCAGTTCGGCGACTTGCGCGTCTATGGGGATGAAATGATGATGATTAAGGCAACTCAAAACCCAGTCCCTGAGCGGAGAAAATCTCCAAGTCAGCCGGGAATCGAACCCGGGCCCTGCGGATTGACGTTCTGCCGCGCTCACCACTCAGCTACCGGGGACGGACACATTGCTCAATAATATTCAGTAATTCAAATTAACTTATATATTGTTAGATCACAAGTGAAACGTCATGCCAATCGTGTTGACACATGGCAACTGAGTCGAAACAGACAAGAAACTTATCTGTCTAAATACTTACATGAATATTATTATGGTTCCATATCTGTAACTGTGTTTTGTGGTTGTGTTTTTACGTGTGTGTGTGAAATCACGTCATGCGTAATGAGCCACAGCAGAAGAGACATTAGCGGCGTGTATGTAGGTTAGGCGGAAGTATTTGACTAGAACTGAGTTAGTTTGGCGAAATAGTTGCAGTTCCGTAGGATTAATTTCGTTAGTGTTCATCGACAGTGACCTCTGTCCAGTGATACTCAAGCGTGTCTCAGTATTACTGCAATGTGTATATTAGTATTACTCACGTTGTCAGAACTATTTAGCTCGATCTCTCCCCATACAGTTTCCACATTTTTAAAGCCACGGAGGAAGACGTTGGGGCCGTAGATTTGCATCAGATGATGATGTGCAGCCCTCAGTACAATTAGGATTCCTTACCCGAATTTTTACATATTATTAAGACGAGAAAAATGATAAATAATATAAACTTTTTAAACTGGACGTGGCAGTTTTAAAAACGGACAGAAGGATCGTGTCATTTTATTTGTGAAAAATGCAATAATTTTGTGAAAAGACGTAGTTTTCTTTGTAGTGCCAGTCTGGCGTGGCAGTCGAAGCTAGCAAAACAAAAGGCGAACTTTTAAATTTTATGATCAAAAAATCTTTCGCACAGGAGAATCATACAAACGTACCTTCACTTGACCGTCTTACGGACTCCAGTATGTACGAAATACTAATAAGTGTCCCTGGCTTAGAGAAACAACTGAGAGATTTGAAAGTAAATAGATCACCAGTATTAGATAGAAATGGTTCAAATGGCTCTGAGCACTATGGGATTTAACATCTATGGTCATCAGTCCCCTAGAACTTAGAACTACTTAAAGCTAACTAACCTATGGACATCACACAACACCCAGCCATCACGAGGCTAGTAGATAGAATCCGAGATCTATCTTACAAAGAGTACTCTACGGCATTGACCCCTTACCTACCTTGCATTTTTTGTGAATCACACGCACAACGAAAAGTCACAAGCGACTACAAAAAGGCGGAGGTGATTCCAGTGTATAAGAAGGTTAAAAGAACGGAGCCGCAAAATTACAGGCTAATATCCCTAACTTCTGTTTATTGCAGAATCCTTGAACATATTCACGGCCAATAAATTAAATTATCTTGAGAATGAGAAGCGTATGTCCACGAATTAGAATGGTTTTAGAAAGCATCGCTCCCGCAAAGCGCAGCTTGCCCTTCTCTCACATCATATACAGCGTACTATGGGTGAAGGGGGGGACAGTGGATTCCGTACATATAGATTTTCGGAAAGCGTTTGACCCAGTGCTGCATTGCTAATTGTTAACGAATGTACGAGCATATGGAATAAGTTCACAGATATGTGAGTGACTTGGAGGTTTCTTATATAACATAATCCAATGTGTTGTCCTCGACACCGAGTGTTCATCAGAGACGCGAGTTACTCTGGACTCGCACACGGAGTATGATAGGACCGCTTATGCTCTCTATATACAGAAACCATTTGGCGGACAGGGTGGGTAGCAATCTATGGGAGTGTCCTCATGTTGCATTGGTGTATGTTATGGTGTCTAACTTACAAGAGGACTCAGACGAAATTTCCACTTTTGGTGATGTACGGCAGCTAGTCCTGAATGTGGAAAACTGTAAGTTAACGTAAATAAGTAGGAGCTCCAGGCGTGTAATGTTGGAATACATTATTACTAATGTCCAGCTTGAAACAGTCAAGTCGTTTAAATACCTGGACAGAGCGGTATATGATGAAAGGAACATGTGAGAAATGTGGGGAAGGCGAATCGTCGACTCGGTTTACTGGGAGAGTTTTGGATAGATTGACTCACGTGCAAAGGATACCGCGTACAGGTCGTTGGTGCGACCTTATCTAGAGTACTACTTGAGAGTCTGGTAATTGGTGCGACCCAATCTAGAGCACTACTCAAGAGTCTGGTAATCGTACCAGGTCGGACTGAAGAAAGATCTCGAAAGAATTCAGTGGAGGGACATTACATTTGTTACCGGTAGGTTCGATCACACGTCATTGCTAATGAGATGCCTTATGAACTCGAATGAGTATCCCTGAATGGATTTTCTCGAACTGCTATTGAGATAATTTAGAGAATAGAGATTTAAGCTTACTACCGAACGATTCTACTGCCGCCAACATACATTGCGCTTAAGGACCAGGAAGATAACATACGAGAAATTTGTTCCCATACTGATTCATATAAACATTAATTTTTCCCTCGCTCTATTTGCGAGTAGGTCAGATAAGGAAATGACTATTAGTGCTAAAGGGTGCCCACCGATATGAACCGTACGGTGGCTTGTGGAGTATCGTTGTAGATGTAGATGTACAGAGTTAAAGCTGATAAAATAGTTTCAGAACACGTTAGGTAATCTCATACATGAAAGTTCCTGGCAGATTAAAACTGTGTGGTTCTCAGGAGAGCTTCTGTGCAGTTTGGAATGTAGGAGACGTGGTACTGGTGGAAGTAAATCTGTGAGGACAGGGCGTGAGTCGTGCTTGGGTAGCTCAGTTGGTAGAGCACATGCCCGCGAAAGGTAAAGGTCCCGAGTTCGAGTCTTGGTCCGGCACACAGTTTTAATCTGACAGGAAGTTTCATATCAGCGCACACTCTGCTGCAGAGTGAAAATCTCATTCTGTAATCTCATACATATTCGATATTATATAAAACGTATTATTCTCTCACAGTAAAATGCTTTGATCTACTATTTAGAAGATAGCATAAAACCGTTCTTACTTGAAAAGAAAGGGCAAAAATACGTATTTTTATTCCCACCAGCAGCTGTTAATTTTGCAGTTTAAATGCGTTTCATAAAACTTGGTTCATTTTTTTTTTTTTGCTCCGATCAACGATATTATCAAATCTGAACTGTACTAAAATGATCACATAATCTTCCGATATAGATTTCCGGCAATATGTTTGTGATTTTACGTGAGATTACTTAATAATTTTCAATAGTTCATATTAATTTATACTTACTTATCTCTACACATGAAAAGTCACGCTATTTGTGTTGACACATTGCAATTCTTTCGGAAAATAGAAACAATTTATCCATCTAAATAGTTACATCAATATTATTAAGGAAGTTTAATTGAATTTGTTTAATATGATTTTGTGTGTATGATTGTGTGTGTAATGAAATCATCTGTCTGGGGCAATCGGAGTTAAGGCTAGTCGCTTGTATTTTAGAAACATATATTTGTCTAGCAGTCAATTATTTTGGTGAAAGGGAGACAGCTTCGGAGGAACTATTTCGTTAGTGTTCGCTGACAGTGGCCTGTGTCCAGTGATACTCAAGCGTGCCTCAGTAGTAATAGAGTGAGTATTGCTATAACATTGGTTTTTATCATTTCCAGTTAGTCCGATCCATCGCCATGACGTTTCCGTGCTTTTTGAGCCCAGGAGAAAGACATTCGTGGCTGTCGATTTACTTCTGACGAAGAGATACATGCCTTGGTGCAGTCATCGTTCTTTAGGCAAAACCTTTTCAGTATTTACTACGAGGGAAGAGATAAATGAAATAGACAATTGAAGCTGGAAAGTTTCGGTATGAAGTGGGCCACAGATGCGAGTCGCTTTATTAGTGATACGCGCGATAATTTTGTGAAAAGACGCAGTTTTTGCTGTAACAATACTAAAAAGTAATGACAAAAAACAGTGAATGATATTCAACCTATTAAAGTAATTTCAGAAAAATAGCCATAAATTCAAAGGTATTCCAGTTTACACTACAACGAGTAACTTTTGCTTCAGTACAGTATTTAAAAGAAACAGTGAAATGGTGCTTATTTCAAATCAAATAGTAGACTCACTCATTATTAGTGCCTTTAGCTGCTTTTAATGAAATTGCTGTTTGACTGTTCTTTGTAAAACTTCGTTCTTTTTTCACTTCACATCAAACTGTATTATCAAAACCGAGCATTAGTAACACGATTCTATACACTGCAAACATAATTTTTCGAATAACAGTTCGAGTCCCAAACTTGTCCTTTACTTAATGTGATTTGGAGTGTATGATTGTGTGTGTAATGAAATCACCTGTCTTGGGCAATCAGAGATAAGGCCAGTCGCTTGTTTTTTAGAAACATACATTTGTCTAATACTGAATAAATTTGGTGTAAAAGTATGTTGTCCTAGAGGGCGAGTGTTAAACAGAGACAAGGGTATTCTCAGGAGTGACCCCGGCAAGTGTGATAGGTCCACTTTTGTTCTCTATATTCCTTTTAAATCAGATTGCTCAATAATTTTCAAATAATTCAAATTAATTTATACAGTCATAGAACACAGATGAATATTCACGCTAATTGTGTTGTCGAAGCAGAGAAGTAACCTATCTAAGTAGTTACAGGAATTTTGTTATGGCTAAATACCTATAACTGTGTTATGTGATATTTTTTTATGTGTGTGTGTGTGTGTGTGTGTGTGTGTGTGTGTGTGTATGTGTGTGTGTGTGTGTGTATGTGTGTGTGAAAACAAGCCATCCGTCATATACAAAACTGTGACTATGTAGCAGTTTGCAATAATTAAACCAACCAAGTAAAAAAAAGAAAACACTCTTTGGTGAGAGAAATACAAGAGGTATTAAACATGGAAAGTAATACAAGTACCCGTTAGAAGAAAGCCTTAACAATTAAAGCTTAAGTTTATATGGATGACATAGACAACTTCAATAAAATAAAATAACTTCATGAATACAGAAAAATAGGAATGTGTATGAGCAAACAGGATGGGAGGTAATGAAAAATAGATATGGCTATCGAGAGGGGAAGTGTTGAGCTGTGTCTGGTCATTTAG
Source organism: Schistocerca serialis cubense (assembly GCF_023864345.2). Taxonomy (NCBI): domain Eukaryota; kingdom Metazoa; phylum Arthropoda; class Insecta; order Orthoptera; family Acrididae; genus Schistocerca; species Schistocerca serialis. Next base: position 157,072,780 of record NC_064640.1, read on the forward strand.
GATTAGATCAGGACTGTGAGCTAGATGTTTGTTAATTTCTAGGGCTTCAAGCAGGTTGAGTTTACTGGCGTTGTTTGCTAATTGAAGGACATGGGGCTTTGGCAGGTAGCTGCGACCCTCACTCAGTACATGCTCAGAAAATGAGTCAGAATTCTGCAACTTACAGCTGCGTTCGTGTTCAGCCAGCCTAGTTGACATGCCTCTGCTGACTGATAAATGTAAAACTTGTCACAATCAGAACAGGTAATTTTGTGTACCTCACTGTTAGTTAATAACTGGTTCTTGTCTTTGTTATTGAAAATACTCTGGGCTCTTGTGTTCTTAATATAGTAGGAAAGCCTATACTTGCAGGCTTTCAGTGCTTTGGCTACAATCTGTGATACCTCTCCTAGATATGTTAATGTACACCATTTGTTGCAGACAGTGGATGGGGAAGCAGATGGGACATAGAGGAGGGGTATATTTTCGGTTTCTTTTTTCTTAGGCAAGATGCGGTCATTAAGGACTGGACTGTAGCCACTTCCTGTGGCAATAAATTCTGTTGTATCTAAGTCTGCTTTAACATCATCTGGGGACAAGGAGACAGATATGAGACTGTTTACCATTGAGTGAAAAGCTGGATGTTTGTAAGCTATGGCGCGTTGTGAGCAAAAAGTTATTACAGTGTCTCTAGTTGTAGTTTTTCTATAAATTTTTAACTAATGGGTCTGTGTACTGATGTCAATGGTGATACGTTATAAATTTATGGATTTGTTGACAATCTCCTTTGTACACTGAATATTTTTATGTTGACTGTTTAGGTATTTCAAAAATGTGTTGATCTGTCTTGTAGTACAATTCCGCATACACAGGACATCATCCACATATCTAAACCAGAATTTGTTACTTGCTCTCAAAGGTTCTTTTACCAGAAAATGTTGTTCGAAATGGTTCATAAATATTTCAGCCAACAGTGGACTACGAGCATATCCCATACCTAAGGAACATCAATATTAATCATTTTATCAGTGTTATTTAGACTGATCGCTCCCCATACGTTATCCACATTTTTAACGATATGGAGGAAGACGCTGGATGCTGTGGATTTGCTTCGGATGATGAGGTTCAGGACTGCGTAAATTTGTTATTCCTTACTCAAATCTTTACAACTTATTATGACGAGAGATGTGATAAATATATAACAAATAATATATAAAACATGCATGTAATATATTTTCTTGGGAATGAGAAACTGACGTCCACGAATCAGCACTGTTTTAAAAGCATCACTCATACGAAACTTATCTAGCTCACTTCTCACATGATATACAGCAACCTACGGATGAAGGGCAACAATCATATTCTATGTATGTATATTTCGGAAGGCATTTGACACAGTGCACCACTGTAGATTGTTAACGAATTTACTAGCATCAGGAATCAGTTCACGGGTATGTGATTGGCTCGAAAACATCGCAAGTAATAGAACCCAGTGTGTAGTTTTCGACGGCGTGTATTTGCATTCATCAGACACAAGGATATCGTCAGGAGTGCTCCAGGACAATCTGATACGACCGCTCTTATTCTCTATATACATATATGGTTTAGCTGACAAGTGGGCAGCTATCTGCGGTTTGCTGATGATGCCGTGTTGTACGCTAAGGTGGCGAAAGTGAGTAACTGTGAGAAGACACAAGACGCCGTAGACGACGTTTTCAATTGGTGTCATTTGTGGCAGCTAACCCTATATGTGGAAAAATGTGGGTTAGTGCGGATAAGTAGCAATAATAAACCTGTAATTTTCTGATACACTATTACTAGTGTCGTGCTGGACACAGTCGTTTAAATATTTGGGCATAACGCTGAAAAGGGATATCAGATGGAACGATCGTGTGAGAACTACGGTAGGGTATGGTCGACTTCGCTTTGTTGGCAGAATTGTAGGAAAGAGTTGTCTACATGTAAAGGAGACCGCAACAGGGTGCTGGTGTGACCTCATCAAGAGTACTGCATGAGTGTCGTATCCTACCAGAAAAGACTGAAGACATCGAAGCCATTTCGAGGAGGGTTGCTAGATTTGTTACCGGTAGGTTTTAATAACACGTAAGATTTTCTTCATGGTTCTTTGATTGAGACGTCTATCCAGTGACAGTCAATCGTGGTTCAGTAGTACTGCAGTGAGTATTAAAAAATTATTCGCACTATTAAAGAATCTCTCGCCAAGCATAGAGCCACAAATGACTGCAAAAAGTCACAGGTGTCACCAGGATATAAGAAGGGTGAAAGAACGGACCCTCAAAATTACAAACCAATGTCATTAACTCCTTTTTGGTACATAATCCTTGAACATATTCTTATTTCGAATATAAAACTTGTTGAGACAGAGTAGCTGGTTTTGAGAAGGCATCGCTAGTGAGAAATTCAGCTTGCTCTGTCTCAGATGATATACTGCTAACTATAGACGAAGGGCAACGGGCGGGTTCCATATATCTAGATTTCCGGAAATCATTTGACACAGAACCACTGTAAAGGGTGTTGAGAAATAACGAGCGTATGCAGTAGGTTCACAGATATGTAACTGGCCCGAACACTTCTTAAATAATAGAAAACAGTGAGTTGTTCTCGACATCGAGTGTTCGTCAGAGACAAGGATATCGACAGGTGTAGTCCACGGAAGTGTGATAGGAAGGGGTGGGCAGCAGTCTGCAGTTAATAGCTTATGGTGCCATGGTGTATTTAAGGCGTCAAAGTTGAGTAAATGAAGCAAGATACAAGACGACTTAGACAAAATTTCCAGTTGTATGATGAATGGCAGCTAGCCACAAATTTAGAAAAATGTAAGTTGATGTGAATAAGTAGAAGGATCAGACCTGTAGTGTTGGGATACAGGATTACTAGCGTACAGCATTACTTGTGCTGGACACAGTCAGCTCGTTTAAATATCTGGACGTAACGCTGCAAAGTGAAATGGCATTGAATGGTCGTGTCACAACTGTGGTACGTCAGTTGTAGACTTCGGTTTATTGGCAGAATTTTGGAAAGAGTGATTCACGTGTAAAGGAAACCGCGCATAGGGCGCTATTTTTACCTACTACTCGAGTTTTCGGGATCCATACTAGGTCGGATCGACGGATTACATCGAAGAAATTGCAGCGAGTTTTGTCACCGATAGGTTCGTACAACACGTAAGTGTTACGGTGATGTTGCAGAAACTCAAATCGGAATCCATGCAGGGATTCTTTTCAAGAATAGCTGTTGAGAAAGCATTTGAAGCTGACTGCACAACGATTCTACTGCCACCCACATTCAAAGTACATTGCGTCTAAGGACCACGAAGATAAGCTACGAGACCTTAGGGCTCATATTGATGTATAAAGTAGTCGTTTTTCGCTGGCTCTATTTCCGAGTAGGACAGAGAAATAAACTACTAGTATCGGTACAGGGTACTCTCCATAACGCACCGTACAGTAGCTTGAGGAGTATCTATGTAGATGTTGAAGTAGATGTAGAGATTTATGATAAAGGACAATGAAGATGTTGAAGCTGATAAATTTATTTCAGAACATATGAATTAATCTCTAATGTAATCGCCATTAAACAAAAACGCGTAATTTTCTCGCAGTAAAATGCTTTGTCCTAGTATTTAAACGAAACAATGTAATCGTGGTTAGTTGAAAGCAAGTGAAAAACGAGATGATATAATTGCAGTCAGCTGCTGCTAGGAATTCTAAATTCTTTCTTTTTATCAATTACGATCATGCGTATCACCAAATCTGGACTATACTAAAATGATCACATGATCTTTAGAAGAACATTTCATGCCTCAGGTTTGGCATTTTACATGAGATTACACTATAACTTCCAATTACTCGTGTAAAATTATACATACATATGTCACAAAAGAGAAAAAAATTAATCAGTCTAATTACCTACATGAAAATTGCTATGAATCTGTATGTGAATTTGTTTTACGTTACTTTGTGTGTATGAGTGTTTGTAGAATAAACCGATCTGCCGTAGAGATAATCGGGTTAGTGTTCTGTCCAGTTGTACTCAAGTGTGCTTCGTACAGTCAGTATTCCAATAACATATATTCGTTTCTATCATTTTCAAATAGTCCGATCGTCCCCATGTGATTTCCGTACTTTTCCATACATGGATAAAGACGTTCGTGACCGTCGCATTATTTCGAAAGGAGAGAAACATGCCTGGGTGCAGTCATCTTTAATTAGGCAAATATTTGCCAATTTTTACCTAGAGGGAAGTAGTAAACGAAAAAGACATTTGAAGCTTGAACGTATCTCCATAAAGTGGAACAGAGCGGGCGAGTCAATTTATTAGTGAATGTGCTATAATTTTGTGAAATGACGCAGTTTTCTCTGTAGTAGTAACTAAAAAGTTACGATAAATGACAGTGAATGATGTTAAACGTGATATAATTATTTCAGAAAAATAGCAGTAAATTCAAACTTTAGATTTTACGCTTAAACGTATAACGTTTCTCGCAGTCACGTGGTTTTTACCAGCATTTAAATGAAACAGTGGAATAGTGCTTACATGAAAGCAAAGAGTAGAATGACACATTACTGTTGCCATCAGCTGCTGTTAAGAAAATTGTTATAATGAGTTCTATAATACTTCGTTCATTTTATAAAAATGGTTGAAATGGCTCTAAGCACTATGGGACTTAACATCTGAGGCCATCAGTACCCAAGACTTCGCACAACTTAAACTTTTTTTTTAGTCATCGGTCTACTGACTTGTTTGATGCGTTCCGCCACGAATTCCTTTCCTGTGCTAACCTCTTCATCTCAGAGTAGCACTTGCAACCTACGTCCTCAATTATTTGCTTGACGTATTCCGATCTCTATCTTCTTCTACAGTTTTTGCCCTTTACAGCTCCCTCTAGTACCATGGAAGTCATTCCCTCATGTCTTAGCAGATGTCCTATCACGCTGTCCCTTCTCCTTATCAGTGTTTTCCACATATTCCTCTCCTCTCCGATTCAGCGTAGAACCTTCTCATTCCTTACCTTATCAGTCCACCTAATTTTCAACATTCGTCTATAGCACCACATCTCAAATGCTTCGATTCTGTTCCGGTTTTCCCACAGGCCATGATTCACTACCATACAATGCTGTACTCCAGACGTACATCCTCAGAAATTTCTTCCTCAAATTAAGGCCGGTATTTGATATTAGTAGACTTCTCTTGGCCAGAAATGCCTTTTTTGCCATAGCGAGTCTGCTCTTGATGTCCTCCTTGCTCCGTCCGTCATTGGTTATTTTACTGCCTAGGTAGCAGAATTCCTTAACTTCATTGACTTCGTGACCATCAATCCTGATGTTAGGTTTCTCGCTGTTCTCATTTCTACTACATCTCATTACCTTCGTCTTTCTCCGATTTACTCTCAAACCATACTGTGTACTCATTAGACTGTTCATTCCGTTCAGCAGATCATTTAATTCTTCTTCACTTTCACTCAGGATAGCAATGTCATCAGCGAATCGTATCATTGATATCCTTTCACCTTGTATTTTAATTCCACTCCTGAACCTTTCTTTTATTTCCATCATTGCTTCCTCGATGTACAGATTGAAGAGTAGAGGCGAAAGGCTACAGCCTTGTCTTACACCCTTCTTAATACGAGCACTTCGTTCTTGATCGTCCCTCTTGGTTGTTGTACATATTGTATATGACCCGTCTCTCTCTATAGCTTACCCCTACTTTCTTCAGAATCTCGAACAGATTGCAGCATTTTATATTGTCGAACGCTTTTTCCAGGTCGACAAATCCTATGAAAGTTTCTTGATTTTTCTTTAGCCGTGCTTCCATTATTAGCCGTAACGTCAGAATTGCCTCTCTCGTCCCTTTACTTTTCCTAAATCCAAACTGATCGTCACCAGCGCATTCTCAATTTTCTTTTCCATTCTTCTGTATATTATTCTTGCAAGCAGCTTCGATGCATGAGCTGTTAAGCTGATTGTGCGATAATTCTCGCACTTGTCAGCTCTTGCCGACTTCGGAATTGTGTGGATTATGCTTTTCCGAATGTCAGAAGGTATATCGCCAGACTCATATATTCTACACACCATCGTAAATAGTCGTTTTGTTGCCACTTCCCCCAATGATTTTAGAAATTCTGTTGGAATGTTATCTATCCCTTCTGCCTTATTTGACCGTAAATCCTCCAAAGCTCTTTTAAATTCCGATTCTAATACTGGATCCCCTCTCTCTTCTAAATCGACTCCTGTTTCTTCTTCTATCACATCAGACAAATCTTCACCCTCCTAGAGGCTTTCAGTGTATTCTTCCCACCTATCTGCTCTCTCCTCTGCATATAACAGTGGAATTCCCGTTGCACTCTTAATGTTACCACCGTTGCTTTTAATGTCACCAAAGGTTGTTTTGACTTTCCTGTATGCTGAGTCTGTCCTTCCGACAATCATATCTTTTTCGATGTCTTCACATTTTTCCTGCAGCCATTTCGTCTTAGCTTCCCTGCACTTCCTATGTATTTCTGTATTCCTGATTTTCCCGGAACATGTTTGTACTTCCTCCTTTCATCAATCAGCTGAAGTATTTCTTCTGTTACCCATGGTTTCTTCGCAACTACCTTCTTTGTACCTATGTTTTCCTTTCCAACTTCTGTGATGGACCTTTTTAGAGATGTCCATTCCTCTTCAACTGTACTGCCTACTAAGCTATTCCTTATTGCTGTATCTACAGCGTTACAGAACGTCAAGCGTATCTCGTCATTCCTTAGTACTTCCGTATCCCACTTCTTTGCGTATTGATTCTTCCTGACTAATGTCTTGAACTTCAGCCTACTCTTCATCACTTCCATATTGTGATCTGAGTCTATATCTGATCCTGGGTACGCCTTACAATCCAGTATCTGATTTCGGAATCTCTGTCTGACCATGATGTAATCTAATTGAAATCTTCCCGTATTTCCCGGCCTTTTCCAAGTATACCTCCACCTCTTGTGGTTCTTGAACAGGGTATTCGCTATTACTGGCTGAAACTTGTTACAGAACTCAATTAGTCATTCTCCTCTAACATTCCTTGTCCCAAGCCCATATTCTCCTGTAACCTTTTCTTCTACTCCTTCCCCTACAACTGCATTCCAGTCGCCCATGACTATTAGATTTTCGTCCCCCTTTACATACTGCATTACCCTTTCAATATCCTCATACACTTTCTCTATCTGTTCATCTCCAGCTTGCGACGTCGGCATGTATACCTGAACTATCGTTGTCGGTGTTGGTCTGCTGTCGATTCTGATTAGAACAACCCGGCCACTGAACTGTTCACAGTAACACACCTTCTGCCCTACCTTCCTATTCATAACGAATCCTACACCTGTTATACCATTTTCTGCTGCTGTTGATATTACCCGATACTCATCTGACCAGAAAGCCTTGTCTTCCTTCCACTTCACTTAAACCTAACTAACCTAAGGCCATCACACACATCCATGCCCGAATCAGAATTTAAACCTGCGACCGTAGCAATAGCGTGGCTCCGGCCTGACGCACCTAGAACCGCTCGGTCACAATGCCGTCCCATTTTATCACTTCACATCAAATAGTACTAACAAGACTGAACATTACTAACACTGTACTATACACTGCAATCACAGTCTTTCGATATATGTTTCGTGTCTCAAGTTCGTCATTACACATCACATTGCTCAATAAAAATGCAAATGTCGTGTGACTAGGGCCTCCCGTCGAGTGGACCGTTCGCCGGGTGCAAGTGCTTCTATTTGATGCCAGTTCGGCAACTTGCGCGTCGATGGGGATGAAATGATGATGATTACGGCAACAGATCACCCAGTCCCTGAGCGGAGAAAAATCTCCGAGAGAGCCGGGAATCGAACCCGGGCCCTAGGGATTGATGTTCTGCCGTGCTGACCACTCAGTTACCGAACGTGGACACACTGCTCAATAATATTCAATAAATCAAATTAACTTATATATTCTTAGGTCACAAATGGAACGTCACTCCAATCGTTTTGACACATGGCAACTGAGTCGAAACAGACAAGAAACGTATCTTTCTAAATAGTTACATTAATATTTTATGGTTCCTTATCTGTAACTGTGTTTTAGGATTGTGTTTTTACGTGTGTGTGTCTGAAATCACGTCATCCAGCATGGGCTATAGCAGTAGAGAGATTAGCGACGTGTATGAAGGTTAGGCAAAACTATTTGACTAGAACTGAATTACTTTGGCGAAATAGTTGCAGTTTCGGAGGAATAGCCGGCCGGAGTGGCCGAGCGGTTCTAGGGGCTACAGAATGGAACCGCGCGACTGCTATGGTCGCAGGTTCGAATCCAGCCTCGGGCATGGCTGTTTATGTGATGTCCTTAGGTTAGTTAGGTTTAAGTAGTTCTAAGTTCTATGGTTCTGATGACCTCAGAAGTTAAGTCCCATAGTTCTCAGTGCCATTTTCGGAGGAATAATTTCGTTAGTGTTTATCGACAATGACCTCTGTCCAGTGATACTCAAACTTGTCTCAGGAAGACGTTGGGGCCGTGGATTTGCATCAGATGATGAGATTCAACACTCAGTACAATTAGAATTCCTTACCCAGGTATTTGCATATTATGACGAGAAAAGTGATAAATGATGAATACATTTTAAACTGGACGTGGCAGTATAAAAATTGACCGAAGGGTCGTGTCACTTTATTAGAGATAAATGCAATAATTATGTGAAAAAACGTAGTTTTCTTTGTAGTGCCAGTCAAGCGTAGCAGTTGAAGCTAGCAAAACGGAAGACAAAATTTTAAATTTTACGTTAAAAATATCGTTCACACAGAGAATCGTACATACGTACCTTCACCTGACCGTCTTAAAGACTCACGTATTGACGAAATACTGATAAGTGTCCCTAGCGTAGAGAAACAACTGAAGGACTTGAAAGTAAATAGAGCACCAGTACCCGACAGAATCCGAGATCTGTTTTGCAAAGAGTACTCTACGGCGTTGACCCCTTACCTACCTTGCGTTTTTGGGAATCACTCGCGCAACAAAATCTCACAAGCGACTACAAAAATGCGCAGGTGATTCCAGTGTATAAGAAGGTAAAATAACAGAGCCGCTAAATTACGGGCCAATATCCCTAACTTCTGTTTGCTGCAAAATACTTGAACATATCCTCTGTCGAATACAATAAATTTCCTTCTGAGTGAGCGGCATACGTCCACAAATAATTAGCATGGTTTTAGAAAACATGGCTCCTGCGAAGCGTGGCTTGCCCTTGTCTCACATCATATACAGCGTACTATGGGTGAAGGGGGAACAGTGGAGTATATATATATATATATATATATATATATATATATATATATATTTCCGGAAAGTATTTCACTCAGTGCTCATTGCTGATTGTTAACGAAGGTACGAGCACATGGAATCAGTTCGCAGATATGTGAGTGAAGAAGGTTTCTTAAATAACAGAATCCAATGTGTTGTACTCGACACCGAGTGTTCATCAGGAACGCGGGTAACTCAGGAGTGGCCCACGGAGTGTGATAGGACCGCTGTTGCTCCCTATATACGTAAATCATGTGACGGACAGGGTAGGCAGCAACCTATGGGCATTTCCTCATGTTGCCTTGGTATGTGGTAAGGTGTCGAAATTAAATGACTGTAGGAAGATGCAAGAAGACTCAGACTAAATTTCCACTTTGTGTGATGTATGGCAGCTAGTCCTAAATGTGGACAGATGTAAGTTAATGTGGATGAGTAGGAGCATCAAGGGTTTAATGTTGCAATGCATTATTAATAATGTCCAGCTTGAAACATTCAAGTCGTTTAAATACCTAGGCAGAGCGAAATATGATGTGAGAACTGTGGTGGGGAAGGCGAATCGTCGACTCGGTTTATTGGGAGAGTTTTGGAAGGATCGACTCACGTGTAGTGGATACCGCGTATAGGGCGTTGGTGCGACCTTATCTAGAGTACTACTTGAGAGTCTGGTAATTGGTGTGGCCTAATGTAGAGCACTACTCGAGAGTCTGGTAATCGTACCAGGTGGGACTGAAGAAAGATCTCGAAAGAATTCAGTGGAGGGATATTAAATTTGTTACCGGTAGGTTCGAACACACGTAATTGCTAATGAGATGCCTTAGGAACTCAAATGAGTATTCCTGATGGATTTTCTAGAACTGCTATTGAGAAATTTTTGAGAATAGAAATTTAAGCTTACTGCCGAACGATTCTTCTGCAGCCAACATACATTGCGCTTAAGGACCAGAAAGATGACGTACAAGAAATTTGTTCTCATACTGATCCATATAAGCATTAATTTTTCTCTCGCTCTGTTTGCGAGTAGGTCAGATAAGGAAATGACTAGTAGTGGTAAGGTGTGCCCTCCGAAATGATCCGTACGATGGCTTGTGGAGTATCTATGTAAACGTAGATGTAAAGAATTGAAGATGATATGCCGGCCGGATTGGCCGAGCGGTTCTAGGCGCTTCAGTCCGGAACCGCGCGACCGTTACAGTCGCAGGTTCGAATCCTGCCTCGGGCATGGATGTGTGTGATGTCCTTAGTTTAGCTAGGTTTAAGTAGTCCTAAGTTCTAGGGGACTGATGACCACAGCAGTTAAGTACCATAGTGCTCAGAGCCATTTGAACCATTTTTTGAAGATGTTAAAGTAATTTCAGAACACGTTAAGTAATCTCATACATGAAAGTTTGTGGCAGATTAAAACTGTGTGGTTCGTAGGAGAGCTTCTGTGAAGTTTGGAAAGTAGGGGATGAGGCACTGGCGGAAGCAAAACTGTGAGAACGGGGCGTGAGTCGTGCTAGGGTAGCTCAGTTGGCAGTTCGGTGCTAGCGGCCGTGCGAATCGGAGGTCCGATACTTCCGCCTGTGCGGCGTGTGGGAGTGTTTGTGTACTTGTGGATTTAGTCTGCGCGCGGGATAGTAAAAACGATCATGGCGAACAAGTACAGGAAAACTACATTACGATTCAATTTCTGGAAAGACTACGAACGACCAAAGGCATTAGCAGTGGAACGATTCATTCCAGAGGAAGTCAAGTTACCGTCAAACCATATTGTCGGAATTCACTTGTCCATCATTATTCCCACGGTGTATGTTAAGATTGTAAATGACGCGGCTCCATCGAGCACACAATCTACGGCGACAACATTAGTTGAGACCGAACTCCCACCAAGCTCAACGATAGTACACGAAGCAGTTCCAGCTACTACGGATGCTGTTCCGTCTGGAACGCACTATGTGACGACAACATCAGCTTCGGCCGAACTCCCGCCAAGTACAACGATGGGACTCTAAACAATTCAAGTTCCTGCGGATGCTTTTCTGCCGCGCAGACGTGATTCCCTACAATCTGAGGACACGGAAGGAAGGTCACGCAAACAACGTTCCCCGAAAAGGAGGACACGGTGGCGTCGCACGTCCTCTCCTCGGGATGACTCTCCTTGCCCCGACGACGATGTGCCTGTGGACCAAGATGACACAACAGCCTCTACGCAACAGAATGATGCAATGGAAACTGTTGGATCAGTGTTGAAACACTGCAATTCATTCGGAAAATAGAAATAGTTTATCAGTGATTTCTGAGTTTATCCCGGCGTATTTGATAATCAATATATCCACGGGTGTACTGCCGGTCTACAGTGTCGGCGAATGATTCCAGTCCAGGCAGAGAGGCATTCTCACATCGGACGATAGCGAGAGTAAACCATCCACTTCCAGTACTACCTGTAGCAACGCCAAGACTGAAATTAACTCGACATCCACGGGAAAAATTCGGTCCATTAAGTGCCCGTTAGGCATTGTAGACCGGCAGTACTCCCGTGGATTTTTTGATAATAGTTTATCTGCAACTTCCTAGCAGATTAAAACTGTGTGCCCGACCGAGTCTCGAACTCGTGACCTTTGCCTTTCGCGGGCAAGTGCTCTACCATCTGAGCTACCGAAGCACGACTCACGCACGGTACTCACAGCTTTACTTCTGCCAGTATCTCGTCTCCTACCTTCCAAACTTTACAGAAGCTCTCCTGCGAGCCTTGCAGAACTAGCACTCCTGAAAGAAAGGATATAGCGGAGACACGGCTTAGCCACAGCCTGGGGGATGTTTCCAGAATGAGATTTTCACTCTGCAGCGGAGTGTGTGCTGATATGAAACTTCCTGGCGGATTAAAACAGTTCTAACACAGTCAGCCTTCGGCGGCGCAGCGGTTCGGGCGGTGTTTACGTCCCTGCCGCACGTCTGCGCGAGTGGTGTTTACGTTAAGTGAGTAGCGGTGTGTCGCGGTATACATAGAACGAATCATGGCCTTGTCGTTCCGCAAATCGACACTGAAATTTAGTTTTGTTAACGAATATGCTCTTCCGAAGGCTTACGAGATCGAACGTTATTTACGGGACGAGGTGAAAATCGAACCTGACGTTCTAGTTGGAATGCACTTATCTATAGTCAGCAGCGTGGTCTATGTCAAGCTCATCAATGAAGCGGCATGTGATGAACTACTACTTCGACACCGACAAGGACTTCGTTTCTGTCATTCGGACGGGAATGTTGGAGTGGTAACAGTTGAACACGCCGGCATGGGCCTCCGAACTATCCGCGTCTTTGAGCTTCCATTCGAAGTGCCAGAATAATTGGTGACAGACGCCCTGCGTCCTTACGGAACGGTCCTATCCCACGTGGCTGAAAAATGGGCGAGTTTCAAGACGTATCCTGTCCTCAATGGCATCAGACAAATACGGATCAAACTCCGAAAACACGTCCCGTCATACTTGTACATCGCCGGTTGTAGGGCGATTGTCATTTACGACGGACAACCGAGGACGTGCTCTGGATGTGGGAAGGAGGGACACATACGTTCTGAGTGTGCTGAACGAAGGTTATTACAGCTGCCACGGGATGATCCACCCCTCACGCCGCATCCGACTGTGCTCCCTATGACTTACGTCGCCGCATTACGCGATGACGTGAGCCGCGAGACAGACGCGTACCAGAACACACAGACAGCGGCGGATCGTTGCGAGCCACAGAAAGACGACGTTGCGCTGGACCGCCTGCAGCAGTCACAGGACGCCCTCTCTTCGGTTCCGCTTGCGGCCCCTTCAGATAAGGCACTTGGAGACGTCGGTAACACGGTTTGGACCGGATCTACGTTTCAAGGGCGTTAGCAATGTCGACGGTGGACGCAGAAATATGGCCGACAGCGTTTACAGATGACGCGGCATATATTTGTACCGTTAACCTTGATAGACAGCAGGTGTGGAGACGGAGAGGTAATTGGAAGATGAACGCCTCCCACCTACGAGATGCAGAATGCCGACGCATGGTGGAGGACGCGTGGCATGGCTGCCTCCGTCGACGAAATTCTTTCTGTTCTGTCCTGCAGTGGTGGATCGAGTGCGCGAAGCCAGCTTTACGGAGGACGTTAATAGGTTACGGGAAGGAGGTTTCTCAATGGCACCGCACGACCACTGAGTTTTACTTCACGGCTCTCCGGGAACTGTTAGCTCAACCACCTACACCAGAACACCAGACGCCCGTCCACCGAGTTAAGGCGAAGCTGGTACAACTTGCGACACAGAGGATGGCAGGTACGATGATACGTGCGAGGTCGCAGGATTTCCTGCCCAACGAGGTTCCCTCGATGCATTATGTGATAAAGGAAAGACGAAGAAGACGGAGGAATTTAATAAATGAGATCGATCTCGGCAATGGCCGTCGTTTTACAACACAAAGGGGCATAGCACAGGCGTTCACGGATCATTTTAGCAGATTCTATGCGAGCAACGGGGAGGGTCAGAGGGAGCTGGGGAACGTCCTGGAAGAGATCCCAGACGCGACGAGTATGAACGAGGAAGCGGACGGGTTATCTGAAATTACGTGTGAAGAGCTGGAGGAAGCGATTACACGAGGTGCTTGCAACAAGTCCCCAGGTCCAGACGGATTCCCGTTGGAATTTTACCGTGCCTTTGTGACCATTATGACACCGATGTGGCTATGTATGTTTAATGAGCTTCTGCGGCAAGAAGTACCGGTTCACATTCAATTCACGGAAGGGCTCATGATACCGATACCGGAGCCCCGTGGTGGCAAACGGCCTTGTGATTATCGCCCCTTGACCCTCCTTAATAGTGACTACAAGATCTTCATGCGCATCCTGGGAAGTCGTATCAAAAAGTCGCTGGAGAATCGAATACATGCCGACCAGACTTGCCTTGGCGGCATCAGTAATATCCACACAGCCTTGGGAGACTATCGTGACGTCGTCGCCCTCGCGGCTGCATGCCGCCTCCGGGGGGCGATTGTTGCAGTAGATTTCGATCATGCTTTTGATCGCGTGGATCATGTGTACCTCGCGGCGGTGATGAACAGGATGGGTGTCTCGCCATTATTGACCAATGTTGTGATGCGGCTGTTGCACGGCGCCAGATCAGCGATGGTGGTCAACGGAGGGAGAACTGAGTATTTTAAGATCTTAAGATCAGTGAGACAGGGTTGTCCCTCGTCGATCCTCCTTTATGCGATCGCCTTAGAACCGTGCCTCGCAGGCCTACGCCGCCGTCTTACCGGGATCTCCCTACGGCATTTGTCATTCAAATGCAGAGCATACGCGGATGATATTGTGTTCCTCGTACGGAATGAGAGGGAGACTCAAACAGCACTGGATTGGCTACAGACGTATGGGATGGCAGCTGGAAGTGTGGTCAACTACCGAAAATCACAATTCACGTATGTGGGGCGTGGACTAGAACCAGGAACGGAAGGACCCTTACTGCGGTGGAAACCCTCCGCTGTTTGGGTATCACCTTTCATAAGGAGACAGCGAGAACGGCTGCGGACAACTACCGAAAACTGTTACTCATACGACTAAACGCCCTACGGTCGATGGATATGCTGCAGCGAGTGTTACTCGTCAACCTTTATCTCGCGCCCATGATGTGCCACCTGACACACCTTCTCCCATTGACGCGCACGATGGCTATGAGGCTTCAAGCGGCTTTTGGGTACTATGTGTGCCTGGGACAACTCTTTAAGGTACAGTACAACACGCTTACCCTCCCAGCGCGAGAGGGGGGCGTTGGTTTAGTGAAAGTGCACGAGAAGGCGCGTGCCATGTATATTAATACTATGCTCAAACGGTGGCGCAACAGGAATCACTCGCTTACGGGGACGATCGTCGAAGAACTCGTACCAACATCGCATCTTCCTCCAGTCAGTGTCGGCCATATATCGCCCCCTTTAACGTATGTGCTCACGTTCATCGTGGAACACAGTTACGTTCGAGGGCATTTACCGACGATCCGACAGTCGACATCGAAGGACGTGTACCATCTGCTTCTTCGACAGATCGCCCGGAATAGGGTGGAACGCAAACATCCAGCTGTTAATTGGCACGTGGTGTGGCGCACGGTCCACAACCCCCACCTACCTACATCAGTCAGATCAACATGGTACATTGTTGTGAACCGAAAACGCAATACATTTGGCAGATTCACCCTTGTGTCAGCAATGCGGCGTGCTGGTTACGGACGACCATCGGCTGGTCTGCGGCAAGGCATTGGCTGTCTGGACTCTCGCAAGAAAGATAATTACGTTCATGCGGCGGACTATCTATACAGCTGTCTCTTCTGACATAGTATTTTTTCCAGAGGAAACGTATTTTCCGCGTCATAAGACGAACGCAGTGGTGTGGATCACAGGTATGACGGTCCATTACATCTATAGAGACACACGTACGAACTTACTGAACGTCCTGGATTACTGGCAATACTTGCAAGATGGACACACAAAACTATTACGGCTACTAAAGTACAAGGATTGGTATGCCAATTTCCTAGTAACGGTTTCTGCGGACCCGCCATATACTTGGGGTGTGCCGGGTGCGCAAAGATGAGCGGCGGTGCATTCGTTGTGAAACTGACCAAGTAATGTGAACGACTAAGAGCACTATGCGAGTATGAGACTTATGAAAAACACAGGCTTGAACTATTAGCCAATGGATATACTTCAAATTTTGTTTTCATATCTATAAATACTTTTCTTCAGGGTGCCGGAGATGGCCCCACTTTGATTTTGTTGTTATTTCATGCTGCATGGTAGGACGGCAGCAAGTTAAAAAAGAAAAAAAAAGATGGTAGAGCACTTGCCCGCGAAAGACAAAGGTCACGAGTTCGAGTCTCGGTCGGGCACACAGTTTTAATCTGCCAGGAAGTTTCATATCAGCGCACACTCCGCTGCAGAGTGCTAATCTCATTCTGGAATAGTTTATCTGTCTAAATAGTTACATCAATTGTATTAGGAAAGTTTATTTGAATTTATTTAATGTGATTTTGTGTGTATTATTGTGTGTGTAATGAAATCATCTGTCTTGGGCAATCGGAGTTAAGGCTAGTCGCTTGTATTTTAGAAACATATATTTGTCTAGTAGTGAATTATTTTGGTGAAAGTGAGGTAGCTTGGGAGGAAGCATTTCGTTAGTGTTCCTTGACAGTGGCCTCTGTCCAGTGATACTCTATCGTGCCTCAGTAGTAATACAGTGAGTATTACAATAACACTGGTTTTTATCATTTCCAGTTAGTCCGATCCGTCGCCATGAGGTTTCCGTACTCTTTGACACCATGAGAAAGACTTTCGTGGCCGTCGATTTACTTCTGACGAAGATATACATGTCTTGGTGCAATCATCATTCCTTGTTGACCTACAGGGCGAGTGTTAATCAGAGACAAGGGTATTCTCAGGTGTGTCTCCGGCAAGTATGATAGGGGCCCCTTTTGTTTTCTATATTGCTTTTAAATCACATTGCTCAATAATTTTCGAATAATTCAAATTAATTTACACATTCATAGAACACAGATAAATTCTCACGCTAATTGTGTTGTCGAAATAGAGTGTAGTTACAGGAGTTTTATTATGGATCCATATCTGTAACTGTCTTATGTGATTTTTTTATGTGTGTGTGTGTGTGTGTGTGTGTGTGTGTGTGTGTCTGTGAAAACAAGTCATCCGTCATATACAAAACTGTGACTATGTAGCAGTTTCCATTAATTAAATGAACCAAGTAAAAAAAGAAAACACTATTTGATGAGACAACTACAAGAGGTATTAAACATGGGAACTAATACAAGTACCAGTTAGAAGAAAGACTTAAGAATTGAAACTTAAGTTTATATGGATGACATAGAGAATTTTAATAAAATAAAATAACTTCATGAATACAGAAAAATAGGAATGTGTATGAGCAGACAGTGTGGGAAGCTATGAAAAACAGATATGATTATGTGACGTTTAAGAGAGGGGAAGTGTTGAGCTGTGTCCTGTCATTAAGGATTAGATCAGGACTGTGGGCTAGATGTATGTTAATTTCTAGGGCTTCCAGCAGGTTGAGTTTACGGGAGTTGTTTGCCAACTGAAGGACATGGGGCTTTGGCAGGTAGTTGCTACCCTCACTCAGTACACGCTCAGCAAATGCGTAGTCAGGATTCAGCAACCTACAGCTGCAATCGTGTTCAGCCAACCTAGTTGATGTGCCTCTGCTGACTGACCAATGTAAAACCTGTCACCATCAGAAGAGGTAATTTTGTATACCTCACTGTTGGTTAATAACTGGTTCTTATCTCTCTTATTGAAAATACACAGGGCTCTTGTGTTCTTAAAATAGTAGGAAAGCCTACACTTGGAGGCTTTCAGTGCTTTGGCTACAATCTGTGATACCTCTCCTATATATGGTAATGTACACCATTTGTTGCTGACAGTGGATGGGAAAGCAGATGGGACATAGAGGAGGGGTATATTTTCGGTATCTTTTTTCTTAGGCAAGATGTGGTCATTAAGGACTGGACTGTAGCCACTTCCTGTGGCAATAAATTCTATTGTATCTAAGTCTGCTTTAACATCATCTGTGGACATGGAGACAGATATGAGACTGTTTACCATTGAGTGAAAAGCTGAATGTTTGTAAGCTATGCTGCGTTGTGAGCAAGAAGTTATTACGGTGTCTCTAGTTGTAGTTCTTCTATAAATTTGTAACTAATGTGTCTCTGTACCGATGTCAATGGTGAGATGTTATAATTTTATGGATTTGATGACAACTTCCTTTGTAAACTGAATATTTTTATGTTGACTGTTTTGGTTTTTCAAAAATGTGTAGAGCTGTCTTGTAGTACCATTCCGCATACACAGAACATCATCCACATATCTAAACCAGAATTAGATATTTGCACTCAAAGGTTTTTTTTCCAGAAAATGTTTTTCGAAATCGTTAATAAATATTTTAGCCAACAGTGGACTAAAAGGAGATCCCATACCTAAAGAACATCAATATATTCATTTTATCAATGTTCCTTAGACTGATCGCTCCCCATACGTTATCCGAATTTTAAAATATATGGAGGAAGATGTTAGAGGTCGTGGATTTGCTTCGGATGTTGAGGTTCAGGCCTGCATAAAATTTTATCAGTGAAAATTGCAATAATTATGTGAAAAGACGTAGTTTTCTTTGTAGTGCCAGTCTGGCGTCGCAGTTGAAGCTAGCAGAACGAAAGGCGAACTTGCAAATTTTACGTAAAAAAAAATTGTTCACACAGGAGAATCGTACAAACGTACCCTCACTTGACCGTCTTACAGACACCCTATGGACGAAATACTGATTAGTGACCCTGGCGTAGGGAAACTACTGAGAGATTTGAAAGGAAATAGATCACCAGTATCGGATAGAATCTTAGATCTGTTTTACAAATAGTACTCTACGGCATTGACCCTTACCTACCTTGCAAATCTTGTGAGTCAATCGCTCAACAAAAAGTCACAAGCGACTACAAGAAGGCGCAGGTGATTCCAATGTATAAAAAGGGTAAAAGACCGGAACCACAAAATTACAGGTCAATATCCCTAATTTCGGTTTACTCCAAAATTCTTGTATATATTCTCCGTGGAATATAATAAAATTTCTTGAGACTGAGAAGCGTACGTCTACGAATTAGCATGGTTTTAGAAAGCATCGGTCGTGCGAAGGGGGAACAGCGGATTCCATATATTTATATAGATATCTGGAAAGAATTTGACCCATTGCTCATTGCTGATTGTTAACGAAGGTTCGAGCACATGGATTATGTTAACAGATATGTGAATGGCTGGGAGGATTCTTAAATAACAGAATCCAATGTGTTCTCCTCGATACCTAGCGTTCATCAGAGACGCAGGTTTCTCAGGAATGGTACGCGAACTGTGATAGGACCGCTGTTGCTCTCTATATACTGCGAGGATATCCCATACCTAAGGAACATCAATATTATTCATTTTATCAGTGTTATTTAGACTGATCGTTCCCCATACGTTATCCACATTTTTAAAGAAATGGAGGAAGACGTTAGAGGCCGTGGATTTGCTTCGGATGATGAGGTTCAGGCCTGCGTAAAATTATTATTCCTTACTCAAATCTTTACTAATTATTATGAGGAGAGATGTGATAAATATATAACAAATAATATACAAAATATGTATATAATAAATTTCCTTGGGAATGGGACACTTACGTTCACGAATCAGCACGGTTTTAAAAGCATCGCTCATACTAAAATTAGCTTGCTCATTTCTCACATGATATACAGCAACCTACGGACGAAGGGCAACAATCATATTCTATGTATGTATATTTCGGAAAGCATTTGACACAGTGCACCATTGTATACTGTTAACTAATTTACTAGCATCAGGAATCAGTTCACAGATATGTGATTGGTTATAAAACATCCCAAATAATAGAGCCCTATATGTAGTTCTGAACGGCGTGTATTCATCAGACACAAGGATATCGTCAGGAGTGCTGCAGGATAATCTGACACGACCGCTCTTATTCTCTATATACATAAATGGTTTAGCTGACAAGTGGGTAGCTGATGATGCCGTGTTGTAGGGTAAGTCCGCGCGGGATAGTCCAGCGGTCTGAGGCGCTGCTTTCATGGACTGTGCGGCTAGTCCTGGAGGAGGTTCGAGTCCTCCCTCGGTCATGGGTGTGTTTATGTTTGTCCTTAGAATAATTTAGGTTAAGTAGTGTGTAAGCTTAGGGACTGATGACCTTAGCAGTTATGTCCCATAAGCTTTCACACACATACATGTATGGTCAGGTGGCGGAAACGAGCAACTGTGGGAAGACGCAAGACGACTTTGACGAATTTTTCAGTTGGTCTCATTTCTGGCAGCTAGCCCTAAATGTGGAAAAATGTGGGTTAGTGCGGATAAGTAGCAAGATTAAACCTGTAATGTTCGGATACCGTATGACTAGTGTCTCGCTGGACACAGTCAAGTCGTTTAAATATTTGAGCGCAACGCTGCAAAGGGATATGAGATGGAACGAGCATGTGAGAACTATGGTAGGGTATGGTCGACTTTTGTTTATTGGGAGAATTGTGGAAAAGAGTGGTTTACATGTAAAGGAGACCGCAATAGGGTGCTGGTGTGACCTCATCTAGAGTACTGCACGAGTGTCGTATCCTACCAGGTAAGACTGAAGGAAGACATCGAAGCATTGGGGAGGAGGGCTGCTAGATTTTTTCTGTAGGTTTGAAAAACAAGTAAGAATTTCGTCAGTGTTCGTTGATAATGACCTCTATCCAGTGACAGTCTATCGTGCTCAGTAATACTACAGTGAGTATTAAAAAAGTATTCACATTATTAAATAATCTCTCGCCAAGCATAGAGCCTCAAGCGACTGTAAGAAGTCATAAGTGTCCCAGAATATAAGAAGGGTGAAAGAAGGGACCTTCAAAATTACAAACCAATGACATTAATTTCTTTTCGGTATAGAAGCCTTGAACATATTCTTATTTAGATTATCAATTTTCTTGAGACTGAGATGATTATGTCCACAAATGAGCATGGTTTTGAGAAAGCATCACTCGTGCGAAATTCAGCTTGCTCTTTTCTCACAAGATATACCGCTAACTACAGATGAAAGGCAACGGGCAGGTTCCATATATCTAGATTTCCGGAAAACATTTGACACAGCCCCTTTGTAAAGGCTGTTAACGCAATAACGAGCATATGCAGCAAGTTCACACATATGTGACTGGCTCGAATACTTCTTAAATAATAGAAGCCAGTGAGTTGTTCTCGACGTCGAGTGTTCGTCAGAGACAACGATATCGACAGGTGTAGCCAACGGAAGTGTGATAGTACGGGATGGGCAGCCATATGCAGTTATTACCCGATGATACCGTGCTGTACGGTAAGGTGTCCAAGTTGAGTGACTGTAGCAAGATGCAAGACGATTTAGACAAAATTTCCAGTTGTAAGACGGGTCGCAGCTAGCCCTAAATTTAGAAATGGTTTAAATGGCTCTGAGCAGTATGGGACCTAACATCTGAGGTCATCAGTCCCCTAGAACGTGGAACTACTTAAACCTAACTAACCTAAGGACAGCACACACGTCCATGCCCGAGGCAGGATTCGAACCTGCGACCATAGCGGTCACGCGGTTCCAGACTGAAGCGCCTGCAGCTGCTCGGCCACATAGGCCAGCCCTAAATTTAGAAAAATGTAAGTTAATTTGGATGAGTAGCAAGGTCAGACCTGTATTGTTGGGATACAGGATTCCTAGTGTACTGCATTACTTGTGCTGGAATCGTTTAAATATCTGGACGTCACGTTGCAAAGCGTAATGGGATGGAATGAGCATGTGAGATCTGTGGTAGGGTGAGCCAATTGTAGACTTCGGTTTATTGGGAGAATTTTGGAAAGAGTGATTCATATGTAAACGAAACCGCATATAGGGAGCTGGTGCGACCTATTTTTGAGTACTGCTCGAGCTTTAGGGATACGCACTAGGTCGGATCGGAGGATTACATCGCAGAAACTGCAGCTAGTTTTGTTACCGATAGGTTCGTACAACACGCAAGTGTTACGGAAATATTCCAGGAACTCAAATCGGAATTCATGCAGGGAAGACGACGTTCTTTTCGAGAAAGGGTCTTAAGAAAATCAGGGAACCTGCATTTGAAGCTGACTGCCGAATTATTCGACTGCCTCAACCTTACAAAGTACATTACGCGTAAGGACCACGAAGATAAGCTACGAGAAATTAGGGCTCATATTGATGTATCAAGCAGTCCTTTTTTTATTGGCTCTATTTCCGTGTAGGAGAGAAAAATAAACGACTAGTAGCGGTACAGGGTACCCTCCGATACGCACCGTACAGTAGCTTGAGGAGAATCTATGTAGATGTTGAAGCATATGCAGAGAGTTATGATAAAGGACAATGTAGCATGTTGAAACTGATAAATTCATTTCAGAACACATGAGTTAATCTCGAATATATTTGACATTAAAGAAAAACGCGTAATTTTCTCGCAGTAAAATGCTTTGTCCCAATATTTAAACAAAACAATGTAATCGTGGTTAGTTGAAAGCAAGTGAAAAACAAGATCATATAATTCCTTTCAGCTACTGCTAGGAATTCTGCAGTTTGATTGTATTTGATATAACTTCGTTCCTTTTATCAACTACGATCAAGCGTATAACCAAATCTGGACTATACTAAAATGATCACATAATCTTTCGATAATCATTTCATGCATCAAGTTTGTCATTTTACATGTCGTTACTCAATAACTTTCAATTATTCGTGAAAAATTATACATGCATATGTCGCAAAAGAGAAATAATTTATCAGTGTAAATACCTACATGAAGATTGCTTGGATTTTATATGTGAATTTTTTTTACGTTACTCTCTGTGTATGAGTGTGCGTAGAATGAAACGATCTACCTTAGCGAAAAGCGGGACTGTATTCTATCCAGTGATACTCAAACGTGCTTCAGTACTAATACAGCCAGTATTCCAATAACATATATTTTTGTTTCTATCATTTTCAAATAGTTCTATCGTCCCCATGTGATTTCAGTACTTTTTGAGCTATGGATAAATCGTGACCGTTGCATTATTTCGAAAGAAAGATACATGCCTGGGTGCAGTCATCTTTAATTAGGCATATATTTGCCAATTTTTACCTAGAGGGAAGTGGTAAATGAAAAAGACATTTGAAGCTTGAACGTATCTCCATAAAGTGGAACAGAGGGGGAGAGTCATTTTATTAGTGAATGTGCTATAATTTTGTGAAAAGACGCAGTTTTCTATGGAGCAGTAACTAAAAGGTTACGATAAATGACAGTAAATGATGTTAAAGGTGAAATAATTAGTTCAGAAATATAGCAATAAATTCAAACATATTAGATTTAACGCTTAAACGTTTAACGTTTCTCGCAGTCACATGATTTGTACCGGGATTTAAATTAAACTGCGGAATAGTGCTTACATGAAAGCAAAGAGTAGAATGACACATTACTGTTGCCATCAGCTGCTGTTAAGAAAATTGTTATAATGAGTTCTATAATACTTCGTTCATTTTATAAAAATGGTTGAAATGGCTCTAAGCACTATGGGACTTAACATCTGAGGTCATCAGTACCCTAGACTTCGCACAACTTAAACCTAACTAACCTAAGGCCATCACACACATCCATGCCCGAATCAGGATTCGAACATCCAACCATAGCAGCAGCGTGTCTCCGGACTGAAGCGCCTAGAACCGCTCGATCACGCCAGCCGGCCCATTTTATCATTTCACAAAAAATAGTACTATCAAAACTGAACATTACTAACAAGATACTATACACTGCAATCACAGTCTTTCAATATACGTTTCGTGTTCAAGTTCGTCATTTTCACATCACACAGCTCAATAAAAATATATATTATTTGATGCCAGTTCGGCGACTTGCGCGTCGATGGGGAAGAAATGATGATGATTAGGGCAACACAACACTCAGTCCCTGAGCGGAGAAAATTCTCCGAGAGAGCCGGGAATCGAACCCGGGCCCTAGGGACAGATGTTGTGCCGTGCTGACCACTCGGCTACCGAACGCGGACACACTGCTCAATAATATTCAATAGTTCAAATTAGCTAATATATTCTTAGATCACACATGAAACGTCACGCCAATCGTGTTGACACATGGCAACTGAGACGAAACAGACAAGAAATTTATCTATCTAAATAGTTACATGAATATTATTATGGTTCCATATCTGTAACTGTGTTTTTTGATCGTGTTTTTACGTGTGTGTGTGAAATCACGTCATCCAGCATGGGCTACAGCTGAAGAGAGATTAGCGACGTGTATGTAGGTCAGACGGAAGTATTTGACTAGAACTGAATTACTTTGGCGAAATAGTTGCACTTTCGGAGGAATAGCCGGCCGGAGTGGCCGAGCGGCTCTAGGCGCTACAGTATGGAACCGCGATTCCGCTATGGTCGCAGGTTCGAATCCTGCCTATGGCATGGCTGTTTGTGTGACGTCCTTATGTTAGTTAGGTTTAAGTAGTTCTAAGTTCTAGGGGACTGATGACGTCAGAAGTTAAGTCCCATAGTGCTCAGAGCCATTTTCGGAGGAACAATTTCGTTAGTATTCATCGACAGTGACCTCTGTCCAGTGATACTCAAGTTTGAATCAGTATTACTGCAATGTGTATGTTAGTATTACTCATGTTGTCATAGCTATTTAGCTCGATCGCTCCCCATACAGTTTCCACATTTTTAAAGAAACGTAGGAAGGGTTTGGGGCCGTGGATTTGCATCGGATGATGTTCAGCCCTCAGTACAATTACAATTCCTTACCCAAATCTTTACATACTATTACGATGAGAAAAATGTTAAATGATGAATACGTTTTATACTGGACGTGGCAGTATAAAAATGGATCGAAGGGTCGTGTCATTTTATTAGAGATAAATGCAATAATTACGCGAAAAAACGTAGTTTTCTTTGTAGTCCCAGTCTGGCGTGGCAGTTGAAACTATCTAAACGAAAGGCAAACTTTTAAATTTTACGTTCAAAAAATCGTTCACACAGGAGAATCGAACAAACGTACCTTCGCTTGACCGTCTTACAGACTCACGTGTGGACGAAATACTAATAAGTGTCCCTGGCGTAGAGAAACAACTGAGAGACTTGAAAGTAAACAGATCACCAGTACTGGATAGAATGCGAGATCCGTTTTACAAAGAGTACTCTACGGCATTGACCCCTTACCTACCTTGCATTTTTGGGAATCACTCGCGCAACAAAAACTCACAAGCGACTACAAAAAGGGGCAGGATGACTCCAGTGTATAAGAAGGGTAAAAGAACGGAGCCGCAAAATTACAGGCCAATATCCCTAACTTCTGTTTGCTGCAAAGTCCTTGAACACATTCTCTGTCGAATACAATAAATTTCCTTGAGACTGAGAAGCGTATGTGCACGAATTAGCGTGGTTTTAGAAAACATCGCTCCTGCGAAGCGCAGCTTGCCCTTCTCTCACATGATTTACAGCGTACTATGGGTGAAGGGGGAACAGTGGATTCCATATATATATATATATATATATATATATATATATATATATATATATATATATATATTTCCGGAAAGCATTTCCCCCGGTGCTCATTGCTGATTGTTAACGAAGTACGAGCACATGGAATAAGTTCACAGAAATGTGAGTGGGTGGGAGGTTTCCTAAATAACAGAATCCAATGTGTTGTACTCGGCACCGAGTGTTCATCAGAGACGCGGGTAACTCAGGAGCGGCCCACGCAGTGTGAGAGGACCGCTGTTAATCCCTATATACAGAAATCATTATGCGGACAGGGTGGGCAGCAACCTATGGGGCTCCCTGGCAGATTAAAACTGTGTGCACGACCGAGACTCGAACTCGGGACCTTTGCCTTTCGCGGGCAAGTGCTCTACCAACTGAGCTACCGAAGCACGACTCACGCTCGGTACTCACAGCTTTACTTCTGCCAGAAGTTTCATATCAGCGCACACTCCGCTGCAGGGTGAAAATCTCATTCTGGAACCTATGGGGGTTTCCTCATGTTGCCTTGGTATATGGTAAGGTGTCGAAATTAAATGACTGTAGGAAGATACAAGAAGACTCAGACGAAATTTCCACTTTGTGTGATGTATGGCAGCTAGTCCTAAATGTGGACAGAAGTAAGTTAATGTGAATGAGTAGGAGCATCAAGCGTGTAATGTTGGAATACATTATTACTAATGTCCAGCTTGAAACAGTCAAGTCGCTTAAACACATTGGCAGAGCGATATTGATGGAAGGAACATGTGATAACTGTGGTGGGGAAGGCGAATCGTCGACTCGGTTTGTTGGGAAAGTTTTGGAAAGATTGACTGACGTGTAAAGGATACCGCGCATAGGGCGTTGGTGCGACCTTATCTAGAGTACTACTTGAGAGTGCGATAATTGGTGCGACCCAATCTAGAGCACTACTCAAGAGTCTGGTAATCGTACCATAAGGGGTTTTTGAATCCCACCTGGTATAATTATCAGACTCTCGAGTAGTACTCTAGATTAGGTCGCACCAACTACCAGACTCTCAAGTAGCACTTTAGATAAGGTCGCACAAACGCCCTATACGCGTGAGTCAATCTTTCCAAAACTCTCCCAATAAACCGAGTTGATGATTCGCCTTCCCTACCACAGTTCTCACAGGCTCCCTCCATCATATATACCTCGGGCCAAGTATTTAAACGACTTGACTGTTTAAAGCTGGATATTAGTAACAATTTATTCGAACATTACACGCTTGATGCTATTATTCATTCACGTTATCTTACAGCTTTCCACATTTATTACTTGCTGCCATACATCACACCATGTTGAAATTTCACCTGAGTCTTTTTGTATCTTCCTACAATCATTTAACTTCGACACCTTACCATATCACAGGGCAACATGAGGAAACTCCCATAGATTGCTGCTCACCCTGTCCGCAAATGATTTATGTATATAGGGAGAAACAGCGGTCCGGTCACGCTTCGTGGGCCGCTCCAGAGTAACCCGCGTCCCTGATGAACACTCGGTGTCGAGGGCAACGCATTGGATTCTATTATTTAAGAAACATCCCACCCACTCACATGTCTGTAGACTTATTCCATGTGCTCGTACCTTCGTTAACTATCAGCAATGAGCACTGGGTGAAACGCACTCCGGAAATCTATATATATATATGGAATCCGCTGTTCCCCCTTCACCCACAGAACGCTGTATATCATGTGAGAGAAGGGCAAGCTGCCCTTAGCGCTAGCAATGCTTTCCAAAACCATACTAAATCGTGGACATATGCTTCTCAGTCTCAAGGAAATTTATTGTATTCCACGGAGAATGTGTTCAAGGATTTTGGAGCAAACAGAATTTAGGGAGATTGGCCTGTAATTTTGCCGCTCTGTTATTTTGCCCTTCTTATACACTGGAATCATCTGCCCCTTCTTGTAGTCGCTTGTGATTTTTTTTTTTGTGCGAGTGATTCACAAGAATTGCAAGGTAGGTAAGGGGTCAATGCCGTAGCGTACTCTTTGTAAAACAGATCTCAGATTCTATCCGATACTGGTGATCTATTTCCTTTCATATCTCTCAGTTGTTTCCCTACGTCAGGGATACTTATTAGTATTACGTCCATCCGGGAGTCCGTAAGACGGTCAAGTGAAGGTACGTTTGTATGATTCTCCTGTGTGAACGATTTTTTTGACGTAAAATTTAGAATTTGGTCTTTCGTTTTGCTAGCTTCAAATGTCACGCCAGACTGGCTCTACAAAGATAACTACGTCTTTTCACACAATTATTGCATTTTTCACTAATAAAATTACACGAACCTTCGGTCCTTTTTTATACTGCCATGTCCAGTTTAAACTGTTTTCATCATTTATCATTTTTCTCGTCGCAATAGTATGTAAAGATTTGGGTAAGGAATTTTAATTGTACTGAGGGCTGAACCTCATCATCCGATGCAAATCCACGGCCCTAACGTCTTCCTCCGTGCCTTTAAAAATGTGGAAACTGTAGGGGAGAGATCGAGCTAAATAGCTGACAACATGAGTAATACTAATATACACACTTCGGTAATACTGAGGCACGCTTGATTATCACTGGACAGAGGTCACTGTCGATGATCACTAACGAAATTATTCCTCCGAAACTGCAATTATCTCGCCAAAGAAAGTCAGTTCTATTCAAATACTTTCGCCTAACCTACATACACGTCGCTAATCTCTTTTCTGCTGAAGCCCATTGTGCATGACGTGATTTTACACACACGCGTAAAAACACAATTACAAAACACAGTTACAGATATGAAACCGTAATAATATTCGTGTAACTATTTAGACAGATAAGTTTCTTGTCTGTTTCGACTCAGTTGACATGAGTGAACAGGATTGGCGTGACGTTTTATTCATGATCTAAGAATATATAAGTTAATTTGAATTACTGAATATTATTGAGCAATGTGTCCGCCCCGGTAGCTGAGTCGTCAGCGCGGCAGAACGTCAATCCCCAGGACCCGGGTTTGATTCCCGACTGGCTCGGAGATTTTCTCCGCTCAGGGACAGAGTGTTGTGTTGCCCTAATCATCATCATTTCATCCCCAGCGACGCGCAAGCTGCCGAACTGGGATCAAATAGTAATTCTTGCACCCGGCGAACCGACTACTCGACGGGAGGTCCTAGACATACGACATTTACATTTTTATTGAGCAGTGTGATGTGAAAATGACGAACTTGAAAGACTGTGATTGCTGTGTGTAGTATCGTGTTAGTAATGTTCACTTTTGATAGTACTATTTGAAGTGAGGAGATAAAATGGGCCGGCCGCTGTGACCGAGCGGTTCTAGGCGCTTCAGTCCGGAGCCACACTGCTGCTACGGTCGGAGGTTCGAATCCTGATCCGGGCATGGATGCATGCGATGGCCTTAGGTTAGTTGCGTTTAAGTTGTTCCCAGAGTGCTTAGAGCCATATGAACCATTTTTGATAAATTGAACGAAGTATTATAAAACTCATTGAAACACAACATTCTTAACAGCAGCTGATGGCAACAATAATGTGTCATTCTACTCTTTGCTTTCATATAAGCACTATTCCGCTTGTTTATTTAAATGCTGGTACAAACCATGTGACTGCGAGAAACGTTATACGTTTAAGCTAAAATCTGATAGGTTTGAATAGATTGCTATTTTTCTGAAATAATTATATCACCTTTAACATCATACACTGTCATTTATCGTAACGTTTTAGTTACTGCTACAGAGAAAACTGCGTCATTTCACAAAATATCGCACATTCGCTAGTAAAAAGACTCGCCCCCTCTGTTCCACTTTATACAGAAACGATCACGCTTCAAACGTCTTTTTCATTTATCACTTCCCTCTTGGTAAAAATTGGCAAAAATTTGCCTAATAGGAGATGACTGCACCCAAGCATGTATCTCATCTTTCGAAATAATGCGACGGTCACGAACGTCTTTCTCCATGCCTCAAATAGTACGGAAACCACATGGGGACGATCGGACTGTTTGAAAATGATAGAAACGAACATATATTATTGGAATACTGACTGTATGAAGCACACTTGAGTATAACTGGAGAGAACACTGCCCCGCTTTTCGCTAAGGCAGATCGTTTCATTCTACACACACTCACACACACAAAGTAACGTAAAACAAATTCACATATAGAGTCATAGCAATTTTCATGTCGGTATTTACACTGATAAATTGTTTCTCTTTTGCGACGTATGGACGAATAATTTTACACGAATAATTGAAAATCATTTCGTAATCTCATGTAAAATGACAAACTTGAGGCATTAATTGTTTATCGAAAGATCATGTGATCATTTTAGTATACTCCAGATTTAGTAATACGGTTGATCGTAATTGATAAAAAGAAAGAATTTAGAATTCCTAGCAGCAGCTGACTGCAATTATATCATCTCGTTTTTCACTTGCTTTCAACTAACCACGATTAAATTGTTTCGTCTTGATGCTGGGACAAAGCATTTTACTGGGAGAAAATTACGCATTTATGTTTAATTCATATGTTCTGAAGTAACTTTATCAGCTTCAGTATGCTTCGTTGTACTTTATCATAACTCTCTACACCTACTTCAAGATCTGTATAGATTCTCCGCAAGCTACTGCACGGTGCGTGGCGGAGGGTACCCTGTAACGCTACTAGTTGTTAATTTTCTTGTTCGACTCGGAAATAAAGTCAGCAAAAAACGATGCTTTATGCATCAATATAAGCCCTAATTTCTCGTAGCTTATCTTCTTGGTCCTTACGCGTAATGTACTTTGAATGTTGGCGGCAGTAGAATCGTTCGGCAGTCAGCTTCAAATGCTGGTCTCTAACTTTTCTCAACAGCGTTTCTAGAAATGAACGTCGCCTTCCCTGCATGAATTCCGATTTGAGATCTTGGAACATCTCCGAAACACTTACGTGTTGTACGCACCCATCGGTAACCAAACTAGCTGCAATTTTTTCGATGTAACCCTTCGATCCAACCTAGTACGGATCCCGAAAACTCGAGCAGTAGTCAAAAATAAGTCGCACCAGCGCCCTATGTGCGTTCATCATTACACGTGAATCACTCTATCCAAAATTCTCCAGATAAACCGAAGTTTACAACTGGCTCACCCTACCACAGTTCTCACATGCTCATTTCATCCCATTTCGCTTAGCAACGTTACGTCCAGTATCTAAACGATTTGACAGTGTGGAGCACAAGTAATGCTGTACAATAGTAATCTTGTATCCGAACATTACAGGTCTGATCTTGCTACTCATCTACATTAAGTTACATTTTCATAAATTTAGAGCTAGCTGCTATTCATCATACAAGTGGAAATATTGTCTAAATCGTCTTGAAACTTGCTTCAGTCACTCAGCTTGTTCACCTAACCGTACACCACGGCATCATCAGCTAATAACTGCAAATCGATGCCCACCCCGTCCTATCACACTACCGTGGGATACACCTGTCGGCATCCTTGTCTCTGATGAATACTCGATGTCGAGAACAACACACTGGTTTCTATCATTTAAGAAGTGTTCGGGCCAGTTACATATCTGTGAACCTACTGCATACGCTCGTTATTCCGTAACAGCCTTTACAGCTGGGCTGTGTCATATGATTTCCGGAAATCTAGATATATGGAACCCGCCCGTTGCCCTTCGTCTATAGTTAGCAGTATATCTTCTGAGAAAAGAGCAAGCTGTATTTCTTACGAGAGATGCTTTCTCAAAACCAGGCTGATTTGTGGACATAAGCTTCTCAGTCACAACAAGTTTTTATTCCAAATATGAAAATGTTCCAGGATTCTGTACCAAAAAGAAGTTAATGACATTGGTTTGTAAATTTGAGGGTCCGTTCTTTCACCCTTCTTATATTCTGGTGACACCTGTGACTTTTTGCAGTCACTTGGGGCTCTATGCTTGGCGAGAGATTCTTTAATAGTGTGAATAATTTTTTAATACTCACTCTAGTACTACCGAACCACGATTGACAGTCACTGGATAGAGGTCACTATCAATGAACCATGACGAAAATCTTACGTGTTATTCAAACCTACCGGTGACAAATCTAGCAGCCCTCCTCCCAAATGCTTGGATGGCTTCCTTCGGTCTTATCTGGTACGATACGACACTCATGCAGTACTCTAGATGAGGTCACACCAGCACCCTATTGAGGTCTCCTTTACATGTAGACCAATCTTTCCTACGATTATCCCAATAAAGCGAAGTCGACTATACCTTACCATAAATCTCACACGCTCGTTCCATCTCATATCCCTTTGCAGCGTTATGCCCAAATATTTAAACGACTTAACTGTGTCCAGCAGGACTCTAGTAATACTGTATCCCAACATTACAGTTTTAATCTTGCTACTTATCCGCACCAACCCACATTTTTCCACATTTAGGGCTAGCTGCCATAGCTGACACCAGCTAAAAACTTCGTCTAAGTCATCTTGCGTCTTCCCACAGTATCTCATTTTCGCCAGCTTACCGTAGAATACGGCATCATCAGCAAACCGCAGATAGCTGCCCACTTGTCAGCTAAACCATTTATGTATACAGAGAACAAGAGCGGTCGTATCAGATTATCCTGGAGCACTCCTGACGATATCCTTTTGTCAGATGAATACACGCCGTCGAGAACTACGTACTGGGTTCTATTATTTGAGATGTTTTCGAGCTAATCACATATCTGTGGACTGGTTCCTGATGATAGTAAACTCGTTAACAATCTACGGTGCTGCACTGTGTCAAATTCTTTACGAAATACACATACATAGAATATGATTGTTGCCCTTCCTACGTAGGTTGCTGTGTATTATGTGAGAAATGAGCTAGCTAAGTTTCGTATGAGCGATGCTTTTAAAACCGTGCTGATTCGTGGACGTCAGTTTCTCACTCTCAAGAACTTTATTGTATATATATTTTATGTATTATTTGTTATATATGTATCACATCTCTCAGCTTAATAATTTGTAAAGATTGGAGTAAGGAATAATAATTTTACGCAGGCCTGAACCTCATCATCCGAAGCAAATGCACAGCCTCTGACGTCTTCTTCCATGTATTTAAAATGTGGGTAACGTATGGAGAGCGATTACTCTAAATAACACTGATAAAATGAATAATGTTGATGTTCCTTAAGTATGGGATATCCTCTTAATTCACTGTTGGCTGAAATATTTATGAACCATTTCGAACAACATTTTCTGGAAAAAGAACCTTTGAGTGTAAATATCTAATTCTGGTTTAGATATGTGGATGATGTCCTGTGTATGCGGAATGGTAGTACAAGACAGTTCAACACTTTTTGAAAAACCTAAACAGTCAACGTAAAAATATTCTGTTTACAAAGGAGGTTGTCAACAAATCCACAAACGTATAACATCTCACCACTGACATCAGTACACAGGCACATTATTTAAAAATTAATAGAGAGATTGCCACTAGAGACACTGTAACAACTTCTTGCTCACAACGCACCATAGCTTACAAACATCCAGCTTTTCACTCAATGGTAAACAGTCTCATATCTGTCTGCATGTCCACAGATGATTTTAAGGCAGGCTTCGATACAATAGAATTTATTGCCGCAGCATATGGTTACAGTCCATTCCTTAAAGACCGCATCTTGCCTAGAAACAATGAAAGCGAAATTTATACCCCTCCTGTATGACCCATGTGTTTCCCCATCCAACGTGTGCAACAAATGGTGTACATTATCATATCTCGGAGAGGCATCACAGATTGCAGCCAAATAACTGAAAGGATGCGAATGTAGTCTTTCCTTCTATTTTAAGAACGCAAGAGCCCCGTGTATTGTCAATAACAAAGATTACCACCAGTTATTAACCAACAGTGAGGTATACAAAATTACCTCTTCTGATTGTGACAAGTTTTAAATTGGTCAGTCAGCAGAGGCATATGAACTAGGCTGGCTGAACACGAATGCAGCTGTTGGTTGCAGAATATTGACTTCGCGTTTGCTGAGCATGTACTGACAGTGTCGCAACTGCCAGACAAAGCCCCATATCCTTAATGTAGCAAACAACGCCCTTAAACTCAACCTGTTGGAAGCCCTTGAAATTAACAAACATCTAGCTCACAGTCCTGACCTAATCCAAAATTACAGGACCGTGCTTAACACTTCCCCTCACTTAAACTTCGCATAACCATATCTGTTTTTCATTACTTCCCATAGTGTTTTCTCATACACATTCCTATTTTCTGTATTCATGAAGTTCTTTTATTTTATTGAAATTGTCTATGTCATCCATATAAAACTTTAGTTTCAATCGCTCAAACGAAACTTAGCTTGCTCCTTTCTCACATCATATACAGCAACCAAAGGATCAACGGCAACAACCATATTCTACGTATGTATAATTCGTAAAGCATGTGACACAGTGCACCACTGTAGATTGTTAACGCATTTACTAGCATCAGGAATCAGTCCACAGTCTTACAGACTGCCCTATGGACGAAATATTAATAAGTGTCCCTGGCGTAGAGAAACAACTGAGAGATTTGAAAGTAAATAGATCACCAGTAGCGGATAGAATTCGAAATCTGTTTTACAAAGAGTACTCTACGGCAATGACCTCTTACCTACCTTACATTTTCTGTGAATCAATGGCCCAACAAAAAGTCACAAGCGACTACAATAAGGTGCAGGTGATTCGAGTGTATAAGCTGGGTAAAATAACTGATCCGCAAATTTACATGGCATCATCCCTAACTTCTGTTTGCTGCAAAGTCCTTGAACATATTCTCTCTAGCATACAATAAATTTCCTTCAGACTGAGAAGCATATGTCCCCGAATTAGCATGGGTTTAGAAAGCATCGCTAGCGCTAAGAGCAGCTTGCCTTCCTCTCACATGATATACTGCGTACTATGGGTGAAGGGGGACAGCGGATTCCATATATATATATATGTAGATTTCCGGAAAGCGTTTCACAGAGTGCTCATTGCTGATTGTTAACGAAGGTACGAGCACATGTAATAAGTTCACAGATATGTGAGTGGGTGGGAGGTTTCTTAAATATCAGAATGCAATGCGTTGCCCTCGACAACGAATGTACATCAGGGACGCGGGTTACTCAGGAGCGGCCCACGGGGTGTGAGAGGACCGCTGTTGCTCCCTATATACATAAATCATTAGGCGGACTGGGTGGGCAGCAATCTATGGGAGTTTCCTCATGTTGCCCTGGTATATGGTAAGGTGTCGACGTTAAATGACTGTAGGAAGATACAAAAAGACTCAGACGAAATTTCCACTTTGTGTGATGTATGGCACCAAGCCCTAAATGTGGAATGCTGTAAGGTGATGTGAATAAGTAATAGCTTAAAGCGTGTAATGTTCGAATACATTATTACTAATGTCCAGCTTGTAAGAGCCAAGTCGTTTAAATACCTGGGATGAGCGATATATGACGGGGGGGAGCCTGTGATAACTGTGGTGGGGAAGGCGATTCGTCGACTCGGTTTATTGGGAGAGTTTTGAAAAGATTGACTCACGTGTAATTGATAGCGCGTATAGGGCGTTGGTGAGACCTCGTCTTAAGTACTACATGAGGGTCTGGCAGTTGGTGCGACCTAATCTACAGTACTAATCGAGAGTCTGGTAATCATACCAGGTGGGATTGAAGAAAGAATTCAGTGGAGGGCTATTAAATTAGTTACCGGTAGTGTCGAACACTCGTAATTACTAATGAGATGCCTTAGGAACACAAATGAGTGTCCCTGAATGGATTTTCTAGAACTGCTATTGAGAAAATTTAGACCATAGAGATTTAAGCTTACTGCCGAACGATTTTACTGATGCCAACATACATTGCGCTTAAGGACCAGGAAGATAACATACGAGAAATCTGTTGTCATACTGATTCATATAAACATTCATTTTTCCCTCGCTCTGTTTGCGAGTAGGTCAGATAAGGAAATGACTAGTAATGGTAAAGTGTTCCCTCCGAAATGAACCGTACGGTGGCTTGTGGAGCATCTATGTAGATGTAGATGTAAAGAGTTGAAGATGATAAAGTAATTTCAGAACACGATAGGTAATCTCATAGATGAAAGTTCCTGGCAGATTAAAACTGTGTGGTTCGCAGGAGAGCTTCTGTGAAGTTTGGAAAGTAGGGCACGAGGTACTGGCGGAAGTAAAGCTGTGAGGAGGGGGCGTGAGCCGTGCTTGGGTAGCTATGTTTGTAGAGCACTTGCCCGCGAAAGGTAAAGGTCCCGAGTTCGAGTCTCGGTCCGGCACAACGTTAAAATATGACAGGGAGATTCATATCAGCGCACACTCCGCTGCAGAGTGAAAATCTCATTCTGTAATCTCATACATATTCCATATTATATAAAACGCATAATTCTATCGCAGTAAAATGCTTTGTTCCAGTATTTGGAAGATACAATAAAACCGTGCATACTTGAAAAGAAGGTGTAAAAAGGCATATTATTATTCCCACCAGCAGCTGTTAATTTTTCAGTTTAAATGTGTTTGATAAAACTTCGTTCATTTTTTTCTTTTCCGATCAACGATATTATCAAATCTGAACTGTACTAAAATTATCCCATCATCTTTCGATAAATATTTCAGGCAGTATGTTTGTCATTTTACGTGACATTTCTTAATAATTTTCAATAATTCATATTAATTTATAGTTGCTTATCTCTACACAGTAAAAATCACGCTAATTGTGTTGACACACTGCAATTCATTCGGATAATAGAAATAGTTTATCTGTCTAAATAGTTACATGAACAGCACTATGAATGTTTATTTGAATTTATTTACTGTAATTTTGTGTGTGTGATTGTGTGTGTAATGAAATCACCTGTCTTTGGCAATCGGAGTTAAGGCTAGTCGCTTGTATTTTAGAAACATATATTTGACTAGAAGTGAAATATTTTGGTGAAAGTGAGGCAGCTTCGGTGGAATCATTTCGTTAGTGTTCGTTGACAGTGGCCACTGTCCAGTGATGCTCAGTCGTGCCTCTGTAGTAATACAGTGAGTATTACAATAACATTGGTTTTTATCATATCCAGTTAGTCCGATCCGTCGCCATTAGGTTTCCGTACTTTTTGAGCCCAGGAGAAAGACTTCCGTGGCCGTCGATTTGCTTCTGGCGAAGAGATACATGCCTTGGTGCAATCATCATTCCTTAGGCAAAACCTTGTCAGTATTTAGTACGAGGGAAGAGATAAATGAAATGGACACTTGAAGCTGGAACGTTTCTGTATGAAGTCGGGCACAGGGGAGAGTCGCTTTATTAGTGATACACGCGATAATTTTGTGAAAAGACGCAGTTTTCGCTGAAATAATACTAGAAAGTAATGACAAAAACAATGAAATATGATCAACCTATTAAAATAATTTCAGAAAAATAGCAATAAAATCAAAGGTATTCCAGTTTACACTACAACGAACAACTTTTTCCGCAGTACAGTATTTAAATGAAACGATGCAATCGAGCTTATTTCAAATCAAATAGTAGACTCATAAATAGTGCCATTAGCTGCTTTTAATGAACTTGCTGTTTGAATGTACTTTGTGAAACTTCGTCCTTTTTTCACTTCACATCAAATTGTATTATCAAAACCGAGCATTAGTAACACGATTCTATACACTGCAACCATAATTTTTCGATTAACATTTCGGTCCCAAGATTGACCAGTATGTAATGTGATTTGGTGTGTATGATTGTGTGTGTAATGAAATCATCCGTCTTGGGCAATCAGAGATAAGGATAGTAGCTTGTATTTTAGAAACATACATTTGTCTAATACTGAATAAATTTGGTGTAAGGCTACGTTGTTCTAGAGGGCGAGTGTTAATTAGAGACAAGGGTATTCTCAGGAGTGTCCCCGACAAGTATGTTAGGGACCACTTTTGTTCTCTATATTCCTTTTAAATCAGATTGCTCAATAAGTTCAAATAATTCAAATTAATTTATACATTCATAGAACACAGATAAATACTCACGCTAATTGTGTTGTCGAAACAGAGAAGTAACCTATCTAAGTAGTTACACGAATTTTATTATATATCCACTCCTTGAACTGTGTTTTGGATTGTTTTTTTATGTGTCTGTGTGTGTGTGTGAGAGAGAGAGAAACGAGCCATTCGTCAAATACAATACTGTGAATATGTAGCAGTTTGCATTAATTAAATGAACCAAGTAAAAAAAATTGTTTCGAGCACACGTAATTGCCAATGAGATGCCTTACGAACTCAAATGAGTGTCCCTGAATGGATTTTGTAGAACTGCTATTGAGAAAATATTGCCGAACGATTCTGCTGCCGCCAACATAGATTGCGCTTAAGGACCAGGAAGTTAACATACGAGAAATTTGTTGTCATACTGATTCATATAAACATTAATTTTTCCCTCGCTCTATTTGCGAGTAGGTCAGATAAGGAAATGACTAGTAGTGGCAAAGGGTACCCTCCGAAATGAACCGTACGGTGGCTTGTGGAGTATCTATGTAGATGTAGATGTAAAGAGTTGAAGCTGATAAAGTAATTTCAGAACACATTAGGTAATCTCATACATATTCGATATTACATAATACGCATGATTCTCTCGCAGTACAATGCTTTGATCCAGTGTTTAGAAGATACAATAAAACCGTGCCTACTTGAAAATAATGTGTAAAAAGACGTATTATTATTCCCATTAGCAGCTGTTAATTTTGCAGTTTACATGCGATTCGTAAAATTTCATTAGTTGTTTTTCTATTCCGATCAACGGTATTATCAATTCTGAACTGCACTAAAATGATCCCATAATCTTTCGATAAATATTTCAGGCAATACGTTTGTCATTTTACGTGAGATTACTTAATAATTTTCAATAATTCATATTAATTTATACTTGCTTATCTCTACACATGAAAAGTCACGCTAATTGTGTTGACACACTGCAATTCATTCGGAAAATAGATATAATTTATCTGTCTAAATATTTA
Organism: Schistocerca serialis cubense; assembly: GCF_023864345.2. Lineage (NCBI taxonomy): Eukaryota > Metazoa > Arthropoda > Insecta > Orthoptera > Acrididae > Schistocerca > Schistocerca serialis. The sequence goes on from NC_064640.1 coordinate 157,111,145, forward strand.
GATTAATAATAAATTTAGATTAAGAATGTTTATTTGAATTGATTTAATGTGATTTTGTGCGTGTGATTGTGTGAGTACTGAAATCATCTGCCTTTGTCAGTCGGAGTTAACTCTAGTCGCCTTAATTTTAGAAACATATATTTATCTAGTAGGGAATTATTTTGGTGAAAACGAGGCAGCTCCGGAGGAAGTATTTCGTTAGTGTTCGCTGACAGTTTCCTCTGTCCAGTGATACTCAATCGTGCCTCAGTAGTAATACAGTGAGTATTACAATAACATTGGTTTTTATCATTGCTAGTTAGTCCGATCCGTCGCCATGAGGTTTCCGTTCTTCTTGAGCCCAGGAGAAAGACATCCGTGGCCGTCCATTTGTTTCTGACGAAGAGAATCATGCCTTGCTGCAATCGTCATTCTTTAGGCCAAACCTTGTCAGTATTTACTACGAGGGAAGTGATAAATGAAATAGACACTTGAAACTGGAACGTGGGGCACAGGGGCGCGTCGCTTTATTAGTGATATACGCGATAATTTTGTGAAAAGACGCAGTTTTCGCTGTAATAATACTAAAAAGTAATGACAAAAAACAATGAAAGGTGTTGAACCTATTAAAGTTATTTCAGAAAAATAGCAGAAAATTCATTGGTATTCCAGTTTACACTACAACGAATAACATTTGCCGCAGTACAGTATTTAAATGAAACAGTGGAATCGAGCTTAATTCAAATAAGATAGTAGGATCACTCATGATTATTTCCATTAACTGCTTTTAATAAACTTGCTGTTTTAACGTGCTTTATAAAACTTCGCTCATTTTATCACTTCTCAACAAGTTGTATTATCAAAACTGAGCATTACTAACACGATTCTATACACTGTTACAATAATTTTTCGATTAACATTTCGTGTCCCAAGTTTGTCCTTTATTTAATGTGATTTTGTGTGTATGATTGTGTGTGTAATGAAATCATCTGTCTTGGGCAATCGGAGCTTAGGCAAGTCGCTTGTACTTTAGAAACATATATTTGTCTAGTACTGAATTCGTTTGGTGAAAGTGTATGTTATCATAGTGGGCGAGTGTATGTCAGAGAGAAGGATATTCTCAGAAGTGCCCCCGGCAAGTGTGACAGGGCCGCTTTTGTCCTTCTATTCCTTTTAGATCAGATTGCTCAATAATTTTCAAATAATTCAAATTAATTTATACATTCATAGAACGCAGAAGAATACTCACGCTAAATGTGTTATCGAAACAAAGAAGTAACGTATCGAAGTAGTTACAGGAATTTTATTATGGGTCCATACCTGGAACTGTGTTATGTGATTGTTTTTTATGTGTGTGTGTATGTGTGTGTGTGTGTGTTAAGACAAGCCATCAGTCATGCAAATAACTGTGACTATGTAGCAGTTTGCATTAATTAAATGAAGGAACTATAGAAACCACTTTTTATGAGACAACTACAAGATGTATTAAACAAAGAAAGTAATACAAGTACCTGTTAGAAGAAAGCCTTGACGATCGAAACTATAGTTCATGTGGATGACATAGACAATTTCAATAAAATAAAAGAACGTCATGAATACAGAAAAATAGGAATGTGTATGAGCAAACAATGTGGGAAGCAATGAGAAACAGATATGATTGTGGGAAGTTTAAGAGAGGGAAAGTGTTGAGCTGTGTCCTGTCATTAAGGATTACATCAGGACTGTGAGCTAGATGTTTGTTAATTTCTAGGGCTTCCAGCAGGTTGAGTTTGCGGGAGTTGTTTGCTAATTGAAGGATATGGGGCTTTGGCAGGTAGTTGCGACCCTCACTCAGTACATGCTCAGCAAATGCGGAGTCAGAATTCTGCAACCTACAGGTGAATTCGTGTTCAGCCAGCCTAGTTGATATGCCTCAGCTAACTGACCAATGAAAAACTTGTCACAATCAGAAGAGGTAATTTTGTATGCCTCGCTGTTGGTTAATAACTGGTTCTTATCTTTGTTATTGAAAATACACGGGGCTCTTGTGCTCTTAAAATAGTAGGAAAGCCTACATTTGCAGGCTTTCAGGGCTTTGGCTACAATCTGTGATACCTCTCCGAGATATGATAATGTGCACCGTTTGTTGCACACATAGGATGGGGAAGCCGATGGGACATAGAGGAGAGGTATAATTTTCGGTTTCTATTTTCCTATTCAAGATGCGGTCATTAAGGAACTGTAGCCATATACTGTGGCAATAAATTCTATTGTATCTAAGTCTGCTTCAAAATCATCTGTTGACATAGAGACAGATATGAGACTGTTGAAAAGCTAGATGTTTGTAAGCTATGCGGCGTTGTGAGCAAGAAGTTGTTACAGTGTCTCTAGTTGTAGTATTTCTATACATTTTTAAATAATGTGTCTGTGTACTGATATCAATGGTGAGATGTTATAAGTTTACGGATTTTTTGACAACCTCTTTTGTAAACTGAATCTTTTTATGTTGACTGTTTAGGTTTTTCAAAAATGTGTTGAACTGTCTTGTAGTACCATTCCGCATACACAGGACATCTCCACATATCTAAACCAGAGTTTGATACTTGCACTCAAAGGTTCTTTTTCCAGAAAATGTTGTTCGAAATGGTTCATAAATATTTCAGCCAACAGTGGACTAAGAGGATATCCCATACCTAAGGAACATCAATATTAATCATTTTATCAGTGTTATTTAGACTGATCGCTCCCCATACGTTATCCACATTTTTAAAGATATGGAGGAAGACGTTGGAGGCCGTGGATTTGATTCGGATGATGAGATTCAGGGCTGCGTAAAATAATTGTTCCTTTTTCTAATCCTTACAAATTAATATGACGAGAGATGTGATAAATATATAAAAATAATATATAAAATATGTATACAATAAATTTTCTTGAGAATGAGAAACTGACGTCCACGAATCAGCACGGTTCTAAAAGCATCGCTCATACGAAATTTAGCTTGCTCACGTCTCACATGACATACAGCAATATACGGATGAAGGGCAACAATCATATTCAAGTTATGTATATTTCGGAAAGCATTTGACACAGTGCACCACTGTAGATTGTTAACGAATTTACTAGCATCAGGAATCAGTTCACAGATACGTGATTGGCTCGAAAACATCTCAAATAATAGAACCCAGTATGTAGTTTTCGACGGCGTGTATTCATCTGACACAAGGATATCGTCATGGGTGCTCCAGGATAATCTGATACGACCGCTCTTGTTCTCTATATACACAAATGGTTTAGCTGACAAGTGGGCAGCTATCTGCGGTATGCCGATGATGCCGTGTTCTACGGTAAGCTGGCGAAGATGAGTAACTGTGGGAAGATGCAAAACGACTTAGACGAAGCTTTCTGTTGGTGTCATTTGTGGCAGCTGGCCTTAAATGTGGCAAAATGTGGGTTAGCGCGGATAAGTAGCAAGATTAAACCTGTAATGCTTGGATACAGTATTACTAGTGTCCTCCTGGACACAGTCAAACCGTTTAAATATCTGGGCGTAACGCTGCAAAGGGATATCAGGTGGAACGAGCGTGTGGGAACTATGGTGGGGTATGGTAGACTTCGCTTTATTGGGAGAATTGTAGGAAAGAGTGGTCTACATGTAAAGAAGACCGCAATAGGATGCTGGTGTGACCTCATATAGTGCACTGCATGAGTGTCGTATCCTACCAGATAAGACTGAAGGAAGACATCCAAGCATTTGGGTGGAGGGCTGCTAGATTTGTTACCGGTAGGTTTGAATAAGACGTAAGATTTTTGTCATGGTTCATTGATAGTGACCTCTATCCAGTGACAGTCAATCGTGGTTCGGTAGTGCTAGAGTGAGTATTAAAAAATTATTCGCACTATTAAAGAATCTCTCGCCAAGCATAGAGCCCCAAGTGACTGCAAAAAGTCACAGGTGTCACCAGAATATAAGACGGGTGAAGAACGGAACCTCAAAATACAAACCAATGACATTAACTTCTTTTTGGTACAGAATCCTGGAACATATTCTTATTTCGAATATAAAACTTGTCGAGACAGAGTAGCTTATGTCCGGAAATCAGCATGGTTTTGAGAAAGCATCGCTAGTGAGAATTTCAGCTTGCTCTGTCTCTGATGATATACTGCTAACTATAGACGAAGGGCAACGGGCGGGTTCCATATATCTAGATTTCCGGAAATCATTTGACACAGAACCACTGTAAATATGTTAAGGAATAACGAGCGTATGCAGTAGGTTCACAGATATGTAACTGGCCCGAAGACTTCTTAAATAATAGAAAACAGTGAGTTGATCTCGACATCGAGTGTTCGTCAGAGACAAGGATATCGACAGGTGTAGCCCACGGAAGTGTGATAGGGATTGGTGGGCAGCAGTCTGCAGTTAATAGCTTATGATGCCATGGTGCATTGTAAGGTGTCAAAGTTGAGTAAATGATGTATGATACAAGACGACTTAGACAAAATTTCCAGTTGTGTAATGAATGGCAGCTAGCCACAAATTTAGAAAAATGTAAGTTGATGTGAATAAGGAGAAGGATCAGACCTGTAGTGTTGGGATACAGGACTACTAGCGTACAGTATTACTTGTGGTGGACACAGTCAGCTCGTTTAAATATCTGGACGTAACGCTGCAAAGCGAAATGGCATTAAACGATCGTGTCACAACTGTGGTACGTCAGTTGTAGACTTCAGTTTATTGGGAGAATTTTGGATAGAGTAATTCACGTGTAAAGGAAACCGCGAATAGGGCGCTATTTTTACCTACTACTCGAGTTTTCGGGATACATACTAGGTCGGATCGACGGATTACATCGAAGAAATTGCAGCGAGTTTTGTCACCGATAGGTTCGTACAACACGTAAGTGTTATGGTGATGTTGCAGAAACTCAAATCGGAATCCATGCAGGGAACGCGACGTTCTTTTCAAGAAATGCTGTTGAGAAAGCATTTGAAGCTGACTGCACAACAGTTCTACTGCCACCCACATTCATAGTACATTGCGCCTAAGGACCACGAAGATAAGCTACGACAACTTAGGGCTCATATTAATGTATAAAGTAGTCGTTTTTCGCTGGCTCTATTTCCGAGTAGGACAGAAAAATAAACTACTAGTATCGGTACAGGGTACCCTTCATCACGCACCGTACAGTAGCTTGAGGAGTATCTATGTAGATGTTGAATTAGATGCAGAGATTTATGATAAAGGACAATGAATATGTTGAAGCTGATAAATTTATTTCAGAACATAAGAGTTAATCTCGAATGTATTCGCCATTAAACAAAAGCGCGTAATTTTCTCGCAGTAAAATGCTTTGTCCCAGTATTTAAACGAAACAATGTAATCGTGGTTAGTTGAAAGCAAGTGAAAAACGAGATGACATAATTCCATTCAGCTACTACTAGGAATTCTGCAGTTTAATTTTTTTTTGATAAAACTTCGTTCTTTTTATCAATGACGATCATGCGTATTATCAAATCTGGACTATACTAAAATGATCGCATGATCTTTAGAAGAACATTTCATGCCTAAAGTTTGGCATTTTACATGAGATTACACTATAACTTTCAATTACTCGTGTAAAATTATACATGCATATGTCGCAAAAGAGAACAAATTTATCAGTGTAATTACCTACATGAAAATTGCTATGAATCTGTATGTGAATTTGTTTTACGTTACTTTGTGTGTATGAGTGTTTGTAGAATAAAACGATCTGCCGTAGAGAAAATCGGGTTAGTGTTCTGTCCAGTTATGCTCAAGTGTGCTTCATACAGTCAGTATTCCAATAATATATATTCGTTTCTATCATTTTCAAATAGTCCGATCGTCCCCATGTGATTTCCGTACTTTTCCAGCCATGGATAAAGACGTTCGTGACCGTCGCATTATTTCGAAAGAAGAGATACATGCCTGGGTGCAGTCATCTTTAATTAGGCAAATATTTGCCAATTTTCACCTAGAGGGAAGTGGTAAATGAAAAAGACATTTGAAGCTTGAACGCATATCCATAAAGTGGAACATAGGGGGTGAGTCATTTTATTAGTGAATGTGCTATAATTTTGTGAAATGACGCAGTTTTCTCAGTAGTAGTAACTAAAAAGTTACGATAAATGACAGTGAATGATGTTAAATGTGATATAATTATTTCAGAAAAATAGCAATAAATTCAAACATATTAGATTTTACGCTTAAACGTATAAGTCTACTGACTGGTTTGATGCGGCCCGCCACGAATTCCTTTCCTGTGCTAACCTCTTCATCTCAGAGTAGCACTTGCAACCTATGTCCTCAATTATTTGCTAGACGTATTCCGATCTCTATCTTCCTTTACAGTTTTTGCTCTCTACAGCTCCCTCTAGTACCATGGAAGTCATTCCCTCATGTCTTAGCAGATGTCCTATCGCCCTGTCCCTTCTCCTTATCAGTGTTTTCCACATACTCCTTTCCTCTCCGATTCTGCGTAGAACCTCTTCATTCCTCACCTTATCAGTCCACCTAATTTTCAACATTCTGTTCCGGTTTTCCCACAGTCCTTGTTTCACTACCATACAATGCTGTACTCCAGACGCACATCCTCAGAAATTTCTTACTCAAATTAAGGCTGGTATTTTATATTAGTAGACTTCTCTTGGCCAGACCGAGCGAGGTGGCGCAGTGGTTAGCACACTGGACTCGCATTCGGGAGGACGACGGTTCAATCCCGTCTCCGGCCATCTTGATTTAGGTTTTCCGTGATTTCCCTAAATCGTTTCAGGCGAATGCCGAGATGGTTCCTTTGAAAGGGCACGGCCGATTTCCTTCCCAATCCTTCCCTAACCCGAGCTTGCGCTCCGTCTCTAATGACCTCGTTGTCGACAGGACGTTAAACACTAACCACCACCACCACCACCTTGGCCAGAAATGCCTTTTTTGCCATAGCGAGTCTGCTTTTGACGTCCTCCTTGCTCCGTCCGTCATTGGTTATTTTACTGCCTAGGTAGCAGAATTCCTTAACTTCATTGACTGCGTGACCATCAGTCCTGCTGTTAAGTTTCTCGCTGTTCTCATTTCTACTACTTCTCATTACCTTCGTCTTTCTCCGATTTACTCTCAAACCGTGCTGTGTACGAATTAGACTGTTCATTCCGTTCAGCAGATCATTTAATTCTTCTTCACTTTCACTCAGGATAGCAATGTCATCAGCGAATCGTGTCATTGATATCCTTTCACCTAGTATTTTAATTCCACTCCTGAACCTATCTTTTATTTCCATCATTGCTTCCTCGATGTACAGATTGAAGAGTGGAGGCGAAAGGCTACAGCCTTGTCTTACACCCTTCTTAATACGAGCACTTCGTTCTTGATCGTCCACTCTTATTATTCCCTCTTGGTTGTTGTACATATTGCATATGACCTGTGTCTCCCTATAGCTTACCCCTACTTTTTTCAGAATCTCGAACGGCTTGCACCATATTATATTGTCGAACGCTTTTTCCAGGTCGACAAATCCTGTGAAAGTGTCTTGATTTTTCTTTAGCCTTGCTTCCATTATTAGCCGTAACGTCAGAATTGCCTCTCTCGTCCCTTTACTTTTCCTAAAGCCAAACTGATCGTCACCTAGCGCATTCTCAATTTTCTTTTCCATTCTTCTGTGTATTATTCTTGTAAGCAGCTTCGATGCATGAGCTGTTAAGCTGATTGTGCGATAATTCTCGCACTTGTCAGCTCTTGCCGTCTTCGGAATTGTGTGGATTATGCTTTTCCGAAAGTCAGATGGTATATCGCCAGACTCATATATTCTACACACCAACGTGAATAGTCGTTTTGTTGCCACTTCCCCTAATGATTTTAGAAATTCTGATGGAATGTTATCTATCCCTTCTGCCTCCAAAGCTCTTTTAAATTCCGATTCTAATACTGGATCCCCTCTCTCTTCTAAATCGACTCGTGTTTCTTCTTCTATCACATCAGACAAATCTTCACCATCATAGAGGCTATCAATGTATTCTTTCCACCTATCTGCTCTCTCCTCTGCATATAACAGTGGAATTCCCGCTGCACTCTTAATATTACCACCGTAGCTTTTAATGTCACCAAAGGTTGTTTTGACTTTCCTGTATGCTGAGTCTGTCCTTCCGACAATCATATCTTTTTCGATGTCTTCACATTTTTCCTGCAGCCATTTCGTCTTAGCTTCCCTGCACTTCCTATTTATTTCATTCCTCAGCGACTTGTATTTCTGTATTCCTGATTTTCCCGGAACATGTTTGTACTTCCTCCTTTCATCAATCAGCTGAAGTATTTCTTCTGTTACCCATGGTTTCTTCGCAACTACCTTCTTTGTACCTATGTTTTCCTTTCCAACTTCTGTGATGGCCCTTTTAAGAGATGTCCATTCCTCTCCAACTGTACTACCCACTGCGCTATTCCTTATTGCTGTATCTACAGCGTTAGAGAACTTCAAACGTATCTCGTCATTCCTTAGTACTTCCGTATCCCACTTCTTTGCGTATTGATTCTTCCTGACTAATGTCTTGAACTTCAGCCTACTCTTCATCACTACTATATTGTGATCTGAGTCTATATCTGATCCTGGGTACGCCTTACAATCCAGTATCTGATTTCGGAATCTCTGTCTGACCATGATGTAATCTAATTGAAATCTTCCCGTATCTCCCGGCCTTTTCCAAGTATAACTCCTCCTCTTGTGATTCTTGAACAGGGTATTCGCTATTACTGGCTGAAACTTGTTACAGAACTCAATTAGTCTTTCTCCTCTTTCATTACTTGTCCCAAGCCCATATTATCCTGTAACCTTTTCTTCTACTCCTTCCCCTACAACTGCATTCCAGTCGCCCATGAGTGTTAGATTTTCGTCCCCCTTTATATACTGCATTACCCTTTCAATATCCTCGTACACTTTCTCTATCTGTTCATCTTCAGCTTTCGACGTCGGCATGTATACCTGAACTATCGTTGTCGGTGTTGGTCTGCTGTCCATTCTGATTAGAACAACCCGGTTACTGAACTGTTCACAGTAACACACCCTTTACCCTACCTTCCTATTCATAACGAGTCCTACACCTGTTATCCCATTTTCTGCTGCTGTTGATATTACCCGATACTCATCTGACCAGAAATCCTTGTCTTCCTTCCACATCACTTAAACCTAACTAACCTAAGGTCATCACACACATCCATGCCCGAATCAGAATTCAAACCTGCGACCGTAGCATAGCGTGGCTCCGACCTGAAGCGCCTAGAATCGCTCGGTCACACGGCCGTCTCATTTTATCACTTCACATCAAATAGTACTAACAAGACTGAACATTACTAACACTCAACTATACACTGCAATCACAGTCATTCAATATATGTTTCGTGTCTCAAGTTCGTCATTTCACATCACACTGCTCAATAAAAATGCAAATGTCGTGTGACTAGGGCCTCCCGTCGAGTAGACCGTTCGCCGGATACTTGTGCTACTATTTGATGCCAGTTCGGCGACACATGGCAACTGAGTCGAAACAGACAAGAAACGTATCTTTCTAAATCGTTACATGAATATTTTATGGTTCCATATATGTAACTGTGTTTTAGGATCGTGTTTTTACGTGTGCGTGTGTGAAATCACGTCATCCAGCATGGGCTATAGCAGTAGAGCGATTAGCGACGTGTATGTAGGTTAGGCGAAACTATTTGACTAGAACTGAATTCCTTTGGCGAAATAGTTGCGGTTTCGGAGGAATAGCCGGCCGGAGTGGCCGAGCGGTTCTAGGGGCTACAGAATGGAACCGCGCGACTGCTATGGTCGCAGGTTCGAATCCAGCCTCGGGCATGGCTGTTTGTGTGATGTCCTTAGGTTAGTAAGGTTTAAGTAGTTCTAAGTTCTAGGGTACTGATGACCTCAGTGCCATTTTCGGAGGAATAATTTCGTTAGTGTTTATCGACAATGACCTCTGTCCAGTGATACTTAAACTTGTCTCAGGAAGACGTTGGGGCCGTGGATTTGCATCAGATGATGAGATTCAACACTCAGCACAATTAGAATTCCTTACCCAAATCTTTACATATTATTACGACGAGAAAAATGATAGATAATGAATACATTTTAAACTGGACGTGGCAGTATTAAAATTGACCGAAGGGTCGTGTCATTTTATTAGAGATAAATGCAATATTTATGTGAGAAAACGTAGTTTTCTTTGTAGTGCCAGTCTAGCGTAGCAGTTGAAGCTAGCAAAACGGAAGTCAAATTTTAAATTTTACGTTAAAAATATCGTTCACACAGAGAATCGTACAAATGTACTCTCACCTGACCGTCTTAAAGACTCATGTATTGACGAAATACTAATAAGTGTCCCTGGCGTAGAGAAACAACTGAGAACTTGAAAGTAAATAGATCACCAGTACCCGATAGAATCCGAAATCTGTTTTGCAAAGAGTACTCTACGGCATTGACCCCTTACCTACCTTGCATTTTTGGGAAACACTCGCGCAACAAAATCTCACAAGCGACTACAAAAATGCACAGGTGATTCCAGCGTATAAGAAGGGTAAAATAACAGAGCCGCTAAATTACGGGACAATATCCCTAACTTCTGTTTGCTGAAAAATCCTTGAACATTTTCTCTGTCGAATACAATAAATTTCATTCTGACTGAGCGGCATACGTCCACGAATTAGCATGGTTTTAGAAAACATGGCTCCTGCGAAGCTTGGCTTGCCCTTCTCTCACATCATATACAGCGTACTATGGGTGAAGGGGGAACCGTGGAGTCCATATATATATATAAATTTCCGGAAAGCATTTCACTCAGTGCTCATTGCTGATTGTTAACGAAGGTACGAGCACATGGAATCAGTTCACAGATATGTGAGTGGAGGGTGGTTTCTTAAATAACAGAATCCAATGTGTTGTACTCGACACCGAGTGTTCATCAGGAACGCGGGTAACTCAGGAGTGGCCCACGGAGTGTGATAGGACCGCTGTTGCTCCCTATATACATAAGTAATTTGGCGGACAGGGTAGGCAGCAACCTATAGGCATTTCTTCATGTTGCCTTGGTATATGGTAAGGTGTCGAAATGAAATGACTGTAGGAAGATACAAGAAGACTCAGTCGAAATTTCCACTTTGTGTGATGTATGGCAGCTAGTCCTAAATGTGGACAGATGTAAGTTAATGTGAATGAGTAGGAGCATCAAGGGTTTAATGTTTGAATACATTATTAATAATGTCCAGCTTGAAACAGTCAAGTCGTTTAAATACCTGGGCAGAGTGATATATGATGTGAGAACTGTGGTGGGGAAGACGAATCGTCGACTCGGTTTATTGGGAGAGTTTTGGAAGGATCGACTCACGTGTAAAGGATACCGCGCATAGGGCGTTGGTGCGACCTTATCTAGAGTACTACTTGAGAGTCTGGTAATTGGTGCGACCTAATTTAGAGCACTACTCGAGAGTCTGGTAATCGTACCAGGTGGGACTAAAGAAAGATCTCGAAAGAATTCAGTAGGTGGTGGCGTACAGAGTATACACAACCGGACGGCGTTAGGTTTGAATATGGAAAGATGGGAGCGACAGACAAATATGATGAAAATGCACACAACTTTTCAACATTTAAACATTATGATATAACAGATGAATTTAAGTTCTCTGCTAACAAGTATGATGCTGTTATTATTAACAAAATTATTACGTATGTCTATCGGATTAACGTAAGAGTGGAGCGACTGACATTAGATGATAGGGCTAACAAGAAAATATTTGAAGACCAAGGTGCATTAGAAAAAGTTAGATTAGCTTGTACCAATACTCTTGGACCTTTTAGTTTGAAACCAGACAGATCATCCGGAGTACCATGGAGGAAATATGGTAGGCGTAATGCCTTTAAATTTGTTACTCATTCCAAACCAAAATGGTGCGCAGAAATTGGAAATTGCTAATGAGATGCCTTAGGAACTCAAATGAGTATCCCTGAATGGATTTTCTACAACTGCTATTGAGAAATTTTTGAGATTAGAGATTTAAGCTTACTGCCGAACGATTCTTCTGCAGCCAACATACATTGCGCTTAAGGACCAGAAAGATGACGTACGAGAAATTTGTTGTCATACTGATTCATATAAACGTTAATTTGTCTCTCGCTCTGTTTGCGAGTAGGTCAGATAAGGAAATGACTATTAGTGGTAAAGTGTGCCCTCCGAAATGATCCGTACGATGGCTTGTGGAGTATCTATGTAGACGTAGATGTAAAGAGTTGAAGATGATAAGCCGGCCTGATTGGCCGAGCGGCTCTAGGCGCTTGAGTCCGGAACCGCGCGACCGCTACGGTCGCAGGTTCGAATCCTGCCTCGGCCATGGATGTGTGTGATGTCCTTAGGTTAGCTAGGTTTAAGTAGTTCTAAGTTCTAGGGGACTGATGACCACAGCAGTTAAGTACCTTAGTGCTCAGGGCCATTCGAACCATTTTTTGAATATGATAAAGTAATTTCAGAACACGTTAAGTAATCTCATACATGAAAGTTCCTGGCAGATTAAAACTGTGTGGTTCGCAGGAGAGCTTCTGTGAAGTTTGGAAAGTAGGGGACGAGGCACTGGAGGAAGCAAAGCTGTGAGAACGAGGCGTGAGTCGTGCTAGGGTAGCTCAGTTGGCAGTTCGGCGCTAGCGGGCGTGCGAATCGGAGGTCCGATACTTCCGCCTGTGCGGCGTGTGGGAGTGTTTGTTTACTTGTGGACTTAGTTTGCGCGCGGGATAGTAACAACGATCATGGCGAACAAGTACAGGAAAATTACATTACGATTCAATTTCTGGAAAGACTACGAACGACCAAAGGCATTAGCAGTGGACCGATTCATTCGAGAGGAAGTCAAGTTACCGCCAAACCATACTGTCGGAATTCACTTGTCTATCAATATTCCCACGGTGTATGTTAAGACTGTAAATGTCGCGGCGTGTGAGAGAATTCTTCAGGCGACAAAAGCAGGTCTCCAAGTTTGCTATGGTGACAGGAATGTCGGCACGGTTACTGTAGACCATGCTGGTCTGGGTGTACGAACAATACGTATTTTTGAGCTGCCATTTGAGCTCCCGGCTGACGAAGTTATCGAGGCTTTTAAGCCATACGGCACGGTCCATGGTCACACGGCAGAACGCTGGACACAATTCGCCACGTACCCCGTTCTTAACGGAGTGCGACAGATCACTATTGATCTTCATAAGCATGTACCGTCCTATCTGACAACTGGTGGTTGTCGAGCGGTGGTGATTTACGATGGTCAGCCACGTACATGTTCTGGGTGTGGCCAGGAGGGACACCTCAGGTCGAACTGTATGCAACGTTGGATTAAGCAACTGCCTTCAGATGTGCGGGAGCCGTCGCCGTCGATGACAGTACTACCAAGCACCTATGCCAAACCCTCCCTGCGTCCGCTGATGACCGAAAGGACACAGCCCCGATGGAAGATCAAGATGGCACTCTCCGAAACCTCGTAGCAGACGTCGGGGTGACAGAGGGTGCTGCTCCATCGAGCATACAATCTACGGCGACAACATTAGTTGAGACCGAACACCCACCAAACTCAACGATAGTACACGAAGCAGTTCCAGCTACTACGGATGCTGTTCCGTCTGGAACGCACTCTGTGACGACAACATCAGCTTCGGCCGAACTCCCGCCAAGTACAACGATGGGACTGGAAACAATTCAAGTTCCTGCGGATGCTTCTCTGCCGCGCAGACGTGATTCCCTACAATCTGAGGACACGGAAGGAAGGTCACGCAAACAACGTTCCCCGAAAAGGAGGAAACGGCGGCGTCGCACGACCTCTCCTCGGGATGACTCTCTTTGACCCGACGACGATGTGCCTGTGGCTCAAGATGACACAACAGCCTCTGCGCAACAGGATGATGCAATGGAAACTGTTGGCTCAGTGTCGAAACACTGCAATTCATTCGGAAAATAGAAATAGTTTATCAGTGATTCTTGAGTTTCTCCCGGCGAATTTGATAATCAATATATCCACGGGTGTACTGCCGGTCTACAGTGACGGCGAATGATTCCAGTCCAGGTAGAGAGGCATTCTCATATCGGACGATAGCGAGAGTAAACCATCCACTTCCAGTACTCCCTGTAGCAACGCCAAGCTTGAAATTAACTCGACATCCACGGGAAAAATTCGGTCCATTAAGTGCCCGTTAGACATTGTAGACCGGCAGTATTCCCGTGCATATTTTGATAATAGTTTATCTGTCTAAATAGTTACATGAATAGTACTAGGAAAGTTTATTTGAATTTATTTAATGTGATTTTGTGTGTATGATTGTGTGTGTAATGAAATCATCTGTCTTGGGCAATCGGAGTTAAGGCTAGTCGCTTGTATTTTAGAAACACATATTTGTCTAGTAGTGAATTATTTTGGTGAAAGTGAGGTAGCTTGGGCGGAGGCATTTCGTTACTGTTCGTTGACAGTGGCCTCTGTCCAGTGATACTCTATCGTGCCTAAGTAGTAATACAGTGAGTATTACAATAACATTGGTTTTTATCATTTCCAGTTAGTCCGATCTGTCGCTATGAAGTTTCCGTACTTTTTGACCCCATGAGAAAGACTTTCGTGGCCGTCGATTTACTTCTGACGAAGAGATACATGTCTTGGTGCAATCATCATTCCTTGTTGTCCTAGAGGGCGAGCGTTAATCAGAGACAAGGGTATACTCAGGTGTGTCCCCGGCATGTATGATATGGCCCCCTTATGTTTTCTATATTGCTTTTAAATCACATTGCTCAATAATTTTCGAATAATTCAAATTAATTTACACATTCATAGAACACAGATAAATTCTCACACTAATTGTGTTGTCGAAACAGAGAAGTAACCTATCTATGTAGTTACAGGAATTTTATTATGGATCCATACCTGCAACTGTCTTATGTGATTTTTTTATGTGTGTGTATGTGTGTGTGAAAACAAGTCATCCGTCATATACAAAACTGTGACTATGTAGCACTTTGCATTAAACATGGGAAGTAATACAAGTACCAGTTGGAAGAAAGACTTAACAATTGAAACTTAAGTTTATATGGATGACATAGAGAATTTTAATAAAATAAAATAACTTCATGAATACTGAAAAATAGGAATGTGTATGAGCAAACAGTGTGGGAAGTTATGAAAAACAGATATGATTATGTGACGTTTAAGAGAGGGGAAGTGATGAGCTGTGTCCTGTCATTAAGGATTAGATCAGGACTGTGAGCTAGATGTTTGTTAATTTCTAGGGCTTCCAGCAGGTTGAGTTTACAGGAGTTGTTTGCTAACTGAAGGACATGGGGCTTTGGCAGGTAGTTGCTACCCTCACTCAGTACACGCTCAGCAAATGCGTAGTCAGGATTCTGTACCCTACAGCTGCAATCGTGTTCAGCCAACCTAGTTGATGTGCCTCTGCTGACTGACCAATGTAAAACCTGTCACCATCAGAAGAGGTAATTTTGTATACCTCACTGTTGGTTAATAACTGGTTCTTATCTCTCTTATTGAAGATACACACGGCTCTTGTGTTCTTAAAATAGTAGGAAAGCCTACACTTGCAGGCTTTCAGTGCTTTGGCTACAATCTGTGATACCTCTCCTATATATGGTAATGTACACCATTTGTTGCTGACAGTGGATGGGGAAGCAGATGGGACATAGAGGAGGGGTATATTTTCGGTTTCTTTTTTCTTAGGCAAGATGTGGTCATTAAGTACTGGACTGTAGCCACTTCCTGTGGCAATAAATTCTATTGTATCTAAGTGTGCTTTAACATCATCTGTGGACATGGAGACAGATATGAGACTGTTTACCATTGAGTGAAACGCTGAATGTTTGTAAGCTATGGCGCGTTGTGAGCAAAAAGTTATTACAGTGTCTCTAGACAGAGATGTTATAATTGTATGGATTTGATGACAAGTTCCTTTGTAAACTGAATATTTTTATGTTGACTGTTTTGGTTTTTCAAAAATGTGTAGAACGGTCTTGTAGTACCATTCCGCATACACAGGACATCATCCACATATCTAAACCAGTGTTAGATATTTGCACTGAAAGGTTTTTTTTCCAGAAAATGTTTTTCAAAATCGTTCATAAATATTTCAGCCAACAGTGGACTAAAAGGAGATCCCATACCTAAGGAACACCAATATTATTCATTTTATCAATGTTCTTCAGACTGATCGCTCCCCATACGTTATCCGCATTTTTAAATATATGGAGGAAGATATTAGAGGTCGTGGATTTGCTTCGGATGATGAGGTTCGGGCCTGCGTAAAATTTTATCATTGAAAAGTGCAATAATTATGTGAAAAGACGTAGTTTTCTTTGTAGTGCCAGTCTGGCGTGGCAGTTGAAGCTAGCAGAACGAAAGACGCACTTCTAAATTTTACGTCAAAAAAAATTGTTCACACAGGAGAATCGTACAAACGTACCCTCACCTAACCCTCTTACAGACTCCCGTATGGACGAAATACTAATAAGTGACCCTGGCGTAGGGAAACTACTGAGAGATTTGAAAGGAAATAGATCACCACTATCGGATAGAATCTTAGATCTGTTTTACAAAGAGTACTCTACGGCATTGACCCCTTACCTACTTTGCAATTCTTTTGATTCAATCGCTCAACAAAAAGTCACAAGCGACTACAAAAAGGCGCAGGTGATTCCAATGTATAAAAAGGGTAAAAGACCGGAACCACAAAATTATAGGCCAATATCCCTAACTTCTGTTTACTCCAAAATCCTTGTACATATTCTTCGTGGAATATAACAAATTTTCTTGAGACTGAGAAGCGTATGTCTACGTATTAGCATGGTTTTAGAAAGCATCGGTCTTGCGAAGGGGGAACAGCGGATTCCATATTTATATAGATATCTGGAAAGAATTCGACCCATTGCTCATTGCTGATTGTTAACGAAGGTTCGATCACGTGGATTAAGTTAACAGATACGTGAATGGCTGGGAGGATTCTTAAATAACAGAATCCAATGTGTTCTCCTCGATATCTAGCGTTCATCAGAGACGCAGGTTACTCAGGAATGGCCCGCGAACTGTGATGGGACCGCTGTTGCTCTCTATATACTACGAGGATATCCCATACCTAAGGAACATCAACATTATTCATTTTATCAGTGTTATTTAGACTGATCACTCCCCATACGTTATCCACATTTTTAAAGATTTGGAGGAAGACGTTAGAAGCCGTGGAGTTGCTTCGGATGATGAGGTTCAGGCCTGCGTAAAATTATTATTCCTTACTCACATCTTTACTAATTATTATGACGAGAGATGTGATAAATATATAACAAATAATGTATAAAATATGTATTTAATAAATTTTCTTGGGAATGAGAAACTTACGTTCACGAATCAGCACGGTTTTAAAAGCATCACTCATACGAAAATTAGCTTGCTCATTTCTCACATGATATACAGCAACCTACGGACGAAGGGCAACAATCATATTCTATGTATGTATATTTCGGAAAGCATTTGACACAGTGCACCATTGTATACTGTTAACTAATTTACTAGCATCAGGAATCAGTTCACAGATATGTGATTGGCTATAAAACATCCCAAATAA
Source organism: Schistocerca serialis cubense (assembly GCF_023864345.2). Taxonomy (NCBI): domain Eukaryota; kingdom Metazoa; phylum Arthropoda; class Insecta; order Orthoptera; family Acrididae; genus Schistocerca; species Schistocerca serialis. The sequence goes on from NC_064640.1 coordinate 157,128,745, forward strand.
TAGAGCCCTATATGTAGTTCTGAACGGCGTGTATTCATCAGACACAAGGATATCGTCAGGAGTGCTGCAGGATAATCTGACACGACCGCTCTTATTCTCTATATACATAAATGGTTTAGCTGACAAGTGGGCAGCTGATGTTGCCGTGTTGTTGGGTAAGTCCGCGCGGGATAGTCCAGCGGTCTAAGGCGCTGCAGTCATGGACTGTGCGGCTACTCCTGGAGGAGGTTCGAGTCCTCTCTCGGGCATGGGTGTGTTTATGTTTGTCCTTAGAATAATTTAGATTAAGTAGTGTGTAAGCTTAGGGACTGATGACCTTAGCAGTTATGTCCCATAAGCTTTCACACACATACATGTATGGTCAGGTGGCGGAAACGAGCAACTGTGGGAAGACGCAAGACGACTTTGGCGAATTTTTCAGTTGGTCTGATTCCTGGCAGCTAGCCCTGAATGTGGAAAAATGTGGGTTAGTGCGGATAAGTAGCAAGATTAAACCTGTAATGTTCGGATACCGTATGACTAGTGTCTCGCTGGTCACAGTCAAGTCGTTTAAATATTTGAGCGCAACGCTGCAAAGGGATATGAGATTGAACGAGCATGTGAGAACTATGGTAGGGAATGGTCGACTTTTGTTTATTGGGAGAATTGTGGAAAAGAGTGGTTTACATGTAAAGGAGACCGCAATAGGGTGCTGGTGTGACCTCATCTAGAGTACTGCACGAGTGTCGTATCCTACCAGGTAATACTGAAGGAAGACATCGAAGCATTGGGGAGGAGGGCTGCTAGATTTTTTTCTGTAGGTTTGAAAAACAAGTAAGAATTTCGTCAGTGTTCGTTGATAATGACCTCTATCCAGTGACAGTCTATCGTGCTCAGTAATACTACAGTGAGTATTAAAAAAGTATTCACATTATTAAATAATCTCTCGCCAAGCATAGAGTCAAAAGCGACTGCAAGAAGTCATAAGTGTCCCAGAAAATAAGAAGGGTGAAAGAAGGGACCTTCAAAATTACAAACCAATGACATTACCTTCTTTTTGGTACAGAAGCCTTGAACATATTCTTATTAAGATTCTCAATTTTCTTGAGACTGAGATGATTATGTCCACAAATGAGCATGGTTTTGAGAAAGCATCACTCGTGCGAAATTCAGCTTGCTCTTTTCTCACAAGATACACCGCTAACTATAGATGAAAGGCAACGGGCAGGTTCCATATATCTAGATTTCCGGAAAACATTTGACACAGCCCCTTTGTAAAGGCTGTTAACGCAATAACGAGCATATGCAGCAAGTTCACACATATGTGACTGGCTCGAAGACTTCTTAAATAATAGAACCCAGTGAGTTGTTCTCGACGTCGAGTGTTCGTCAGAGACAACGATATCGACAGGTGTAGCCCACGGAAGTGTGATAGTACGGGATGGGCAGCCATATGCAGTTATTAGCTGATGATACCGTGCTGTACGGTAAGGTGTCCACGTTGAGTGACTGTAGCAAGATGCAAGACGAGTTAGACAAAATTTCCAGTTGTAAGACGGGTGGCAGCTAGCCCTAAATTTAGAAATGGTTTAAATGGCTCTGAGCAGTATGGGACCTAACATCTGAGGTCATCAGTCCCCTAGAACGTGGAACTACTTAAACCTAACTAACCTATGGACAGCACACTCGTCCATTCCCGAGGCAGGATTCGAACCTGCGACCTTAGCGGTCACGCGGTTCCAGACTGAAGCGCCTGCAGCTGCTCGGCCACATAGGCCAGCCCATAATTTAGAAAAATGTAAGTTAATGTGGATGAGTAGCAAGGTCAGACCTGTAATGTTGGGATACGGGATTACTAGTGTACTGCATTACTTGTGCTGGAATCGTTTAAATATCTGGACGTCACGTTGCAAAGCGTAATGGGATGGAATGAGCATGTGAGATCTGTGGTAGGGTGAGCCAATTGTAGACTTCGGTTTATTGGGAGAATTTTGGAAAGAGTGATTCACATGTAAACGAAACCGCATATAGGGAGCTGGTGCGACCTATTTTTGAGTACTGCTCGAGCTTTAGGGATACGCACTAGGTCGGAACGGAGGATTACATCGCAGAAACTGCAGCTAGTTTTGTTAACGATAGGTTCGTACAACACGCAAGTGTTACGGAAATATTCCAGGGACTCAAATCGGAGTCCATGCAGGGAAGACGACGTTCTTTTCGAGAAAGGGTCTTAAGAAAATCAGGGAACCTGCATTTGAAGCTGACTGCCGAATTATTCTACTGCCGCAACCTTAAAAAGTACATTACGCGTAAGGACTACGAAGATAAGCTACGAGAAATTAGGGCTCATATTGATGTATCAATCAGTCCTTTTTTTATTGGCTCTATTTCCGTGTAGGAGAGAAAAATAAACGACTAGTAGCGGTACAGGGTACCCTCCGATACGCACCGTACAGTAGCTTGAGGAGAATCTATGTAGATGTTGAAGCATATGCAGAGAGTTATGATAAAGGACAATGTAGCATGTTGAAACTGATAAATTCATTTCAGAACACATGAGTTAATCTCGAATATATTTGACATTAAAGAAAAACGCGTAATTTTCTCGCAGTAAAATGCTTTGTCCCAATATTTAAACAAAACAATGTAATCGTGGTTAGTTGAAAGCAAGTGAAAAACAAGATGATACAATTCCATTCAGCTACTGCTAGGAATTCTGCAGTTTATTTGTATTTGATAAACCTTCGTTCTTTTTATCAACTACGATCAACCGTATAACCAAATCTGGACTATACTAAAATGATCACATAATCTTTCGATAATCATTTCATGCATCAAGTTTGTCATTTTACATGTCGTTACTCAATAACTTTCAATTATTCGTGAAAAATTATACATGCATATGTCGCAAAAGAGAAATAATTTATCAGTGTAAATACCTACATGAAGATTGCTTGGATTTTATATGTGAATTTTTTTTACGTTACTTTGTGTGTATGAGTGTGTGTAGAATGAAACGATCTACCGCAGCGAAAAGCGGGACTGTATTCTATCCAGTGATACTCAAACGTGCTTCAGTACTAATACAGTCAGTATTCCAATAACATATATTTTTGTTTCTATCATTTTCAAATAGTTCTATCGTCCCCATGTGATTTCAGTACTTTTTGAGCTATGGACAAATCGTGACCGTTGCATTATTTCGAAAGAAGGGATACATGCCTGGATGCAGTCATCTTTAATTAGGCATATATTTCCCAATTTTTACCTAGAGGGAAGTGGTAAATGAAAAAGACATTTGAAGCTTGTACGTATCTCCATAAAGTGGAACAGAGGGGGAGATGGCTGGCTCTGAGCACTATGGGACTTAACAGCTATGGTCATCAGTCCCCTAGAACTTAGAACTACTTAAACCTAACTAACCTAAGGACAGCACACAACACCCAGCCATCACGAGGCAGAGAAAACCCCTGACCCCGCCGGGAATCGAACCCGGGAACCCGAGCGTGGGAAGCGAGAACGCTACCGCACGACCACGAGATGCGGGCAACAGAGGGGGAGAGTCATTTTATTAGTGAATGTGCTATAATTTTGTGAAATGACGTAGTTTTCAATGGAGCAGTAACTAAAAAGTTACGATAAAAGACAGTGAATGATGTTAAAGGTGAAATAATTAGTTCAGAAATATAGCAATAAATTCAAACATATTAGATTTAGCGCTTAAACGTATAACGTTTCTCGCAGTCACATGATTTGTACCGGGATTTAAATAAAACTGCGGAATAGTGCTTACATGAAAGCAAAGAGTAGAATGACACATTACTGTTGCCATCAGCTGCTGTTAAGAAAATTGTTATAATGAGTTATATAATACTTCGTTCAATTTATAAAAATGGTTGAAATGGCTCTAAGCACTATGGGACTTAACATCTGAGGTCATCAGTACCCTAGACTTCGCACAACTTAAACCAAACTAACCTAAGGCCATCACACACATCCATGCCCGAATCAGGATTCGAACATGCAACCATAGCAGCAGCGTGTCTCCGGACTGAAGCGCCTAGAACCTCTCGATCACGCCAGCCGGCCCATTTTATCACTTTACATCAAATAGTACTATCAAAACTGAACATTACTAACAAGATACTATACACTGCAATCACAGTCTTTCAATATACGTTTCGTGTTCAAGTTCGTCATTTTCACATCACACAGCTCAATAAAAATATATATTATTTGATGCCAGTTCGGCGACTTGTGCGTCGATGGGGATGAAATGATGATGATTAGGGCAACACAACACCCAGTCCCAGAGCGGAGAAAATCTCCAAGCCATCCGAGAATCGAACGTGGGCCCTGTCGATTGACGTTCTGCCGCGCTGACCACTCAGCTACCGGTGGCGGACACATTGCCCAGTAATACTCAGTAATTCAAATTAACTTACACGTTCTTAGATCACAAATGAAACGTCACGCCAATCGTGTTGACACATGGCAACTGAGTCGAAACAGACAAGAACGTTATCTGTGTAAATAGTTACATGAATATTATTATGTTTACATATCTGTACCAGTGTTTTGTGACTGTGTTTTTACGTGTGTGTGTGAAATCACGTCATCCATCAGGGGCTACAGCAGAACAGAGATCAGCGACGTGTATGTAGGTTAGGCGGAAGTACTTGACTAGAACTGAATTACTTTCGCGAGGAATAATTTCGTTAGTGTTCATCGACAGTGACCTCTGTCCAGTGATACTCAAGTCTGTCTCAGTATTACTGCAGTGTGTATATTTGTATTACTCATGTTGTCAGAGCTATTTAGCTCGAGCGCTCCCCATACAGTTTCCACATTTTTAAAGCCACGGAGGAAGACGTTGGGGCCGTGGTTTTGCATCAGATGATGATGTTCAGCCCTCAGTATAATTAGAATTCCTTACCCAAATATTTACATATTATTACAACGAGAAAAATGATAAATGTTGAAAACATTTTAAACTGGACGTGGCAGTAAAAAAACGCACCGAACGGTCGTGTCATTTTATTAGTGAAAAATGCAAAAATTTTGTGAAAAGACGTTGATTTCTTTGTAGTGCCAGTCTGGCGTGGCAGCTGAAGCTAGCAAAACAAAAGGCGAACTTTTAAATTTTACTTTAAAAGAAACGTTCACACAGGAGAATCGTACAAACGTTCCTTCATTTGACCGTGTTACACTGGATTCCGTATAGATTTCCGGAAAGCATTTCACCCAGTGCTCATTGCTGATTGTTAACGGAGGTACGAGATCATGGAATAAGTTCACAGACATCTGAGTGGGTGGGAGGTTTCTTAAATAACAGAATCCAATGCGTTGCCCTCGACACCGAGTGTTCAACAGAGACGCGAGTTACTCAGGAGCGGCCCACGGAGTGTGATAGGACCGCTTTTGCTCCCTATATGCATAAATCATTTGGCGGACAGGATGGCCAGCATTCGATGGGAGTTTCCTCATGTTGCCTTGCTATATGGTAAGGTGTCGAAGTTAAATGTCTGTAAGAAGATACAAAACGCCTCAGACGAAATTTCCACTTTGTGAGACGTATGGCAGCAAGTCCTAAATGTGGAAAGAGGTAAGTTAATGTGAATGAGTAGGAGTATCAAGCGTGTAATGTTCGAATACATTCTTACTGATGTCCAGCTTGAAACAGTCAAGTCGTTTGAATACCTGGGCAGAGCGGTATATGATGTGAGAACTGTGGTGGGGAAGGCGAATCGTCGACTCGGTTTATTGGGAGAGTTTTGGAAGGATCGACTCACGTGTAAAGGATACCGCGTATAGGGCGTTGGTTCGATCTAATCTAGAGTACTACTCGAGAGTCTGGAAATCGTACCAGGTCGGACTGAAGAAAGATCTCGAAAGAATTCAGTGGAGGGACATTAAATTCGTTACCGGTAGGTTCGATCACACGTAATTGCTAATGAGATGCCTTAGGAACTCAAATGAGTGTCCCTGAATGGAATTTCTAGAACTGCTATTGAGAAAATTTTGAGAATAGACATTTAAGCTTACTGCCGAACGATTCTACTGCCGACAACATACATTGCGCTTAAGGACCAGGAAGATAACATACGAGAAATTTGTTCTCATACTGATTCATATAAACATTAATTTTCCGTTCGCTCTGTTTTCGAGTAGGTCACATAAGGAAATAGCTAGTTGTGGAAAAGGGTGCCCTCCGGAATGAACGGTACGGTGGTTTGTGGAGTATCTATGTAGATGTAGATGTAAAGAGTTGAAGCTGATAAAGTAATTTCGGAACACGTTAGGTAATCTCATACACGAAACTTCCTGGCAGATTAAAACTGTGTGGTACGCAGGAGAGCTTCTGTGAAGTTTGGAAAGTAGGAGACGAGGTACTGCCGGAAGTAACGCTGTGAGGGCGGGCTGTGAGTCGTGTTTGGGTGGCTCAGTTGACACCGGCACGGTAGCTCAGCGTGTTCGGTCAGAGAGCTGGTTCGCCTCTGTAATAAAAAAACTGAGTGACAGAATGAACAACGAACTTAAACGGATGTCATGTGACGTGCGCAACGACAAAACACAACGATAAAAAATACATAAAATGGTATAGCACTTACCCGCGAAAGCCTAAGGTCCCGAGTTCGGGTCTCGGTCCGGCACACAGTTTTAATCCGTCAGGAAGCTTCATATCAGCGCACACACCGCTGTAGAATGAAAATCTCATTCTGTAATCTCATACATATTCGATATTACATGCTTTGATAAAATATTTGGAAGATACAATAAAACCGTGCTTACTCGAAAAGAAAGTGTAAAACGACATATTATTATTCCCATCAGCAGCTGTTAATTTTGTAGTTTAAATGTGTTTGATAAAACTTCGTTCAATTTTTTTCCAATTCCGATAAACGATATTATCAGTTCTGAACTGTACTAAAATTAACCCATAATCTTAAGACAAAAAATTTCAGGCCACATGTTTCTCATTTTACGTGAGATTACTTAATAATTTTCAATAATTCATATTAATTTGCACTTGCTCATCTCTACACATAAAAAGTCACGCTAAATGAGTTGACACACTGCAATTCATTCGGAAAATAAAAATTATTTATGTGTCTAAATATTTAAATTAATATTGTTAAGAATGTTTATTTGAATTTATTTAATGTGATTTTGTGTGTTTGATTGAGTGTGTAATGAAATCATCTGTCTTTGGCAATCGGAGTTATCTCTAGTCGCTTGTATTTTAGAAACATATATTTGTCTAGTAGGGAATAATTTTGCTGAAAGTGAAGTAGCTTCGAAGGAAGTATTTCGTTAGTGTTCGTGGACAGTGGTCTCTGTCCGGTGATACTCTATCGTGCCTCAGTAGTAATACAGTGAGTATTACAATAACATTGGTTTTTATCATTACCAGTTATTCCGATCCGTGGCCATGAGGTTTCCGTACTTTTTGGACCCAGGAGGAACACATCCGTAGCCGTCCATTTGCCTCTGCCAAGAGATACATTCTTTGGTGCCATCATCATTCCTTAGGCAAAACCTTGTTAGTATTTAGTAAGAGGGAAGTGATAAAAGAAATAGGCACTTGAAGGTGGAACGTTTCTGCATAAAGTGGGATACAGGGGCAAGTCCTGTTATTAGTGATACGCGCGATAATTTTGTGAAAAGACGCAGTTTTCGCTGTAATAATACTAAAAAGTAATGACAAAAAACAATGAAAGATTCGTTCATTTTATCATTTAACATCAAATTGTATTATCAAAACTGAGCATTACTAACACAATTCTACACACTGCAACCATAATTTTTCGATGAACATTTCGTATCACAAGTTTGTCCTTTATTTAATGTGATTTTGTGTGTATGATTGTGTGTGTAATGAAATCATCTGTCATGGGCAATCGGAGCTAAGGCTAGTAGCTTGTTTTTTAGAAACATATATTTGTCGAGTACTGAATTCGTTTGGTGAAAGAGTATGTTGTCCTAGAGGGCGAGTGTGAAACTGAGACAAGAGTATTCTCAGCAGTGCCCCCGGCAAGTGTGTTAGGGCCCCTTTTGTTTTCTATATTCCTTTTAAATAAGTTTCAAATAATTCAAATTAATTTATACATTCATAGAACACAGATGAATGCTCACACTAGTTGTGTCGTCGAAACAAAGAAATAACGTATTTAAGTAGTTACAGGAATTTTATTATGGGTCCATAACTGGAACTGTGTTATGTGTTTTTTATGTGCGTGTGTGTTTGTGTGTGTGTGTGTGTGTGCGTGTGTGTGTGTGTGTGTGTGTGTCTGTGTGTGAAAACAAGCCATCCGTCATATGCAAAACAGTGACTATGTAGCAGTTTGCATTAATTAAATGAACCCGTTAAAAAAATATACACTATTTGATGAGACAACTACATAGAAAGTAATACAAGTACCAGCTAGAAGAAAGCCTTAACAACTGAAACTCCGGTTTATATGGATGACATACACAATATCAATGAAATAAAAGAACTTCTTGAATAAAGAAAAAATAGGAATGTGTATGAGCAAACAGTGTGGGAACTAATGAAAAACAGATATGATTATGTGAAGTTTAAGAGAGGGGAAGTGTTGAGCTGGGTCCTGTCATTTCCGATTAAATAAGGACTGTGAGCTAGATGTTTGTTAATTTCCAGGGCTTCCAACAGGTTGAGTTTATGGGCGTTGTTTGCTAAATGAAGGATATGGGGCTTTGGCGAGTAGTTGCGACCCTCACTCAGTACATGCTCAGCAAATGCGGAGACAGAATTCTCCAACCTACAGCTGCATTCGTGTTCAGCCAATCTATTTGATATGCCTCTGCTGACTGACCAATTGAAAACTTGTAACAATCAGAAGAGGTAATTTTGTATACCTCGCTGTTGATTAATAATTGGTTCTTATCTTTGTTATTGAAAATACACGGGGCTCTTGTGTTCTTAAAATAGTAGGAAAGCCTACACATTCAGGCTTTCAGTGCTTTGGCTGCAATCTGTGATACCTCTCCGAGATATGGTAATGTACACCATTTGTTCCACACATTGGATGGGGAAGCAGATGGGACATAGAGGAGGGGTATAACTTACGGTTTCTTTTCTCCTAGGCAAGATGTGGTTATTAAGGAATGGACAGTAGCCATATCCTGTGGCAATGAATTCTATTGTATCTAAGTCTGCTTTAAAATCATCTGTGGACATGGAGACAGATATGAGACTGTTTACCATTGAGTGAAAAGCCGGATGTTTGTAAGCTATGGGGCGTTGTGAGCTAAAAGTTGTTACAGTGTCTCTATTCTTATACACAGGAATCACCTGCGCCTTTTTGTAGTCGTTTGTGACTTTTTTTTGTTCGGCGAGTGGTTCACAAAAAATGCAAGGTAGGTAAGGGGTCACTGCCATAGAGTACTCTTTGTAAAATAGATCTCTGATTCTATCCAATACTGGTGATCTACTTACTTACAAATCTCTCAGTTGTTTCTCTACGCCAGGGATACTAATTATTTATCGTCCCTTCCACGGAGAATATGTTCCAGGATTTCTGAGTATACAGAAGTTAGGGATATTGGCCTGTAATTTTGTGGTTCCGGTCTTCTACCCTTTTTATACACTGGAATCACCTGCGCCTTTTTGTAGGAGCGTGTGCCTTTCTTGTTGGGCGGTTGATTCACAAGAATTGCAAGGTAGGTAAGGGGTAAATGCCGTAGAGTACTCTTTGTAAAACGGGTCTCAGATTCTATCCGATACTGGTGATCTATTTCCTTTCAAATCTCTCAGTAGTTTCCCTACGCCAGGGACACTTATTAGTATTTCGTCCATACGGGAGTCTCTAAGACGGACAAGTGACGGTACGTTTGTACGATCCTCCTGTGTGAACGATTTTTTTGAACATAAAATTTAAAAGTTTGAATTTCGTTCTGCTAGCTTCAACTGCCACGCCAGACTGACACTACAAAGCAAATTACGTGTTTTAGCAAAATTATTGCATTTATCTCTAATAAAATGGCACAACTCTTCGGCCCGTTCTTATACATCCACGCCCAGTTTAAACTTTCTTCTGTATTTATCACTTTTCTCATCGTAATTATATGTAAAGGGCTGAGTAAGGAGTTCTAATTGTACCCAGGGCTGAACCTCATTATTCGATAGAAATACACGGCGCCAACGTCTTCCTCCGTGGCTTTAAGAATGTGGGAACTGAATGGAGAGCGATCGAGCTAAATAGCTCTGACAACATGAATAATAGTAACATACCCACTGTAGACATACTGAGACACGCTTGAGTATCACTGAACAGAGTTCACTATCGATGAACACTGATGAAATTATTCTTGCGAAACTGCAACTGTTTCGCCAAAGTAATTCAGTTCTAGTCAAGTACTTACGCCTAACGTACATACACGTCGGTAATATCTTTTCTGCTATAGCCTATGATGGATGAAGTGATTTCACACACACACACACGTAAAAACACAATTACAAAACACAGTTACAGATATGGAACCGTAATACTATTCAAGTAACTATTTAGACAGGTAAGTTTCTCGTGTGTTTCGACTCAGTTGACACGTGTCAACACGACTGGCGTGACATTTCATCTGTGATCTAAGAATACATAATTAATTTGAGTTATTGAATATTATTGAGCAATGTGATGTGAAATGACAAACTTGAGACATGAAACGTATATTCAAAGTCTATGTTTCCTGTGTACAATAATGTGTTAGTAATGTACGGTTTTGATAACACTATTAGATTTGAAGTGATGAAATGAACGAAGTATTATAGAACTCATTTAAACAATTTTCTTAACAGCAGCTGATGGCAACAGTAATGTGTCATTCTACTCTTTGCTTTCATGTAAGCACTATTCCGCAGTTTTATTTAAATGCCGGTACAAACCATGTGACTGCGACAAACGTTATACGTTTAAGCGTTAAATCTAATATGTTTGAATTTATTGCAATTTTTCTGAAATAATTATATCACCTTCAGCATCATTCACTGTCATTTATCGTAATTTTTTGGTTACTGCTACAGAGAAAACTGCGTCATTTCACAAAATTATCGCACAACAAATAAAAACACACGCCCCCTCTGTTGCACTTTATACAGAAACGTTCAAGCTTCAAATGTCTTTTTCAATTATCGGTTCCCTCTCAGTAAAAATTGGCAAATATATGCCTAATAAAAAAGATGGCAGGACCCAGGCATGTATCTCTCTTTCGAAATAATGCGACAGTCGCGAATGTATTTGTCCATTGCTCAAAAAGTGCGGAAATTACATGGGGACGGATGTGACTATTTGAAAATGGTAGAAACTAATATATATTGCTGGTACTGACTGCATTAGTACTGAAGCAAGATGGAGTATTACTGGACACAACACTGACACGCTTTTAGCTAATGCAGATCGCTAGATCGTACAACCACTCATAGACACAAAGTAACGTAAAACAAATTCACACATAGAATCATAGCAATTTTCATGTAGGTATTTAGACTCATAAATTATTTCTCTTCTGCGACATATGCAGGTATAATTTTACACGAATAACTGAAAACCATTGAGTAATCTCATGTAAAATGACAAACTCGGGCATGAAATGTTTATCAAAAGATGATGTGATCATTTTAGTATAGTCCAGATTTGGTAATACGCAGGATCGTTATTGATAAAAAGAACGACGAAGCTAATTGGAATAATATCGTCATGTTTTTCAATTCCTTTCAACTAACCAAGAATACATTGTTCGTTTAAATACAGTGGCCAAAGCATTTTAATGCGAGGAAATTACGCGTTTTTGTTTAATTCATATGTTCTGAAATAACTTTATCAACTTCAACGTGCTTCATTGTCGTATATCAAAACTCTCTACATCTACTTCAACTTCTACATAGATGTGATTCTTGAGTTTCTCAAGAATGTTTGTTGATTTTTAGGGCTTCCAGCAGGTTGAGAATGCAAGCGTTGTTTGCTAATTGAAAGATATGGGTCTTTGGCAGATAACTGCGACTTTCACTCAGTGCATGTTCAGCAAATGCGGAGTCAGAATTCTGCAACCTACAGCTGCATTCGTGTTCAGCCAGCCTAGTTGATATGCCTCTGCTACCTGACCAATGTAAAACTTGTCACAATCAGAAGAGGTAATTTTGTATACCTCACTGTTGGTTAATAACTCGTTCTTATCTTTGTTGTTGAAAATACACGGGGCTCTTGTGTTCTTAAAATAGTAGGAAAGCCTACATTTGCATGCTTTCAGTGCTTTGGCTGCAATCTGTATTACCTCTCCGAGTTATGGTAATGTTCACCATTTGTTGCACACATTGGATGGGGAAGCAGATGGGACATAGAGGAGGGGTATAATTTTCGGTTTCTTTTCTCCTAGGCAAGATGCGGTCATTAAGGAATGGACTGTAGCCATATCCTGTGGCAATGAATTCTATTGTATCTAAGTCTGCTTTAAAATCATCTGTGGGCATGGAGATAGATATGAGACTGTTTACCATTGAGTGAAAAGCTGGATGTTTGTAAGCTATGGGGCGTTGTGAGCAAAAAGTTGTTACAGTGTCTCTAGTGGCAATTTTTCTATAAAATTTTAAATAATGTGTCTGTGTACTGATGTCAAAGGTGACATGTTATAAGTTTATGGATTTGTTGACAACCTCCTTTGTAAACTGAATAATTTTATGTTCGCTGTTTAGGTTTTTCATAAATGTGTAGAACTGCCTGGTAGCACCATTCCGCATTCACAGGACATCATCCACATATTTAAGTCTTACTTTGATATTTGAACTCAAAGGTTCTTTTTCCACAAAATGTTGTTCCAAATGGTTCATAAGAGTTTCAGCCAACAGTGGATTAAAAGGATATCCCATACCTAAGGAACATCAATATTATTCATTTTATCAGTGTTATTTAGACTGATCGCTCCCCATACGTTATCCACATTTATAAATATAAGGACGAAGACTGAACCTTACGTTCACGAATCAGCACTGTTTAAAAAAGCATTGCTCATACGAAACTTAACTTTCTCATTTCTCACTTAATATACAGCAACCTACGGATGAAGGGCAACAATCATATTCTATGTCTGTATATTTCGTAAAGCATTTGACACAGTGCACCACTGTAGATTGTTAACGAATTTACTAGCATCAGGAATCAGTCCACCGATATGTGATACGCTGGAAAAGATCTCAAATAATAGAACCCAATATGTAGTTCTCGACAGCGTGTATTCATCAGACACAAGGATATCGTCAGTAATGCTCCAGGATAATCTGATAGGACCACTCTTATTCTCTATACACATAAATGGTTTCGCTGAAAAGTGGGCAGCTATCTGCGGTTTCCTGATGATGCCATGTTCCACGGTAAGGTGGCGAAAGTGAGTAACTGTGGGAAGACGCAAGCCGACTTTGACGAAGTTTTCAGTTGGTGTCAGTTATGGCAGCTAGCCCTAAATGTGGAAAAATGTGGGTTAGTGCGGATAAGTAGCATGACTAAACCCGTAATGTTCGGATACAGTATCACTAGTGTCCTGCTGGACAGAGTCAAGTCGTTTAAATATTTCGGCATAACGCTGCAAAGGGATATCTGATGGAACGAGCGTGTGAGAACTATGGTAGGGTATGGTCGACTGCGTTTTATTGGGAGAATTGTAGGAAAGAGTGGTCTACATGAGAAGGAGACCCCAATAGAGTGCTGTTGTGACCTCATCTAGAGTACTGCACGAGTGTCGTATCCTACCAGATAAGGCTGAAGGAAGACATCGAAACGTTTGGGAGGGGGGCTGCTAGATTTGTTACCGGTAGATTTGAATAACACGTAAGAATTTGTCATGGTTCATTGATAGCGACCTATTTCCAGTGACAGTCAATCGTAGTTCGGTAGTACTACAGTGAGTATTCACACTATTAAAGAATCTCTCGCCAAGCTTAGAGCCCCAAATAACTGCAAAACGTCACAGGTGTCACCAGAATATAAGAAGGGTGAAAGAACGGACCCTCAATATTACAAACCAATGTCATTAACTTCTTTTTGGTACAGAATCCTTGAACTTATTGTTATTTAGGATATCAATTTTCTTGAGACTGAGAAGCTTATGTGCACAAATCTGCATAGCTTTACGAAAGCATCGCTCGTGCGAAATTCAGCTTGCTGTTTTCTCACAAGATATACTGCTAACTAAGGATGAAGGGCCACGGTGAAGTTTCATATATCTAGATTTCCGGAAATCATTTGACAAAGCCTCCCTGTACAGGTTGTCAACCGAATAACGAGCGTATGCAATAAGTTCACAGATATGATACTGGCTCGAAAACGTCTTAAATAATAGAACGCAGTTCGCTGTTCTCGACATAGAGTGTTCGTCAGAGACAAGCATATCGACAGGTGTAGCCCACGGAAAGGTGGCTTCGGTTTATTGGGAGAATTTTCGAAAGAGTGATTCACGTGTAAAGGAAACCGCGTATGGGGCGCTATTTTTACCTACTACTCGAGTTTTCGGGATACATACTAGGTCGGATCGACGGATTACATCGAAGAAATTGCAGCTAGTTTTGTCACCGATAGGTTCGTACAACACGTAAGTGTTACGGTGTTGTTGCAGAAACTCAAATCGAAATACATGCAGGGAACGCGACGTTCTTTTCAAGAGATGCTGTTGAGAAAGCATTTGAAGCTGACTGCACAACGATTCTACTGCCACCCACATTCAAAGTACATTGCGCCTAAGGACCACGAAGATAAGCTACGAGAACGTAGGGCGCATATTGATGTATAAAGTAGTCGGTTTTCCCTGGCTCTATTTCCGAGTAGGACAGAATAATAAACTACTAGTATCGGTACAGGGTACCCTTCATCACGCACCGTACAGTAGCTTGAGGAGTATCTATATAGATGTTGCAGTAGATGTAGAGATTTATGATAAAGGACAATGAAGATGTTGAAGCTGATAAATTTATTTCAGAACATATGAGTTAATCTCGAATGTATTTTACATTAAACAAAAACGCGTAATTTTCTCGCAGTAAAATGATACGTCCCAGAATTTAAACGAATCAATGTAATTGTGGTTAGTTGGAAGCAAGTGCAAAACGAGATGATACAATTCCATTGAGCTACTACTAGGAATGCTTCAGTTTAATTGTATTTGATAAAATTTCGTTCTTTTTATCAATTACGATCATGCGTATTACTAAATTTGGACTATACTAAAATATCACGTGATCTTTAGATAAACATTTCATGCCTCAAGTTTGGCATTTTACATGAGATTACTCTATCAATTTCAATTATTCGTGTAAAATTATACATGGATATGTAGCAAAAGTCATACTTTGTGTGTATGAGTGTTTGTAGAATAAAACGATCTGCTTTAGCGAACGTCGAGTCAGTGTTCTGTCCAGTTATACTCAAGTGTACGTAATACAGTCAGTATTCCAATAATATATATTTCGTTTCTATCATTATCAAATAATCCGATCGTCCCCATGTGATTTCCATACTTTTTGAGCCATGGACATAGGTGTTCGTGACCGTCGCATTACTTCGAAAGAAGAGGTACATGCCTGTTTACAGTCATCTTTAATTAGGCAAATATTTGCCAATTATTACCAAGAGGGAAGTGATAAGAAAAAGGCAATTGAACCTTGAAAGTTTCTGTATCAAGTGGAACAGAAAGGGCGAATCTCTTTATTAGTGAATGTGCGATAATTTTGTAAAATGAAGCAGTTTTCTCTGTAGTAGTAAAAAAAGTTATGATAAATGACACTGAATGATGTTGAAGGTGAGATAATTATTTCAGAAAAATAGCAGAAAATTCAAACGCATTAGATTTTGCGCTTAAACGTATAACGTTTCTCGCAGTCACATGGTTTGTACCAGCATTTAAATAAATCAGCGGAATAGTGCTTACTTCGAAAGCAAAGAGTAGAATGCCACATTACTGTTGCCATCAGCTCCTGTTAAGAAAATTGTTATAATGAGTTCTATAATACTTCGTTCATTTAATGAAAGTGGTTCAAATGGCTCTAAGCACTATGGGACTTAACATCTGAGGTAATCAGTACCCTAGACTTCGCAAAACTTAAACCTAACTAACCTAAGGCCATCACACACAGCCATGCCCGAATCAGGATTGAAACCTGAGACCGTAGCAATACCGTGGCTCCGGCCTGAAGCGACTAGAACCGCTCGCTCACGGGTCACAGCGGCCGGCCCATTTTATCACTTCACATCAAATAGTACTAACAAGGCTGAACATTACTAACACAATGCTATATACTGCAATCACAGTCTTTCAATATATGTTTCGTGTCTCAAGTTGCCGGGTGCAAGTGCTTCTATTTGATGCCAGTTCGGCAATGATGATGATTAGGGCAACACAACACCCAGTCCCTGAGCGGAGAAAAAACTCCGAGAGAGCCGGGTATCGAACCCGGGTCCTAGCGACTGATGTTCTGCCGTGCTGACCACTCTGCTACCGAACGCGGACACACTGCTCAATAATATTCAATAATTCATATTAACTTATACATTCTTAGATCACAAATGAAACGTCACAACTATGGTGTTGACACATGGCAACTGAGTCGAAACAGACAAGAAACATATCTGTCTAAATAGTAACATGAATATGATTATGGTTCCATATCTGTAACTGTGTTTTTTGATTGTGTTTTTACGTGTGTGTGTCTGAAATCACGTCATCCAGCATGGGCTATAGCAGAAGAGAGATTAGCGACGGGTATGTAGGTTACGCGGATGTATTTGACTAGAACTGAATTACTTTGGCGAAACAGTTGCAGTTTCGGAGCAATAGCCGACCGGAGTGGCCGAGCGGCTATAGGCACTACAGTATGGAACCGCGCGACCGCTACGGTTGTAGGTTCGAATCCTGCCTCGGGCATGGCTGTTTGTGGGATGTCCTTAGGTTAGGTTTAAGTAGTTCTAAGATATAGGGGACTGATGACCTCAGAAGTTAAGTCCCGTAGTCCTCAGAGCCATTTTCGGAGGAATAATTTCGTTAGTGTTCATCGACAGTGTCCTCTGTCCAGTGATACTCATGTTTGTCTCTGTATTACTGCAGTGTGTATGTTAGTATTAGGCTTGTTGTCAGAGCTACTTAGCTCGATCGCTCCCCATACACTTTCCACATTTTTAAAGAAACGGAGGAACACGTTGGGGCTTTGGATTTGCATCGGATGATGAGATTCAGCCCTCAGTACAATTATAATTCCTTACCCAAATCTTTACATATTATTACGACGAGGAAAATGATAAATGATGAATACATTTTTAAACTGGCCGTGGCAGTATAAAGATTGACCGAAGGGTCGTGTCATTTTATTAGAGATAAATGCAATAATTATGTGAAAAAAACGTAGTTTTCTTTGTGTGCCAGTCTGGCGTGGCAGTTGAAGCTAACAAAGCGAAAGGCAAGCTTTTAAATTTTACGTTCAAAAATATCGTTCAGACAGGAGAGTCGTACAAATGTACCTTCGCTTGAATGTCTTACAGACTCACGTACGGACGAAATACAAATAATTGTCCCTGGCCTAGGGAAACAACAGAGAGACTTGAAAGTAAATAGATCACCAGTATTGGATAGAATCCGAGATCTGTTTTGCGAAGAGTTCTCTACGGCATTGACCCCTTACCTACCTTGCTTTTTTGGGAATCACTCGCGCAACAAAAACTCACAAGCGACTACAAGAAGGGGCAGGTGATTCCAGTGTATAAGAAGGGTAAAATAACGGAGACGCAAAATTACAGGCCAATATCCCTAAATTCTGTTTGCTGCAAAATCCTTGAACACATTCTCTGTCGAATACAATAAATTTCCTTGAGACTGAGAACCGTATGTCCACGAATTAGCATGGTTTTAGAAGACATCGCTCGTGCTAAGCGAGGCTTGCCCTACTCTAACATCATATACAGCGTACTATGGGTGAAGAGGGAACAGTGGATTCCACATATATATAGTTTTCCAGACAGCATTTCACCCAGTGCTCATTGCTGATTGTTAACGAAGTACGAGTACATGGAATAAGTTCACAGATATGTGAGTGGGTGGGAGGTTTCTTAAATAACAGAATCCAATGTGTTGTACTCGACGCCGAGTGTTCATAAGAGACGCGGGAACTCAGGGTGGGCAGCAACCTATGGGTTTTTCCTCATGTTGCCTTGGTATATGGTAAGGTGTCGAAATTAAATGACTGTAGGAAGGTACAAAATGACTCTGACGAAATTTCCACTTTGTGTGATGTATGGCAGCTAGTCGTAAATGTAGACAGATGTAAGTTAATGTGAATGAGTAGGAACATCAAGCGTGTAATGTTGGAATACATTATTACTAATGTCCAGCTTGAAACAGTCAAGTCGTTTAAATACCTGGGCAGAGCGATGTATGATGGAAGGAACATGTGAGAACTGTGGTGGGGAAGGCGAATCGTCGACTCGGTTTATTGGGAGAGTTTTGGAAAGATTGACTCACGTGTAAAGGATACCGCACATAGGTCGTTGGTGCGACCTTATCTAGGGTACTACTTGAGAGTCTGGAAATTGGTGCGACCCAATCTAGAGCACTACTCAAGAGTCTGGTAATCGTACCTGGTGGGGCTGAAGAAAGATCTCGAAAGAATTCAGTGGAGGGACATTAAGTTCGTTACCGGTAGGTTCGATCACACGTAATTGCTAATGAGATGCCTTAGGAACTCAAATGAGTATCCCTGAATGGATTTTCTAGAACTGCTATTGAGAAAATTTAGAGAATAGAGATTTAAGCTTACTGCTGAGCGATTTTACTGCCGCGAACATACATTGCGCTTAAGGACCAGAAAGATAACATACGAGAAGTTTGTTCTCATACTGATTCATATAAACATTAATTTTTCCCTCGCTCTGTTTGCGAGTAGGTCAGATAAGGAAATGACTAGTAGTGGTAAAGGGAGCCCTCCGGAATGAACCGTACGGTGGCTTGAAGAGTATCTATGTAGATTTAGATGTAAAGAGTTGAAGATGAAAAAGTAATTTCAGAACTCGTTAGGTAATCTCATAGATGAAAGTTCCTGGCAGATTAAAACTGTGTGGTTCGCAGGAGAGCTTCTGTGAAGTTTGGAAAGTTGGGGACGAGGTACTGGCGGAAGCAAAGCTGTGAGATCGGGGCGTGAGTCGTGCTAGGGTAACTCAGTTGGCAGTTTGGCGCTAGCGGCCGTGCGAATCGGAGGTCCGATACTTCCGCCTGTGCGGCGTGTGGGAGTCTTTGTGTACTTGTGGACTTAGTCTGCGTGCGGGATAGTAACAACGATCATGGCGAACAAGTACAGGAAAACTACATTACGATTCTATTTCTGCAAAGACTACGAACGACCAATGGCTTTAGCAGTGGAACGATTCATTCGAGAGAAAGACATGATACCGCCAAACGATATTGTCGGAATTCACTTGTGAATCATTAGCCGCACGGTGTATGTTAAGATGGTAGATGACGCGGCGTGTGAGAGAATTCTTCAGGCGACAATAGCAGGTCTCCGATTTTGCCATGGTGACGGGAATGTCGGCACGATTACTGTAGGTCATGCTGGTCTGGGTGTACGGACAATTCGTATTTTTGAGCTGCTATTTGAGCTCTTCGCACGGTTGCTAGCGCCCCGATGTCGTATGTTAATTCGTAGCGTTCTCCCTCCAGAACAGACGACAGCGGGCGGATAGGTGAATGTGCAAACAGCTACTGGCGAATGCCGTGATGTGATAGCGCTGGCGGAGAAGTGCCGGCTTAAAGCGGCGATGGTGGCGGTTGAATTTGACAGTGCTTTTGATAAAGTGCGCCACAACTATCTGTACGCTATAATGGAACAAAAGGGATTTCCAGACCGTTTCACTGGCCTCATTAGAAGGATTTATGGGGGCGCACAATCCTTGGTACAGGTTAACGGGCGTATAGCAGGGCCCATTCAAGTTCGAGGATCAATTCGCCAGGGCTACCCCATTTCGATGTTGCTGTTCGCGATAGCGTTGGTACCATTAATTGGGAGGCTAACAAATTCTCTTTCTGGGATGGAACTACGGGGCTACACCTTCAAATGTCGTGCCTATGCGGACGACCTCCTGCTGCTCGTTCGTTCTGAGGTAGAGGTTAAGACGGTCCTTGAACTGTTGTTGGACCACAGTGTGACGGCGGGTAGTGCAGTGAACATGAACAAATCAGTGGCAATGCCGGGGCCTTACGCCGGAAGAAATCAGTCCGTTTCCTCATGTACAACGATTCCTCTATCTCGGCATAGACTTTACCTCATCTGTAAAACATTCTGCGGCAGTTAACTACCGACGTATTTTACAGACAACACGTACCATGGTCCGACAACAGCTACTACGGCGCCTTGATCCTTTGCAGTGAGTCGAGTATCTGAACACTTATGTGGTTTCTCGAATGGTGCATATTTCGCAGATCCTGCCCCTACCACTCACACTCGGACGTCGACTTCAATCAGCACTAGGCTATTTTGTGATGACTGGATCGCCCCTCAAGGTGCGATACGCAACGCTCACGCTCCCAACGGACAAGGAGGGACTCGGACTCACGAATGTTCACTGCCGAGCGACGGCACTCCTTCTAGCCACGATGTACAAGCAACGGCGTAGCGGTGGCGATTCCCTTACATCCCGCCTACTGGATCTCCTCGTTCCAGCGTCCCTCACACCGCCGGTGGCGGTGGGCTACATTACGCCACATTTTGCGCATGTATCAACATTTATCGTGGAACTTAGTTATATCAGAGACGAGCTACCGCGCGCGAGACCGCCATGCGCGAAGAATTTTTATGTTTGGCTGCTACGACGGATAAGTCGTAATGTCATTGAACTCCAACACCCCAGCTTGCATTGGTCGAAGATTTGGAGACATGTGCACCAAAAATTCCTTCCCAACCACATTTCGGGCACTGTGGTACTCTGTCGCCTGTAGCAAGTTCAACATCAACCAACGGCTCCATGCAATTGGACTAGTGGACACTCCACTATGCCCGAAATGTCGCCAAGTGGATGACGACCATCACCGCTTAGCTTTTATCGCGGTGAAGGACGTCTGGCTCCTGGGAAGACAGATGGTAGCTTGCTACCTCCGTGTGACCCTGCAACATATTACACCTGCTCCCTTATTACATCCGGAGGGTGACTACTTTCCGGCGACTAAATCACAGTCGATCATCTGGGTCAAAGGCTGGACGATAGCGTACGTCTATAGCGATGCTGCCAAGTCGCGACTTGACTTTTGCTATTTCTTGCAGCAAGCCCACAATGAGGTTCACAGATGGTCACACTATCGAAAAACCTTTGCCAACTATCTTCAGGCAGTCTTCCTCGACCCACCACGCAGTTGGGATGTGCCGGGTGCAATCGGTGTGCACATTTGACAGCTGATAATGAATCTCACGCTTCTCTCACCACTCAATATGTAATGCACATACTATACCATGAAATGATCTACATGTTCCTTTTAACAAAGTGATCTTTGTTGAAAATAAATTTAAAAAAAGTTGGTAGAGCACTTGCCCGCAAAAGGTAAAGGTCCCGAGTTCGAGTCTCGGTCCGCCACACAGTTTTAATCTGACAGGAAGTTTCATATCAGCGCACACTCCGCTGCAGAGTGAAAATCTCATTTTGTAATCTCATACATATTCGATTTTATATAAAACGCGTAATTCTCTCGCAGTAAAATGCTTTAATCTGGTATTTAGAAGATACAATAAAACCGTGCTTACTTGAAAAGAAAATGTAAAATGACATATTATTATTCCCATCAGCAGCTGTTAATTTTACAGTTTAAATGTGTTTGATAAAACTTCGTTCATTTTTTTCTATTCCGATCAACGATATTATCAAATCTGGACTGTATTGAAATGACCCCATTATCTTTCGATAAATATTTCAGGCAATATGTTTGTCATTTTACGTGAGATTACTTAATAATTTTCAATAATTCATATTAATTTATACTTGCTTATCTCTACACATGAAAAGTCACGCTAAATGTGTTGACACACAGCAATTCATTCGGAAAATAGAAATAGTTTATCTGTGATTCTTGACCATCCACTTCCAGTACCGCCTGTGGCAACGTCAAGACTGAAATTAACTCGACATCCACGGAAAAAAATCGGTCCATTAAGTTCCCGTTGGGCACTGTAGACCGGCAGTACACCCGTGGATATTTTGATAATAGTTTGTCTGTCTAAATAGTTACATGAATAGTACTATGATAATTTATTTGAATTTATTTAATGTGATTTTGTGTGTATGATTGATGTGTAATGAAATCATCTGTCTTGGGCAGTCGGAGTTAAGGCTAGTCGCTTGTATTTTAGAAACATATATTTGTCTAGTAGTGAATTATTTTGGTGAAAGTAAGGTAGCTTGGGAGGAAGCATTTCGTTAGTGTTCGTTGACAGTGGCCTCTGTCCAGTGATACTCAATCGTGCCTCAGTAGTAATATAGTGAGTATTACATTGGTTTTAACATTTCCAGTTAGTCCGATCCGTCACCATGAAGTTTCCGTACTTTTTGAGCCCATGAGAAAGACTTTCGTGGCCGTCGATTTACTTCTGACGAAGAGATACATGTCTTCGTGCAATCATCATTCCTTAGGCAAAACCTTCTCAGTATTTAGTACGAGGGAAGTGATAAAAGAAATAGACAGTTGAAGCTGTAACGTTTCTCTATAAAGTGGTGTACAGGGGCGAGTCCCGTTATTAGTGACACGCGCGATAATTTTGTGAAAAGACGCAGTTTTCGCTGAAATAATACTAAAAAGTAATGTGTGCAGGGAGGAGACCCCCAAGAGTGATCATTGCCGACAAAATTTTATTTAAATAAATTTTCAATGCATAATGTTCGGCCGTAGCCGGCTTGGGCATACTGTGGTGGAAGGTGCTGGCCGGAAGACCATGGTCGGCACGTTCCTGCCACGTGCTCCTCGGTCAGACTCAAGTCCCACGGGTTGGTTGCGCTGACGGGGGCACGCTACTAGCAAGGCGCGTTGGCGGAATCAATCCTCCAATCAGGAACTAATCGTGTGATCACGTGGGGACGCGGCCGGGAGCGGCGAGGGCGGCTTGGGAACAGCTCCGCGCTCTCTTAGCTTCTGACCTCGGCCCCGAGTAGTCGCTCCTGTAGTCTCTGCCTCTCTGATGAGCAGACGGCAACCCCTCTTGGGGCTGCTCGGCCCTACGTAGGCACCACTGTACCATCATTACAAGAATAAACTGGGTCCATTCCACTCAATTAATTTTCATTTTACAACGCCCTCCGCTCCTGACTTCTATCCTGACGAACAAATGGTGTCAGAAGTGGGATGCGACCCACCTTACGGTTGTAAAATCAACTCATCAGTTGAGTATGAGTACTATGAAGGGGCCGAGTTTGAGCAATTAAGGGAAACTAGACCGAACGTGGCGAGGCTGCAGCGCGCCATGCACGTGCCAGCCGGTCGCCTGCGTTGCAAAACGTGCGTGGCCGCGCACTAGCGCGCCACAAGCGTGACGCATTTCGCCGCCGGACGCGAGCCGAGGAGGGTCCGCGATGCAGTCACGCTCGCCGCCGCCGCCGCCGCCGCTGTCCGTAGCTGCCACGGGTCACCGCCTGCGCCAGGGTCCGGGGTGCGGCCCTCGCGCCGCCCCGCCGTCGCAGCTGTCCGTGCTGTCGCCCGCCGCCTGCTGCGCCCACGCGTGATCAACGCGCCTGCCGCCGCTCGTCGACACCGCCGCCGTCCGTCGTCTGCACGCCACCAAATAATGTAAGTCGCTAGCGACGCTACGGTGGTGTAGATGCCCACACTATTGTAACATGCCGATCACCAGGCAGCAATCGGAGGCAGGAGCAGCCGAAGTGGATGAAGATCCCCTCTTGGCGCTGCAGTCCCAGTTAAATCAATTAATTCTGACTAACGCGGAGCTTAAGCAACAGATAGATGATCTTAAAATGGCTTCTCCGCAATCTAATGTTGCTAAGCCAGTGCTAGTGGAAGAACAGCCGAAGCAGGTGATTCCACCACTCACTAGTGCTGAATCACCTGTGGCAGTAGCCAACTTTACTTTGGTGCAGTAGCGTTTATTCCGGCGTTCGCTGGAAAGCCGCACGAGGATATTCAAACGCTTGTCCAGAATATCCAGGACATCGGAAAGCTTTGCGGTTGGCCAGATGAATTTCTCTTAAACGTGATGAAAATGAAACTCACCGGCGAAGCGCGGAACTACGTGCAGTCGGTCGAGAGCTTGAAAAATGCCCCTACCTTCCAGTCCCTTGCAACAGGGTTGATTGAAAGGTATACAGACAAACGTGGTACTAGTTACTATCGCGACTTGCTTTCCACCCTTAAGCAAAAAACGGGTGCAGATTTAGAAGCATTCGCGGACAGGATTCGAAGCGTCGCATGCCACACGTACGCACTAAGTGCCAGTTCTGCTCGTAACGAAGTTCTGTTGGAAGAATCAGAATGTCGTGCGATAGACGTGTTTATTCGTGGCATAAACCCTCAAATAGGGGGCGAAATCAAGGTAGCTTCCCCCCGCACCTTACACGAAACCGTGCGATTAGCACTCTTGAGAGAGGAGGCGAGCCGATTTGTGGCCGTCTCCGCGCGGCAAAGTGAGCCCCGACGTGTCTTTTCGAACGATACTAAGTGTGGGCGCTGTAATAGACAAGGACATGTGGCAGAGCAATGTCGCGTGCCATATTGTCATCAGCGCAGGAACATGGGCCACCAAAGCGTGCATTGTCCAAATAGTAGGCCACAACCGCCTGCAAATTCCAGGCGAAATGCAAACCAACCACAGAATTCGGGAAACGGCCGCGGGGCAGGAAGTGCCACCCCTCCCGGCCCCCGTTAAAAATAGTGACCCCCCTAGTTGATAAGGGAATCACGCAGGTGGCAAGCGTGGTTGTCGATGGTGTTAGAGGCCGCAAACCAATACGCGTGCTAATTGACACAGGCGCACAGATCAGCTTGGCATTTTTATCGAAGAGAGATAAAAGAACATTGCAACCGCCGCGGTACCATATCAGTGGTATTGGTCCCGGCATAGTGAAACCTGATGGTAGCTGTTGCGTTGAGTTCATGTTGGACTCCTCAGAATATGCTTTTACGATGGAGGTTGTACGAAACAGGCGCACGGATTACGACATCATCCTAGGAAGTGACTGCACGTTGCGGGCGAGCGGAGCTGGGAAAAAAGGATCCGTTTCCCAAGTTTCGGAGTCTCCCGTAACGATGCTAAAAGCCGATAATCCCGTGGAGATACCAGAAGGCACAGGAAAGATCCTTTGGGTGCCTGTCGGGATACGTGAATCCGAAGAGGTTCATTTCTTGGTAGACCCACTCTGCCAGAATGAAACTCTTGACTAGATGCAGGTCCACGTAAAACGTAGCCTGTGCAAAGCACAGCAAGTACAGAAAGAAAATTGCGTACCCGTGTGTTTAGACAATTTTAGTCACAAGCAAGCTTTAATACCGCGTGGTACAGTATTAGCCAGCTTACAGGTTATCACAGAAAATGAGTTGCCAATGAGAACCCCTTCTCTGAAAAAGAAAGAGACTGCTGCCGCCTCTCAACACCTTTTGACAATCACGTCACATCTGACAGATAAGTTTAAAGCTAAGCTTAGTCACCTCCCATTGCATGAACAAAAGCTACAATAAATGAAGTATTGAATGAGTATTCATGGTTGTTTGAAGACAGGAAATATTTACCAGCAACAGATCTAATCCAACATGAGATTCCAACCGGAAATGCTAGGCCAATAGCTCAAAAAGGGTACCGAGTTCCCTATCATCTTCAGTCAGTGGTAGAGGATACTATATAACAGCAACTAGAAGCAGGAATAATACAACCCTCTTCTAGTGCGTGGTCTAGCCCAATTGTAGTCGTTCCAAAGAAGTCTATAGACGGAGAAAAATCCTATCGCCTCTGTGTAGACATGCGAGCAGTAAACAAAGTTACTACTCCAGATCATTATCCATTACCCCGGATCGATGAAACACTCGATCGTCTGGGCAATTGCCGGTACTT
This sequence comes from Schistocerca serialis cubense, assembly GCF_023864345.2. Taxonomy (NCBI): domain Eukaryota; kingdom Metazoa; phylum Arthropoda; class Insecta; order Orthoptera; family Acrididae; genus Schistocerca; species Schistocerca serialis. Next base: position 157,154,798 of record NC_064640.1, read on the forward strand.
CACAACATTAGACATGCGCAGTGGGTATCATCAAATTCCAATTGCTCCTGAAGATCGAGTTAAGACAGCTTTTGTAGTTCCTGGTGGCTTATATGAATTCTTAAGGATGCCTTTCGGGCTTCGCAACGCGCCAGCAACCTTTCAGCGATTTGCAGATCTGCTATTACGTGGGTTGAAACCTACTATGTGCCTTGTGCATCTTGATGATATAATTATATTTTCAAAATCCATTGCTGAACATGCTGAACATCTACGCAGTGTACTGTTGCGCTTGCAAAATGCTAATTTAAGCTTAAAATTAGAAAAATGTTCTTTTGCTCAATCACAAGTGCAGTATTTAGGTCATGTCATCAGTTCCAGCGGAGTCAAACCAGATCCACGATTAACTGAAGCAGTAGACACTTTTTCTATTCCAACAAATTTAAAGGAATTACAATCCTTCCTTGGCCTTGCAAATTATTACCGCCGTTTTGATAAAGATTATGCTACTATTACCAAACCACTTACTAAATTGTTGAAAAAGGATACTCCTTTTGTTTGGACGGATGAATGTTCGACCGCCTTTCAAACAGTGAAAACTATTTTAACTAGTTCACCTCTACTTGTTTACCCAGACTTCGCTGAACCTTTTATTTTATCTTGTGACGCATCTGATTTTGCTGTAGGATGTGTCCTAAGCCAAGTGCAAGATGGTGAGGAAAAACCCGTTGGGTATGCCTCTCGTCAACTGAATAAAGCAGAAACTAATTACAGTACTACAGAAAAGGAATTGCTTGCCCTTCTTTTTGGAATTAATTATTTTAGATATTACCTCTATGGTCGCAAGTTTACAGTTCTTACCGATCACTCTGCTCTGCAGTGGTTATTGAATCTTAAAGACCCTAGCAGCAAACTTATGCGCTGGGCCATGAAACTGTCAGAATATGATTTTGAAGTTCGGCACAAGCCTGGTCGGTTGCATCAAAATGCTGATGCGTTAAGTAGAAAAGTGCGTGTCATTGAATCAGATGAGGTATCAATTGAAGAGTTAAAAGAAGCCCAGCAGGTCGACGTTCAATGTCAAAGATACGCCACCTTCCCAGAATTTGAAGTAATAGACGACCTTTTGTATCGAAGAACTCCACATGGGAATCGTTTGGTAATACCGGAATGCTTGCAGCAACGTATAATACGGCAATGCCATGATACCATCCAAGCATGTCACGGCGGAAAACGCGCTACGAACGCTCGAATTGCGACACGTTATTGGTGGCAATACCGACAACGTGACGTGGACAGGTATGTAAGATCTTGCCTGCCGTGTGCACAACGAGCACAAAATAGGCATCCGCGAGTGCCGCTGCAAACACTTCCACAGGCATCTTCACCCTTCGAAATTCTTGCTTTGGATTTCCAAGGTCCTTTTCCACAGTCGCAACAAGGTAACAAATACATTTTGTCTGTTATTGATCACTTTTCACGTTATCTAATTTTGGTTCCCCTCCCCGACATGACAGCTGAAACTGTGGCGAGAGAATTTGTAAATCGTGTGATACTACCTTTTGGAAGTCCTGATGCCATTTTAACGGATCAAGGAACCAATTTCATGTCTGCTTTATTTGTACAAGTTTGTAAATTGCTAAGAATCACAAAATGGCGTACAACTCCCTTCCATCCTAAAGCCAACGGTCGCGTTGAACGCGTACACCGTACAATTTGTAAAATGTTATCCTATTATGTTGCAAAAATGCACGCTGATTGGGACAGATATGTACCGTATATTTCTTCTGCATACAACACCCGAATACATGAATCCACAGGGTATACCCCTTACGAAGCTGTGTTTGGACGGCCGATGAATTCGCCGTTCGAAATAGACAAACTACCTCAAGGTGTAGAATTAAAGGAAGTAAAAGGTTTAGCCCGCCGGCTAAAAGCGATCTGGTATAAGGTAAAGAGGAATAATATCAAAGCTACTAATAAACAGTTGCACAGGCAGAACAAAAATGCTGTTTTACCGACTTATCAGACAGGTGATTTAGTGTTACTACGAAACCCGGCAATCAAAAAGGGACGAACTAAAAAGTTCTCTCCCCGCTTTGAAGGCCCGTATCGGATTGTACAGTTGACCTCACCAGTCAATGCAGAACTGCAATTAACCGATCGTACGGTGATAGTGCACTTTGACCGCCTGCAACCTTACCACGGTAGGGCTGTGTCACCACAACAGAACGCAGCCCCCGATCCGCCTGTGTCACCTCCACCTCAAGTAGAACAAAGACGAAAGAAAAAACGGAGGAGATTACCTCCACAGGGTTGTAGATACCCTTTGCGGAATCGACACCCTTATGGGTCGAGGTTGCGTGATTAATTACGCCTAGTTAGAGTTTTATGTTATGTTTTATTGCAGATTAGTTTAAGCCATTTTCTCCAGGGACTTGGAAGCAAGACGTGCCTGACCACCACGGAGTTCCCAGCCATTCTCAATTGTCAACTTCCAGTCCTGTCATGTATTTTTGCTCATTTTTATATGTATGATTATGTTTTATGTTTTGCAAGCAATGCCACGCATTAGACGTCACGCAACTGACTTGCCTCAAATGCAACCATTACACTTGGTGTTGGCAGAACCGCGGCTGCTAACTCCGAATGATGTTCTTCAATGTCCTCTATTGCCATCTATTTGGCAAACCAGTATATGTGGAGTACTTTTACTCCGAGCTTTTCTCAATACTTGTTACGATGACGTCTAGTGTATTGTACTATATGTCGTAGTTCTGTATTTGCTGCAGCTAATCGTAAGTAATCGGAACAGATAAAGCCAGGACTTGAAATGCATACGCCTCGTACGCTTTGTTTACGGGACCAGCTGTTGGCGGGGCAAAACATCAGCTGTCGCCTCCCCTCCTCCTCTTCAGCGCTGTCCCTTCTCCTCGCCAAGAACTGGCCAGCGGCCATCATTCCTTCTCAGCCAGTAACAGCGCTCCGCGCGATGACGTATCTTATCACCACGTGCGCTGCCGCCTCCAGCGTCTCAACACGCGGGGCGTCCTAGTAGTTACAAAAACAAACCGCAAATTACTGCCCTATCCTCCGTGTATGACAGACTACAATGCATTTACCATCATTTTATATAACTAACAGCCTTTTTTAAAAAAAACACTTATTCTAGATAATTAGCAATTTCTAATTCATCGTTATTTCTGGTACACGCTAAGCGCGTGATATTTGTCGCTGCAGTAGCGGCCGGTCTCTCGCGGCTACACGCCGTCTCACATAACCGCTGACGTGCCGGTGCCTACTCCGCACCTACGCGTGCGCTGCGCGCTCGCTAACAGCTCCAGCTGGTTTCTTTCATGCAGCCGGAAGACACGGCAAACAAAATTCATTCAAACATCCCAATAAATCTTAACATAAATATTAAATAGATGTGATTCATTGTTTAAATTCTTTTCCTCGTTTTGTTTCACATTAGCTGGATAAATCACACGAAGTTCTTAACGATTTACATTATTCTGCATACCTTAGTCTGCCAATCCTATAACTGAAATTTCACTACTGTTTTGATTCATTGTGTAAGCTACAAACTACAGCCCTAACCCTCTTACACATCGAACTGCCTTGGACAAGGCCAGATATGGGCAAACCAATGCAATGCCACGGATTTTTCACGCTACTGACGAGGCACAAACGACCAATCGTCCGGGCTGCCGTATATCGGTGGACGATTGTTCCTTGGTTGCTACGCAGTTACTTTTGCCCTCCCCATTTATTTTACTCTACCGCCGTGGTCATTGTTCTATCCTGTTTTCCTTCTTCTGTCGATGAGGAGGCCCCTACAACATGTTAGGTACCCTCTTCCGACAGTACCGGTCTTTTAATCTTACCACCATTTACACCGAGATATTGCTCTCCCTTGTTGCAGTCTTGCCCCAAAATATCGGCCGATGATCCATTGTGAGATACGTACTTTGCCTCTAATTAGCCGGTGATGTAAGCGCTATGGGAACTGTGCCTAGTTGTCCTTTCAGTTCAATTTGTTATCGTCAGTTTTAAAACTAACACACACGCAGCCTAGCAGCCAGCCCCAGGTGGCCAGTGTTACATGTTAACGTTGAGCGTTCCGACTACTTACAGCATTATTATTATACATCATTGTGTTTTTATTTACCTGTCAATATATGTCATTGTGTTTAATTATGTCATTATGCTAGCGCTAGTGATTTATAGTTCATGATTTCCATTTTATGTAGTGTTATGTACTGCGCGCACAAAAAGTGACGCTATTTATGCATGTATGCCCCGCCAACAGCTTCGTCCCATAGCAGGTAGAAAAATTTTTCCAGCGAGTTACGCTTAGTCTGCGCTGCGTAGTACTGCCTCCACGTTCAGCGTCTTTTTTGCTGACGCGTGATTGATCAGCGGATACTCGGTGTCGAATTACACCATTGTCTTGCCGCCTTGCTACCCCCACGGCTGCCAAACTGTTGGTTGCCTGCCGTGATTCTACTTCGTGGCCTTCTTCATCAGTAAGCGTGACTGAACGGGTCCATCGTCGCTACTTGCCAGGTAATTATTGCTACAACGTTGTACCCCCTCCGTCATCTCTGAATTACTCATCAAGTAAGCCAGGAAATTTTTACTTCTAGGGTCACTAATACTTACTCTCGCAGTCGACCGTTATCAACATTGGAAGCTGAAAGCAACCTCCGTTCAAATGGCTGTCAATTTATCATCCGCAATGGGCAGCATGTTAATCTCAATGGTTGTCGTCGTCGCCGTTAAGGCGCCTCCATTTCACGTCTACCCTTCCACATCTGGCGTGCTTTTTGGACGTCGTCACAATCTGGTGCATACTCCACATTATGGTATTGTGTTAGCTGATGTCAACCTAACATTATTAGAAGAGGAAGACCGTGCTTTATATGATACACCTCAGCAATTGTCAAAATATGAAACCTTCTTGACGCAGACGAAGGAACATGAGTTTCTCCGATCTTTGTGGGAAGTGACTAGAATTATTTCAACCCTTCGAAGTCAATTGAACAGTATTAGTGATGTAGTACCACTGCCTCGTTTCAAACGAGCCTGGTTGCCCGTTGGAGGTACATAATTAAAATCTGTCTTTGGGACTCCTGACGAAACAGACGCAAAACGCTGGGATTTGGACACACAGCAAGCGCTTTCGGAAACACAAGTTAATCACGAAGTGTTGGTACATCAACAGGTGCGCCTGACACAACTTGAGAATAACCTGTTAGCCACAACTAGACAAATACAAGTTGTAGCCGACAGATTAACACGACACTATGGTGCACTTGAACAATCCTTTAACCAAGAGTGGACTCATCTTCGCTCGGGATTACGTAATCTAACTATCACATTGGACATTATGAAGACCACGCAGATTCTTTTATTTAATATTCACACAGCACAGTTACACGTGCACATGTTACACTCGGCCATTCAACTCGGACTGCAAGGAAAGCTCAGTCCACATCTGTTACCCTCAGAGCCCTTCTTGCACATGCTACACAATGTGTCGTCGCAAATTTTGGCCCCTAAACAAATGCTTTATGCCGTGCGGGAAAGCAACCTCCCCTTTTACTATGCTGCGTTGGAGGTCCGACTTAACCGTAATTCTGACGGTATTCGGATGCGAATGAGGTTACCAATCACGTGCGCAAATTGCGAATACGAGTGCTATCAAATATACACTTTTCCAGTCTCTTGGGCTACCCTTCATCACCATGTTGTTTGGCAGATTCAAGAATTTTTAATAGTTAGTCGGGATCGACAAACTCACGCCACTCTCACTCGCGCTGAACTATCCAGTTGCTTCCATACAACACATTACTTATGCTCCACGCTAATTTTACACACTAACACTACTGAGTGCGAGATGTCACTGTTTTTAGCTGAAACTACTACACCTCCATGTCCTCGTGTTCTAGTCTCACTTCGCCAACCAATAATTCAGCCTGTTGGCAACAGTTTTCTGTTCGCTGTTCCACAGACTGTCACCGCCACCCTGGTGTGCCACCGTTCAATGTCAGAGACTGAATCGTACCGGATAACACTGAATAATAGTGGCCTAGTGTATAATAGTTCAAGATGTGACGTATACGCTGCTTCTATGAGGATATCAGCTCATTTGTACTCCACCTTTCATGTCACCATTCCCACATTTACCTTATACCTTCCTGAACTCTCTTTTAAAATCCATCACCATGAGAAGCTGAAGAATTTACCGAATACCAATGATTCAGATCTACTCCAATCGATCAATCATCTCCTTACCCAGGAACACAACCAAGTTGCTCTTGACCGAGTGGCCTCACATATTGCTGATTGGCACCAAACCAAGCGATTAACCACCGTTGTGTTACCCAGCGCTGGTTCGGTAATCATCATTGTAAGGATTCTGATTATAGTATCCTGGATACTCTGTAAAAGAGGGTTTTGCAAATGTTTCACTTCCTTCCGAGAAGTAGTACCACCCCCACAACCTGAAGGTGAATATCACACCTGAAACTACCTGCCAACCTTGGTGCATGCGATCAGGCATGACCCCCCCTTAGAATTAAGTTGTAGTCTAGGTGTCAGGTCAATGAACTAATTTTGCAATGGATTTGTATTTCTATGTCAAGTCTATGGAATCACGATTTAACTGTCGAGATTTAACCCTCATGTAAGTCATTTTGTTTTCTCTTTAAATTTTTGTCATTTTGTAATGTTCTCATTCACCCACTTGGGCAATTACCATTGTAATCCTAGATTTAAGAACTCAAAGTAATATTACGGGGAAAAACCCCCTTGTGACTGTTAGGCCTGGGAGCATTCTCTCACCCCCACGAGGGTGGAGTGTTTCAGTGTGCTGTGCTCCGGTGCCCCTCATCATCGCCTGGGTACCCACCACCACTGATACCGCCGACACACACTCACAGCATGGCGCCGCCCCACTGCCGTCGCACCAACTTCACAAGTTTGTTATTCAAGAGCCTTCCTTCAGGCCCTTCAGGCCACTTTGTAACTTTTGCACATATTGATATCATTATGTTACGGGACCCTTCATAATGATCATATATTTTTTAAATGGAATAATCGATTAGAATAAGCTCATTCATTTTCATCCAGAGAGCCTTCTTTGGAAGGGGAAATGTTGTGCAGGGAGGAGACCCCCAAGAGGGATCATTGCCGACAAAATTTTATTTAAATAAATTTTCAATGCATAATGTTCGGCCGTAGCCGGCTTGGGCATACTGTGGTGGAAGGTGCTGGCCGGAAGACCATGGTCGGCACATTCCTGCCACGTGCTCCTCGGTCAGACTCTAGTCCACGGGTTGGTTGCGCTGACGGGGGCACGCTACTAGCAAGGCGCGTTGGCGGAATCAATCCTCCAATCAGGGACTAATCGTGTGATCACGTGGGGACGCGGCCGGGAGCGGCGAGGGCGGATTGGGAACAGCTCCGCGCTCTCTTAGCTTCTGACCTCGGCCCCGAGTAGTCGCTCCTGTAGTCTCTGCCTCTCTGATGAGCAGACGGCAACCCCTCTTGGGGCTGCTCGGCCCTACGTAGGCACCACTGTACCATCATTACAAGAATAAACTGGGTCCATTCCACTCAATTAATTTTCATATTGAAACGCCCTCCGCTCCTGACTTCTATCCTGACGAACAAATGACAAAAAACAGTGAATGATGGTCAACCTATTAAAGTAATTTCAGTAAAATAGCAAGCAATTCAAAGGTATTCCAGTTTACACTACAACGTATAACTTTTGCCGTAGTACAGTATTTAAATGAAACAGTGGAATCGTGCTTATTTCAAATCAGATAGTAGAATCACTCATTATTATTTCCATTAACTGCTTTTAATAAACTTGCTGTTTAAACGTGCTTTGTAAAACTTTGTTCATTTCATCACCTCACATCAAATTGTATTATCAAAACTGAGCATTACTAACACGGTTATATACAATGTAACCATAATTTATCGATAAACATTTCCTGTCCCAAGTTTGTCCTTTATTTAATGTGATTTTGTGTGTATGATTGTGTGTGTAATGAAATCATCTGTCTTGGGTAATCGGAGCTAAGGCTAATCGGTTTTATTTAAGAAACATATATCTGTCTAGTACTGAATTCGTTTAGTGAAAAAGTATGTTGTCCTACAGGACGAGTGTTAATCAGAGACAAGGGTATTCTCAGGAGTGTCCCCGGCAAGTATGATAGGGCCCCTTTTGTTTTCTATATTCCTTTTAAATCAGATTGCTCAATAATTCTCAAATAATTCAAATTAATTTATACATTCATAGAACACAGATGAATACTCACGCTAATTGTGTTGTCGAAACAGAGAAGTAACCTATCTAAGTTGTTACAGGATTTTTATTATGGGCCCATACCTGTAACTGTCTTATGTGATTTTTTTATGTGTGTGTGTGTGTGTGTGTGTGAAAACAAGTCATCCGCCATGTACAAAACTGTGACTATGTAGCAGTTTGCATTAATTAAATGAACCAAGTAAAAAAAAAAGGACAACATTATTTGATGAGACAACTACAAGAGGTATTAAACATCGAAACTAATACAAGTACAAGTTAGAAGAAAGACTTAACAATTGAAACTTAAGTTTATATGGATGACCTAGAGAATTTCAATAAAATAAACAACTTCATGAATACAGAAAAATAGGAATGCGTATGAGATAACAGTTTGGGAATTTATGAAAAACAGATATGATTATGTGAAGTTGAAGAGAGGGGAAGTGTCCTGTCATTAAGGATTGGATCAGGACTGTGAGCTGGATGTTTGTTAATTTCTAGGGCTTCCAACAGGTTCCGTTTACGGGAGTTGTTTCCTAACTGAAGGACATGGGGCTTTGGCAGGTAGTTGCTACCCTCACTCAGTACATGCGCAGCAAATGCGAAGTCTGATTTCTGTAACCTACAGCTGCATTCGTGTTCAGCCAGCCAAGTTGAAATGCCTTTGCTGACTGACCAATGTAAAACTTGTCACCATCAGAAGGGTTATTTTGTATACCTCGCTGTTGGTTAATAACTGGTTCTTATCTTTGTTATTGAAAATACACAGGGCTCTTGTGTTCTTAAGGTAGTGGGAAACCCTACACATTCAGGCTTTCAGTGCTTTGGCTGCAATCTGTGATACCTCTCCGAGATATGGTAATGTACATCATTTCCTCCACACATTGGATGGGGAAGCAGATGGGACATAGAGGAGGGATATAACTTACGGTTTCTTTTTTCCTAGGCAAGATGTGGTTATTAAGGAATGGACTGTAGCCATACCCCGTGGCAATAAATTCTATTGTATCTAAGTCTGCTTTAAAATCATCTGTTGACATGGAGACAGATATGAGACTGTTTACCATTGAGTGAAAAGCTGGATGTTTGTAAGCTATTTGGCGTTGTGAGCAAAAGGTTGTTACAGCGTCTCTATTCTTATACACAGGAATCACCTGCGCCTTTTTGTAGTCGTTTGTGACTTTTTGTTCGGCGAGTGGTTCACAAAAAATGCAAGGTAGGTAAGAGGTCACTGCCGTAGAGTACTCTTTGTAAAATAGATCTCTGATTCTATCCAGTACTGGTGATCTACTTACTTACGAATCTCTCAGTTGTTTCTCTACGCCAGGGATACTAATTATTATGTCGTCCCTTCCACGGAGAATATGTTCCATGATTTCTGAGTATATAGAAGTTAGGGATATTGGCCTCTAATTTAGTGGTTCCGGTCTTTTACCCTTTTTATACACTGGGATCACCTGCGCCTTTTTGTAGGCGCGTGTGGCTTTTTGTTGGGCGGTTGATTCACAAGAATTGCAAGGTAGGTAAGGGGTAAATGCCGTAGAGTATTTTTTGTAAAACGGGTCTCAGATTCTATCCGATACTGGTGATCTATTTCCTGCCGGCCGAAGTGGCCGTGCGGTTAAAGGCGCTGCAGTCTGGAAGCGCAAGACCGCTACGGTCGCAGGTTCGAATCCTGCCTCGGGCATGGATGTTTGTGATGTCCTTAGGTTAGTTAGGTTTAACTATTTCTATGTTCTTGGGGACTAATGACCTCAGCAGTTGAGTCCCATAGTGCTCAGAGCCATTCAACCCATTTTTTTTTATCTATTTCCTTTCAAATCTCTCAGTAGTTTCCCTACGCCAGGGACACTTATTAGTATTTCGACCATACGGGAGTCTGTAAGACGGACAAGTGACGGTACGTTTGTAAGATCCTCCTGTGTGAACGATTTGTTTTAACATAAAATTTAAAAGTTTGAATTTCGTTCTGCTAGCTTCAACTGCCACGCCAGACTGGCACTACAATGCAAATTACGTGTTTTAGCAAATTTATTGCATTTATCTCTAATAAAATGGCACTACTCTTCGGCCCGTTCTTATACATCCACGCCCAGTTTAAACTTTCTTCTGTATTTATCACTTTTCTCATCGTAATTATATGTAAAGGGCTGAGTAAGGAGTTCTAATAGTACCCAGGGCTGAACCTCATTATTCGATAGAAATACACGGCTCCAACGTCTTCCTCCGTGGCTTTAAGAATGTGGGAACTGAATGGAGAGCGATCGAGCTAAATAGGTCTGAAAACATGAATAATAGTAACATACCCACTGTCGTCATACTGAGACACGCTTGAGTATCACTCAACAGAGTTCACTGTCGATGAAATTATTCTTGCGAAACTGCAACTGTTTCGCCAAAGTAATTCAGTTCTAGTCAAGTATTTGCGCCTAACGTACATACACGTCGGTAATATCTTTTCTGCTATAGCCTATGATGGATGAAGTGATTTCACACACGCACACGCACACACACACACACACACACACACACACACACACACACACACACACACACACACGTAAAAACACAATCACAAAACACACTTACAGATATGGAACCATAATACTATTCATGTAACTATTTAGACAGATAAGTTTCTCGTGTGTTTCGACTCAGTTGACATGTGTCATCACGACTGGCGTGACATTTCATCTGTGATCTAAGAATATATAATTAATTTGAGTTATTGAATATTATTGAGCAATGTGTTGTGAAATGACAAACTTGAGACATGAAACGTATATTGAAAGTCTATGATTCCTGTGTACAATATTGTGTTAGTAATGTACGGTTTTGATAATACTATTTGATTTGAAGTGATGAAATGAACGAATTATTATAGAACTCATTTAAACAATTTAACAGCAGCTGATGGCAACAGTAATGTGTCATTCTACTCTTTGCTTTCATGTAAGCACTATTCCGCAGTTTTATTTAAATGCCGGTAGAAACCATGTGACTGCGACAAACGTTATACGTTTAAGCGTTAAATCTAATATGTTTGTATTTATTGCAATTTTTCTGAAATAATTATATCACCTTCAACATCATTCACTGTCATTTATCGTAATTACGCGTTTTTGTTTAACTCATATGTTTTGAAATAACTTTATCAGCTTCAACATGCTTCATTGTCCTATATCATAACTCTCTACATCTACTTCAACATCTACATAGATGTGCTTCTTGAGTTTCTCAAGAATGTTTGTTAATTTCCAGGGCTTCCAACAGGTTCCGTTTACGGGAGTTGTTTCCTAACTGAAGGACATGGGGCTTTGGCAGGTAGTTGCTACCCTCACTCAGTACATGCCCAGCAAATGCGGAGTCAGAATTCTGCAACCTACAGCTGCATTCGTGTTTTGCCAGCCTAGTTGATATGCCTCTGCTACCTGACCAATGTAAAACTGGTCACAATCAGAACAGGTAATTTTGTATACCTCACTGTTGGTTAATAACTCGTTCTTATCTTTGTTGTTGAAAATACACGGGGCTCTTGTGTTCTTAAAATAGTAGGAAAGCCTACATTTGCAGGCTTTCCCTGTTTTGGCTGCAATCTGTATTACCTCTCCGAGATATGGTAATGTACACCATTTGTTGCACACATTGGATGGGGAAGCAGATGGGACACAGGGGAGGGGTATAATTTTCGGTTTCTTTTCTCCTAGGCAAGATGCGGTCATTAAGGAATGGACTGTGGCCATATCCTGTGGCAATGAATTCTATTGTATCTAAGTCTGCTTTAAAATCATCTGTTTACCATTGAGTGAAAAGCTGGATGTTTGTAAGCTATGGGGCGTTGTGAGCAAATCTGTTATTACAGTGTCTCTAGCGGCAATTTTTCTATAAATTTTTAAATAATGTGTCTGTGTACTGATGTCAAAGGTGAGATGTTATAAGTTTATGGATTTGTTGACAACCTCCTTTGTAAACTGAATATTTTTATGTTCACTGTTTAGGTTTTTCATAAATGTGTAGAACTGTCTTGTAGTACCATTCCGCATACACAGGACATCATCCACATATCTAAGCCTGAATTTGATATTTGAACTCAAAGGTTCCTTTTCCACAAAATGTTGTTCGAAATGGTTCATAAATATTTCAGCCAACAGTGGATTAAAAGGATATCCCATACCTAAGGAACATCAATACTATTCATTTCATCAGTGTTATTTAGACTGATTGCTCCCCATATGTTATCCACATTTTTAAATTTAAGGACGAAGACGTTAGAGGCTGTGGATTTGCTTCGGGTGATGAGGTTCAGGCCTGCGTAAAATTATTATTCCTTACTCAGACCTTCACAAATTATTATGACGAGAGATGTCATAAATATATAACAAATAATATATAACGTATGTGTATAATAAATTATCTTGACAATGAGAAACTTACGTTCACGAATCAGCACTGTTTTAAAAGCATTGCTCATACGACACTTAACTTTCTCATTTCTCACTTAATATACAGCAACCTACGGATGAAGGGCAACAATCATACTCTATGTACGTATATTTCGTAAAGCATTTGACACAGTGCACCACTGTAGATTGTTAACGAATTTACTAGCATCAGGAATCAGTCCACAGATATGTGCTACGCTGGAAAACATCTCAAATAATAGAACCCAGTATGTAGTTCTCGACAGCGTGTATTCTTCAGACACAAGGATATCGTCAGGAATGCTCCAGGATAATCTGATATGACCACTCTTATTCTCTATATACATAAATGGTTTGGCTGAAAAGTGGGCGGCTATCTACGGTTTGCTGATGATACCATGTTCTACGGTAAGGTGGCGAAAGTGAGTAACTGTGGGAAGACGCAAGACGACTTTGACGAAGTTTTCAATTGGTGTTAGTTATGGCAGCTAGCACTAAATGTGGAAAAATGTGGGTTAGCGCGGATAAGTAGCAAGATTAAACCCCTAATGTTCGGATAGAGTATTACTAGTGTCCTGCTGGACACAGTCAAGTCGTTTAAATATTTGGGCATAACGCTGCAAAGGGATATCAGGTGGAACGAGCGTGTGGGAACTATGGTAGGGTATGATCAACTTCGCTTTATTGGGAGAATTGTAGGACAGAGTGGTCTACATGAGAAGGAGACCCCAATAGAGTGCTGTTGTGACCTCATCTAGAGTACTGCACGAGTGTCGTATCCTACCAGATAAGACTGAAACAAGACATCGAAACATTTGGGAGGGGGGCTGCTAGATTTGTTACCGGTAGGTTTGAATAACATGTAAGAATTTCGTCATGGTTCATTGATAGCGACCTCTATCCAGTGACAGTCAATCGTAGTTCGGTAGTACTGCAGTGAGTATTCACACTATTTAAGAGTCTCTCGCCAAGAATAGAGCCCCAAATAACAGCAAAACATCACAGGTGTCACCAGAATATAAGAAGGGTGAAAGAATGGACCCTCAAAATTACAAACCAATGTCATTAACTTCTTTTTGGTACGGAATCCTTGAACATATTGTTATTTAGGATAGCAATTTTCTTGAGACAGAGAAGCTTCTGTGCACAAATCTGCATAGTTTTACGAAAGCATCGCTCGTGCGAAATTCAGCTCGCTGGTTTCTCACAAGATATACTGCTAACTATTGATGAAGGGCAACGGTGAAGTTTCATATATCTAGATTTCCGGAAATCATTTGACAAAGCCTCCCTGTACAGGTTGTCAACCGAATAACGAGCGTATGCAATAAGTTCACAGATATGATACTGGCTCGAAAACGTCTTAAATAATAGAACGCAGTTCGTTGTTCTCGACATCGGGTGTTCGTCAGAGACAAGCATATCGACAGGTGTAGCCCACGGAAGTGTGACTTCGGTTTATTGGGAGAATTTTGGAAATAGTGATTCACGTGTAAAGCAAACCGCGCAGAGTGCGGTATTTTTCACTACTACTAGGTTCGTACAACACGTAAGTGTTACGGACATGTTTCAGAAACTCAAATCGGAATCCATGCAGGGATCGCGACGTTCTTTCCAAGAAATGCTGTTGAGAAAGTCTAGAGAACCAGCATTTTGAAGCTGACTGCACAACGATTCTACTGCCACCCACATTCAAAGTACATTGCGCCTAAGGACCACGAAGTTAAGCTACGAGAACTTAGGGCTCATACTGATGTGTAAAGTAGTCGTTTTTCGCTGGCTCTATTTCCGAGTAGGACAGAATAATAAACTACTAGTATCGGTACAGGGTACACTCCTTCACGCACCTTACAGTAGCCTTAGGAGTATCTATGTAGATGTTGAAATAGATGTAGAGATTTATGACAAAGGACAATGAAGATGTTGAAGCTGATAAATTTATTTCAGAACATAGGAGTTAATCTCGAATGTATTCGCCATTAACCAAAAACGCGTAATTTTCTCGCAGTAAAATGCTTTGTCCCAGTATTCAAACGAAACAATGTAATCGAGGTTAGTTGAAAGCAAGTGAAAAACGAGATTATAAGATTCCATTGAGCTACTACTAGGAATGCTTCAGTTTAATTTTATTTGATAAAACTTCGTTCTTTTTATCAATTACGATCATGTGTATTACCAAATTTGGACTATACTAAAATGATCACATGATCTTTAGATAAACATTTCATGCCTCAAGTTTGGCATTTTACATGAGATTTCTCTATTAATTTCAATTATTCGTGTAAAATTATACGTACATATGTAGCAAAAGAGAACTAATTTATCAGTCTAATTACCTACATGAAAATTGCTATGAATCAATATGTGAATTTGTTTTACGTTACTTAGTGTGTATGAGTGTTTGTAGAATAAAATGATCTGCCTTAGCGAACAGCGAGTCAGTGTTCTGTCCAGTTATACTCCAGTGTGCTACACAGTTAGTATTCCAATAATATATATTTCGTTTCTCTCATTATCAATTAATCCGATCGTCCCCATGTGATTTCCGTAATTTTTGAGCCATGGATAAAGACGTTCGTGACCGTCGCATTATTTCGAAAGAAGAGGTACATGCCTGTGTAAAGTCATCTTTAATTAGGCAAATATTTGCCAATTATTACCAAGATGGAAGTGATAAGAAAAACACAATTGAAGCCTGAAAGTATCTGTATAAAGTGGAACAGAAAGGTTGAATCTCTTAATTAGTGAATGTGCGATAATTTTGTAAAATGAAGCAGTTTTCTCTGTAGTAGTAAAAAAAGTTATGATAAATGACAGTGATTTAATTATTTCAGAAAAATAGCAGTAAATTCAAACATATTAGATTTTACGCTTAAACGTATAACGTTTCTCGCAGTCACATGGTTTGTACCAGCATTTAAATAAAACAGCGGAATAGTGCTTACATGAGAGCAAAGAGTAGAATGACACATTACTGTTGCCATCAGCTGCTGTTAAGAAAATTGTTGTAATGAGTTCTATAATAGTTCATTTTATAAAAATGGTTGACATGGCTCTAAGCGCTATGGGACTTAACATCTGAGGTCATCAGTACTGCCCGAATCAGGACTGAAACCTGAGACCGTAGCAATACCGTGGCTCCGGTCTGAAGCGACTAGAGCCGCTCGGTCACGGGTCACAACGGCCGGCCCATTTTATCACTTCACATCAAATAGTACTAACAAGGCTGAACATTACTAACACGATGCTGTACACTGCAATCACAGTCTTTCAATGTATGTTTCGTGTCTCAAGTTCGTCATATCACATCACACTGCTCAATAAAATTGTAAATGTCGTGTGACTAGGGCCTACCGTCGAGTAAACTAATCGCCGGGTGAAAGTGCTTCTATTTGATGCCAGTTCGGCGACTTGCGCGTTGATGGGGATGAAATGATGATAATTAGGGCAACACAACACCCAGTCCCTGAGAGGAGAAAAATCTCCGAGAGAGCCGGGTATCGAACCCGGGTCCTAGGGACTGACGTTCTGCCGTGCTGATCACTCAGCTAGCGAACGCGGACACACTGCTCAATAATATTCAATAATTCATATTAACTTATACATTCTTAGATCACAAATGAAACGTCACAACTATGGTGTTGACACATGGCAACTGAGTCGAAACAGACAAGAAACATATCTGTCTAAATAGTTACATGAATATTATTATGGTTCCATATCTGTAACTGTGTTTTTTGATTGTGTTTTTACGGGTGTGTGTCTGAAATCACGTCATCCAGCATGGGCTATAGCAGAAGAGAGATTAGCGACGGGTATATAGGTTACGCGGAAGTATTTTACTAGAACTGAATTACTTTGGCGAAACAGTTGCAGTTTCGGAGGAATAGCCGGCCAGAGTGGCCGAGCGGCTCTAGGCACTACAGTATGGAACCGCGCGACCGCTACGGATGTAGGTTCGAATCCTGCCTCGGGCATGGCTGTTTGTGTGATGTCCTTAGGGTAGTTAGGTTTAAGTAGTTCTAAGTTATAGGGGACTGATGACCTCAGAAGTTAAGTCCCGTAGAGACATTTTCGGAGGAATAATTTCGTTAGTGTTCATCGCCAGTGACCTCTGTCCAGTGATACTCAAGTTTGTCTCAGTATTACTGCAGTGTGTATGTTAGTATTAGTCATGTTGTCTGAGCGACTTAGCTCGATCGCTCCCCATACACTTTCCACATTTTTAAAGAAACGGAGGAACACGTTGGGGCTTTGGATTTGCATCGGATGATGAGGTTCAGTCCTCAGTACAATTAGACTTCCTTACCCAAACCTTTACATATTTATATGACGAGAAAAATGATAAATAATGAATACATTTTTAAACTGGCCGTGGCAGTATAAAAATTGACAGAAGGGTCGTGTCATTTTATTAGAGATAAATGCAATAATTATGTGAAAAAACGTAGTTTTCTTTGTGTGCCAGTCTGGCGTGGCAGTTGAAGCTAGCAAAGCGAAAGGCATCTTTTAAATTTTACGTTCAAAAATATATTTCAGACAGGAGAATCGTACAGATGTACCTTCGCTTGAATGTCTTACAGACTCACGTATGGACGAAATACAAATAAGTGTCCCTGGCCTAGGGAAATAACAGAGAGACTTGAAAGTAAATAGATCACCAGTATTGGATAGAATCCGAGATCTGTTTTGCCAAGAGTACTCTACGGCATCGACCCCTTACCTACCTTGCATTTTTGGGAATCACTCGCGCAACAAAAACTCACAAGCGACTACAAAACGGGGCAGGTGATTCCAGTGTATAAGAAGGGGAAAACAACGGAGCCGCAAAATTACAGGCCAATATCCCTAAATTCTGTTTGCTGCAAAATCCTGGAACACATTCTCTGTCGAATACAATAAATTTCCTTGAGACTGAGAACCGTATGTCCACGAATTAGCATAGTTTTAGAAAACATCGCTCCTGCGAAGCGAGGCTTGCCCTTCTCTAACATCATATACAGCGTACTATGGGTGAAGAGGGAACAGTGGATTCCACATATATATAGTTTTCCGGACAGCATTTCACTCAGTGCTCATTGCTGATTGTTAACGAAGTACGAGTACATGGAATACGTTCACAGATACGTGAGTGGTGGGAGGTTTCTTAAATAACAGAATCCAATGTGTTGTACTCGACGCCGAGTATTCATAAGAGACGCGGGAACTCAGGGTGGGCAGCAACCTATGGGTGTTTCCTCATGTTGCCTTGGTATATGGTAAGGTATCGAAATTAAATGACTGTAGGAAGATACAAGAAGACTCAGACGAAATTTCCACTTTGTGTGATGTATGGCAGCTAGTCCTAAATGTGAACAGATGTAAGTTAATGTGAATGAGTAGGAGCATCAAGGGTTTAATGTTGGAATACATTATGATTCATGTCCAGCTTGAAACAGTCAAGTCGTTTGAATACCTGGACAGAGCGATATATGATGTGAGAACTGTGGTGGGGAAGGCGAATCGTCGACTCGGTTTATTGGGAGAGTTTTGGAAAGATTGACTCACGTGTAAAGGATACCGCGTATAGGTCGTTGGTGCGACCTTATCTAGGGTACTACTTGAGAGTCTGGTAATTGGTGCGACCCAATCTAGAGCACTACTCAAGAGTCTGGTAATTGTACCAGGTGGGACTGAAGAAAGATCTCGAAAGAATTCAGTGGAGGGACATTAAATTTGTTACCGGTATGTTCGATCACACGTAATTGCTAATGAGATGCCTTAGGAACTCAAATGAGTATCCCTGAATGGATTTTCTAGAACTGCTATTGAGAAAATTTAGAGAATAGAGATTTAAGCTTACTGCTGAGCGATTTTACTGCCGCGAACATACATTGCGCTTAAGGACCAGAAAGATAACATACGAGAAGTTTGTTCTCATACTGATTCATATAAACATTAATTTTTCCCTCGCTCTGTTTGCAAGTAGGTCAGATAAGGAAATGACTAGTAGTGGTAAAGTGTGCGCTCCGACATGAACCGTACGGTGGCTTGAGGAGTACCTATGTAGATTTAGATGTAAAGAGTTGAAGATGAAAAAGTAATTTCAGAACTCGTTAGGTAATCTCATAGATGAAAGTTCCTGGCAGATTAAAACTGTGTTATACAGAGGAAACATTTCGTTAGCGTTCATTGAAAGTGACCTCTCTCCAGTGATACACAAGAGTGATTCAGTAGTACTGCAGTCAGCATTCCAAAATTATTTATTTTATCAGTGTTATTTAGTGCGATCAATCTCCATGCGATTTTCGAATTTCTGGATCCCGGGGTCCTGTAAACTGCAAACACCATCTTTCGATAAACGTTTCAGGTCTCAAATTTGCCATTATTCAATAATTCAAATTGATTTACACATTCTTTGGTCACAGATGAAATGTCACGCTCATCGTGTTGTCACACGGCAATTCAGTCGAAACAGAGAAGTAACTTATCTGTCTAAACAGGTGCATGAATATTATTATTGTTCCATTTCTGTAAATATTATTGTGTGTGTGTGTGTGTGTGTGTGTGTGTGTGTGTGTGTGCGAAATCAATTCATCCGTCATAGGCAACAACACAAGTCGGATTAGCGACGTGTAGGTTAGGTAAAAGTGTTTTAGTACTGAATTACTTTGGCGAAATAGTTGCAGGTTCCGAGGAAGCATTTCCTCAATAGTCATCGACAGGGCCTCTGTTTGGAGATACTCAAGCGTATTTCAGTATTATTAAAGTGCGCATATTAATATTAAATGGAAAGCACTAGTTTGCTTTTGTTCTACAGTATTACTTTTATTGTGTTAGCCGGTTTTCAGATAACAGGCCATCTTCATACATTTAGTGAGTATTGTCACCAAAGAAGTTACAGCGTTTGTAAACAACACTGGAAGAGAAGGTACACATCTGCACTGAAGCAGAAACGTACAGCAAGTAACCTCTTTGACATTGTGATGGTAACGCAATGCAAAAAGTACAAAATTTGAACAGTAAGTAAATAAAAATAAAAGCAGAGTAGACAGGAAAAAACTTTAACACAGAGTAGAAACAGCATGCCTACGTAACAATCTATTAATAAACAAAAATAATAAAATAAAGTAAAATTAGTTCTTGACTAGCCTACCTCAGGAGATATAAATCATGGACTGTGATACATATACCAATTAAAAGAAGAAAGAATTATCAGTGTAACTACAGAATGTATAAGGAACTCAAACAATATCAATAAGATGAACAGAAATGATTGTATGCAGGAAAATGGATGAGTGTGAAGGAACATACTGTACATGCAAACTCTGAGAGTGTGGTGGTACTGCATTTGAAAAGGTAAAAATGGCTGAACAGTAGACGAATACAAAAGGAGCAAACAGGAAAAACTTTAACATTATAGTCAAAGCTGTGCCTATGTAACAGTTTGCACTAATTAAATAAATCAAGTAAAATAAAAGCAATATTTGATGATTCCAGAATGAGATTTTCACTCTGCAGCGGAGTGTGCGCTGATATGAAACTTCCTGGCAGATTAAAACTGTATGCCTGACCGAGACTCGAACTCGCGACCTTTGCCTCTCGCGGGCAAGTGCTCTACCAACTGAACTACCGAAGCACGACTCACGCCCCGTACTCACAGCTTTACTTCTGCCAGTATCTCGTCTCCTACCTTCCAAACTTTACAGAAGCTCTCCTGCGAACCTGGCAGAACTAGCACTCCTGAAAGAAAGGATATAGCGGAGACATGGCTTAGCCATAGCATGGGGGAGAGCTTCTGTGAAGTTTGGAAGGTAGGAGACGAGATACTGGCAAAAGTAAAGCTGTGAGTACCGGGCGCGCGTCGTGCTTCGGTAGCTCAGTTGGTAGAGCACTTGCCCGCGAAAGGCAAAGGTCCCGAATTCGAGTCTCGGTCGGGCACACAGTTTTAATCTGCCAGGAAGTTTCAATATTTGATGAGACAACTACAAGAGGTATTAAACATGGAAAGTATTACAAGTACCAGTTAGAAGAAAGACTTAACAATTGAAACTATAGTTTATATGGAAGACATAGACAATTTCAATAAAATAAAAGAACATCATGAATACAGGAAAATAGGAAATTGTATGAGCAAACAGGGTGGGATGTAATGAAAGATAGATATGGCTATGGAGAGGGGAAGTGTTGAGCTGTGTCTGGTCATTTAGGATTAGATCACGACTGTGAGTTAGATGTTTGTTAATTTCTGGGCTTCCAGCAGGTTGAGTTTATTGGCGTTGTTTGCTAAGTGAAGGTCTTGGCCCTCTGGTAGGTAGCTGTGACCCTCACTCAGAAAATGTTCAGAAAATGAGGAGTCAGAATTCTACAACCTACAGCTGCATTCGTGTTCAGCCAGCCTAGTTGATATGCCTCTGCTGACTGACCAATGTAAAACTTGTCACACTCAGAAAAGGTAATTTTGTATACCTCATTGTTGGTTAATATCTGGTTCTTATCTTTGCTATTGAAAATACACGGGGCTCTTGTGTTCTTAACACAGTAGGGAAGCGTGTACTTGCAAGCTTTCAGTGCTGTGGCTACAATCTGTGGTACCTCTCACAGATATGATAATGTACACCATTTGTTGCAGACAGTGGATGGTGAAGCAGAAGGGACATAAAGGAGGGGTTTAATTATCGGTTTATTTTTTACTAGGTAATATGTGGTCATTAAGAACTGAACTGTAGACATTTCCTGTGCCAATAAATTGTGTTATATCTAAGTCTGATTTACAATCAGCTGTGGACATGGAAACAGATATGAGGCTGTTTACCATTGAGTGACAAGCTGGATGTTTGTTAGCCTGCGTAAAATTATTATTCGTTACTCAAATCTTTACAAAATATTATGACGAGAGATTTGATAAATACATAAAAATAATATATAAAATATGTATATAATAAATTTTCTTGGGGATGAGAAACTGGCGTCCACGAATCAGCACGGTTATAAAAACAGCGCTCATACGAATCTTAGCTTGCTCACTTCTCACATTGTATACAGCAAAGTACGGATGAAGGGCAACAATCATATTCCATGTATCTATATTTCGGAAAGCATTTGACACAGTGCACCATTGTAGACTGTTAACGAATTTACTCGCATCAGGAATCAGTTCACAGATACGTGATTGATCGAAAACATCTCAAAGCATAGAGCCCAATATGTACTTCTCGACGGATATCGTCAGGAGTGCCCCAGGATAATCTGATACGACCGCTCTTACTCGCTATATACATAAATGGTTTAGCTGACAAGTGGGCAGCTATCTGCGGTTTGCTGATGATGCCATGTTCTACGGTAAGGTGGCGAAAGTGAGTAACTGTGGGAAGACGCAAGACGACTTTGGCGAAGTTTTCAGTTGGTGTCATTTGTGGCAGCTGGCCCTAAATGTGGAAAAGTGTAGGTTAGTAGCAAGATTAAACCTGTAATGTTCGGATACACTATTACTAGTGTCGTGCTGGACACAGTCGTTTAAATATTTGGGCATAACGCTGCAAAGGGATATCAGATGGAACGACGGTGTAAGAACTACGGTAGGGTATGGTCGACTTCGCTTTATTGGCAGAATTGTAGGAAAGAGTGGTCTACATGTAAAGGAGGCCGCAACAGGGTGCTCTTGTGACCTCATCTAGAGTACTGCATGAGTGTCGTATCCTACCAGATAAGACTCAAGGAAGACATCCAAGCCATTTCGAGGAGGGCTGCTAGATTTGTTACCGGTATGTTTGAATAACACGTAAGAAATTCGTCATGGTTCATTGATAGT
This sequence comes from Schistocerca serialis cubense, assembly GCF_023864345.2. Taxonomy (NCBI): domain Eukaryota; kingdom Metazoa; phylum Arthropoda; class Insecta; order Orthoptera; family Acrididae; genus Schistocerca; species Schistocerca serialis. The sequence continues at coordinate 157,177,314 of NC_064640.1, forward strand.
GACCTCTATCCAGTGACAGTCAATCGTGGTTCGGTAGTACTACAGTGAGTATCAAAAAATTATTCACACTATTAAAGAATCTCTCGCCAAGCATAGAGCCCCAAGTGGCTGCATAAAGTCACACGTGTCACCAGAATATAAGATGGGTGAAAGAACGGACCCTCAAAGTAACAAACCAATGTCATTAACTTGTTTGTGGTGCAGAATCCTTGAACATATTCTTATTTCGAATATAAACCTTGTTGAGACTGGGTAGCTTATGTCCAGAAATCAGCATCGTTTTGAGAAAGCATCGCTCGTAAGAAATTCAGCTTGCTCTTTTCTCAGATGATATACTGCTAACTATAGACGAAGGGCAACGGGCGGGTTCCCTATACCTAGATTTCCGGAAATCATTTGACACATCCCCGCTGTAAAGGCAGTTACGGAATAACGAGCGTATGCATTAGGTTCACAGATATGTAACTGGCCCGAAGACTTCTTAAATAATAGAAACCAGTGTGTTGTTCTCGACATCGAGCGTTCATCAGAGACAAGGATATCGACAGGTGTAGCCCACGGAAGGGTGATACGACGGGGTGGGCATCGATCTGTAGATATTAGCTGATGATGCCGTGGTGTACGGTTAGGTTTCCAAGCTGAGTGACTGTAGGAAGATACAAGACGATTTAGACAATATTTCCAGTTGTATGATGAATAGCAGCTAGCCCTAAAATTATGAAAATGTAACTTAATGTAGATGAGTAGCAAGATCAGACCTGTATTGTTCGGATACAGGATTACTATTTTACACCAATACTTGTACTGCACACTGTCAAATCGCTTAGATACTGGACGTAACGTTGCAAAGCGATATGGGATGAAATGAGCATGTGAGAACTGTGGTAGGGTGAGCCAATTCAAGACTTCGGCTTATTGGGAGAATTTTGGATAGAGTGATTCACGTGTAAAGGAGAACGCTCATAGGGCGTTGGTGCGACCTACTTTTGAGAACTGCTCGTGTTTTCGGGATCCGTAGTAGGTTGGATCGAAGAATTCAATCGATAAAAGTGCAGCTACTTTGGTTACCGATGGGTGCGTACAACACGTAAGTGTTTCGGAGATGTTCCAAGAACTCAAATCGGAATCCATGCAGGGAACGCGACGTTCTTTTCGAGGAACGCTGTTGGGAAAGTCTTGAGAACCAGGATTTGAAGCTGCCCGCAGAACGATTGTACTGCTGCCAACATTCAAAGTAGATTAAGCGCAAGGACCATTAAGATAAGCTACGAGAAATTAGGGCTCATGTCGATGCATAAAGCAGTCGTTTTTTGCTGACTTTATTTCCGAATAGGACAGAAAAATAAACAACTAGTGGCGGTAAAGGTTACCCTCCGCCACGCACCGTACAGTACCTTGCGGAAAATCTATATAGACCTTGAAGTATATGAAGAGAGTTACGATAAAGGACAATGAAGCATGTTGAAGCTGATAAAGTTATTTCAGAACATATGAATTAAACAAAAACGCGTAATTTTCTCACAGTAAAATGCTTTGTCCCAGTATTTAAACGAAACAATTAAATCATGGTTAGGTGAAAGCAAGTGAAAAACGAGATGATATAATTGCAGTCAGCTGCTGCTAGGAATTCTAACTCCGTTCTTTTTATCAATTATGATCAACCATTGTACCAAACCTGGAGTATACTAAAATGATCACATAATCTTTCGATAAACGATTCATGCCTCAAGTCTGTTATTTTACATGAGACTGCACAATGAATTTCAATAATTCGTGTTAAATTTTTCATGCATTTGTCGCAAAAGGGAAATAATTTACCAGTCTATATACCTATATGAAAATTGCTATGATTCTATATGTGAATTTGTTTTACGTTACTTTGTGTGTATGAGTGTTTGTAGAATAAAACGATCTGCCTTGGCGAAAATCGGGTCAGTGTTCTGCCCAGCTATACTCAAGTGTGCTTCATACAGTCAGTATTCCAATAATATATACTCATTTCTATCATTTTCAAATAGTCCGATCGCCCCCATGTGATTTGCGTACTTTTTGAGCCATGGAGAAAGACGTTCGTGATCGTCGCATTATTTCGAAAGAAGAGATACATGCCTGCGTGCAGTCACCTTTAATTAGGCAAATATTTGCCAATTTTTACCAAGAGGGAAGTGATAAATGAAAAAGACATTTGAAGCTTGAACGTTTCTGTATAAAGTGGAACAGAGGGGCGAGTCTTTTATTGGTGAATGTTCGATAACTTTGTGAAATGACGTAGTTTTCTCTGTAGCAGTAACTAAAAAGATACGATAAATGACAGTGAATGATGTTGAAGGTGATATAATTATTTCAGAAAGAAATAATAAATTCAAACATAGTAGATTTTACGCTTAAATGGATAACGTTTCTCGCAGTCACGTGGTTTGTACCAGCATTTAAATAAAACAGCGGAGAAGTGCTTACATGAAAGCAAAGAGTAGAATGACACATTACTGTTGCCATCAGCTGCAGTCTTTCAATATATGTTTCGTGTCTCAAGTTCGTCATTTCACAACACACTGCTCAATAAAAATGCAAATGTCGTGTGGCTAGAGCCTCCCGTCGACTAGACCGTTCGCCGGGTGCAAGTGTTTCTATTTGATGCCAGTTCGGCGACTTGCGCGTCTATGGGGATGAAATGATGATGATTAAGGCAACTCAAAACCCAGTCCCTGAGCGGAGAAAATCTCCAAGTCAGCCGGGAATCGAACCCGGGGCCTGCGGATTGACGTTCTGCCGCGCTCACCACTCAGTTACCGGGGACGGACACATTGCTCAATAATATTCAGTAATTCAAATTAACTTATATATTGTTAGATCACAAGTGAAACGTCATGCCAATCGTGTTGACACATGGCAACTGAGTCGAAACAGACAAGAAACTTATCTGTCTAAATACTTACATGAATATTATTATGGTTCCATATCTGTAACTGTGTTTTGTGGTTGTGTTTTTACGTGTGTGTGTGAAATCACGTCATGCGTAATGAGCCACAGCAGAAGAGACATTAGCGGCGTGTATGTAGGTTAGGCGGAAGTATTTGACTAGAACTGAGTTAGTTTGGCGAAATAGTTGCAGTTCCGTAGGATTAATTTCGTTAGTGTTCATCGACAGTGACCTCTGTCCAGTGATACTCAAGCGTGTCTCAGTATTACTGCAATGTGTATATTAGTATTACTCACGTTGTCAGAACTATTTAGCTCGACCTCTCCCCATACAGTTTCCACATTTTTAAAGCCACGGAGGAAGACGTTGGGGCCGTAGATTTGCATCAGATGATGATGTGCAGCCCTCAGTACAATTAGAATTCCTTACCCGAATTTTTACATATTATTAAGACGAGAAAAATGATAAATAATATAAACTTTTTAAACTGGACGTGGCAGTTTTAAAAACGGACAGAAGGATCGTGTCATTTTATTTGTGAAAAATGCAATAATTTTGTGAAAAGACGTAGTTTTCTTTGTAGTGCCAGTCTGGCGTGGCAGTCGAAGCTAGCAAAACAAAAGGCGAACTTTTAAATTTTATGATCAAAAAATCTTTCGCACAGGAGAATCATACAAACGTACCTTCACTTGACCGTCTTACGGACTCCAGTATGTACGAAATACTAATAAGTGTCCCTGGCTTAGAGAAACAACTGAGAGATTTGAAAGTAAATAGATCACCAGTATTAGATAGAAATGGTTCAAATGGCTCTGAGCACTATGGGATTTAACATCTATGGTCATCAGTCCCCTAGAACTTAGAACTACTTAAAGCTAACTAACCTATGGACATCACACAACACCCAGCCATCACGAGGCTAGTAGATAGAATCCGAGATCTATCTTACAAAGAGTACTCTACGGCATTGACCCCCTACCTACCTTGCATTTTTTGTGAATCACACGCCCAACGAAAAGTCACAAGCGACTACAAAAAGGCGGAGGTGATTCCAGTGTATAAGAAGGTTAAAAGAACGGAGCCGCAAAATTACAGGCTAATATCCCTAACTTCTGTTTATTGCAGAATCCTTGAACATATTCGCCGTCGAATATATTAAATTATCTTGAGAATGAGAAGCGTATGTCCACGAATTAGAATGGTTTTAGAAAGCATCGCTCCCGCAAAGCGCAGCTTGCCCTTCTCTCACATCATATACAGCGTACTATGGGTGAAGGGGGGGACAGTGGATTCCGTACATATAGATTTTCGGAAAGCGTTTGACCCAGTGCTGCATTGCTAATTGTTAACGAATGTACGAGCATATGGAATAAGTTCACAGATATGTGAGTGACTTGGAGGTTTCTTATATAACATAATCCAATGTGTTGTCCTCGACACCGAGTGTTCATCAGAGACGCGAGTTACTCTGGACTCGCACACGGAGTATGATAGGACCGCTTATGCTCTCTATATACAGAAACCATTTGGCGGACAGGGTGGGTAGCAATCTATGGGAGTGTCCTCATGTTGCATTGGTATATGTTATGGTGTCTAACTTACAAGAGGACTCAGACGAAATTTCCACTTTTGGTGATGTACGGCAGCTAGTCCTAAATGTGGAAAACTGTAAGTTAACGTAAATAAGTAGGAGATCCAGGCGTGTAATGTTGGAATACATTATTACTAATGTCCAGCTTGAAACAGTCAAGTCGTTTAAATACCTGGACAGAGCGGTATATGATGGAAGGAACATGTGAGAAATGTGGGGAAGGCGAATCGTCGACTCGGTTTACTGGGAGAGTTTTGGATAGATTGACTCACGTGCAAAGCATACCGCGTACAGGTCGTTGGTGCGACCTTATCTAGAGTACTACTTGAGAGTCTGGTAATTGGTGCGACCCAATCTAGAGCACTACTCAAGAGTCTGGTAATCCTACCAGGTCGGACTGAAGAAAGATCTCGAAAGAATTCAGTGGAGGGACATTACATTTGTTACCGGTAGGTTCGATCACACGTAATTGCTAATGAGATGCCTTATGAACTCGAATGAGTATCCCTGAATGGATTTTCTCGAACTGCTATTGAGATAATTTAGAGAATAGAGATTTAAGCTTACTACCGAACGATTCTACTGCCGCCAACATACATTGCGCTTAAGGACCAGGAAGATAACATACGAGAAATTTGTTCCCATACTGATTCATATAAACATTAATTTTTCCCTCGCTCTATTTGCAAGTAGGTCAGATAAGGAAATGACTAGTAGTGCTAAAGGGTGCCCACCGATATGAACCGTACGGTGGCTTGTGGAGTATCGTTGTAGATGTAGATGTACAGAGTTGAAGCTGATAAAATAATTTCAGAACACGTTAGGTAATCTCATAGATGAAGGTTCCTGGCAGATTAAAACTGTGTGGTTCGCAGGAGAGCTTCTGTGGAGTTTGGAATGTAGGAGACGTGGTACTGGTGGAAGTAAATCTGTGAGGACAGGGCGTGAGTCGTGCTTGGGTAGCTCAGTTGGTAGAGCACATGCCCGCGAAAGGTAAAGGTCCCGAGTTCGAGTCTTGGTCCGGCACACAGTTTTAATCTGACAGGAAGTTTCCTATCAGCGCACACTCTGCTGCAGAGTGAAAATCTCATTCTGTAATCTCATACATATTCGATATTATATAAAACGTATTATTCTCTCACAGTAAAATGCTTTGATCTACTATTTAGAAGATAGCATAAAACCGTTCTTACTTGAAAAGAAAGGGCAAGAATACGTATTTTTATTCCCACCAGCAGCTGTTAATTTTGCAGTTTAAATGCGTTTCATAAAACTTGGTTCATTTTTTTTTTGCTCCGATCAACGATATTATCAAATCTGAACTGTACTAAAATGATCACATAATCTTCCGATAAAGATTTCCGGCAATATGTTTGTGATTTTACGTGAGATTACTTAATAATTTTCAATAGTTCATATTAATTTATACTTACTTATCTCTACACATGAAAAGTCACGCTAATTGTGTTGACACATTGCAATTCTTTCGGAAAATAGAAACAATTTATCCATCTAAATAGTTACATCAATATTATTAAGGAAGTTTAATTGAATTTGTTTAATATGATTTTGTGTGTATGATTGTGTGTGTAATGAAATCATCTGTCTGGGGCAATCGGAGTTAAGGCTAGTCGCTTGTATTTTAGAAACATATATTTGTCTAGCAGTCAATTATTTTGGTGAAAGGGAGACAGCTTCGGAGGAATTATTTCGTTAGTGTTCGCTGACAGTGGCCTGTGTCCAGTGATACTCAAGCGTGCCTCAGTAGTAATAGAGTGAGTATTGCTATAACATTGGTTTTTATCATTTCCAGTTAGTCCGATCCATCGCCATGACGTTTCCGTGCTTTTTGAGCCCAGGAGAAAGACATTCGTGGCCGTCGATTTACTTCTGACGAAGAGATACATGCCTTGGTGCAGTCATCGTTCTTTAGGCAAAACCTTTTCAGTATTTACTACGAGGGAAGAGATAAATGAAATAGACAATTGAAGCTGGAAAGTTTCGGTATGAAGTGGCCCACAGATGCGAGTCGCTTTATTAGTGATACGCGCGATAATTTTGTGAAAAGACGCAGTTTTTGCTGTAACAATACTAAAAAGTAATGACAAAAAACAGTGAATGATATTCAACCTATTAAAGTAATTTCAGAAAAATAGCCATAAATTCAAAGGTATTCCAGTTTACACTACAACGAGTAACTTTTGCTTCAGTACAGTATTTAAATGAAACAGTGAAATGGTGCTTATTTCAAATCAAATAGTAGACTCACTCATTATTTGTGCCTTTAGCTGCTTTTAATGAAATTGCTGTTTGACTGTTCTTTGTAAAACTTCGTTCTTTTTTCACTTCACATCAAACTGTATTATCAAAACCGAGCATTAGTAACACGATTCTATACACTGCAAACATAATTTTTCGAATAACAGTTCGAGTCCCAAACTTGTCCTTTACTTAATGTGATTTGGAGTGTATGATTGTGTGTGTAATGAAATCACCTATCTTGGGCAATCAGAGATAAGGCCAGTCGCTTGATTTTTAGAAACATACATTTGTCTAATACTGAATAAATTTGGTGTAAAAGTATGTTGTCCTAGAGGGCGAGTGTTAAACAGAGACAAGGGTATTCTCAGGAGTGACCCCGGCAAGTGTGATAGGTCCACTTTTGTTCTCTATATTCCTTTTAAATCAGATTGCTCAATAATTTTCAAATAATTCAAATTAATTTATACAGTCATAGAACACAGATGAATACTCACGCTAATTGTGTTGTCGAAGCAGAGAAGTAACCTATCTAAGTAGTTACAGGAATTTTGTTATGGCTAAATACCTATAACTGTGTTATGTGATATTTTTTTATGTGTGTGTGTGTGTGTGTGTGTGTGTGTGTGTGTGTGTGTGTGTATGTGTGTGTGTGTGTGTGTGTGTATGTGTGTGTGAAAACAAGCCATCCGTCATATACAAAACTGTGACTATGTAGCAGTTTGCAATAATTAAACCAACCAAGTAAAAAAAAGAAAACACTCTTTGGTGAGAGAAATACAAGAGGTATTAAACATGGAAAGTAATACAAGTACCAGTTAGAAGAAAGCCTTAACAATTAAAACTTAAGTTTATATGGATGACATAGACAACTTCAATAAAATAAAATAACTTCATGAATACAGAAAAATAGGAATGTGTATGAGCAAACAGGATGGGAGGTAATGAAAAATAGATATGGCTATCGAGAGGGGAAGTGTTGAGCTGTGTCTGGTCATTTAGGATTAGATCAGGACTGTGAGCTAGATGTTTGTTAATTTCTAGGGCTTCAAGCAGGTTGAGTTTACTGGCGTTGTTTGCTAATTGAAGGACATGGGGCTTTGGCAGGTAGTTGCGACCCTCACTCAGTACATGCTCAGAAAATGAGTCAGAATTCTGCAACTTACAGCTGCGTTCGTGTTCAGCCAGCCTAGTTGACATGCCTCTGCTGACTGATAAATGTAAAACTTGTCACAATCAGAACAGGTAATTTTGTGTACCTCACTGTTAGTTAATATCAGGTTCTTGTCTTTGTTATTGAAAATACACTGGGCTCTTGTGTTCTTAATATAGTAGGAAAGCCTATAATTGCAGGCTTTCAGTGCTTTGGCTACAATCTGTGATACCTCTCCTAGATATGTTAATGTACACCATTTGTTGCAGACAGTGGATGGGGAAGCAGATGGGACGTAGAGGAGGGGTATATTTTCGGTTTCTTTTTTCTTAGGCAAGATGCGGTCATTAAGGACTGGACTGTAGCCACTTCCTGTGGCAATAAATTCTGTTGTATCTAAGTCTGCTTTAACATCATCTGGGGACAAGGAGACAGATATGAGACTGTTTTCCATTGAGTGAAAAGCTGGATGTTTGTAAGCTATGGCGCGTTGTGAGCAAAAAGTTATTACAGTGTCTCTAGTTGTAGTTTTTCTATAATTTTTTAACTAATGGGTCTGTGTACTGATGTCAATGGTGATACGTTATAAATTTATGGATTTGTTGACAATCTCCTTTGTACACTGAATATTTTTATGTTGACTGTTTAGGTATTTCAAAAATGTGTTGATCTGTCTTGTAGTACAATTCCGCATACACAGGACATCATCCACATATCTAAACCAGAATTTGTTACTTGCTCTCAAAGGTTCTTTTACCAGAAAATGTTGTTCGAAATGGTTCATAAATATTTCATCCAACAGTGGACTACGAGCATATCCCATACCTAAGGAACATCAATATTAATCATTTTATCAGTGTTATTTAGACTGATCGCTCCCCATACGTTATCCACATTTTTAACGATATGGAGGAAGACGCTGGATGCTGTGGATTTGCTTCGGATGATGAGGTTCAGGACTGCGTAAATTTGCTATTCCTTACTCAAATCTTTACAACTTATTATGACGAGAGATGTGATAAATATATAACAAATAATATATAAAACATGCATGTAATATATTTTCTTGGGAATGAGAAACTGACGTCCACGAATCAGCACTGTTTTAAAAGCATCACTCATACGAAACTTATCTAGCTCACTTCTCACATGATATACAGCAACCTACGGATGAAGGGCAACAATCATATTCTATGTATGTATATTTCGGAAAGCATTTGACACAGTGCACCACTGTAGATTGTTAACGAATTTACTAGCATCAGGAATCAGTTCACAGGTATGTGATTGGCTCGAAAACATCGCAAGTAATAGAACCCAGTGTGTAGTTTTCGACGGCGTGTATTTGTATTCATCAGACACAAGGATATCGTCAGGAGTGCTCCAGGACATTCTGATACGACCGCTCTTATTCTCTATATACATATATGGTTTAGCTGACAAGTGGGCAGCTATCTGCGGTTTGCTGATGATGCCGTGTTGTACGCTAAGGTGGCGAAAGTGAGTAACTGTGGGAAGACACAAGACGCCGTAGACGACGTTTTCAATTTGTGTCATTTGTGGCAGCTAACCCTATATGTGGAAAAATGTGGGTTAGTGCGGATAAGTAGCAATAATAAACCTGTAATTTTCTGATACACTATTACTACTGTCGTGCTGGACACAGTCGTTTAAATATTTGGGCATAACGCTGAAAAGGGATATCAGATGGAACGATCGTGTGAGAACTACGGTAGGGTATGGTCGACTTCGCTTTGTTGGCAGAATTGTAGGAAAGAGTGGTCTACATGTAAAGGAGACCGCAACAGGGTGCTGGTGTGACCTCATCAAGAGTACTGCATGAGTGTCGTATCCTACCAGAAAAGACTGAAGACATCGAAGCCATTTCGAGGAGGGTTGCTAGATTTGTTACCGGTAGGTTTTAATAACACGTAAGATTTTCTTCATGGTTCTTTGATTGAGACGTCTATCCAGTGACAGTCAATCGTGGTTCAGTAGTACTGCAGTGAGTATTAAAAAATTATTCGCACTATTAAAGAATCTCTCGCCAAGCATAGAGCCACAAATGACTGCAAAAAGTCACAGGTGTCACCAGAATATAAGAAGGGTGAAAGAACGGACCCTCAAAATTACAAACCAATGTCATTAACTTCTTTTTGGTACATAATCCTTGAACATATTCTTATTTCGAATATAAAACTTGTTGAGACAGAGTAGCTGGTTTTGAGAAGGCATCGCTAGTGAGAAATTCAGCTTGCTCTGTCTCAGATGATATACTGCTAACTATAGACGAAGGGCAACGGGCGGGTTCCATATATCTAGATTTCCGGAAATCATTTGACACAGAACCACTGTAAAGGGTGTTGAGAAATAACGAGCGTATGCAGTAGGTTCACAGATATGTAACTGGCCCGAACACTTCTTAAATAATAGAAAACAGTGAGTTGTTCTCGACATCGAGTGTTCGTCAGAGACAAGGATAACGACAGGTGTAGTCCACGGAAGTGTGATAGGAAGGGGTGGGCAGCAGTCTGCAGTTAATAGCTTATGGTGCCATGGTGTATTTAAGGCGTCAAAGTTGAGTAAATGAAGCAAGATACAAGACGACTTAGACAAAATTTCCAGTTGTATGATGAATGGCAGCTAGCCACAAATTTAGAAAAATGTAAGTTGATGTGAATAAGTAGAAGGATCAGACCTGTAGTGTTGGGATACAGGATTACTAGCGTACAGCATTACTTGTGCTGGACACAGTCAGCTCGTTTAAATATCTGGACGTAACGCTGCAAAGTGAAATGGCATTGAATGGTCGTGTCACAACTGTGGTACGTCAGTTGTAGACTTCAGTTTATTGGGAGAATTTTGGATAGAGTAATTCACGTGTAAAGGAAACCGCGAATAGGGCGCTATTTTTACCTACTACTCGAGTTTTCGGGATCCATACTAGGTCGGATCGACGGATTACATCGAAGAAATTGCAGCGAGTTTTGTCACCGATAGGTTCGTACAACACGTAAGTGTTACGGTGATGTTGCAGAAACTCAAATCGGAATCCATGCAGGGAACGCGACGTTCTTTTCAAGAAATGCTGTTGAGAAAGCATTTGAAGCTGACTGCACAACGATTCTACTGCCACCCACATTCAAAGTACATTGCGCCTAAGGACCACGAAGATAAGCTACGAGACCTTAGGGCTCATATTGATGTATAAAGTAGTCGTTTTTCGCTGGCTCTATTTCCGAGTAGGACAGAGAAATAAACTACTAGTATCGGTACAGGGTACTCTCCATAACGCACCGTACAGTAGCTTGAGGAGTATCTATGTAGATGTTGAAGTAGATGTAGAGATTTATGATAAAGGACAATGAAGATGTTGAAGCTGATAAATTTATTTCAGAACATATGAATTAATCTCTAATGTAATCGCCATTATACAAAAACGCGTAATTTTCTCGCAGTAAAATGCTTTGTCCTAGTATTTAAACGAAACAATGTAATCGTGGTTAGTTGAAAGCAAGTGAAAAACGAGATGATATAATTGCAGTCAGCTGCTGCTAGGAGTTCTAAATTCTTTCTTTTTATCAATTACGATCATGCGTATCACCAAATCTGGACTATACTAAAATGATCACATGATCTTTAGAAGAACATTTCATGCCTCAGGTTTGGCATTTTACATGAGATTACACTATAACTTCCAATTACTCGTGTAAAATTATACATACATATGTCACAAAAGAGAAAAAAATTAATCAGTCTAATTACCTACATGAAAATTGCTATGAATCTGTATGTGAATTTGTTTTACGTTACTTTGTGTGTATGAGTGTTTGTAGAATAAACCGATCTGCCGTAGAGATAATCGGGTTAGTGTTCTGTCCAGTTGTACTCAAGTGTGCTTCGTACAGTCAGTATTCCAATAACATATATTCGTTTCTATCATTTTCAAATAGTCCGATCGTCCCCATGTGATTTCCGTACTTTTCCATACATGGATAAAGACGTTCGTGACCGTCGCATTATTTCGAAAGGAGAGAAACATGCCTGGGTGCAGTCATCATTAATTAGGCAAATATTTGCCAATTTTTACCTAGAGGGAAGTAGTAAACGAAAAAGACATTTGAAGCTTGAACGTATCTCCATAAAGTGGAACAGAGCGGGCGAGTCAATTTATTAGTGAATGTGCTATAATTTTGTGAAATGACGCAGTTTTCTCTGTAGTAGTAACTAAAAAGTTACGATAAATGACAGTGAATGATGTTAAACGTGATATAATTATTTCAGAAAAATAGCAGTAAATTCAAACTTTAGATTTTACGCTTAAACGTATAATGTTTCTCGCAGTCACGTGGTTTTTACCAGCATTTAAATGAAACAGTGGAATAGTGCTTACATGAAAGCAAAGAGTAGAATGACACATTACTGTTGCCATCAGCTGCTGTTAAGAAAATTGTTATAATGAGTTCTATAATACTTCGTTCATTTTATAAAAATGGTTGAAATGGCTCTAAGCACTATGGGACTTAACATCTGAGGCCATCAGTACCCAAGACTTCGCACAACTTAAACTTTTTTTTTAGTCATCGGTCTACTGACTTGTTTGATGCGTTCCGCCACGAATTCCTTTCCTGTGCTAACCTCTTCATCTCAGAGTAGCACTTGCAACCTACGTCCTCAATTATTTGCTTGACGTATTCCGATCTCTATCTTCTTCTACAGTTTTTGCCCTTTACAGCTCCCTCTAGTACCATGGAAGTCATTCCCTCATGTCTTAGCAGATGTCCTATCACGCTGTCCCTTCTCCTTATCAGTGTTTTCCACATATTCCTCTCCTCTCCGATTCAGCGTAGAACCTTCTCATTCCTTACCTTATCAGTCCACCTAATTTTCAACATTCGTCTATAGCACCACATCTCAAATGCTTCGATTCTGTTCCGGTTTTCCCACAGTCCATGATTCACTACCATACAATGCTGTACTCCAGACGTACATCCTCAGAAATTTCTTCCTCAAATTAAGGCCGGTATTTGATATTAGTAGACTTCTCTTGGCCAGAAATGCCTTTTTTGCCATAGCGAGTCTGCTCTTGATGTCCTCCTTGCTCCGTCCGTCATTGGTTATTTTACTGCCTAGGTAGCAGAATTCCTTAACTTCATTGACTTCGTGACCATCAATCCTGATGTTAGGTTTCTCGCTGTTCTCATTTCTACTACTTCTCATTACCTTCGTCTTTCTCCGATTTACTCTCAAACCATACTGTGTACTCATTAGACTGTTCATTCCGTTCAGCAGATCATTTAATTCTTCTTCACTTTCACTCAGGATAGCAATGTCATCAGCGAATCGTATCATTGATATCCTTTCACCTTGTATTTTAATTCCACTCCTGAACCTTTCTTTTATTTCCATCATTGCTTCCTCGATGTACAGATTGAAGAGTAGAGGCGAAAGGCTACAGCCTTGTCTTACACCCTTCTTAATACGAGCACTTCGTTCTTGATCGTCCACTCTTATTATACCCTCTTGGTTGTTGTACATATTGTATATGACCCGTCTCTCTCTATAGCTTACCCCTACTTTCTTCAGAATCTCGAACAGATTGCAGCATTTTATATTGTCGAACGCTTTTTCCAGGTCGACAAATCCTATGAAAGTTTCTTGATTTTTCTTTAGCCGTGCTTCCATTATTAGCCGTAACGTCAGAATTGCCTCTCTCGTCCCTTTACTTTTCCTAAATCCAAACTGATCGTCACCAGCGCATTCTCAATTTTCTTTTCCATTCTTCTGTATATTATTCTTGCAAGCAGCTTCGATGCATGAGCTGTTAAGCTGATTGTGCGATAATTCTCGCACTTGTCAGCTCTTGCCGACTTCGGAATTGTGTGGATTATGCTTTTCCGAATGTCAGAAGGTATATCGCCAGACTCATATATTCTACACACCAACGTAAATAGTCGTTTTGTTGCCACTTCCCCCAATGATTTTAGAAATTCTGTTGGAATGTTATCTATCCCTTCTGCCTTATTTGACCGTAAATCCTCCAAAGCTCTTTTAAATTCCGATTCTAATACTGGATCCCCTCTCTCTTCTAAATCGACTCCTGTTTCTTCTTCTATCACATCAGACAAATCTTCACCCTCCTAGAGGCTTTCAGTGTATTCTTCCCACCTATCTGCTCTCTCCTCTGCATATAACAGTGGAATTCCCGTTGCACTCTTAATGTTACCACCGTTGCTTTTAATGTCACCAAAGGTTGTTTTGACTTTCCTGTATGCTGAGTCTGTCCTTCCGACAATCATATCTTTTTCGATGTCTTCACATTTTTCCTGCAGCCATTTCGTCTTAGCTTCCCTGCACTTCCTATGTATTTCTGTATTCCTGATTTTCCCGGAACATGTTTGTACTTCCTCCTTTCATCAATCAGCTGAAGTATTTCTTCTGTTACCCATGGTTTCTTCGCAACTACCTTCTTTGTACCTATGTTTTCCTTTCCAACTTCTGTGATGGACCTTTTTAGAGATGTCCATTCCTCTTCAACTGTACTGCCTACTAAGCTATTCCTTATTGCTGTATCTACAGCGTTACAGAACGTCAAGCGTATCTCGTCATTCCTTTGTACTTCCGTATCCCACTTCTTTGCGTATTGATTCTTCCTGACTAATGTCTTGAACTTCAGCCTACTCTTCATCACTTCCATATTGTGATCTGACTCTATATCTGATCCTGGGTACGCCTTACAATCCAGTATCTGATTTCGGAATCTCTGTCTGACCATGATGTAATCTAATTGAAATCTTCCCGTATTTCCCGGCCTTTTCCAAGTATACCTCCACCTCTTGTGGTTCTTGAACAGGGTATTCTCTATTACTGGCTGAAACTTGTTACAGAACTCAATTAGTCATTCTCCTCTAACATTCCTTGTCCCAAGCCCATATTCTCCTGTAACCTTTTCTTCTACTCCTTCCCCTACAACTGCATTCCAGTCGCCCATGACTATTAGATTTTCGTCCCCCTTTACATACTGCATTACCCTTTCAATATCCTCATACACTTTCTCTATCTGTTCATCTCCAGCTTGCGACGTCGGCATGTATACCTGAATTATCGTTGTCGGTGTTGGTCTGCTGTCGATTCTGATTAGAACAACCCGGCCACTGAACTGTTCACAGTAACACACCTTCTGCCCTACCTTCCTATTCATAACGAATCCTACACCTGTTATACCATTTTCTGCTGCTGTTGATATTACTCAATACTCATCTGACCAGAAAGCCTTGTCTTCCTTCCACTTCACTTAAACCTAACTAACCTAAGGCCATCACACACATCCATGCCCGAATCAGAATTTAAACCTGCGACCGTAGCAATAGCGTGGCTCCGGCCTGACGCGCCTAGAACCGCTCGGTCACAGGGCCGTCCCATTTTATCACTTCACATCAAATAGTACTAACAAGACTGAACATTACTAACACTGTACTATACACTGCAATCACAGTCTTTCGATACATGTTTCGTGTCTCAAGTTCGTCATTACACATCACATTGCTCAATAAAAATGCAAATGTCGTGTGACTAGGGCCTCCCGTCGAGTGGACCGTTCGCCGGGTGCAAGTGCTTCTATTTGATGCCAGTTCGGCAACTTGCGCGTCGATGGGGATGAAATGATGATGATTACGGCAACAGATCACCCAGTCCCTGAGCGGAGAAAAATCTCCGAGAGAGCCGGGAATCGAACCCGGGCCCTAGGGATTGATGTTCTGCCGTGCTGACCACTCGGTTACCGAACGTGGACACACTGCTCAATAATATTCAATAAATCAAATTAACTTATATATTCTTAGGTCACAAATGGAACGTCACTCCAATCGTTTTGACACATGGCAACTGAGTCGAAACAGACAACAAACGTATCTTTCTAAATAGTTACATTAATATTTTATGGTTCCTTATCTGTAACTGTGTTTTAGGATTGTGTTTTTACGTGTGTGTGTCTGAAACCACGTCATCCAGCATGGGCTATAGCAGTAGAGAGTATAGCGACGTGTATGAAGGTTAGGCAAAACTATTTGACTAGAACTGAATTACTTTGGCGAAATAGTTGCAGTTTCGGAGGAATAGCCGGCCGGAGTGGCCGAGCGGTTCTAGGGGCTACAGAATGGAACCGCGCGACTGCTATGGTCGCAGGTTCGAATCCAGCCTCGGGCATGGCTGTTTATGTGATGTCCTTAGGTTAGTTAGGTTTAAGTAGTTCTAAGTTCTATGGTTCTGATGACCTCAGAAGTTAAGTCCCATAGTTCTCAGTGCCATTTTCGGAGGAATAATTTCGTTAGTGTTTATCGACAATGACCTCTGTCCAGTGATACTCAAACTTGTCTCAGGAAGACGTTGGGGCCGTGGATTTGCATCAGATGATGAGATTCAACACTCAGTACAATTAGAATTCCTTACCCAGATATTTGCATATTATGACGAGAAAAGTGATAAATGATGAATACATTTTAAACTGGACGTGGTAGTACAAAAATTGACCGAAGGGTCGTGTCACTTTATTAGAGATAAATGCAATAATTATGTGAAAAAACGTAGTTTTCTTTGTAGTGCCAGTCAAGCGTAGCAGTTGAAGCTAGCAAAACGGAAGACAAAATTTTAAATTTTACGTTAAAAATATCGTTCACACAGAGAATCGTACATACGTACCTTCACCTGACCGTCTTAAAGACTCACGTATTGACGAAATACTGATAAGTGTCCCTAGCGTAGATAAACAACTGAAGGACTTGAAAGTAAATAGAGCACCAGTACCCGACAGAATCCGAGATCTGTTTTGCAAAGAGTACTCTACGGCGTTGACCCCTTACCTACCTTGCGTTTTTGGGAATCACTCGCGCAACAAAATCTCACAAGCGACTACAAAAATGCGCAGGTGATTCCAGTGTATAAGAAGGTAAAATAACAGAGCCGCTAAATTACGGGCCAATATCCCTAACTTCTGTTTGCTGCAAAATACTTGAACATATCCTCTGTCGAATACAATAAATTTCCTTCTGAGTGAGCGGCATACGTCCACAAATTAGCATGGTTTTAGAAAACATGGCTCCTGCGAAGCGTGGCTTGCCCTTGTCTCACATCATATACAGCGTACTATGGGTGAAGGGGGAACAGTGGAGTCTATATATATATATATATATATATATATATATATATATATATATATATATATATATATATATATTTCCGGAAAGTATTTCACTCAGTGCTCATTGCTGATTGTTAACGAAGGTGCGAGCACATGGAATCAGTTCGCAGATATGTGAGTGAAGAAGGTTTCTTAAATAACAGAATCCAATGTGTTGTACTCGACACCGAGTGTTCATCAGGAACGCGGGTAACTCAGGAGTGGCCCACGGAGTGTGATAGGACCGCTGTTGCTCCCTATATACGTAAATCATGTGACGGACAGGGTAGGCAGCAACCTATGGGCATTTCCTCATGTTGCCTTGGTATGTGGTAAGGTGTCGAAATTAAATGACTGTAGGAAGATGCAAGAAGACTCAGACTAAATTTCCACTTTGTGTGATGTATGGCAGCTAGTCCTAAATGTGGACAGATGTAAGTTAATGTGGATGAGTAGGAGCATCAAGGGTTTAATGTTGCAATGCATTATTAATAATGTCCAGCTTGAAACATTCAAGTCGTTTAAATACCTAGGCAGAGCGAAATATGATGTGAGAACTGTGGTGGGGAAGGCGAATCGTCGACTCGGTTTATTGGGAGAGTTTTGGAAGGATCGACTCACGTGTAGTGGATACCGCGTATAAGGCGTTGGTGCGACCTTATCTAGAGTACTACTTGAGAGTCTGGTAATTGGTGTGGCCTAATTTAGAGCACTACTCGAGAGTCTGGTAATCGTACCAGGTGGGACTGAAGAAAGATCTCGAAAGAATTCAGTGGAGGGATATTAAATTTGTTACCGGTAGGTTCGAACACACGTAATTGCTAATGAGATGCCTTAGGAACTCAAATGAGTATTCCTGATGGATTTTCTAGAACTGCTATTGAGAAATTTTTGAGAATAGAAATTTAAGCTTACTGCCGAACGATTCTTCTGCAGCCAACATACAATGCGCTTAAGGACCAGAAAGATGACGTACAAGAAATTTGTTCTCATACTGATTCATATAAGCATTAATTTTTCTCTCGCTCTGTTTGCGAGTAGGTCAGATAAGGAAATGACTAGTAGTGGTAAGGTGTGCCCTCCGAAATGATCCGTACGATGGCTTGTGGAGTATCTATGTAAACGTAGATGTAAAGAATTGAAGATGATAAGCCGGCCGGATTGGCCGAGCGGTTCTAGGCGCTTCAGTCCGGAACCGCGCGACCGCTACAGTCGCAGGTTCGAATCCTGCCTCGGGCATGGATGTGTGTGATGTCCTTAGTTTAACTAGGTTTAAGTAGTCCTAAGTTCTAGGGGACTGATGACCACAGCAGTTAAGTACCATAGTGCTCAGAGCCATTTGAACCATTTTTTGAAGATGTTAAAGTAATTTCAGAACACGTTAAGTAATCTCATACATGAAAGTTTGTGGCAGATTAAAACTGTGTGGTTCGTAGGAGAGCTTCTGTGAAGTTTGGAAAGTAGGGGATGAGGCACTGGCGGAAGCAAAACTGTGAGAACGGGGCGTGAGTCGTGCTAGGGTAGCTCAGTTGGCAGTTCGGTGCTAGCGGCCGTGCGAATCGGAGGTCCGATACTTCCGCCTGTGCGGCGTGTGGGAGTGTTTGTGTACTTGTGGATTTAGTCTGCGCGCGGGATAGTAAAAACGATCATGGCGAACAAGTACAGGAAAACTACATTACGATTCAATTTCTGGAAAGACTACGAACGACCAAAGGCATTAGCAGTGGAACGATTCATTCCAGAGGAAGTCAAGTTACCGTCAAACCATATTGTCGGAATTCACTTGTCCATCATTATTCCCACGGTGTATGTTAAGATTGTAAATGACGCGGCTCCATCGAGCACACAATCTACGGCGACAACATTAGTTGAGACCGAACTCCCACCAAGCTCAACGATAGTACACGAAGCAGTTCCAGCTACTACGGATGCTGTTCCGTCTGGAACGCACTCTGTGACGACAACATCAGCTTCGGCCGAACTCCCGCCAAGTACAACGATGGGACTCTAAACAATTCAAGTTCCTGCGGATGCTTTTCTGCCGCGCAGACGTGATTCCCTACAATCTGAGGACACGGAAGGAAGGTCACGCAAACAACGTTCCCCGAAAAGGAGGATACGGTGGCGTCGCACGTCCTCTCCTCGGGATGACTCTCCTTGCCCCGACGACGATGTGCCTGTGGACCAAGATGACACAACAGCCTCTACGCAACAGAATGATGCAATGGAAACTGTTGGATCAGTGTTGAAACACTGCAATTCATTCGGAAAATAGAAATAGTTTATCAGTGATTTCTGAGTTTATCCCGGCGTATTTGATAATCAATATATCCACGGGTGTACTGCCGGTCTACAGTGTCGGCGAATGATTCCAGTCCAGGTAGAGAGGCATTCTCACATCGGACGATAGCGAGAGTAAACCATCCACTTCCAGTACTCCCTGTAGCAACGCCAAGACTGAAATTAACTCGACATCCACGGGAAAAATTCGGTCCATTAAGTGCCCGTTAGGCATTGTAGACCGGCAGTACTCCCGTGGATATTTTGATAATAGTTTATCTGCAACTTCCTAGCAGATTAAAACTGTGTGCCCGACCGAGTCTCGAACTCGTGACCTTTGCCTTTCGCGGGCAAGTGCTCTACCATCTGAGCTACCGAAGCACGACTCACGCACGGTACTCACAGCTATACTTCTGCCAGTATCTCGTCTCCTACCTTCCAAACTTTACAGAAGCTCTCCTGCGAACCTTGCAGAACTAGCACTCCTGAAAGAAAGGATATAGCGGAGACATGGCTTAGCCACAGCCTGGGGGATGTTTCCAGAATGAGATTTTCACTCTGCAGCGGAGTGTGCGCTGATATGAAACTTCCTGGCGGATTAAAACAGTTCTAACACAGTCAGCCTTCGGCGGCGCAGCGGTTCGGGCGGTGTTCACGTCCCTGCCGCACGTCTGCGCGAGTGGTGTTTACGTTAAGTGTGTAGCGGTGTGTCGCGGTATACATAGAACGAATCATGGCCTTGTCGTTCCGCAAATCGACACTGAAATTTAGTTTTGTTAACGAATATGCTCTTCCGAAGGCTTACGAGATCGAACGTTATTTACGGGACGAGGTGAAAATCGAACGTGACGTTCTAGTTGGAATGCACTTATCTATAGTCAGCAGCGTGGTCTATGTCAAGCTCATCAATGAAGCGGCATGTGATGAACTACTACTTCGACACCGACAAGGACTTCGTTTCTGTCATTCGGACGGGAATGTTGGAGCGGTAACAGTTGAACACGCCGGCATGGGCCTCCGAACTATCCGCGTCTTTGAGCTTCCATTCGAAGTGCCAGAAGTATTGGTGACAGACGCCCTGCGTCCTTACGGAACGGTCCTATCCCACGTGGCTGAAAAATGGGCAAGTTTCAAGACGTATCCTGTCCTCAATGGCATCAGACAAATACGGATCGAACTCCGAAAACACGTCCCGTCATACTTGTACATCGCCGGTTGTAGGGCGATTGTCATTTACGACGGACAACCGAGGACGTGCTCTGGATGTGGGAAGGAGGGACACATACGTTCTGAGTGTGCTGAACGAAGGTTATTACAGCTGCCACGGGATGATCCACCCCTCACGCCGCATCCGACTGTGCTCCCTATGACTTACGTCGCCGCATTACGCGATGACGTGAGCCGCGAGAGAGACGCGTACCAGAACACACAGACAGCGGCGGATCGTTGCGAGCCAGAGAAAGACGACGTTGCGCTGGACCGCCTGCAGCAGTCACAGGACGCCCTCTCTTCGGTTCCGCTTGCGGCCCCTTCAGATAAGGCACTTGGAGACGTCGGTAACACGGTTTGGACCGGATCTACGTTTCAAGGGCGTTAGCAATGTCGACGGTGGACGCAGAAATATGGCCGACAGCGTTTACAGATGACGCGGCATATATTTGTACCGTTAACCTTGATAGACAGCAGGTGTGGAGACGGAGAGGTAATTGGAAGATGAACGCCTCCCACCTACGAGATGCAGAATGCCGACGCATGGTGGAGGACGCGTGGCATGGCTGCCTCCGTCGACGAAATTCTTTCTGTTCTGTCCTGCAGTGGTGGATCGAGTGCGCGAAGCCAGCTTTACGGAGGACGTTAATAGGTTACGGGAAGGAGGTTTCTCAATGGCACCGCACGACCACTGAGTTTTACTTT
Source organism: Schistocerca serialis cubense (assembly GCF_023864345.2). Taxonomy (NCBI): domain Eukaryota; kingdom Metazoa; phylum Arthropoda; class Insecta; order Orthoptera; family Acrididae; genus Schistocerca; species Schistocerca serialis. Next base: position 157,198,606 of record NC_064640.1, read on the forward strand.
ACTGCTCTCCGGGAACTGTTAGCTCAACCACCTACACCAGAACACCAGACGCCCGTCCACCGAGTTAAGGCGAAGCTGGTACAACTTGCGACACAGAGGATGGCAGGTACGATGATACGTGCGAGGTCGCAGGATTTCCTGCCCAACGAGGTTCCCTCGATGCATTATGTGATAAAGGAAAGACGAAGAAGACGGAGGAATTTAATAAATGAGATCGATCTCGGCAATGGCCGTCGTTTTACAACACAAAGGGGCATAGCACAGGCGTTCACGGATCATTTTAGCAGATTCTATGCGAGCAACGGGGAGGGTCAGAGGGAGCTGGGGAACGTCCTGGAAGAGATCCCAGACGCGACGAGTATGAACGAGGAAGCGGACGGGTTATCTGAAATTACGTGTGAAGAGCTGGAGGAAGCGATTACACGAGGTGCTTGCAACAAGTCCCCAGGTCCAGACGGATTCCCGTTGGAATTTTACCGTGCCTTTGTGACCATTATGACACCGATGTGGCTATGTATGTTTAATGAGCTTCTGCGGCAAGAAGTACCGGTTCACATTCAATTCACGGAAGGGCTCATGATACCGATACCGGAGCCCCGTGGTGGCAAACGGCCTTGTGATTATCGCCCCTTGACCCTCCTTAATAGTGACTACAAGATCTTCATGCGCATCCTGGGAAGTCGTATCAAAAAGTCGCTGGAGAATCGAATACATGCCGACCAGACTTGCCTTGGCGGCATCAGTAATATCCACACAGCCTTGGGAGACTATCGTGACGTCGTCGCCCTCGCGGCTGCATGCCGCCTCCGGGGGGCGATTGATGCAGTAGATTTCGATCATGCTTTTGATCGCGTGGATCATGTGTACCTCGCGGCGGTGATGAACAGGATGGGTGTCTCGCCATTATTGACCAATGTTGTGATGCGGCTGTTGCACGGCGCCAGATCAGCGATGGTGGTCAACGGAGGGAGAACTGAGTATTTTAAGATCTTAAGATCAGTGAGACAGGGTTGTCCCTCGTCGATCCTCCTTTATGCGATCGCCTTAGAACCGTGCCTCGCAGGCCTACGCCGCCGTCTTACCGGGATCTCCCTACGGCATTTGTCATTCAAATGCAGAGCATACGCGGATGATATTGTGTTCCTCGTACGGAATGAGAGGGAGACTCAAACAGCACTGGATTGGCTACAGACGTATGGGATGGCAGCTGGAAGTGTGGTCAACTACCGAAAATCACAATTCATGTATGTGGGGCGTGGACTAGAACCAGGAACGGAAGGACCCTTACTGCGGTGGAAACCCTCCGCTGTTTGGGTATCACCTTTCATAAGGAGACAGCGAGAACGGCTGCGGACAACTACCGAAAACTGTTACTCATACGACTAAACGCCCTACGGTCGATGGATATGCTGCAGCGAGTGTTACTCGTCAACCTTTATCTCGCGCCCATGATGTGCCACCTGACATACCTTCTCCCCTTGACGCGCACGGTGGCTATGAGGCTTCAAGCGGCTTTTGGGTACTATGTGTGCCTGGGACAACTCTTTAAGGTACAGTACAACACGCTTACCCTCCCAGCGCGAGAGGGGGGCGTTGGTTTAGTGAAAGTGCACGAGAAGGCGCGTGCCATGTATATTAATACTATGCTCAAACGGTGGCGCAACAGGAATCACTCGCTTACGGGGACGATCGTCGAAGAACTCGTACCAACATCGCATCTTCCTCCAGTCAGTGTTGGCCATATATCGCCCCCTTTAACGTATGTGCTCACGTTCATCGTGGAACACAGTTACGTTCGAGGGCATTTACCGACGATCCGACAGTCGACATCGAAGGACGTGTACCATCTGCTTCTTCGACAGATCGCCCGGAATAGGGTGGAACGCAAACATCCAGCTGTTAATTGGCACGTGGTGTGGCGCACGGTCCACAACCCCCACCTACCTACATCAGTCAGATCAACATGGTACATTGTTGTGAACCGAAAACGCAATACATTTGGCAGATTCACCCTTGTGTCAGCAATGCGGCGTGCTGGTTACGGACGACCATCGGCTGGTCTGCGGCAAGGCATTGGCTGTCTGGACTCTCGCAAGAAAGATAATTACGTTCATGCGGCGGACTATCTATACAGCTGTCTCTTCTGACATAGTATTTTTTCCAGAGGAAACGTATTTTCCGCGTCATAAGACGAACGCAGTGGTGTGGATCACAGGTTGGTTGGTTGCTTTGGGGAAGGAGACCAGACAGCGTGGTCATCGGTCTCATCGGATTAGGGAAGGATGGGGAAGGAAGTCGGCCGTGCCCTTTCAGAGGAACCATCCCGGCATTTGCCTGGAGTGATTTAGGGAAATCACGGAAAACCTAAATCAGGATGGCCGGACGCGGGATTGAACCGTCGTCCTCCCGAATGCGAGTCCAGTGTCTAACCACTGGATCACAGGTATGACGGTCCATTACATCTATAGAGACACACGTACGAACTTACTGAACGTCCTGGATTACTGGCAATACTTGCAAGATGGACACACAAAACTATTACGGCTACTAAAGTACAAGGATTGGTATGCCAATTTCCTAGTAACGGTTTCTGCGGACCCGCCATATACTTGGGGTGTGCCGGGTGCGCAAAGATGAGCGGCGGTGCATTCGTTGTGAAACTGACCAAGTAATGTGAACGACTAAGAGCACTATGCGAGTATGAGACTTATGAAAAACACAGGCTTGAACTATTAGCCAATGGATCTACTTCAAATTTTGTTTTCATATCTATAAATACTTTTCTTCAGGGTGCCGGAGATGGCCCCACTTTGATTTTGTTGTTATTTCATGCTGCATGGTAGGACGGCAGCAAGTTAAAAAAGAAAAAAAAAGATGGTAGAGCACTTGCCCGCGAAAGACAAAGGTCACGAGTTCGAGTCTCGGTCGGGCACACAGTTTTAATCTGCCAGGAAGTTTCATATCAGCGCACACTCCGCTGCAGAGTGATAATCTCATTCTGGAATAGTTTATCTGTCTAAATAGTTACATCAATTGTATTAGGAAAGTTTATTTGAATTTATTTAATGTGATTTTGTGTGTATTATTGTGTGTGTAATGAAATCATCTGTCTTGGGCAATCGGAGTTAAGGCTAGTCGCTTGTATTTTAGAAACATATATTTGTCTAGTAGTGAATTATTTTGGTGAAAGTGAGGTAGCTTGGGAGGAAGCATTTCGTTAGTGTTCCTTGACAGTGGCCTCTGTCCAGTGATACTCTATCGTGCCTCAGTAGTAATACAGTGAGTATTACAATAACACTGGTTTTTATCATTTCCAGTTAGTCCGATCCGTCGCCATGAGGTTTCCGTACTCTTTGACACCATGAGAAAGACTTTCGTGGCCGTCGATTTACTTCTGACGAAGATATACATGTCTTGGTGCAATCATCATTCCTTGTTGACCTACAGGGAGAGTGTTAATCAGAGACAAGGGTATTCTCAGGTGTGTCTCCGGCAAGTATGATAGGGGCCCCTTTTGTTTTCTATATTGCTTTTAAATCACATTGCTCAATAATTTTCGAATAATTCAAATTAATTTACACATTCATAGAACACAGATAAATTCTCACGCTAATTGTGTTGTCGAAATAGAGTGTAGTTACAGGAGTTTTATTATGGATCCATATCTGTAACTGTCTTATGTGATTTTTTTATGTGTGTGTGTGTGTGTGTGTGTGTGTGTGTGTGTGTGTGTGTGTGTGTGTGTGTCTGTGAAAACAAGTCATCCGTCATATACAAAACTGTGACTATGTAGCAGTTTCCATTAATTAAATGAACCAAGTAAAAAAAGAAAACACTATTTGATGAGACAACTACAAGAGGTATTAAAAATGGGAACTAATACAAGTACCAGTTAGAAGAAAGACTTAACAATTGAAACTTAAGTTTATATGGATGACATAGAGAATTTTAATAAAATAAAATAACTTCATGAATACAGAAAAATAGGAATGTGTATGAGCAGACAGTGTGGGAAGCTATGAAAAACAGATATGATTATGTGACGTTTAAGAGAGGGGAAGTGTTGAGCTGTGTCCTGTCATTAAGGATTAGATCAGGACTGTGGGCTAGATGTATGTTAATTTCTAGGGCTTCCAGCAGGTTGAGTTTACGGGAGTTGTTTGCCAACTGAAGGACATGGGGCTTTGGCAGGTAGTTGCTACCCTCACTCAGTACACGCTCAGCAAATGCGTAGTCAGGATTCAGCAACCTACAGCTGCAATCGTGTTCAGCCAACCTAGTTGATGTGCCTCTGCTGACTGACCAATGTAAAACCTGTCACCATCAGAAGAGGTAATTTTGTATACCTCACTGTTGGTTAATAACTGGTTCTTATCTCTCTTATTGAAAATACACAGGGCTCTTGTGTTCTTAAAATAGTAGGAAAGCCTACACTTGGAGGCTTTCAGTGCTTTGGCTACAATCTGTGATACCTCTCCTATATATGGTAATGTACACCATTTGTTGCTGACAGTGGATGGGAAAGCAGATGGGACATAGAGGAGGGGTATATTTTCGGTATCTTTTTTCTTAGGCAAGATGTGGTCATTAAGGACTGGACTGTAGCCACTTCCTGTGGCAATAAATTCTATTGTATCTAAGTCTGCTTTAACATCATCTGTGGACATGGAGACAGATATGAGACTGTTTACCATTGAGTGAAAAGCTGAATGTTTGTAAGCTATGCTGCGTTGTGAGCAAGAAGTTATTACGGTGTCTCTAGTTGTAGTTCTTCTATAAATTTGTAACTAATGTGTCTCTGTACCGATGTCAATGGTGAGATGTTATAATTTTATGGATTTGATGACAACTTCCTTTGTAAACTGAATATTTTTATGTTGACTGTTTTGGTTTTTCAAAAATGTGTAGAGCTGTCTTGTAGTACCATTCCGCATACACAGAACATCATCCACATATCTAAACCAGAATTAGATATTTGCACTCAAAGGTTTTTTTCCAGAAAATGTTTTTCGAAATCGTTAATAAATATTTTAGCCAACAGTGGACTAAAAGGAGATCCCATACCTAAAGAACATCAATATATTCATTTTATCAATGTTCCTTAGACTGATCGCTCCCCATACGTTATCCGAATTTTAAAATATATGGAGGAAGATGTTAGAGGTCGTGGATTTGCTTCGGATGTTGAGGTTCAGGCCTGCATAAAATTTTATCAGTGAAAATTGCAATAATTATGTGAAAAGACGTAGTTTTCTTTGTAGTGCCAGTCTGGCGTGGCAGTTGAAGCTAGCAGAACGAAAGGCGAACTTGCAAATTTTACGTAAAAAAAAATTGTTCACACAGGAGAATCGTACAAACGTACCCTCACTTGACCGTCTTACAGACACCCTATGGACGAAATACTGATTAGTGACCCTGGCGTAGGGAAACTACTGAGAGATTTGAAAGGAAATAGATCACCAGTATCGGATAGAATCTTAGATCTATTTTACAAAGAGTACTCTACGGCATTGACCCTTACCTACCTTGCAAATCTTGTGATTCAATCGCTCAACAAAAAGTCACAAGCGATTACAAGAAGGCGCAGGTGATTCCAATGTATAAAAAGGGTAAAAGACCGGAACCACAAAATTACAGGTCAATATCCCTAATTTCGGTTTACTCCAAAATTCTTGTATATATTCTCCGTGGAATATAATAAAATTTCTTGAGACTGAGAAGCGTACGTCTACGAATTAGCATGGTTTTAGAAAGCATCGGTCGTGCGAAGGGGGAACAGCGGATTCCATATATTTATATAGATATCTGGAAAGAATTTGACCCATTGCTCATTGCTGATTGTTAACGAAGGTTCGAGCACATGGATTATGTTAACAGATATGTGAATGGCTGGGAGGATTCTTAAATAACAGAATCCAATGTGTTCTCCTCGATACCTAGCGTTCATCAGAGACGCAGGTTTCTCAGGAATGGTCCGCGAACTGTGATAGGACCGCTGTTGCTCTCTATATACTGCGAGGATATCCCATACCTAAGGAACATCAATATTATTCATTTTATCAGTGTTATTTAGACTGATCGTTCCCCATACGTTATCCACATTTTTAAAGAAATGGAGGAAGACGTTAGAGGCCGTGGATTTGCTTCGGGTGATGAGGTTCAGGCCTGCGTAAAATTATTATTCCTTACTCAAACCTTTACTAATTATTATGAGGAGAGATGTGATAAATATATAACAAATAATATACAAAATATGTATATAATAAATTTCCTTTGGAATGAGACACTTACGTTCACGAATCAGCACGGTTTTAAAAGCATCGCTCATACTAAAATTAGCTTGCTCATTTCTCACATGATATACAGCAACCTACGGACGAAGGGCAACAATCATATTCTATGTATGTATATTTCGGAAAGCATTTGACACAGTGCACCATTGTATACTGTTAACTAATTTACTAGCATCAGGAATCAGTTCACAGATATGTGATTGGTTATAAAACATCCCAAATAATAGAGCCCTATATGTAGTTCTGAACGGCGTGTATTCATCAGACACAAGGATATCGTCAGGAGTGCTGCAGGATAATCTGACACGACCGCTCTTATTCTCTATATACATAAATGGTTTAGCTGACAAGTGGGCAGCTGATGATGCCGTGTTGTAGGGTAAGTCCGCGCGGGATAGTCCAGCGGTCTGAGGCGCTGCTTTCATGGACTGTGCGGCTAGTCCTGGAGGAGGTTCGAGTCCTCCCTCGGTCATGGGTGTGTTTATGTTTGTCCTTAGAATAATTTAGGTTAAGTAGTGTGTAAGCTTAGGGACTGATGACCTTAGCAGTTATGTCCCATAAGCTTTCACACACATACATGTATGGTCAGGTGGCGGAAACGAGCAACTGTGGGAAGACGCAAGACGACTTTGACGAATTTTTCAGTTGGTCTCATTTCTGGCAGCTAGCCCTAAATGTGGAAAAATGTGGGTTAGTGCGGATAAGTAGCAAGATTAAACCTGTAATGTTCGGATACCGTATGACTAGTGTCTCGCTGGACACAGTCAAGTCGTTTAAATATTTGAGCGCAACGCTGCAAAGGGATATGAGATGGAACGAGCATGTGAGAACTATGGTAGGGTATGGTCGACTTTTGTTTATTGGGAGAATTGTGGAAAAGAGTGGTTTACATGTAAAGGAGACCGCAATAGGGTGCTGGTGTGACCTCATCTAGAGTACTGCACGAGTGTCGTATCCTACCAGGTAAGACTGAAGGAAGACATCGAAGCATTAGGGAGGAGGGCTGCTAGATTTTTTCTGTAGGTTTGAAAAACAAGTAAGAATTTCGTCAGTGTTCGTTGATAATGACCTCTATCCAGTGACAGTCTATCGTGCTCAGTAATACTACAGTGAGTATTAAAAAAGTATTCACATTATTAAATAATCTCTCGCCAAGCATAGAGCCTCAAGCGACTGCAAGAAGTCATAAGTGTCCCAGAATATAAGAAGGGTGAAAGAAGGGACCTACAAAATTACAAACCAATGACATTAATTTCTTTTCGGTATAGAAGCCTTGAACATATTCTTATTTAAATTATCAATTTTCTTGAGACTGAGATGATTATGTCCACAAATGAGCATGGTTTTGAGAAAGCATCACTCGTGCGAAATTCAGCTTGCTCTTTTCTTGCAAGATATACCGCTAACTACAGATGAAAGGCAACGGGCAGGTTCCATATATCTAGATTTCCGGAAAACATTTGACACAGCCCCTTTGTAAAGGCTGTTAACGCAATAACGAGCATATGCAGCAAGTTCACACATATGTGACTGGCTCGAAGACTTCTTAAATAATAGAAGCCAGTGAGTTGTTCTCGACGTCGAGTGTTCGTCAGAGACAACGATATCGACAGGTGTAGCCCACGGAAGTGTGATAGTACGGGATGGGCAGCCATATGCAGTTATTACCCGATGATACCGTGCTGTACGGTAAGGTGTCCAAGTTGAGTGACTGTAGCAAGATGCAAGACGATTTAGACAAAATTTCCAGTTGTAAGACGGGTGGCAGCTAGCCCTAAATTTAGAAATGGTTTAAATGGCTCTGAGCAGTATGGGACCTAACATCTGAGGTCATCAGTCCCCTAGAACGTGGAACTACTTAAACCTAACTAACCTAAGGACAGCACACACGTCCATGCCCGAGGCAGGATTCGAACCTGCGACCATAGCGGTCACGCGGTTCCAGACTGAAGCGCCTGCAGCTGCTCGGCCACATAGGCCAGCCCTAAATTTAGAAAAATGTAAGTTAATGTGGATGAGTAGCAAGGTCAGACCTGTATTGTTGGGATACAGGATTACTAGTGTACTGCATTACTTGTGCTGGAATCGTTTAAATATCTGGACGTCACGTTGCAAAGCGTAATGGGATGGAATGAGCATGTGAGATCTGTGGTAGGGTGAGCCAATTGTAGACTTCGGTTTATTGGGAGAATTTTGGAAAGAGTGATTCATATGTAAACGAAACCGCATATAGGGAGCTGGTGCGACCTATTTTTGAGTACTGCTCGAGCTTTAGGGATACGCACTAGGTCGGATCGGAGGATTACATCGCAGAAACTGCAGCTAGTTTTGTTACCGATAGGTTCGTACAACACGCAAGTATTACGGAAATATTCCAGGAACTCAAATCGGAATTCATGCAGGGAAGACGACGTTCTTTTCGAGAAAGGGTCTTAAGAAAATCAGGGAACCTGCATTTGAAGCTGACTGCCGAATTATTCGACTGCCTCAACCTTACAAAGTACATTACGCGTAAGGACCACGAAGATAAGCTACGAGAAATTAGGGCTCATATTGATGTATCAAGCAGTCCTTTTTTTATTGGCTCTATTTCTGTGTAGGAGAGAAAAATAAACGACTAGTAGCGGTACAGGGTACCCTCCGATACGCACCGTACAGTAGCTTGAGGAGAATCTATGTAGATGTTGAAGCATATGCAGAGAGTTATGATAAAGGACAATGTAGCATGTTGAAACTGATAAATTCATTTCAGAACACATGAGTTAATCTCGAATATATTTGACATTAAAGAAAAACGCGTAATTTTCTCGCAGTAAAATGCTTTGTCCCAATATTTAAACAAAACAATGTAATCGTGGTTAGTTGAAAGCAAGTGAAAAACAAGATCATATAATTCCATTCAGCTACTGCTAGGAATTCTGCAGTTTGATTGTATTTGATATAACTTCGTTCCTTTTATCAACTACGATCAAGCGTATAACCAAATCTGGACTATACTAAAATGATCACATAATCTTTCGATAATCATTTCATGCATCAAGTTTGTCATTTTACATGTCGTTACTCAATAACTTTCAATTATTCGTGAAAAATTATACATGCATATGTCGCAAAAGAGAAATAATTTATCAGTGTAAATACCTACATGAAGATTGCTTGGATTTTATATGTGAATTTTTTTTACGTTACTCTCTGTGTATGAGTGTGCGTAGAATGAAACGATCTACCTTAGCGAAAAGCGGGACTGTATTCTATCCAGTGATACTCAAACGTGCTTCAGTACTAATACAGCCAGTATTCCAATAACATATATTTTTGTTTCTATCATTTTCAAATAGTTCTATCGTCCCCATGTGATTTCAGTACTTTTTGAGCTATGGATAAATCGTGACCGTTGCATTATTTCGAAAGAAAGATACATGCCTGGGTGCAGTCATCTTTAATTAGGCATATATTTGCCAATTTTTACCTAGAGGGAAGTGGTAAATGAAAAAGACATTTGAAGCTTGAACGTATCTCCATAAAGTGGAACAGAGGGGGAGAGTCATTTTATTAGTGAATGTGCTATAATTTTGTGAAATGACGCAGTTTTCTATGGAGCAGTAACTAAAAGGTTACGATAAATGACAGTGAATGATGTTAAAGGTGAAATAATTAGTTCAGAAATATAGCAATAAATTCAAACATATTAGATTTAACGCTTAAACGTATAACGTTTCTCGCAGTCACATGATTTGTACCGGGATTTAAATTAAACTGCGGAATAGTGCTTACATGAAAGCAAAGAGTAGAATGACACATTACTGTTGCCATCAGCTGCTGTTAAGAAAATTGTTATAATGAGTTCTATAATACTTCGTTCATTTTATAAAAATGGTTGAAATGGCTCTAAGCACTATGGGACTTAACATCTGAGGTCATCAGTACCCTAGACTTCGCACAACTTAAACCTAACTAACCTAAGGCCATCACACACATCCATGCCCGAATCAGGATTCGAACATCCAACCATAGCAGCAGCGTGTCTCCGGACTGAAGCGCCTAGAACCGCTCGATCACGCCAGCCGGCACATTTTATCATTTCACAAAAAATAGTACTATCAAAACTGAACATAACTAACAAGATACTATACACTGCAATCACAGTCTTTCAATATACGTTTCGTGTTCAAGTTCGTCATTTTCACATCACACAGCTCAATAAAAATATATATTATTTGATGCCAGTTCGGCGACTTGCGCGTCGATGGGGAAGAAATGATGATGATTAGGGCAACACAACACTCAGTCCCTGAGCGGAGAAAATTCTCCGAGAGAGCCGGGAATCGAACCCGGGCCCTAGGGACAGATGTTGTGCCGTGCTGACCACTCGGCTACCGAACGCGGACACACTGCTCAATAATATTCAATAGTTCAAATTAGCTAATATATTCTTAGATCACACATGAAACGTCACGCCAATCGTGTTGACACATGGCAACTGAGACGAAACAGACAAGAAATTTATCTATCTAAATAGTTACATGAATATTATTATGGTTCCATATCTGTAACTGTGTTTTTTGATCGTGTTTTTACGTGTGTGTGTGAAATCACGTCATCCAGCATGGGCTACAGCTGAAGAGAGATTAGCGACGTGTATGTAGGTTAGGCGGAAGTATTTGACTAGAACTGAATTACTTTGGCGAAATAGTTGCACTTTCGGAGGAATAGCCGGCCGGAGTGGCCGAGCGGCTCTAGGCGCTACAGTATGGAACCGCGATTCCGCTATGGTCGCAGGTTCGAATCCTGCCAATGGCATGGCTGTTTGTGTGACGTCCTTAGGTTAGTTAGGTTTAAGTAGTTCTAAGTTCTAGGGGACTGATGACGTCAGAAGTTAAGTCCCATAGTGCTCAGAGCCATTTTCGGAGGAACAATTTCGTTAGTATTCATCGACAGTGACCTCTGTCCAGTGATACTCAAGTTTGAATCAGTATTACTGCAATGTGTATGTTAGTATTACTCATGTTGTCATAGCTATTTAGCTCGATCGCTCCCCATACAGTTTACACATTTTTAAAGAAACGTAGGAAGGGTTTGGGGCCGTGGATTTGCATCGGATGATGTTCAGCCCTCAGTACAATTACAATTCCTTACCCAAATCTTTACATACTATTACGATGAGAAAAATGTTAAATGATGAATACATTTTATACTGGACGTGGCAGTATAAAAATGGATCGAAGGGTCGTGTCATTTTATTAGAGATAAATGCAATAATTACGCGGAAAAACGTAGTTTTCTTTGTATTCCCAGTCTGGCGTGGCAGTTGAAACTATCTAAACGAAAGGCAAACTTTTAAATTTTACGTTCAAAAAATCGTTCACACAGGAGAATCGAACAAACGTACCTTCGCTTGACCGTCTTACAGACTCACGTGTGGACGAAATACTAATAAGTGTCCCTGGCGTAGAGAAACAACTGAGAGACCTGAAAGTAAACAGATCACCAGTACTGGATAGAATGCGAGATCCGTTTTACAAAGAGTACTCTACGGCATTGACCCCTTACCTACCTTGCATTTTTGGGAATCACTCGCGCAACAAAAACTCACAAGCGACTACAAAAAGGGGCAGGATGACTCCAGTGTATAAGAAGGGTAAAAGAACGGAGCCGCAAAATTACAGGCCAATATCCCTAACTTCTGTTTGCTGCAAAATCCTTGAACACATTCTCTGTCGAATACAATAAATTTCCTTGAGACTGAGAAGCGTATGTGCACGAATTAGCGTGGTTTTAGAAAACATCGCTCCTGCGAAGCGCAGCTTGCCCTTCTCTCACATGATTTACAGCGTACTATGGCTGAAGGGGGAACAGTGGATTCCATATATATATATGTATATATATATATATATATATATATATATATATATATATATATATATATATATATATATATCCGGAAAGCATTTCCCCCGGTGCTCATTGCTGATTGTTAACGAAGTACGAGCACATGGAATAAGTTCACAGATATGTGAGTGGGTGGGAGGTTTCCTAAATAACAGAATCCAATGTGTTGTACTCGGCACCGAGTGTTCATCAGAGACGCGGGTAACTCAGGAGCGGCCCACGCAGTGTGAGAGGACCGCTGTTAATCCCTATATACAGAAATCATTATGCGGACAGGGTGGGCAGCAACCTATGGGGCTTCCTGGCAGATTAAAACTGTGTGCACGACCGAGACTCGAACTCGGGACCTTTGCCTTTCGCGGGCAAGTGCTCTACCAACTGAGCTATCGAAGCACGACTCACGCTCGGTACTCACAGCTTTACTTCTGCCAGAAGTTTCATATCAGCGCACACTCCGCTGCAGAGTGAAAATCTCAATCTGGAACCTATGGGGGTTTCCTCATGTTGCCTTGGTATATGGTAAGGTGTCGAAATTAAATGACTGTAGGAAGATACAAGAAGACTCAGACGAAATTTCCACTTTGTGTGATGTATGGCAGCTAGTCCTAAATGTGGACAGATGTAAGTTAATGTGAATGAGTAGGAGCATCAAGCGTGTAATGTTGGAATACATTATTACTAATGTCCAGCTTGAAACAGTCAAGTCGTTTAAACACATTGGCAGAGCGATATTGATGGAAGGAACATGTGATAACTGTGGTGGGGAAGGCGAATCGTCGACTCGGTTTGTTGGGAAAGTTTTGGAAAGATTGACTGACGTGTAAAGGATACCGCGCATAGGGCGTTGGTGCGACCTTATCTAGAGTACTACTTGAGAGTGCGATAATTGGTGCGACCCAATCTAGAGCACTACTCAAGAGTCTGGTAATCGTACCATAAGGGGTTGAAGAAAGATCTCGAAAGAATTCAGTGGAGGGACATTAAATTTGTTACCGGTAGGTTCGAACACACGTAAATGCTAACGAGATGCCTTACAAACTCAAATGAGTATCCCTGAATGGATTTTCTAGAACTGCTATTGAGAAAATTTAGAGAATAGAGATTTAAGCTTACTGTTGAGCGACTCTCCAGCCGCCAACATGCATTGCGCTTAAGGACGAGGAGGATATCATACGAGAAATTTGTTCTCATACTGAATCATATAAACATTCATTTTTCCCTCGCTCTGTTTGCCAGTAGGTCAGATAAGGAAATTACTAGTAGTGGTAAAGTGTTCCCTTCGAAATGAACCGTACGGTGGCTTTTGGAGTATCTATGTAGTTGTAGATGTAAGGAGTTGAAGATGATAAAGTAATTTCAGATGTTTGGTAATCTCATAGATGAAAGTTCCTCGCAGATTAAAACTGTGTATTTCGCAAGAGAGCTCATGTGAAGTATGGAAAGGCGGAAGGAAAGCTGTGAGGATGGGGCGTGAGTGGTGCTTGGGTAGCTCAGTTGGTAGAGCACTTGCCTACGAAAGGTAAAGGTCCAGAGTTCGAGATTCGGTCCGTCACAAAGTTTTAATATGACAGGGAGTTTCATATCAGCGCACACTTTGCTGGAGAGTGAAAATCTCATTCTATAATCTCAAACATATTCCATATTATATAAAACGCATAATTCTTTCGCAGTAAAATGCTTTGATCCAGAATTTGGAAGATACATTAAAACCGTGTTTACTTGAAAAGAAAGTGTATAATGACATATTATTATTCCCACCAGCAGCTGTTAATTTTGCAGTTTAAATGAGTTTGATAAAACTTCGTTCATTTTTTTCCAATTCCGATAAACGATATTATCAGTTCCGAACTGTACTAAAATGATCCCATCATCTTTCGATAAATATTTCAGGCACGATGTTTGTCATTTTACGTGAGATTACTTAATAATTTTCAATAATTTTATCATTTCCAGTTAGTCCGATCCGTCGCCATGAGGTTTCCGTACTTTTTGAGCCCAGGAGAAAGACATCCGTGGCCGTGGATTTGCCTCTGACGAAGACATACATGCCTTGGTGCAATCATCATTCCTTAGGCAAAACCTTGTCAGTATTTAGTACGAGGGAAGAAATAAATGAAATGGTCACTTGAAGCTGGAACGTTTCTGTATGAAGTGGGGCACAGGGGCGAGTCACTTTATCAGTGATACACGCCATAATTTTGTGACAAGACGCAGTTTTCGGTGTAATAATACTAAAAAGTAATGACAAAAACCTATGAAAGATGTTCAACCTATTAAAGTAGTTTCAGAAAAATAGCAAAAAATTGAAAGCTATTCCAGTTTACACTACAACGAATAACTTTTTCCGCAGTGCAGTATTTAAATGAAACAGTGCAATCGAGCTTATTTCAAATCAAATAGTAGACTCACTCATTATTAGTGCCATTAGATGCTTTTAATGAACTTGCTGTTTGAATGTACTTTGTAAGACTTCGTTCTTTTTTCACTTCACATCAAATTTTATTATCAAAACTGAGCATTAGTAACACGATTCTATACACTGCAACCATAATTTTTCTATTAACATTTCGAGTCCCAAGTTTGACCTTTATTTAATGTGATTTGGTGTGTATGATTGTGTGTGTAACGAAATCATCTGTCTTGGGCAATCAGAGATAAGGCTAGTCGCTTCTATTTTAGAAACATACATTTGTCTAATACTGAATAAATTTGGTGTAAGAGTATGTTGTCCTAGAGGGCGAGTGTTAATCAGAGACAACGGTATTTTCAGGAGTGTCCCCGGCAAGTACGATAGGGCCCCTTTTGTTCTCTAATTAAAAGAACTTCATGATTACAGAAAAATAGGAATGTGTATAAGAAAAAACTATGGTAAGTAATGAAAAACAGATATGGTTATGAGAAGTTTTAGAGAGGTGAAATGTTAAGCTGGGTCCTGTCATTTCGGATTAGGTCAGGACTGTGAGTTAGATGTTTGTTAATTTCTAGGGCTTCCAACAGGTTGAGTTTAAGGGCGTTGTTTGCTAAATTAAGGATATGGGGCTTTGTCAGTTAGTTGCGACCCTCCCTCAGTACATGCTCCGCAAAAGCGGAGTCAGAATTCTGCAACCAACAGCTGAATTAGTGTTCAGCCAGCCTAGTTCATATGCCTCTGCTGACTGACCAAATTAAAACTTGGCACAATCAGTAGAGGTAATTTTGTATACCTCACTGTTGGTTAATAACTGGTGGTTATCTTTGTTATTGAAAATACACGGGGCTTTTGTGTTCTTAAAACGAAGGAAAGCCTACACCTGCAGGCTTTCAGTGCTTTGGCTGCAATCTGTGATACCTCTCCGAGATATGGTAATGTACACCATTTGTTGCACACATTGGATGGGGAAACACATGGGTCATAGAGGAGGGGTATAATTTTCAGTTTCATTTTTCCGAGGCAAGATACGGTCATTAAGGAATGGACTATAGCCATATCCTGTGGCAATAAATTCTATTGTATCTAAGTCTGCTTTAAAATCATCTGTTGACATAGAGACAGATATGAGACTGTTGAAACGCTTGATGTTTGTAAGCTATGCGGCGTTGTGAGCAAGAAGTTGTTACAGTGTCTCTAGTGGCAGTTTTTCTACAAATTTTTAAATAATGTGTCTGTATACTGATGTCAAAGGTCAGATGTTATAAGTTTACTTTATAAACTGAATATTTTTATGTTCACTGTTTAGGTTTTTCAAAAATGTGATGAACTGTCTTGTAGTACCATTCCGCATACACAGGACATCACCCATATATCTAAACCAGAATTAGATATATGCACTCTAAGGTTCTTTTTCCAGAAAACGTTGTTCGAAATGGTTCATAATTATTTCAGCCAACAGTGGGTTAGGAGGATATCCCATACCTAAGGAACATCAACATTATTCATTTTATCAGTGTTATTTAGACTGATCGCTCCCCATACGTTATCCACATTTTGAAGTATATGGAGGAAGACGTCAGAGGCTGTGGATTTGCTTCGGATGATGAGGTTCAGGCCTGCGTAAAATTATTATTCATTACTCAAATCTTTCGAAATTATTATGACGTGAGATATGAAATATATATAACAAATAATATATAAAATATGTATATAATAAATTTTCTTGAGAAAGAGAAACTGACGTCCACGAATCAGCACGGTTTTAAAAGCATCGCTCAAACGAAACTTAGCTTGCTCCTTTCTCAAATCATATACAGCAACCAAAGGATCAACAGCAACAACCATATTCTACGTATGTATAATTCGTAAAGCATGTGACACAGTGCACCACTGTAGATTGTTAACGAATTTACTAGCATCAGGAATCAGTCCACAGTCTTACAGACTGCCCTATGGACGAAATATTAATAAGTGTCCCTGGCGTAGAGAAACAACTGAGAGATTTGAAAGTAAATAGATCACCAGTAGCGGATAGAATTCGAAATCTGTTTTACAAAGAGTACTCTACGGCAATGACCTCTTACCTACCTTACATTTTCTGTGAATCAATGGCCCAACAAAAAGTCACAAGCGACTACAATAAGGTGCAGGTGATTCGAGTGTATAAGCTGGGTAAAATAACTGATCCGCAAATTTACATGGCATCATCCCTAACTTCTGTTTGCTGCAAAGTCCTTGAACATATTCTCTCTAGCATACAATAAATTTCCTTCAGACTGAGAAGCATATGTCCCCGAATTAGCATGGGTTTAGAAAGCATCGCTAGCGCTAAGAGCAGCTTGCCCTCCTCTCACATGATATACTGCGTACTATGGGTGAAGGGGGACAGCGGATTCCATATATATATATATATATATGTAGATTTCCGGAAAGCGTTTCACAGAGTGCTCATTGCTGATTGTTAACGAAGGTACGAGCACATGTAATAAGTTCACAGATATGTGAGTGGGTGGGAGGTTTCTTAAATATCAGAATGCAATGCGTTGCCCTCGACAACGAATGTACATCAGGGACGCGGGTTACTCAGGAGCGGCCCACGGGGTGTGAGAGGACCGCTGTTGCTCCCTATATACATAAATCATTAGGCGGACTGGGTGGGCAGCAATCTATGGGAGTTTCCTCATGTTGCCCTGGTATATGGTAAGGTGTCGACGTTAAATGACTGTAGGAAGATACAAAAAGACTCAGACGAAATTTCCACTTTGTGTGATGTATGGCACCAAGCCCTAAATGTGGAATGCTGTAAGGTGATGTGAATAAGTAATAGCTTAAAGCGTGTAATGTTCGAATACATTATTACTAATGTCCAGCTTGTAAGAGTCAAGTCGTTTAAATACCTGGGATGAGCGATATATGACGGGGGGGAGCCTGTGATAACTGTGGTGGGGAAGGCGATTCGTCGACTCGGTTTATTGGGAGAGTTTTGAAAAGATTGACTCACGTGTAATTGATAGCGCGTATAGGGCGTTGGTGAGACCTCGTCTTAAGTACTACATGAGGGTCTGGCAGTTGGTGCGACCTAATCTACAGTACTAATCGAGAGTCTGGTAATCATACCAGGTGGGATTGAAGAAAGAATTCAGTGGAGGGCTATTAAATTAGTTACCGGTAGTGTCGAACACTCGTAATTACTAATGAGATGCCTTAGGAACACAAATGAGTGTCCCTGAATGGATTTTCTAGAACTGCTATTGAGAAAATTTAGACCATAGAGATTTAAGCTTACTGCCGAACGATTTTACTGATGCCAACATACATTGCGCTTAAGGACCAGGAAGATAACATACGAGAAATCTGTTGTCATACTGATTCATATAAACATTCATTTTTCCCTCGCTCTGTTTGCGAGTAGGTCAGATAAGGAAAT
Source organism: Schistocerca serialis cubense (assembly GCF_023864345.2). Classification (NCBI taxonomy): domain Eukaryota; kingdom Metazoa; phylum Arthropoda; class Insecta; order Orthoptera; family Acrididae; genus Schistocerca; species Schistocerca serialis. Next base: position 157,216,625 of record NC_064640.1, read on the forward strand.
GACTAGTAATGGTAAAGTGTTCCCTCCGAAATGAACCGTACGGTGGCTTGTGGAGCATCTATGTAGATGTAGATGTAAAGAGTTGAAGATGATAAAGTAATTTCAGAACACGATAGGTAATCTCATAGATGAAAGTTCCTGGCAGATTAAAACTGTGTGGTTCGCAGGAGAGCTTCTGTGAAGTTTGGAAAGTAGGGCACGAGGTACTGGCGGAAGTAAAGCTGTGAGGAGGGGGCGTGAGCCGTGCTTGGGTAGCTATGTTTGTAGAGCACTTGCCCGCGAAAGGTAAAGGTCCCGAGTTCGAGTCTCGGTCCGGCACAACGTTAAAATATGACAGGGAGATTCATATCAGCGCACACTCCGCTGCAGAGTGAAAATCTCATTCTGTAATCTCATACATATTCCATATTATATAAAACATATAAAACGCATAATTCTATCGCAGTAAAATGCTTTGTTCCAGTATTTGGAAGATACAATAAAACCGTGCATACTTGAAAAGAAGGTGTAAAAAGACATATTATTATTCCCACCAGCAGCTGTTAATTTTTCAGTTTAAATGTGTTTGATAAAACTTCGTTCATTTTTTTCTTTTCCGATCAACGATATTATCAAATCTGAACTGTACTAAAATTATCCCATCATCTTTCGATAAATATTTCAGGCAGTATGTTTGTCATTTTACGTGACATTTCTTAATAATTTTCAATAATTCATATTAATTTATAGTTGCTTATCTCTACACAGTAAAAATCACGCTAATTGTGTTGACACACTGCAATTCATTCGGATAATAGAAATAGTTTATCTGTCTAAATAGTTACATGAACAGCACTATGAATGTTTATTTGAATTTATTTACTGTAATTTTGTGTGTGTGATTGTGTGTGTAATCAAATCACCTGTCTTTGGCAATCGGAGTTAAGGCTAGTCGCTTGTATTTTAGAAACATATATTTGTCTAGAAGTGAAATATTTTGGTGAAAGTGAGGCAGCTTCGGTGGAATCATTTCGTTAGTGTTCGTTGACAGTGGCCACTGTCCAGTGATGCTCAATCGTGCCTCTGTAGTAATACAGTGAGTATTACAATAACATTGGTTTTTATCATTTCCAGTTAGTCCGATCCGTCGCCATTAGGTTTCCGTACTTTTTGAGCCCAGGAGAAAGACTTCCGTGGCCGTCGATTTGCTTCTGGCGAAGAGATACATGCCTTGGTGCAATCATCATTCCTTAGGCAAAACCTTGTCAGTATTTAGTACGAGGGAAGAGATAAATGAAATGGACACTTGAAGCTGGAACGTTTCTGTATGAAGTCGGGCACAGGGGAGAGTCGCTTTATTAGTGATACACGCGATAATTTTGTGAAAAGACGCAGTTTTCGCTGAAATAATACTAAAAAGTAATGACAAAAACAATGAAATATGATCAACCTATTAAAGTAATTTCAGAAAAATAGCAATAAAATCACAGGTATTCCAGTTTACACTACAACGAACAACTTTTTCCGCAGTACAGTATTTAAATGAAACAATGCAATCGAGCTTATTTCAAATCAAATAGTAGACTCATAAATAGTGCCATTAGCTGCTTTTAATGAACTTGCTGTTTGAATGTACTTTGTGAAACTTCGTCCTTTTTTCACTTCACATCAAATTGTATTATCAAAACCGAGCATTAGTAACACGATTCTATACACTGCAACCATAATTTTTCGATTAACATTTCGGTCCCAAGATTGACCAGTATGTAATGTGATTTGGTGTGTATGATTGTGTGTGTAATGAAATCATCCGTCTTGGGCAATCAGAGATAAGGATAGTAGCTTGTATTTTAGAAACATACATTTGTCTAATACTGAATAAATTTGGTGTAAGGCTACGTTGTTCTAGAGGGCGAGTGTTAATCAGAGACAAGGGTATTCTCAGGAGTGTCCCCGACAAGTATGTTAGGGACCACTTTTGTTCTCTATATTCCTTTTAAATCAGATTGCTCAATAAGTTCAAATAATTCAAATTAATTTATACATTCATAGAACACAGATAAATACTCACGCTAATTGTGTTGTCGAAACAGAGAAGTAACCTATCTAAGTAGTTACACGAATTTTATTATATATCCACTTCTTGAACTGTGTTTTGGATTGTTTTTTTATGTGTCTGTGTGTGTGTGTGTGAGAGAGAGAAACGAGCCATTCGTCAAATACAATACTGTGAATATGTAGCAGTTTGCATTAATTAAATGAACCAAGTAAAAAAAAGCACTATTTGATGAGACAACTACAAGAGGTATTAAACATGGAAAGTAATACAAGTACCACTTAGAAGAAAGTCTTAACAATTGAAACTAAAGTTTTATATGGATGACATAGACAATTTCAATAAAATAAAAGAACTTCATGAATACAGAAAATAGGAATGTGTATGAGAAAACACTATGGGAAGTAATGAAAAGCAGATATGGTTATGCGAAGTTTAAGTGAGGTGAAGTGTTAAGCACGGTCCTGTAATTTTGGATTATGTCAGGACTGTGAGCTAGATGTTTGTTAATTTCAAGGGCTTCCAACAGGTTTAGTTTAAGGGCGTTGTTTGCTACATTAAGGATATGGGGCTTTGTCTGGCAGTTGCGACACTGTCAGTACATGCTCAGCAAACGCGAAGTCAATATTCTGCAACCAACAGCTGCATTCGTGTTCAGCCAGCCTAGTTCATATGCCTCTGCTGACTGACCAATTTAAAACTTGTCACAATCAGAAGAGGTAATTTTGTATACCTCACTGTTGGTTAATAACTGGTGGTAATCTTTGTTATTGAAAATACACGGGGCTCTTGCGTTCTTAAAATAGAAGGAAAGACTACACTCGCATGCTTTCAGTTATTTGGCTGCAATCTGTGATGCCTCTCCGAGATATGATAATGTACACCATTTGTTGCACACGTTGGATGGGGAAACACATGGGTCATACAGGAGGGGTATAAATTTCGCTTTCATTTTTTCTAGGCAAGATGCGGTCTTTAAGGAATGGACTGTAACCATATGCTGCGGCAATAAATTCTATTGTATCGAAGCCTGCCTTAAAATCATCTGTGGACATGCAGACAGATATGAGACTGTTTACCATTGAGTGAAAAGCTGGATGTTTGTAAGCTATGGTGCGTTGTGAGCAAGAAGTTGTTACAGTGTCTCTAGTGGCAATTTCTCTATTAATTTTTAAATAATGTGCCTGTGTACTGATGTCAGTGGTGAGATGTTATACGTTTGTGGATTTGTTGACAACCTCCTTTGTAAACAGAATATTTTTACGTTGACTGTTTAAGTTTTTCAAAAAGTGTTGAACTGTCTTGTACTACCATTCCGCATACACAGGACATCATCCACATATCTAAACCAGAATTAGATATTTACACTCAAAGGTTCTTTTTCCAGAAAATGTTGTTCGAAATGGTTCATAAATATTTCAGCCAACAGTGAATTAAGAGGATATCCCATACTTAAGGAACATCAACATTATTCATTTTATCAGTGTTATTTAGAGTAATCGCTCCCCATACGTTACCCACATTTTAAATACATGGAAGAAGACGTCAGAGGCTGTGCATTTGCTTCGGATGATGAGGTTCAGGCCTGCGTAAAATTATTATTCCTTACTCCAATCTTTACAAATTATTAAGCTGAGAGATGTGATACATATATAACAAATAATACATAAAATATATATATAATAAAGTTCTTGAGAGTGAAAAACTGACGTCCACGAATCAGCACGGTTTTAAAAGCATCGCTCATACGAAACTTAGCTAGCTCATTTCTCACATAATACACAGCAACCTACGTAGGAAGGGCAACAATCATATTCTATGTATGTGTATTTCGTAAAGAATTTGACACAGTGCAGCACCGTAGATTGTTAACGAGTTTACTATCATCAGGAACCAGTCCACAGATATGTGATTAGCTCGAAAACATCTCAAATAATAGAACCCAGTACGTAGTTCTCGACGGAGTGTATTCATCTGACAAAAGGATATCGTCAGGAGTGCTCCAGGATAATCTGATACGACCGCTCTTGTTCTCTGTATACATAAATGGTTTAGCTGACAAGTGGGCAGCTATCTGCGGTTTGCTGATGATGCCGTGTTCTACGGTAAGCTGGCGAAAATGAGATACTGTGGGAAGACGCAAGATGACTTAGACGAAGTTTTTAGCTGGTGTCAGCTATGGCAGCTAGCCCTAAATGTGGAAAAATGTGGGTTGGTGCGGATAAGTAGCAAGATTAAAACTGTAATGTTGGGATACAGTATTACTAGAGTCCTGCTGGACACAGTTAAGTCGTTTAAATATTTGGGCATAACGCTGCAAAGGGATATGAGATGGAACGAGCGTGTGAGATTTATGGTAAGGTATAGTCGACTTCGCTTTATTGGGATAATCGTAGGAAAGAGTGGTCTACATGTAAAGGAGACCTCAATAGGGTGCTGGTGTGACCTCATCTAGAGTACTGCATGAGTGTCGTATCGTACCAGATAAGACTGAAGGAAGACATCCAAGCATTTGGGAGGAGGGCTGCTAGATTTGTCACCGGTAGGTTTGAATAACACGTAAGATTTTCGTCATGGTTCATTGATAGTGACCTCTATCCAGTGACTGTCAATCGAGGTTCGGTAGTACTAGAGTGAGTATTAAAAAATTATTCACACTATTAAAGAATCTCTCGCCAAGCATAGAGCCCCAAGTGACTGCAAAAAGTCACAGGTGTCACCAGAATATAAGAAGGGTGAAAGAACGGACCCTCAAATTTACAAACCAATGTCATTAACTTCTTTTTGGTACAGAATCGTGGAACATTTTCATATTTGGAATAAAAACTTGTTGTGACTGAGAAGCTTATGTCCACAAATCAGCATGGTTTTGAGAAAGCATCTCCCGTAAGAAATACAGCTTGCTCTTTTCTCAGAAGATATACTGCTAACTATAGACGAAGGGCAACGGGCGGGTTCCATATATCTAGATTTCCGGAAATCATATGACACAGCCCAGCTGTAAAGGCTGTTACGGAATGACGAGCGTATGCAGTACGTTCACAGATATGTAACTGGCCCGAACACTTCTTAAATGATAGAAACCAGTGTGTTGTTCTCGACATCGAGTATTCATCAAAGACAAGGATGCCGACAGGTGTATCCCACGGTAGTGTGATAGGACGGGGTGGGCATCGATTTGCAGTTATTAGCTGATGATGCCGTGGTGTACGGTTAGGTGAACAAGCTGAGTGACTGAAGCAAGTTTCAAGACGATTTAGACAATATTTCCACTTGTATGATGAATAGCAGCTAGCTCTAAATTTATGAAAATGTAACTTAATGTAGATGAGTAGCAAGATCAGACCTGTAATGTTCGGATACAAGATTACTATTGTACAGCATTACTTGTGCTCCACACTGTCAAATCGTTTAGATACTGGACGTAACGTTGCTAAGCGAAATGGGATGAAATGAGCATGTGAGAACTGTGGTAGGGTGAGCCAGTTGTAAACTTCGGTTTATCTGGAGAATTTTGGATAGAGTGATTCACGTGTAATGATGAACGCACATAGGGCGCTGGTGCGACTTATTTTTGACTACTGCTCGAGTTTTCGGGATCCGTACTAGGTTGGATCGAAGGGTTACATCGAAAAAATTGCAGCTAGTTTGGTTACCGATGGGTGCGTACAACACGTAAGTGTTTCGGAGATGTTCCAAGATCTCAAATCGGAATTCATGCAGGGAAGGCGACGTTCATTTCTAGAAACGCTGTTGAGAAAAGTTAGAGACCAGCATTTGAAGCTGACTGCCGAACGATTCTACTGCCGCCAACATTCAAAGTACATTACGCGTAAGGACCAAGAAGATAAGCTACGAGAAATTAGGGCTTATATTGATGCATAAAGCATCGTTTTTTGCTGACTTTATTTCCGAGTCGGACAAGAAAATTAACAACTAGTAGCGTTACAGGGTACCCTCCGCCACGCACCGTGCAGTAGCTTGCGGAGAATCTATACAGATCTTGAAGTAGGTGTAGAGAGTTATGATAAAGTACAACGAAGCATACTGAAGCTGATAAAGTTACTTCAGAACATATGAATTAAACATAAATGCGTAATTTTCTCCCAGTAAAATGCTTTGTCCCAGCATCAAGACGAAACAATTTAATCGTGGTTAGTTGAAAGCAAGTGAAAAACGAGATGATATAATTGCAGTCAGCTGCTGCTAGGAATTCTAAATTCTTTCTTTTTATCAATTACGATCAACCGTATTACTAAATCTGGAGTATACTAAAATGATCACATGATCTTTCGATAAACAATTAATGCCTCAAGTTTGTCATTTTACATGAGATTACGAAATGATTTTCAATTATTCGTGTAAAATTATTCGTCCATACGTCGCAAAAGAGAAACAATTTATCAGTGTAAATACCGACATGAAAATTGCTATGACTCTATATGTGAATTTGTTTTACGTTACTTTGTGTGTGTGAGTGTGTGTAGAATGAAACGATCTGCCTTAGCGAAAAGCGGGGCAGTGTTCTCTCCAGTTATACTCAAGTGTGCTCCATACAGTCAGTATTCCAATAATATATGTTCGTTTCTATCATTTTCAAACAGTCCGATCGTCCCCATGTGATTTCCGTACTATTTGAGGCATGGAGAAAGACGTTCGTGACCGTCGCATTATTTCGAAAGATGAGATACATGCTTGGGTGCAGTCATCTCCTATTAGGCAAATTTTTGCCAATTTTTACCAAGAGGGAAGTGATAAATGAAAAAGACGTTTGAAGCGTGATCGTTTCTGTATAAAGTGGAACAGAGGGGGCGAGTCTTTTTACTAGCGAATGTGCGATATTTTGTGAAATGACGCAGTTTTCTCTGTAGCAGTAACTAAAACGTTACGATAAATGACAGTGTATGATGTTAAAGGTGATATAATTATTTCAGAAAAATAGCAATCTATTCAAACGTATCAGATTTTAGCTTAAACGTATAACGTTTCTCGCAGTCACATGGTTTGTACCAGCATTTAAATAAACAAGCGGAATAATGCTTATATGAAAGCAAAGAGTAGAATGACACATTATTGTTGCCATCAGCTGCTGTTAAGAATGTTGTGTTTCAATGAGTTTTATAATACTTCGTTCAATTTATCAAAAATGGTTCATATGGCTCTAAGCACTCTGGGAACAACTTAAACGCAACTAACCTAAGGCCATCGCATGCATCCATGCCCGGATCAGGATTCGAACCTCCGACCGTAGCAGCAGTGTGGCTCCGGACTGAAACGCCTAGAACCGCTCGGTCACAGCGGCCGGCCCATTTTATCTCCTCACTTCAAATAGTACTATCAAAAGTGAACATTACTAACACGATACTACACACTGCAATCACAGTCTTTCAAGTTCGTCATTTTCACATCACACTGCTCAATAAAAATGTAAATGTCGTATGTCTAGGACCTCCCGTCGAGTAGTCGGTTCGCCGGGTGCAAGAATTACTATTTGATCCCAGTTCGGCAGCTTGCGCGTCGCTGGGGATGAAATGATGATGATTAGGGCAACACAACACTCTGTCCCTGAGCGGAGAAAATCTCCGAGCCAGTCGGGAATCAAACCCGGGTCCTGGGGATTGACGTTCTGCCGCGCTGACGACTCAGCTACCGGGGCGGACACATTGCTCAATAATATTCAGTAATTCAAATTAACTTATATATTCTTAGATCATGAATAAAACGTCACGCCAATCCTGTTCACTCATGTCAACTGAGTCGAAACAGACAAGAAACTTATCTGTCTAAATAGTTACACGAATATTATTACGGTTTCATATCTGTAACTGTGTTTTGTAATTGTGTTTTTACGCGTGTGTGTAAAATCACGTCATGCACAATGGGCTACAGCAGAAAAGAGATTAGCGACGTGTATGTAGGTTAGGCGAAAGTATTTGAATAGAACTGACTTTCTTTGGCGAGATAATTGCAGTTTCGGAGGAATAATTTCGTTAGTGATCATCGACAGTGACCTCTGTCCAGTGATAATCAAGCGTGCCTCAGTATTACCGAAGTGTGTATATTAGTATTACTCATGTTGTCAGCTATTTAGCTCGATCTCTCCCCTACAGTTTCCACATTTTTAAAGGCACGGAGGAAGACGTTAGGGCCGTGGATTTGCATCGGATGATGAGGTTCAGCCCTCAGTACAATTAAAATTCCTTACCCAAATCTTTACATACTATTACGACGAGAAAAATGATAAATGATGAAAACAGTTTAAACTGGACATGGCAGTATAAAAAAGGACCGAAGGTTCGTGTAATTTTATTAGTGAAAAATGCAATAATTGTGTGAAAAGACGTAGTTATCTTTGTAGAGCCAGTCTGGCGTGACATTTGAAGCTAGCAAAACGAAAGACCAAATTCTAAATTTTACGTCAAAAAAATCGTTCACACAGGAGAATCATACAAACGTACCTTCACTTGACCGTCTTACGGACTCCCGGATGGACGTAATACTAATAAGTATCCCTGACGTAGGGAAACAACTGAGAGATATGAAAGGAAATAGATCACCAGTATCGGATAGAATCTGAGATCTGTTTTACAAAGAGTACGCTACGGCATTGACCGCTTACCTACCTTGCAATTCTTGTGAATCACTCGCACAAAAAAAAAAATCACAAGCGACTACAAGAAGGGGCAGATGATTCCAGTGTATAAGAAGGGCAAAATAACAGAGCGGCAAAATTACAGGCCAATCTCCCTAAATTCTGTTTGCTCCAAAATCCTTGAACACATTCTCCGTGGAATACAATAAATTTCCTTGAGACTGAGAAGCATATGTCCACGATTTAGTATGGTTTTGGAAAGCATTGCTAGCGCTAAGGGCAGCTTGCCCTTCTCTCACATGATATACAGCGTTCTGTGGGTGAAGGGGGAACAGCGGATTCCATATATATATATATAGATTTCCGGAGTGCGTTTCACCCAGTGCTCATTGCTGATAGTTAACGAAGGTACGAGCACATGGAATAAGTCTACAGACATGTGAGTGGGTGGGATGTTTCTTAAATAATAGAATCCAATGCGTTGCCCTCGACACCGAGTGTTCATCAGGGACGCGGGTTACTCTGGAGCGGCCCACGAAGCGTGACCGGACCGCTGTTTCTCCCTATATACATAAATCATTTGCGGACAGGGTGAGCAGCAATCTATGGGAGTTTCCTCATGTTGCCCTGTGATATGGTAAGGTGTCGAAGTTAAATGATTGTAGGAAGATACAAAAAGACTCAGGTGAAATTTCAACATGGTGTGATGTATGGCAGCAAGTAATAAATGTGGAAAGCTGTAAGATAACGTGAATGAATAATAGCATCAAGCGTGTAATGTTCGAATAAATTGTTACTAATATCCAGCTTTAAACAGTCAAGTCGTTTAAATACTTGGCCCGAGGTATATATGATGGAGGGAGCCTGTGAGAACTGTGGTAGGGAAGGCGAATCATCAACTCGGTTTATTGGGAGAGTTTTGGAAAGATTGACTCACGCGTATAGGGCGTTTGTGCGACCTTATCTAAAGTGCTACTTGAGAGTCTGGTAGTTGGTGCGACCTAATCTAGAGTACTACTCGAGAGTCTGCTAATTATACCAGGTGGGATTGGAGAAAGATTTCGAAAGAATTCAGTGGAGGGCTATTAAATTTGTTACCGATTGTTTCGAGCACACGTAATTGCCAATGAGATGCCTTACGAACTCAAATGAGTGTCCCTGAATGGATTTTGTAGAACTGCTATTGAGAAAATATTGCCGAACGATTCTGCTGCCGCCAACATAGATTGCGCTTAAGGACCAGGAAGTTAACATACGAGAAATTTGTTGTCATACTGATTCATATAAACATTAATTTTTCCCTCGCTCTATTTGCGAGTAGGTCAGATAAGGAAATGACTAGTAGTGGCAAAGGGTACCCTCCGAAATGAACCGTACGGTGGCTTGTGGAGTATCTATGTAGATGTAGATGTAAAGAGTTGAAGCTGATAAAGTAATTTCAGAACACATTAGGTAATCTCATACATATTCGATATTACATAATACGCATGATTCTCTCGCAGTACAATGCTTTGATCCAGTGTTTAGAAGATACAATAAAACCGTGCCTACTTGAAAATAATGTGTAAAAAGACGTATTATTATTCCCATTAGCAGCTGTTAATTTTGCAGTTTACATGCGATTCGTAAAATTTCATTAGTTGTTTTTCTATTCCGATCAACGGTATTATCAATTCTGAACTGCACTAAAATGATCCCATAATCTTTCGATAAATATTTCAGGCAATACGTTTGTCATTTTACGTGAGATTACTTAATAATTTTCAATAATTCATATTAATTTATACTTGCTTATCTCTACACATGAAAAGTCACGCTAATTGTGTTGACACACTGCAATTCATTCGGAAAATAGATATAATTTATCTGTCTAAATATTTAGATTAATATTGTTATGAATGTTTATTTGAATTGATTTAATGTGATTTTGTGCGTATGATTGTGTGAGTACTGAAATCATCTGCCTTTGTCAGTCGGAGTTAACTCTAGTCGCCTTAATTTTAGAAACATATATTTATCTAGTAGGGAATTATTTTGGTGAAAACGAGGCAGCTCCGGAGGAAGTATTTCGTTTGTGTTCGCTGACAGTTTCCTCTGTCCAGTGATACTCAATCGTGCCTCAGTAGTAATACAGTGAGTATTACAATAACATTGGTTTTTATCATTGCTAGTTAGTCCGATCCGTCGCCATGAGGTTTCCGTTCTTCTTGAGCCCAGGAGAAAGACATCCGTGGCCGTCCATTTGTTTCTGACGAAGAGAATCATGCCTTGCTGCAATCGTCATTCTTTAGGCCAAACCTTGTCAGTATTTACTACGAGGGAAGTGATAAATGAAATAGACACTTGAAACTGGAACGTGGGGCACAGGGGCGCGTCGCTTTATTAGTGATATACGCGATAATTTTGTGAAAAGACGGAGTTTTCGCTGTAATAATACTAAAAAGTAATGACAAAAAACAATGAAAGGTGTTGAACCTATTAAAGTAATTTCAGAAAAATAGCAGAAAATTCATTGGTATTCCAGTTTACACTACAACGAATAACATTTGCCGCAGTACAGTATTTAAATGAAACAGTGGAATCGAGCTTAATTCAAATAAGATAGTAGAATCACTCATGATTATTTCCATTAACTGCTTTTAATAAACTTGCTGTTTTAACGTGCTTTATAAAACTTCGCTCATTTTATCACTTCTCAACAAGTTGTATTATCAAAACTGAGCATTACTAACACGATTCTATACACTGTTACAATAATTTTTCGATTAACATTTCGTGTCCCAAGTTTGTCCTTTATTTAATGTGATTTTGTGTGTATGATTGTGTGTGTAATGAAATCATCTGTCTTGGGCAATCGGAGCTTAGGCAAGTCGCTTGTACTTTAGAAACATATATTTGTCTAGTACTGAATTCGTTTGGTGAAAGTGTATGTTATCATAGTGGGCGAGTGTATGTCAGAGAGAAGGATATTCTCAGAAGTGCCCCCGGCAAGTGTGACAGGGCCGCTTTTGTCCTTCTATTCCTTTTAGATCAGATTGCTCAATAATTTTCAAATAATTCAAATTAATTTATACATTCATAGAACGCAGAAGAATACTCACGCTAAATGTGTTATCGAAACAAAGAAGTAACGTATCGAAGTAGTTACAGGAATTTTATTATGGGTCCATACCTGGAACTGTGTTATGTGATTGTTTTTTATGTGTGTGTGTATGTGTGTGTGTGTGTGTGTGTGTGTTAAGACAAGCCATCAGTCATGCAAATAACTGTGACTATGTAGCAGTTTGCATTAATTAAATGAAGGAACTATAGAAACCACTTTTTATGAGACAACTACAAGATGTATTAAACAAAGAAAGTAATACAAGTACCTGTTAGAAGAAAGCCTTGACGATCGAAACTATAGTTCATGTGGATGACATAGACAATTTCAATAAAATAAAAGAACGTCATGAATACAGAAAAATAGGAATGTGTATGAGCAAACAATGTGGGAAGCAATGAGAAACAGATATGATTGTGGGAAGTTTAAGAGAGGGAAAGTGTTGAGCTGTGTCCTGTCATTAAGGATTACATCAGGACTGTGAGCTAGATGTTTGTTAATTTCTAGGGCTTCCAGCAGGTTGAGTTTGCGGGAGTTGTTTGCTAATTGAAGGATATGGGGCTTTGGCAGGTAGTTGCGACCCTCACTCAGTACATGCTCAGCAAATGCGGAGTCAGAATTCTGCAACCTACAGGTGAATTCGTGTTCAACCAGCCTAGTTGATATGCCTCAGCTAACTGACCAATGAAAAACTTGTCACAATCAGAAGAGGTAATTTTGTATGCCTCGCTGTTGGTTAATAACTGGTTCTTATCTTTGTTATTGAAAATACACGGGGCTCTTGTGCTCTTAAAATAGTAGGAAAGCCTACATTTGCAGGCTTTCAGGGCTTTGGCTACAATCTGTGATACCTCTCCGAGATATGATAATGTGCACCGTTTGTTGCACACATAGGATGGGGAAGCCGATGGGACATAGAGGAGAGGTATAATTTTCGGTTTCTATTTTCCTATTCAAGATGCGGTCATTAAGGAACTGTAGCCATATACTGTGGCAATAAATTCTATTGTATCTAAGTCTGCTTCAAAATCATCTGTTGACATAGAGACAGATATGAGACTGTTGAAAAGCTAGATGTTTGTAAGCTATGCGGCGTTGTGAGCAAGAAGTTGTTACAGTGTCTCTAGTTGTAGTATTTCTATACATTTTTAAATAATGTGTCTGTGTACTGATGTCAATGGTGAGATGTTATAAGTTTACGGATTTTTTGACAACCTCTTTTGTAAACTGAATCTTTTTATGTTGACTGTTTAGGTTTTTCAAAAATGTGTTGAACTGTCTTGTAGTACCATTCCGCATACACAGGACATCTCCACATATCTAAACCAGAGTTTGATACTTGCACTCAAAGGTTCTTTTTCCAGAAAATGTTGTTCGAAATGGTTCATAAATATTTCAGCCAACAGTGGACTAAGAGGATATCCCATACCTAAGGAACATCAATATTAATCATTTTATCAGTGTTATTTAGACTGATCGCTCCCCATACGTTATCCACATTTTTAAAGATATGGAGGAAGACGTTGGAGGCCGTGGATTTGATTCGGATGATGAGATTCAGGGCTGCGTAAAATAATTGTTCCTTTTTCTAATCCTTACAAATTAATATGACGAGAGATGTGATAAATATATAAAAATAATATATAAAATATGTATACAATAAATTTTCTTGAGAATGAGAAACTGACGTCCACGAATCAGCACGGTTCTAAAAGCATCGCTCATACGAAATTTAGCTTGCTCACGTCTCACATGACATACAGCAATATACGGATGAAGGGCAACAATCATATTCTAGTTATGTATATTTCGGAAAGCATTTGACACAGTGCACCACTGTAGATTGTTAACGAATTTACTAGCATCAGGAATCAGTTCACAGATACGTGATTGGCTCGAAAACATCTCAAATAATAGAACACAGTATGTAGTTTTCGACGGCGTGTATTCATCTGACACAAGGATATCGTCATGGGTGCTCCAGGATAATCTGATACGACCGCTCTTGTTCTCTATATACACAAATGGTTTAGCTGACAAGTGGGCAGCTATCTGCGGTATGCCGATGATGCCGTGTTCTACGGTAAGCTGGCGAAGATGAGTAACTGTGGGAAGATGCAAAACGACTTAGACGAAGCTTTCTGTTGGTGTCATTTGTGGCAGCTGGCCTTAAATGTGGCAAAATGTGGGTTAGCGCGGATAAGTAGCAAGATTAAACCTGTAATGCTTGGATACAGTATTACTAGTGTCCTCCTGGACACAGTCAAACCGTTTAAATATCTGGGCGTAACGCTGCAAAGGGATATCAGGTGGAACGAGCGTGTGGGAACTATGGTGGGGTATGGTAGACTTCGCTTTATTGGGAGAATTGTAGGAAAGAGTGGTCTACATGTAAAGAAGACCGCAATAGGATGCTGGTGTGACCTCATATAGTGCACTGCATGAGTGTCGTATCCTACCAGATAAGACTGAAGGAAGACATCCAAGCATTTGGGTGGAGGGCTGCTAGATTTGTTACCGGTAGGTTTGAATAAGACGTAAGATTTTCGTCATGGTTCATTGATAGTGACCTCTATCCAGTGACAGTCAATCGTGGTTCGGTAGTGCTAGAGTGAGTATTAAAAAATTATTCGCACTATTAAAGAATCTCTCGCCAAGCATAGAGCCCCAAGTGACTGCAAAAAGTCACAGGTGTCACCAGAATATAAGACGGGTGAAGAACGGAACCTCAAAATACAAACCAATGACATTAACTTCTTTTTGGTACAGAATCCTGGAACATATTCTTATTTCGAATATAAAACTTGTCGAGACAGAGTAGCTTATGTCCGGAAATCAGCATGGTTTTGAGAAAGCATCGCTAGTGAGAATTTCAGCTTGCTCTGTCTCTGATGATATACTGCTAACTATAGACGAAGGGCAACGGGCGGGTTCCATATATCTAGATTTCCGGAAATCATTTGACACAGAACCACTGTAAATATGTTAAGGAATAACGAGCGTATGCAGTAGGTTCACAGATATGTAACTGGCCCGAAGACTTCTTAAATAATAGAAAACAGTGAGTTGATCTCGACATCGAGTGTTCGTCAGAGACAAGGATATCGACAGGTGTAGCCCACGGAAGTGTGATAGGGATTGGTGGGCAGCAGTCTGCAGTTAATAGCTTATGATGCCATGGTGCATTGTAAGGTGTCAAAGTTGAGTAAATGATGTATGATACAAGACGACTTAGACAAAATTTCCAGTTGTGTAATGAATGGCAGCTAGCCACAAATTTAGAAAAATGTAAGTTGATGTGAATAAGGAGAAGGATCAGACCTGTAGTGTTGGGATACAGGACTACTAGCGTACAGTATTACTTGTGGTGGACACAGTCAGCTCGTTTAAATATCTGGACGTAACGCTGCAAAGCGAAATGGCATTAAACGATCGTGTCACAACTGTGGTACGTCAGTTGTAGACTTCAGTTAATTGGGAGAATTTTGGATAGAGTAATTCACGTGTAAAGGAAACCGCGAATAGGGCGCTATTTTTACCTACTACTCGAGTTTTCGGGATACATACTAGGTCGGATCGACGGATTACATCGAAGAAATTGCAGCGAGTTTTGTCACCGATAGGTTCGTACAACACGTAAGTGTTATGGTGATGTTGCAGAAACTCAAATCGGAATCCATGCAGGGAACGCGACGTTCTTTTCAAGAAATGCTGTTGAGAAAGCATTTGAAGCTGACTGCACAACAATTCTACTGCCACCCACATTCATAGTACATTGCGCCTAAGGACCACGAAGATAAGCTACGACAACTTAGGGCTCATATTAATGTATAAAGTAGTCGTTTTTCGCTGGCTCTATTTCCGAGTAGGACAGAAAAATAAACTACTAGTATCGGTACAGGGTACCCTTCATCACGCACCGTACAGTAGCTTGAGGAGTATCTATGTAGATGTTGAATTAGATGCAGAGATTTATGATAAAGGACAATGAATATGTTGAAGCTGATAAATTTATTTCAGAACATAAGAGTTAATCTCGAATGTATTCGCCATTAAACAAAAGCGCGTAATTTTCTCGCAGTAAAATGCTTTGTCCCAGTATTTAAACGAAACAATGTAATCGTGGTTAGTTGAAAGCAAGTGAAAAACGAGATGACATAATTCCATTCAGCTACTACTAGGAATTCTGCAGTTTAATTTTTTTTTGATAAAACTTCGTTCTTTTTATCAATGACGATCATGCGTATTATCAAATCTGGACTATACTAAAATGATCGCATGATCTTTAGAAGAACATTTCATGCCTAAAGTTTGGCATTTTACATGAGATTACACTATAACTTTCAATTACTCGTGTAAAATTATACATGCATATGTCGCAAAAGAGAACAAATTTATCAGTGTAATTACCTACATGAAAATTGCTATGAATCTGTATGTGAATTTGTTTTACGTTACTTTGTGTGTATGAGTGTTTGTAGAATAAAACGATCTGCCGTAGAGAAAATCGGGTTAGTGTTCTGTCCAGTTATGCTCAAGTGTGCTTCATACAGTCAGTATTCCAATAATATATATTCGTTTCTATCATTTTCAAATAGTCCGATCGTCCCCATGTGATTTCCGTACTTTTCCAGCCATGGATAAAGACGTTCGTGACCGTCGCATTATTTCGAAAGAAGAGATACATGCCTGGGTGCAGTCATCTTTAATTAGGCAAATATTTGCCAATTTTCACCTAGAGGGAAGTGGTAAATGAAAAAGACATTTGAAGCTTGAACGCATATCCATAAAGTGGAACATAGGGGGTGAGTCATTTTATTAGTGAATGTGCTATAATTTTGTGAAATGACGCAGTTTTCTCAGTAGTAGTAACTAAAAGTTACGATAAATGACAGTGAATGATGTTAAATGTGATATAATTATTTCAGAAAAATAGCAATAAATTCAAACATATTAGATTTTACGCTTAAACGTATAAGTCTACTGACAGGTTTGATGCGGCCCGCCACGAATTCCTTTCCTGTGCTAACCTCTTCATCTCAGAGTAGCACTTGCAACCTATGTCCTCAATTATTTGCTAGACGTATTCCGATCTCTATCTTCCCCTACAGTTTTTGCTCTCTACAGCTCCCTCTAGTACCATGGAAGTCATTCCCTCATGTCTTAGCAGATGTCCTATCGCCCTGTCCCTTCTCCTTATCAGTGTTTTCCACATACTCCTTTCCTCTCCGATTCTGCGTAGAACCTCTTCATTCCTCACCTTATCAGTCCACCTAATTTTCAACATTCTGTTCCGGTTTTCCCACAGTCCATGTTTCACTACCATACAATGCTGTACTCCAGACGTACATCCTCAGAAATTTCTTACTCAAATTAAGGCTGGTATTTTATATTAGTAGACTTCTCTTGGCCAGACCGAGCGAGGTGGCGCAGTGTTTAGCACACTGGACTCGCATTCGGGAGGACGACGGTTCAATCCCGTCTCCGGCCATCCTGATTTAGGTTTTCCGTGATTTCCCTAAATCGTTTCAGGCGAATGCCGAGATGGTTCCTTTGAAAGGGCACGGCCGATTTCCTTCCCAATCCTTCCCTAACCCGAGCTTGCGCTCCGTCTCTAATGACCTCGTTGTCGACAGGACGTTAAACACTAACCACCACCACCACCACCTTGGCCAGAAATGCCTTTTTTGCCATAGCGAGTCTGCTTTTGATGTCCTCCTTGCTCCGTCCGTCATTGGTTATTTTACTGCCTAGGTAGCAGAATTCCTTAACTTCATTGACTGCGTGACCATCAGTCCTGCTGTTAAGTTTCTCGCTGTTCTCATTTCTACTACTTCTCATTACCTTCGTCTTTCTCCGATTTACTCTCAAACCGTGCTGTGTACGAATTAGACTGTTCATTCCGTTCAGCAGATCATTTAATTCTTCTTCACTTTCACTCAGGATAGCAATGTCATCAGCGAATCGTGTCATTGATATCCTTTCACCTAGTATTTTAATTCCACTCCTGAACCTATCTTTTATTTCCATCATTGCTTCCTCGATGTACAGATTGAAGAGTGGAGGCGAAAGGCTACAGCCTTGTCTTACACCCTTCTTAATACGAGCACTTCGTTCTTGATCGTCCACTCTTATTATTCCCTCTTGGTTGTTGTACATATTGCATATGACCTGTGTCTCCCTATAGCTTACCCCTACTTTTTTCAGAATCTCGAACGGCTTGCACCATATTATATTGTCGAACGCTTTTTCCAGGTCGACAAATCCTGTGAAAGTGTCTTGATTTTTCTTTAGCCTTGCTTCCATTATTAGCCGTAACGTCAGAATTGCCTCTCTCGTCCCTTTACTTTTCCTAAAGCCAAACTGATCGTCACCTAGCGCATTCTCAATTTTCTTTTCCATTCTTCTGTGTATTATTCTTGTAAGCAGCTTCGATGCATGAGCTGTTAAGCTGATTGTGCGATAGTTCTCGCACTTGTCAGCTCTTGCCGTCTTCGGAATTGTGTGGATTATGCTTTTCCGAAAGTCAGATGGTATATCGCCAGACTCATATATTCTACACACCAACGTGAATAGTCGTTTTGTTGCCACTTCCCCTAATGATTTTAGAAATTCTGATGGAATGTTATCTATCCCTTCTGCCTCCAAAGCTCTTTTAAATTCCGATTCTAATACTGGATCCCCTCTCTCTTCTAAATCGACTCGTGTTTCTTCTTCTATCACATCAGACAAATCTTCACCATCATAGAGGCTATCAATGTATTCTTTCCACCTATCTGCTCTCTCCTCTGCATATAACAGTGGAATTCCCGCTGCACTCTTAATATTACCACCGTAGCTTTTAATGTCACCAAAGGTTGTTTTGACTTTCCTGTATGCTGAGTCTGTCCTTCCGACAATCATATCTTTTTCGATGTCTTCACATTTTTCCTGCAGCCACTTCGTCTTAGCTTCCCTGCACTTCCTATTTATTTCATTCCTCAGCGACTTGTATTTCTGTATTCCTGATTTTCCCGGAACATGTTTGTACTTCCTCCTTTCATCAATCAGCTGAAGTATTTCTTCTGTTACCCATGGTTTCTTCGCAACTACCTTCTTTGTACCTATGTTTTCCTTTCCAACTTCTGTGATGGCCCTTTTAAGAGATGTCCATTCCTCTCCAACTGTACTACCCACTGCGCTATTCCTTATTGCTGTATCTACAGCGTTAGAGAACTTCAAACGTATCTCGTCATTCCTTAGTACTTCCGTATCCCACTTCTTTGCGTATTGATTCTTCCTGACTAATGTCTTGAACTTCAGCCTACTCTTCATCACTACTATATTGTGATCTGAGTCTATATCTGCTCCTGGGTACGCCTTACAATCCAGTATCTGATTTCGGAATCTCTGTCTGACCATGATGTAATCTAATTGAAATCTTCCCGTATCTCCCGGCCTTTTCCAAGTATAACTCCTCCTCTTGTGATTCTTGAACAGGGTATTCGCTATTACTGGCTGAAACTTGTTACAGAACTCAATTAGTCTTTCTCCTCTTTCATTACTTGTCCCAAGCCCAAATTATCCTGTAACCTTTTCTTCTACTCCTTCCCCTACAACTGCATTCCAGTCGCCCATGAGTGTTAGATTTTCGTCCCCCTTTATATACTGCATTACCCTTTCAATATCCTCGTACACTTTCTCTATCTGTTCATCTTCAGCTTTCGACGTCGGCATGTATACCTGAACTATCGTTGTCGGTGTTGGTCTGCTGTCCATTCTGATTAGAACAACCCGGTTACTGAACTGTTCACAGTAACACACCCTTTACCCTACCTTCCTATTCATAACGAGTCCTACACCTGTTATCCCATTTTCTGCTGCTGTTGATATTACCCGATACTCATCTGACCAGAAATCCTTGTCTTCCTTCCACATCACTTAAACCTAACTAACCTAAGGTCATCACACACATCCATGCCCGAATCAGAATTCAAACCTGCGACCGTAGCATAGCGTGGCTCCGACCTGAAGCGCCTAGAATCGCTCGGTCACACGTCCGTCTCATTTTATCACTTCACATCAAATAGTACTAACAAGACTGAACATTACTAACACTCAACTATACACTGCAATCACAGTCATTCAATATATGTTTCGTGTCTCAAGTTCGTCATTTCACATCACACTGCTCAATAAAAATGCAAATGTCGTGTGACTAGGGCCTCCCGTCGAGTAGACCGTTCGCCGGATACTTGTGCTACTATTTGATGCCAGTTCGGCGACACATGGCAACTGAGTCGAAACAGACAAGAAACGTATCTTTCTAAATCGTTACATGAATATTTTATGGTTCCATATCTGTAACTGTGTTTTAGGATCGTGTTTTTACGTGTGCGTGTGTGAAATCACGTCATCCAGCATGGGCTATAGCAGTAGAGCGATTAGCGACGTGTATGTAGGTTAGGCGAAACTATTTGACTAGAACTGAATTCCTTTGGCGAAATAGTTGCGGTTTCGGAGGAATAGCCGGCCGGAGTGGCCGAGCGGTTCTAGGGGCTACAGAATGGAACCGCGCGACTGCTATGGTCGCAGGTTCGAATCCAGCCTCGGGCATGGCTGTTTGTGTGATGTCCTTAGGTTAGTTAGGTTTAAGTAGTTCTAAGTTCTAGGGTACTGATGACCTCAGTGCCATTTTCGGAGGAATAATTTCGTTAGTGTTTATCGACAATGACCTCTGTCCAGTGATACTTAAACTTGTCTCAGGAAGACGTTGGGGCCGTGGATTTGCATCAGATGATGAGATTCAACACTCAGCACAATTAGAATTCCTTACCCAAATCTTTACATATTATTACGACGAGAAAAATGATAGATAATGAATACATTTTAAACTGGACGTGGCAGTATTAAAATTGACCGAAGGGTCGTGTCATTTTATTAGAGATAAATGCAATATTTATGTGAGAAAACGTAGTTTTCTTTGTAGTGCCAGTCTAGCGTAGCAGTTGAAGCTAGCAAAACGGAAGTCAAATTTTAAATTTTACGTTAAAAATATCGTTCACACAGAGAATCGTACAAATGTACTCTCACCTGACCGTCTTAAAGACTCATGTATTGACGAAATACTAATAAGTGTCCCTGGCGTAGAGAAACAACTGAGAACTTGAAAGTAAATAGATCACCAGTACCCGATAGAATCCGAAATCTGTTTTGCAAAGAGTACTCTACGGCATTGACCCCTTACCTACCTTGCATTTTTGGGAATCACTCGCGCAACAAAATCTCACAAGCGACTACAAAAATGCACAGGTGATTCCAGCGTATAAGAAGGGTAAAATAACAGAGCCGCTAAATTACGGGACAATATCCCTAACTTCTGTTTGCTGAAAAATCCTTGAACATTTTCTCTGTCGAATACAATAAATTTCATTCTGACTGAGCGGCATACGTCCACGAATTAGCATGGTTTTAGAAAACATGGCTTCTGCGAAGCTTGGCTTGCCCTTCTCTCACATCATATACAGCGTACTATGGGTGAAGGGGGAACAGTGGAGTCCATATATATATATAAATTTCCGGAAAGCATTTCACTCAGTGCTCATTGCTGATTGTTAACGAAGGTACGAGCACATGGAATCAGTTCACAGATATGTGAGTGGAGGGTGGTTTCTTAAATAACAGAATCCAATGTGTTGTACTCGACACCGAGTGTTCATCAGGAACGCGGGTAACTCAGGAGTGGCCCACGGAGTGTGATAGGACCGCTGTTGCTCCCTATATACATAAGTCATTTGGCGGACAGGGTAGGCAGCAACCTATAGGCATTTCTTCATGTTGCCTTGGTATATGGTAAGGTGTCGAAATGAAATGACTGTAGGAAGATACAAGAAGACTCAGTCGAAATTTCCACTTTGTGTGATGTATGGCAGCTAGTCCTAAATGTGGACAGAAGTAAGTTAATGTGAATGAGTAGGAGCATCAAGGGTTTAATGTTGGAATACATTATTAATAATGTCCAGCTTGAAACAGTCAAGTCGTTTAAATACCTGGGCAGAGTGATATATGATGTGAGAACTGTGGTGGGGAAGACGAATCGTCGACTCGGTTTATTGGGAGAGTTTTGGAAGGATCGACTCACGTGTAAAGGATACCGCGCATAGGGCGTTGGTGCGACCTTATCTAGAGTACTACTTGAGAGTCTGGTAATTGGTGCGACCTAATTTAGAGCACTACTCGAGAGTCTGGTAATCGTACCAGATGGGACTAAAGAAAGATCTCGAAAGAATTCAGTAGGTGGTGGCGTACAGAGTATACACAACCGGACGGCGTTAGGTTTGAATATGGAAAGATGGGAGCGACAGACAAATATGATGAAAATGCACACAACTTTTCAACATTTAAACATTATGATATAACAGATGAATTTAAGTTCTTTGCTAACAAGTATGATGCTGTTATTATTAACAAAATTATTACGTATGTCTATCGGATTAACGTAAGAGTGGAGCGACTGACATTAGATGATAGGGCTAACAAGAAAATATTTGAAGACCAAGGTGCATTAGAAAAAGTTAGATTAGCTTGTACCAATACTCTTGGACCTTTTAGTTTGAAACCGGACAGATCATCCGGAGTACCATGGAGGAAATATGGTAGGCGTAATGCCTTTAAATTTGTTACTCATTCCAAACCAAAATGGTGCGCAGAAATTGGAAATTGCTAATGAGATGCCTTAGGAACTCAAATGAGTATCCCTGAATGGATTTTCTACAACTGCTATTGAGAAATTTTTGAGATTAGAGATTTAAGCTTACTGCCGAACGATTCTTCTGCAGCCAACATACATTGCGCTTAAGGACCAGAAAGATGACGTACGAGAAATTTGTTGTCATACTGATTCATATAAACGTTAATTTGTCTCTCGCTCTGTTTGCGAGTAGGTCAGATAAGGAAATGACTATTAGTGGTAAAGTGTGCCCTCCGAAATGATCCGTACGATGGCTTGTGGAGTATCTATGTAGACGTAGATGTAAAGAGTTGAAGATGATAAGCCGGCCTGATTGGCCGAGCGGCTCTAGGCGCTTGAGTCCGGAACCGCGCGACCGCTACGGTCGCAGGTTCGAATCCTGCCTCGGCCATGGATGTGTGTGATGTCCTTAGGTTAGCTAGGTTTAAGTAGTTCTAAGTTCTAGGGGACTGATGACCACAGCAGTTAAGTACCTTAGTGCTCAGGGCCATTCGAACCATTTTTTGAATATGATAAAGTAATTTCAGAACACGTTAAGTAATCTCATACATGAAAGTTCCTGGCAGATTAAAACTGTGTGGTTCGCAGGAGAGCTTCTGTGAAGTTTGGAAAGTAGGGGACGAGGCACTGGAGGAAGCAAAGCTGTGAGAACGAGGCGTGAGTCGTGCTAGGGTAGCTCAGTTGGCAGTTCGGCGCTAGCGGGCGTGCGAATCGGAGGTCCGATACTTCCGCCTGTGCGGCGTGTGGGAGTGTTTGTTTACTTGTGGACTTAGTCTGCGCGCGGGATAGTAACAACGATCATGGCGAACAAGTACAGGAAAATTACATTACGATTCAATTTCTGGAAAGACTACGAACGACCAAAGGCATTAGCAGTGGACCGATTCATTCGAGAGGAAGTCAAGTTACCGCCAAACCATACTGTCGGAATTCACTTGTCTATCAATATTCCCACGGTGTATGTTAAGACTGTAAATGTCGCGGCGTGTGAGAGAATTCTTCAGGCGACAAAAGCAGGTCTCCAATTTTGCTATGGTGACAGGAATGTCGGCACGGTTACTGTAGACCATGCTGGTCTGGGTGTACGAACAATACGTATTTTTGAGCTGCCATTTGAAGTTATCGAGGCTTTTAAGCCATACGGCACGGTCCATGGTCACACGGCAGAACGCCGGACACAATTCGCCACGTACCCCGTTCTTAACGGAGTGCGACAGATCACTATTGATCTTCAGAAGCATGTACCGTCCTATCTGACAACTGGTGGTTGTCGAGCGGTGGTGATTTACGATGGTCAGCCACGTACATGTTCTGGGTGTGGCCAGGAGGGACACCTCAGGTCGAACTGTATGCAACGTTGGATTAAGCAACTGCCTTCAGATGTGCGGGAGCCGTCGCCGTCGATGACAGTACTACCAAGCACCTATGCCAAACCCTCACTGCGTCCGCTGATGACCGAAAGGACACAGCCCCGATGGAAGATCAAGATGGCACTCTCCGAAACCTTGTAGCAGACGTCGGGGTGACAGAGGGTGCTGCTCCATCGAGCATACAATCTACGGCGACAACATTAGTTGAGACCGAACACCCACCAAACTCAACGATAGTACACGAAGCAGTTCCAGCTACTACGGATGCTGTTCCGTCTGGAACGCACTCTGTGACGACAACATCAGCTTCGGCCGAACTCCCGCCAAGTACAACGATGGGACTGGAAACAATTCAAGTTCCTGCGGATGCTTCTCTGCCGCGCAGACGTGATTCCCTACAATCTGAGGACACGGAAGGAAGGTCACGCAAACAACGTTCCCCGAAAAGGAGGAAACGGCGGCGTCGCACGACCTCTCCTCGGGATGACTCTCTTTGACCCGACGACGATGTGCCTGTGGCTCAAGATGACACAACAGCCTCTGCGCAACAGGATGATGCAATGGAAACTGTTGGCTCAGTGTCGAAACACTGCAATTCATTCGGAAAATAGAAATAGTTTATCAGTGATTCTTGAGTTTCTCCCGGCGAATTTGATAATCAATATATCCACGGGTGTACTGCCGGTCTACAGTGACGGCGAATGATTCCAGTCCAGGTAGAGAGGCATTCTCATATCGGACGATAGCGAGAGTAAACCATCCACTTCCAGTACTCCCTGTAGCAACGCCAAGCTTGAAATTAACTCGACATCCACGGGAAAAATTCGGTCCATTAAGTGCCCGTTAGACATTGTAGACCGGCAGTATTCCCGTGGATATTTTGATAATAGTTTATCTGTCTAAATAGTTACATGAATAGTACTAGGAAAGTTTATTTGAATTTATTTAATGTGATTTTGTGTGTATGATTGTGTGTGTAATGAAATCATCTGTCTTGGGCAATCGGAGTTAAGGCTAGTCGCTTGTATTTTAGAAACACATATTTGTCTAGTAGTGAATTATTTTGGTGAAAGTGAGGTAGCTTGGGCGGAGGCATTTCGTTACTGTTCGTTGACAGTGGCCTCTGTCCAGTGATACTCTATCGTGCCTAAGTAGTAATACAGTGAGTATTACAATAACATTGGTTTTTATCATTTCCAGTTAGTCCGATCTGTCGCTATGAAGTTTCCGTACTTTTTGACCCCATGAGAAAGACTTTCGTGGCCGTCGATTTACTTCTGACGAAGAGATACATGTCTTGGTGCAATCATCATTCCTTGTTGTCCTAGAGGGCGAGTGTTAATCAGAGACAAGGGTATACTCAGGTGTGTCCCCGGCAAGTATGATATGGCCCCCTTATGTTTTCTATATTGCTTTTAAATCACATTGCTCAATAATTTTCGAATAATTCAAATTAATTTACACATTCATAGAACACAGATAAATTCTCACACTAATTGTGTTGTCGAAACAGAGAAGTAACCTATCTATGTAGTTACAGGAATTTTATTATGGATCCATACCTGCAACTGTCTTATGTGATTTTTTTATGTGTGTGTATGTGTGTGTGAAAACAAGTCATCCGTCATATACAAAACTGTGACTATGTAGCACTTTGCATTAAACATGGGAAGTAATACAAGTACCAGTTGGAAGAAAGACTTAACAATTGAAACTTAAGTTTATATGGATGACATAGAGAATTTTAATAAAATAAAATAACTTCATGAATACTGAAAAATAGGAATATGTATGAGCAAACAGTGTGGGAAGTTATGAAAAACAGATATGATTATGTGACGTTTAAGAGAGGGGAAGTGATGAGCTGTGTCCTGTCATCAAGGATTAGATCAGGACTGTGAGCTAGATGTTTGTTAATTTCTAGGGCTTCCAGCAGGTTGAGTTTACGGGAGTTGTTTGCTAACTGAAGGACATGGGGCTTTGGCAGGTAGTTGCTACCCTCACTCAGTACACGCTCAGCAAATGCGTAGTCAGGATTCTGTACCCTACAGCTGCAATCGTGTTCAGCCAACCTAGTTGATGTGCCTCTGCTGACTGACCAATGTAAAACCTGTCACCATCAGAAGAGGTAATTTTGTATACCTCACTGTTGGTTAATAACTGGTTCTTATCTCTCTTATTGAAGATACACACGGCTCTTGTGTTCTTAAAATAGTAGGAAAGCCTACACTTGCAGTCTTTCAGTGCTTTGGCTACAATCTGTGATACCTCTCCTATATATGGTAATGTACACCATTTGTTGCTGACAGTGGATGGGGAAGCAGATGGGACATAGAGGAGGGTATATTTTCGGTTTCTTTTTTCTTAGGCAAGATGTGGTCATTAAGTACTGGACTGTAGCCACTTCCTGTGGCAATAAATTCTATTGTATCTAAGTGTGCTTTAACATCATCTGTGGACATGGAGACAGATATGAGACTGTTTACCATTGAGTGAAACACTGAATGTTTGTAAGCTATGGCGCGTTGTGAGCAAAAAGTTATTACAGTGTCTCTAGACAGAGATGTTATAATTGTATGGATTTGATGACAAGTTCCTTTGTAAACTGAATATTTTTATGTTGACTGTTTTGGTTTTTCAAAAATGTGTAGAACGGTCTTGTAGTACCATTCCGCATACACAGGACATCATCCACATATCTAAACCAGTGTTAGATATTTGCACTGAAAGGTTTTTTTTCCAGAAAATGTTTTTCAAAATCGTTCATAAATATTTCAGCCAACAGTGGACTAAAAGGAGATCCCATACCTAAGGAACACCAATATTATTCATTTTATCAATGTTCTTTAGACTGATCGCTCCCCATACGTTATCCGCATTTTTAAATATATGGAGGAAGATATTAGAGGTCGTGGATTTGCTTCGGATGATGAGGTTCGGGCCTGCGTAAAATTTTATCATTGAAAAGTGCAATAATTATGTGAAAAGACGTAGTTTTCTTTGTAGTGCCAGTCTGGCGTGGCAGTTGAAGCTAGCAGAACGAAAGACGCACTTCTAAATTTTACGTCAAAAAAAATTGTTCACACAGGAGAATCGTACAAACGTACCCTCACCTGACCCTCTTACAGACTCCCGTATGGACGAAATACTAATAAGTGACCCTGGCGTAGGGAAACTACTGAGAGATTTGAAAGGAAATAGATCACCATTATCGGATAGAATCTTAGATCTGTTTTACAAAGAGTACTCTACGGCATTGACCCCTTACCTACTTTGCAATTCTTGTGATTCAATCGCTCAACAAAAAGTCACAAGCGACTACAAAAAGGCGCAGGTGATTCCAATGTATAAAAAGGGTAAAAGACCGGAACCACAAAATTATAGGCCAATATCCCTAACTTCTGTTTACTCCAAAATCCTTGTACATATTCTTCGTGGAATATAACAAATTTTCTTGAGACTGAGAAGCGTATGTCTACGTATTAGCATGGTTTTAGAAGGCATCGGTCTTGCGAAGGGGGAACAGCGGATTCCATATTTATATAGATATCTGGAAAGAATTCGACCCATTGCTCATTGCTGATTGTTAACGAAGGTTCGATCACATGGATTAAGTTAACAGATACGTGAATGGCTGGGAGGATTCTTAAATAACAGAATCCAATGTGTTCTCCTCGATATCTAGCGTTCATCAGAGACGCAGGTTACTCAGGAATGGCCCGCGAACTGTGATGGGACCGCTGTTGCTCTCTATATACTACGAGGATATCCCATACCTAAGGAACATCAACATTATTCATTTTATCAGTGTTATTTAGACTGATCACTCCCCATACGTTATCCACATTTTTAAAGATTTGGAGGAAGACGTTAGAAGCCGTGGAGTTGCTTCGGATGATGAGGTTCAGGCCTGCGTAAAATTATTATTCCTTACTCACATCTTTACTAATTATTATGACGAGAGATGTGATAAGTATATAACAAATAATGTATAAAATATGTATTTAATAAATTTTCTTGGGAATGAGAAACTTACGTTCACGAATCAGCACGGTTTTAAAAGCATCACTCATACGAAAATTAGCTTGCTCATTTCTCACATGATATACAGCAACCTACGGACGAAGGGCAACAATCATATTCTATGTTTGTATATTTCGGAAAGCATTTGACACAGTGCACCATTGTATACTGTTAACTAATTTACTAGCATCAGGAATCAGTTCACAGATATGTGATTGGCTATAAAACATCCCAAATAATAGAGCCCTATATGTAGTTCTGAACGGCGTGTATTCATCAGACACAAGGATATCGTCAGGAGTGCTGCAGGATAATCTGACACGACCGCTCTTATTCTCTATATACATAAATGGTTTAGCTGACAAGTGGGCAGCTGATGTTGCCGTGTTGTTGGGTAAGTCCGCGCGGGATAGTCCAGCGGTCTGAGGCGCTGCAGTCATGGACTGTGCGGCTAGTCCTGGAGGAGGTTCGAGTCCTCTCTCGGGCATGGGTGTGTTTATGTTTGTCCTTAGAATAATTTAGGTTAAGTAGTGTGTAAGCTTAGGGACTGATGACCTTAGCAGTTATGTCCCATTAGCTTTCACACACATACATGTATGGTCAGGTGGCGGAAACGAGCAACTGTGGGAAGACGCAAGACGACTTTGGCGAATTTTTCAGTTGGTCCGATTCCTGGCAGCTAGCCCTGAATGTGGAAAAATGTGGGTTAGTGCGGATAAGTAGCAAGATTAAACCTGTAATGTTCGGATACCGTATGACTAGTGTCTCGCTGGTCACAGTCAAGTCGTTTAAATATTTGAGCGCAACGCTGCAAAGGGATATGAGATTGAACGAGCATGTGAGAACTATGGTAGGGAATGGTCGACTTTTGTTTATTGGGAGAATTGTGGAAAAGAGTGGTTTACATTTAAAGGAGACCGCAATAGGGTGCTGGTGTGACCTCATCTAGAGTACTGCACGAGTGTCGTATCCTACCAGGTAAGACTGAAGGAAGACATCGAAGCATTGGGGAGGAGGGCTGCTAGATTTTTTTCTGTAGGTTTGAAAAACAAGTAAGAATTTCGTCAGTGTTCGTTGATAATGACCTCTATCCAGTGACAGTCTATCGTGCTCAGTAATACTACAGTGAGTATTAAAAAAGTATTCACATTATTAAATAATCTCTCGCCAAGCATAGAGTCAAAAGCGACTGCAAGAAGTCATAAGTGTCCCAGAATATAAGAAGGGTGAAAGAAGGGACCTTCAAATTACAAACCAATGACATTACCTTCTTTTTGGTACAGAAGCCTTGAACATATTCTTATTAAGATTATCAATTTTCTTGAGACTGAGATGATTATGTCCACAAATGAGCATGGTTTTGAGAAAGCATCACTCGTGCGAAATTCAGCTTGCTCTTTTCTCACAAGATACACCGCTAACTATAGATGAAAGGCAACGGGCAGGTTCCATATATCTAGATTTCCGGAAAACATTTGACACAGCCCCTTTGTAAAGGCTGTTAACGCAATAACGAGCATATGCAGCAAGTTCACACATATGTGACTGGCTCGAAGACTTCTTAAATAATAGAACCCAGTGAGTTGTTCTCGACGTCGAGTGTTCGTCAGAGACAACGATATCGACAGGTGTAGCCCACGGAAGTGTGATAGTACGGGATGGGCAGCCATATGCAGTTATTAGCTGATGATACCGTGCTGTACGGTAAGGTGTCCACGTTGAGTGACTGTAGCAAGATGCAAGACGATTTAGACAAAATTTCCAGTTGTAAGACGGGTGGCAGCTAGCCCTAAATTTAGAAATGGTTTAAATGGCTCTGAGCAGTATGGGACCTAACATCTGAGGTCATCAGTCCCCTAGAACGTGGAACTACTTAAACCTAACTAACCTAAGGACAGCACACTCGTCCATTCCCGAGGCAGGATTCGAACCTGCGACCTTAGCGGTCACGCGGTTCCAGACTGAAGCGCCTGCAGCTGCTCGGCCACATAGGCCAGCCCATAATTTAGAAAAATGTAAGTTAATGTGGATGAGTAGCAAGGTCAGACCTGTAATGTTGGGATACGGGATTACTAGTGTACTGCATTACTTGTGCTGGAATCGTTTAAATATCTGGACGTCACGTTGCAAAGCGTAATGGGATGGAATGAGCATGTGAGATCTGTGGTAGGGTGAGCCAATTGTAGACTTCGGTTTATTGGGAGAATTTTGGAAAGAGTGATTCACATGTAAACGAAACCGCATATAGGGAGCTGGTGCGACCTATTTTTGAGTACTGCTCGAGCTTTAGGGATACGCACTAGGTCGGAACGGAGGATTACATCGCAGAAACTGCAGCTAGTTTTGTTAACGATAGGTTCGTACAACACGCAAGTGTTACGGAAATATTCCAGGGACTCAAATCGGAGTCCATGCAGGGAAGACGACGTTCTTTTCGAGAAAGGGTCTTAAGAAAATCAGGGAACCTGCATTTGAAGCTGACTGCCGAATTATTCTACTGCCGCAACCTTAAAAAGTACATTACGCGTAAGGACTACGAAGATAAGCTACGAGAAATTAGGGCTCATATTGATGTATCAATCAGTCCTTTTTTTATTGGCTCTATTTCCGTGTAGGAGAGAAAAATAAACGACTAGTAGCGGTACAGGGTACCCTCCGATACGCACCGTACAGTAGCTTGAGGAGAATCTATGTAGATGTTGAAGCATATGCAGAGTGTTATGATAAAGGACAATGTAGCATGTTGAAACTGATAAATTCATTTCAGAACACATGAGTTAATCTCGAATATATTTGACATTAAAGAAAAACGCGTAATTTTCTCGCAGTAAAATGCTTTTTCCCAATATTTAAACAAAACAATGTAATCGTGGTTAGTTGAAAGCAAGTGAAAAACAAGATGATACAATTCCATTCAGCTACTGCTAGGAATTCTGCAGTTTATTTGTATTTGATAAACCTTCGTTCTTTTTATCAACTACGATCAACCGTATAACCAAATCTGGACTATACTAAAATGATCACATAATCTTTCGATAATCATTTCATGCATCAAGTTTGTCATTTTACATGTCGTTACTCAATAACTTTCAATTATTCGTGAAAAATTATACATGCATATGTCGCAAAAGAGAAATAATTTATCAGTGTAAATACCTACATGAAGATTGCTTGGATTTTATATGTGAATTTTTTTTACGTTACTTTGTGTGTATGAGTGTGTGTAGAATGAAACGATCTACCGCAGCGAAAAGCGGGACTGTATTCTATCCAGTGATACTCCAACGTGCTTCAGTACTAATACAGTCAGTATTCCAATAACATATATTTTTGTTTCTATCATTTTCAAATAGTTCTATCGTCCCCATGTGATTTCAGTACTTTTTGAGCTATGGACAAATCGTGACCGTTGCATTATTTCGAAAGAAGGGATACATGCCTGGATGCAGTCATCTTTAATTAGGCATATATTTCCCAATTTTTACCTAGAGGGAAGTGGTAAATGAAAAAGACATTTGAAGCTTGTACGTATCTCCATAAAGTGGAACAGAGGGGGAGATGGCTGGCTCTGAGCACTATGGGACTTAACAGCTATGGTCATCAGTCCCCTAGAACTTAGAACTACTTAAACCTAACTAACCTAAGGACAGCACACAACACCCAGCCATCACGAGGCAGAGAAAACCCCTGACCCCGCCGGGAATCGAACCCGGGAACCCGAGCGTGGGAAGCGAGAACGCTACCGCACGACCACGAGATGCGGGCAACAGAGGGGGAGAGTCATTTTATTAGTGAATGTGCTATAATTTTGTGAAATGACGTAGTTTTCAATGGAGCAGTAACTAAAAAGTTACGATAAAAGACAGTGAATGATGTTAAAGGTGAAATAATTAGTTCAGAAATATAGCAATAAATTCAAACATATTAGATTTAGCGCTTAAACGTATAACGTTTCTCGCAGTCACATGATTTGTACCGGGATTTAAATAAAACTGCGGAATAGTGCTTACATGAAAGCAAAGAGTAGAATGACACATTACTGTTGCCATCAGCTGCTGTTAAGAAAATTGTTATAATGAGTTATATAATACTTCGTTCAATTTATAAAAATGGTTGAAATGGCTCTAAGCACTATGGGACTTAACATCTGAGGTCATCAGTACCCTAGACTTCGCACAACTTAAACCAAACTAACCTAAGGCCATCACACACATCCATGCCCGAATCAGGATTCGAACATGCAACCATAGCAGCAGCGTGTCTCCGGACTGAAGCGCCTAGAACCTCTCGATCACGCCAGCCGGCCCATTTTATCACTTTACATCAAATAGTACTATCAAAACTGAACATTACTAACAAGATACTATACACTGCAATCACAGTCTTTCAATATACGTTTCGTGTTCAAGTTCGTCATTTTCACATCACACAGCTCAATAAAAGTATATATTATTTGATGCCAGTTCGGCGACTTGTGCGTCGATGGGGATGAAATGATGATGATTAGGGCAACACAACACCCAGTCCCAGAGCGGAGAAAATCTCCAAGCCAGCCGAGAATCGAACGTGGGCCCTGTCGATTGACGTTCTGCCGCGCTGACCACTCAGCTACCGGTGGCGGACACATTGCCCAGTAATACTCAGTAATTCAAATTAACTTACACGTTCTTAGATCACAAATGAAACGTCACGCCAATCGTGTTGACACATGGCAACTGAGTCGAAACAGACAAGAACGTTATCTGTGTAAATAGTTACATGAATATTATTATGTTTACATATCTGTACCAGTGTTTTGTGACTGTGTTTTTACGTGTGTGTGTGAAATCACGTCATCCATCAGGGGCTACAGCAGAACAGAGATCAGCGACGTGTATGTAGGTTAGGCGGAAGTACTTGACTAGAACTGAATTACTTTCGCGAGGAATAATTTCGTTAGTGTTCATCGACAGTGACCTCTGTCCAGTGATACTCAAGTCTGTCTCAGTATTACTGCAGTGTGTATATTTGTATTACTCATGTTGTCAGAGCTATTTAGCTCGAGCGCTCCCCACACAGTTTCCACATTTTTAAAGCCACGGAGGAAGACGTTGTGGCCGTGGTTTTGCATCAGATGATGATGTTCAGCCCTCAGTATAATTAGAATTCCTTACCCAAATATTTACATATTATTACAACGAGAAAAATGATAAATGTTGAAAACATTTTAAACTGGACGTGGCAGTAAAAAAACGCACCGAACGGTCGTGTCATTTTATTAGTGAAAAATGCAAAAATTTTGTGAAAAGACGTTGATTTCTTTGTAGTGCCAGTCTGGCGTGGCAGCTGAAGCTAGCAAAACAAAAGGCGAACTTTTAAATTTTACTTTAAAAGAAACGTTCACACAGGAGAATCGTACAAACGTTCCTTCATTTGACCGTGTTACACTGGATTCCGTATAGATTTCCGGAAAGCATTTCACCCAGTGCTCATTGCTGATTGTTAACGGAGGTACGAGATCATGGAATAAGTTCACAGACATCTGGGTGGGTGGGAGGTTTCTTAAATAACAGAATCCAATGCGTTGCCCTCGACACCGAGTGTTCAACAGAGACGCGAGTTACTCAGGAGCGGCCCACGGAGTGTGATAGGACCGCTTTTGCTCCCTATATGCATAAATCATTTGGCGGACAGGATGGCCAGCATTCGATGGGAGTTTCCTCATGTTGCCTTGCTATATGGTAAGGTGTCGAAGTTAAATGTCTGTAAGAAGATACAAGACGCCTCAGACGAAATTTCCACTTTGTGAGACGTATGGCAGCAAGTCCTAAATGTGGAAAGAGGTAAGTTAATGTGAATGAGTAGGAGTATCAAGCGTGTAATGTTCGAATACATTCTTACTGATGTCCAGCTTGAAACAGTCAAGTCGTTTGAATACCTGGGCAGAGCGGTATATGATGTGAGAACTGTGGTGGGGAAGGCGAATCGTCGACTCGGTTTATTGGGAGAGTTTTGGAAGGATCGACTCACGTGTAAAGGATACCGCGTATAGGGCGTTGGTTCGATCTAATCTAGAGTACTACTCGAGAGTCTGGAAATCGTACCAGGTCGGACTGAAGAAAGATCTCGAAAGAATTCAGTGGAGGGACATTAAATTCGTTACCGGTAGGTTCGATCACACGTAATTGCTAATGAGATGCCTTAGGAACTCAAATGAGTGTCCCTGAATGGAATTTCTAGAACTGCTATTGAGAAAATTTTGAGAATAGACATTTAAGCTTACTGCCGAACGATTCTACTGCCGACAACATACATTGCGCTTAAGGACCAGGAAGATAACATACGAGAAATTTGTTCTCATACTGATTCATATAAACATTAATTTTCCGTTCGCTCTGTTTTCGAGTAGGTCACATAAGGAAATAGCTAGTTGTGGAAAAGGGTGCCCTCCGGAATGAACGGTACGGTGGTTTGTGGAGTATCTATGTAGATGTAGATGTAAAGAGTTGAAGCTGATAAAGTAATTTCGGAACACGTTAGGTAATCTCATACACGAAACTTCCTGGCAGATTAAAACTGTGTGGTACGCAGGAGAGCTTCTGTGAAGTTTGGAAAGTAGGAGACGAGGTACTGCCGGAAGTAACGCTGTGAGGGCGGGCTGTGAGTCGTGTTTGGGTGGCTCAGTTGACACCGGCACGGTAGCTCAGCGTGTTCGGTCAGAGAGCTGGTTCGCCTCTGTAATAAAAAAACTGAGTGACAGAATGAACAACGAACTTAAACGGATGTCATGTGACGTGCGCAACGACAAAACACAACGATAAAAAATACATAAAATGGTATAGCACTTACCCGCGAAAGCCTAAGGTCCCGAGTTCGGGTCTCGGTCCGGCACACAGTTTTAATCCGTCAGGAAGCTTCATATCAGCGCACACACCGCTGTAGAATGAAAATCTCATTCTGTAATCTCATACATATTCGATATTACATGCTTTGATAAAATATTTGGAAGATACAATAAAACCGTGCTTACTCGAAAAGAAAGTGTAAAACGACATATTATTATTCCCATCAGCAGCTGTTAATTTTGTAGTTTAAATGTGTTTGATAAAACTTCGTTCAATTTTTTTCCAATTCCGATAAACGATATTATCAGTTCTGAACTGTACTAAAATGAACCCATAATCTTAAGACAAAAAATTTCAGGCCACATGTTTCTCATTTTACGTGAGATTACTTAATAATTTTCAATAATTCATATTAATTTGCACTTGCTCATCTCTACACATAAAAAGTCACGCTAACTGAGTTGACACACTGCAATTCATTCGGAAAATAAAAATTATTTATGTGTCTAAATATTTAAATTAATATTGTTAAGAATGTTTATTTGAATTTATTTAATGTGATTTTGTGTGTTTGACTGAGTGTGTAATGAAATCATCTGTCTTTGGCAATCGGAGTTATCTCTAGTCGCTTGTATTTTAGAAACATATATTTGTCTAGTAGGGAATAATTTTGCTGAAAGTGAAGTAGCTTCGAAGGAAGTATTTCGTTAGTGTTCGTGGACAGTGGTCTCTGTCCGGTGATACTCTATCGTGCCTCAGTAGTAATACAGTGAGTATTACAATAACATTGGTTTTTATCATTACCAGTTATTCCGATCCGTGGCCATGAGGTTTCCGTACTTTTTGGACCCAGGAGGAACACATCCGTAGCCGTCCATTTGCCTCTGCCAAGAGATACATTCTTTGGTGCCATCATCATTCCTTAGGCAAAACCTTGTTAGTATTTAGTAAGAGGGAAGTGATAAAAGAAATAGGCACTTGAAGGTGGAACGTTTCTGCATAAAGTGGGATACAGGGGCAAGTCCTGTTATTAGTGATACGCGCGATAATTTTGTGAAAAGACGCAGTTTTCGCTGTAATAATACTAAAAAGTAATGACAAAAAACAATGAAAGATTCGTTCATTTTATCATTTAACATCAAATTGTATTATCAAAACTGAGCATTACTAACACAATTCTACACACTGCAACCATAATTTTTCGATGAACATTTCGTATCACAAGTTTGTCCTTTATTTAATGTGATTTTGTGTGTATGATTGTGTGTGTAATGAAATCATCTGTCATGGGCAATCGGAGCTAAGGCTAGTAGCTTGTTTTTTAGAAACATATATTTGTCGAGTACTGAATTCGTTTGGTGAAAGAGTATGTTGTCCTAGAGGGCGAGTGTGAAACTGAGACAAGAGTATTCTCAGCAGTGCCCCCGGCAAGTGTGTTAGGGCCCCTTTTGTTTTCTATATTCCTTTTAAATAAGTTTCAAATAATTCAAATTAATTTATACATTCATAGAACACAGATGAATGCTCACACTAGTTGTGTCGTCGAAACAAAGAAATAACGTATTTAAGTAGTTACAGGAATTTTATTATGGGTCCATAACTGGAACTGTGTTATGTGTTTTTTGTGTGCGTGTGTGTTTGTGTGTGTGTGTGTGTGTGTGTGTGTGTGTGTGTGTGTGTGTGTGTCTGTGTGTGAAAACAAGCCATCCGTCATATGCAAAACAGTGACTATGTAGCAGTTTGCATTAATTAAATGAACCCGTTAAAAAAATATACACTATTTGATGAGACAACTACAAGAGGTATTAAACATAGAAAGTAATACAAGTACCAGCTAGAAGAAAGCCTTAACAACTGAAACTCCGGTTTATATGGATGACATACACAATATCAATGAAATAAAATAACTTCTTGAATAAAGAAAAAATAGGAATGTGTATGAGCAAACAGTGTGGGAACTAATGAAAAACAGATATGATTATGTGAAGTTTAAGAGAGGGGAAGTGTTGAGCTGGGTCCTGTCATTTCCGATTAAATAAGGACTGTGAGCTAGATGTTTGTTAATTTCCAGGGCTTCCAACAGGTTGAGTTTATGGGCGTTGTTTGCTAAATGAAGGATATGGGGCTTTGGCGAGTAGTTGCGACCCTCACTCAGTACATGCTCAGCAAATGCGGAGACAGAATTCTCCAACCTACAGCTGCATTCGTGTTCAGCCAATCTATTTGATATGCCTCTGCTGACTGACCAATTGAAAACTTGTAACAATCAGAAGAGGTAATTTTGTATACCTCGCTGTTGATTAATAATTGGTTCTTATCTTTGTTATTGAAAATACACGGGGCTCTTGTGTTCTTAAAATAGTAGGAAAGCCTACACATTCAGGCTTTCAGTGCTTTGGCTGCAATCTGTGATACCTCTCCGAGATATGGTAATGTACACCATTTGTTCCACACATTGGATGGGGAAGCAGATGGGACATAGAGGAGGGGTATAACTTACGGTTTCTTTTCTCCTAGGCAAGATGTGGTTATTAAGGAATGGACAGTAGCCATATCCTGTGGCAATGAATTCTATTGTATCTAAGTCTGCTTTAAAATCATCTGTGGACATGGAGACAGATATGAGACTGTTTACCATTGAGTGAAAAGCCGGATGTTTGTAAGCTATGGGGCGTTGTGAGCTAAAAGTTGTTACAGTGTCTCTATTCTTATACACAGGAATCACCTGCGCCTTTTTGTAGTCGTTTGTGACTTTTTTTTGTTCGGCGAGTGGTTCACAAAAAATGCAAGGTAGGTAAGGGGTCACTGCCATAGAGTACTCTTTGTAAAATAGATCTCTGATTCTATCCAATACTGGTGATCTACTTACTTACAAATCTCTCAGTTGTTTCTCTACGCCAGGGATACTAATTATTTATCGTCCCTTCCACGGAGAATATGTTCCAGGATTTCTGAGTATACAGAAGTTAGGGATATTGGCCTGTAATTTTGTGGTTCCGGTCTTCTACCCTTTTTATACACTGGAATCACCTGCGCCTTTTTGTAGGCGCGTGTGCCTTTCTTGTTGGGCGGTTGATTCACAAGAATTGCAAGGTAGGTAAGGGGTAAATGCCGTAGAGTACTCTTTGTAAAACGGGTCTCAGATTCTATCCGATACTGGTGATCTATTTCCTTTCAAATCTCTCAGTAGTTTCCCTACGCCAGGGACACTTATTAGTATTTCGTCCATACGGGAGTCTCTAAGACGGACAAGTGACGGTACGTTTGTACGATCCTCCTGTGTGAACGATTTTTTTGAACATAAAATTTAAAAGTTTGAATTTCGTTCTGCTAGCTTCAACTGCCACGCCAGACTGGCACTACAAAGCAAATTACGTGTTTTAGCAAAATTATTGCATTTATCTCTAATAAAATGGCACAACTCTTCGGCCCGTTCTTATACATCCACGCCCAGTTTAAACTTTCTTCTGTATTTATCACTTTTCTCATCGTAATTATATGTAAAGGGCTGAGTAAGGAGTTCTAATTGTACCCAGGGCTGAACCTCATTATTCGATAGAAATACACGGCGCCAACGTCTTCCTCCGTGGCTTTAAGAATGTGGGAACTGAATGGAGAGCGATCGAGCTAAATAGCTCTGACAACATGAATAATAGTAACATACCCACTGTAGACATACTGAGACACGCTTGAGTATCACTGAACAGAGTTCACTATCGATGAACACTGATGAAATTATTCTTGCGAAACTGCAACTGTTTCGCCAAAGTAATTCAGTTCTAGTCAAGTACTTGCGCCTAACGTACATACACGTCGGTAATATCTTTTCTGCTATAGCCTATGATGGATGAAGTGATTTCACACACACACACACGTAAAAACACAATTACAAAACACAGTTACAGATATGGAACCGTAATACTATTCAAGTAACTATTTAGACAGGTAAGTTTCTCGTGTGTTTCGACTCAGTTGACACGTGTCAACACGACTGGCGTGACATTTCATCTGTGATCTAAGAATACATAATTAATTTGAGTTATTGAATATTATTGAGCAATGTGATGTGAAATGACAAACTTGAGACATGAAACGTATATTCAAAGTCTATGTTTCCTGTGTACAATAATGTGTTAGTAATGTACGGTTTTGATAACACTATTAGATTTGAAGTGATGAAATGAACGAAGTATTATAGAACTCATTTAAACAATTTTCTTAACAGCAGCTGATGGCAACAGTAATGTGTCATTCTACTCTTTGCTTTCATGTAAGCACTATTCCGCAGTTTTATTTAAAAGCCGGTACAAACCATGTGACTGCGACAAACGTTATACGTTTAAGCGTTAAATCTAATATGTTTGAATTTATTGCAATTTTTCTGAAATAATTATATCACCTTCAGCATCATTCACTGTCATTTATCGTAATTTTTTGGTTACTGCTACAGAGAAAACTGCGTCATTTCACAAAATTATCGCACAACAAATAAAAACACACGCCCCCTCTGTTGCACTTTATACAGAAACGTTCAAGCTTCAAATGTCTTTTTCAATTATCGGTTCCCTCTCAGTAAAAATTGGCAAATATATGCCTAATAAAAAAGATGGCAGAACCCAGGCATGTATCTCTCTTTCGAAATAATGCGACAGTCGCGAATGTATTTGTCCATTGCTCAAAAAGTGCGGAAATTACATGGGGACGGATGTGACTATTTGAAAATGGTAGAAACTAATATATATTGCTGGTACTGACTGCATTAGTACTGAAGCAAGCTGGAGTATTACTGGACACAACACTGACACGCTTTTAGCTAATGCAGATCGCTAGATCGTACAACCACTCATAGACACAACGTAACGTAAAACAAATTCACACATAGAATCATAGCAATTTTCATGTAGGTATTTAGACTCGTAAATTATTTCTCTTCTGCGACATATGCAGGTATAATTTTACACGAATAACTGAAAACCATTGAGTAATCTCATGTAAAATGACAAACTCGGGCATGAAATGTTTATCAAAAGATGATGTGATCATTTTAGTATAGTCCAGATTTGGTAATACGCAGGATCGTTATTGATAAAAAGAACGACGAAGCTAATTGGAATAATATCGTCATGTTTTTCAATTCCTTTCAACTAACCAAGAATACATTGTTCGTTTAAATACAGTGGCCAAAGCATTTTAATGCGAGGAAATTACGCGTTTTTGTTTAATTCATATGTTCTGAAATAACTTTATCAACTTCAACGTGCTTCATTGTCGTATATCAAAACTCTCTACATCTACTTCAACTTCTACATAGATGTGATTCTTGAGTTTCTCAAGAATGTTTGTTGATTTTTAGGGCTTCCAGCAGGTTGAGAATGCAAGCGTTGTTTGCTAATTGAAGGATATGGGTCTTTGGCAGATAACTGCGACTTTCACTCAGTGCATGTTCAGCAAATGCGGAGTCAGAATTCTGCAACCTACAGCTGCATTCGTGTTCAGCCAGCCTAGTTGATATGCCTCTGCTACCTGACAAATGTAAAACTTGTCACAATCAGAAGAGGTAATTTTGTATACCTCACTGTTGGTTAATAACTCGTTCTTATCTTTGTTGTTGAAAATACACGGGGCTCTTGTGTTCTTAAAATAGTAGGAAAGCCTACATTTGCATGCTTTCAGTGCTTTGGCTGCAATCTGTATTACCTCTCCGAGTTATGGTAATGTTCACCATTTGTTGCACACATTGGATGGGGAAGCAGATGGGACATAGAGGAGGGGTATAATTTTCGGTTTCTTTTCTCCTAGGCAAGATGCGGTCATTAAGGAATGGACTGTAGCCATATCCTGTGGCAATGAATTCTATTGTATCTAAGTCTGCTTTAAAATCATCTGTGGGCATGGAGATAGATATGAGACTGTTTACCATTGAGTGAAAAGCTGGATGTTTGTAAGCTATGGGGCGTTGCGAGCAAAAAGTTGTTACAGTGTCTCTAGTGGCAATTTTTCTATAAAATTTTAAATAATGTGTCTGTGTACTGATGTCAAAGGTGACATGTTATAAGTTTATGGATTTGTTGACAACCTCCTTTGTAAACTGAATAATTTTATGTTCGCTGTTTAGGTTTTTCATAAATGTGTAGAACTGCCTTGTAGCACCATTCCGCATTCACAGGACATCATCCACATATTTAAGTCTTACTTTGATATTTGAACTCAAAGGTTCTTTTTCCACAAAATGTTGTTCCAAATGGTTCATAAGAGTTTCAGCCAACAGTGGATTAAAAGGATATCCCATACCTAAGGAACATCAATATTATTCATTTTATCAGTGTTATTTAGACTGATCGCTCCCCATACGTTATCCACATTTATAAATATAAGGACGAAGACTGAACCTTACGTTCACGAATCAGCACTGTTTAAAAAAGCATTGCTCATACGAAACTTAACTTTCTCATTTCTCACTTAATATACAGCAACCTACGGATGAAGGGCAACAATCATATTCTATGTCTGTATATTTCGTAAAGCATTTGACACAGTGCACCACTGTAGATTGTTAACGAATTTACTAGCATCAGGAATCAGTCCACCGATATGTGATACGCTGGAAAAGATCTCAAATAATAGAACCCAGTATGTAGTTCTCGACAGCGTGTATTCATCAGACACAAGGATATCGTCAGTAATGCTCCAGGATAATCTGATAGGACCACTCTTATTCTCTATACACATAAATGGTTTCGCTGAAAAGTGGGCAGCTATCTGCGGTTTCCTGATGATGCCATGTTCCACGGTAAGGTGGCGAAAGTGAGTAACTGTGGGAAGACGCAAGCCGACTTTGACGAAGTTTTCAGTTGGTGTCAGTTATGGCAGCTAGCCCTAAATGTGGAAAAATGTGGGTTAGTGCGGATAAGTAGCATGACTAAACCCGTAATGTTCGGATACAGTATCACTAGTGTCCTGCTGGACAGAGTCAAGTCGTTTAAATATTTCGGCATAACGCTGCAAAGGGATATCTGATGGAACGAGCGTGTGAGAACTATGGTAGGGTATGGTCGACTGCGTTTTATTGGGAGAATTGTAGGAAAGAGTGGTCTACATGAGAAGGAGACCCCAATAGAGTGCTGTTGTGACCTCATCTAGAGTACTGCACGAGTGTCGTATCCTACCAGATAAGGCTGAAGGAAGACATCGAAACGTTTGGGAGGGGGGCTGCTAGATTTGTTACCGGTAGATTTGAATAACACGTAAGAATTTGTCATGGTTCATTGATAGCGACCTCTATCCAGTGACAGTCAATCGTAGTTCGGTAGTACTACAGTGAGTATTCACACTATTAAAGAATCTCTCGCCAAGCTTAGAGCCCCAAATAACTGCAAAACGTCACAGGTGTCACCAGAATATAAGAAGGGTGAAAGAACGGACCCTCAATATTACAAACCAATGTCATTAACTTCTTTTTGGTACAGAATCCTTGAACTTATTGTTATTTAGGATATCAATTTTCTTGAGACTGAGAAGCTTATGTGCACAAATCTGCATAGCTTTACGAAAGCATCGCTCGTGCGAAATTCAGCTTGCTGTTTTCTCACAAGATATACTGCTAACTATGGAAGAAGGGCAACAGTGAAGTTTCATATATCTAGATTTCCGGAAATCATTTGACAAAGCCTCCCTGTACAGGTTGTCAACCGAATAACGAGCGTATGCAATAAGTTCACAGATATGATACTGGCTCGAAAACGTCTTAAATAATAGAACGCAGTTCGCTGTTCTCGACATAGAGTGTTCGTCAGAGACAAGCATATCGACAGGTGTAGCCCACGGAAAGGTGGCTTCGGTTTATTGGGAGAATTTTCGAAAGAGTGATTCACGTGTAAAGGAAACCGCGTATGGGGCGCTATTTTTACCTACTACTCGAGTTTTCGGGATACATACTAGGTCGGATCGACGGATTACATCGAAGAAATTGCAGCTACTTTTGTCACCGATAGGTTCGTACAACACGTAAGTGTTACGGTGTTGTTGCAGAAACTCAAATCGAAATACATGCAGGGAACGCGACGTTCTTTTCAAGAGATGCTGTTGAGAAAGCATTTGAAGCTGACTGCACAACGATTCTACTGCCACCCACATTCAAAGTACATTGCGCCTAAGGACCATGAAGATAAACTACGAGAACGTAGGGCGCATATTGATGTATAAAGTAGTCGGTTTTCCCTGGCTCTATTTCCGAGTAGGACAGAATAATAAACTACTAGTATCGGTACAGGGTACCCTTCATCACGCACCGTACAGTAGCTTGAGGAGTATCTATATAGATGTTGCAGTAGATGTAGAGATTTATGATAAAGGACAATGAAGATGTTGAAGCTGATAAATTTATTTCAGAACATATGAGTTAATCTCGAATGTATTTTACATGAAACAAAAACGCGTAATTTTCTCGCAGTAAAATGATACGTCCCAGTATTTAAACGAATCAATGTAATTGTGGTTAGTTGGAAGCAAGTGCAAAACGAGATGATACAATTCCATTGAGCTACTACTAGGAATGCTTCAGTTTAATTGTATTTGA
Organism: Schistocerca serialis cubense; assembly: GCF_023864345.2. Taxonomy (NCBI): domain Eukaryota; kingdom Metazoa; phylum Arthropoda; class Insecta; order Orthoptera; family Acrididae; genus Schistocerca; species Schistocerca serialis. The sequence continues at coordinate 157,259,876 of NC_064640.1, forward strand.
TAAAATTTCGTTCTTTTTATCAATTACGATCATGCGTATTACTAAATTTGGACTATACTAAAATATCACGTGATCTTTAGATAAACATTTCATGCCTCAAGTTTGGCATTTTACATGAGATTACTCTATCAATTTCAATTATTCGTGTAAAATTATAGATGGATATGTAGCAAAAGTCATACTTTGTGTGTATGAGTGTTTGTAGAATAAAACGATCTGCTTTAGCGAACGTCGAGTCAGTGTTCTGTCCAGTTATACTCAAGTGTACGTAATACAGTCAGTATTCCAATAATATATATTTCGTTTCTATCATTATCAAATAATCTGATCGTCCCCATGTGATTTCCATACTTTTTGAGCCATGGACATAGGTGTTCGTGACCGTCGCATTACTTCGAAAGAAGAGGTACATGCCTGTTTACAGTCATCTTTAATTAGGCAAATATTTGCCAATTATTACCAAGAGGGAAGTGATAAGAAAAAGGCAATTGAACCTTGAAAGTTTCTGTATCAAGTGGAACAGAAAGGGCGAATCTCTTTATTAGTGAATGTGCGATAATTTTGTAAAATGAAGCAGTTTTCTCTGTAGTAGTAAAAAAAGTTATGATAAATGACACTGAATGATGTTGAAGGTGAGATAATTATTTCAGAAAAATAGCAGAAAATTCAAACGCATTAGATTTTGCGCTTAAACGTATAACGTTTCTCGCAGTCACATGGTTTGTACCAGCATTTAAATAAATCAGCGGAATAGTGCTTACTTCGAAAGCAAAGAGTAGAATGCCACATTACTGTTGCCATCAGCTCCTGTTAAGAAAATTGTTATAATGAGTTCTATAATACTTCGTTCATTTAATGAAAGTGGTTCAAATGGCTCTAAGCACTATGGGACTTAACATCTGAGGTAATCAGTACCCTAGACTTCGCAAAACTTAAACCTAACTAACCTAAGGCCATCACACACAGCCATGCCCGAATCAGGATTGAAACCTGAGACCGTAGCAATACCGTGGCTCCGGCCTGAAGCGACTAGAACCGCTCGGTCACGGGTCACAGCGGCCGGCCCATTTTATCACTTCACATCAAATAGTACTAACAAGGCTGAACATTACTAACACAATGCTATATACTGCAATCACAGTCTTTCAATATATGTTTCGTGTCTCAAGTTGCCGGGTGCAAGTGCTTCTATTTGATGCCAGTTCGGCAATGATGATGATTAGGGCAACACAACACCCAGTCCCTGAGCGGAGAAAAAACTCCGAGAGAGCCGGGTATCGAACCCGGGTCCTAGCGACTGATGTTCTGCCGTGCTGACCACTCGGCTACCGAACGCGGACACACTGCTCAATAATATTCAATAATTCATATTAACTTATACATTCTTAGATCACAAATGAAACGTCACAACTATGGTGTTGACACATGGCAACTGAGTCGAAACAGACAAGAAACATATCTGTCTAAATAGTAACATGAATATGATTATGGTTCCATATCTGTAACTGTGTTTTTTGATTGTGTTTTTACGTGTGTGTGTCTGAAATCACGTCATCCAGCATGGGCTATAGCAGAAGAGAGATTAGCGACGGGTATGTAGGTTACGCGGATGTATTTGACTAGAACTGAATTACTTTGGCGAAACAGTTGCAGTTTCGGAGCAATAGCCGAACGGAGTGGCCGAGCGGCTCTAGGCACTACAGTATGGAACCGCGCGACCGCTACGGTTGTAGGTTCGAATCCTGCCTCGGGCATGGCTGTTTGTGGGATGTCCTTAGGTTAGGTTTAAGTAGTTCTAAGTTATAGGGGACTGATGACCTCAGAAGTTAAGTCCCGTAGTCCTCAGAGCCATTTTCGGAGGAATAATTTCGTTAGTGTTCATCGACAGTGTCCTCTGTCCAGTGATACTCATGTTTGTCTCTGTATTACTGCAGTGTGTATGTTAGTATTAGGCTTGTTGTCAGAGCTACTTAGCTCGATCGCTCCCCATACACATTCCACATTTTTAAAGAAACGGAGGAACACGTTGGGGCTTTGGATTTGCATCGGATGATGAGATTCAGCCCTCAGTACAATTATAATTCCTTACCCAAATCTTTACATATTATTACGACGAGGAAAATGATAAATGATGAATACATTTTTAAACTGGCCGTGGCAGTATAAAGATTGACCGAAGGGTCGTGTCATTTTATTAGAGATAAATGCAATAATTATGTGAAAAAAACGTAGTTTTCTTTGTGTGCCAGTCTGGCGTGGCAGTTGAAGCTAACAAAGCGAAAGGCAAGCTTTTAAATTATACGTTCAAAAATATCGTTCAGACAGGAGAGTCGTACAAATGTACCTTCGCTTGAATGTCTTACAGACTCACGTACGGACGAAATACAAATAATTGTCCCTGGCCTAGGGAAACAACAGAGAGACTTGAAAGTAAATAGATCACCAGTATTGGATAGAATCCGAGATCTGTTTTGCGAAGAGTTCTCTACGGCATTGACCCCTTACCTACCTTGCTTTTTTGGGAATCACTCGCGCAACAAAGACTCACAAGCGACTACAAGAAGGGGCAGGTGATTCCAGTGTATAAGAAGGGTAAAATAACGGAGACGCAAAATTACAGGCCAATATCCCTAAATTCTGTTTGCTGCAAAATCCTTGAACACATTCTCTGTCGAATACAATAAATTTCCTTGAGACTGAGAACCGTATGTCCACGAATTAGCATGGTTTTAGAAGACATCGCTCGTGCTAAGCGAGGCTTGCCCTACTCTAACATCATATACAGCGTACTATGGGTGAAGAGGGAACAGTGGATTCCACATATATATAGTTTTCCAGACAGCATTTCACCCAGTGCTCATTGCTGATTGTTAACGAAGTACGAGTACATGGAATAAGTTCACAGATATGTGAGTGGGTGGGAGGTTTCTTAAATAACAGAATCCAATGTGTTGTACTCGACGCCGAGTGTTCATAAGAGACGCGGGAACTCAGGGTGGGCAGCAACCTATGGGTTTTTCCTCATGTTGCCTTGGTATATGGTAAGGTGTCGAAATTAAATGACTGTAGGAAGATACAAAATGACTCTGACGAAATTTCCACTTTGTGTGATGTATGGCAGCTAGTCGTAAATGTAGACAGATGTAAGTTAATGTGAATGAGTAGGAACATCAAGCGTGTAATGTTGGAATACATTATTACTAATGTCCAGCTTGAAACAGTCAAGTCGTTTAAATACCTGGGCAGAGCGATGTATGATGGAAGGAACATGTGAGAACTGTGGTGGGGAAGGCGAATCGTCGACTCGGTTTATTGGGAGAGTTTTGGAAAGATTGACTCACGTGTAAAGGATACCGCGCATAGGTCGTTGGTGCGACCTTATCTAGGGTACTACTTGAGAGTCTGGTAATTGGTGCGACCCAATCTAGAGCACTACTCAAGAGTTTGGTAATCGTACCTGGTGGGGCTGAAGAAAGATCTCGAAAGAATTCAGTGGAGGGACATTAAGTTCGTTACCGGTAGGTTCGATCACACGTAATTGCTAATGAGATGCCTTAGGAACTCAAATGAGTATCCCTGAATGGATTTTCTAGAACTGCTATTGAGAAAATTTAGAGAATAGAGATTTAAGCTTACTGCTGAGCGATTTTACTGCCGCGAACATACATTGCGCTTAAGGACCAGAAAGATAACATACGAGAAGTTTGTTCTCATACTGATTCATATAAACATTAATTTTTCCCTCGCTCTGTTTGCGAGTAGGTCAGATAAGGAAATGACTAGTAGTGGTAAAGGGAGCCCTCCGGAATGAACCGTACGGTGGCTTGAAGAGTATCTATGTAGATTTAGATGTAAAGAGTTGAAGATGAAAAAGTAATTTCAGAACTCGTTAGGTAATCTCATAGATGAAAGTTCCTGGCAGATTAAAACTGTGTGGTTCGCAGGAGAGCTTCTGTGAAGTTTGGAAAGTTGGGGACGAGGTACTGGCGGAAGCAAAGCTGTGAGAACGGGGCGTGAGTCGTGCTAGGGTAACTCAGTTGGCAGTTTGGCGCTAGCGGCCGTGCGAATCGGAGGTCCGATACTTCCGCCTGTGCGGCGTGTGGGAGTCTTTGTGTACTTGTGGACTTAGTCTGCGTGCGGGATAGTAACAACGATCATGGCGAACAAGTACAGGAAAACTACATTACGATTCTATTTCTGCAAAGACTACGAACGACCAATGGCTTTAGCAGTGGAACGATTCATTCGAGAGAAAGACATGATACCGCCAAACGATATTGTCGGAATTCACTTGTGAATCATTAGCCGCACGGTGTATGTTAAGATGGTAGATGACGCGGCGTGTGAGAGAATTCTTCAGGCGACAATAGCAGGTCTCCGATTTTGCCATGGTGACGGGAATGTCGGCACGATTACTGTAGGTCATGCTGGTCTGGGTGTACGGACAATTCGTATTTTTGAGCTGCTATTTGAGCTCTTCGCACAGTTGCTAGCGCCCCGATGTCGTATGTTAATTCGTAGCGTTCTCCCTCCAGAACAGACGACAGCGGGCGGATAGGTGAATGTGCAAACAGCTACTGGCGAATGCCGTGATGTGATAGCGCTGGCGGAGAAGTGCCGGCTTAAAGCGGCGATGGTGGCGGTTGAATTTGACAGTGCTTTTGATAAAGTGCGCCACAACTATCTGTACGCTATAATGGAACAAAAGGGATTTCCAGACCGTTTCACTGGCCTCATTAGAAGGATTTATGGGGGCGCACAATCCTTGGTACAGGTTAACGGGCGTATAGCAGGGCCCATTCAAGTTCGAGGATCAATTCGCCAGGGCTACCCCATTTCGATGTTGCTGTTCGCGATAGCGTTGGTACCATTAATTGGGAGGCTAACAAATTCTCTTTCTGGGATGGAACTACGGGGCTACACCTTCAAATGTCGTGCCTATGCGGACGACCTCCTGCTGCTCGTTCGTTCTGAGGTAGAGGTTAAGACGGTCCTTGAACTGTTGTTGGACCACAGTGTGACGGCGGGTAGTGCAGTGAACATGAACAAATCAGTGGCAATGCCGGGGCCTTACGCCGGAAGAAATCAGTCCGTTTCCTTATGTACAACGATTCCTCTATCTCGGCATAGACTTTACCTCATCTGTAAAACATTCTGCGGCAGTTAACTACCGACGTATTTTACAGACAACACGTACCATGGTCCGACAACAGCTACTACGGCGCCTTGATCCTTTGCAGTGAGTCGAGTATCTGAACACTTATGTGGTTTCTCGAATGGTGCATATTTCGCAGATCCTGCCCCTACCACTAACACTCGGACGTCGACTTCAATCAGCACTAGGCTATTTTGTGATGACTGGATCGCCCCTCAAGGTGCGATACGCAACGCTCACGCTCCCAACGGACAAGGGGGGACTCGGACTCACGAATGTTCACTGCCGAGCGACGGCACCCCTTCTAGCCACGATGTACAAGCAACGGCGTAGCGGTGGTGATTCCCTTACATCCCGCCTACTGGATCTCCTCGTTCCAGCGTCCCTCACACCGCCGGTGGCGGTGGGCTACATTACGCCACATTTTGCGCATGTATCAACATTTATCGTGTAACTTAGTTATATCAGAGACGAGCTTCCGCGCACGAGACCGCCATGCGCGAAGGATTTTTATGTTTGGCTGCTACGACGGATAAGTCGTAATGTCATTGAACTCAAACACCCCAGCTTGCATTGGTCGAAGATTTGGAGACATGTGCACCAAAAATTCCTTCCCAACCTCATTTCGGGCACTGTGGTACTCTGTCGCCTGTAGCAAGTTCAACATCAACCAACGGCTCCATGCAATTGGACTAGTGGACACTCCACTATGCCCGAAATGTCGCCAAGTGGATGACGACCATCACCGCTTAGCTTTTATCGCGGTGAAGGACGTCTGGCTCCTGGGAAGACAGATGGTAGCTTGCTACCTCCGTGTGACCCTGCAACATATTACACCTGCTCCCTTATTACATCCGGAGAGTGACTACTTTCCGGCGACTAAATCACAGTCGATCATCTGGGTCAAAGGCTGGACGATAGCGTACGTCTATAGCGATGCTGCCAAGTCGCGACTTGACTTTTGCTATTTCTTGCAGCAAGCCCACAATGAGGTTCACAGATGGTCACACTATCGAAAAACCTTTGCCAACTATCTTCAGGCAGTCTTCCTCGACCCACCACGCAGTTGGGATGTGCCGGGTGCAATCGGTGTGCACATTTGACAGCTGATAATGAATCTCACGCTTCTCTCACCACTCAATATGTAATGCACATACTATACCATGAAATGATCCTTTTAACAAAGTGATCTTTGTTGAAAATAAATTTAAAAAAAGTTGGTAGAGCACTTGCCCGCAAAAGGTAAAGGTCCCGAGTTCGAGTCTCGGTCCGCCACACAGTTTTAATTTGACAGGAAGTTTCATATCAGCGCTCACTCCGCTGCAGAGTGAAAATCTCATTTTGTAATCTCATACATATTCGATTTTATATAAAACGCATAATTCTCTCGCAGTAAAATGCTTTAATCTGGTATTTAGAAGATACAATAAAACCGTGCTTACTTGAAAAGAAAATGTAAAATGACATATTATTATTCCCATCAGCAGCTGTTAATTTAACAGTTTAAATGTGTTTGATAAAACTTCGTTCATTTTTTTCTATTCCGATCAACGATATTATCAAATCTGGACTGTATTGAAATGACCCCATTATCTTTCGATAAATATTTCAGGCAATATGTTTGTCATTTTACGTGAGATTACTTAATAATTTTCAATAATTCATATTAATTTATACTTGCTTATCTCTACACATGAAAAGTCACGCTAAATGTGTTGACACACAGCAATTCATTCGGAAAATAGAAATAGTTTGTCTGTGATTCTTGACCATCCACTTCCAGTACCGCCTGTGGCAACGTCAAGACTGAAATTAACTCGACATCCACGGAAAAAAATCGGTCCATTAAGTTCCCGTTGGGCACTGTAGACCGGCAGTACACCCGTGGATATTTTGATAATAGTTTGTCTGTCTAAATAGTTACATGAATAGTACTATGATAATTTATTTGAATTTATTTAATGTGATTTTGTGTGTATGATTGATGTGTAATGAAATCATCTGTCTTGGGCAGTCGGAGTTAAGGCTAGTCGCTTGTATTTTAGAAACATATATTTGTCTAGTAGTGAATTATTTTGGTGAAAGTAAGGTAGCTTGGGAGGAAGCATTTCGTTAGTGTTCGTTGACAGTGGCCTCTGTCCAGTGATACTCAATCGTGCCTCAGTAGTAATATAGTGAGTATTACATTGGTTTTAACATTTCCAGTTAGTCCGATCCGTCACCATGAAGTTTCCGTACTTTTTGAGCCCATGAGAAAGACTTTCGTGGCCGTCGATTTACTTCTGACGAAGAGATACATGTCTTCGTGCAATCATCATTCCTTAGGCAAAACCTTCTCAGTATTTAGTACGAGGGAAGTGATAAAAGAAATAGACAGTTGAAGCTGTAACGTTTCTCTATAAAGTGGTGTACAGGGGCGAGTCCCGTTATTAGTGACACGCGCGATAATTTTGTGAAAAGACGCAGTTTTCGCTGAAATAATACTAAAAAGTTATGTGTGCAGGGAGGAGACCCCCAAGAGTGATCATTGCCGACAAAATGTTATTTAAATAAATTTTCAATGCATAATGTTCGGCCGTAGCCGGCTTGGGCATACTGTGGTGGAAGGTGCTGGCCGGAAGACCATGGTCGGCACGTTCCTGCCACGTGCTCCTCGGTCAGACTCAAGTCCCACGGGTTGGTTGCGCTGACGGGGGCACGCTACTAGCAAGGCGCGTTGGCGGAATCAATCCTCCAATCAGGAACTAATCGTGTGATCGCGTGGGGACGCGGCCGGGAGCGGCGAGGGCGGCTTGGGAACAGCTCCGCGCTCTCTTAGCTTCTGACCTCGGCCCCGAGTAGTCGCTCCTGTAGTCTCTGCCTCTCTGATGAGCAGACGGCAACCCCTCTTGGGGCTGCTCGGCCCTACGTAGGCACCACTGTACCATCATTACAAGAATAAACTGGGTCCATTCCACTCAATTAATTTTCATTTTACAACGCCCTCCGCTCCTGACTTCTATCCCGACGAACAAATGGTGTCAGAAGTGGGATGCGACCCACCTTACGGTTGTAAAATCAACTCATCAGTTGAGTATGAGTATTATGAAGGGGCCGAGTTTGAGCAATTAAGGGAAACTAGACCGAACGCGGCGAGGCTGCAGCGCGCCATGCACGTGCCAGCCGGTCGCCTGCGTTGCAGAATGTGCGTGGCCGCGCACTAGCGCGCCACAAGCGCGACGCATTTCGCCGCCGGACGCGAGCCGAGGAGGGTCCGCGATGCAGTCACGCTCGCCGCCGCCGCCGCCGCCGCTGTCCGTAGCTGCCACGGGTCACCGCCAGGGTCCGGGGTGCGGCCCTCGCGCCGCCCCGCCGTCGCAGCTGTCCATGCTGTCGCCCGCCGCCTGCTGCGCCCACGCGTGATCAACGCGCCTGCCGCCGCTCGTCGACACCGCCGCCGTCCGTCGTCTGCACGCCACCAAATAATGTAAGTCGCTAGCGACGCTACGGTGGTGTAGATGCCCACACTATTGTAACATGCCGATCACCAGGCAGCAATCGGAGGCAGGAGCAGCCGGAGTGGATGAAGATCCCCTCTTGGCGCTGCAGTCCCAGTTAAATCAATTAATTCTGACTAACGCGGAGCTTAAGCAACAGATAGATGATCTTAAAATAGCTTCTCCGCAATCTAATGTTGCTAAGCCAGTGCTAGTGGAAGAACAGCCGAAGCAGGTGATTCCACCACTCACTAGTGCTGAATCACCTGTGGCAGTAGCCAACTTTACTTTGGTGCAGTAGCGTTTATTCCGGCGTTCGCTGGAAAGCCGCACGAGGATATTCAAACGCTTGTCCAGAATATCCAGGACATCGGAAAGCTTTGCGGTTGGCCAGATGAATTTCTCTTAAACGTGATGAAAATGAAACTCACCGGCGAAGCGCGGAACTACGTGCAGTCGGTCGAGAGCTTGAAAAATGCCCCTACCTTCCAGTCCCTTGCAACAGGGTTGATTGAAAGGTATACAGACAAACGTGGTACTAGTTACTATCGCGACTTGCTTTCCACCCTTAAGCAAAAAACGGGTGAAGATTTAGAAGCATTCGCGGACAGGATTCGAAGCGTCGCATGCCACGCGTACGCACTAAGTGCCAGTTCTGCTCGTAACGAAGTTCTGTTGGAAGAATCAGAATGTCGTGCGATAGACGTGTTTATTCGTGGCATAAACCCTCAAATAGGGGGCGAAAGCAAGGTAGCTTCCCCCCGCACCTTACACGAAACCGTGCGATTAGCACTCTTGAGAGAGGAGGCGAGCCGATTTGTGGCCGTCTCTGCGCGGCAAAGTGAGCCCCGACGTGTCTTTTCGAACGATACTAAGTGTGGGCGCTGTAATAGACAAGGACATGTAGCAGAGCAATGTCGCGTGCCATATTGTCATCAGCGCAGGAACATGGGCCACCAAAGCGTGCATTGTCCAAATAGTAGGCCACAACCGCCTGCAAATTCCAGGCGAAATGCAAACCAACCACAGAATTCGGGAAACGGCCGCGGGGCAGGAAGTGCCACCCCTCCCGGCCCCCGTTAAAAATAGTGACCCCCTAGTTGATAAGGGAATCACGCAGGTGGCAAGCGTGGTTGTCGATGGTGTTAGAGGCCGCAAACCAATACGCGTGCTAATTGACACAGGCGCACAGATCAGCTTGGCATTTTTATCGAAGAGAGATAAAAGAACATTGCAACCGCCGCGGTACCATATCAGTGGTATTGGTCCCGGCATAGTGAAACCTGATGGTAGCTGTTGCGTTGAGTTCATGTTGGACTCCACAGAATATGCTTTTACGATGGAGGTTGTACGAAACAGGCGCACGGATTAAGAATCATCCTAGGAAGTGACTTTCTGCGTCATTTCCAGGGGGTTATTGACTACAGGTTAAATACCGTCCAATTCGGCGACAACGTGCACCGTTTTGGACGTGACTGCACGTTGCGGGCGAGCGGAGCTGGGAAAAAAGGATCCGTTTCCCAAGTTTCGGAGTCTCCCGTAACGATGCTAAAAGCCGATAATCCCGTGGAGATACCAGAAGGCACAGGAAAGATCCTTTGGGTGCCTGTCGGGATACGTGAATCCGAAGAGGTTCATTTCTTGGTAGATCCACTCTGCCAGAATGAAACTCTTGACCAGATGCAGGTCCACGTAAAACGTAGCCTGTGCAAAGCACAGCAAGTACAGAAAGAAAATTGCGTACCCGTGTGTTTAGACAATTTCAATCACAAGCAAGCTTTCATACCGCGTGGTACAGTATTAGCCAGCTTACAGGTTATCGCATAAAATGAGTTGCCAATGAGAACCCCTTCTCTGAAAAAGAAAGAGACTGCTGCCGCCTCTCAACACCTTTTGACAATCACGTCACATCTGACAGATAAGTTTAAAGCTAAGCTTAGTCACCTCCCATTGCATGAACAAATGCTAATAAATGAAGTATTGAATGAGTATTCATGGTTGTTTGAAGACAGGAAATATTTACCAGCAACAGATCTAATCCAACATGTGATTCCAACCGGAAATGCTAGGCCAATAGCTCAAAAAGGGTACCGAGTTCCCTATCATCTTCAGTCAGTGGTAGAGGAAACTATACAACAGCAACTAGAAGCAGGAATAATACAACCCTCTTCTAGTGCGTGGTCTAGCCCAATTGTAGTCGTTCCAAAGAAGTCTATAGACGGAGAAAAATCCTATCGCCTCTGTGTAGACATGCGAGCAGTAAACAAAGTTACTACTCCAGATCATTATCCATTACCCCGGATCGATGAAACACTCGATCGTCTGGGCAATTGCCGGTACTTCACAACATTAGACATGCGCAGTGGGTATCATCAAATTCCAATTGCTCCTGAAGATCGAGCTAAGACAGCTTTTGTAGTTCCTGATGGCTTATATGAATTCTTAAGGATGCCTTTCGGGCTTCGCAACGCGCCAGCAACCTTTCAGCGATTTGCAGATCTGCTATTACGTGGGTTGAAACCTACTATGTGCCTTGTGTATCTTGATGATATAATTATATTTTCAAAATCCATTGCTGAACATGCTGAACATCTACGCAGTGTACTGTTGCGCTTGCAAAATGCTAATTTAAGCTTAAAATTAGAAAAATGTTCTTTTGCTCAATCACAAGTGCAGTATTTAGGTCATGTCATCAGTTCCAGCGGAGTCAAGCCAGATCCATGATTAACTGAAGCAGTAGACACTTTTTCTATTCCAACAAATTTAAAGGAATTACAATCCTTCCTTGGCCTTGCAAATTATTACCGCCGTTTTGTTAAAGATTATGCTACTATTACCAAACCACTTACTAAATTGTTGAAAAAGGATACTCCTTTTGTTTGGACGGATGAATGTTCGACCGCCTTTCAAACAGTGAAAACTATTTTAACTAGTTCACCTCTACTTGTTTACCCAGACTTCGCTGAACCTTTTATTTTATCTTGTGACGCATCTGATTTTGCTGTAGGATGTGTCCTAAGCCAAGTGCAAGATGGTGAGGAAAAACACGTTGGGTATGCCTCTCGTCAACTGAATAAAGCAGAAACTAATTACAGTACTACAGAAAAGGAATTGCTTGCCCTTCTTTTTGGAATTAATTATTTTAGATATTACCTCTATGGTCGCAAGTTTACAGTTCTTACCGATCACTCTGCTCTGCAGTGGTTATTGAATCTTAAAGACCCTAGCAGCAAACTTATGCGCTGGGCCATGAAATTGTCAGAATATGATTTTGAAGTTCGGCACAAGCCTGGTCGGTTGCATCAAAATGCTGATGCGTTAAGTAGAAAAGTGCGTGTCATTGAATCAGATGAGGTATCAATTGAAGAGTTAAAAGAAGCCCAGCAGGTGGACGTTCAATGTCAAAGTTAAGCCACCTTCCCAGAATTTGAAGTAATAGACGACCTTTTGTATCGAAGAACTCCACATGGGAATCGTTTGGTAATACCGGAATGCTTGCAGCAACGTATAATGCGGCAATGCCATGATACCATCCATGCATGTCACAGCGGAAAACGCGCTACGAACGCTCTAATTGCGACACGTTATTGGTGGCAATACCGACAACGTGATGTGGACAGGTATGTAAGATCTTGCCTACCGTGTGCACAACGAGCACAAAATAGGCATCCGCGAGTGCCGCTGCAAACACTTCCTCAGGCATCTTCACCCTTCGAAATTCTTGCTTTAGATTTCCAAGGTCCTTTTCCACAGTCGCAACAAGGTAACAAATACATTTTGTCTGTTATTGATCACTTTTCACGTTATCTAATTTTGGTTCCCCTCCCCGACATGACAGCAGAAACTGTGGCGAGAGAATTTGTAAATCGTGTGATACTACCTTTTGGAAGTCCTGATGCCATTTTAACGGATCAAGGAACCAATTTCATGTCTGCTTTATTTGTACAAGTTTGTAAATTGCTAAGAATCAAAAAATGGCGTACAACTCCCTTCCATCCTAAAGCCAACGGTCGCGTTGAACGCGTACACCGTACAATTTGTAAAATGTTATCCTATTATGTTGCAAAAACGCACGCTGATTGGGACAGATATGTACCGTATATTTCTTCTGCATACAACACCCGAATACATGAATCCACAGGGTATACCCCTTACGAAGCTGTGTTTGGACGGCCGATGAATTCGCCGTTCGAAATAGACAAACTACCTCAAGGTGTAGAAATAAAGGAAGTAAAAGGTTTAGCCCGCCGGCTAAAAGCGATCTGGTATAAGGTAAAGAGGAATAATATCAAAGCTACTAATAAACAGTGGCACAGGCAGAACAAAAATGCTGTTTTACCGACTTATCAGACAGGTGATTTAGTATTACTACGAAACCCGGCAATCAAAAAGGGACGAACTAAAAAGTTCTCCCCCCGCTGTGAAGGCCCGTATCGGATTGTACGGTTGACCTCACCAGTCAATGCAGAACTGCAATTAACCGATCGTACGGTGATAGTGCACTTTGACCGCCTGCAACCTTACCACGGTAGGGCTGTGTCACCACAACAGGTCGCAGCCCCCGATCCGCCTGTGTCACCTCCACCTCAAGTAGAACAAAGACGAAAGAAAAAACGGAGGAGATTACCTCCACAGGGTTGTAGATACCCTTTGCGGAATCGACACCCTTATGGGTTGAGGTCACGTGATTAATTACGCCTAGTTAGAGTTTTATGTTATGTTTTATTGCAGATTAGTTTAAGTCATTTTCTCCAGGGACTTGGAAGCAAGACGTGCCTGACCACCACGGAGTTCCCAGCCATTCTCAATTGTCAACTTCCAGTCCTGTCATGTATTTTTGCTCATTTTTATATGTATGATTATGTTTTATGTTTTGCAAGCAATGCCACGCATTAGACGTCACGCAACTGACTTGCCTCAAATGCAACCATTACACTTGGTGTTGGCAGAACCGCGGCTGCTAACTCCGAATGATGTTCTTCAATGTCCTCTATTGCCATCTATTTGGCAAACCAGTATATGTGGAGTATTTTTACTCCGAGCTTTTCTTAATACTTGTTACGTTGACGTCTAGTGTATTGTACTATATATGTCGTAGTTCTGTATTTGCTGCAGCTAATCGTAAGTAATCGGAACAGATAAAGCCAGGACTTGAAATGCATATGCCTCGTGCGCTTTGTTTACGGGACCAGCTGTTGGCGGGGCAACACATCAGCTGTCGCCTCCCCTCCTCCTCTTCAGCGCTGTCCCTTCTCCTCGCCAAGAACTGGCCAGCGGCCATCATTCCTTCTCAGCCAGTAACAGCGCTCCGCGCGATGACGTATCTTATCACCACGTGCGCTGCCGCCTCCAGCGTCTCAACACGCGGCGCGTCCTGGTAGTTACAAAAACAAACCGCAAATTACTGCCCTATCCTCCGTGTATGACAGACTACAATGCATTTACCATCATTTTATATAACTAACAGCCTTTTTTAAAAAAAACACTTATTCTAGATAATTAGCAATTTCTAATTCATCGTTTTTTCTGGTACACGCTAAGCGCGTGATATTTGTCGCTGCAGTAGCGGCCGGTCTCTCGCGGCTACACGCCGTCTCACATAACCGCTGACGTGCCGGTGCCTACTCCGCACCTACGCGTACGCTGCGCGCTCGCTAACAGCTCCAAGCTGGTTTCTTTCATGCAGCCGGAAGACACGGCAAACAAAATTCATTCAAACATCCCAATAAATCTTAACATAAATATTAAATAGATGTGATTCATTGTTTAAATTCTTTTCCTCGTTCTGTTTCACATTAGCTGGATAAATCACACGAAGTTCTTAACGATTTACATTGTTCTGCATACCTTAGTCTGCCAATCCTATAAGTGAAATTTCACTACTGCTTTGATTAATTGTGTAAGCTACAAACAACAGCCCTAACCCTCTTACACATCGAACTGCCTTGGACAAGGCCAGATATGGGCAAACCAATGCAATGCCACGGGTTTTTCACGCTACTGACGAGGCACAAACGACCAATCGTCCAGGCTGCCGTATATCGGTGGACGATTGTTCCTTGGTTGCTACGCAGTTACTTTTGCCCTCCCCATTTATTTTACTCTACCGCCGTGGTCATTGTTCTATCCTGTTTTCCTTCTTCTGTCGATGAGGAGGCCCCTACAACATGTTAGGTACCCTCTTCCGACAGTACCGGTCTTTTAATCTTACCACCATTTACACCGAGATATTGCTCTCCCTTGTTGCAGTCTTGCCCCTAAATATCGGCCGATGATCCATTGTGAGATACGTACTTTGCCTCTAATTAGCCGGTGATGTAAGCGCTATGGGAACTGTGCCTAGTTGTCCTTTCAGTTCAATTTGTTATCGTCAGTTTTAAAACTAACACACACGCAGACTAGCAGCCAGCCCCAGGTGGCCAGTGTTACATGTTAACGTTGAGCGTTCCGACTACTTACAGCATTATTATTATACATCATTGTGTTTTTATTTTCCTGTCAATATATGTCATTGTGTTTAATTATGTCATTATGCTAGCGCTAGTGATTTATAGTTCATGATTTTCATTTTATGTAGTGTTATGTACTGCGCGCACAAAAAGTGACGCTATTTATGCATGTATGCCCCGCCAACAGCTTCGTCCCATAGCAGGTAGAAAAATTTTTCCAGCGAGTTACGCTTAGTCTGCGCTGCGTAGTACTGCCTCCGCGTTCAGCGTCTTTTTTGCTGACGCGTAATTGATCAGCGGATACTCGGTGTCGAATTACACCATTGTCTTGCCGCCTTGCTACCCCCACGGCCGCCAAACTGTTGGTTGCCTGCCGTGATTCTACTTCGTGGCCTTCTTCATCAGTAAGCGTGACTGAATGGGTCCATCGTCGCTACTTGCCAGGTAATTATTGCTACAACGTTGTACCCCCTCCGTCATCTCTGAATTACTCATCAAGTAAGCCAGGAAATTTTTACTTCTAGGGGCACTAATACTTTCTCTCGCAGTCGACCGTTATCAACATTGGAAGCTGAAAGCAACCTCCGTTCAAATGGCTGTCAATTTATCATCCGCAATGGGCAGCATGTTAATCTCAATGGTTGTCGTCGTCGCCGTTAAGGCGCCTCCATTTCACGTCTACTCTTCCACATCTGGCGTGCTTTTTGGACGTCGTCACAATCTGGTGCATACTCCACATTATGCTATTGTGTTAGCTGATGTCAACCTAACATTATTAGAAGAGGAAGACCGTGCTTTATATGATACACCTCAGCAATTGTCAAAATATGAAACCTTCTTGACGCAGACGAAGGAACATGAGTTTCTCCGATCTTTGTGGGAAGTGACTAGAATTATTTCAACCCTTCGAAGTCAATTGAACAGTATTAGGGATGCAGTACCACTGCCTCGTTTCAAACGAGCCTGGTTGCCCGTTGGAGGTACATTATTAAAATCTGTCTTTGGGACTCCTGACGAAACAGACGCAAAACGCTGGGATTTGGACACACAGCAAGCGCTTTCGGAAACACAAGTTAATCACGAAGTGTTGGTACATCAACAGGTGCGCCTGACACATCTTGAGAATAACCTGTTAGCCACAACTAGACAAATACAAGTTGTAGCCGACACATTAACACGACACTATGGTGCACTTGAACAATCCTTTAACCAAGAGTGGACTCATCTTCGCTCGGGATTACGTAATCTAACTATCACATTGGACATTATGAAGACCATGCAGATTCTTTTATTTAATATACACACAGCACAGTTACACGTGCACATGTTACACTCGGCCATTCAACTCGGACTGCAAGGAAAGCTCAGTCCACATCGGTTACCCTCAGAGCCCTTCTTGCACATGCTACACAATGTGTCGTCGCAAATTTTGGCCCCTAAACAAATGCTTTATGCCGTGCGGGAAAGCAACCTCCCCTTTTACTATGCTGCGTTGGAGGTCCGACTTAATCGTAATTCTGACGGTATTCGGATGCGAATGAGGTTACCAATCACGTGCGCAAATTGCGAATACGAGTGCTATCAAATATACACTTTTCCAGTCTCTTGGGCTACCCTTCATCACCATGTTGTTTGGCAGACTCAAGAATTTTTAATAGTTTGTCGGGATCGACAAACTCACGCCACTCTCACTGCGCTGAACTATCCAGTTGCTTCCATACAACACATTACTTATGCTCCACGCTAATTTTACACACTAACACTACTGAGTGCGAGATGTCACTGTTTTTAGCTGAAACTACTACACCTCCATGTCCTCGTGTTCTAGTCTCACTTCGTCAACCAATAATTCAGCCTGTTGGCAACAGTTTTCTGTTCGCTGTTCCACAGACTGTCACCGCCACCCTGGTGTGCCACCGTTCAATGTCAGAGACTGAATCGTACCGGATAACACTGAATAATAGTGGCCTAGTGTATAATAGTTCAAGATGTGACGTATACGCTGCTTCTATGAGGATATCAGCTCAATTGCACTCCACCTTTCATGTCACCATTCCCACATTTACCTTATACCTTCCTGAACTCTCTTTTAAAATCCATCACCATGAGAAGCTGAAGAATTTACCGAATACCAATGATTCAGATCTACTCCAATCGATCAATCATCTCCTTACCCAGGAACACAACCAAGTTGCTCTTGACCGAGTGGCCTCACATATTGCTGATTGGCACCAAACCAAGCGATTAACCACCGTTGTATTACCCCGTGCTGGTTCGGTAATCATCATTGTAATGATTCTGATTATAGTATCCTGGATACTCTGTAAAAGAGGGTTTTGCAAATGTTTCACTTCCTTCCGAGAAGTAGTACCACCCCCACAACCTGAAGGTGAATATCACACCTGAAACTACCTGCCAACCTTGGTGCATGCGATCAGGCATGACCCCCCCCTTAGAATTAAGTTGTAGTCTAGGTGTCAGGTCAATGAACTAATTTTGCAATGGATTTGTATTTCTATGTAAAGTCTATGGAATCACAATTTAACTGTCGAGATTTAACCCTCATGTAAGTCATTTTGTTTTCTCTTTAAATTTTTGTCATTTTGTAATGTTCTCATTCACCCACTTGGGCAATTACCATTGTAATCCTAGATTTAAGAGCTCAAAGTAATATTACGGGGAAAAAACCCCTTGTGACTGTTAGGCCTGGGAGCATTCTCTCACCCCCACGAGGGTGGAGTGTTTCAGTGTGCTGTGCTCCGGTGCCCCTCATTATCGCCTGGGTACCCACCACCACTGATACCGCCGACACACACTCACAGCATGGCGCCGCCCCACTGCCGTCGCACCAACTTCACAAGTTTGTTATTCAAGAGCCTTCCTTCAGGCCCTTCAGGCCACTTTGTAACATTTGCACATATTGATATCACTATGTTATGGGACCCTTCATAATGATCATATATGTTTTAAATGGAATAATCGATTAGAATAAGCTCATTCATTTTCATCCAGAGAGCCTTCTTCGGAAGGGGAAAGGATGTGCAGGGAGGAGACCCCCAAGAGGGATCATTGCCGACAAAATTTTATTTAAATAAATTTTCAATGCATAATGTTCGGCCGTAGCCGGCTTGGGCATACTGTGGTGGAAGGTGCTGGCCGGAAGACCATGGTCGGCACGTTCCTGCCACGTGCTCCTCGGTCAGACTCTAGTCCACGGGTTGGTTGCGCTGACGGGGGCACGCTACTAGCAAGGCGCGTTGGCGGAATCAATCCTCCAATCTACATCTACATTGATACTCCGCAAGCCACCCAACGGTGTGTGGCGGAGGGCACTTTACGTGCCACTGTCATTACCTCCCTTTCCTGTTCCAGTCGCGTATGGTTCGCGGGAAGAACGACTGTCTGAAAGCCTCCGTGCGCGCTCTAATCTCTCTAATTTTACATTCGTGATCTCCTCGGGAAGTATAAGTAGGGGGAAGCAATATATTCGATACCTCATCCAGAAACGCACCCCCTCGAAACCTGGCGAGCAAGCTACACCGCGATGCAGAGCGCCTCTCTTGCAGAGTCTGCCACTTGAGTTTATTAAACATCTCCGTAACGCTATCACGGTTACCAAATAACCCAGTGACGAAACGCGCCGCTCTTCTTTGGATCTTCTCTATCTCCTCCGTCAACCCGACCTGGTACGGATCCCACACTGATGAGCAATACTCAAGTATAGGTCGAACGAGTGTTTTGTAAGCCACCTCCTTTGTTGATGGACTACATTTTCTAAGCACTCTCCCAATGAATCTCAACCTGGTACCCGCCTTACCAACAATTAGTTTTATATGATCATTCCACTTCAAATCGTTCCGTACGCATACTCCCAGATATTTTACAGAAGTAACTGCTACCAGTGTTTGTTCCGCTATCATATAATCATACAATAAAGGATCCTTCTTTCTATGTATTCGCAATACATTACATTTGTCTATGTTAAGGGTCAGTTGCCACTCCCTGCACCAAGTGCCTATCCGCTGCAGATCTTCCTGTATTTCGCTACAATTTTCTAATGCAGCAACTTCTCTGTATACTACAGCATCATCCGCGAAAAGCCGCATGGAACTTCCGACACTATCTACTAAGTCATTTATATATATTGTGAAAAGCAATGGTCCCATAACACTCCCCTGTGGCACGCCAGAGGTTACTTTAACGTCTGTAGACGTCTCTCCATTGATAACAACATGCTGTGTTCTGTTTGCCAAAAACTCCTCAATCCAGCCACACAGCTGGTCTGATATTCCGTAGGCTCTTACTTTGCTTATCAGGCGACAGTGCGGAACTGTATCGAACGCCTTCCGGAAGTCAAGAAAAATAGCATCTACCTGTGAGCCTGTATCTAATATTTTCTGGGTCTCATGAACAAATAAGGCGAGTTGGGTCTCACACGATCGCTGTTTCCGGAATCCATGTTGATTCCTACATAGTAGATTCTGGGTTTCCAGAAATGACATGATACGCGAGCAAAAAACATGTTCTAAAATTTTACAAGAGATCGACGTAAGAGATATAGGTCTATAGTTTTGCGCATCTGCTCGACGACCCTTCTTGAAGACTGGGACTATCTGTGCTCTTTTCCAATCATTTGGAACCTTCCGTTCCTCTAGAGACTTGCGGTACACGGCTGTTAGAAGGGGGGCAAGTTCTTTCGCGTACTCTGTGTAGAATCGAATTGGTATCCCGTCAGGTCCAGTGGACTTTCCTCTATTGAGTGATTCCAGTTGCTTTTCTATTCCTTGGACACTTATTTCGATGTCAGACACTTATTTCGATCAGGGACTAATCGTGTGATCACGTGGGGACGCGGCCGGGAACAGCTCCGCGCTCTCTTAGCTTCTGACCTCGGCCCCGAGTAGTCGCTCCTGTAGTCTCTGCCTCTCTGATGAGCAGACGGCAACCCCTCTTGGGGCTGCTCGGCCCTACGTAGGCACCACTGTACCATCATTACAAGAATAAACTGGGTCCATTCCACTCAATTAATTTTCATTTTACAACGCCCTCCGCTCCTGACTTCTATCCTGACGAACAAATGACAAATAACAGTGAATGATGGTCAACCTATTAAAGTAATTTCAGTAAAATAGCAAGCAATTCAACGGTATTCCAGTTTACACTACAACGTATAACTTTTGCCGTAGTACAGTATTTAAATGAAACAATGGAATCGTGCTTATTTCAAATCAGATAGTAGAATAACTCAGTATTATTTCCATTAACTGCTTTTAATAAACTTGCTGTTTAAACGTGCTTTGTAAAACTTCGTTCATTTCATCACCTCACATCAAATTGTATTATCAAAACTGAGCATTACTAACACGGTTATATACAATGTAACCATAATTTATCGATAAACATTTCCTGTCCCAAGTTTGTCCTTTATTTAATGTGATTTTGTGTGTATGATTGTGTGTGTAATGAAATCATCTGTCTTGGGTAATCGGAGCTAAGGCTAGTCGCTTTTATTTAAGAAACATATATTTGTCTAGTACTGAATTCGTTTAGTGAAAAAGTATGTTGTCCTACAGGACGAGTGTTAATCAGAGACAAGGGTATTCTCAGGAGTGTCCCCGGCAAGTATGATAGGGCCCCTTTTGTTTTCTATATTGCTTTTAAATCACATTGCTCAATAATTCTCAAATAATTCAAATTAATTTATACATTCATAGAACACAGATGTATACTCACGCTAATTATGTTGTCGAAACAGAGAAGTAACCTATCTAAGTAGTTACAGGATTTTTATTATGGACCCATACCTGTAACTGTCTTATGTGATTTTTTTATGTGTGTGTGTGTGTGTGTGTGAAAACAAGTCATCCGCCATATACAAAACTGTGACTATGTAGCAGTTTGCATTAATTAAATGAACCAAGTAAAAAAAAAGACAACATTATTTGATGAGACAACTACAAGAGGTATTAAACTTGGAAACTAATACAAGTACCAGTTAGAAGAAAGACTTAACAATTGAAACTTAAGTTTATATGGATGACCTAGAGAATTTCGATAAAATAAACAACTTCATGAATACAGAAAAATAGGAATGCGTATGAGAAAACAGTGTGGGAATTTATGAAAAACAGATATGATTATGTGAAGTTTAAGAGAGGGGAAGTGTCCTGTCATTAAGGATTGGATCAGGACTGTGAGCTAGATGTTTGTTAATTTCTAGGGCTTCCAACAGGTTCCGTTTACGGGAGTTGTTTGCTAACTGAAGGACATGGGGCTTTGGCAGGTAGTTGCTACCCTCACTCAGTACATGCGCAGCAAATGCAAAGTCTGAATTCTGTAACCTACAGCTGCATTCGTGTTCAGCCAGCCAAGTTGAAATGCCTTTGCTGACTGGCCAATGTAAAACTTGTCACCATCAGAAGAGGTAATTTTGTATACCTCGCTGTTGGTTAATAACTGGTTCTTATCTTTCTTATTGAAAATACACAGGGCTCTTGTGTTCTTAAGGTAGTGGGAAAGCCTACACATTCAGGCTTTCAGTGCTTTGGCTGCAATCTGTGATACCTCTCCGAGATATGGTAATGTACATCATTTGTTCCACACATTGGATGGGGAAGCAGATGGGACATAGAGGAGGGGTATAACTTACGGTTTATTGTTTCCTAGGCAAGATGTGGTTATTAAGGAATGGACTGTAGCCATACCCCGTGGCAATATATTCTATTGTATCTAAGTCTGCTTTAAAATCATCTGTGGACATGGAGACAGATATGAGACTGTTTACCGTTGAGTGAAAAGCTGGATGTTTGTAAGCTATTTGGCGTTGTGAGCAAAAAGTTGTTACAGTGTCTCTATTCTTATACACAGGAATCACCTGCGCCTTTTTGTAGTCGTTTGTGACTTTTTGTTCGGCGAGTGGTTCACAAAAAATGCAAGGTAGGTAAGAGGTCACTGCCGTAGAGTACTCTTTGTAAAATAGATCTCTGATTCTATCCAATACTGGTGATTTACTTACTTACGAATCTCTCAGTTGTTTCTCTACGCCAGGGATAGTAATTATTATGTCGTCCCTTCCACGGAGAATATGTTCCATGATTTCTGAGTATATAGAAGTTAGGGATATTGGCCTCTAATTTAGTGGTTCCTGTCTTTTACCCTTTTTATACACTGGAATCACCTGCGCCTTTTTGTAGGCGCGTGTGGCTTTTTGTTGGGCGGTTGATTGGTTGATTCACAAGAATTGCAAGGTAGGTAAGGGCTAAATGCCGTAGAGTACTCTTTGTAAAACAGGTCTCAGATTCTATCCGATACTGGTGATCTATTTCCTGCCGGCCGAAGTGGCCGTGCGGTTAAAGGCGCTGCAGTCTGGAACCGCAAGACCGCTACGGTCGCAGGTTCGAATCCTGCCTCGGGCATGGATGTTTGTGATGTCCTTAGGTTAGTTAGGTTTAACTATTTCTAAGTTCTAGGGGACTAATGACCTCAGCAGTTGAGTCCCATAGTGCTCAGAGCCATTTAACCCTTTTTTTTTTATCTATTTCCTTTCAAATCTCTCAGTAGTTTCCCTACGCCAGGGACACTTATTAGTATTTCGACCATACGGGAGTCTGTAAGACGGACAAGTGACGGTACGTTTGTAAGATCCTCCTGTGTGAACGATTTTTTTGAACATAAATTTTAAAAGTTTGAATTTCGTTCTGCTAGCTTCAACTGCCACGCCAGACTGGCACTACAATGCAAATTACGTGTTTTAGCAAATTTATTGCATTTATCTCTAATAAAATGGCACTACTCTTCGGCCCGTTCTTATACATCCACGCCCAGTTTAAACTTTCTTCTGTATTTATCACTTTTCTCATCGTAATTATATGTAAAGGGCTGAGTAAGGAGTTCTAATAGTACCCAGGGCTGAACCTCATTATTCGATGGAAATACACGGCTCCAACGTCTTCCTCCGTGGCTTTAAGAATGTGGGAACTGAATGGAGAGCGATGGAGCTAAATAGGTCTGACAACATGAATAATAGTAACATATCCACTGTCGTCATACTGAGACACGCTTGAGTATCACTGAACAGAGTTCACTGTCGATGAACACTAATGAATTTATTCTTGCGAGACTGCAACTGTTTCGCCAAAGTAATTGAGTTCTAGTCAAGTACTTGCGCCTAACGTACATACACGTCGGTAATATCTTTTCTGCTATAGCCTAT
Organism: Schistocerca serialis cubense; assembly: GCF_023864345.2. NCBI lineage: Eukaryota > Metazoa > Arthropoda > Insecta > Orthoptera > Acrididae > Schistocerca > Schistocerca serialis. Next base: position 157,283,168 of record NC_064640.1, read on the forward strand.
GATGGATGAAGTGATTTCACACACGCACACACGCACACACACACACACACACACACACACACACACACACACACACGTAAAAACACAATCACAAAACACACTTGCAGATATGGAACCATAATACTATTCATGTAACTATTTAGACAGATAAGTTTCTCGTGTGTTTCGACTCAGTTGACATGTGTCATCACGACTGGCGTGACATTTGATCTGTGATCTAAGAATATATAATTAATTTGAGTTATTGAATATTATTGAGCAATGTGTTGTGAAATGACAAACTTGAGACATGAAACGTATATTGAAAGTCTATGATTCCTGTGTACAATATTGTGTTAGTAATGTACGGTTTTGATAATACTATTTGATTTGAAGTGATGAAATGAACGAATTATTATAGAACTCATTTAAACAATTTTCTTAACAGCAGCTGATGGCAACCATAATGTGTCATTCTACTCTGCTTTTATGTAAGCACTATTCCGTAGTTTTATTTAAATGCCGGTACAAACCATGTGACTGCGAGAAACGTTTTACGTTTAAGCGTAAAATCTAGTATGTTTGAATTTATTGCAATTCTTCTGAAATAATTATATCACCTTCAACATCATTCACTGTCATTTATCGTAATTACGCGTTTTTGTTTAACTCATATGTTTTGAAATAACTTTATCAGCTTCAACATGCTTCATTGTCCTATATCATAACTCTCTACATCTACTTCAACATCTACATAGATGTGCTTCTTGAGTTTCTCAAGAATGTTTGTTAATTTTTAGGGCTTCCAGCAGGTTGAGTTTGCGAGCGTTGTTTGCTAATTGAAGGATATGGGTCTTTGGCAGGTAATTGCGACCTTCACTTAGTACATGCCCAGCAAATGCGGAGTCAGACTTCTGCAACCTACAGCTGCATTCGTGTTCAGCCAGCCTAGTTGATATGCCTCTGCTACCTGACCAATGTAAAACTGGTCACAATCAGAACAGGTAATTTTGTATACCTCACTGTTGGTTAATAACTCGTTCTTATCTTTGTTGTTGAAAATACACGGGGCTCTTGTGTTCTTAAAATAGTAGGAAAGCCTACATTTGCAGGCTTTCCCTGTTTTGGCTGCAATCTGTATTACCTCTCCGAGATATGGTAATGTACACCATTTGTTGCACACATTGGATGGGGAAGCAGATGGGACATAGAGGAGGGGTATAATTTTCGGTTTCTTTTCTCCTAGGCAAGATGCGGTCATTAAGGAATGGACTGTAGCCATATCCTGTGGCAATGAATTCTATTGTATCTAAGTCTGCTTTAAAATCATCTGTTTACCATTGAGTAAAAAGCTGGATGTTTGTAAGCTATGGGGCGTTGTGAGCAAAATGTTATTACAGTGTCTCTAGTGGCAATTTTTCTATAAATTTTTAAATAATGTGTCTGTGTACTGATGTCAAAGGTGAGATGTTATAAGTTTATGGATTTGTTGACAACCTCCTTTGTAAACTGAATATTTTTATGTTCACTGTTTAGGTTTTTCATAAATGTGTAGAACTGTCTTGTAGTACCATTCCGCATACACAGGACATCATCCACATATCTAAGCCTGAATTTGATATTTGAACTCAAAGGTTCTTTTTCCACAAAATGTTGTTCGAAATGGTTCATAAATATTTCAGCCAACAGTGGATTAAAAGGATATCCCATACCTAAGAAACATCAATACTATTCATTTCATCAGTGTTATTTAGACTGATCGCTCCCCATATGTTATCCACATTTTTAAATTTAAGGACGAAGACGTTAGAGGCTGTGGATTTGCTTCGGATGATGAGGTTCAGGCCTGCGTAAAATTATTATTCCTTACTCAGAACTTTACAAATTATTATGACGAGAGATGTCATAAATATATAACAAATAATATATAACGTATGTGTATAATAAATTATCTTGACAATGAGAAACTTACGTTCACGAATCAGCACTGTTTTAAAAGCATTGCTCATACGACACTTAACTTTCTCATTTCTCACTTAATATACAGCAACCTACGGATGAAGGGCAACAATCATACTCTATGTACGTATATTTCGTAAAGCATTTGACACAGTGCACCACTGTAGATTGTTAACGAATTTACTAGCATCAGGAATCAGTCCACAGATATGTGCTACGCTGGAAAACATCTCAAATAATATAACCCAGTATGTAGTTCTCGACAGCGTGTATTCTTCAGACACAAGGATATCGTCAGGAATGCTCCAGGATAATCTGATAGGACCACTCTTATTCTCTATATACATAAATGGTTTGGCTGAAAAGTGCGGCTATCTACGGTTTGCTGATGATGCCATGTTCTACGGTAAGGTGGCGAAAGTGAGTAACTGTGGGAAGACTCAAGACGACTTTGGCGAAGTTTTCAGTTGGTCTCAGTTATGGCAGATAGCCCTAAATGTGAAAAATGTGAGTTAGTGCTGATAAGTAGCAAGATTAAACCCGTAATGTTCGGATACAGTATTACTAGTGTCCTGCTGGACACAGTCAAGTCGTTTAAATATTTGGGCATAACGCTGCAAAGGGATATCAGGTGGAACGAGCGTGTGGGAACTATGGTAGGGTATGATCAACTTCGCTTTATTGGGAGAATTGTAGGACAGAGTGGTCTACATGAGAAGGAGACCCCAATAGAGTGCTGTTGTGACCTCATCTAGAGTACTGCACGAGTGTCGTATCCTACCAGATAAGACTGAAAGAAGACATCGAAACATTTGGGAGGGGGGCTGCTAGATTTGTTACCGGTAGGTTTGAATAACATGTAAGAATTTCGTCATGGTTCATTGATAGCGACCTCTATCCAGTGACAGTCAATCGTAGTTCGGTAGTACTGCAGTGAGTATTCACACTATTTAAGAGTCTCTCGCCAAGCATAGAGCCCCAAATAACAGCAAAACATCACAGGTGTCACCAGAATATAAGAAGGGTGAAAGAATGGACCCTCAAAATTACAAACCAATGTCATTAACTTCTTTTTGGTACAGAATCCTTGAACATATTGTTATTTAGGATATCAATTTTCTTGAGACTGAGAAGCTTATGTGCACAAATCTGCATAGCTTTACGAAAGCATCGCTCGTGAGAAATTCAGCTTGCTGTTTTCTCACAAGATATACTGCTAACTATGGAAGAAGGGCAACGGTGAAGTTTCATATATCTAGATTTCCGGAAATCATTTGACAAAGCCTCCCTGTACAGGTTGTCAACCGAATAACGAGCGTATGCAATAAGTTCACAGATATGATACTGGCTCGAAAACGTCTTAAATAATAGAACGCAGTTCGCTGTTCTCGACATAGAGTGTTCGTCAGAGACAAGCATATCGACAGGTGTAGCCCACGGAAGTGTGACTTCGGTTTATTGGGAGAATTTTGGAAAGAGTGATTCACGTGTAAAGGAAACCGCGCAGAGGGCGGTATTTTTCACTACTACTAGGTTCGTACAACACGTAAGTGTTACGGACATGTTTCAGAAACTCAAATCGGAATCCATGCAGGGATCGCGACGTTCTTTCCAAGAAATGCTGTTGAGAAAGTCTAGAGAACCAGCATTTTGAAGCTGACTGCACAACGATTCTACTGCCGCCCACATTCAAAGTGCATTGCGCCTAAGGACCACGAAGTTAAGCTACGAGAACTTAGGGCTCATACTGATGTATAAAGTAGTCGTTTTTCGCTGGCTCTATTTCCGAGTAGGACAGAATAATAAACTACTAGTATCGGTACAGGGTACACTCCTTCACGCACCTTACAGTAGCCTGAGGAGTATCAATGTAGATGTTGAAATAGATGTAGAGATTTATGACAAAGGACAATGAAGATGTTGAAGCTGATAAATTTGTTTCAGAACATAAGAGTTAATCTCGAATGTATTCGCCATTAACAAAAAACGCGTAATTTTCTCGCAGTAAAATGCTTTGTCCCAGTATTTGAACGAAACAATGTAATCGAGGTTAGTTGAAAGCAAGTGAAAAACGAGATGATAAGAGTCCATCGAGCTACTACTAGGAATGCTTCAGTTTAATTTTATTTGATAAAACTTCGTTCTTTTTATCAATTACGATCATGCGTATTACCAAATTTGGACAATACTAAAATGATCACATGACCTTTAGATAAACATTTCATGCCTCAAGTTTGGCATTTTACATGAGATTTCTCTATTAATTTCAATTATTTGTGTAAAATTATACATACATATGTAGCAAAAGAGAACTAATTTATCAGTCTAATTACCTACATGAAAATTGCTATGAATCAATATGTGAATTTGCTTTACGTTACTTTGTGTGTATGAGTGTTTGTAGAATAAAATGATCTGCCTTAGCGAACAGCGAGTCAGTGTTCTGTCCAGTTATACTCCAGTGTACTTCATCCAGTTAGTATTCCAATAATATATATTTCGTTCATCTCATTATCAATTAATCCGATCGTCCCCATGTGATTTCCGTAATTTTTGAGCCATGGATAAAGACGTTCGTGACCGTCGCATTATTTCGAAAGAAGAGGTACATGCCCGTGTACAGTCATCTTTAATTAGGCAAATATTTGCCAATTATTACCAAGATGGAAGTGATAAGAAAAACACAATTGAACCTTGAAAGTATCTGTATAAAGTGGAACGGAAAGGGCGAATCTCTTAATTAGTGAATGTGCGATAATTTTGTAAAATGAAGCAGTTTTCTCTGTAGTAGTAAAAGAAGTTATGATAAATGACAGTGATATAATTATTTCAGAAAAATAGCAGTAAATTCAAACATATTAGATTTTTCGCTTAAACGTATAACGTTTCTCGCAGTCACATGGTTTGTACCAGCATTTAAATAATACAGCGGAATAGTGCTTACATGAGAGCAAAGAGTAGAATGACACATTACTGTTGCCATCAGCTGCTGTTAAGAAAATTGTTGTAATGAGTTCTATAATACTTCGTTCATTTTATAAAATTGGTTGACATGGCTCTAAGCACTATGGGACTTAACATCTGAGGTCATCAGTACTGCCCGAATCAGGACTGAAACCTGAGACCGTAGCAATACCGTGGCTCCGGCCTGAAGCGACTAGAGCCGCTCGGTCACGGGTCACAACGGCCGGCCCATTTTATCACTTCACATCAAATAGTACTAACAAGGCTGAACATTACTAACACGATGCTGTACACTGCAATCACAGTCTTTCAATGTATGTTTCGTGTCTCAAGTTCGTCATATCACATCACACTGCTCAATAAAATTGTAAATGTCGTGTGACTAGGGCCTACCGTCGAGTAGACTAATCGCCGTGTGAAAGTGCTTCTATTTGATGCCAGTTCGGCGACTTGCGCGTCGATGGGGATGAAATGATGATAATTAGGGCAACACAACACCCAGTCCCTGAGCGGAGAAAAATCTCCGAGAGAGCCGGGTATCGAACCCGGGTCCTAGGGACTGACGTTCTGCCGTGCTGACCACTCAGCTACCGAACGCGGACACACTGCTCAATAATATTCAATAATTCATATTAACTTATACATTCTTAGATCACCAATGAAACGTCACAACTATGGTGTTGACACATGGCAACTGAGTCGAAACAGACAAGAAACATATCTGTCTAAAAAGTTACATGAATATTATTATGGTTCCATATCTGTAACTGTGTTTTTTGATTGTGTTTTTACGTGTGTGTGTCTGAAATCACGTCATCCAGCATGGGCTATAGCAGAAGAGAGATTAGCGACAGGTATGTAGGTTACGCGGATGTATTTGACTAGAACTGAATTACTTTGGCGAAACAGTTGCAGTTTCGGAGGAATAGCCGGCCAGAGTGGCCGAGCGGCTCTAGGCACTACAGTATGGAACCGCGCGACCGCTACGGTTGTAGGTTCGAATCCTGCCTCGGGCATGGCTGTTTGTGTGATGTCCTTAGGGTAGTTAGGTTTAAGTAGTTCTAAGTTATAGGGGACTGATGACCTCAGAAGTTAAGTCCCGTAGTCCTCAGAGACATTTTCGGAGGAATAATTTCGATAGTGTTCATCGCCAGTGACCTCTGTCCAGTGATACTCAAGTTTGTATCAGTATTACTGCAGTGTGTATGTTAGTATTAGTCATGTTGTCTGAGCGACTTAGCTCGATCGCTCCCCATACACATTCCACATTTTTAAAGAAACGGAGGAACTCGTTGGGGCTTTGGATTTGCATCGGATGACGAGGTTCAGTCCTCAGTACAATTAGACTTCCTTACCCAATCCTTTACATATTATTACGACCAGAAAAATGATAAATAATGAATACATTTTTAAACTGGCCGTGGCAGTATAAAAATTGACCGAAGGGTCGTGTCATTTTATTAGAGATAAATGCAATAATTATGTGAAAAAACGTAGTTTTCTTTGTGTGCCAGTCTGGCGTGGCAGTTGAAGATAGCAAAGCGAAAGGCAAGCTTTTAAATTTTACGTTCAAAAATATTGTTCAGACAGGAGAATCGTACAAATGTACCTTCGCTTGAATGTCTTACAGACTCACGTATGGACGAAATACAAATAAGTGTCCCTGGCCTAGGGAAATAACAGAGAGACTTGAATGTAAATAGATCACCAGTATTGGATAGAATCCGAGATCTGTTTTGCCAAGAGTACTCTACGGCATCGACCCCTTACCTACCTTGCATTTTTGGGAATCACTCGCGCAACAAAAACTCACAAGCGACTACAAAACGGGGCAGGTGATTCCAGTGTATAAGAAGGGTAAAACAACGGAGCCGCAAAATTACAGGCCAATATCCCTAAATTCTGTTTGCTGCAAAATCCTGGAACACATTCTCTGTCGAATACAATAAATTTCCTTGAGACTGAGAAGCGTATGTCCACGAATTAGCATAGTTTTAGAAAACATCGCTCCTGCGAAGCGAGGCTTGCCCTTCTCTAACATCATATACAGCGTACTATGGGTGAAGAGGGAACAGTGGATTCCACATATATATAGTTTTCCGGACAGCATTTCACTCAGTGCTCATTGCTGATTGTTAACGAAGTACGAGTACATGGAATACGTTCACAGATACGTGAGTGGTGGGAGGTTTCTTAAATAACAGAATCCAATGTGTTGTACTCGACGCCGAGTATTCATAAGAGACGCGGGAACTCAGGGTGGGCAGCAACCTATGGGTGTTTCCTCATGTTGCCTTGGTATATGGTAAGGTATCGAAATTAAATGACTGTAGGAAGATACAAGAAGACTCAGACGAAATTTCCACTTTGTGTGATGTATGGCAGCTAGTCCTAAATGTGAACAGATGTAAGTTAATGTGAATGAGTAGGAGCATCAAGGGTTTAATGTTGGAATACATTATGATTCATGTCCAGCTTGAAACAGTCAAGTCGTTTGAATACCTGGACAGAGCGATATATGATGTGAGAACTGTGGTGGGGAAGGCGAATCGTCGACTCGGTTTATTGGGAGAGTTTTGGAAAGATTGACTCACGTGTAATGGATACCGCGTATAGGGCGTTGGTGCGACCTTATCTAGGGTACTACTTGAGAGTCTGGTAATTGGTGTGGCCTAATTTAGAGCACTACTCGAGAATCTGGTAATCGTACCAGGTGGGACTGAAGAAAGATCTCGAAAGAATTCAGTGGAGGGACATTAAATTTGTTACCGGTATGTTCGATCACACGTAATTGCTAATGAGATGCCTTAGGAACTCAAATGAGTATCCCTGAATGGATTTTCTAGAACTGCTATTGAGAAAATTTAGAGAATAGAGATTTAAGCTTACTGGTGAGCGATTTTACTGCCGCGAACATACATTGCGCTTAAGGACCAGAAAGATAACATACGAGAAGTTTGTTCTCATACTGATTCATATAAACATTAATTTTTCCCTCGCTCTGTTTGCAAGTAGGTCAGATAAGGAAATGACTAGTAGTGGTAAAGTGTGCCCTCCGACATGAACCGTACGGTTGCTTCACGAGTATCTATGTTGATTTAGATGTAAAGAGTTGAAGATGAAAAAGTAATTTCAGAACTCGTTAGGTAATCTCATAGATGAAAGTTCCTGGCAGATTAAAACTGTGTTATACAGAGGAAACATTTCGTTAGCGTTCATTGAAAGTGACCTCTCTCCAGTGATACACAAGAGTGCTTCAGTAGTATTGCAGTGAGCATTCCAAAATTATTTATTTTATCAGTGTTATTTAGTGCGATCAATCCCCATGCGATTTTCGAATTTCTGGATCCCGGGGTCCTGTAAACTGCAAACACCATCTTTCGATAAACGTTTCAGGTCTCAAATTTGCCATTATTCAATAATTCAAATTAATTTACACATTCTTTGGTCACAGATGAAATGTCACGCTCATCGTGTTGTCACACGGCAATTCAGTCGAAACAGAGAAGTAACTTATCTGTCTAAACAGGTGCATGAATATTATTATTGTTCCACTTCTGTAAATATTTTTGTGTGTGTGTGTGTGTGTGTGTGTGTGTGTGTGTGTGAAATCAATTCATCCGTCATAGGCAACAACACAAGTCGGACTAGCGACGTGTAGGTTAGGTAAAAGTGTTTGTCTAGTACTGAATTACTTTGGCGAAATAGTTACAGGTTCCGAGGAAGCATTTCCTCAATAGTCATCGACAGGGCCTCTGTTTGGAGATACTCAAGCGTATTTCAGTATTATTAAAGTGCGCATATTAATATTAAATGGAAAGCACTAGTTTGCTTTTGTTCTACAGTATTACTTTTGTAGTGACGTAACAAGACTGTTACGCCACACTGAAGTAGCCGAAAGAAAGGCACGCGTACACACACGCCGACTGGCGTCAAGTCTGGAACAGGATAACTATTGAATGGTAGCAAGAAAAGTACGTAGCTGCTTTATACTTAACTTTAATGACTCCTTGTGATACATCTCTCTTGACTATACAATTGCGACTCGTAAGATACATGCACTGTTACAATTGGCGCCTTGCTAGGTCGTAGCCATGGACTTAGCAGAAGGCTATTCTAACTGTCTCTCGGCAAATGAGAGGAAGGCTTCGTCCGTATTGTCGCTATCAATGTCGTCGTACAACTGGGGCGAGTCCTTGTTCGTATCACGAGACCTGCCTTGTGGTGGCGCTAGGTCTGCGATTACACAGTGGCGACACGCGGGTCCGAAATTTACTAAATGGACCGCGGCCGATTTAATCTACCACCTAGCAAGTGTGGTGTCTGGCGGTGACACCACAACTTTTATTGTGTTAGCCGGTTTTCAGATAACAGGCCATCTTCATACATTTAGTGAGTATTGTCACCAAAGAAGTTACAGCGTTTGTAAACAACACTGGAAGAGAAGGTACACGTCTGCACTGAAGCAGAAACATACAGTAAGTAACCTCTTTGACATTGTGATGGTAACGCAATTCAAAAAGTACAAAATTTGAACAGTAAGTAAATAAAAATAAAAGCAGAGTAGACAGGAAAAAACTTTAACACAGAGTAGAAACAGCATGCTACGTAACAATCTATTAATAAACAAAAATAATAAAATAAAATAAAATTAGTTCTTGACTAGCCTACCTCCGGAGATATAAATCATGGACTGTGATACATATACCAATTAAAAGAAGAAAGAATTATCAGTGTAACTACAGAATGTATAAGGAACTCAAACAATATCAATAAGATGAACAGAAATGATTGTATGCAGGAAAATGGATGAGTGTGAAGGAACATACTGTACATGCAAACTCTGAGAGTGTGGTGGTATTGCATTTTAAAAGGTAAAAAAGGCTGAACAGTAGACGAATACAAAAGGAGCAAACAGGAAAAACTTTAACATTATAGTCAAAGCTGTGCCTATGTAACAGTTTGCACTAATTAAATAAATCAAGTAAAATAAAAACAATATTTGATGATTCCAGAATGAGATTTTCACTCTGCAGCGGAGTGTGCGCTGATATGAAACTTCCTGGCAGATTAAAACTGTGTGCCCGACCGAGACTCGAACTCGCGACCTTTGCCTCTCGCGGGCAAGTGCTCTACCAACTTTTTTTTTTTTTTTTTTTTTAATCTCATTTTGTTCGTTTTTGTTCGTTGTATCTGCTCTGGGCGGACGTCGAAAGACACCCGTTTCAGTTCGTTGTTGATTCATTAACTCAGTTTTTTTTTATTACAGAGGGCATCTAGCCCTCTGACCGAACACGCTGAGCTACCGTGGCGGCTAAAAATTCCGTTCCGGTACCGGGAATCGAACCCGGGCCTCTTGGGTGTTACCAACTGAGCTACCGAAGCACGACTCACGCCCCGTACTCACAGCTTTACTTCTGCCAGTATCTCGTCTCCTACCTTCCAAACTTCACAGAAGCTCTCCTGCGAACCTGGCAGAACTAGCACTCCTGAAAGAAAGGATATAGCGGAGACATGGCTTAGCCACAGCATGGGGGAGAGCTTCTGTAAAGTTTGGAAGGTAGGAGTCGAGATACTGGCAAAAGTAAAGCTGTGAGCATCATATACAGCGTACTATGGGTGAAGGGGGGGACAGTGGATTCCGTACATATAGATTTTCGGAAAGCGTTTGGCCCAGTGCTGCATTGCTAATTGTTAACGAATGTACGAGCATATGGAATAAGTTCACAGATATGTGAGTGACTTGGAGGTTTCTTATGTAACAGAATCCAATGTGTTGTCCTCGACACCGAGTGTTCATCAGATACGCGAGTTACTCTGGACTGGCACACGGAGTATGATAGGACCGCTTATGCTCTCTATATACAGAAACCATTTGGCGGACAGGGTGGGTAGCAATCTATGGGAGTGTCCTCATGTTGCATTGGTATATGTTATGGTGTCTAACTTACGAGAGGACTCAGACGAAATTTCCACTTTTGGTGATGTACGGCAGCTAGTCCTAAATGTGGAAAACTGTAAGTTAACGTAAATAAGTAGGAGCTCCAGGCGTGTAATGTTGGAATACATTATTACTAATGTCCAGCTTGAAACAGTCAAGTCGTTTAAATACCTGGACAAAGCGGTATATGATGAAACGAACATGTGAGAAATGTGGGGAAGGCGAATCGTCGACTCGGTTTATTGGGAGAGTTTTGGATAGATTGACTCACGTGCAGAGGATACCGCGTATAGGTCGTTGGTGCGACCTTATCTAGAGTACTACTTGAGAATCTGGTAATTGGAGCGACCCAATCTAGAGCACTACTCAAGAGTCTGGTAATCCTACCAGGTCGGACTGAAGAAAGATCTCGAAAGAATTCAGTGGAGGGACATTACATTTGTTACCGGTAGGTTCGATCACACGTAATTGCTAATGAGATGCCTTATGAACTCGAATGAGTATCCCTGAATGGATTTTCTCGAACTTCTATTGAGAAAATTTAGAGAATAAAGATTTAAGCTTACTACCGAACGATTCTACTGCCGCCAACATACATTGCGCTTAAGGACCAGGAAGATAACATACGAGAAATTTGTTCCCATACTGATTCATATAAACATTAATTTTTCCCTCGCTCTGTTTGCGAGTAGGTCAGATAAGGAAATGACTAGTAGTGCTAAAGGGTGCCCACCGATATGAACCGTACGGTGGCTTGTGGAGTATCGTTGTAGATGTAGATGTACAGAGTTGAAGCTGATAAAATAATTTCAGAACACGTTAGGTAATCTCATAGATGAAGGTTCCTGGCAGATTAAAACTGTGTGGTTCGCAGGAGAGCTTCTGTGGAGTTTGGAATGTAGGAGACGTGGTACTGGTGGAAGTAAATCTGTGAGGACTGGGCGTGAGTCGTGCTTGGGTAGCTCAGTTGGTAGAGCACATGCCCGCGAAAGGTAAAGGTCCCGAGTTCGAGTCTTGGTCCGGCACACAGTTTTAATCTGACAGGAAGTTTCATATCAGCGCACACTCTGCTGCAGAGTGAAAATCTCATTCTGTAATCTCATACATATTCGATATTATATAAAACGTATTATTCTCTCACAGTAAAATGCTTTGATCTACTATTTAGAAGATAGCATAAAACCGTTCTTACTTGAAAAGAAAGGGCAAAAATACGTATTTTTATTCCCACCAGCAGCTGTTAATTTTGCAGTTTAAATGCGTTCCATAAAACTTGATTCATTTTTTTTCTACTCCGATCAACGATATTATCAAATCTGAACTGTACTAAAATGATCACATAATCTTCCGATAACGATTTCCGGCAATATGTTTGTGATTTTACGTGAGATTACTTAATAATTTTCAATAGTTCATATTAATTTATACTTATCTCTACACATGAAAAGTCACGCTAATTGTGTTGACACATTGCAATTCTTTCGGAAAATAGAAACAATTTATCTATCTAAATAGTTACATCAATATTATTAAGGAAGTTTAATTGAATTTCTTTAATATGATTTTGTGTGTATGATTGTGTGTGTAATGAAATCATCTGTCTGGGGCAATCGGAGTTAAGGCTAGTCGCTTGTATTTTAGAAACATATATTTGTCTAGCAGTCAATTATTTTGGTGAAAGGGAGACAGCTTCGGAGGAATTCTTTCGTTAGTGTTCGCTGACAGTGGCCTGTGTCCAGTGATACTCAAGCGTGCCTCAGTAGTAATAGAGTGAGTATTGCAATAACATTGGTTTTTATCATTTCCAGTTAGTCCGATCCATCGCCATGACGTTTCCGTGCTTTTTGAGCCCAGGAGAAAGACATTCGTGGCCGTCGATTTACTTCAGACGAAGAGATACATGTCTTGGTGCAGTCATCGTTCTTTAGGCAAAACCTTTTCAGTATTTACTACGAGGGAAGAGATAAATGAAATAGACAATTGAAGCTGGAAAGTTTCGGTATGAAGTGGGCCACAGATGCGAGTCGCTTTATTAGTGATACGCGCGATAATTTTGTGAAAAGACGCAGTTTTTGCTGTAACAATACTAAAAAGTAATGACATAAAACAGTGAATGATATTCTACCAATTAAAGTAATTTCAGAAAAATAGCCATAAATTCAAAGGTATTCCAGTTTACACTACAACGAGTAACTTTTGCTTCAGTACAGTATTTAAATGAAACAGTGAAATGGTGCTTATTTCAAATCAAATAGTAGACTCACTCATTATTAGTACCATTAGCTGCTTTTAATGAAATTGCTGTTTGACTGTTCTTTGTAAAACTTCGTTCTTTTTTCACTTCACATCAAATTGTATTATCAAAACTGAGCATTAGTAACACGATTCTATACACTGCAAACATAATTTTTCGAATAACAGTTCGAGTCCCAAACTTGTCCTTTACTTAATGTGATTTGGAGTGTATGATTGTGTGTGTAATGAAATCACCTGTCTTGGGCAATCAGAGATAAGGCCAGTCGCTTGTTTTTTAGAAACATACATTTGTCTAATACTGAATAAATTTGGTGTAAAAGTATGTTCTCCTAGAGGGCGAGTGTTAAACAGAGACAAGGGTATTCTCAGGAGTGACCCCGGCAAGTGTGATAGGTCCACTTTTGTTCTCTATATTCCTTTTAAATCAGATTGCTCAATAATTTTCAAATAATTCAAATAAATTTATACAGTCATAGAACACAAATGAATACTCACGCTAATTGTGTTGTCGAAGCAGAGAAGTAACCTATCTAAGTAGTTACGGGAATTTTATTATGGCTAAATACCTATAACTGTGTTATGTGATATTTTTTTATGTGTGTGTGTGTGTGTGTGTGTGTGTGTGTGTGTGTGTGTGTGTATGTGTGTGTGTGTGTGTGTGTGTGTGTGTGTGTGTGTGAAAACAAGCCATCCGTCATATACAAAACTGTGACTATGTAGCAGTTTGCAATAATTAAACGAACCAAGTAAAAAAAAGAAAACACTCTTTCATGAGAGAAATACAAGAGGTATTAAACATGGAAAGTAATACAAGTACCAGTTAGAAGAAAGCCTTAACAATTAAAACTTAAGTTTATATGGATGACATAGACAACTTCAATAAAATAAAATAACTTCATGAATACAGAAAAATAGGAATGTGTATGAGCAAACAGGATGGGAGGTAATGAAAAATAGATATGGCTATCGAGAGGGAAAGTGTTGAGCTGTGTCTGGTCATTTAGGATTAGATCAGGACTGTGAGCTAGATGTTTGTTAATTTCTAGGGCTTCAAGCAGGTTGAGTTTACTGGCGTTGTTTGCTAATTGAAGGACATGGGGCTTTGGCAGGTAGTTGCGACCCTCCTCAGTACATGCTCAGAAAATGAGGAGTCAGAATTCTGCAACTTACAGCTGCATTCGTGTTCAGCCAGCCTAGTTGACATGCCTCTGCTGACTGACAAATGTAAAACTTGTCACAATCAGAACAGGTAATTTTGTGTACCTCACTGTTAGTTAATAACTGGTTCTTGTCTTTGTTATTGAAAATACACTGGGCTCTTGTGTTCAAAATATAGTAGGAAACGCTATACTTGCAGGCTTTCAGTGCTTTGGCTACAATCTGTGATACCTCTCCTAGATATGTTAATGTACACCATTTGTTGCAGACAGTGGATGGGGAAGCAGATGGGACATAGAGGAGGAGTATATTTTCGGTTTCTTTTTTCTTAGGCAAGATGCGGTCATTAAGGACTGGACTGTATTCACTTCCTGTGGCAATAAATTCTGTTGTATCTTAGTCTGCTTTAACATCATCTGGGGACAAGGAGACAGATATGAGACTGTTTACCATTGAGTGAAAAGCTGGATGTTTGTAAGCTATGGCGCGTTGTGAGCAAAAAGTTATTACAGTGTCTCTAGTTGTAGTTTTTCTATAAATTTTTAACTAATGGGTCTGTGTACTGATGTCAATGGTGATACGTTATAAATTTATGGATTTGTTGACAATCTCCTTTGTACACTAAATATTTTTATGTTGACTGTTTAGGTATTTCAAAAATGTGTTGATCTGTCTTGTAGTACCATTCCGCATACACAGGACATCATCCACATATCTAAACCAGAATTAGATATTTGCACTTAACGGTTCTTTTTCCAGAAAATGTTGTTCGAAATGGTTCATAAATATTTCAGCCAACAGTGGACTACGAGGATAACCCATACCTATGGAATATGAATATTATTCATTTTATCAGTGTTATTTAGAATGATCGCTCCCCATACGTTATCCACATTTTTAACGATATGGAGGAAGACGCTGGCGGCTGTGGATTTGCTTCGGATGATGAGGTTCAGGACTGCGTAAATTTGTTATTCCTTACTCAAATCTTTACAACTTATTATGACGAGAGATGTGATAAATATATAACAAATAATATATAAAACATGCATGTAATATATTTTCTTGGGAATGAGAAACTGACGTCCACGAATCAGCACTGTTTTAAAAGCATCACTCATACGAAACTTATCTAGCTCACTTCTCACATGATATACAGCAACCTACGGATGAAGGGCAACAATCATATTCTATGTATGTATATTTCGGAAAGCATTTGACACAGTGCACCACTGTAGATTGTTAACGAATTTACTAGCATCAGGAATCAGTTCACAGGTATGTGATTGGCTCGAAAACATCTCAAGTAATAGAACCCAGTGTGTAGCTTTCGACGGCGTGTATTCATCAGACACAAGGATATCGTCAGGAGCGCTCCAGGACAATCTGATACGACCGCTCTTATTCTCTATATACATATATGGTTTAGCTGACAAGTGGGCAGCTATCTGCGGTTTGCTGATGATGCCGTGTTGTACGCTAAGGTGGCGAAAGTGAGTAACTGTGGGAAGACACAAGACGCCGTAGACGACGTTTTCAATTGGTATCATTTGTGGCAGCTAACCCTATATGTGGAAAAATGTGGGTTAGTGCGGATAAGTAGCAAGATTAAACCTGTAATGTTCTGATACACTATTACTAGTGTCGTGCTGGACACAGTCGTTTAAATATTTGGGCATAACGCTGCAAAGGGATATCAGATGGAACGATCGTGTGAGAACTACGGTAGGGTATGGTCGACTTCGCTTTATTGGCAGAATTGTAGGAAAGAGTGGTCTACATGTAAAGGAGACCGCAACAGGGTGCTGGTGTGACCTCATCTAGAGTACTGCATGAGTGTCGTATCCTACCAGATAAGACTGAAGACATCCAAGCCATTTCGAGGAGGGTTGCTAGATTTGTTACCGGTAGGTTTTAATAACACGTAAGATTTTCTTCATGGTTCATTGATTGAGACGTCTATCCAGTGACAGTCAATCGTGGTTCAGTAATATTGCAGTGAGTATCAAAAAATTATTCGCACTATTAAAGAATCTCTCGCCAAGCATAGACCCACAAATGACTGCAGAAAGTCACAGGTGTCACCAGAATATAAGAAGGGTGAAAGAACGGACCCATAAAATTACAAACCAATGTCATTAACTTCTTTTTGGTACATAGTCCTTGAACATATTCTTATTTCGAATATAAAACTTGTTGAGACAGAGTAGCTTATGTCCAGAAACAAGCATGGTTTTGAGAAGGCATCGCTAGTGAGAAATTCAGCTTGCTCTGTCTCAGATGATATACTGCTAACTATAGACGAAGGGCAACGGGCGGGTTCCATATATCTAGATTTCCCGGAAATCATTTGACACAGAACCACTGTAAAGGGTGTTAAGAAATAACGAGCGTATGCAGTAGGTTCACAGATATGTAACTGGCCCGAACACTTCTTAAATAATAGAAAACAGTGAGTTGTTCTCGACATCGAGTGTTCGTCAGAAACATGGATATCGACAGGTGTAGTCCACGGAAGTGTGATAGGACGGGGTAGGCAGCAGTCCGCAGTTAATAGCTTATGGTGCCATGGTGTATTGTAAGGCGTCAAAGTTGAGTAAATGAAGCAAGATACAAGACGACTTAGACAAAATTTCCAGTTGTATGATGAATGGCAGCTAGCCACAAATTTAGAAAAATGTAAGTTGATGTGAATACGTAGAAGGATCAGACCTGTAGTGTTGGGATACAGGATTACTAGCGTACAGCATTACTTGTGCTGGACACAGTCAGCTCGTTTAAATATCTGGACGTAACGCTGCAAAGCGAAATGGCATTGAATGGTCGTGTCACAACTGTGGTACGTCAGTTGTAGACTTCAGTTTATTGGAAGAATTTTGGAAAGAGTGATTCACGTGTAAAGGAAACCGCGCATAGGGCGCTATTTTTACCTACTACTCGAGCTTTCGGGATACATACTAGGTCGGATCGACGGATTACATCGAAGAAATTGCAGCGAGTTTTGTCACCGATAGGTTCGTACAACACGTAAGTGTTACGGTGATGTTGCAGAAACTCAAATCGGAATCCATGCAGGGATTCTTTTCAAGAATAGCTGTTGAGAAAGCATTTGAAGCTGACTGCACAACGATTCTACTGCCACCCACATTCAAAGTACACTCCTGGAAATTGAAATAAGAACACCGTGAATTCATTGTCCCAGGAAGGGGAAACTTTATTGACACATTCCTGGGGTCAGATACATCACATGATCACACTTACAGAACCACAGGCACATAGACACAGGCAACAGAGCATGCACAATGTCGGCACTAGTACAGTGTATATCCACCTTTCGGAGCAATGCAGGCTGCTATTCTCCCATGGAGACGATCGTAGAGATGCTGGATGTAGTCCTGTGGAACGGCTTGCCATGCCATTTCCACCTGGCGCCTCAGTTGGACCAGCGTTCGTGCTGGACGTGCAGACCGCGTGAGACGACGCTTCATCCAGTCCCAAACATGCTCAATGGGGGACAGATCCGGAGATCTTGCTGGCCAGGGTAGTTGACTTACACCTTCTAGAGCACGTTGGGTGGCACGGGATACATGCGGACGTGCATTGTCCTGTTGGAACAGCAAGTTCCCTTGCCGGTCTAGGAATGGTAGAACGATGGGTTCGATGACGGTTTGGATGTACCGTGCACTATTCAGTGTCCCCTCGACGATCACCAGTGGTGTACGGCCAGTGTAGGAGATCGCTCCCCACACCATGATGCCGGGTGTTGGCCCTGTGTGCCTCGGTCGTATGCAGTCCTGATTGTGGCGCTCACCTGCACGGCACCAAACACGCATACGACCATCATTGGCACCAAGGCAGAAGCGACTCTCATCGCTGAAGACGACACGTCTCCATTCGTCCCTCCATTCACGCCTGTCGCGACACCACTGGAGGCGGGCTGCACGATGTTGGGGCGTGAGCGGAAGACGGCCTAACGGTGTGCGGGACCGTAGCCCAGCTTCATGGAGACGGTTGCGAATGGTCCTCGCCGATACCCCAGGAGCAACAGTGTCCCTAATTTGCTGGGAAGTGGCGGTGCGGTCCCCTACGGCACTGCGTAGGATCCCACGGTCTTGGCGTGCATCCGTGCGTCGCTGCGGTCCGGTCCCAGGTCGACGGGCACGTGCACCTTCCGCCGACCACTGGCGACAACATCGATGTACTGTGGAGACCTCACGCCCCACGTGTTGAGCAATTCGGCGGTACGTCCACCCGGCCTCCCGCATGCCCACTATACGCCCTCGCTCAAAGTCCGTCAACTGCACATACGGTTCACGTCCACGCTGTCGCGGCATGCTACCAGTGTTAAAGACTGCGATGGAGCTCCGTATGCCACGGCAAACTGGCTGACACTGACGGCGGCGGTGCACAAATGCTGCGCAGCTAGCGCCATTCGACGGCCAACACCGCGGTTCCTGGTGTGTCCGCTGTGCCGTGCGTGTGATCATTGCTTGTACAGCCCTCTCGCAGTGTCCGGAGCAAGTATGGTGGGTCTGACACACCGGTGTCAATGTGTTCTTTTTTCCGTTTCCAGGAGTGTACATTGCGCCTAAGGACCACGAAGATAAGCTACGAGAACTTAGGGCTCATATTGATGTATAAAGTAGTCGTTTCTCGCTGGCTCTATTTCCGAGTAGGACAGAGAAATAAACTACTAGTATCGGTACAGGGTACTCTCCATAACGCACCGTACAGTAGCTTGAGGAGTATCTATGTAGATGTTGAAGTAGATGTAGAGATTTATGATAAAGGACAATGAAGATGTTGAAGCTGATAAATTTATTTCAGAACATATGAATTAATCTCTTATGTAATCGCCATTAAACAAAAACGCGTAATTTTCTCGCAGTAAAATGCTTTGTCCTAGTATTTAAACGAAACAATGTAATCGTGGTTAGTTGAAAGCAAGTGAAAAACGAGATGATATAATTCCATTCAGCTACTACTAGGAATTCTGCAGTTTAATTTTATTTGATAAAACTTCGTTCTTTTTATCAATGACGATCATGCGTATTACCAAATCTGGACTATACTAAAATGATCACATGATCTTTAGAAGAACATTTCATGCCTCAGATTTGGCATTTTACATGAGATTACACTATAACTTCCAATTACTCGTGTAAAATTATACATACATATGTCGCAAAAGAGAAAAAAATTAATCAGTCTAATTACCTACATGAAAATTGCTATGAATCTGTATGTGAATTTGTTTTACGTTACTTTGTGTGTATGAGTGTTTGTAGAATAAACCGATCTGCCGTAGAGAAAATCGGGTTAGTGTTCTGTCCAGTTGTACTCAAGTGTGCTTCGTACAGTCAGTATTCCAATAACATATATTCGTTTCTATCATTTTCAAACAGTCCGATCGTCCCCATGTGATTTCCGTACTTTTCCATACATGGATAAAGACGTTCGTGACCGTCGCATTATTTCGAAAGGAGAGAGACATGCCTGGGTGCAGTCATCTTTAATTAGGCAAATATTTGCCAATTTTTACCTAGAGGGAAGTAGTAAATGAAAAAGACATTTGAAGCTTGAACGTATCTCCATAAAGTGGAACAGAGCGGGCGAGTCATTTTATTAGTGAATGTGCTATAATTTTTGTGAAATGACGCAGTTTTCTCTGTCGTAGTAACTAAAAAGCTACGATAAATGACAGTGAATGATGTTAAACGTGATATAATTATTTCAGAAAAATAGCAGTAAATTCAAACTTTAGATTTTACGCTTAAACGTATAACGTTTCTCGCAGTCACGTGGTTTTTACCAGCATTTAAATGAAACAGTGGAATAGTGCTTACATGAAACCAAAGAGTAGAATGACACATTACTGTTGCCATCAGCTGCTGTTAAGAAAATTGTTATAATGAGTTCTGTAATACTTCGTTCATTTTATAAAAATGGTTGAAATGGCTCTAAGCACTATGGGACTTAACATCTGAGGCCATCAGTACCCAAGACTTCGCACAACTTAAACTTTTTTGTAGTCATCAGTCTACTGACTTGTTTGATGCGGCCCGCCACGAATTCCTTTCCTGTGCTAACCTCTTCATCTCAGAGTAGCACTTGCAACCTACGTCCTCAATTATTTGCTTGACGTATTCCGATCTCTATCTTCCTCTACAGTTTTTGCCCTCTACAGCTCCCTCTAGTACCATGGAAGTCATTCCCTCATGTCTTAGCAGATGTCCGATCACGCTGTCCCTTCTCCTTATCAGTGTTTTCCACATATTCCTTTCCTCTCCGATTCAGCGTAGAACCTTCTCATTCCTTACCTTATCAGTCCACCTAATTTTCAACATTCGTCTATAGCACCACATCTCAAATGCTTCGATTCTGTTCCGGTTTTCCCACAGTCCATGATTCACTACCATACAATGCTGTACTCCAGACGTACATCCTCAGAAATTTCTTCCTCAAATTAAGGCCGGTATTTGATATTAGTAGACTTCTCTTGGCCAGAAATGCCTTTTTTGCCATAGCGAGTCTGCTTTTGATGTCCTCCTTGCTCCGTCCGTCATTGGTTATTTTTCTGCCTAGGTAGCAGAATTCCTTAACTTCATTGACTTCGTGACCATCAATCCTGATGTTAGGTTTCTCTCTGTTCTCATTTCTACTACTTCTCATTACCTTCGTCTTTCTCCGATTTACTCTCAAACCATACTGTGTACTCATTAGACTGTTCATTCCGTTCAGCAGATCATTTAATTCTTCTTCACTTTCACTCAGGATAGCAATGTCATCAGCGAATCGTATCATTGATATCCTTTCACCTTGTATTTTAATTCCACTCCTGAACCTTTCTTTTATTTCCATCATTGCTTCCTCGATGTACAGATTGAAGAGTAGAGGCGAAAGGCTACAGCCTTGTCTTACACCCTTCTTAATACGAGCACTTCGTTCTTGATCGTCCACTCTTATTATACCCTCTTGGTTATTGTACATATTGTATATGACCCGTCTCTCTCTATAGCTTACCCCTACTTCCTTCAGAATCTCGAACAGCTTGCACCATTTTATATTGTCGAACGCTTTTTCCAGGTCGACGAATCCTATGAAAGTTTCTTGATTTTTCTTTAGCCGTGCTTCCATTATAAGCCGTAACGTCAGAATTGCCTCTCTCGTCCCTTTACTTTTCCTAAAGCCAAACTGATCGTCACCAGCGCATTCTCAATTTTCTTTTCCATTCTTCTGTATATTAATCTTGCAAGCAGCTTCGATGCATGAGCTGTTAAGCTGATAGTGCGATAATTCTCGCACTTGTCAGCTCTTGCCGTCTTCGGAATTGTGTGGATTATGCTTTCCCGAATGTCAGAAGGTATATCGCCAGACTCATATATTCTACACACCAACGTGAATAGTCGTTTTGTTGCCACTTCCCCCAATGATTTTAGAAATTCTGATGGAATGTTATCTATCCCGTCTGCCTTATTTGACCGTAAATCCTCCAAAGCTCTTTTAAATTCCGATTCTAATACTGGATCCCCTCTCTCTTCTAAATCGACTCCTGTTTCTTCTTCTATCACATCAGACAAATCTTCACCCTCCTAGAGGCTTTCAGTGTATTCTTCCCACCTATCTGCTCTCTCCTCTGCATATAACAGTGGAATTCCCGTTGCACTCTTAATGTTACCACCGTTGCTTTTAATGTCACCAAAGGTTGTTTTGACTTTCCTGTATGCTGAGTCTGTCCTTCCGACAATCATATCTTTTTCGATGTCTTCACATTTTTCCTGCAGCCATTTCGTCTTAGCTTCCCTGCACCTCCTATGTATTTCTGTATTCCTGATTTTCCCGGAACATGTTTGTACTTCCTCCTTTCATCAATCAGCTGAAGTATTTCTTCTGTTACCCATGGTTTCTTCGCAACTACCTTCTTTGTACCTATGTTTTCCTTTCCAACTTCTGTGATGGACCTTTTTAGAGATGTCCATTCCTCTTCAACTGTACTGCCTACTAAGCTATTCCTTATTGCTGTATCTACAGCGTTACAGAACGTCAAACGTATCTCGTCATTCCTTAGTACTTCCGTATCCCACTTCTTTGCGTATTGATTCTTCCTGACTAATGTCTTGAACTTCAGCCTACTCTTCATCACTACTATATTGTGATCTG
Organism: Schistocerca serialis cubense; assembly: GCF_023864345.2. Classification (NCBI taxonomy): domain Eukaryota; kingdom Metazoa; phylum Arthropoda; class Insecta; order Orthoptera; family Acrididae; genus Schistocerca; species Schistocerca serialis. The sequence continues at coordinate 157,305,585 of NC_064640.1, forward strand.
AGTCTATATCTGCTCCTGGGTACGCCTTACAATCCAGTATCTGATTTCGGAATCTCTGTCTGACCATGATGTAATCTAATTGAAATCTTCCCGTATTTCCCGGCCTTTTGCAAGTATACCTCCACCTCTTGTGGTTCTTGAACAGGGTATTCGCTATTACTGGCTGAAACTTGTTACAGAACTCAATTAGTCTTTCTCCTCTTTCATTCCTTGTCCCAAGCCCATATTCTCCTGTAACCTTTTCTTCTACTCCTTCCCCTACAACTGCATTCCAGTCGCCCATGACTATTAGATTTTCGTCCCCCTATACATACTGCATTACCCTTTCAATATCCTCATACACTTTCTCTATCTGTTCATCTCCAGCTTCGACGTCGGCATGTATACCTGAACTATCGTTGTCGATGTTGGTCTGCTGTCGATTCTGATTAGAACAACCCGGCCACTGAACTGTTCACAGTAACACACCCTCTGCCCTACCTTCCTATTCATAACGAATCCTACACCTGTTATACCATTTTCTGCTGCTGTTGATATTATCCGATACTCATCTGACCAGAAAGCCTTGTCTTCCTTCCACTTCACTTAAACCTAACTAACCTAAGGCCATCACACACATCCATGCCCGAATCAGAATTTAAACCTGCGACCGTAGCAATAGCGTGGCTCCGGCCTGACGCGCCTAGAACCGCTCGGTCACAGGTCCGTCCCATTTTATCACTTCACATCAAATAGTACTAACGAGACTGAACATTACTAACACTGTACTATACACTGCAATCACAGTCTTTCGATATATGTTTCGTGTCTCAAGTTCGTCAATACACATCACATTGCTCAATAAAAATGCAAATGTCGTGTGACTATAGCCTCCCGTCGAGTAGAACGTTCGCCGGGTGCAAGTGCTTCTATTTGATGCCAGTTCGGCAACTTGCGCGTCGATGGGGATGAAATGATGATGATTAGGGCAACACAACACCCAGTCCCTGAGCGGAGAAAAATCTCCGAGAGAGCCGGGAATCGAACCCGGACCCTAGGGATTGATGTTCTGCCGTGCTGACCACTCAGTTACCGAACGTGGACACACTGCTCAATAATATTCAATAAATCAAATTAACTTATATATTCTTAGATCACAAATGGAACGTCACGCCAATCGTTTTGACACATGGCAATTGAGTCGAAACAGACAAGAAACGTATCTTTCTAAATAGTTACATGAATATTTTATGGTTCCTTATCTGTAAATGTGTTTTAGGATTGTGTTTTTACGTGTGTGTGTCTGAAATCACGTCATCCAGCATGGGCCATAGCAGTAGAGAGATTAGCGACGTGTATGAAGGTTAGGCAAAACTATTTGACTAGAACTGAATTACTTTGGCGAAATAGTTGCAGTTTCGGAGGAATAGCCGGCCGGAGTGGCCGAGCGGTTCTAGGGGCTACAGAATGGAACCGCGCGACTGCTATGGTCGCAGGTTCGAATCCAGCCTCGGGCATGGCTGTTTGTGTGATGTCCTTAGGTTAGTTAGGTTTAAGTAGTTCTAAGTTCTAGGGTTCTGATGACCTCAGAAGTTAAGTCCCATAGTTCTCAGTGCCATTTTCGGAGGAATAATTTCGTTAGTGTTTATCGACAATGACCTCTGTCCAGTAATACTCAAACTTGTCTCAGGAAGACGTTGGGGCCGTGGATTTGCATCAGATGATGAGATTCAACACTCAGTACAATTAGAATTCCTTACCCAGATATTTACATATTATGACGAGAAAAGTGATAAATGGTGAATACATTTTAAACTGGACGTGGCAGTATAAAAATTGACCGAAGGGTCGTGTCAATGTATTAGAGATAAATGCAATAATTATACGAAAAAACGTAGTTTTCTTTGTAGTGCCAGTCAAGCGTAGCAGTTGAAGCTAGCAAAACGGAAGACAAAATTTTAAATTTTACGTTAAAAATATCGTTCACACAGAGAATCGTACATACGTACCTTCACCTGACCGTCTTAAAGACTCACGTATTGACGAAATACTAGTAAGTGTCCCTGGCGTAGAGAAACAACTGAGAGACTTGATAGTAAATAGAGCACCAGTACCCGACAGAATCCGAGATCTGTTTTGCAAAGAGTACTCTACGGCATTGACCCCTTACCTACCTTGCGTTTTTGGGAATCACTCGCGCAACAAAATCTCACAAGCGACTACAAAAATGCGCAGGTGATTCCAGTGTATAAGAAGGTAAAATAACAGAGCCGCTAAATTACGGGCCAATATCCCTAACTTCTGTTTGCTGCAAAATCCTTGAACATATCCTCTGTCGAATACAATAAATTTCCTTCTGAGTGAGCGGCATACGTCCACAAATTAGCATGGTTTTAGAAAACATGGCTCCTGCGAAGCGTGGCTTGCCCTTGTCTCACATCATATACAGCGTACTATGGGTGAAGGGGGAACAGTGGTGTCCATATATATATTTCCAGAAAGCATTTCACTCAGTGCTCATTGCTGATTGTTAACGAAGGTACGAGCACATGGAATCAGTTCGCAGATATGTGAGTGGGAAAAGGTTTCTTAAATAACAGAATCCAATGTGTTGTACTCGACACCGAGTGTTCATCAGGGACGCGGGTAACTCAGGAGTGGCCCACGGAGTGTGATAGGACCGCTGTTGCTCCCTATATACCTAAATCATGTGACGGACAGGGTAGGCAGCAACCTATGGGCATTTCCTCATGTTGCCTTGGTATATGGTAAGGTGTCGAAATTAAATGACTGTAGGAAGATACAATAAGACTCAGACTAAATTTCTACTTTGTGTGATGTATGGCAGCTAGTCCTAAATGTGGACAGTTGTAAGTTAATGTGGATGAGTAGGAGCATCAAGGGTTTAATGTTGGAATACATTATTAATAATGTCCAGCTTGAAACATTCAAGTCGTTTAAATACCTGGGCAGAGCGAAATATGATGTGAGAACTGTGGTGGGGAAGGCGAATCGTCGACTCGGTTTATTGGGAGAGTTTTGGAGGGATCGACTCACGTGTAATGGATACCGCGTATAGGGCGTTGGTGCGACCTTATCTAGAGTACTACTTGAGAGTCTGGTAATTGGTGTGGCCTAATTTAGAGCACTACTCGAGAGTCTGGTAATCGTACCAGGTGGGACTGAAGAAAGATCTCGAAAGAATTCAGTGGAGGGATATTAAATTTGTTACCGGTAGGTTCGAACACACGTAACTGCTAATGATATGCCTTAGGAACTCAAATGAGTATTCCTGAATGGATTTTCGAGAACTGCTGTTGACAAATTTTTGAGAATAGAGATTTAAGCTTACTGCCGAACGATTCTACTGCAGCCAACATACATTGCGCTTAAGGACCAGAAAGATGACGTACAAGAAATTTGTTCTCATACTGATTCATATAAACATTAATTTTTCTCTCGCTCTGTTTGCGAGTAGGTCAGATAAGGAAATGACTAGTAGTGGTAAAGTGTGCCCTCCGAAATGATCCGTACGATGGCTTGTGGAGTATATATGTAGACGTAGATGTAAAGAATTGAAGATGATAAGCCGGCCGGATTGGCCGAGCGGTTCTAGGCGCTTCAGTCCGGAACCGCGTGACCGCTACGGTCGCAGGTTCGAATCCTGCCTCGGGCATGGATGTGTGTGATGTCCTTAGGTTAGCTAGGTTTAAGTAGTCCTAAGTTATAGGGGACTGATGACCACAGCAGTTAAGTACCATAGTGCTCAGAGCCATTTGAACCATTTTTTGAAGATGTTAAAGTAATTTCAGAACACGTTAAGTAATCTCATACATGAAAGTTCGTGGCAGATTAAAACTGTGCGGTTCGCAGGAGAGCTTCTGTGAAGTTTGGAAAGTAGGGGATGAGGCACTGGCGGAAGCAAAGCTGTGAGAACGGGGCGTGAGTCGTGCTAGGGTAGCTCAGTTGGCAGTTCGGTGCTAGCGGCCGTGCGAATCGGAGGTCCGATACTTCCGCCTGTGCGGCGTGTGGGAGTGTTTGTGTACTTTTGGATTTAGTCTGCGCGCGGGATAGTAACAACGATCATGCCGAACAAGTACAGGAAAACTACATTACGATTCAATTTCTGGAAAGACTACGAACGACCAAAGGCATTAGCAGTGGAACGATTCATTCCAGAGGAAGTCAAGTTACCGTCAAACCATATTGTCGGAATTCACTTGTCCATCATTATTCCCACGGTGTATGTTAAGATTGTAAATGACGCGGCGTGTGAGAGAATTCTTCAGGCGACAAAAGAAGGTCTCCAATTTTGCTATGGTGACGGGAATGTCGGCACGGTTACTGTAGACCATGCTGGTCTGGGTGTACGGACAATACGTATTTTTGAGCTGCCATTTGAGATCCCGGCTGACGAAGTTATCGAGGCTTTTAAGCCATACGGCACGGTCCATGGTCACACGGCAGAACGCTGGACACAATTCGCCACGTACCCCGTTCTTAACGGAGTGCGACAGATCACTATTGACGTTCAGAATCATGTACCGTCCTATCTGACAATTGGTGGTTGTCGAGCGGTGGTGATTTACGATGGTCAACCACGTACATGGTCTGGTTGAGGCCAGGAGGGACACCCCAGGTCGAACTGTATGCAACGTTGGATTACGCAACTGCCTTCAGATGTGCGGGAGCCGTCGCCGTCGATGACAGTACTACCAAGCACCTATGCCAAAGCCCTCACTGCGCCCGCTGATGACCGAAAGGACACAGCCCCGATGGAAGATCAAGATGGCACTCTCCGAAACCTTGTAGCAGACGTCGGGGTGACAGAGGGTGCTGCTCCATCGAGCACACAATCTACGGCGACAACATTAGTTGAGACCGAACTCCCACCAAGCTCAACGATAGTACACCAAGCAGTTCCAGCTACTACGGATGCTGTTCCGTCTGGAACGCTGTCTGTCACGACAGCATCAGTTTCGGCCGAACTCCCGCCAAGTACAACGATGGGACTCTAAACAATTCAAGTTCCTGCGGATGCTTTTCTGCCGCGCAGACGTGATTCCCTACAATCTGAGGACACGGAAGGAAGGTCACGCAAACAACGTTCCCCGAAAAGGAGGAAACGGTGGCGTCGCACGACCTCTCCTCGGGATGACTCTCCTTGCCCCGACGACGATGTGCCTGTGGACCAAGATGACACAACAGCCTCTACGCAACAGAATGATGCAATGGAAACTGTTGGATCAGTGTTGAAACACTGCAATTCATTCGGAAAATAGAAATAGTTTATCAGTGATTTCTGAGTTTATCCCGGCGTATTTGATAATCAATATATCCACGGGTGTACTGCCGGTCTACAGTGTCGGCGAATGATTCCAGTCCAGGTAGAGAGGCATTCTCACATCGGACGATAGCGAGAGTAAACCATCCACTTCCAGTACTCCCTGTAGCAACGCCAAGACTGAAATTAACTCGACATCCACGGGAAAAATTCGGTCCATTAAGTGCCCGTTAGACATTGTAGACCGGCAGTACTCCCGTGGATATTTTGATAATAGTTTATCTGCAACTTCCTAGCAGATTAAAACTGTGTGCCCGACCGAGTCTCGAACTCGTGACCTTTGCCTTTCGCGGGCAAGTGCTCTACCATCTGAGCTACCGAAGCACGACTCACGCACGGTACTCACAGCTTTACTTCTGCCAGTATCTCGTCTCCTACCTTCCAAACTTTACAGAAGCTCTCCTGCGAACCTTGCAGAACCAGCACTCCTGAAAGAAAGGATATAGCGGAGACATGGCTTAGCCACAGCCTGGGGGATGTTTCCAGAATGAGATTTTCACTCTGCAGCGGAGTGTGCGCTGATATGAAACTTCCTGGCGGATTAAAACAGTTCTAACACAGTCCGCCTTCGGCGGCGCAGCGGTTCGGACGGTGTTTACGTCCCTGCCGCACGTCTGCGCGAGTGGTGTTTACGTTAAGTGTGTAGCGGTGTGTCGCGGTATACATAGAACGAGTCATGGCCTTGTCGTTCCGCAAATCGACACTGAAATTTAGTTTTGTTAACGAATGTGCTCGACCGAAGGCTTACGAGATCGTACGTTATTTACGGGACGAGGTGAAAATCGAACCTGACGTTCTAGTTGGAATACACTTATCTATAGTCAGCAGCGTGGTCTATGTCAAGCTCATCAATGAAGCGGCATGTGATGAACTACTACTTCGACACCGACAAGGACTTGGTTTCTGTCATTCGGACGGGAATGTTGGAGCGGTAACAGTTGAACACGCCGGCATGGGCCTCCGAACGATCCGCGTCTTTCAGCTTCCATTCGAAGTGCCAGAAGAATTGGTGACAGACGCCCTGCGTCCTTACGGAACGGTCCTATCCCACGTGGCTGAAAAATGGGCGAGTTTCAAGACGTATCCTGTCCTCAATGGCGTCAGACAAATACGGATCGAACTCCGAAAACACGTCCCGTCATACTTGTACATCGCCGGTTGTAGGGCGATTGTCATTTACGACGGACAACCGAGGACGTGCTCTGGATGTGGGAAGGAGGGACACATACGTTCTGAGTGTGCTCAACGAAGGTTATTACAGCTGCCACGGGATGATCCACCCCTCACGCCGCATCCGACTGTGCTCCCTATGACTTACGTCGCCGCATTACGCGATGACGTGAGCCGCGAGACAGACGCGTACCAGAACACACAGACAGCGGCGGATCGTGGCGAGCCACAGAAAGACGACGTTGCGTTGGACCGCCTGCAGCAGTCACAGGACGCCCTCTCTTCAGTTCCGCTTGCGGCCCCTTCAGATAAGGCACTTGGAGACGTCGGTAACACGACGGCGCACGATTCCGACGCCCCCCACGAACAACTGGAGACCATGCTGACCTCTGAGTCCGAGGCCCGGCAACGTAAACAGCGATCACCAAAACGCCGGAAGAAGCGCCGCCTCACGGTGGATAACGACCACTCTGATCTAGCAGACAATTCTGAGAAGTACACGGGTACAGAACAGACGACCATGGATACAGAAGAACTGCCTAGCATGAATGCAACGGTGGCCAGCGGGACGGCGGTACGACCTCCCGCTGACGATGCTCCAGAGACAGCGAAGGAGCTCGATAGACGGCAACAGGCTACTGAGGAGGCTACGGCGCCTGCACCGCACGACAACGATGGGACAGTAGGGGACTGGTCAGAAGAGTCACCCCCGTGGGGAACAGATGATGCCGGAGGAACTGCTCCCACGCACTCTCCCGGTGTAAGACCGGCAGAGTGCACGGAATAATGACAGACCATATGAGGGGACGGCGGTGGACGTTGGTCCGACAGCAGCCTATGTACGGCAAAATTAGCGACCGTCCGGTACCCTATCTACGTTGACCGCCATGCAACAAACTTATCGGATAGGGTCTGTTAACATCAATAGCATTGGGGCGCCGGTAAAAATCAAGATGCTCAGTGACATGATAAAGGCTGCGGATTTAGACATAGCACTATTACAAGAAGTTCGGGTACTTCCCCCCTCAGACTTTTACGGTTACGACATTTACTGTTCCCCGTGTGACGAGAGAGGCGTTGGCACAGCCATACTATTAAAGGAAGGGATACGTGCAGACGAAGTAGAGTATTTGCCTTCTGCCCGTGGTACGGCCGTGACCATAGGTGGAATACGTTTGATCGACATATACGCACCGTCAGGCTCGGATAAGAGAAGGGACAGAGCAGATTTTTACGCCCATGAGGTTACACCGTTGTTCCAGGTACGATACGATGGTTGCATACTCGGCGGAAATTTTAATTGTGTGCTCGACAGAAAGGACCAACAACCTAACTATACTACTAGCCAAGAACTTAGGGAGCTGATCAACGGGATGGAATTAGTCGATACATGGGACCTGAAGTATCGCAACCAACCCGGATATACATTTTTTACTAGCCACTCCGCGGGCGGTTTGGACCGGATCTACGTTTCAAGGGCGTTAGCAATGTCGACGGTGGACGCAGAAATATGGCCGACAGCGTTTACAGATCACGCGGCATATATTTGTACCGTTAACCTTGATAGACAGCAGGTGTGGAGACGGAGAGGTAATTGGAAGATGAACGCCTCCCACCTACGAGATGCAGAATGCCGACGCATGGTGGAGGACGCGTGGCATGGGTGCCTCCGTCGACGAAATTCTTTCTGTTCTGTCCTGCAGTGGTGGATCGAGTGCGCGAAGCCAGCTTTACGGAGGACGTTAATAGGTTACGGGAAGGAGGTTTCTCAATGGCACCGCACGACCACTGAGTTTTACTTTACGGCTCTCCGGGAACTGTCAGCTCAATCACCTACACCAGAACGCTAGACGGCCGTCCACCGAGTTAAGGCGAAGCTGGTACAACTTGCGACACAGAGGATGGCAGGTACGATGATACGTGCGAGGTCGCAGGATTTCCTGCCCAACGAGGTTCCCTCGATGCATTATGTGATAAAGGAAAGACGAAGAAGACGGAGGAATTTAATAAATGAGATCGATCTCGGCAATGGCCGTCGTTTTACAACACAAAGGGGCATAGCACAGGCGTTCACGGATCATTTTAGCAGATTCTATGCGAGCAACGGGGAGGGTCAGAGGGAGCTGGGGAACGTCCTGGAAGAGATCCCAGACGCGACGAGTATGAACGAGGAAGCGGACGGGTTATCTGAAATTACGTGTGAAGAGCTGGAGGAAGCCATTATACGAGGTGCTTGCAACAAGTCCCCAGGTCCAGACGGATTCCCGTTGGAATTTTACCGTGCCTTTGTGACCATTATGACACCGATGTGGCTATGTATGTTTAATGAGCTTCTGCGACAAGAAGTACCGGTTCACATTCAATTCACGGAAGGGCTCATGATACCGATACCGAAGCCCCGTGGTGGCAAACGGCCTTGTGATTATCGCCCCTTGACCCTCCTTAATAGTGACTACAAGATCTTCATGCGCATCCTGGGAAGTCGTATCAAAAAGTCGCTGGAGAATCGAATACATGCCGACCAGACTTGCCTTGGCGGCATCAGTAATATCCACACAGCCTTGGGAGACTATCGTGACGTCGTCGCCCTCGCGGCTGCATGCCGCCTCCGGGGGGCGATTGTTGCAGTAGATTTCGATCATGCTTTTGATCGCGTGGATCATGTGTACCTCGCGGCGGTGATGAACAGGATGGGTGTCTCGCCATTATTGACCAATGTTGTGATGCGGCTGTTGCACGGCGCCAGATCAGCGATGGTGGTCAACGGAGGGAGAACTGAGTATTTTAAGATCTTAAGATCAGTGAGACAGGGTTGTCCCTCGTCGATCCTCCTTTATGCGATCGCCTTAGAACCGTGCCTCGCAGGCCTACGCCGCCGTCTTACCGGGATCTCCCTACGGCATTTGTCATTCAAATGCAAAGCATACGCGGATGATATTGTGTTCCTCGTACGGAATGAGAGGGAGACTCAAACAGCACTTGATTGGCTACAGACGTATGGGATGGCAGCTGGAAGTGTGGTCAACTACCGAAAATCACAATTCATGTATGTGGGGCGTGGACTAGAACCAGGAACGGAAGGACCCTTACTGCGGTGGAAACCCTCCGCTGTTTGGGTATCACCTTTCATAAGGAGACAGCGAGAACGGCTGCGGACAACTACCGAAGACTGTTACTCATACGACTAAACGCCCTACGGTCGATGGATATGCTGCAGCGAGTGTTACTCGTCAACCAACACGCTTACCCTCCCAGCGCGAGAGGGGGGCGTTGGTTTAGTGAAAGTGCACGAGAAGGCGCGTGCCATGTATATTAATACTATGCTCAAACGGTGGCGCAACAGGAATCACTCGCTTACGGGGACGTTCGTCGAAGAACTCGTACCAACATCGCATCTTCCTCCAGTCAGTGTCGGCCATATATCGCCCCCTTTAACGTATGTGCGCACGTTCATCGTGGAACACAGTTACGTTCGAGAGCATTTACCGACGACCCGACAGTCGACATCGAAGGACGTGTACCATCTGCTTCTTCGACAGATCGACCGGAATAGGGTGGAACGCAAACATCCAGCTGTTAATTGGCACGTGGTGTGGCGCACGGTCCACAACCCCCACCTACCTACATCAGTCAGATCAACATGGTACATTGTTGTGAACCGAAAACCCAATACATTTGGCAGATTCACCCTTGTGTCAGCAATGCGGCGTGCTGGATACGGACGACCATCGGCTGGTCTGCGGCGAGGCATTGGCTGTCTGGACTCTCGCAAGAAAGATAATTGCGTTCATGCGGCGGACTATCTATACAGCTGTCTCTTCTGACATAGTATTTTTTCCAGAGGAAACGTATTTTCCGCGTCATAAGACGAACGCAGTGGTGTGGATCACAGGTATGACGGTCCATTACATCTATAGAGACACACGTACGAACTTACTGAACGTCCTGGATTACTGGCAATACTTGCAAGATGGACACACAAAACTATTACGGCTACAAAAGTACAAGGATTGGTATGCCAATTTCCTAGTAACGGTTTCTGCGGACCCGCCATATACTTGGGGTGTGCCGGGTGCGCAAAGATGAGCGGCGGTGCTTTCGTTGTGAAACTGACCAAGTAATGTGAACGACTAAGAACACTATGCGAGTATGAGACCTATGAAAAACACAGGCTTGAACTATTAGCCAATGGATGTACTTCAAATTTTGTTTTCATATCCATAAATACTTTTCTTCAGGGTGCCGGAGATGGCCCCACTTTGATTTTGTTGTTATTTCATGCTGCATGGTAGGACGGCAGCAAGTTAAAAAAGAAAAAAAAAATGGTAGAGCACTTGCCCGCGAAAGACAAAGGTCACGAGTTCGAGTCTCGGTCGGGCACACAGTTTTAATCTGCCAGGAAGTTTCATATCAGCGCACACTCCGCTGCAGAGTGAAGATCTCATTCTGGAATAGTTTATCTGTCTAAATAGTTACATCAATTGTACTGGCAAAGTTTATTTGAATTTATTTAATGTGAGTTTGTGTGTATTATTGTGTGTGTAATGAAATCATCTGTCTTGGGCAATCGGAGTTAAGGCTAGTCGCTTGTATTTTAGAAACATATATTTGTCTAGTAGTGAATTATTTTGGTGAAAGTGAGGTAGCTTGGGAGGAAGCATTTCGTTAGTGTTCGTTGACAGTGGCCTCTGTCCAGTGATACTCTATCGTGCCTCAGTAGTAATACAGTGAGTATTACAATAACACTGGTTTTTATCATTTCCGGTTAGTCCGATCCGTCGCCATGAGGTTTCCGTACTCTTTGACCCCATGAGAAAGACTTTCGTGGCCGTCGATTTACTTCTGACGAAGATATACATGTCTTGGTGCAATCATCATTCCTTGTTGACCTACAGGGCGAGTGTTAATCAGAGACAAGGGTATTCTCAGGTGTGTCTCCGGCAAGTATGATAGGGGCCCCTTTTGTTTTCTATATTGCTTTTAAATCACATTGCTCAATAATTTTCGAATAATTCAAATTAATTTACACATTCATAGAACACAGATAAATTCTCACGCTAATTGTGTTGTCGAAATAGAGTGTAGTTACAGGAATTTTATTATGGATCCATATCTGTAACTGTCTTATGTGATTTTTTTATGTGTGTGTGTGTGTGTGTGTGTGTGTGTGTGTGTGTGAAAACAAGTCATCCGTCATATACAAAACTGTGACTATGTAGCAGTTTCCATTAATTAAATGAACCAAGTAAAAAAAGAAAACACTATTTGATGAGACAACTACAAGAGGTATTAAACATGGGAACTAATACAAGTACCAGTTAGAAGAAAGACTTAACAATTGAAACTTAAGTTTATATGGATGACATAGAGAATTTTAATAAAATAAAATAACTTCATGAATACAGAAAAATAGGAATGCGTATGAGCAGACAGTGTGGGAAGCTATGAAAAACAGATATGATTATGTGACGTTTAAGAGAGGGGAAGTGTTGAGCTGTGTCCTGTCATTAAGGATTAGATCAGGACTGTGGGCTAGATGTATGTTAATTTCTAGGGCTTCCAGCAGGTTGAGTTTACGGGAGTTGTTTGCCAACTGAAGGACATGGGGCTTTGGCAGGTAGTTGTTACCCTCACTCAGTACACGCTCAGCAAATGCGTAGCCAGGATTCTGCAACCTACAGCTGCAATCGTGTTCAGCCAACCTAGTTGATGTGCCTCTGCTGACTGACCAATGTAAAACCTGTCACCATCAGAAGAGGTAATTTTGTATACCTCACTGTTGGTTAATAACTGGTTCTTATCTCTCTTATTGAAAATACACAGGGCTCTTGTGTTCTTAAAATAGTAGGAAAGCCTACACTTGCAGCTTTCAGTGCTTTGGCTACAATCTGTGATACCTCTCCTATATATGGTAATGTACACCATTTGTTGCTGACGGTGGATGGGAAAACAGATGGGACATAGAGGAGGGGTATATTTTCGGTATCTTTTTTCTTAGGCAAGATGTGGTCATTAAGGACTGGACTGTAGTCACTTCCTGTGGCAATAAATTCTATTGTATCTAAGTCTGCTTTAACATCATCTGTGGACATGGAGACAGATATGAGACTGTTTACCATTGAGTGAAAAGCTGAATGTTTGTAAGCTATGCTGCGTTGTGAGCAAGAAGTTATTACGGTGTCTCTAGTTGTAGTTCTTCTATAAATTTGTAACTAATGTGTCTCTGTACCGATGCCAATGGTGAGATGTTATAATTTTATGGATTTGATGGCAACTTCCTTTGTAAACTGAATATTTTTATGTTGACTGTTTTGGTTTTTCAAAAATGTGTGGAGCTGTCTTGTAGTACCATTCCGCATACACAGAACATCATCCACATATCTAAACCAGAATTAGATATTTGCACTCAAAGGTTTTTTTCCAGAAAATGTTTTTCGAAATCGTTAATAAATATTTCAGCCAACAGTGGACTAAAAGGAGATCCCATACCTAAAGAACATCAATATTATTCATTTTATCAATGTTCCTTAGACTGATCGCTCCCCATACGTTTTCCGAATTTTAAAATATATGGAGGAAGATGTTAGAGGTCGTGGATTTGCTTCGGATGTTGAGGTTCAGGCCTGCATAAAATTTTATCAGTGAAAATTGCAATAATTATGTGAAAAGACGTAGTTTTCTTTGTAGTGCCAGTCTGGCGTGGCAGTTGAAGCTAGCAGAACGAAAGCCGAACTTGTAAATTTTACGTAAAAAAAAATTGTTCACACAGGAGAATCGTACAAACGTACCCTCACTTGACCGTCTTACAGACTCCCTATGGACGAAATACTGATAAGTGACCCTGGCGTAGGGAAACTACTGAGAGATTTGAAAGGAAATAGATCACCAGTATCGTATAGAATCTTAGATCTGTTTTACAAAGAGTACTCTACGGCATTGACCCTTACCTACCTTGCAATTCTTGTAATTCAATCGCTTAACAAGAAGTCACAAGCGACTACAAAAAGGCGCAGGTGATTCCAATGTATAAAAAGGGTAAAAGACCGGAACCACAAAATTACAGGCCAATATCCCTAATTTCGGTTTACTCCAAAATTCTTGTACATATTCTCCGTGGAATATAATAAAATTTCTTGAGACTGACAAGCGTACGTCTACGAATTAGCATGGTTTTAGAAAGCATCGGTCGTGCGAAGGGGGAACAGCGGATTCCATATATTTATATAGATATCTGGAAAGAATTTGACCCATTGTTCATTGCTGATTGTTAACGAAGGTTCGAGCACATGGATTAAGTTAACAGATATGTGAATGGCTGGGAGGAATCTTAAATGAAAGAATCCAATGTGTTCTCCTTGATACCTAGCGTTCATCAGAGACGCAGGTTTCTCAGGAATGGTCCGCGAACTGTGATAGGACCGCTGTTGCTCTCTATATACTGCGAGGATATCCCATACCTAAGGAACATCAATATTATTCATTTTATCAGTGTTATTTAGACTGATCGCTCCCCATACGTTATCCATATTTTTAAAGATACGGAGGAAGACATTAGAGGCCGTGGATTTGCTTCGGATGATGAGGTTCAGGCCTGCGTAAAATTATTATTCCTTACTCAAATCTTTACTAATTATTATGACGAGAGATGTGATAAATATATAACAAATAATGTACAAAATATGTATATAATAAATTTTCTTGGGAATGAGAAACATACGTTCACGAATCAGCACGGTTTTAAAAGCATCGCTCATACGAAAATTAGCTTGCTCATTTCTCACATGATATACAGCAACCTACGGACGAAGGGCAACAATCATATTCTATGTATGTATATTTCGGAAAGCATTTGACACAGTGCACCATTGTATACTGTTAACTAATTTACTAGCATCAGGAATCAGTTCACAGATATGTGATTGGCTATAAAACATCCCAAATAATAGAGCCCTATATGTAGTTCTGAACGGCGTGTATTCATCAGCCACAAGGATATCGTCAGGAGTGCTGCAGGATAATCTGACACGACCGCTCTTATTCTCTATATACATAAATGGTTTAGCTGACAAGTGGGCAGCTGATGATGCCGTGTTGTAGGGTAAGTCCGCGCGGGATAGTCCAGCGGTCCAAGGCGCTGCAGTCATGGACTGTGCGGCTAGTCCTGGAGGAGGTTCGAGTCCTCCCTCGGGCATGGGTGTGTTTATGTTTGTCCTTAGAATAATTTAGGTTAAGTAGTGTGTAAGCTTAGGGACTGATGACCTTAGCAGTTATGTCCCATAAGCTTTCACACACATACATGTATGGTCAGGTGGCGGAAACGAGCAACTGTGGGAAGACGCAAGACGACTTTGACGAATTTTTCAGTTGGTCTGATTTCTGGCAGCTAGCCCTGAATGTGGAAAAATGTGGGTTAGTGCGGATAAGTAGCAAGATTAAACCTGTAATGTTCGGATACCGTATGACTAGTGTCTCGCTGGACACAGTCAAGTCGTTTAAATATTTGAGCGCAACGCTGCAAAGGGATATGAGATGGAACGAGCATGTGAGAACTATGGTAGGGTATGGTCGACTTTTGTTTATTGGGAGAATTGTGGAAAAGAGTGGTTTACATGTAAAGGAGACCGCAATAGGGTGCTGGTGTGACCTCATCTAGAGTACTGCACGAGTGTCGTATCCTACCAGGTAAGACTGAAGGAAGACATCGAAGCATTGGGGAGGAGGGCTGCTAGATTTTTTTCTGTAGGTTTGAAAAACAAGTAAGAATTTCGTCAGTGTTCGTTGATAATGACCTCTATCCAGTGACAGTCTATCGTGCTCAGTAATACTACAGTGAGTATTAAAAAAGTATTCACATTATTAAATAATCTCTCGCCAAGCATAGAGCCTCAAGCGACTGCAAGAAGTCATAAGTGTCCCAGAATATAAGAAGGGTGAAAGAAGGGACCTTCAAAATTACAAACCAATGACATTAACTTCTTTTTGGTACAGAAGCCTTGAACATATTCTTATTTAGATTATCAATTTTCTTGAGACTGAGATGATTATGTCCACAAATGAGCTTGGTTTTGAGAAAGCATCACTCGTGCGAAATTCAGCTTGCTCTTTTCTCACAAGATATACCGCTAACTATAGATGAAAGGCAACGGGCAGGTTCCATATATCTAGATTTCCGGAAAACATTTGACACAGCCCCTTTGTAAAGGCTGTTAACGCAATAACGAGCATATGCAGCAAGTTCACACATATGTGACTGGCTCGAAGACTTCTTAAATAATAGAACCCAGTGAGTTGTTCTCGACGTCGAGTGTTCGTCAGAGACAACGATATCGACAGGTGTAGCCCACGGAAGTGTGATAGTACGGGATGGGCAGCCATATGCAGTTATTAGCTGATGATACCGTGCTGTACGGTAAGGTGTCCAAGTTGAGTGACTGTAGCAAGATGCAAGACGATTTAGACCTAAGGACAGCACACACGTCCATGCCCGAGGCAGGATTCGAACCTGCGACCGTAGCGGTCACGCGGTTCCAGACTGAAGCGCCTGCAGCTGCTCGGCCACATAGGCCAGCCCTAAATTTAGAAAAATGTAAGTTAATGTGGATGAGTAGCAAGGTCAGACCTGTATTGTTGGGATACAGGATTACTAGTGTACTGCATTAGTTGTGCTGGAATCGTTTAAATATCTGGACGTCACGTTGCAAAGCGTAATGGGATGGAATGAGCATGTGAGATCTGTGGTAGGGTGAGCCAATTGTAGACTTCGGTTTATTGGGAGAATTTTGGAAAGAGTGATTCACATGTAAACGAAACCGCATATAGGGAGCTGGTGCGACCTATTTTTGAGTACTGCTCGAGCTTTAGGGATACGCACTAGGTCGGATCGGAGGATTACATCGCAGAAACTGCAGCTAGTTTTGTTACCGGTAGGTTCGTACAACACGCAAGTGTTACGGAAATATTCCAGGAACTCAAATCGGAATTCATGCAGGGAAGACGACGTTCTTTTCGAGAAAGGGTCTTAAGAAAATCAGGGAACCTGCATTTGAAGCTGACTGCCGAATTATTCGACTGCCTCAACCTTACAAAGTACATTACGCGTAAGGACCACGAAGATAAGCTACGAGAAATTAGGGCTCATATTGATGTATCAAGCAGTCCTTTTTTTATTGGCTCTATTTCCGTGTAGGAGAGAAAAATAAACGACTAGTAGCGGTACAGGGTACCCTCCGATACGCACCGTACAGTAGCTTGAGGAGAATCTATGTAGATGTTGAAGCATATGCAGAGAGTTATGATAAAGGACAATGTAGCATGTTGAAACTGATAAATTCATTTCAGAACACATGAGTTAATCTCGAATATATTTGACATTATAGAAAAACGCGTAATTTTCTCGCAGTAAAATGCTTTTTCCCAATATTTAAACAAAACAATGTAATCGTGGTTAGTTGAAAGCAAGTGAAAAACAAGATCATATAATTCCATTCAGCTACTGCTAGGAATTCTGCAGTTTAATTGTATTTGATAAAACTTCGTTCTTTTTATCAACTACGATCAACCGTATAACCAAATCTGGACTATACTAAAATGATCACATAATCTTTCGATAATCATTTCATGCATCAAGTTTGTCATTTTACATGTCGTTACTCAATAACTTTCAATTATTCGTGAAAAATTATACATGCATATGTCGCAAAAGAGAAATAATTTATCAGTGTAAATACCTACATGAAGATTGCTTGGATTTTATATGTGAATTTTTTTTACGTTACTTTCTGTGTATGAGTGTGCGTAGAATGAAACGATCTACCTTAGCGAAAAGCGGGACTGTATTCTACCCAATGATACTCAAACGTGATTCAGTACCAATACAGTCAGTATTCCAATAACATATACTTTTGTTTCTATCATTTTCAAATAGTTCTATCGTCCCCATGTGATTTCAGTACTTTTTGAGCTATGGACAAATAGTGACCGTTGCATTATTTCGAAAGAAGAGATACATGCCTGGGTGCAGTCATCTTTAATTAGCCATATATTTGCCAATTTTTACCTAGAGGGAAGTGGTAAATGAAAAAGACATTTGAAGCTTGAACGTATCTCCATAAAGTGGAACAGAGGGGGAGAGTCATTTTATTAGTGAATGTGTTATAATTTTGTGAAAAGACGCAGTTTTCTATGGAGCAGTAACTAAAAAGTTACGATAAATGACAGTGAATGATGTTAAAGGTGAAATAATTAGTTCAGAAATAAAGCAATAAATTCAAACATATTAGATTTAACGCTTAAACGTATAACGTTTCTCGCAGTCACATGACTTGTACCGGGATTTAAATAAAACTGCGGAATAGTGCTTACATGAAAGCAAAGAGTAGAATGACACATTACTGTTGCCATCAGCTGCTGTTAAGAAAATTGTTATAATGAGTTCTATAATACTTCGTTCATTTTATAAAAATGGTTGAAATGGCTCTAAGCACTATGGGACTTAACATCTGAGGTCATCAGTACCCTAGACTTCGCACAACTTAAACCTAACTAACCTAAGGCCATCACACACATCCATGCCCGAATCAGGATCGAACATCCAACCATAGCAAGCCATTATTGGCTAGAATAGTGATGGTGACAGTTCATGGCGTTGTCATGCCAGTGCAGATACTAAAATAATATACTGACAGGCATTCATAGAAACACATGTACCTATTGTACTCAATGAATGAGTTTCAGCAAAGTACAGTTCATAGTGTGCTATTCAACAATATTCATGAATGTTGCTTCCATGTTCCATGATTCACAGTGTCGCTACAGTTCTTTAATCTCAGACTAGCTAGTTTTTGAGCTACTACAAGCAACGAGAAAACCTATTCTAATGGGACACCAACTCTTAAATCAGTATACACTCAATGGCATAAAAATGCAACATGTAACAAATGGTGATCAATTACCTATTTAGTCAAATTGTAGCACTTTATCCTTTATTTTTAGACTGTGAATGTTATTGGTGTGTTGTTGGCCTTGCTTCGTGAGCAAACAATGACGTGTCAGTTTTTTGTTCTATAAGCCTTACTCGTTTGTTCCTATTCAACCTGAAAACCATTTCACTGGATGTGAGGCAGTAATGTTTTCCCATTCTTGTAACACACATTGTTGAACCTTGCATTGTTCCCATTTCAGTCATGCATGTTTTTAGGCTCCTTCTGTGATTACCATATTCATATTTCTGTAGTAAACATGCCCTCAACATGCTGCAAAAGCTTATTGGTGGAAGATTCCAGATTTCTAGAACTGTAAGTAGTTACGGACTATGCAAGGAAACCAGGATCAGCTCCAAGAACAGCAGCAGCAAGAAATGATTACTATTTTCAACTTCAATTTCCCCTGAACTTTCTCACTATTGCCCGTGAAGTATGAAGTTGACTCCAGCAAGTTCAAGAGATCAATATTAGTGAGAGAATTCTCCGAAAAAGCCGATTGTCAATCCAGAAGACCTGCTACAGACCCATAACTCGGCAGAGAGCATCACAGACTCGACCTAGTTCCACAAGGGAATAGTTCGGCTGGAAAGTACACCAAAGGGAGCAGCGGTTTTAACCGGTATGGCCTGCAGTTGCGTGACTGTAGAGAGGGGGTCAGGAGAAGGCCTGGGGAACACTGTTCCCTGTGGATATTTCATCCAGGGCACCTTGTCAGAATCATTATCTGATGGTACTGAAACAGAGGATGACAGACTAAAGGCCGAAATACTAAATGTCTTTTTCCAAAGCTGTTTCACAGAGGAAGACTGCACTGTAGTTCCTTCTCTAGATTGTTGCACAGATAACAAAATGGTAGATATCGAAATAGACGACAGAGGGATAGAGAAACAATTAAAATCGCTCAAAAGAGGAAAGGCCGCTGGACCTGATGGGATACCAGTTCGATTTTCCACAGAGTACGCGAAGGAACGTGCCCCCCTTCTTGCAGCGGTGTACGATAGGTCTCTAGAACAGCGTAGCATTCCAAAGGATTGGAAAAGGGCACAGGTCATCCCCGTTTCCAAGAAGGGACGTCGAACAGATGTGCAGAACTATAGACCTATATCTCTTAACGTCGATCAGTTCTAGAATTTTGGAACACATATTATGTTCGAGTATAATGACTTTTCTGGAGACTAGAAATCTACTCTGTAGGAATCAGCATGGGTTTCGAAAAAGACGGTCATGTGAAACCCAGCTCACGCTATTCGTCCACGAGACTCAGAGGACCATAGACACGGCTTCACAGGTAGATGCCGTGTTTCTTGAGTTCCGCAAGGTGTTTGATACAGTTCCCTACAGTCGTTTAATGAACAAAGTAAGAGCATATGGATTATCAGACCAATTGTGTAGCTCGGTACGGGCTTTTGTTGAAATTTCGAGAACATACCTTCACCGAAGAGTCAAGCAGTATGTTGCTCCCTCCTACGTATATCTCGCGAAGAGACCATGAGGATAAAATCAGAGAGATTAGAGCCCACACAGAGGCATACCGACAATCCTTCTTTCCACGAACAATACGAGACGGGAATAGAAGGGAGAACCGATAGAGGTACTCAGGGTACCCTCCGCCACACACCGTCAGGTGGCTTGCGGAGTATGGATGTAGATATAGCAGATAGATAGCAGCAGCGTGTCTTCGGACTGAAGTGCCTAGAACCGCTCGATCACGCCAGCCGGCCCATTTTATCACTTCACATCAAATAGTACTATCAAAACTGAACATTACTAACAAGATACTATACACTGCAATCACAGTCTTTCAATATACGTTTCGTGTTCAAGTTCGTCATTTTCACATCACACAGCTCAATAAAAATATATATTATTTGATGCCAGTTCGGCGACTTGTGCGTAGATGGGGATGAAATGATGATGATTAGTGCAACACAACACTCAGTCCCAGAGCGGAGAAAATCTCCAAGCCAGCCGAGAATCGAACGTGGGCCCTTTCGATTGACGTTCTGCCGCGCTGACCACTCAGCTACCGGTGGCGGACACATTGCTCAGTAATACTCAGTAATTCAAATTAACTTACATGTTCAAAGATCACAAATGAAACGTCACGCCAATCGTGTTGACACATGGCAACTGAGTCGAAACAGACAAGAACGTTATCTGTGTAAATAGTTACATGAATATTATTATGTTTCCATATCTGTACCAGCGTTTTGTGACTGTGTTTTTACGTGTGTGTGTGAAATCACGTCATCCATCATGGGCTACAGCAGAACAGAGATCAGCGACGTGTATGTAGGTTAGGCGGAAGTGCTTGACTAGAACTGAATTACTTTCGCGAGGAATAATTTCGTTAGTGTTCATCGACAGTGACCTCTGTCCAGTGATACTCAAGTCTGTCTCAGTATTACTGCAGTGTGTATATTTGTATTACTCATGTTGTCAGAGCTATTTAGCTCGAGCGCTCCCCATACAGTTTCCACATTTTTAAAGCCACGGAGGAAGACGTTGGGGCCGTTGATTTGCATCAGATGATGATGTTCAGCCCTCAGTATAATTAGAATTCCTTACCCAAATATTTACATATTATTACAACGAGAAAAATGATAAATATTGAAAACATTTTAAACTGGACGTGGCAGTAAAAAAACGCACCGCACAGTCGTGTCATTTTATTAGTGAAAAATGCAACAATTTTGTGAAAAGACGTTGTTTTCTTTGTAGTGCCAGTCTGGCGTGGCAGCTGAAGCTAGCAAAACAAAAGGCGAACTTTTAAATTTTACGTTAAAAAAAACGTTCACACAGGAGAATCGTACAAACGTACCTTCATTTGACCGTGTTACACTGGATTCCGTATAGATTTCCGGAAAGCATTTCACCCAGTGCTCATTGCTGATTGTTAACGAAGGTGCGAGCACATGGAGTAAGTCCACAGACATGTGAATGGGTGGGAGGTTTCTAAAATAACAGAATCCAATGTGACACAAGGATATCGACAGGAGTGCTCCAGGATAAACTGATACGACCGTTCTTATTCACTATATACATAAATGGTTTAGCTGACAAGTGGGCAGCTAGCTGCGGTATGTTGATGATTCCGTGTTGTACGGTATGGTGGCGAAAATGAGTAACTGTGGGAAGATGCAAAACGACTTAGACGAAGCTTTCTGTTGGTGTCATTTGTGGCAGATAGCCTTAAATGTGGCAAAATGTGGGTTAGTGCGGGTAAGTAGCAAGATTAAACCTGTAATGCTCGGATACAGTATTACTAGTGTCCTGCTGAACACAGTCAAGTCGTTTAAATATTTGGGCATAACGCTGCAAAGGGATATGAGATGGAATGAGAGTGTGAGAAATATGCTAGGGTATGGTCGACTTCGCTTTATTGGGAGAATTGTGGGAAAGAGTGGTCTACATGTGAAGGAGACCGCAATAGGGTGCTGCTGTGACCTAATCTAGAGTACTACACGAGTGTCGTATCCTACCAGATAAGAGTGAAGGAAGATATCGAAACATTTGGGAGGAGACTGCTAGATTTGTTATCGGTAGGTTTGAATAACACGTAAGATTTTCGTCATGGTTCATTGATAGTGACCTCTATCCAGTGACAGTCAATCGTGGTTCGGGAGTACTACAGTGAATATTAAAAAATTATTCACACTTTTAAAGAATCACTCGCCAAGCATAGAGCCCAAATGACTCCAAAAGGTCACACGTGTCACCAGAACATAAGGAGGGTGAAAGAATGGACCCTCAAAATTAGAAACCATTGTCATTAACTTCATTTTGGTACAGAATCCTTGAACATATTCTTATTTAGGATATCAATTTTTCTGAGACTGAGATGCTTATGTGCACAAATCTGCATGGTTTGGAGAAAGCATGGCTCGTGCGAAATTCAGCTTACTGTTTTCTCACAAGATATACTGCTAACTATGGATGAAAGGCAACGGTCAGGTTTCATATATCAAGATTTCCGAAAATCATTTGACAAAGTCTCCCTGTACAGGTTGTAAACCGAATAACGAGCGTATGAAATAAGTTCACAGATATGATACTTGCTCGAAAACTTCTTAAGTAATAGAACGCAGTTTGTTGTTCTCGACATCGAGTGTTCGTCAGAGACAAGGATATCAACAGGTGTAGCCCACGGAAGTGTGATACGACGGGGTGGGCAGCAATCTGCAGTTAATAGCTGATGATGCTGTGGTGTATGGTAAGGTGTCCAAGTTGAGTTACTGTAGCATGATACAAGACGACTTAGACAAAATTTCCAGTTGTATGATGAATGACAGCTAGCCATAAATTTAGAAAAAGTAAATTAATGATAATGAGTAGCAAGATCAGACCTGTAGTGTTGGGATACAGGATTACTAGCGTACAGCATTACTTGTGCTAGACACAGTCAGCTCGTTTAAATATCTGGACGTAACGCTGCAAACCGAAATATGATCGTGTGAGAACTTGCGGTAGGGTGAGACAGTTGTAGACTTCGGTTTATTGGGAGAATTTTGAAAAGAGTTTTCGGGATACATACTAGGTCGGATCGAAGGATTACATCGAAGAAATTGCAGCTAGTTTTGTTACCGATAGGTTCGTACAACACGTAAGTGTTACGGAGATGTTTCAGGAACTCAAATCAGAATCCAGGGAGGGAAAACGACGTTCTTTACGAGAAATGCTGTTGAGAAAGTCTAGAGAACCAGCATTTGAAGCTGACTACAGAACGATTCTACTGCCACCCATATACAAAGTACATTGCGCATAAGGACCACGAAGATAAGCTACGAGAACTTAGGGCTCATATTGATGTATAAAGCAGTCGTTTTTCGCTGGCTCTATTTCCGAGTAGGACAGAAAAATAAACTACTAGTATAGGTACAGCGTATCCTCCATCACGCACCGTACATTAGCTTGAGGAGTATCTATGTTGATGCTGAAGTCGATGTAGAGATTAATGATAAAGGACAATGAAGATGTTGCAGCTGATAAATTTATTTCAGAACATATGAGTTAAGCTCTAATGTATTCGACATTAAACAAACGCGCGAAATTTTCTCGCAGTAAAATGCTTTCTCCCAGTTTTTAAACGAAACAATGTAATCGTGGTTACTTGAAAGCAAGTGCAAAACGAGATGGTTCAGCTACTACTACGATTTCTGCACTTTAATTGTATTTGATAAAACTTCGTTCTTTCTATACATTTTTAAGTAATGTGTCTGGGTACTGATGTCAATGGTGAGATGTTATAAGTTTACGGATTTTTTGACAACCTCTTTTGTAAACTGAATATTTTTATGTGACTGTTTAGGTTTTTCAAAAATGTGTTGAACTGCCTTGTAGTACCATTCCGCATACACAGGACATCTCCACATATCTAAACCAGAATTTGAAACTTGCACTCAAAGGTTCTTTTTCCAGAAAATGTTGTTCGAAATGGTTCATAAATA
The DNA here is from genome assembly GCF_023864345.2 of Schistocerca serialis cubense. Classification (NCBI taxonomy): domain Eukaryota; kingdom Metazoa; phylum Arthropoda; class Insecta; order Orthoptera; family Acrididae; genus Schistocerca; species Schistocerca serialis. The sequence goes on from NC_064640.1 coordinate 157,329,506, forward strand.
TTTCAGCCAACAGAGGACTAAGAGGATATCCCATACCTAAGGAACATCAATATTAATCATTTTATCAGTGTTATTTAGACTGATCGTTCCCCATACGTTATCCACATTTTTAAAGATATGGAGGAAGATGTTGGAGGCCGTGGATTTGCTTCGGATGATGAGATTCAGGGCTGCGTAAAATAATTGTTCTTTTTTCAAATCCTTACAAATTAATATGACGAGAGATGTGATAAATATATAACAAATAATATATAAAACATGTATATAATAAATTTTCTTGAGAATGAGAAACTGACGTCCACGAATCAGCACGGTTTTAAAAGCATCGCTCATACGAAATTTAGCTTGCTCACGTCTCACATGACATACAGCAATCTACGGAAGAAGGGCAACAATCCGTGGACATGCAGACAGATATGAGACTGTTTACCATTGAATGAAAAGCTGGGTGCGGATTAGCAAATCTTGACTATACTAAAATGATCACATGATCTTTAGATAAACATTTCATGCCTCAAGTTTGGCATTTTACATAGGATTACTCTAGGACTTACAATTATTCGTGTAAAATTATACATGCATATGTCGCAAAAGAGAACCAATTTATCAGTCTAATTACCTACATGCAATTGCTATGAATCTGTTTGTGAATTTGTTTTACGTTACTTTGTGTGTATGAGTGTTTGTAGAATAAAACGATCCGCCTTAGCGAAAATCGGGTCAGTGCTCTGTCCAGTTACACTCAAGTGTGCTTCATACAGTCAGTATTCCAATAATCTATCATTTTCAAGTAGTCCGATCGTCCGCAAGTGATTTCCGTAATTTTTGAGCCATGGATAAAGACGTTCGTGACCGTCGCATTAATTCGAAAGGAGAGGTACATGCCTGTGTACAGTCATCTTTAATTAGGCAAATATTTGCCAATTTTTACCAAGAGGGAAGTGCTAAAGGAAAAAGACATTTTAACCTTGAACTTTTCTGTATAACGTGGAAAAGAAGGGGAGAGTCTTTTTATTGGTGAATGTGCGATAATTTTGTGAAATGAAGCAGTTTTCTCTGTAGCAGTGACTAAAAAGTTACGATCAGCGACAGTGAATGATGTTAAAGGTGATATAATTATTTCAGAAAAATAGTATTAAATTCAAACATATTAGATTTTACGCTTAAACGTATAACGTTTCTCGCAGTCACATGGTTTGTACCAGCATTTATATAAAACAGCGGAATAGTGCTTACATGAAAGCAAAGAATAGAATGACACATTACTGTTGCCATCAGCTGCTGTTAAGAAATTTGTTTAAATGAGTTCAATAATACTTCGTTCATTTCATAAAAATGGTTCAAATGGCTCTAAGCACTATGGGACTTAACATTTGAGGTCATTAGTACCCTAGACTTCGAACAACTTAAACCTAACTAACCTAAGGCCATCACACACATCCATGCCCGAATCAGGATTCAAACCTGAGACCGTAGCAATAGCGTGGCTCCGGCCTGAAGAGACTAGAACCGCTCGGTCACAGCGGCCGGCCCATTTTGTCACTTAACATCAGATAGTACTAACAAAACTGAACATTACTAACACGCTACTATACACTGCAATCACAGTCTTTCAATATACGTTTCGTGTCTCAAGTTCGTCATTTCACATAACACTGCTCAATAAAAATGTAAATGGCATGTGACTAGGGCCTCCCGTCGAGTAGACCGTTCGCCGGGTGCAAGTGCTTCTATTTGAAGCCAGTTCGGCGACTTGCGCGTCGATGGGGAAGAAATGATGATGATTAGGGCAACACAACACTCAGTCCCTGAGCGGAGAAAATTCTCCGAGAGAGCCGGGAATCGAACCCGGGCCCTAGGGACAGATGTTGTGCCGTGCTGACCACTCAGCTCCCCAACGCGGACACACTGCTCAATAATATTCAATAGTTCAAATTAACTAATATATTCTTAGATCACACATGAAACGTCACGCCAATCGTGTTGACACATGGCAACTGAGACGAAACAGACAAGAAACTTATCTATCTAAATAGTTACATGAATATTAGTATGGTTCCATATCTGTAACTGTGTTTTTTGATCGTGTTTTTACGTGTGTGTGTGAAATCACGTCATCCAGCATGGGCTACAGCTGAAGAGAGATTAGCGACGTGTATGTAGGTTAGGCGGAAGTATTTGACTAGAGCTGAATTACTTTGGCGAAATAGTTGCATTTTCGGAGGAATAGCCGGCCGGAGTGGCCGAGCGGCTCTAGGCGCTACAGTATGGAACCGCGATTCCGCTATGGTCGCAGGTTCGAATCCTGCCAATGGCATGGCTGTTTGTGTGACGTCCTTAGGTTAGTTAGGTTTAAGTAGTTCTAAGTTCTAGGGGACTGATGACGTCAGAAGTTAAGTCCCATAGTGCTCAGAGCCATTTTCGGAGGAATAATTTCGTTAGTATTCATCGACAGTGACCTCTGTCCAGTGATACTGAAGTTTGAATCAGTATTACTGCAATGTGTATGTTAGTATTACTTATGTTGTCATAGTTATTTAGCTCGATCGCTCCCCATACAGTTTCCACATTTTTAAAGATACGTAGGAAGGGTTTGGGGCCGTGGATTTGCATCGGATGGTATTCAGCCCTCAGTTTAATTACAATTCCTTACCCAAATCTTTACATACTATTACGATGAGAAAAATGTTAAATGATGAATACATTTTATACTGGACGTGGCTGTATAAAAATGGATCGAAGGGTCGTGTCATTTTATTAGAGATAAATGCAATAATTATGCGAAAAAACGTAGTTTTCTTTGTAGTCCCAGTCTGGCGTGGCAGTTGAAATTATCAAAACGAAAGGCAAACTTTTACATTTTACGTTCAAAAAATCGTTCACACAGGAGAATCGAACAAACGTACCTTCGCTTGAGCGTCTTACAGACTCACGTGTGGACGAAATACTAATAAGTGTCCCTGGCGTAGAGAAACAACTGAGAGACTTGAAAGTAAACAGATCACCAGTACTGGATAGAATGCGAGATCCTTTTTACAAAGAGTACTCTACGGCATTGACCCCTTACCTACCTTGCATTTTTGGGAATCACTCGCGCAACAAAAACTCACAAGCGACTACAAAAAGGGGCAGGATGACTCCATTGTATAAGAAGGGTAAAAGAACGGAGCCGCAAAATTACAGGCCAATATCCCTAACTTCTGTTTGCTGCAAAATCCTTGAACACATTCTCTGTCGAATACAATAAATTTCCTTGAGACTGAGAAGCGTATGTGCACGAATTAGCGTGGTTTTAGAAAACATCGCTCCTGCGAAGCGCAGCTTGCCCTTCTCTCACATGATATACAGCGTACTATGGGTGAAGGGGGAACAGTGGATTCCATATATATATATATATCCGGAAAGCATTTCACCCAGTGCTCATTGCCGATTGTTAACGAAGTACGAGCACATGGAATAAGTTCACAGATATGTGAGTGGGTGGGAGGTTTCTTAAATAACAGAATCCAATGTGTTGTACTCGGCACCGAGTGTTCATCAGAGACGCGGGTAACTCAGGAGCGGCCCACGCAGTGTGAGAGGACCGCTGTTGCTCCCTATATACATAAATCATTATGCGGACAGGGTGGGCAGCAACCTATGGGGGTTTCCTCATGTTGCCTTGGTATATGGTAAGGTGTCGAAATTAAATGACTGTAGGAAGATACAAGAAGACTCAGACGAAATTTCCACTTTGCGTGATGTATGGCAGCTAGTCCTAAATGTGGACAGAAGTAAGTTAATGTGAATGAGTAGGAGCATCAGGCGTGTAATGTTGGAATACATTATTACTCATGTCCAGCTTGAAACAGTCAAGTCGTTTAAACACATTGGCAGAGCGATATTGATGGAAGGAACATGTGATAACTGTGGTGGGGAAGGCGAATCGTCGACTCGGTTTATTGGGAGAGTTTTGGAAAGATTGACTGACGTGTAAAGGATACCGCGCATAGGGCGTTGGTGCGACCTTATCTAGAGTACTACTTGAGAGTGCGATAATTGGTGCGACCTAATCTAGAGCACCACTCGAGGGGCTGGTAATCATACCATGTGGGATTGTAGAAAGATCTCGAAAGAATTCAGTGGATGGACATTAAATTTGTTACCGGTAGGTTCGAACACACGTAATTGCTAACGAGATGCCTTACAAACTCAAATGAGTATCCCTGAATGGATTTTCTAGAACTGCTATTGAGAAAATTTAGAGAATAGAGATTTAAGCTTACTGTTGAGCGATTCTCCTGCCGCCAACATACATTGCGCTTAAGGACCAGGAGGATAACATACGAGAAATTTGTTCTCATACTGATTCATATAAACATTAATTTTTCCCTCGCTCTGTTTGCGAGTATGTCAGATAAGGAAATTACTAGTAGTGGTAAAGTGTTCCCTCCGAAATGAACCGTACGGTGGCTTTTGGAGTATATATGTAGTTGTAGATGTAAGGAGTTGAAGATGATAAAGTAATTTCAGACGTTTGGTAATCTCATAGATGAAAGTTCCTCGCAGATTCAAACTGTGTATTTCGCAAGAGAGCTCATGTGAAGTATGGAAAGTAGGGCACGATGTACTGGCGGAAGGAAAGCTGTGAGGATGGGGCGTGAGTGGTGCTTGGGTCACAGTTGGTAGAGCACTTGCCCGCGAAAGGTAAAAGTCCCGAGTTCGAGATTCGGTCCGGCACAAAGTTTTAATATGACAGGGAGTTTCATATCAGCGCACACTCCGCTGGAGAGCGAAAATCTCATTCTGTAATCTCAAACATATTCCGTATTATATAAAACGCATAATTCTCTAACAGTAAAATGCTTTGAGCCAGTATTTGGAAGATACATTAAAACCGTGCTTACTTGAAAAGAAAGTGTATAACGACATATTATTATTCCCACCAGCAGCTGATAATTTTGCGGTTGAAATGTGTTTGATAAAACTTCGTTCATTTTTTTTCCAATTCTGATGAACGATATTATCAATTTCGAACTGTACTAAAATGATCCCATCATCTTTCGATAAATATTTCTGGCACGATGTTTGTCATTTTACGTGAGATTACTTAATAATTTTCAATAGTTTTATCATTTCCAGTTAGTCCGATCCGTCGCCATGAGGTTTCCGTACTTTTTGAGCCCAGGAGAAAGTCATCCGTGGCCGTGGATTTGCCTCTGGCGAAGAGATACATGCCTTGGTGCAATCATCATTCCTTAGGCAAAACCTTGTCAGTATTTAGTACGAGGGAAGAGATAAATGAAATAGACACTTGAAGCTGGAACGTTTCTGTATGAAGTCGGGCACAGGGGCGAGTCGCTTTGTTAGTGATACACGCCATAATTTTGTGACAAGACGCAGTTTTCGGTGTAATAATACTAAAAAGTAATGACAAAAACCTATGAAAGATGTTCAACCTATTAAAGTAGTTTCAGAAAAATAGCAAAAAATAGAAAGCTATTCCAGTTTACACTACAACGAATAACTTTTTCCGCAGTGCAGTATTTAAATGAAACAGTGCAATCCAGCTTATTTCAAATCAAATAGTAGGCTCACTCATTATTAGTGCCATTAGCTGCTTTTAATGAACTTGCTGTTTGAATGTACTTTGTAAGACTTCGTTCTTTTTTCACTTCACATCAAATTGTATTATCAAAACTGAGCATTAGTAACACGATTCTATACACTGCAACCATAATTTTTCGATTAACATTTCGAGTCCCAAGTTTGACCTTTATTTAATGTGATTTGGTGTGTATGATAGTGTGTGTAACGAAATCATCTGTCTTGGGCAATCAGAGATAAGGCTAGTCGCTTCTATTTTAGAAACATACATTTGTCTAATACTGAATAAATTTGGTGTAAGAGTATGTTGTCCTAGAGGGCGAGTGTTAATCAGAGACAAGGGTATTTTCAGGAGTGTCCCCGGCAAGTATGATAGGGAGCCTTTTGTTCTCTAATTAAAAGAACTTCATGATTACAGAAAAATAGGAATGTGTATAAGAAAAAACTATGGGAAGTAATGAAAAACAGATATGGTTATGAGAAGTTTTAGAGAGGTGAAATGTTAAGCTGGGTCCTGTCATTTCGGATTAGGTCAGGACTGTGAGTTAGATGTTTGTTAATTTCTAGGGCTTCCAACAGGTTGAGTTTAAGGGCGTTGTTTGCTAAATTAAGGATATGGGGCTTTGTCAGTTAGTTGCGACCCTCCCTCAGTACATGCTCCGCAAAAGCGGAGTCAGAATTCTGCAACCAACAGCTGAATTAGTGTTCAGCCAGCCTAGTTCATATGCCTCTGCTGACTGACCAAATTAAAACTTGGCACAATCAGTAGAGGTAATTTTGTATACCTCACTGTTGGTTAATAACTGGTGGTTATCTTTGTTATTGAAAATACACGGGGCTTTTGTGTTCTTAAAACGAAGGAAAGCCTACACCTGCAGGCTTTCAGTGCTTTGGCTGCAATCTGTGATACCTCTCCGAGATATGGTAATGTACACCATTTGTTGCACACATTGGATGGGGAAACACATGGGTCATAGAGGAGGGGTATAATTTTCGGTTTCATTTTTCCTAGGCAAGATACGGTCATTAAGGAATGGACTATAGCCATATCCTGTGGCAATAAATTCTATTGTATCTAAGTCTGCTTTAAAATCATCTGTTGACATAGAGACAGATATGAGACTGTTGAAAAGCTTGATGTTTGTAAGCTATGCGGCGTTGTGAGCAAGAAGTTGTTACAGTGTCTCTAGTGGCAGTTTTTCTACAAATTTTTAAATAATGTGTCTGTATACTTATGTCAAAGGTGAGATGTTATAAGTTTGCGTATTTGTTGACAACCTGCTTTGTAAACTGAATATTTTTATGTTGACTGTTTAGGGTTTTCAAAAATGTGATGAACTGTCTTGTAGTACCATTCCGCATACACAGGACATCACCCATATATCTAAACCAGAATTAGATATTTGCACTCTAAGGTTCTTTTTCCAGAAAACGTTGTTCGAAATGGTTCATAATTATTTCAGCCAACAGTGGGTTGAGAGTATATCCCATACCTAAGGAACATCAACGTTATTCATTTTATCAGTGTTATTTAGACTGATCGCTCCCCATACGTTATCCACATTTTGAAATATATGGAGGAAGACGTCAGAGGCTGTGGATTTGCTTCGGATGATGAGGTTCAGGCCTGCGTAAAATTATTATTCCTTACTCAAATCTTTCGAAATTATTATGACGTGAGATATGATATATATATAACAAATAATATATAAAATATGTATATAATAAATTTTCTTGAGAAAGAGAAACTGACGTCCACGAATCAGCACGGTTGTAAAAGCATCGCTCAACGAAACTTAGCTTGCTCCTTTCTCACATCATATACAGCAACCAAAGGATCAAGGGCAACAACCATATTCTACGTATGTATAATTCGTAAAGCATGTGACACAGTGCACCACTGTAGATTGTTAACGAATTTACTAGCATCAGGAATCAGTCCACAGTCTTACAGACTGCCGTATGGACGAAATATTAATAAGTGTCCCTGGCGTAGAGAAACAACTGAGAGATTTGAAAGTAAATAGATCACCAGTAGCGGATAGAATTCGAAATCTGTTTTACAAAGAGTACTCTACGGCAATGACCTCTTACCTACCTTACATTTTCTGTGAATCAATGGCCCAACAAAAAGTCACAAGCGACTACAATAAGGTGCAGATGATTCGAGTGTATAAGCTGGGTAAAATAACTGATTCGCAAATTTACATGGCATCATCCCTAACTTCTGTTTGCTGCAAAATCCTTGAACATATTCTCTCTAGAATACAATAAATTTCCTTCAGACTGAGAAGCATAGGTCCCCGAATTAGCATGGTTTTAGAAAGCATCGCTAGCGCTAAGAGCAGCTTGCCCTCCTCTCACATGATATACAGCGTACTATGGGTGAAGGGGGACAGCGGATTCCATAGATATATATATGTAGATTTCCGGAAAGCGTTTCACAGAGTGCTCATTGCTGATTGTTAACGAAGGTACGAGCACATGTAATAAGTTCACAGAAATGTGAGTGGGTGGGAGGTTTCTTAAATATCAGAATGCAATGCCTTGCCCTCGACAACGAGTGTACATCAGGGACGCAGGTTACTCAGGAGCGGCCCACGGGGTGTGAGAGGACCGCTGTTGCTCCCTATATACATAAATCATTAGGCGGACTGGGTGGGCAGCAATCTATGGGAGTTTCCTCATGTTGCCCTGGTATATGGTAAGGTGTCGACGTTAAATGACTGTAGGAAGATACAAAAAGACTCAGACGAAATTTCCACTTTGTGTGATGTATGGCACCAAGCCCTAAATGTGGAATGCTGTAAGGTAATGTGAATAAGTAATAGCTTAAAGCGTGTAATGTTCGAATACATTATTACTAATGTTCAGCTTGTAAGAGTCAAGTCGTTTAAATACCTGGGATGAGCGGTATATGACGGGGGGAGCCTGTGATAACTGTGGTGGGGAAGGCGAATCGTCGACTCAGTTTATTGGGAGAGTTTTGAAAAGATTGACTCACGTGTAATTGATAGCGCGTATAGGGCGTTGGTGAGACCTCGTCTTAAGTACTACATGAGGGTCTGGCAGTTGGTGCGACCTAATCTACAGTACTAATCGAGAGTCTGGTAATCATACCAGGTGGGATTGAAGAAAGAATTCAGTGGAGGGCTATTAACTTTGTTACCGGTAGTGTCGAACACTCATAATTACTAATGAGATGCCTTAGGAACTCAAATGAGTGTCCTTGAATGGATTTTCTAGAACTGCTATTGAGAAAATTTAGACCATAGAGATTTAAGCTTGCTGCCGAACGATTTTACTGCCGCCAACGTACATTGCGCTTAAGGACCAGGAAGATAACATACGAGAAATCTGTTGTCAGACTGATTAATATAAACATAAATTTTCCCCTTGCTCTATTTGCGAGTGGGTCAGATAAGGAAATTACTAGTAGTGGCGAAGTTTGCACTCCGAAATGAACCGTACGGTAGCTTGTGGAGTATCTATGTTGATGTAGATGTAAAGAGTAAAAGCTGATAAAGTAATTTCAGAACACGTTAGGTAATCTCATACATATTCGATATTACATAAAACGCATAATTCTCTCGCAGTAAAATGCTTTGATCCAGTGTTTAGAAGATACAATAACACCATGATTACTTGAAAAGAAACTGTAAAAAGACGTTATTATTCCCATTAGCAGCTGTTAATTTTGCAGTTTAAATGTGTTTCATAAAACTTCGTTCATTATTTTTCTATTCCGATCAACGATATTATACAATCTGATCTGTACTAATATGATCCCATAATCTTTCGATAAATATTTCATGCCAGATGTTTGTCATTTTAAGTGCAAATCCTCAATAATTTTAAATAATTTACATTAATTTATGCTTGCTTATCTCTACACAGAAAAAGTCACGCTAATTTTGTTGGCACACTGCTATTCATTCGGAAAATATAAATGGTTTATCGGTCTAAATAGTTACATGAATAGTACTATGAATGTTTATTTGAATTTATTTAATGTGATTTTGTGTGTATGATTGTGTGTGTAATGAAATCATCTGTCTTTGACAATCGGAGTTAATGCTAGTCGCTTGTATTTTAGAAACATATATTTGTCTAGTAGTGAATTATTTTGGTGAAAGTGTAGCAGTTTCGGAGGAAGCATTTCGTTAGTGTTCGTTGACTGTGGCCTCTGTCCAGTGATACTCAATCGTGCCTCAGTAGTAATACAGTGAGTATTACAATAACATTGTTTTTTGTCGTTTCCAGTTAGTCCGATCCGTCGCCATGAGGTTTCCATACTTTTTGAGCCCAGGAGAAAGACATCCGTGGCCGTCGATATGCTTCTGACGAAGAGATACATGCCTTGGTGCAATCATTATTCCTTAGGCAGAACCTTGTCAGTATTTAGTACGAGGGAAGTGATAAATCAAATAGACACTTGCAGCTGGAACGTTTCTGTATGAAGAGGGGCACAGGGGAGAGTCGCTTTATTAGTGATACACGCGATAATTTTGTGAAAAGACGCAGTTTTGGGTGTAGTAATACTAAAAAGAAATGACAAAAAACAATGAAAGATGATCAACCCATTAAAGTAATTTCAGAAAAATAGCAAAAAATTCAAAGATATTCCAGTTCACACTACAACGAATAACATTTGCCGCAGTACAGTATTTAAATGAAAGAGTGGAATCGTGCTTATTTCAAATAGAATAACTCATTACTTCCATTAACTACTTTTAATAAACTTGCTGTTTAAACGTGCTTTGTAAAACTTCGTTCATTTTATCACTTCACATCAAATTGTATTATCAAAACTGATTATTACTAAGGCGATTCTATAGACTGCAAGCATAATTTTTCGATTAACATTTCGTGTCCCAAAATTGTCCTTTATTTAATGTGTATATGATTGTGTGTGTAATGAAATCATCTGTCGTGGGCAATCGGAGCTAAGGCTAGTCGCTTGTATTTTAGAATAATATATTTGTCTAGTACTGAATTCGTTTGGTGAAAGAGTATGTTGTCCTAGAGGGCGAGAGTTAATCAGAGACAAGGATATTCTCAGGAGTGTCCCTGGAAAGTATGATAGGGCTGCTTTTGTTCTCTATATTCCTTTTAGATCAGATTGCTCAATAATTTTCAAATAATTCAAATTAATTTATACATTCATAGAACACAGATGAATACTCACGGTAATTGTGTTGTCGAATCAAAGAAGTAACCTATCTAAGTAGTTACAGGAATTTGATTATGCGTCCATACCTGGAACTGTGTTATGTTTTATGTGTGTGTGTGTGTGTGTGTGTGTGTGTGTGTGTGTGTGTGTGTGTGTGTGTGTGTCTGTGAAAACAAGTCATCCGTCATATACAAAACTGTGACTATGTACCAGTTTGCATTAATTAAATGAACCAAGAAAAAAAACACTATTTGATGAGACAACTACAGGAGGTATTAGACATGGAAAGTAATACAAGTGCCAGTTAGCTTTAACAATTGAAACTAAAGTTTATATGGATGACATAGAGAATTTCAATAAAATAAAAGAACTTCATGAATACAGGAGAATAGGAATATCTATGAGCAAACAGTGTGGGAAGCAATGAAATACAAATATGATTATGCGAAGTTTAAAAGAGGGGAGCTTGGTCCTGTCATTTCGGATTAGATCAGGACCGTGAACTAGATGTTTGTTAATTTCTAGGCCTTCCAACAGGTTGAGTTTGCGGGCGTTGTTTGCTAAATGAAGGATATGAGGCTCTGGCAGGTAGCTGCGACTCTCACTCAGTGCATGTTCAGCGAATGCGGAGCCAGAATTCTGCGACCTACAGCTGCATTCGTGTTCAGCCAGCCTAGTTGATATGCCTCTGCTGACTGATCAATTTAAAACATGTCACAATCAGAAGAGGTAATTTTATATACCTCACTGTTGGTTAATAACGATATCAGATGGAACGAGTGTGTGAGAACTATGGTAGGGAATGGTCGACTTCGCTTTATTGGGAGAATTGTAGGAGGAGTGGCCTACATGTAAAGGAGACCGCAATATTCTTCTGGTGTGACCTGATCTAGAATACTGCATGAGTGTCGTATCCTACCAGATAAGACTGAAGGAAGACATCGAAGCATTTGGGAAAAGGGCTGCTAGATTTGTTACCGGTAGGTTTGAATAACACGTAAGAATTTCGTCATGGTTCATTGATAGTGACCTTTGTCCAGTGACAGTCAATCGTGCTTCGATAGTACTACAGAGTATTAAAAAATTATTCACATTATTTAAGAACCTCTCGCGAAGCATAGAGCCCCAAGTGACTGCAAAAAGTCACAGGTGTCTCCAGAGTATATGAAGGGTGAAAGAACGGACGTCCAAAATTACAAACCAATGTCATTAACTTCTTTTTGGCACAGAATCATTGAACATATTCTTGTTTAGGATATCAATTTTCTTGACATTGAAAATCTGCATGGTTTTGTGAAAGCATCGCTCGTGGGAAATTCAGCTGCTCTTTTCTCACAAGATATTCTGCTAACTATAGATGAAGGACGACGGTCAGGGTCCATAAATCTAGACTTCCGGAAATCATTTGACACAGCCCCTCTGTAAAGGCTGTTAACGGAATAACGAGCGTATGCAATAAGTTCACAGATATGTGACAAGTTCGAAGACTTCTTAAATAATAGAACCCATTGTGTTGTTCTCGACAGGACGGGGTTGGCAGCAATCTGCAGTTATTAGCTGATGATGCCGTGGTGTACGGTAAAGTGTCCAAGTTGAGTGGCTGTAGCAAGATACCAGACGATTTAGACAAAATTTCCAGTTGTATGCTGAATGGCAGCTAGCCCTAAATTTAGAAAAATGTAAGATAATGTGGATGAGTATCACGATCAGACCCGTAAGTTTTCGGTTACAGGATTACTGGTGTGCAGAATTACTTGTGCTGGACGCAGTCAAATCGTTTAAATATCTGGACGTAACGTTGCAGACCGAAATGGGGTGGAATGAGCATGTAAGAACTGTGGTAGGGTGGGGCAATTGTAGATTTCGGTTCATTGGGAAAGTTTTGGAAAGAGTGGTTGATGTGTAAAGGAGACCGCACGTAGGGCGCTGGTGCGACCTTCTTTTGAGTACAGCCCGAGATTTCGGGATCCGTACTAGGTCGGATCGAAGGATTACCTCGACGAAATTACAGGTACTTTTGTTACCGAGACGTACATACAACACGTAAGTGTTATGTAGATGTTCCAGGAACTCAAATCAGAAACCAGGGAGGGAAAACGACGTTCTTTTCGTAAAACGCTGTTGAGAAAATCTAGAGAACCAGCATTTGAAGCTGACTGCCGAACGATTCTACTGCCATCAACATACAAAGAGCATTGCGCATAAGGAACACGAAGATAAGCTACGAGAAATTAGGACTCATATTGAAGCATAAAGCAGTCGTTATTTACTGGCTCTATTTACAAGTAGGACAGAAGAATAAACGACAAGTAGCGGTACAGGGTACCCTCCGCCACGCACCGTACTGCAGCTTGAGGAGTATCTATGTAGATGTCGAAGTAGATGTAGAGATTTATGATAAAGGAAAATGAAGATGTTGAAGCTGATAAATTTATTTCAGAACATATGAGGTAAGCTCGAATGTATTCGACATTAAACAAAAACGCGAAATTTTCTCGCAGTAAAATGCTTTCTCCCAGTATTTAAACGAAACAATGTAATCGTGGTTACTTGAAAGCAAGTGAAAAACGAGATGATTCAGCTACTACTACGATTTCTGCAGTTTAATTGTATTTGATAAAACTTCGTTCTTTTTACCAATTACGATCAAGCGTATTACCAAATCTGGACTATACTAAAATGATCATATGATCTTTCGATAAACATTTCATGCCTCATGTTTGGCATTTTACATGAGATTACTCAATTATTTTCAACTATTTGTGTAAAATTATATGTGCAAATGTCGCCAAAGAGAAATAATTTATTGGTCTAATTACCTACATTAAAATTGCTATGATTCTATATGTGAATTTGTTTTACGTTACTTTGTGTGTATGAGTGTTTGTAGAATAAAACGATCTGCCTTAGCGAAAATCGGGTCTGTGTTCTTTCCAGTTATACTCAAGTGAGCTTCATACAGTCAGTATTCCAATAATATACATTCGTTTCTATCATTTTCAAACAGTCCGATCGTCCTCATGTGATTCCCGTACTATTTGAGGCATGTATAAAGACGTCCGTGACCGTCGGTTTATTTCGGAAAAAGAGGTATATGCTTGTGTGCAGTCATCTTTAATTAGGTAAATAATAGCCAATTTTTACCAAGAGGGAAGTGACAAAAGAAAAAGACCTTTAAACCTAGACGTTTCTCTATAAAGTGTAACAGAAGGGCCGATTCTTTTTATTAGTGAATGTGCGATAATTTTGTGAAATGAAGCAGTTTTCTCTGTAGCAGTGACTAAAAAGCTACGATCAGCGACAGTGAATGATCTTAAAGGGGATATAATTATTTCATAAAAATAGCAATAAATTCAAACATATTAGGTTTTACGCTTAAACGTATAACGTTGCTCGCAGTCTCATGGTTTGTACCACCATTTAAATAAAACAGCGGACCGTGCTTCCATGAAGGCAATGAGTAGAATAACGTATTACTATTGCCATCAGCTGCAGTTCAGAAAATTGTTTAAATGGGTTCAATAATACTTCGTTCATTTCATAAAAATGGTTCAAATGGCTCTAAGCACTATGATACTTAACATTTGAGGTCATCAGTACCCTAGACTTCGAACAACTTAAACCTAACTAATCTAAGGCCATCACACACATCCATGAACGAATCAGGATTCAAACCAGCGACCGTAGCAATAGTGTGGCTCCGACCTGAAGCGCCTAGAACCGCTCGGTCACAACGGACGGCCCATTTTATCACTTCACTTCAGATAGTACTAACAAAACTGAACATTACTAACACGATACTATACACTGTAATCACAGTCTTTCAATATACGTTTCGTGACTCAAGTTCGTCATTTCACGTCACACTGCTCAATAAAAATGTAAATTTCGTGTGACTAGGGCCTCCCGTCGAGTAGACCGTTCGCCGGGTGCAAGTGTTTCTGTTTGATGCCAGTTCGGCAACTTGGAGGTGAAACAATGATTAAGGCAATACAACACCCAGACCCTGAGCGGAGAAAATCTCCGAGAGAGCCGGGAATCGAACCCGGGCCCTAAGAATTGATGTTCTGCCGTGCTGACCACTCATCTATCGAACGCGGACACATTACTCAATAATATTCAATAATTCAAATTAACTTATATATTCTTAGATCACAAATGAAACGTCACGTCAATCGTGTTGACACATGGCAACTGAGTCGAAAAAGACAAGAAACTTATCTGTCTAAATAGTTACATGAATATTATTATGGTTCCATATCTGTAACTGTGTTTTTGATTGTGTTTTTACGTTTGTGTGTGAAATCACGTCATCTAGCATGGGCTACAGCAGAAGAGAGATTAGCGACGCGTATGTAGGTTAGACGGAAGTGTTTGACTATAACTGTATTACTTTGGCGAAATAGTTGCAGCTTCGGGGGAATAGCCTGCCGCAGTGGCCGAGCGGCTCTAGGCGCTACAGTATAGAACCTCGCGACCGCTGTTGGTGCAGGTTCGAATCCTGCCTGGGGCATGGCTGTTTGTGTGATGTCATTAGGTTAGTTAGATTTAAGTAGTTCTAAGTTCTAGGGGACTGATGACGTCAGAAGTTAAGTCCCATAGTGTTCAGAGCCATTTTCGGAGACATAATTTCGTTAGTGTTCTTCGACAGTGACCTCTGTCCAGTGATGCTCAAGCTTGTCTCAGTATTACCGCAATGTGTATTTTAGTATGAGTCATGTTGTCAGAGCTATTTAGCTCGATCGCTCCCCATACAGTTTCCACATTTTTAAAGCCACGAAGGAAGACATTGGGGCCGTGGATTTGCATCGAATATCGAGGTTCAGCCCTCAATACAATTAGAATTCCTTACCCAAATCTTTACATATTATTTCGATGAGAAAAATGATAAATGATGAATACATTTTAAACTGGGCGTGGTAGTATAAAAATTGACCGAAGGGTCGTGTCATTTTATTAGAGGTAAATGCAATAATTTTGCGAAGAAACCTAGTTTACTTCGTAGAGCAAGTCGAGCGTGGCAGTTGAAGCTAGCAAAACGAAAGACAAACTTTTAAATTTTACGTTCAAAAAAATCGTTCACACAGGAGAATCGTACAAACGTACCTTCGTTTGGCCGTCTTACAGACTCACGTATGGACGAAATACTAATAAGTGTCCCTGGCGTAGAGAAACAACTGAGAGACTTGAAAGTAAACAGATCACCAGTATTGGACAGAATGCGAGATCTGTTTTTCAAAGAGTACTCTACGGCATTGACACCTTACCTACCATGCATTTTTGGGAATACTCGCGCAACAAAAACTCACAAGGGACTACAAAAAGGGACAGGTGACTCCAGTGTATAAGAAGGGTAAAAGAACGGAGCCGCAAAATTACAGGCCAATATCCCTAACTTCTGTTTGCTGCAAA